>NW_026294424.1:39279053-41679053 GCF_007827085.1 Peromyscus californicus insignis
GAAATCTGAACGTATGCCAACTGTTCCTTACCTGGGGCAGATCTTCACAGCTTTGAAAGAACAATGTTCATGATTCTAATAATTTTTAAACAAAGCACTGAAAATGTTGGGGGTTGGGACAGTTCAGATGTACATTTTCCCAAGGGTCACCTGAGGCATGACAAGTCCCATTCTGCCTTCCTGGGTGAGTCACAAGCTTGATACCACTCACCTCTCTACCAACCACAAGGACCTCTCAATGTAACTAATTTCCAGGCTCCTCTTCCCTTATAGTACATGAGTCCAGGTCTGGGGAAGGCCAGGTATCTGTATTTTAAGGGAGTCCTCATATGGTGATTACAACTGAGTAATTTGGGGAAATATGTCCTCACTTGGTTATTGTGGCTGGTCACACTGGATGTAGCAAGGTCACTCTACTTAGAAGCTATAACAAATGGCTAACTCTTTTGCAATTCCTCCAACTCAAGAGTCAGCTTGCCTGATCTATTTGACAGGGTAACAACAAACACCTCCATGGACTTAGACTCTTTCCAAATTAGCTGTCGTACAGGATACATTTATTTCTAAGTTATACAGCAGTTAAAATCCTGATTCTACACTGTGGTGTCCTATTATTCTCTACTCAATTGCCCATTATAACCATCTAGGGAGTTTTTAAAAATACCAGTAACCAGCCCGCCCTGAAGAACAGTATCAAAGTCTTCAGGGAACATCACAGTATTGCTACTAACGCCACACTGAATCTCAATGACCTTATGGGGAGGATGAGCAGAGAGTAGGACTTGGTGATGCTTTTGAAAAAAGCTAGAAGGTAAACGGCAGCAAGTGACATGAGGGTGACCCTGCCATCAGTGCTTCATCGTGTTCCGAATGAGCTGATGTTCATGATGGATACTGACCAGAGCCTATTCCAGACAGTAAAACCCAATGATTCCTGCAGTGCACTCTCTTCTAAATGCCCTCCAAGATCCCGGGAGTGTGCTTTCCTCCTGCAGAAAAAGGGTGTGAGTCCTGACAAGCAGTGTGTCTTCACCCTCTGAAGAGGTGGCAAATAGGTAACTGAAGCACTCTCAGGAGTCTCCAGACCTGGACCCAAGTGAGGTCATGTCCCCCCATTCCTACCCATTCCCAGAAGAACCCTGGCCATTTGGACTACCAGATTAGTCAGGTGTGCTAATGTTCAAGATACATGGAAAGCATCAGTCATTGTACTTTGTCCAGAGATGTGAGCCAATCTGGACAATAGTTTGGGGATAAAATGATGTGAGAGCATTCAAGGAGAATGCTCTGCAAAGTCCTAGCAGGGCAGTGAGCAGAAGGCAATGGGGTTCCCGCTTCCGCCGTCCCACGATCAGCCCGCCTGCCTGATGAAAAAGGCTTCTGAAACAGTTTCCCTCTTTGGCATCTCCAATCACCCTTTTCCTGCTATCACTTATCGCAAACTGAGGCTGAGAAGCGGCTGTTTCTAACTACAAGGTCTGAACTCACTAGCCGATTGGGGCAGTGGACATTGACATTCACACCTGTGCTGGCTGTCTCATTGCTCCCCTGGCACCATTCTTAGAGCAGAACAGGCAAGAGCAGCATGCCCTACTCACCTCGCTGAGGGCTTAAGGCTATGACAAACACATTTCCCTGGTTTTTATCACCCTACATCCGCCACTCTCCATACACCGTGTCTGTGTGTTTCCTGGGCTTTACACTTACAACTAGCCAAAATCAAAATCAGTTCTTCTGTTTAGGTCACAGAAGTAAACGGGGGAGGATCAGCAGAGATCAGCGAGACCCCTTGATGCTCTCTGCAAACCTAACCTCTCACCTCCCATGACCTGGTTTGGGTCACTTTTCTTTCTCTCTGGACCAGCTGCTCATGGCTTCCACATCTGACTTCAGTGCTCACCCGATTGGCTCCCTGCCCAGCACTCCCGGAACCACCTCCTCCCCTGCCCACCCCCTTGTCCTCTCCACTTCTGCCGGGAATCACTGCTTGTAGTCAGGCCTTCTGTTCAGAATCACTTGTTTTTCTCTGCTTCTCTGCATGTGGCTGCAGACCTCCTTATTTCCTTATTGCCCTTTGCCCTGAAACTGTAAGATCCTGCCCGGCTTGTCCAAAAACAACCTTTCTTATCTGCACCATTCCTCTGATTCCACCCGTATGCACACCTAACAGCCGCTCAACAAACCCAGCAATGAGCGCTGGAACGAAGCTGCAGAGTGTCGAACTGTTCTCGAAAACAACCTCCCCTGTCACTGAGTCTAGTGTCTAAGAATTCTCAAGCAATTCTGCTAAGGGAGTTTCCCCCTCTTAGCTAAAAATCAAATCAAAACAAAACAACAAAATATTTAGGATTTCTTTCCAGGAAATTTTCCAATGACACATAACTTGTTTTTCCTCAACCACCCATTTTGAAATTTCTGCTGCCACTCAAATGGGATCTATAAAGTAAGACAGTATTCCATAAAAATCCTTAGTCAAAAAAGTAACCAAATTACAGGAAAAAATAGTGGTTGTTTCAAGACCTGTGTTCAAGCCAAACATGATTTTTCTCATATTTGCTATGTTTAATAACAAGTAACAACAAAAGATTACCTCCTTTGAATCAACTGAGAAGTCAAACTTGCTCTGTATGAGTTTTCTGATCATATCTGCAAATTAAAAAAAATACAAAATAGCAAAATTATTTTTTCAGAAAAAGTATACAATGCATATATATAGGTCTATTAAACACACAAATTATTTTAGGTGGACACAGCATCCTTATATTGATAGTCCTGTTCCTAAGGTGGGTAAATAATTAAGCTAATGAGCCTAACTGAAGTTGCATTTATTTATTGAGGGGGTGTAGCACAATGGCAGGAGAGGTACACCATATGGACAAGGTCCGGGGCTTATCTGTCAGTAGCACACTGTGGAGGCCAGAGGACAACTTGCAAGAGTCAATTCCCCCTTTCCACCAGCATGAGCTCTGAGAATCACACTTGGGTCATCAGGCTTGGTGGCAAATGCCCTTACCCACAGGGCCATTCCACTGGCCCTGAAGTTGCTAGTTTTTATTTGTAACCACAAATACAACTTATTTCCATTATTTGCAATATTTACAAAGGAGTCCTAAAAGTCAGCCTGACCTGAGAGTTGTTAACATGAGAAATCTCTACTCCTGTCTCTAGGCAATGTGTGAAAACTCGAAAATACTATGAAAAGTTTTCACTTTTCCATCCATGCTCATTTGTGGGCATTTTCAAATTACAAGCTCTGGACCGAAACTAGACAAGAACCATGGCTTCCTCTGAAGCTCCACCGAGGCGTGATTTGAGACAACTGAGGTCTAGACAGTGAGGGACTTGCCAAAGAATCCCACAGTGATGGATGGGAAAGTTAGGCCAGGGCCAGGTCTCCCTTCTGAATTGGCTCTCTCCCATCCCATCACAAGGCCCACTGTCTCTCATGCCCAACCAAGCTTTGGTGCTCCACCTGTTGCCTCACCCTGGCCTATACCAACCACTAAAAGACACCCATGACAACAAAGCTGTTCAGACACTTGCTGGAACTAACATGAGCCTGATAGGTCTTTCTGGAAAACAACTTTGTCCTGTGCACAGCTAAGCCCCGAACCAAGGTATAAAGTCTGTGTTGTGGGAACAGGACTAAGAATTCTGACAAGCTGAGTCCATTCCTTCCCACTACCTACGGGCTGCCCCACCTCCCAGTCTCCTTCCCCTGCAGTCATTCAACATTACTCAGGTGTCTGGTAGAATTTCACTGAAGAGTTTCCATTATTAATTAAAATTTTTAAATTAATGGTCATCTATGTCTTCAAATACATTTACAAAGCTATGGTCACAGGGCTCTTGATATGGTTTAGAGGGGAGTGTAGCACAATAGCAGAGCAGAACATGTTCAAAGACCCAAGTCTACCTGTCACCTCCAAAGAATGAAGAAGCAGTCCAGAGGCTGGTTAGATGGCTCAGTTGCTAAAAGCTTACCACACAAACATGGGAGCCTGGATTTGATCCCTAGCACCCATGTGAAAAGCTAGGCAGACTGGCATGCACTTGCATCCTAGTCCTGGGGAAACATAGACATGACCACTCCTGGGACTCACTGGGCTGACAGTCTAGCAGAACTTGGTCCTAGTGAGATACCTGGTCTCAAAAGAAGTGGATGTTTGTTCCTGAGGATGATGGCCAAGATTATCCACTGGCCTCCACGAGCACATGTATGTGCATTCACAATCATGGGCATGCATGCCCATGAACATACACACAGCCTCACTCACCACCCTTAGCCTTCCTACATATACATACATATACAGCGATGTGAGGGAGAGGTGGTCTCAAGCTCTCTCACCTGCTTAATGTCTAATATTAGGTAAATAACTAATTTCCACAAGCAACCTCACTGGTAAAAGGGGATGGAGAAGTCTCAACTATTAGAGTGTAGGGTTAGGCGTTAATATCAACCAATAAATTGGTATCCTGAGTCTGGGTGTACTCTATTGTTACTACAGATTATAATCCATCTCAAATAGAATGTGGAAGACTGCTGTTTTATAGTGTAATATTCATTCAACTTTCCATTGAAAATAAATAAATAAAATAAAATAAAAAGTGCTGTCTGAGAGCCCTACTACATACACAAAGTTGGGTCTTTACTGGACTAAGCCAGACGGTCTTCAAGTATAATTTGGGACACCCTTAGAGTCCCCAAGATATGGCCAGGACTACCAGGTTGAAAAAAGGTGTGATTTGCCTTTTTGCTAGGTTGGCATTTGTACTAAAGTGCAGAAACAATAGCAGGTGATTGCTGTGGGATGGTCTATTTGTCAAGTGTGTTGCTAATTAGTCAATAAATAAAACACTGATTGGCCATTAGCTAGGCAGGAAGTGTAGGTGGGACAAGGAGGAGAATAAAGCTGGGAAGTGGAAGACTGAGGCAGAGAGACACTGCCAGCCACCACGATGAGAAACAGCATGTGAAGATGCCAGTAAGCCACGAGCCATGTGGCAAGGTATAGAAATGGATTAATTTAAGCTGTAAGAACAGTTAGCAAGAAGCCTGCCACGGCCATACAGTTTGTAACCAATATAAGTCTCTGTGTTTATTTGGTTGGGTCTGAGTGGCTGTGGAACTGGTGGGTATCAGAGATTTGTCCTGACTGTGGGCCAGGCAGGAAAACTCTAGCTACAGGTGATGGCTGGTGACATGGTACAAAGCAAAGTAGCAGTAGCTGCTGAGGATGTCTTTCTGTATGCTGTGAATGTGTTGCTCTGATTGATTGATAAATAAAATGCTAATTGGCCAGTAGCCAGGCAGGAAGTATAGTATGGGCAGGATAAGCAGAGAGGAGAAAGCTGGGAAGTAGAAGGCTGAGTCAGGAGATGCTGCCAGCCACTGCCATGAGAAGCAAGATGTAAAAGTACTGGTAAGCCACGAGCCACGTGGCAGGTATAGATTTATAGAAATGGGTTAATTTAAGATATAAGAGCTAGATAGCAAGAAGCCTGCCACGGCCATACAGTTTATAAGTAATATAAGTCTCTGTGTGTTTACTTGGGTCTAAGTGGCTGCAGGCCGGAGCAGGACTGGAGAAAACTCCAACTACAAGCAGCTAATAATGTTCCCAGTTACTATCATTCATTACAAAGTGCATGCAACATGCAAAGCATTCTTCATAAAGCATTAACATCACATTCATTAAACCCTGATCTATAAGTTCACATCTTTTACTTACTCTGTATAAGAAAATGGAGACCGTTCATGACTGTTCTTTTCTGCATACCACATTATGGTGGTACCAAGTCTTGAGGGAAAAAAAACACTATACTAATAGTCAGCTATAAGCTAAACTAGTCACCTTTTCATGAAATACCATTTTTTGTTGTTGTTGAAAGACTGAAAACCATTTACTCTGATTTGGGTGTCTCATAGATATTTTCCCTAAATTTCAGGGGTACAGCCTGCAGCTTCAAAAAAGCCAATGACACAACATGTTGCCAATGATGAAATGGAGCTTTGAAGGAAAAATTAGAATTTTGTGAAACTCCCATTAATAAGCCTGCTTGTTATGATTAGTAGACATATTAAAAATGAAGTATGTTGGGACTGAAGAGATGGCTCAGCAGTTAAGAGCACTGACTGCTCCTATAGAGGAACTTGGTTCAATTCTCAGCATCCATAATGCTGGTTTACAACTCCAGGTGATCCAATGTCTCCTTGTCAGTAAGTGGACATCCGTGGGCACGCAAATGGTGCACAGACATACTTACAGGCAAAACACCCATTCATGTAAAACAAACATACTAGTTTTACAATGAGATATGTCAGAATCAGAAGACTTGAGAAACTCAGTGAATCACTTTTCAGATGAAAACGTAAACTTTTATGAAGCCCTCTGTGGCAAGGTGGGAGATGGACCAATGGATTTGAATACATCAAAATTCATTCACATCCCCTTGAAAACAGCCTAAAAGATGAGCACTTACCCAATTTGGGTAATATCAAAGAAAAATCCCCAGAATTACAGGAATGACTAAGAGACTCTTTTAGTACAGAATCCTCCTGCATCATCCCACCCGCACCCATGCTGGGTTTACAGGTATATAAACCATGCCTGGTTTGGAGGGGATTCAAAGCATTACTTTTAAATTAATTAGCAAATGAATGTTAAAAATTCTCCAGCTTAGTTCCAAACTTGTTAAGTTCGGACAAATACAAACAGGAGCCTCTTTATGAACCAGAATAACTGTCAAAGGTTCTGGACTGAGCAGGTTGCATATCCCAGCCTCAGGCCAAAGCACTTGTTTTGGACTTCAATCCATCCAGCTACAGCCAGTAAGATACACTATCTCCTCCCTGTCTCTGGGGTGGGGATGTAGGCCTGAAGCCACTGCCTCAATCTCCAAGGCAAGAGACTAAGAAGCATCACCAGAGAATTGTGCCAAATGGATCCTGGGTACACCCTGGGAGTTAGACTTTAGGCATCTTTCTAGAATTCATATATGGAGAAGAAGGTGATGATTCAAACTAGAACTTGTGTGTTAAATCATTGCTGATCAAAGGGAAAGCCTTATTCGTACTTCACTATAAGTATCCATCTTATAATGATATAATATACATGTATATTATACAATGATACTCAAGTACAATGTAAAGACCTGCAAATAATAAATTTGTAAATGTGTTTTAAATTATTATTTAAAACATATTTCTTTGCAGGCAGAAAAGGCTTTCCATGGGCACTTAAAAAGAAATCCAACATTTTGTCCCCATTCAGACCATATTCCAGAGAGGATGAGAGGCAGATAGGTAAGTTAAGTAGAGTTAATGCAGTCATGCTTCGTGGCACAACCCCATAATTCCAGCTGCTCAAGAAGATGCGGCAGGAGGATCACAAGTTCAAAGCCTACTTAGACAATGAGCAAATTCAAATCTATCCTAGGAAACCTTTGGAGATGTTGTCTCAAAGTAAAAACTACAATGGGAGCTGGGGATACAGCTCAGTGGTAGAACACCTGCCTAGCATGCACAAGGCTGTTTAATGGTCAGTACTGCCCCCATGAGGTGGCTTTTAAGAAAATGCTCCCCCAAAGGGAGTGGCACTATTAGGAGGTGTGGCTTTGGAGTGGATGTGGTCTTGTTGGAGGAAGTGTGTCACTGTGAGGGTGAGCTTTGAGGTCTCATATATGCTCAACTCATGCCCAGTATCTCAGTCCACTTCCTGCTGCCTGCAAGATGTAGAACTCTCAGCTACCTCTCCAGCACCATGCCTGCCTACATGCTTCCATGTCCCACCATGATGACAATGAACTGAACCTCTAAAACTGTAAGCCACTACCTCAATTAAATGTTTTCTTTTATAAGAGTTGCCATGGTCATGGTGTCTCTTCACAGCAATATAAACACCCTACCTCCCAAAAGTTAACTTCCTGGAAATGCTGCTATTGTACAAAAGGGGAAGACCAAGGGTATTTTGCTCCAGACATGGATTCAGCATAACCTGGTGTTGAACCTAGTGCATCAGCGTGCCAGCATCTTTCACCACCACTCTGATGCCTTCAGCATTCTGCTCTTCCTTCCCTGACTCTTCTTGGAGAGATGCAGAGCATGAGCACCCAGCAGCATTGCTATGTGGCCTCTTCTCCCTAGGCCCACATTCCTTCTCTGTTCCTCAGGTCCTTTGCCATTAGGCAGCAGCTGATGATATGAATTATGACTGTGGAATGTGAAAAGATGTACGATGTGTGTGCCATTTCCGGGCATGGCTTCTATATCCTCCCACAGCCTTCATCGTTGACCACGTTCCTCCTCTCTCTGCTGAGTATGATGGATTCCACAGAAACTTCTGAACCCAGGAGCATGGTAGAACCTCAAGGAGACAAACTAGAATCTACATACTACTTTCCAGCTACGTCGAACCTGAGCCTGTAGAAACAAATGATTTCTACTCATGCCTGTAATCACAGCACTTGGAAGGTGGAGGAAAGATGACTGAGGCTATCCTGAGCTAAGCAGTGAGTTGCATGCCAGCCTGGGCTAAAGAGTGGGAGGATGTCTTTAAAAGGAAAAGAGAGGATGGTGATAAGGTGGCTTAACAGACAATAGTGCTTACCACCAAACCTGAAGACCTGAGTTTGATCTCTGGGACTCACATTCTAGAGGGAGAAAAACCAACTTCCACAAGTTGCCCTCTGACCTCCACATGCATGTTATGGTGCACACACACACACACACACACACACACACACACACACACACACACACAAACAAAACCCCACAATTTTAAAACGACCAATTGCCCCCCCAAAAAAAAAAAATCACTAAAATTGAGGCTTGTGGTAAATGGCATCACTGTGTCTAACTAAATAAGCTGTATCCCGTCATGCCTTTCCTCCAGTGTGCTTCTTGTCACAGTTTGAATATGATTTGTCTCCTTCCAAATCTGTGTTGAAATCGACTCCATTAAGTGATGTTAGGAAAAAGGACCTCTAAGAAGTGACTGGGACTCAGTTCCCAAGCACACTTGCTATGGACATCTTGCCTCAACTCCATTCTCTGCCAGCACGAAGGCCAGCTCCAGCTGAGGCCACTCAACCTTGACTCAGAACCAAGAATCAAACTAAACTTTTCTTAATAAGTTATCTAGAGTGTGATACTGTGTCACTAGCTCTAAGAGACCTCCTCTATCTGTAACTTTTCTGCCAGTCCTGACAAAGCAAAGCTGAGAAAAACCCTCATTTCTCTCAGAAGATGGTATAGGCAGATGTGCCGCATGCAGACTTTGGTGACGCCAACAGATCAGCCCAAATGTAAACTAAGACTTCAAAAGTCATCTTCACTCAAGATCTGAACTCATGGAATCATACAAAAGAATGCATTAAAAAGTCCATGGACAACCATAAAAATCACTTTAAAAGATTAGTTATAAAATATTCCTCCCACCCAATTCTCATTCCTGTGTCTTCAAAGCTCCAAGAAGCTTCATCCCACCCCCGGCAGCCTCATACATTCATACACCTTCTAAAGCTTTTCTACCACCAACCAGATTTTCCTAATCTGCAACATGTATGCTCATAACCAGAATAAACCACTGTTTCAAGTATGTGTGTACTGCTAAATAGTTAACAGTGTTACCCTGGGAAGATGGCGATTGAGGTTAGCCTGATACTAATGCCATTTCCAAGAGTGACGTGCACAAAATGGCCCATAAGATGAGCTATGAGCACCAGCTTGCAGACCCTTTCTAGAGGAGAACGCAGGTTGAAGTCAAGATAGAGCCAACTGATGCAAAAATAACCCCCTGTGCGGCTTATGCATGGTCACTAGCACTTCCCTCAGAGCCTGCCTGGGGGAAAGGATCTTGGATTTCTGCAAAAGTAATTCAATGCAGGTCTCTCCTGTGGTCTCACTATAGGTCTCAGCTTGCTAGGTTCTATGTTGATGTGTGTTGCTCTTCCTGACTCAGAATTCTAAAATGAAAACTTCCAACAGGAAAGTATCTCATTACTCCAAACAAAAAATGTTTCTGATTAGTTGAATAGGTAGCTTCAGTTTACTATTTATTTTTTTTTCAAGTTTAGAAAGTCAGTTGATTGCTTGGAAATCTTTAAATTTTCATTCAGTCAGTACAGGTGTGTGGTAACTGACAGACTCATCACAACAGAAGTGAATCACACCCTAGAATTTTTGTTTTGTTTTGTTTTGTTTTCAAGACAGGGTTTCTTTGTGTAACAGTCCTGGCTGTCCTGGAACTCACTTTGTAGACCAGGCTGGCCTTGAACTCATAGAGATCCACCTACCTCTGCCTTCTGAGTGCTGAGATTCAAGGTGTGTGCCACTGTTGCCCAGCTATACCCTAGAATTTTAACTTAAGGCATGCATATATGTATGCACATTCATTGCTTATCATTTGATGCAAAGTGAGTCATCACTGGAGGTAATCAGATAGCACCTGTGGGAGTAGGGAGCTGTCTCAGTGGGGAAAGCACTTTGGATCCCCACAGCAGTGTGTCTGTAATCCCAGTACTCCTGTACTGAGATGGGACGCAGAGACAAGGGGAATCCCTAAAAGGCTGTAAATCAGCTAGCACAGTTTGTGCCAGCATGGACAGCAGAGACCAACACCTGAGGCTGTCCCTCGACCTCTGTACATGCCCCGTATCACTTGAGCACGTGTGCTCAGACACAGGCACACCACACATGAATAAGATAACATCTTTGGCAAAGGTAGATTAGTGGGCTAGGGGTGTTCATAGGAAGAATGTTTACATAGTGTGCATAAGGTCCTGAGTTTGATCCCTAGCACAGACATAAAATAAAGGCATACTTATGCCACCTGCCCCACCTCCAAACCAGACAGACCCAAGGGAAATGGGCATGACCTCACAGGCTCACCGAGATGCCAAACAGTGGGAGCTTCAGAAGCATTCATCAATCATAGTTGAGATTCAAGGGACCAGTTTACTTGACTCTCTGACTTGAGAGGATGGGCTTTTACTGAACTCTACACTTGCACTGGTTTGAATAAAAATGGCCCCCATAGGTCCATAGGGAGTGGCACTATTAGGAGGTGTGGCCTTACTGGACTAAGTGTGGCTTTGCTGGAGTAAGTGTGTCATGAGAGGGGTGAGCTCTGAGGTCTCAGAAGCTCAAGTCAAGCCTAGTGTCTAACAGTATCTTCCTGTGCTGCCTGTGGATCAAGATGTAGAACTCTCAGCTCCTTCTCCAGCACCACATCTGCCTGCACACCGCCATGCTTCTTGCCATGAGAATAATGGACTAAACCTCTGAAACTGTAAGCCAGCCCCAATTAAATGTTTTCCTTTAAAAGAGCTGCTGTGGTCACAGGGTGGTGATGGCTCCTGCCTCCAATCTGAGCACTTGGGAAGCAGAGGCAGATCGATCTTTGAGACTGAGGCCAGCCTGGTCTACAGAGAGAGTTCCAGTACAGCCAGGGCTACACAGAGATACTCTGTCTCAAAAAAACAAAAACCAAAACCAAAACAAACAAACAAACAAAAAAGAGTTGTTGTGGTCATGGTGTTCATTCACAGCAATAGAAATGCTAACTAAGGCAACATTCTTCCACCCTAATCTCCAAACACTGTACAGAACTGCCTGTCTCCATCTGGATTCTCCAGAAATGCAAACCGACTAAGGGAACTGAGAGACAGAGGTGCTTGTCTACAGATGGAGACAGGAACACAGAGATTAACTTTAAGGTATTATGGCTGCTGGCAAGCCTGAAATCCACAGGGCAGGCTGAACATTCAGGCCAGTGTCGATGTTGGGATTTGATGGGTCTCACCCAGGCATTTCATTATGCAAAACTGCCAAGTTCCATCTTGACATAGAACTTCCTCCTTTGAGAAGTCTGATTTTTTTTTTCTCCTAAGGTTTTCCAGTTGCTGTACAAAGCCCATCTATACTATCAACTAATTGCAGGCTGAGGGCAAAACACAGTGACGAAGTACATGCTTAGCATGCTCAAGCCCCAGTTTGATCTCTAGCACCTAAATATAGTCAGCTAATTTTCAATGTTAATCCTGTCTATAAATGCACACAGGCAAGTGTTAGATAAAGTTACCGCATACCTTAGCCTGACTAAAGGACATACAGAAAACTCTACCTCTGTTGGAACTGGCTGCCAGTCGTCATGAGAATAGTTATCTGTAGAGAGCAAAAAAGGCCTTGTACACACAGATAAGCACTGGGGAGGCCAGGGAAGTTAAACACACAGCTTACCCCTTCAATGGAATGAGGTGTACAACTGCTCTTCCTAAAATGCCAGGGATGATGTAGTTTTACAACCCGGTGATCCTTTGCTGTCTGAGGAGACAGGCTCTGCCATATCTCCCAGAATTAATCAAAACTTTCCCCCTAAATCTCGAGCACTGCTTTTAGACCATAAAATCTACTTGCGCTTTACAACAGCCTAAGTGACTTCGATGTTATCTTAGGGCCAGGCCAATCCTGACACCACAGGCGTTATGTTTACCTCAGTCAAGTTCCTAAATCTTGGACACTATCTCTGAGTCAACAGTACCCATTCTTGTGAAAGAAGCCAGACGTACTTTGTAAGGAATCTCAACGTAAACAAGTCTTAAATTGCTGTACACCTGGGGCTGAGTTAATTGTTATCTGAATACTTTTATCAAAAATCGTGCTGTGCTTAAATACGTCTAAAGTAAAATGATCTGGGGTAGACTCTAGAAGTCCTGGTCCAGCACTGGTTACAATAAAATCAGGCTGAGCCGAGTTTCATTTCAGTCTCTTCGCGGATCGTTTTTTTCCCTGCCTGCTGTGAAGCCTGCAGGGGTATCACCACAGTTATGGGGCAGCAGGTGTGACCAAGCAGAACATCTCAGAGCAGCCCCGTTTCAAAGCAGGAAAGTGAACCATCATTAATAGAAAACTCTATTTTTTTTTAACTTTAAAAATTTATTTCAGAGGCACTGACCAATTATACTCATCCAGAGACGAGATCACTTGGCTCTGATTTGAGAGGGTCAGGCTTTTACTGAACTCTATACTCTTCCACCCTACTCTCCAAATATTGTGAAGAATGGCTTGCATCCATCTGGTTTTGTATGCATGTATGTATACATATATACGTAGTATGTATGCTCACTGTGTGCAAGCAATACCTATATTGGTCAAAAGGGGGCATTGGATCCTCTAGAACTGCAGTTAGAGATGGTTGTAAGTTGCCATTGAAGTGCTGGGAATCAAACCAGGTTCTCTGGAAGGCAGCCGGTGCTCTTAACAGCTGATCTCTTTTTTTTTTTTTTTTTAATTTTGCAATACAATTCAGTTCTACATATCAGCCACGGATTCCCTTGTTCTCCCCCCTCCTGTCCCCCTCACCTTCCCCCCAACAGCTGATCTCTTGACAATGTGATTTCTCTATGCCAAGCCAAGGGCAGCATCCACATCTCAGGCAGTGCAAGGGTGGGAAGGGACACTCAACTCAGAAAAGAGCTGAACTTGATGATGATCTTGATCTCTGCTTTGTGGGAACTGAGTTCAAAGAAGATTTCCATTGGAAATGACAGAGCTAAAGAAATAAGTTGCTGAAAAAGTTAAGTGATATTTTGAGGAACTGGGGGAAATGTCAATGTCATCTTCCAGCAGTCCTGATAAGTTAAATATGTCTGCCATCACTTACAATGGTGTATGTGTGTGCTACTGGACTCCCAAGTCCTATGGCCAGTCCAGCTAAAGTAAGCCAGTCTGAATCCCTGCCACAGCCCTACTGGACTTTGCAGTTTTGTGTGACAAAATGCCTGGGTGAGAACAACCAAATCCCAACATCAACCTAACTCTTGGGTTTGCTTTTTAATAAAGAGATGGGTGCTTCAGATATTTAGAAGCTGAGTCAGGTTTATCAGACTTACAAAGTGCATGCTCCCACTTCTAAGCTCATAATGGCATTGGTCAGAGCCTCTTTCCCTTTCTCTGAAATACAACAGAGTACAACAGTGCATAGCTGTAGTCCTGGCACTCAGGAGGCCGAGGCAGGAATACTGCTTCAGCTTAGGAGTTTGAAGCAGTGGGAACAATGTCAGCTCATGCCCTTATTTAGTTCTTCACCTTTCACTCGCTGGAGAGCCTCTCCATGGGCATTGGCTTTTACTGGTTAACCAAGATACCCTAAAGGAATGTCTGAGGGCTACTCTTGCTGCAATAAAACACCAGGACCAAAGGAAGTTGAGAAGAAAAGGGTTTATTTGGCTTACATATCCTGATCACAGTATATATAGAGGGATACCAAGGCAGGAGCTCAAACCAGACAGGAACCTGGAGGCTATGGAGGTGTGCTGCGTATTGGCTTCCCTTTGGGAAGCCTACATTTTTATAGAACCCAGGACTACCAATCCAGGGGTGGCACCACCCACAAGGGGCTGGGCCTTCCCACATCAATCACTAATTAAGAAAATGTCCTACGGGCTTGCCTGCAGCCAGATCTTATGGAGGCGTTTTGTCAATTGAGGTTCCCTCCTCTCTGATGACTCTAGGTTGTGTCAAGTTGACTAAAACTAGTTAGTATAGTGGATAATAAAGGAAAATGACCATAGAGGAAGTTCTGCTTGTGAAATCATCTGGGACCAATCTGACCCTTTTAGCTTCTGCCAACCATGTGCTCGCACAAAGCCATGGATGGTGATTTACTTTACCTAGGCCCACTCTGCATGGTGCCTAACCCAAGCCAAGTTGTTACTAGTCTACACTTGAGTCATTTCTACCTCCTTCAAAGGAAGCTGTGATATTATACAGGCCTTTGGAAGGTTTCTGATGTCTCCTGGAGCTAGGAATCCTTAGCATAGCTACCTCTCAGATAAGCAGAGAGGACTGAGGGGTTTCTGTAATTTACGGAAGAGCTGCATGGGAGCCGGCTGTCAGGGGCTCTGGCAAAGCAACCCACGGTGAGTCCGGGTTGAGGAAGTTAAGGACCACTGCCAGTGTACTCATGGATTCCCACGTGTTCGTCCTCCTCTAAACATGCCTAGAGAGGATAATTCCTAGAGAGGATAATTCCACTTCCAGCCTTTATTTTTACTCTTCATGGGGAAAAATTTGTCTGGAGGACCTCTGAAGAACATGTGGTTTCAGTTATGTGTTTGATCTGCACCGGAGACCACGTGACCTTAATGACGAGGCTGTGAGACTGTGAATCATGGAAATCCATTCTGTTATAGGCAACAAAGGCTTGACAGTGAGAACGGGAGAAGGGCCTCTGGGTGACAAAGTGTATTATGCTAAGAAAAGAGTAGAGGGTCTATACATACTGCCAGGTCATGTGACATTTTTTTGCAGTTTTTAATTTTTAAAATAACTTTATTGGCATAGTCTTCTATATCCAGCCCAACTTCAAACTGAAAACAAAATGTCATAATACAATTCCTGACAAAAAATATGATTACGATTCTGGTTCCTGCATGCGTAAAATCAGATTTTACCGTATCTTGCGCAGGATAGGTGACCTGGAGCAATCCTCACAGTCTCTCAGCATAAAGTATGCCATTTGCCATGACATCTAACCAAGTGACAGTGATAACCACAGCTGTGCTGAGTAAGAGGAATGTATGCTCTTTAAATCCATCCAGATGGAGATGGAGATGGGACAGAGGGAAGGACAGAGCGGGCAGTATTTTAACCATACACCAGTCCACTTAAATTTTTCTGAGGATTGTAAGCACCTGTCCTGGTGTGCCCAAGTCCCTATCCTAGGGGACTGCTGGCCCTCCTTCAGCTCTAACTCCCCCAGAGGTCTTAGATGCCTTGCTGTGCACCAACAATCACCTACCAAGCTGCATGCTTCACGCAGGCTTGCAGGGGAAGCAGAGCACGTGACATGCCTTGAGCCAGAACTGACTCCCAGCTCTGCCTCCAGCACTAACAAGCCATGCGACCGGTTGGAATATGTGTCAAATGACAGACATTGCCCAGACACCGCTCCACTTCTTCACCTCTACAATAAGAAGAGACTCGGTGCTACCTTAGGACTGTGATGAGAAGGATCGCAAGTGACAGTGGCCGTCTCTCAGAATCCTCCCCGAAACCTTGCAGATGAAGCTATCACTCCCCCTTCCAGCTGTAAAGTCCCTCACACATACAATGATATGGTCCAACGTCATTCTCGAAAATGTTTAATCGGCCCGAATGTGTTCAGAGTCTGTACTGGGTGCTAAGGCCGCAGATCGGAAGAGACGCAGTCCGTGCCTGATGGGTTTTCGGAGGCTGTCAAGTGGGACAAGTGACTCTTCCCCAGGGTGTGCTCTGAGAGTCAGACTCCTGACAAGCCTCCCTTGCGACCAACAGCAAAGCCACTGTGACTTTGACCCAGGACAGTCTTTATGAGATGATTCTTGTCTTTAGAGATGAAGTGAAGCTCCACTTCATGAGCCACTAAACAAAATCCTCCAACTGCTTATTCCTCCTGGTGCTGAGAACACATTTGCTTAGAACCAGATGTGGATTCTTAAGAGCCTGGTGGTCCTGTGGCAACTTCTTGGGCTTCTTGGTGTAAACCTAACACCATCATATTTGTTTTGAATCAGTTCTACAGGAAGTTAGTTCCTCAATGTCATGAAAACACAACAAAACACAAAACCAGAAGGGTGCTGGAGATGCAGCTCAGCGGCAGAATGTGTGCCTAGTGTATGCAAGGCCATGAGTTCCTTCCCAGAAAAAGGGAAGCAGGAAGACGGAAGAGGGAAGGGAAGGACAGTGAGTAGGGAGGGAAGGGGGAGGAAGGAGACAAGGAAAGGTCACAGTAGGGGACAGAAGGAGAGGAAAAAGGAAGAAGGAGAAGGAGAGACTAAGAGGGGAGGGGAGAAGAGAAGAGAGGGAAAGGGAAGATCAGAAAGAAACCAACTTCAGAAGGATGCTATGGGTCCGTTAGACCCCTGTACTGACTATGAGGTGAAAGCGTGTGGGGTTGAAGAGAAATGGTGTGTGATCCCGGAGTCTGTCGACTACTGAGGTATCTGAGCCTGAGAAGGCCTCCTGGGATACCAGTCACACATGGTCTTTTCCCTCCTGTGGTTTCCAGAGCTCTAGGCCTCCAGCCTCATTCCCTTCATTCTCCCAGACTCCAGAATCCCAAGCCCTGCTTAGAATACTCACAGTTCTGAGGTTTGAGGGTCCCCCGTTCCTGAGACACAGTGCTAGAATGCTCTCGACACAACAGAAAGGCGGGAAAGGGGAAAACCACCAGTTTCCATCCACAGCAGTGACTGTGCTGGTCAGTTTTCTACTACTCTAAAAATTACCCAAGAGACTGCCCGAGAGAGGAAAAGGTTTTATTCTGGCTCATGTGGCAGTTGCAGCCCATGGTGAGGCTCTGGCTCTGTGGCTGTGACCAGGCAGCACATCGGGGTGGTTGGTGACAGAACAGAACAGAGGAGAAAGGGAGGAGCCAGGGTTGTAAGATCCCTTCAGGCACATGACCGCCAGTGACCTAAAGACCCAGCATTAGCCGGGACTGGTAAAGCCTCCATCATTTTCTACCCTGGGACCAAGCTTTTGACCATGTCAGCCTCTGGGGGACACTCAAGGTCCAAACAGTATCAGTGACGACTGATTAAAGGAACAGGGAGCTACAGACCCTAAAAAAGCAATGACTGTTGAAGAACAGGATAGCATATGGAAAGATATAGAAGGCAAAAGCTATAGAATATACATATGTATACATGCATGTGTATGTATATATATATATATATATATATATATATATATATATATTATATAAATTTTATTGAGACTAGGTTTCTCTGTATATCCCTGGCTGTCCTGAAACTTGCTCTGTAGACCAGGCTGGCCTGGAATTCAGAGATCCACCTGCCTCTGCTCCCAAGTGCTAGGAATAAAGGCTTGCACCACCATGCCTGTCCCATACATTAAATTTTTTAAGGTGGGGTCTTCTTACTGTGTAACCCTGGCTGACTTAGAACTCACTGTAAAGACCAGGCTGGCCTTTAACTCATGGAAATCCATCTGCTCTGTTGTAATTAAAGACATGGGCCATCACACTCTGCAAAAAATGTATAAAAATTTTAGGAGGGCCCGCTAGATGGCCTAACAGTAAAGGCATTTGCCTTACCACCAAACCTGATTACCCAGGTTCAATCCCCATGACCCATATGGTTGAAAGAAAGAACCAATCCCCACAGGTTGTCTTCTGACCTCCACTGTGTACATGTGAGCACACACACACACACACACTCAATAAATAAAAATGTAAAATATATATTAATCATCTTATGCAAACATCAAACTTAATTACACTAATAACGTGACAAGCCATGGGGGACATAATGCAGTAGGACCCTTTCAAAATGCTTCATTTGGGTTAAAATGATAAGGACATTATAGGGAAGTTTTGAGAACTATAAATAGGAACTGTGCAGTTGATGAAAGGGCTAACGTCATGTTAAATGTCTTGGGAGTCACATTTCCATTTGTTGACACAGAAGGATGACTGTAGCTGGAGCATTAAGCCATGAGGCAAAACATCCCAACAAGGAGTCCCGGTAAAGATGCTCAGCTATTGTTGAAAAGCTGTAAAAGTTGAAAACTGCAGCTGGAGTCCTAAGGAAACAAGGTCTTGGGCTTCTTTCTGTCTGCCCTGCAATCACTTTCCCTGTTCTGTCATGGCGACTTTTATTGTCAACCTGACACCTAATATATTACTGTCCTTGGAATTTTCTAGAGAGGACTACCCGTGGAGGAAGACCTACCACGGAAGTTAGTGGCACCGTCACGTGTGCTGGGATCCCTGATGGAATGAAAAGGAGAAAAGCAGAATGCTAAGCTCTGGCATTCTCTTCCTGATCTGTCAGGATGTGAGAAAGCAGCCACCTGATGCCACTAACAGGACCAACTCCAGCCACCTTGCCTTCCTGCCATGGAATATGGCTGAATTATGAGCTGAGCTAAACGTCTCTTCCCTTAGGTTGTTTATGTCAGGGAGTCTGTCCCAGGGAACAGAGAAGTGACAGACACAGTCCTCCAAGCTCTGCCCTCAGCTTGGTTAGCCTGTGAAGCCAGTCCCCTGGTTTATCAGGCTCAACACTTTCTGATTCTGTTTTATGGTTTCCTTCCTTGTTTGCTGGTTTTCTGGTTTAAAGCAAAGCGAGACCCAATCAGGAGGTAAGTGAGAAAGCGTGGATGTAAAAATTAATAGCAGAACTCAGTTCTTATCGATGGTTCTGGGATGATAACGACAGTACAAACTCTCACATTCTTTCAAAGGGCCTGTCCAGGTTGAAGGGAAATGAGGTGATGCTTGCAAAGTGATTGCTTGCTTTGCCTTGGGTTCTTCAGACACATGGGAGGACAAAACAGGGCTATCAAGCTAGATGAGATAACTATGAAATCCCAGGGCATTTTCTACCTAGGCAAGTGGTGTATGAGAATGCATTGTGTTCTTTGGAGAAGCTTAAAACTTATCAGTCAGAAGTTAGAGGAAGATTATTCCCCTCACACTGTGTCATCCAGTTCAGAATTTCGTCACAGCTGACTGATTTTAATGAGGTCACATGCTAACCTTCCTTTGGCCTTTCCTCTGCCTTCTACTCCAGAGCACTCGTAGATACATCAGCCCATATATAGCCTTCTCCACTGCCTCCCTTCGTTGTCATTAAGCTGTTTACAATGGGACCATAGCCTGCCAACTCCAATCAAAGTGAGTATAGGCTTTGTGGGGGAGGGATTACAACTTGGTTCACGCAGACAGTCCTGGTTTACAGTCACTGTCCTGACTTAATCATTGCCAACACTCCCTTTCCCTCCTAAACAGTGTCACTGCTTATAACAAACTATAGTCACTGTAACTGAGTAACTCTGAATTCAAGTCTCATGTCTGACTTTTTGGGTGGTATACTTGGTACAGCTTGGTAAATTATTTAACTTTCCTGAGCCCGTCAAACGGAGATGATAATATGCGTCATTAAAAACATAAGACCTTAGCAAGATGCCTAATACATAATAAGAACACAGCAGATTGCTGGGTGGTGGTGGCCCACACTTTTAATCCCATAACTCATCAGGCAGAGGCAGGTTGATTCTGCATTTGAGGCCAGCCTGGTCTACAGAGTGAATTCTAGGATAGCCTGGGCTACACAGAGAAACCCCGCCTCAAAACAAACAAACAGAAAGAACATAGCAGACAATTGTTGTAATTATGTGTCCTTCAAAGCCACTCTAATCCAGGCACATCTGGGCCCTCAAGCAGACACACACACACACACACACACACACACACACACACACCCCTGCCCCCAGGCTTACCAATGTTACACTTCCATCAATTGTACCCACTCTGTTCTTCTAAGTTAAACTTGAGCTGCATGGCTGACTCCTCTAACATCAAATACTTATAACTCATTACCTACTTGGGTCATTTAACAATCTACTGTCTTACACAGACTACTTATTTAACGTCAATACATCTTGTTTCTGCCGTCAAGGAGACTGCTCGTTCCTTAAGGAAGAAAATGTTCTCTCTCCCACATAAATCCCATAGCCCCAACTCAGGGCTATGCATCTGTGCCAAGTGCTCCGGAAAACTTGCATGCCCTAGACAAGACGTGAATGAGATCCAAGAAACTAGCAATTGTCTCAGTGGGATTATAGTATTTTCTTTGAGAACAACAACAACAGAAATCTAGAAATATAAGCATGGATCTTAAATTTTAGGTTTTCTTTCACTTTGTTTCTGTATGCCTTTCCCCTCAGCTTCCTTATTAAGCCATGAAGGTGGATGGGGTGGAACGGAAAATCAAAAGCTTCTTACATACTTAAAACACAGCTGCAAATCATCATTGAACGTCAAGACCCCAGGCCTTCAACATCAGATAAAACCTGATTTCTTTAAACCTCTGCGTGTGCTTTCAGGCTGGCTTGTAAATGCAGAACGTTTTTTTTTTTTTTTTTTTAAGTTTCATGTGTATTATTATTATTATTATTATTATTATTATTATTATTATTATTATTGAATCCTCAAGTGCAGAGAGTTCTAGATAATCTGCATACAGGGGAGATCTATAGGTAAATGTTTCAAAACCTGATGAATTTAGATGCCTGTTTTTTTCTCTAGGTCATGTCTTGATTTGCATATTATGTGGGAATTTGGTATATTTAAACTCCGTTAACCAACAACACAATAGTTTGAAAAACAGCAGACCAAATATATACAGTTATCTAGAGGTAAACATATACCCTCTCTTATTTGTTTCCTTATATCTTATAGGAAATATACTTTCTGTAAAATGGAAATAAAGTAGATAGGTCTGCTGTGCCTGAGATCAATAACATCACAAGAAATAGTTCAGCGGCGAGCTTCTGGAGTCAACAAAGCATTTCAGTGTAACAGGAGTTTCCAGTGTATTCTAAGCACCAGGAATTCAGTTGGGAATGATGTAGGAAATGCCCTGCGTCTATGTGCTGAGCCCTCCAGAGCCCAACACCCGCCTCCCACACCCTGACACCTCACCCCCTCCCACCTCTTGTCCCATTAGCTGACATCAGTGGTATGGCCCTAAGTAAGGAAACTTCATCTCCCAGAGTCTTTGTGTTTTCTGTAAAAGAAAGCAACCGGATGTTTATGATCTCCCCTAAATGACAAGTTCCCTCACACCAAGAGGCCTAATTAGTGCCCGTTCTCAGTGGGCAAGTGAGGCAGAGAGTTCTATACAAAGTTCTGCTGTGCAGAAATCACTAATAACAGAAAAAAATAAAAATAAAAATAAGAACTCTGTAGAAGAAGACAAAACTCTTTCACAGATAAACTCCTCAAAAGGGGAAAGTAACCACTGGGGAAAATGGCCCCCTCCATAGTTATCAGAAATGTGTGTTACAATCAGCACATGAAGTGTTACAGACCTCCTGATGGACTGTGAGTCTCTCAGAACCTTTGAAGATGACATCTTATGACTGGGGGTACATATCCGAAGGGCAATGAAAAGTTCGCTGCCTGCATAACCCTGGCGTAAAACTAAAATGAAATGAGGGGCCGGGGTCAGTTTTCATGTGATCCCCCCCTGTTCTCTGTGAACACGGATGGGGGAGAGGGGCTCAGGTGAAGACGCAGAAAGAGGAGGAAGGACTCAAGTGTGAGGAGGGACGCTAGTGCTGCTGGAGAGCCGGCCTCAGTGTTTCCGGGTACTCGGATTGCTCCTAATTGCATCCAGCAGCTGACTGCTCCCAGAACAAATCACTGCTCTGCTGCTGCCGGGACCCACTTTACCTGCCTACCCCGGCTCTGCAAGAAAATGCCCACTCACTGAGGGGAATACATTCATACAGAAAGAGGAATACATTCATACAGAATGGAGAATACATTCATACAGAAGGCTGGGTTCGTGCAAAAGCCCCCAATGTCAGGAAGAAGCTCACATGGATACTGGAAACTAAAAGGCCAGAGTGGCTGCAGTCCAGCAAGCCAGGACAGAATGGCTGGAGACAGACTCATAAGTGAGCAGAAATGTTTACTGAGCATCCAGTAATATGTTAACTAAGCTTTCAATAATTTCTAGGTGCCATACCAGGCTCTGTGGATACAGGACTATAAAGTTAAATGAATAAAGTCAGTAGAGCCCTTCCCATAAGATGTTTAGATTCTGAGAAATAAATTGGACAAATACTGTACAGGTATTATCCTCTTATTTTGGGGGATATGTCTCAAGACCCCCCACCCGATGCCTGAGACTACATATAGTAATAAACCCTAGGGATCATGTTTTTATACACATAACCTAATTATAAATTAGACACAGCAAGAGATGAGCAGTAACTAATAATACAACAGAACTATAACACATTACTGCAATAAAACCACCTGCATTCCTACTCTTGTGTTTCAGGTCCATTATTTAGGAAAATAAGGGTTACTTGAACACAAGCATTGTCCGGCACCACACCAATAAGTGTGACAGCAGAGATGGCTAACAGTCAGATAGCTTATACAGCATGGATACTGTGGATAAAGGGATGGTTCATGTCCTGGGCAGAATGGATCAGGAAGACACAAGATTTCATCACACTACACTAAACAACACACAACCTGAAAGTTTATGAATGGTTTATATCTGAAATTTTCCATTAAAAACTTTATATCATAGATAACTGAAACCACAGATAGTAAAACCCCAGAGAAGGTGGTACCACTGTAATATTAGGGTTACGAGATGAAGAAACATGAAGGAAGGAGAGTAGGGGCATGGTCTGAAGGCATGCAATCTGAACAAAAGATTGGAGGGAAACCAAAGGGAAACACAGGTACACAGGACCTGAGGCAGGGGAATGCTCAGCAAGTCTCGGGAACAGCGGGGAGACCAGCTGGTGTAACCATCAGTCTTTGCTACACATGCTGAAGGCCGACCTGCGCCATGATCCAGATGGGTGATCGCCTCAATTGGGAGAAGACCGTTCTGCCAGACAGAAGGGGACAGATAGAACACATACTCCTCACACAGTTTCAATTTCCATGTGGATAAACTGACCTGCAGCAAGACTGCGCCCCACCCCCCACCCCCATTGCTGTATTATAGACTGGGCTCCCTGTTGCTGTATTATGGATGTGGGAAGCTGTCATTTCCAAAGTCAGGGAACTTGATTTGGCTTGAACGTCAGAAGCACATATTTATTTCTGCTTAGCTTTATCCATGTACAAGTCGTATTTGGGATGGCTCTTTAAAGAAACGCGAGACAACGTCAGTGGGCCTGGAACATCACCCTCAACATGTCTTGCTCAATTACCCTCCAGACGCTCATGTCCAAATCTCATTAGGCTGAGCTTCTGGGTCAGCCAGTTCCTAAGAGGATATTAAAACATACACAGCCTCTTCTTCTCCCCTCACCCAGACCATACAGAGAGAGCCTTTGGCTCAATACCTGCCATATTCAATCACTAACAACATCCATTTGAGACACTGTAAAGCCCTGACCCAGGAACTTACAGATTCCTGCTAGAGAAAGACTGAATATGAACAGACTATCACATGATCATCTTTGGGATTCCAGAGGTGACAAAGAAAGAAATAAAGGAAAGGGCCGAAGAGCCAGGTCAGGCACCAATCGAAGCACATCTGGGAGTCCCGTGAAGGCAAACACTGGCCCACCCCAGGGTACCCAGCCGCATGAACCAGCTGGAAAAGAAAAGCATGAGGAAGGCCCCAGCAGAAAGGCCTAGCCTGGTGGTTAAAGGGGCCAAGTGCTCTCCAGTTTCCCAGCAGCAGACACATGGAACTACTCAGGGCAATTGTTTAAGACACTCTAAAGACTGGAAAGAAGCCACTTTGGTTTTCTTGGTTTGTTTCCTTCTGACGCACAACCAGCAACTGCCTCTACAGCATCCTAAGAGGACAAGTTTCACACGCAGTTCCAGAGGACAGCAAGGAGAGAGAATGTGGAGAGGGGCATGCGAAGGAAGTCCACACACAGCTCACGGCCCAGGACAAAGCCTGTGTGATGTGTACTTCAGGACATGCTGTTGAAGGTATCACCATTTTTCAATGAATAGGCCATATACCAACTATTTAGTCTTTATCACAACTTTTTGTTCATTTGTTTGTTTGTTTTTTCTGAGACAGGGCTTCTCTGTGTAGCCCTGGCTGTCCTGGATCTCACTTTGTAGACCAGGCTGGCTTTGAACGCAGAGATCTCTCTGCCTCTGCCTCCCAAGTACTGGGATTAAAGGTGTGTGCCACCACTCCCAGCTCATCACAACTTTTTAATAAGGTAAAAGTTACTCAAATGGCATTAGTCAAAGTAGGCAAAATAGATGATCAAAACTGAAATAATAAACTACTAGAAAAAAATAAGAATATCACATTTCAATATCTATAGGATGAAGGCCAGATGTTGGGGGGGGGCAGAAATTGACTTAACTGCATTTATTAGGAAATAAGAATCAAATTGAAATAGATACAGTTCAAAATCTATAAAAAGAAATTCAACTTCTAAAATTAGAAAGTATTAACTAAAACTAGACTCAGTCAGGCTAGTTGAGGTGGCACAAGATCAGAATTAGAAAGCAGAGGCAAAAGGATCAAAAGTTCTAGGTCAACCTGAGCTACATAGTTTTGATGATTTGGATGAGGATGGCCCCCCATACGCTCATGTTTGAATACCTGGACCCAGTGGGTGAAATTGGGTGAGAAGGATTAGGAGGTGTGGCCTTGTTGGAGGAAGTGTGTCACTGGGGGTGGACTTTTCCATTTCAAAAGATTTGTGCCATTCCGGGTGTTCTTTCTTTGCCTCCTGCTTGTGATCAAGATGTGGGCTCTCGACTACTCCAGGTGCCTTGCATTTGTTCCACCATCATGGACTCTAACCCTCTGCAACTGTAAGCCCAATTATACATGTTCTTCTATAAGTTGCCTTGACTGTGATGTTTTACAGCAGTAGAAACATAACTAAGAAAGAGTGGATTTAAGACAAGCTTGTGGCACAAAGGGAGACACTGTCTCAAACTATAGAAAAGATGGAGGAGGAGAAGGAGGAGGAGGAGAAGGAAGAAGAAGGAGAAGAAGACAAAGAAGACTGAACGAAAGGTGTTAATTTTTCCTTTAAAAGTTCTCTGTTACTGGGGTTGTTAGGGTCAGAGCTGAGGCCCTGGCAGCCCCAACAAACTAGGCTTGGCCACTCATCCTCAGTACTCCAATTAAACAGACAAGTAATAGTAAAAACACAGAGAACGGAGATTTACTCAGTGGAACTGCATTGGGAAGAAGAGGGACAAAGAGGTCCAGTGACCCTCAAAGTACAGCTTGGGTCCTGATGTAAGATTAGAGTTTAAACAGAAGGCAGGACATATGCATAACTAATCAGTCCTGGTCACAGTGGGGTGACCCATCACTGTCGGCCCCTGTCTCTATGGCAAGGTATCTGACAGCCTGTGTGTATCTTTTCCTGGGAGACAAGTTCTCCCTCTGAAGACCCTGGGCTTCAGCCTTCTCCTTCTCCCAGCTGGAGACTCCTGGGGCAGTTCCAGTTTCTTTAGGTCCATTGTTTCAATGACTTGATAGCCAAAGAGAGGGGCACAAGTTTGTCCAGTATCTTCACTCCTACCAGGATAGTTACACTCCAGGAGCTAGTAAAGGCCAGTATAAATGCTGGGTCTATTCCTGTTCATCACAGAACACACAGCAACCTAGATAATAGCATTTTCCCCGTGTCTGTCTCCAGATCTTCTCCTCTGAAAGGACAGACACCATGGCTCAGTGCAAAGACGAAGACCTGAATTTAGATTCCTAAGCACCCAGATAAGAGCCAGGCACAGCACACATCTGTGACTCAGATGAGGCAGACATGGGACGATCCTGAGAGCTCACTGACCAGCCAGACTAGTTCAAACAGCAAACTCTAGGTTCAGCAAGAGATTCTGTCTCAGAAAACAAGGTGGAGAAAGATAGAGGAAGGCACTCGTTGTGGATCTCTGGCCTCCACATATACACTCACAGATATGAGCACCCACATACACACAAGCACACATGCAAACACACACACACACACACACACACACACACACACACACACACACACACACACACATTCCTCCCCACTCCCAGCCTGCTCTAGTATGACCTCATCCCAACCATAAATTACATTTTCAATGACTCTACTTGGCAAAGGAGGTAATATTCTGAGGTACTGGGGATTAGGACTTCCATACACAAATTGTGGTCATGTAGGTAAAATTCAGCCTATGACACTGAGTTTGCTGACAAGCTTGTTTTATAACAATAAGTAGAGTTGTTCATGTGCTGTGAATGAATATCTCCTGAAGTGAAGAAACATGAATGTGAAGACATTGAGTGCTTAAAAACTAAGTCAAAGAGATGAGGATATGGCTCAATGGGAGGGCACCAGGTTCAATTCCCAGCAACACACACACACACACACACACACACACACACACACACACACACACACACATCAAATATAAAGCCTTAATAAAGGCCAGTGACTTGGATGTATGAGGAAAAAATAAACTACAAATCTGGAACTCTGAACCGTAAGTGTTTTTGCTTTTGCTATACTTCAAAGAAATCAAAACAAAGAAACCTAAAATTATAAAGGCTTCATTGTGAGTGTGATTTATATCAGAAACACTAATTTTGGAACTTCAATTAACTCATAATAAAAGCAAAATTTAAGTCTTGGCCCCACATCAAAAGATTAGCCAATGGATGTTTTAAATTCCTTGATTAAAGGAAGCTTTTTTAAAACCTAGGAAACATAATAAGAACAAGCATGAAAAGATGCCCTGATATGTGAAAATTTCAAGTCACCAATTTCCCAGAGTATCACATTCTTTCTCAAAGCTGAAACACATTGGAGAACAGGTTGAATGCATAAGACCCTGACCATCAAGACCACCATAGGAGGAGGATCTAAAAAAGACACAAGCAAACAGCATTTGACTTTTGGGTTGAATGGATGTCAACATCTATAAATTATTTTGCCTCACATGTGAACCTTGATCTGACCTTTATAAATACAATCAAGCCACCTTATCCATAGATTCTACATTACTGCATTTAACCAGCTGTGGATCAAATAATAAAATGGTTGAAATTTGCTTCAAAATAAAGGGAGGGGCACAGGCTAGGGGAAGGGTAGCCCAAGGAGAGTGCTGTTGGAAAGAGGTGGGTCTTATCAGATTCTGCCTCTGCTTCTTGTATACACCTCAAATATTCTCTAGTAATGTTTTCTTTTTTTCTTTTTCATGTGTATTGAAGCACATGTTAGTGTGTTAGTATGTGTGTGCATATCGAAGCCAGGGGTTGACATCTGGTGTCTTTCCTGGATTGTTTTGTACTTCATTTGTTGAGAATGGGGTCTCTCGGTGAGCTTGAAGCTCATTGGTTTGGCAGGTGAGATTAAAGAATCTGCCTGTTTCTTCCACATCCCCAGTGCTCAGGTTACAAATGATTTTTATCCTTGATTTTTATCCTAGTTCTGAGGATCTGAGCGTAAGTCCTCATGCTTGAACGGCAGGCACTTCACCCAATGAGCCATCCTCCGAGTCCTTAGTAATTTCTTTAAAGACTCAGTATATTCACTTGAGAAAACTGGTAGTATTGGTGGTGTGTGTGGGGTAGGGGCAAAACAACTCACATGAACAGAAACGTGTGAAGTCACTGAAAGACGTATAGAAAAATGTTCACAATAGTACAATACATAATGACTCATCCAGAAACCCTCAAATACCAATTCGGGTGGATTAACGAGTTTCGATATGTACACATAGTAGAACAGTATATAATGAGGAGGAATATTTGCAACTATACATAACAAATAGCCTCATAAATGAGAAGCTGGAACCAAGAGAGTCCATTTGGGGTGACTCTACCAGGAATAACTAGTCCTTGCCACTGCAAGTTGGCAGAGTGTCGAGTTATTCTTAGCAGGCAGTGACCAGAAAGCAAGTATTAGGTGTGGTCTTGCAGGAGACAGGTCCTTTCCTTGCTGTGGATGTGTGACATTTGTCAAGTCAACTCGATAGCTCATCCTTGTTGGTCTGTACACACATTTTTACTTAGACATTTTTTTACTGTTTTTAAAGAGTGAGAAATTACTATCATTAAGATTTCCACTGAGCTCCCAGAGGACACCAAAGCTGGAGTAACAGTGAGCTAACCCTACTCCAGACACACCAGGGATTTTTAGGAAGCTGAGTCGAAGTGTACACTTCTCCGTGGTCTCCTGCACATAGCTATCTATGGTCAAGAGTGTAGGTTTTCTTAGTGATCCCTTACTTCCTACTGTCTGTGAGACCTTATGTGGACACTCCACAGCCTGTCTGACATCCATCTACCTACAAACCCTGTGCTCCCAGCTCACTTTCCTGCTCTCCAGGTCCTCCCCTGAGTCCATATCTCAGCTTACACTACTCTGCCCCTCCCTGCTTCTGAAGATTCAGCCACACACCCACAGCTCAGTTCAAACACTAGTCCCTCTATGGAACCTCCTCTCATTTCTCAGCTACTATCAATCAAACTGCCATGAGCACACCATTCATACCTCAGAATGACTGTGGCCCACCCTACCTGTGTCAGAGCTGACTTTGGGGGGAGGGAGACCCCAATCAGCTTGTGAGTCTTTGGAAGGTAGGTAATTCAGCCAATGCTTTCTCAGCCAGACAATACCAGGCTCACACCCCCAAGGAAGGCCGTGCAGAACTGGAATATGAGTGCTTGGATTCAGACAAACCAGGTTACAATCTGGTTCACTTTCTAAGAATAGAACTTGAGGCTTAGTATCTCTGAGATGCACCGGTTATAGAGAGAACTGAGGAAAAATGGAAAAGGTGTAGGGGTTGAATAGGGACCATTAAAATGACATATCCAAGCCCCAACCCTAGAACCTGAAAATATTTGTGGGAAGTCTTAACTATGAGTTAAGTATCCAGAGATGAGTGTATCCTGGGGTAGCAGGACCCCAAAAGGAGGAGGAGGGACAGATGGCAGTGACCCCACACAGGCCAAGGGACACTTGGCACTATCGGGCTGGAGAAAGCCAACAGCATTCTCTCAATGGGCCTTAGGAGGAGCAAAGCCACACCTATTCCCTGATTTTAGACTTTCGGCTTCCAATTCTGATAGAATATTCTAGGGCTGGTTAAGCGCCCCAGACTGTGACCATCTGTTATCACCACCTTGTAAAGCCAATAAGCAAAGGGCACAAAACTGCTGCTCTTGTCTCTGTGTTCTCTGAAATCTGACATTAACCAATACAAATTATAAACATTCTTAAGCTATTTGATAAACAAATACATACCAGGAAGTGTTACTACCAAGTGTTAGTCTAAGTGCTTTATAAATACTATTTATTAGTACTTACATACTATGACCACAAAGTAGATCCTGTTATTGACTGTCACCTTCTAGAGGCACAGAGAGGTTAAGTAACTTGCTCACCATCACAGAGCTAGTAAAGCACAGAGGCCGATCCAGGGCACAGGCTCTTTACTATCACTCAGAGCACAGAGGCCGATCCGGGGCACAGGCTCTTGACCATCACTCAGAGCACAGGGTTTTGTAAATCTAGACCCCGGCGACACAGTGCGGTTCTGCTCTCTCATGCACGCGAATGTTCATCCTGCTGGGCAGCTCTGACCTGGCACTGGCACTGCCCTATGCAGACCACACTTTACAGCTGCTCCTCCAGGGGCCCAGGGCCTGTTTCCCAGCCAGTCTGGCTTGCTTCATGCTGCAGCTGCCTCCCATGTTTATGCTCACACTAATCTCCTGCTTCCTACAGAGGCTGGGGGAAACTCCTGAAGCATTCCAGCCCGGGCAGGGCCCCACAGAGCAGGAAGTCATGCTTCTAGCAAGCGTCTTGAAGGACCTTTCCTGCTGCTTTCTAGTACCTTACAGAAAAAACAGGATCACATTTCCACCAGAGGGACTTTGTGCACGAGGAAACAAGGCAGCCGTTGGCGGGACACGTCTTGCAGCCTGGCTGCGTGGTTGTGCTATGAAGCTGAAGACACAGACACATAGGACTGAAGTGCTTGTCGTACCCTGACACACTCACTGCTCACCCAAGCCCCACCACACACACACACACACACACACACACACACACACACACACACACACACACACCGGGCACTAGGGACAATTCGAGCACAGTGTGGCTGAGACATCTCTATCCACAGAGGTAGCAAAGTTGGTCACAGCATGGCAGCTGGAGAGGTAGCCCTGCGGATAAAGGCACTGGCCACCAAACCTGACAATCTGGGTTCGATTCCCTGGAACCTATGTGGTGAAGCATAAGAATGACTCCCCAAGCTATCCCCTGATCTCCACACGTGATCTGTGGAAGGAGGGCATGTGCAGGCATTCCCATGAACACACACACATAAATAAATGTAAGAAAAAAAAAAAAGGATGTGCAGTATGGTCTTCGGGCCATCAGCACAAGGGACATTGAAGCGCTCTCTCAAGCCTCTTGAATCTCACCCCTTGTGTGTCTCAAACCTGCAGCCAGCTGCTTGACCAGCTGCAGGTCGTGGGCAATCCGCTCAGCATCAGCTTTAACTTCTGTAGAATGAGACATTACGAGGGCCCAGTTCAGGGTGGCCGACTTGGAATCCTGTAAGGTTGCCGGGATCAAAGGAGAAGAGGTACAGGCTGCCCAGACCAGAGGCCGGAGGTACAGGCTGCCCAGACCAGAGGCCGACACAGGGAGGAACAAGACATGCTGGGGTTTTGCCTCGGTGACCTTATTTTTGGCAAGGCCCAGCGCCAGCATGAGTCACATGATCTATAAAGGACAATGCCGCTTTGTGTGAATTAGGTGAGAGCATACAGGTGCAATAGTCACTGGTGGCCGCTCCTTTCCTTCTCTGATCTTTCAGGTTATTACCTCGGTATTTGACTCCTGGTTTTTATTGATAAGACTAAATAGATTCGCGCTTCATAGTGGTACCTAAATGCTAGCACAGGCACACCTGTTGGGCCATCCACTGGTCAAGCAACTTTCCTGGAACCACCTCTCCCTGCTTCTGCTGTTGTGGTAACAGCAATGGCTCACAGCAGCCAGGCCCACTCAGCACCACCCTGGGCCATGGCTATTGAGAGGCTCCATGGTTGATTGGCTTCCCTAGGGGGTTAGAATTAGAGATGAGCTGCCCCGGGCTTTCTCCAGGAAGCTAATCTGAAACCTGTAAATAAGTAAATTCTATACAACAAAGACTGTGGGAATTGAGAGTGAGGGCAAAACGGAGGGGCTGGGAAGAGGCAAGAGACCTAAGGTCTCCAGGAGCTCTGGGAGCAGGCAGAGGGAATCTTGACGACAAGGCCATCTCATGCCTCACTGAGCGTTGTGAGACAACCCTCCATCCTGATGTTCGACTCTTTGGATCACCTCAGCCAATAAGTTTGTTTAACCACAAGACAGAGAGCATCTACACACTAAGGTCCTGAGGGGACCCCAAACTCCATGGGAACCCAGCCTCACTCACCCCCATGTGCCAATTCTCCCTCCTCACCAATGCCCCACCCACGTGCATCAGATCCCAGGGGCAAATCAGATTAATCTGGAAATACTTTTCCAAATAGGTCAACCATTCTAAAATCTAATTCAAGAATATGCTAAAGCAGGGTGAACAACTATTTTAGAGTATTTCCTAAAACTAAAAGCAGACGTGTCTTTTTTTTTTCTTTGCTTGCTTCCTCAGAATGACTGGGTTTTAGACCAAACTCCCTGTTGCCACATAAAATTGGAAGAGGCACTATTTAACACCTGCAGTACAGTCTGCAATACCCACCTTTTACATGCGAAGGCTATCCCTTCTCATATTGTCTCATGATCACTTCAACTTCCTTTTTTAAAACATTCTGGCTGCTGCTCTTTTCACTGTTTGTAGTTTTTGTTGCAACACCTAACCCATGGTTATTTTAAGAGCACCATAGTAAAATAAAAGGAAAAACACATTGCCCACAGGAAGCCAAGGGCTACTGGGGAAACAATGAGTCTCAGAAACAAAAATCTCCCAGTCTGCCTCTTTCTAGCAACTTGAACATGTGCTCTTTCTGACTCAGTTTCCCAACCTGTAAAGATGTATGATTATGACTGACACTCCATCTATGACCATCACCTACCTCCAAAAATTATGGAAGATTTCTATGAGTTAACAGGTAGCAAAGGAAGCCTTGTGGACTGATTACTGGGGACAGCAGTAAAGAACAAAGAAGCAGAGAAAATCCCAGAGTCTATTAGACGCAAACATCCTTGTGAAGACAGAAGACCACTCAGAATGGCAGCAATGCCCTGGATTCTGGCACCCACTCTGCTACTAGGAGGCCTGCCAACCAGACATGGCCTAAACACCCCGGGAAGTCATAGAAATTCTTCCAACAGGACAGTTCTATGTAGAATATTCCTGAGAGAGTAGCAGCAGCAAGGACATTTAAATGATGCCCGGGGAGTCATCTTGTTCCCATGTCCCCTCCCTACATCAACTTAAACATCCTATTTGGCCAACTTTTCCTCTCAGTTAATAAACCTAATCGTAACCCCAATTACTGATTCTTCTTGGTGCCAATCACGCATGGTTTTAAACACAGGCTTTACATATAACATCTCATGTAAGCTTCCCAAATAAAAACTATAGAGTGAGTTATGATTACAGTCAGATTCCATCTATAAGAAAAAAAGATCTGAAAGTTAACAGCTTGGCCTTGATCATCCCTGGAGGACACTGTAAAAGCTGAGAAGTAAGCACAGTATTTTAGACATGAAGTAGATACTATATCCATTGCATGTATTCCCCCCACCCCTTGCTTTCCACTTCTTTATATGTTCATAGTTATCCCTCTAGACCAGTGGAGGAGCATCCACCTCCATGTGATATGCCCTCCCAGCACTGACGAGGCTCTTCCCCAAACCCAATTCCACTTAGACTCTGGCTCACAACACCCAACAGGGGCACCACAGGAAGCTGGGATGCTCAATCAATGCTTCTCCAGTGGATGCTACCTGTTCTTCTTTCTTCCCAACACTGGCTCTTATTGACCCTAGCCAAACTACTCCATGAAAACGCCCTCTTGCTCACTGTGGTGGTTTAAATAAGAATAGCCCCCATAAGCTCATATATTTGAATGCTTACTCAACAGTGAGTGGCACTGCTTGAGAAGGAACAGGAGATGTAGCCTTTTGGGGGTAGGTGTGGCCTTGTTGGAGGAAATACGTCATTGGAGGTGGACTTGAGGTTTCAAAAGACCAAGCCAGGCCCGGCGGCTCTCTCTTCTTTCTGCCTGGGGATCTAGATGTAGAACTCTCATCTACTTCTCCAGCACCATGTCTGCCTTTGTGCCACCATGATCGTAATGGACTAAACCTCTGAAACTGTGCACATGCCCCATTTAAATGCTTTCTTTTATAAAAGTTGCCTTGGTTATGACATCTCTTTACAGCAATAGAACACTGACTAAGACATCCACTGGTACAGGCTGTCTCTGCTCCTCCCAAATTCATAAACTGAGCTCCAATATGTTGGCCTTTGGAGCTATGGACTTTGGGGAAGAACTGGGTTTAGATGAAGCATATATGCAGAGCCCTCATGGTGAGATATGTGCCTGGTGAAGAGAGGGAGAGAGAGGTTGTGTGTCTGATTGTCTGTTTCTCTTCCCAAGCATGCATCAAGGAAAGGGCATGCAAGCCCCCAGCAAGAATACAGCTGTTTACAACCCAGGCTGGGGGCCCTATCTGACTGCACCTTGATTTCAGACTTCCCAGCCTTTAGCACAGTGACACCCAAGGTGACGCACAGCTTTCTTCTCAGTGAGCCTCAGGCTAGCATTCAGTCTCAGTCTCAGTGATTCCAAGCCAGGAAGATGTTCTTGAGATCGCCACACCAGGTTCTAGAACACATTGTGCCATGGCTCCATTACCCATATTCTTGATCTATTTGTATCTGTTCTCCTTTGTGCAGGAAGTAAAAGTCTGTCTCAAGTCCCAGTGGAACAAGGCGGCTCCATCTCAGCCCTCTTCGGGATACAACATGGGCTTCTCTCAAGAACTTCAAATGATAACTCAGTAAACTATCTTTCTTGAACACATATACATGACAAGCAGAGTGAGTCCAGGCTCCAATGTCATTCCTCCCTGTACCCCTCCTCAGTCTACACTAAACTCATTATTTAAAGACCGTCTACTCTCAGGCAGACACACAGATCCATGGATAATGCCATCGGTCTTAGGTTTCTATTGGTTTCTATTGCTACAATGAAGCATTATGACTAAAACCAAGCTGTGGAGGAAAGGGTTTATTTGGCTTACACTTCTGCCGCTTACAGTCCATCATTGAGGGAAGTCAGGGCAGGAATTCCAACAGAGCAGGAATCTGGAGGTAGGAGCTGATACAAAGGTCATGGAGGGGTGCTGCTTAAGGCTTGCTCCTCATGGCTTTCTTTAGAACCCAGGACCACCAGTCCAGGGGTGGCACCACCCACAATGGGCTGAGCCCTCCCCCATTGATCACTAACCAAGAAAACACGTTACAGCTGGATCTTATGGAGGCTGTAATTTTCTCAATTAAGCTTCCCTCCTTTCAGATAACTCTGGTTGTGTCAAGTTGACATAAAACTAGCCAGCACACCATCTATCAACATCATACTGTCTCAAAATCTTCTGTTTGGGTTAATAGTCTATGGCTATCTCCCCATGATTTGGTGCCTATGAAATGTATGGGCCCCAGACGAAAGCCATGACTATTTCATTCATGTCCTTGGCAACATAAAGTACTTAGGGACACTTGGAGACTATTATGAAATCTAGTAGTTAGGTGGAAGAATGTAAAAGAAACTGGGATGAGAGAAGAAAATCGAAACCCTGAGGTGTCAACTGTCAAATTCAGTGTTATGTTCTGGAAACACTCTGATAATGTTCCCCTTCAATGGAAAACTGTTCTGCTTTGGTCTGCTGCTACAACTCAGGGCCATGTCTCACTTCAATATGATGAGCTCAAGCTCCCAGGTAGGCTAACACCCTCAGAATGTTCAGATTTACACTCTTCAGACAACTCTTTTCTAAGCTAACAACGGTGGTGATGGAAGTCAAGACCTTTAAATACAACCTCAGCTAGCCTGGTCACTGAAATGAAGGCTTTGAATATGTATTGTTTTACTAAGTATGAAGAGCCTTCCTGTGAAATCCAGAGGGAGTAACACGGAACAGTGTATGGAAAGAGATAATAGGGTAAGCTAATTGTAAGATATGCCTTAGAGTGAGACATGGCCAGCTTCAACTCTTTGGAATTCTTGAAAATTCATACCATTTTCTAAGCTTCGTACACACATTTTTTAAAAAAAGATAATTAGGGGCTGGGGAGATGATGGCTCAGTTGGAAAATATCTGCCACACAAGTGTGAGTTCCTGAGACTGGATTGCCAGCACCCTTGTACCAGACAGGCGTGGTAGCATGCATGTATCTAACTGGTAGAAGGCAGTAAAAGATATCCAACATTAGTCTCTGGCTTACACACACACACACACACACACACACACACACACACACACACACACAAAAAAAAAAAAAAAAAAAAAAAACAAAAAAAAAACCACTCACCTCCACCCCTATGCAAATGTGCATATACAATCACTAGAGATACACACATAAATAAAATTTTAAAATAACTAGGAGCCAGTCTGTGAGGATGCACACCTTTAATCCCAGCACTTGGGAGGGAGAGGCAGGCAGATCTGTAACTTCAAGGCCAGCCTAGTCTATAGAGCAAGTTCTAGGACAGCTAGGGCTACACAGAGAAACCCTGTCTCAACAAACAAAACTGAAAAATGTGTAGGAATAGTAGGAGTTACCTGTTCCTACAATAACATTCATAGTAACTCTACAAAAGAAGTCAACAGAGCCACTGTTCCAAACAGATATTATGTAATCAATGTTAACAACCAACCTCTCCTGTTTCCTCATTTTACGGTAAAGATTTCCAACTTTGTTCTTTTAAGCAGTGACAGAAATAGTAGACAGTGTTAGTTCAAGATCATCTTTAGAGGCACTAAAGGCCTAGACTGTGACTTATTTCTTAGAATTGAAATTTAAACAGAAAAATGACAAGAACATTTCAGACTGTGTCAAGCTAATCTAACATAAACACAATAAAAATGTCAATAAACATCCATTTTAATGAAACTATAAACGTCCTCGTTCTCATTCAACTTTTATTGCTGTGATAAAATATCCTGACAAAAAGTAACTTGGAGTGGAGAGGGTTAATTGGGCTCACAATTTCAGGTCCTGGTCCGGCATTTCAGGGAAATCAAGGCAGGATCCCTAGCAGCCGGTCACATCACATCCACAGTCAAGAGCAGAGGATATATATGAACGCACCCAAGCCGCCTGCCTGCTTACTCCTCCTGCTTCCTTGACTAGCTTGCTTCACTAGTGTATAAATAAGGGCCCGGCTTATGAAACGATGCTGTCCACACTCAGTGTGGGTCTTCTATCCCACCTCAATTACGGCAGTCAAGACAAAACCCCATAGACGTACCCATACCGCAGGCCAAGCTGATTTAGGCGACCCCTCATTCTCCATGCTGGCAAGTTGGCATTTAAAACTTAACCAGTCTGTGGTTAAACGCACTGGCTACTCTTCCAGAGAACCCAGGTTCAATTCCCAGCACCTACATGGTGGCTCACAACTGTCTGTAACTCCATTCAGTTCCAGGGAATCTAACACCCTCACACAGACATACACATAGGCAAAACACCTATGCACATAAAATAAAAATAAGTGAATTATTAAAAATCAAAACTTAACCAACACAGCCCTATAATGTGAACAAGTGATAAGGATCCTCTCTCTCTCTTGCTCTCTATCTCTGTCTCTGTCTCTGTCTCTCTGTCACACACACACACACACACACACACACACACACACACACACACACTAGCCAAGACCATCTAAGCTCTCCTCATTTTATTGTCTTCTGCTTTCATCTATGCCATGCAGGCCATTGTTGTCTTCACAGGACTGTCCCTGAGCTCACACACACTAGGGGGCTTCCAGGTTAAAAGAATTACGAGAAAGCCAAGGAAACATCTGTATTGTGTTCCGAGAACAATAGCCCTGACCACAAAGCTCCGCCCCACTTGAAGTAACCATTGTGCCCCCTACCCCCCCCCCCATATCAAACTCTTAGTACTGAAACAGTCAATCAGAAATCAGGTCTGAACAGGCCTCTCCTTGCTCTAAGAGGGCATTTGGTGGTGGGCAGAGAAGAGTTAAATTGTTAAGCGACTCAACTACAGCTGCCAGGTAATTATCAATTTCTCATTCTACAACAAAGATCTTGCATTTTTACCCTAATTTTCACTTAGTGTGTGTGTGTGTGTGTGTGTGTGTGTTGCTCAAAGCAAAACAAAGCAAGATAAACTGAAAAACCAACCAAGCAGAAAGATTTGATTTTGTTTCTCACCCAGCTTAGCCAGATACACATCTTTCTAAATTCTATATAAATATTTTTTTGCCCCTGTATAGCCAATGCTTTTGAACCTCATACTGTTCAGTGCTGAACAACTTCTGTATGCGTGGTGTGGTCGTTCAGAAACCAACAGAGACAAATCCATCTTCCCCATGGTCATCACTTACCTACAGGGAAATCATTCGGCTGGACCACATGGAGGAAGATGTGTACCATTTGGTAGAGAGGGCCAACAATCCCAGCGTTGAATGTGTCTTGGGTCTCATACTCTGAGGTAGGCAATTCATAATTCAAAGCCCCAGGAGTGCTTGTAGACGCAGGCTGACCTCCTGAAGCAATATTTCCACACAGCCCCAGTAGCAGCAGGACACTGAATACAAGAATCATAGTCATCCTGATCGCCCAAGCATGAGGTAGTTTCTGGAGGGTCAGGGGCAATGGGCCTTTCCTGAACCTGTGGAATCTTCTGCCTCCTGGCTGGTAGCAGGGGGAGCAGAGGAATGGTCTCCAAGGAGGTCATTCACTCAAAGTACCATGCCTGGTAGGGAGGGAAAGAACATTGGTTACTCAGAGACAGCCTTGCCTGTCCCAGGAGCCCACCCCAGAGGAGGAGGCATGGCTTAGAGTTAAACACTTAGGCCTAATTGGGGTTCATGGAAACCAAACACACAGCTGCTCCAGAGCTGCAGATAGGGACTATCAGGAAGCCGGGGAACGGGATGATTCAGAACACAGTCCTTTCCAGGCTTGGGACACACCAGGTAGGATTCAGGAATCTATTTGTTCTTGGACACAGACATTCATGGAGCACTTGCTGAATTCCAGGTACTATACTACAAGCTTCTAAGGCATAATCCCACTTTACAGATGAGGGAACATATGCAGAAGAAATTTTAGTAACTTACACTAGTTACCAAGCGGTCACAGTAAGGCCAGAATCCAACTCAGTATTTTCCGTTCAGGAAGGCTTTAATGTTCCAGGTTCACCCTCCCAAGCTCGGGATGGTGCCACAGAAGCCCCCAGCCATGGAACAGGGCTGTCTAAGTTTCTACCTCCCTTTTTGCTCTGAAGATACAGTTTAGGACACCTTACATTCTGTTTATCTGCTAAGAGATCGAATTCCAGGCATCCATCACTGGACCTAACTGTACCCGAAAGGCATGGATGGCCTCAAGGTCATAAACAAACGGAACTTGAAATCTGCTTTCCTAATGAGCCCACCAGGTCATCCTACGAGACCTCCCATTCCAAGTCACATTCTCCAGTGACCAGGCACTGAGGAAGTGGGAGGCAGAGCCAAAGGAGGCTCCTGTCCACCTTTGAAGAGATGGTGAGGTAACCACCACATCTGGGAAGGGAGAAGTCATAGCAATGACGAGGAGTAACGTAAGTTCTTTCTATTCTAACAGAAGGTATCTCTACTCAGCAGGTAAATATAAGAAATAAAGAACCCCCAAATCCTGACTTCTTCTATCATCTCACGAGGGTAAATAAATCAGCAAGCAGCCTAGAAGTAGGCTGTAGAGTGCACAGCTCAGTGCTGCATGAGACTTCCCTGTAGCTGTGGTTCTGGACACAGCACACATGCACACATGCTTTGCACTGTACGTGACCTCATGCCACGAAACAGGAACAAACATTGCCAGAAATGCCTCAGTTCAGATTCCAGACTGCTGCACCTTATAAAGCGCAGTGTTTTTACTAACACACACGGAGTTCTGCTCACATAGAGACATAATGGTTTAATTACAGAAAACAAGGAACTTTAATATTTTCCTACGGTCATTTCTTGGCATGTTTCAAATTAGCGTATCTTTGAGTTGTACTGCGTTAAACAAACAAGCACATTCACTTTACTGACATGCAAATTTGCTTTAACTAAGTGGTAAATTATAGCATGCTAAAATTGTCTTGAAATAAAATTATTTATCACCTATTCTCGGTAAATGTTTAATTTGTATGCCTATATTTCCAGATTTGCCTTAAAAAGTTCTCGGGTGCCGGGCTGTGATGGCGCACACCTTTAATCCCAGCACTCGGAAGGCAGAGGCAGATGGATCTCTGTGAGTTCTAGGCCAGCCTGGTCTACAGAGTGAGTTCCAGGACAGCCAGGGCTACACAGAGAAACCCTGTCTCGAAAAGAAAGTAGAAAAGTTCTCGGGTAAAGGAGTGGAAGCGCCTTGGTCTAGAAGGCAGGTTTTCATTTTGTGCTAGATAGACACTTTCGGAGTAAGCACAAAGTTGCCCTAAAATCCACACTGGGAAGGGGACATGGGGACAATCCAGAATTGCCTACATTCTAAGTCAGATCCTGTTGAGAGTGACTCAGGGAGGTGCCAGCACAAGACGCAGTACAGGATTGACCGCCAAAGTCTGGAACAAGTGCACCTTCCAACAATCAAGAGGCAGGATTTCTTGAGCAGTTTGAATGAAGATGCAAATTCCTATCTATAGGAATGTGAATTCCTATCTAGCCTAAATAGATCTATAATCCCCTCAGATCATGTCTCCTTTTCTACCTCCCATCCTGCTCCAAATACTTCTGTACAGAGCTACAACAGAATGCCTCTGAAGTCTTCCTCCGGCAAGTTACCAGCTGCTTAGGTCTCCAGGTGGCTCCTGGGATCAAGCTCCACCATAGCCACAATGTGCCCTGTGCCCCTGGTGATGGCTCCCAAGGGCTTCCTCTGAACACACACACACACACACACACACACACACACACACACACACACCACATGCCTCAGCTAGTTCTTTGCTAAAGGGACTCAGAACTGGCCGGATTAAAGGCTCAGGTGCTGAGAAAGGCACACTTCCTGGTAATGAGACCAAGGCACAGCCCCAAACAGAATGTCCCTTAGAGCTATGAATAAACAAGCTTCCAAGGTGCCTCTGTGGACATGAACAGAGGAAATCCCAAAGGAAAGAAAATACCTCTGCTCACCAAGGCAGAGATGGAGATGCCCATTGCTTGAGAGGCTAAGTGGGATTCAATGTACACATTTCTTTACATCTCCCTGCAAAAAGTGCAGCTCCCTCTTCAGTATTAAAATTTAAGAAAATATCAAAGTCTCAAGAGTTATGAAGCAGGCAATTGGTATAAGTCAAGTAAAAAAAGAAAGATTTTTCTCCTCGACGTCAGTGGATATGAAAACCCCAGCCAGAGGCAGATCTCTGAGTTTGAGGACAGCCTGGTCTACAGAGGGCTACACAGAGAAACCCTGTCTCAAAAAAAAAAAAAAAAAACCAAAAAAGGAAAAGAAAAGAAAGAAAAAGCAAGTTTTTAGGACCCACTCAGGTGCCAAGAACCACTACTGAGACCTCAAAGCACAGAAAATGTCCTGTATCTCTGAAGTAGGCTTCGGGGGCTGGAGAGATGGCTAAGCAGTTAAGAGCACTTGCTGGTCTTGTGAAGGACCTGGGTTCAGTTCCCAGCACCCACATGGTGGCGCACAACCATTCAAAGCTCCAGTTCCAGGTGATCCAATGTCTTCTGCATTCCACAGGCATCAGGCACGAACATGATGTACATACTAACATGCAGGCAAAACATTCACACACATAAAATAAATACTTTCTTGTTTTTTAAAAAAATGGGTGTTGTTTTAAAATACTGATGTCCAAACCTAACTACTGAGATGGGGTTTATTAATCTGTACTTGAATTTTTATTTATTTATTGTGGGGCAGGGTGGTATACACAGTGGCACCTAAGTCAGAGGACAACTTTCAGGAGTTTCTAGGGTTGGTTCTCTCCTTCTACCGTGGGTTTCGAGATTGAACTCAGAGCTTTGACAGTTGTGTTGTTTGTTTTTGCCCCATTGAGCCCTCTTGCCAGCCCTAACTTGCATTTTAACCAACATCCCTAAAGGGAGCAAAAGGCTGAAACCAACACTTTTCTTAGAATGCCTGCCTGCCCCACTCCTGCCTCTTTCCCAGGACAAAGCGGGCTTTCTGGACAACAGACTAAGGTCCAAACACCTTGTTCCCGTTGCTTTGACCTAATACGTCCCAGATGTGGTGTGAAGTGCAGGGATACTGACCGACTCCTCAGGCATCCCCAGGTCCTGGTACACAGGAGATACCCAGTAAAGGATTGCTGAAATACGACAGGGGCGAGGCTATCACAAAGTTATCATCTTTACCTCTTCTAAAGCTGAGCCAGGCACCTACCTATTGGCCATCTTACACCCCTGGGGAGGACAGATCCTAGACTACCTCTAGGATTGCTTGTGGCTGCTTCTTCCAAATCAGGCAGCAGGCCATCTCTCTATCGTCACCCTAGGCAGGACTACTGATCCACCATTCCAGGTGGGAACCTGTCTCTGGAGACCCTCACCGTTGTAAGCTTTGGAATCTGCTTATTCCAGGTCCATTCCCTTAAGCGGGTCATAGCTGGCAAAACGGGCCTGACCATTTCCCTGGTTAATGGGGCACACGGTTGGTTTCCACTCCAAATGCAATATATTCAAACAGGGAAAGGAACCCACTAAAGTTAGCTTTAAGCACATACCGCACGTGATTCTGAGTCTGAAGTCTGGAGAGCGACATTTCTGCCAGTGCTTGCTTTTAAAAGCAAGTGGGGTGACCCACTAGCTTCCCTTTTCTTCTTTTGATGGGAAGTGCTCACTCTCTTTTTTACAAGGATCCCCCTGGCAGATGTAAATGTTTGTCTTTTAGGATCTGCTTTGGGGAAGAGGGGCTACTTGACTTCTGAGCCCACCTTTACGAGTCCTCTGGGGAGCAGCCCTAACTCTCACATTGTGAGGCCAGCTGGGGTGCTCAGATAGGTCCCAGGGTGAGCCATGGAGGCTGGTCAGATGCTTTCTCTTGGATCTGAGCCTGGGACAGATACTGAAGCTGAGTGACTTTTAATTCATTCTAGAAACAACGGTGGCAGTCCAGCAGCCATATCCAAGGTCTGCTGTGCCCATGACAATTATACACCAATCAGGGGGCCTGTCACCTGTCCTGTGTTAAGACTGGCTATCCAACCCTCCAGCCACTTCCTCTAAGTCACAGTCCCCCAAGAACATCTGTTTGCTATACATATGCTGGATTAGTTTGTACTATTTGAAACAAAGCTTCCTGGTTCTTAAAAACTAGCAGATGGTTCTTGACAATTGACAAAACCTATTTCCCTCAAATTATAAACAAAATCAACAATACGTAAAGTATTATTTTCTTTTTTAAGATTTATTTATTTTATATGGGCATTTTGCCTTCATGGATATATATGTGCAACATGCATGCCTGTTGCCATGGATCCCTTGAACCTGGAGTTATAGACAGTTATGAGCTGCCAGGTAGGTGCTAGGAATTGAACCCGGGTCCATTAGAGGAGCAGCCAATGCTCCCAACCACTGAGCCATTTCTCTAGCTCCTATTGTCGTTATTTTTCAATCTGTTCTTGGTGTGTGTTTGTTTGCTTCATTGAACCAGAACAGAGAGAAATAGTTCAACAGAAATCATAAGGAAGTCCATAAAAAATTATGGAGTACTTAAAAGAAAAAACTTAAGGGCCCTACCAAAGAGCAAAAACATCTCAAGTTTTCAAACAGGGCCAGGCCTCTGGTCCCACTTAGAAATCCTACGACAATGACAGTTGCTTACATTCTCTGCTGTGAAGTGGGCTTTTGCGTGGGGTTGGCGGATTAACATGCTAACTTGGCATCACGTGTGCTATCCATAAACTTCTAATGTTCCAGGTTAACCACCGTGACTTCTAGGCTCATGCAGACGGATGTCAGCTCCGTAGAGATTCGAAGAGGTAAATTCACAAATGAATGAGAAAAGTAGTCACCCAAGCTGAACCACATGAATTTGCCAATATTCAACTGGTCAATCAAAAAAAAAAGTTTTTCTTATAGTTCAATGCAACTCATTGTTGAAACTGTCTGGGTCTCTAGTGAGTCGGGGTGGAGGGGCCTGCAAGGACCTCAATTTTTCACTCGCTTAACAAAGGCCAATAACCACCCACAAGACACCGAGCAAACCTTTCTCCGCCCGGGCATGAGAAAAGTCAGAACAAGAAAGCAGCAGAGCGGCTCCCGAAGCAAGCAGGAACTGCAGGAAACGCGGGCACCTTTCCTCCGTTGTCTTTCCCTCCAAGCTGCCACCAGACGGGTGCCCTCCCTCCCTCTCTCATCCCCTCCTTCGCAGGGGCCTCTCCCGGGCTGCTGAACACAAAAGAAGAGGCTGCGAGGCAGCGCGCGAAGCTGGGAGCCTCCAGGAATCCGCTGTCGCCTGGGGGAGGGGGTCGATCCTGAGACCCGCCGTCCCGAGCGCCACCGCGGCGTTTCCCCTCAGAGTCCCCGTGGGGCACCAGCTGAGGATTGGAGTCAAACTCCTCACAGTCCCTCTCCGAGCCGCTCTCGGAAACTCAGCCCGAGTCCCTATCTTCCAGCAGCCACGAAGCTCTGGTCTGTCCACACTCCTCTTTGTTGTCCCCTGTCCCCGAATTCCATCAAGGTATGCCCAGAGCGCCCCTGCTCTCCATCCCTAGGAAAGCCGAAAGTCTCGGCGCTGTGCGACCCAGAAGGCTGATTGGAGCCAGGGCTTCTAGCCCCGGGTGCGTGCGCTCCGCAACGGCCGCGGGGAGGCGGTTTGCTGTTGCACCCCTGTTGCCCTCCAGCTCGGGCCAGTAGCACTGTGCGTTGCACATAGGTAGCAGACGGTGGCTGGGAGTCCCGTGTTCCCCGGGCCTTTCCCGGAGCTCCCCTTACCGCAGAAGAATTCTCAAGAATCCTCCCCTCTCGCTGCCCTTCCCAAGAGCCGACCGATAGCTTGGGAGTCTCGCTGCCGCCTGCCCGCGTCGCCGGAACCCAGCGACCTCCACCCCCTCCACAGGATGGAAGGAGCACCCGAGCAGAGCAATGCTGCACGGAGCAGGCTACCACCGCGGGAAAAAGTTTGCACGTTCTAGAGGGCCTTCCCAGACCCCGGGATCGCCCAGTAGCGGGGACCCAAACCACCTTGCAGCCCCTCCAGCCCCCAGAAGGCAATCTAGGCTCCCGCCACCTGCTGTGGAGGCAGTAGGAGGCGTAGGAGGCGCTGGGCAACCTCCTCCACTCCCCATCCCTGCCCTGGGTGTTCTAGAAAAGGGTGCGCTCAACCCGGTCCGCACTCAGAGTTACTCACCTCTCAGCTCCAGCGCCGGTCTCGGCGCACTCCAGCCCCACGCCTCCCGGATAGCTCCCTCCGCCTGGTTCATGAATTATTTAAATCCGGTCTCGGGGCACCACCGGGGTTGCTGGGTGAAAGCCCGCCCCGATGCCCCGCCCCGGGTTGGCTGGGGGCGCAAGAGGCAGGACTACAGGACCCCAGGACTCTGAGACCCTGTTGCGTCCTCCTGGGTCCCCAGGCAGACTAGCAGGGATGGAGCTAAGGGAATACACCGACTCCAGAAACACTTACCCGTGGCTGAGCTCGAGGCCAGGTGCAGGGGTCTCTACCGGCTCAGTAACTTAAAGAGCACTAAGCCTAAGGCTCTGAGCGCTCTCTGATTGGACCTTCTGAGCGGCTCGGCCACAATGCCCTGGGGACACCCACGGGACAGCATTTATTTCCTGCTGAAATCCCTGCTCAGCCCCAGAACACCCTTCTCTAACACCCAATCCTAAATCGCTCCTTGGAAGGAGGCTAGCTCCTAAAATCTCTCGCCTCCACCCTCTTTTCCTGGCCTCTTTAGACATGGTTACTGTTCCCAGTGCATTTCATTAAAAACAAAACTAAAGCAAAAACAAATTATGGGGCTGGGGCGTTATCGCTGTACTATCAGGGATGGAGAATACTATGTATCGATTCACATTCCTGGATTCAACCAAAGGTGAATGGGGAATAGACTTGGGGAAGAATAGCACAACTGGGATATTTCTACCACCAGAAGAGGCGTACTGTGTATGGGTGGTTAGGTGGGTAGATTGATAGGAGAATGAATGGCTGGAAAGATGGGAAAAGTATAGGTATATGGACAAATGAACTTTTCTAGAAGATTTCTTTTATTTATGTGTATGAATGTTTTGCCTGCATGTATGTATGTGTACCATGTGACCATCGAAGACAAAAGAAGGTATTGGCTCCCCTGGAACTGGAGTTACAAATGGTCACGAGCCACCATGTGGGTGCAGGGAAGTGAACTCAGGTCCTCTGCGAAAACCATCAGCAAATCTCTCTGGCCCCGACAAATGAATCTTAATTTAGTAATCTTTTCACCTCAAAATCTATCATAAACTGAGGATGGGAAAGAGGGAGGTGAAAACTTCTTTAAAGTTAAAACTGACCTTGAGTGTGCATATTTCCAAGTCTAGAAATGGGAAGTTCAGAAAGATCCCTGGAAAATCACACAGAGCTGTGGCAGGCAATGTTGGGGTACCAGAGGTGTTTAACACTGCCAGTTACCTCCTTTGCAGTCTCTGGTGCTCCCAGGCCCTCCAGCTCTTCTGCTCCGAGGCAGACATTCCAGTAAGGCTGGTGATAAGGGGAGCCAGTTCTCTCTCCTGAGAGCAGCCAGCTGGCCCTGAGCTGCCTGTTTCAGGAGCGTAGACACTGATGGCCTCGTCCCTCTGATGCTCAGCTCCTGTGTCTGCAAAGAGTCACAAGGGTGACATACTCATTTTCATTCCTAGTGACACCCACAAACTAAGAGCAGTGGTGTGATGAGGCTCTAGGCCGGGTGTTCCCAATGAATTTTTATATAACCTTAGCAACAAGAGTGTTCTGATATCCTATTAATGATAAACTATAATGATGTAGGTTTAATGACTTGCCCAAGGTCACAGAGCTAGTGAAGCCCCGAATCTGAACCCAGGCCTGTCCTCCAGCACCCAGAAAATAGGTGAAAGTGTCTCTGACCAAGTGTCACATTGCATGGAGATGGGCGACCATTGCTAGGTGACTGACTTTTCCTGAGGAGATGTGAGCAAAATGCCTGCTCACTCCACACAGGGCATTCATTGATGATAAACCAAAGAAACATTGCTTCCTAAATTTAACTTGGGGAACTAAACAGGTTTTTCTTCAGGGGTTCGTTATAGGAATGTGAGGGAGGGGACTCCGCACAGGAGTATGGCGAACTCAGCGGTGGCTACAGCAACAGAAAGTCCATCCTAGCGTGGATACCAGCTCATGAAAGAGCGGCATTGCTGGGGCTCAGTGCACAGCTTGCGCGCAGCTCCACGGAAGGCTGGAGCAATTGTGTAATGCTGCCTGGGGGGGCCTTGTGAGTCTTATAACTTGCTGAGCTTTGCCGAGTCTTACCCTCCTCCTCCCTGCAGGAAGGGCTGTTTCAGAGGAAACGGCCACACAACCGTCTGTCTTCACATTACCTAGGACACTTAATGCTTCGACAGTTCCTTGCATTTTCATATTCTACCCTAGCACCTGTTCTGCCTGAACCACTGTATATATTCAACCTGAACAAATGAAGAAGCACAAAACGCAACACTAAGAGGTACCCTGGATAGCCTTAAGCAGAAAAGATCGCTGGGCAGTTACATGCTCCTACTGCTTTTGCAGAGGAGACGATTCAGTTCCCAGCACCATGTGGGGTGGCTCACAACTGCCTGTAACCCCAGCTCAAGGTCTCCTGTAATGTCGTCTTCCGGTCTCCACTGGCAACTGCACTCAGAAGCATATACATCCCGATACACATAGTTTAAAATAAAATGGTTTTTAAACGTAACAAGGGGCCAGGCAGTGGTGACACATGCCCTTAATCCCAGCACTCAGGAGGCAGAGGCAGGTGGATCTCCGTGAGTTCGAGGCCAGCCTGGTCTACAGAGTGAATTCCAGGATAGCCAGAGCTACACATAGAAATCCTGTCTTGAAAAATTAAAAAAAAAAAAAAAAAAAAAAAGAAGCCTTGGGTAGGGGGCATTATAGCTCAGTAGAAGAGCATGTGCTTAGCATGTCTGAGGCTCAGGTTCTAGTACCACATGAAGAGAAGAAGGAGGCATACAGACATAATGGTACATGCCCATAATTCCAGCACTGGAATGACCGGGGTATTCAAGGCCAGCGTGGGCTACAAGAGCAAAAAAATATTATTTAACCAGAATACAAAAAAAAAAAAAATCAATATTCAGTGGTCCCTTCCTTGAAAAAACATTTCTTAGCATGGTGGTGGCATATGCCTTTAATCCCCAGAACTCGGGAGGCAGAGGCAGGCAGATCTCTGAGTTCTAGGCCAGCATGGTCTACAGAGTGAGTTCTAGGACAATCAAGGTGACACAGAGAAACCCTGTGTTGAAAAAAAAAAAAACCAAATACAACACACACACACACACACACACACACACACAAAAAAAAAAAAAAAAAGAAGAAGAAAAAAGAAAAAGGAAAGAAAGAAAACAAAAACAAAAACAAAAAAACAAAACCAAACCATTGTGGTTTTAGGTATTTTTCTTGCAGTCACTTAATTATTCACGTTTGGGAATAACTATGCTAATCAACCTGACAAGTTCTACCATGAATGAGAGTGTTCTGAAAGGAACAATGCCACTTTTCTCCTTCCCTGGGCAGTGCTGCTTCAGGGGTCTTGAAGACAGCCAGTGGTCTCCATGGTGAGGCCGAGCGAAGGGGGCTAACAGAGGCTGTCGCAGCTCAGCCTGGGGCCCTTTGCCGTCTGTACCCTGGAGTTTACTTTTTTCACTTACTTGGGATTTAAGAGAGATGTTGATTCCTAACTGCCTGCATCAACTGTTTTGAGCCTGCCCTGGGGATAAAGGACTACCTGGTCATCTAGATTTGGAAGCAGTCCTCGGACAGGACCATAGAAGGTATGTTCCTCAGATGAGAGGAAGCTAGGGGGCACAGGGCTGTGACAGAGTGGAACTGCTAGGGACATTTGTGATTGATTATAGCAACGATTATTTTTGATAATTAAAATGTTTTTGTATGGCTCAAAAACATGGCATCATATCTTTAGATAAAAGAATTTTGCATCTCAACACTGCTCTTAAGATTAAAATTTGTGTAACAGGTAGCCAGGGAGTGAGGAAGAAGGAAGTGGGAAAAGTAAAAAGACAAAAAGAAAGAAAAGCGGGGTGTGTGTGGTGGGGGGGGGTTGGGGTGGTGGTGGTGGTGTACTGAATAGCTTCAAGCAAGCCAACATTTTCCTGTAAATATTTTACTGCATGACTTCCTGTTCCTCTTGCTTTTCTCTGCCTTCTGGGCTGGGCTGCCAACAATAACATTACTGGTGTTCAATAGCCAAAAGGTAATAAAACATTCCTCTTGTACTTCAGGTGTGATCTGTGCCTGATCTCGCAGGCAGGTCCACAGTCTAACTCAAGGGCAGAGATAGAAAACTTCCACACTGTGAAAATAAAGCAGATGGAAGAGCAGAAAGCAGAGCGGAGGTGGGAGAGAGGTGCGGGGGTGGAGGGGGTGGGCAGGGTCCCAACTTAAAGCTGGGGAGACTTGGGAGAGCTCAGCCAGTGGCCTAAAGGGAGTGCAGGTGGGGTGCTGTTGTCGTGTTTGGGGCTTGGGAGTCTACCATCTAGTCAGTAACTGTTTCAAATTCCTGGTCCTTGGAAACAGTTCTCATCTCAGCTGATAGTAATATGCGCTACATCAAGTGGGGCATTTACCTTTAACAACCAATTAATTTACCTCTGATAGCCAATGAAGACAATGAGAGCATCAGAAAGCCAGAGTTACACGGTGTGAGGACATCCCACCACCATACTTGACTTTGCAAGGAAGAAAGGCTCCATCCAACTAAGAGAGAGACGGCTACATGGGGTAGGCGCAAGCCCAACACTCAATTCTAGAGCAGGTGGTTGTTATAATCCACTCAAGGTTCAGCCAGGAACTCAACAACCTAAGCACCTGTGCTAAACAATGTGTTCCCCGCTTCCTTTAAAGACTTCCTAATTAGCGCTCCCCCTCGACAGCCAAAAGTTGACAAGCTTTTTGTCTATAAAAATACATTCACTTCAGATTCCCGATGGCCCATATAAATGCCATTCTTCAAATCATACTTTAAACAAGTCCAGTTACAGCCTCTTGGTGGATGCCTCATTAATCCATGAGCTCAGCAAAGCTTTCACACTCACTGTGTATTTGCACAGGAGTCATGTTTCTTAATTCCTTGAAAATTATAACTTAGGAGCCCTAATGGGGCTTGTTATCCCTGGGGAAACAAATAGCAACGTTTTAAATGTTATACAACTGAATTTTAAAATTAGACTACGAGAAGGAAAACTGAACCCCATGGTTACTGCTAAACAAACCTTAAAGGGATTCCAACATGGTCCTGGGATGATAGCAGCTGTTTCTTTGCTGGGGCAGAACTGTTGCGTACATACAGGTTCAGGTCATGCTTCCTTCTAAATCTCTCCCGCAACAACCCCATTCAGGACAATCTTTCACTCAATATTTGCAGCAACTGCTGGAGACAGAGGGAAACAGCAGAAGAGCTAGATTCCAATGAACTCCCTTTGACTACTGAGAACACAGGATGATTTCTTGTTTGTAATGAACAAGCATGACGGATGTTTTCAGTTTTGTTTTGCTTTGCTTGTGGAGATGCAGACTGAACCCAGGACCTTATCATGTTAAGCCACATATCATAAGCAGGAGGTGTGTGTTGGCTGGGTTTTTGTCAGTTTGACACAGCTGGAGTCATGTATGAAGAGGGAACTTCAGTTGAGAAAATGCACCCACCAGACTGGCCTGTAGGCAAGCCTGAGGTGCATTTTCCTGATTGACAACTGATGTGAAAAGGCCTAGTGCACTGTGGGTGTTGCCATGCTTGGGCAGGTGGTTCTGAGGTGTATAGGAAAGAAAACTGAACAAGTAAGGGATAGCAAGCCCATAGGCAGCATCCCTCCATGGCTTCTTCAATTCCTGCCTCAAGGTTTCTGCCTTGAGTCCTTTTCCTGACTTCACTCAGTGATGAACTGTTACCTGGAAGTGTAAGATGAAATAAACCTTTTCCTCCCCATGTGGCTCTTGCTCATGGTGTTTATCACAGCAACAGAAAGCAGCTAAGTTCTTAAAGCAAGCTGGTTCTTTTTTTTTTTTTGTCAACTTAATACTTTTATTGATTCTTTGGGAATTTCATATACCCTGATCACAATCACTTACCACTCTTTCTGTGTCTGCCCTTCCCATCCATGGGACCCTTTCCCCCAACAAAAAGAAAAACACAAGTCCAATTTGTGTTATCTATATACTCACTGGAGTGTGGTCAAGATCTCAGGGCCTGTACCTTAAGCAGAACGGAGTCCTTCTGCTCCCAGACCCCCGCCTGAAGCCATCTATTGTGGAGAGCTACACTTCAGCATCCCATCACTTGGATGGCTTCCTATTTTGGCTGTTACTTTATTGAGGGGGATGGAGGTGGGGATAAGGGCTATCACAGCCATTTCCATGTCCCTCTTTCTCAACTGTGCATGTGCAGTTATTGATATCACTGCCAAAGTGGCTTCCTTGCTCTTTACAGTCAGTGGGATCATGGATCATGGGCTTCCACACGGTTTCTGGCTACAGCACAGACCGTGAACATGGTCCTAGGCTACAGTAGGGCCATGGACCCATACAAAGCCCTCTCAGGCAGCAGGAACCTCTGACATTAACATGACTTCAGGCTCCAGCACAGACCACAGATATCCACATGGCCCTTTGTGGCAACACAGACCCCAACTGCAACAGGACTTCAGACCCAGACTTGGCCCTCGGAGGCAGCACAGACCCAGACATCAATCACCATGACCCCCAGGTGGCAACACACGTCACCCACAACAATATGATCCCCAAAGACGGCACAGCCCACAGAAATCAACATGGCCTCATGGAGCAGGGCAGGCCACAGACATCCGCTTGGCTTTCGGTGGTAACACAGGCCGTAGACATCAATGCAGACCTTGGCTGCAGCAGGACCCCGGACCCAGACATGGCCCTTGGCAGCAGCTCAGACCCAGACATCACCATAGCCCCAGGTGACAGTACAGGACACTCACATCAACATGGCCCCCAGCTGCAACACTGCCCAGGGACACCAACATGACTTCAGGCTGCAGCACAGGTCACGGGCATCCAAATGGCCCACAGTGTCAACACAGACACTACCACGGATGCCAGCTGCCGTAGGCCCACGGAACCCAACATGGTCCTCAGCAACAAACTCGTTCTTAAAGACCAGTATCCAGTATTTGAATACACTGGCCTTACTGGTGAAGACTAGAAAGCATGAAAGCCAGTTTGCTAGAGGGAGATATTTGTAGGAGTCACGCTTGGAAACAGTGACAATGGTTAGATGGCCAGCTGGCCTGGTATACACAGTGGTGAACCACAAGAGCCCTTGCCTGCAGACAAGATAGAAGGAGAGACTCAACATCTGAGGTTGTCTTCCAACCTCCACACATGTACCATGCCCTCCCCCACACCATACACATGTTATTTTTTTTTAAAGGATTGAGCAAAGAGGCTCTTAGAAAAAGGGAACAGAATTCGTACTGAAATTTCCAGAGGACAAAATGAGACGTTGCTTAGCACACGATAGGTCTTCAATAAGTCCCAGAGGAAAAACAAGGGACAACAGAGACATGTTAAGCTCTAAAGAAGATAAGTAACTGTAGCAACAGCAAAGGCATTCTGAAAGATCATGGAGTCTACTGCAGGGCAGCCTGAGGCATCTGTTGCTGTCACTTATTAACCTACTGGCTTTCCCAGGCACCGAATTGCTTACATTCTCTTAATTAAATCCTAACAACTGAGGGGGGGGGGTATTCATTTTCCAAAGAAGGAAATTGAAACTCACAGACTCAGGATCTACTTAGTAAAACCAACAGTCATCATTAGTGGAGGCAACCATTATTTTAAGCACTATACATACACAATATCTGAGATCATTTTAGGAAGTATTGTCCAACAACACTAAACAAAAATGTGTTGAGTAGTCATTTGATTCCATGATTGTGCTAAGTGGTACAGATACAACAGTCAATGGCCTTCACAGAGCTTTCAATCTGGGGTCCATATTTATCTCTTGAGATTGCCGTGACAGTATTGTACAAAGGGTGACTTAAACACCGAAACTGTGGAATTAAACACTTAAACGCTAATTGTAGAAGGGTGACTTAAATATGCTGTCCTACAGCCAGGAGGCCCAAATCAAGCATCCTCAGGGCTCCTTCTAGAAGTCGTGAGAGAGAATCTGTTCCAGGCCTCTTTTCTCTTAGCCCCAGATGCTCTTTGATTCACAGGTAAAATGTCTCACGTGTCTTTACACCACCTTCCCTCTGTGCCCGTCTGCCTTTGTATCTCTATTTTCTCCTTTTTGAAAGGACTGCACTCACCATATGATCTTTCCTAACCTGACCACCTTGAAAAGATTCAACTTTTCAATAAGATCATGTTGATAGGCCTAAGGACATGGGCATCATTTAAGAGCACACAACTCACCCAGAACCATATCATTTCACACTTGTAGCAACTAATGCTCTGAGAAGTTGTCATGCCTGAGAATGCCTAGCTAGCAACGGGCTGAAGTAGGATTCTGAGTCTGGCTGATGCTAGCGGTCACGCCTTTAAGCATGGTGTACAACTAGTTTTCAAGGAGAAAAATCTTGAGGAAAATGCTTCAGAAATGATCAGGTAGTGATGGTAAGGACAAATTTATTCATCCAACCAACGTCTATTGATATGCAATATGCCTGTGCCAGCCTGATGCAAGTCCTTGAGATCAATTCACCAACAAAATGGCGATTTCTGCTTCCTTGGAGCCATTGTTCCAGACAACAGAATAGGCAATAAACATTACAACTGGTAGAAACTGGTGAAAGCTGCAAAACAGAGCTGGAAAGATAAAGAACACTGTCTTGGGCAGGGTGACTGAGATGGGTCTCAGTGGGCAGGAGGCGAGGTGTGAACCAAATGAGCAGGATGAAGGGGACTACAAGGCAGAGGCCATGAGCATGAGCAGGCCAGCCTGGCCTGGGAGCTCCTGTGAGTCCCAGTAATAGCCAGAGAAGTGACAGGCTTGCCCCAAGTCAATGTCAACTAACAGCTAATTAATTCACTTCCAAATCCCACCTCTTACTTCCAAGTTGGCGCCTCTTAGCACAAGAATTGAGACAGAGGAGCTGAAATCTTGAACTGGAAGAAACTTTAGCTTTTAAGAGGCACTCAGCCTGTGCCAGGCAGGCCTTGCCTTGGGCGCTTTGAGACATGGAGGCGACATCAGCCCATGTTGATAAGAAACTCATTGCTTGTGCCTGGCGACTCATGCACTGCAGTTGATCAATTAAGTTCTATTAAATGACAGATATAAACAAGCTAATAACTTAAGAGGAAAATGTGAACTGAGGATATACTTCAGTGACATAGCACTTGCCTAGTGTGAGCAAGCCCCGGGTTCGTCCCCCCAGCGCCACTTAAAAACAAATGAATACATTTTTTCCCTTTAATCTCTGGATCTATCTGAAGGCAGCAAAGTGATGGCAGTAAGGCTGGAGAACCAAGGCCTTGGAAAACTGATGGAGGTTAGAGGATTCTAGACATTAACAGAAGCACAGAGAAGAGTCACGAGTCTGCATCAGAGACATTGATGGGTATCTCATTCTGCATAAGATTTCAGGGACTGATTTTATTCCCAGTATACATAGACGTAAAACCGCATCCCTTGCTTAACTCGAAGAGGTGGGAAACCACAAAGAAAGGAAAGCTGATGCAGGCTTCGGTAGGGAAGTCCCCTGCTAAGGAGAGGTGGTGGCTCTGTGGGAATGCTGCTGCACACAGCCAGGCAGAGTTGTCAGACTCAAGTCAGTGGAATCATTGAGGCTGGGTAATGGGTACCGGGGATTCTTTGTACAGTTCTGAAATGTCCCATTATAGGAAGGCAAAAGGAAACTATGAAGAGTGGGTGACTTGAACCCTGAAGAATAGTGGTGCCTGATTTCCAAGCAATTTCAATGAATTGCTTGGGGGACCTGACAGCAGCTGGCGGGTGGCAAGAACTAGGAGCCATTGGAGTTTAAGAGCAAAGGCAGTAAGCAAGGAGAGGTCTGTCCCGAAGCTGCTTTCAATTGCTAGTGTTGATACTCTCCTCACCCAGTCCCCCCTCCTCTTCTTCTGTCTTCCCCTTCTTTTGAGACAAGACCTCACTTTGTAGTTCTGACTGACACCCAACCTGCTAGGGTGGCCTCAAACTCACAGAGCTGTCTGTCTGTCTCTGCTTCCCAAACAATGGGATTAGAAGTGTGTGCTCCATTGGCGCACGCCTTTAATCCCAGCACTCGGGAGGCAGAGCCAGGCGGATCTCTGTGAGTTCGAGGCCAGCCTGGACTACCAAGTGAGTTCCAGGAAAGGCGCAAAGCTACACAGAGAAACCCTGTCTCGAAAAACCAAAAAAAAAAAAAAAAAAAAAAAAAGAAGTGTGTGCTCCCATGCCCAGCACACCAAGTGTTTCTTCTGAAGGAAAACATCTAGGGCCCTCAGAGCTTAGTAAATAAGCCACCTCTGTGTGTGTGTGTGTGTGTGTGTGTGTAGTAACATGTCTAACCCGGGGCTCACTCTGACTATGATACACCTAACTTCCTGTGTCCCATGGGGCTTTCCTAGGTAATGGCAGTAATATGTCAGAAGGGTCTAGTGGAAGTGGACCCTCTCCTCCTGACTACTGCAACCTGGGTCTGTGATACATAATGAGTCTTCCTTAGGAACTGGCTGCTGCCTCCTCCCATCCTAGAAACCTGTAACTGATGGAAGAAGCTGGACAAAATGATGCCAGAAAGACAATACAGCTCCATGGGGTCAACAAAGCTCTGACCTCGGACCAAGGAGGCACCCCTCTTGCAGCACCATGCTTGGCCACGTGAAGAGGCCTGCTCTCCACAGCGATCCTCACCAGAGAAAACAGCCCCGTGTGCTTTCTAGACTTCACGTGGGCAGAGGGGACCAGACGCATTCCTCAAAGGGAAAGTAATTTAGTGCAGTTGACTTTCCATACCCATGGGCTCTGAATCGAAATTTTCAAGCAATTACAGATGGGAAATATTCATGAAAATTAAAAAAAAAAAAACATACTGCTGCTGAAGTGTGTTGTCTAGCTTCCCTGTGGTGGCCAAGTCTGTTCTCAACTCTCTTCCTTGTCCTTGTTCCCTAAACAATACAGAAAGATGGCTATTTACATAACATTTCCATTGTATTTGGTATTGTAATTGGCTAGAGATGATTATAATACAGGAGGGAGTATGACTATTATATTCGACTACTACAGCACTCTACACGAGGGACTGAGGGGCTGAAGACTTTGGTGTCTAAGAGGGTTCCTGCTACCACTCCTCAACGGATCCCAGAGGGGACCTGCATTCTCCTTCTGCAAATTTCCACATTCCAAGAGCAAAGCCAAAATCTCTGTGGGGAATTTGTTCTAGAATAGCCTTGCCACCGTTCTTTCACTGGAGTTGTCTGTCTTAATTCATGACCTCAACCAGATGCCAAACAGGAGAGTTCAACCTTTTCTACGTTCTTTTTCATTTTTAGCATCCCCCACTTGACCCTTTCCCCACCTGGAGGAAACTCCTTGTGGAGCAGTAGCTATATCCAGTCCAGACTGGATAGCCACAGAGCCAGGTCATGGCTTTCCCGTTCACTCCCTTTTGGGATCTTGCCAATGGTCACTGCCACACAGGACTTTGACCCTGGACGTGTGACCTAACCTGGCCAAAGGAATAGCCATGGTGATCTGGGTGTGGGTGGTACCAGATACCAGTAGCCGTGTCCCAATCAGGCTGTACCCATGCTTGTTTCTGATCCTACCCTCCAGTCTCCAGTCTAGGCCTGGGGCTATCCAGTACTTTTCTGACATAGCCTAAGATAAGCCAGACATGGCTTTGATTGAGCTCTGATTGTCAACCGCACACCTCTGACAGCTCTTTCACTTCATTCTTCAATCCTTCCCTTCCTTGCCGGTCTCGGTGTGGCATTGTTAATTCAGCTGCTCAGCACATGCACTGCCTGGTGCACCCTCTCTGTCCTTAGTGCCAGGGTCTGGGACAAGCTAGGGTGGTGACACAAAGGGTCAGAGCCAGGACCTGCTTTATCCAACACTCTGAAACAGAGTTTGGGTATTAATAGTTTGTTGTTGTTGTCGTTGTTTTTGTTTTTTTGTTTTGTTTTGTTTTTCTTCAAGACAGGGTATTTCTGTGTAGCTTTGGAGCCTGTCCTGGAACTCATTCTGTAGCCCAGGCTGGCCTCAAACTCACAGAGATCCACCTGCCTCTGCCTCCTGAGTGCTGGGATTAAAGGCGAGCACCACCACCACCCTGCATATTAATAGTTTTTTAAAACACTGCATTAAATGCCATTGGCCTTACTTGATGAACTGCTTGGGCATCTCATTAAACTGTGTGCTGCCCCTTACATGGCCCTGGGCCACGGTGGCCCAAAGAAGCACTCATCCACGTGCACACACACTCATCCACTCATCAGATTCTTTAGAGCTGTGCTCTGTCCTCAACTCTACTTTGCTATGAAGACCCAGAGGTGGTTTGAAATATGAAGATTGTCTGAGTGAAAATGGAGTCACTTACCCCCTGACAAGATGGAACCATCAAAGGCCACGAAGCATGGATCTTCAGAAACCAACCACTGCCTGATAGCAGGAACTTTCTTAAAGCAAAATCAAAACCAGGACTTTGCACAAAAGCCACAATAACCTTGTGTACAGTTACCTCTATGAAGAGGTCCACCCAGCAACTCCCTGGTCAACCTCAGGGTGACATCATCTGGGTTACTGATCCTGAAGGTAAGGATAATTGTTTCAAAACAACTCTGCAGTCCTCATCTTACCTTTAAACACCTTTGTCTCCCTTGGCCACCTTGGACACACCCATAATTCACCATGGCACATGTGATCCATTGCCCTGACTTTCTGATGGGGCATTTTATCATTAAAGAGCCTCTCATTTGGTGGCCTAGGTTGACACATCCTATGAATTCCAGGAGCATGTCACTGTGTGGTAGGGAAAACAGGTAAATGCCAGTGTAACTTTGAGAGGCACCAACTGTGGGTGAGCACTAGGCAAAAGGCAGGGAGCAGAAGTCACGGGTTCAGCCTCCAGTGGATCAGAAGAGGTTTCCTGGGGTCTGCACTTAGTGGCTCAGGCCTGTAATCTCAGCTACTAACAAGACTGAGGCAGAGAATCACAAGTTCAAGGCTTGGTTGGAGTACAGAATGAGGTCAAGGCCAGCTTGAGCAGCTTAGTAAAACTTTGTCTTGAAATAGGAAGCAAAAAAAAAAAAAAGGCTGGGGTACACAGATATTAGAGTATCTGCTTCCTATATACAAGGTCTTAGGTTCAGTCCCTGTTCAGAGAGGGAGGGAGGGAATCTGCCAAGCCAAAGAACCAGGTTTTAGATTGTGATGGTACTGGTTTGACATCAGCTTTATGGTGATCTTTCCAGAAGGAGGCCGAGGAGGATAAAAGGAGTGTGAGGAATGAGGGACCAGGCAGGAAACACACCCGAGTCCCTGCAGCTGGTTTACAAGAGCTGAAGCATCCAAAGAGGAGCCTGAAATAATTCTGATTAAACCTCCCCTGTACTTCTTCCCTCTGGACTGCTGGCAAGAAAAATACAATTACCACACGTTGTCAACAACTACCCTTAAGAGCCTCACTCTACAAGCTGCAAATGGACTGGACATTGGGAATGTAATTCGTACTTGGTAATTGTTCTTATCGTATATAGTTTTACTATGTTAGAGTTAAAACCTTTCCTTTTAGTTAGACAAAAAAGGGGGAAATGTTGTGGGATATTTTGCACTGTGTGAAGGTGTGTTGCTGTGATCTGCGTAATAAAAGCTGAATGGCCAATAGCTAGGCAGGAGAGATAGGTGGGACTTCTGGACAGAGAGAAGAAAGGAGAGACACCAGGAGGCACAGAGCAAGCAGGATGTGCAGGAGGAGAGATAACAGCCAGAACGTAGATTAATATAAATGGGTTAATTTAAGTTATAAGGGCTATTTAGGAACAAGCCTAAGCTATAGGCTGAGCTTTCATAGTTAATAAGTCTTCATTAAGTCATAATTTGGGATCTGGGAAAACAGAGAAAGACTCTACAGCTATTGTTAAGCCATAGATGTGACCTGTCACTTGTATGATGGGTTAATCTTGATTGTCAACTTGATGGGATTTAGAACCACCATGGAAACACACCTCTAGTATGTCTGTGAAGGAGTCCCTAGATTAAGTTTGGTGAAGTAGAAAAAGCCACTCTATCTATGGATGGCACCATTGCATGGGCTAAGATCCCGGACTGAATAAAGAGGAGGATGCTAACTAAACACCAGCGTTTATCCTTCTCTCCTTCCTGGCTGCAGGTGGACTCGATGTGACCAGCTGTCTCACTCTCCTGCTGCCATGCTTTCTCTGACATGATTGTACCCTCAAACTGTGTGCCAAGGAAACCTCTCCTTCCTACCTACCTTCCTTTTCTCTCATCGGGTATTTTGTTACAGCAATAAGGAAGATAACTAAGACACACTCTAAAAGTCTCATGTGTTAGAGACTTAATCTCCTGCTGGTGATAATACTTTGGAAAGTCTAGAAAACTTGACATCTAGTTGTAGGTCCTTGGCCTTTCTGTACTCTGCTTCCTGTCTTCTGTGAGGTGAAGAAAATCCTCCACCATGATGTTTCCCCAAAGCTCATAGGGCCCAGCGACTGTTGACTGAAACTCTAAGCAAAGGTTAATTCTGACTGATATTGTAAGCAAAGCAAACCTTTCCTGCCTTGGGTTGTTTCTGTCAAGTATTTTGTCACAGCGATTCAAAAGAAATTAATACAAAAAAAATCTCATTTAACTCCATGTTCTACCCAGACAGAGTCCATATCCTGCCAAATCTCCATCTAAGCAGGAGAGTAGCCTTCTTCTCAGGTACTTGCGAAGTATTTCTGGAAGTCTGGAACCATAGAGTTTACTCACATCCTACCCCTGTATCACCTACTCACTCAGAGTCCTTTCTGCTCTCAAGCTCTCACTTTGTACTCCCACCCCCAAACCACCCGAGGGACAGTTCTGCTGACCCTGCCACCAGAGCACAGCTCGAAACACTCAGAGCCATGCCACCAGCCACTGCAGGTACTTCCAGAGTCCCAGGCTCCAGGGTCTGCATGGATGTGGGGAGAAGAGTCTCTTCCCCAGAGTTGACCTATAATTCAGAAGTCAAGATCCCTACATACTCTCCTGAGCATTCCTAAGAAGCTTGGGAACGGTTTTGTTGATCTCGGGATCTTATTCCTCTGATCAGTAAGTCTCAAACACCAGAGCTTCATGTGGGTATGGATGGGCAGGAGAAAAGCCTTAGGCCTCTCCATTGTTCTCAGTCCCCTCTCTGCCTTTCCTCTCCCATACCTCAACCAGGAGCTTGTGTTCCCGTTCATGCTCAACACATTTACTTCTCTTCATAGAAGGGCTTGAGTTCACTGTGTAACTAGATGCCTTCTTGGGAATCAGTCAAACCAATCAATCAATCAGTTCTGGATATAGTATCATTGTCCGTTTCTTCTCCAGAAAATTGCTCAGCTTTCAGTTGCTCATCCCACCAAGTTGCAAAGAGCTGAATCTCTTGGTGACTGGAGGCTGTCTGATACCCCACTCTACAGAGCATCCTGTGCCAGAGGGTAGAGGGCAAGGCTAGGTGGCCAGCCAAGGATGGCCTCAGAGGGTCTGGTTCCTCCCTCACACTTCAATTCAAAGCCATTGGCCTTGCCTCTGTGGCACAGTGCTGAAACCTTAAATCATCATTTCTCTTGCCTCACAAGAACAAGGTTCTTCGTCTGGTTTGGTTCGATAGGATATCTCAGAAGCCTAATACTGCACCTACCAAAGAACTGGAGCTCAGTAAATTCAAGCTGAATGAATGAATGCTTACCTTTGGCAAGCAGGAGGCCGGCCGTGGAGACAGAACATAGTTCATGTAAGCACCTATACCAGACTCTCTTCTCTGCATGACCGCGTCACTTTAGTCACATCAATTTCCTTTTCTGTATGGGTTCCCACACTGGAAGCGAGCTGTAAGCACACAGTGGGACTGAAGAAACAAGGCAAGGGGTGAAGCAACTCAGTCATAGCTACAGACACGACACAGAGCGGGAGCTAACAGGTGTTTCGTCATCTCCCTCCCTCCCTCCCTCTCTTTCTTCTTTCTTTCCTTCCTTTCTCCCTCCCTCACTCCTTCCCTCCCTCTCTTCCTTCCTTTCTCCCTTCTTCTGTCTGTTCGGCCGGCCGTCCCTCCCTCCCTTCCTTCCTTCCTTTTACAAAATCACTTATGGAGCACATGTGTCAGATATCCCTCCCAGTGTTCAGAACATACAGCATTCAGACAGAAGAGAGGAAAGCTTACAGATGGGGCTAAGAACCACAGAGGAAAGAGAGGAGAATAAATTATGAGGCATGGGTGGGGTTTGCTTTTGTCTGGGCTATGGACTAGTTAGTGCTGGATGCTGAATGAGGCAAGGACTGGAGGTTTTGGTCCTGACTCTGCCCCTAGTCAGATACAGATGCTGAGAGAGCTGCTTATGACCTTTGGACCTCAGCTTCCTGACCTGAGGGTGGACTCAGATTCTTCTCACAGACGATAATTTATATCACGTCCCCCCGCACCCCAAGGTAAACATAATACTGGAGCAAGTCTGTGATGCATAAGGAGCTTACTATTTTAACTTAGAAACTTACCATTAAATTACTTAATAGACACCGTCAGGCTATTCGGCAGCTTCATTGGTCAATTTGTCCTGGGCCTTAAATAAAAAAACAAAAAAACAAAACAAAAAAAAAAACAAGAAACCTCATGGTGTCACAGCATGTTAACACTGGAATATCATTTATGTGCAAGCTTGTATTACAATACCCAGCTACCTCTTTCTTCAGGAATGCCCATGCCACTCTATGTTTGTGTATGTCACAAAACTTTGTGTTGACCACAACATTCTTGATGGTGGCTCAAAGACACTGTAAGAAACTGAACACTCTGGAGGTATGGTTACGCAGGTCCTAGAAGGCCTCTTCATATGACAAGTATGTATTTTGGTGAGTGGCTACAGGTGAAGACAGGAAGTGGGTATGGGAAGGAGGGCAGAGTTTGAAAGTTACACTGAGCTAGTTTCAAAGCTGCTACCTGCAGCATATTGTGTGTGCTGTGCATGCCATCTCCTGGCACCGATTTCAGTGTTGCCAGCAAAGATAACATGGGAGTACCCACCAAAACTCCACGTTGTGTCCGACTGCTGAATGGGCACAGCTGCTGCTCTCTGGAGTTTCACGTTCTGGAGCCTCTTTCTTGCCTGGACTCTCCACTCTCCTCTGGTTTTCCCATCTCAACCTCCTCCCCAGTTTCCTTGATCCAAAATGAGCCCCGGAGAACCGAGAATAAAGACATCAGTCATACCTTGGTCTTAATCCCAGCATTCAGATGAAGGTGCTTCAGGAATGTCCAAAATGGGTTCTCCAGGTTCCATATGCCTCAGGGTAACTATGAATGAACACGACCCAACACAAAACCATAAGCTTACTTGAAACATGAAATTTGGGGGGCCATATTTTTCTTGTTTTGTAACTCAGTTGTGCAACTGAGTATGAATTTTGTGGATAATGTTGCATCATAGTGTCAAACAGCTAAGCAAAACAGGGTTATTTAACCTCTTTGCATTTCATTCCATGAGTCTGTATGTTAGAACTAGTCCCTAACATGGCATAAGATTTTATTAAATGAGTCACTGTGCACCTCACCTGACACGTGGTTTTCAATGAATCTTTATTGTGCATCTACCTTGTGAAGGCAGCTTCCTTCCTAATGACACTGCTATAGTTTGGATACTGCTATACCTAAAGGATGTACCCACCAAAGGGACACTATTGGGAAGTGATGGCATCTTTAAGAGGCAGGTCTACAGAGAAGTTCTTAGGTCCCTGGTGATACACCCTTAGAAAAAATGAACTTAATTCCATTCTCTTCCTTGGTAGTTCTTACAGCAAGCTAGTTGCAAACAGAGCAAACCAACCGGGCCCCTCCCTTTCTCTGTCTGCTTCATGTTTTGAATGTACTCTTGCTGTGATGTAGAGCCACCAATCACCTTCACCAGAGGGACAAATACTATGGCTGCCTGGTCTGAACCATCTGTGGATAAAGATTCATAAGTTGTTTGCCATGGATCTAACTCTAACTACTGGGCAGACCTGACATTGTTTAATGCAGGGTGACATAAAGCTATAGAAATTCTGAGACTGTTCCACCAATGCCTCTCAAACTTCCCAGCACCCTGCACAGAGAGTAGGGTAGAAGAAATTCTCCCAGGGACACACTCACAGCAAACCTGGGTCATCTCCCCTTTAGGGCCCACCACCCTGTTGCACAAATCGTAATTGGTCTTAATAATAAAAACCTGGAGCTAGATATTGGGGTAAGTGCTAAAGGGTCAGAGAAGCAGAGCAGCCAGCCACTAGCCACTACCAAATCCTCAGACCGAAAGGGCTCTGAGCTCCTGTCTCCTTCTGCCTTACATTCTTCTCTCTGCCCAGCCATCACTTCCTGTCTCCACCTTCCCTAGTGCTGGGATTAAAGACGTGAGACCCCCCAAGGGCTGAGATCAAAGGTGTGTGCCACCATTGCCTGGCCCTGTTTCTCTTTTAGACTGGATTAATCTTATGTAGCCCAGGGTGGCCTTGAACTCGCAGAGATTTGTCTGCCTCTACCTCCTGATTGCTGGGATTAAAGCCTGGGCTCTATGGCTAACTAATGGCTTAGCTTCACACTCTAATCTTCAGGAAAGCTTTATTAGTTAGATCACAAACAAAATATCACCATACCACCCCCTCACTGCAGCACTCAGAACACATATTCCGCTTGTCTCTCCCTCCAAAGTGTGATGATGCCTTCTAGTGTGATGATGCAAGGTGCCTTGGGGAGACTGAGAGCACCAGCTGGCAGTGAGCTGCTTGCACACCCCTACTGTTCAGACCTTTTCCCAATCACTTCTTTCCACAGTTCCCCTCGCACTCGGGCCTTGATCTAGGTGGTAGCTGCAGCATGGGTCACAGACTACTAGAAGTAGATTATTGGAAGATGGGCACCCCTAGTTCCTCAGATCTGGGGTCTTCCATTCAACTTCATAAACGGAGAAGCTAGAACTTGAGCAAAGACCCTCATGATCATATGAGAGGCAGGAGGGAGAGGAAAGATGTGGGTATATGGGTGAGTGTCACCATGATGTTAGCCAAACTGATTGTTGTCTTTGGCTCTGTGCTTTCAAATAAAGAATACAATAAGAACAGGGCTCATAAAAACCCAGTCCTCATGCAAAGCCTGTCAGGCCCTCCATCAGCAGAAAGTGTGATAGCAGGTATGTGTATGTATATATGTGTGTATGTAGTATGTGTGATAGTGTGTGATGTAGTATGTGATATGTGTGATAGTAGGTATGTGTATGTGTATATGTGTGTATGCAAACAGAGCAAACCGTTTGCTTTACTTTTGAAGATTGCTTTTGCTCTGTAGCCATAGTGAAGGGACTCACTGAGAGTGTGACTTGCCAGCTACCACACACAGAGCCCTGGAGAGTAAATGGGCAGTTGTCCTCAGATTTCCAGTTCCATTTCACAGCAGTCAGATGCAGCTGTGCCAGAAAAAGAGGGTAAACTCCTAACACAATTTTTACTCAAGAAAGAAAGTGTTCTCATTTCCCTCCAGCTTAGCACTGAAAAATGACTGGCACCAATAAAGCCCCGGGCTTGGCTAGCATTCAAGCCTCGAAATATAATAAGGAGGTAGCTAAGACTACGGAGCGTCTACCAACAGTCATTCTCTCTGCTTCCCTTTATTATAGGGACTGTGAACAAAGCAGACTTCCTAGAGCAAAGATTAATTTTTCCAGCTTTCTCTGTAGCTAAGTGTGCCCATAACTAAATTCGGGCCAAATGGAATCCCTAAGGGACTGTCCTCAGAGGAAAAGAGCCCACCCACCCTTTTCAGTTCTTCCTCCTATCTGCTGATCCAAATCTGGATTGATGGCTGCAGTTCTAAAAGCCATTGTGGCCCACCGGTTGATGTTGAAAGTAATAACTGCACACACACCAGCCTATGAACACTGAAGGTGCCTAACACAACAGAGTCCTTCTAGCCCTGCACTGGCTTTTTATTTTCTTAGCAGCTGGGGACACAAATGACCAACTTCCTAGGGATTTAGCCACTGTCATGGAGAATTTTCTATTACGAATGATCAAACTTCCTCATAAGTAATAATATTCTAACGTATCTCATTCAGTGGAAGCCGGAGAGTTCTGTGGTGAGCCTTGGTCTTTGTTGTTCACATGTGACATATATTCATGGAATGTATTTTGGACTCATCTCGTCACCCAAACCACAGACTCCTCACTGGGATAAGTTCCAGCCACAACTGCTCCACAATGGATGGAAACATGAGTTTCTGGAGGGACAGAGAGAATAGATTCCCAATCAGAGCTGAGCAAGCCATCCCTCTTTCCCTGCCTCTGTCTGTCCTGTTACATCAGCACTGACTGAATTTGTGCCAGGCACTGAGTGTGTTTCCCATAACCCTCATCAATACACAATGATGGGGGCAGGACTTTTGCTTCCAGATGTGAAAACTGAAGAACCATGAGGTAAGGAAAGAGAGAAGTTGAGTTTTTGTTGGGCCAGAGTTCTGTATTTAGAATTGTATTTTTTTTTTTTTTTTTTGGTTTTTCGAGACAGGGTTTCTCTGTGTAGCTTTGCGCCTTTCCTGGATCTCGCGCTGTAGACCAGGCTGGCCTCGAACTCACAGAGATCCGCCTGCCTCTGCCTCCCGAGTGCTGGGATTAAAGGCGTGCGCCACCACCGCCCGGCTTTAGAATTGTATTTTTAATTATCCAGCATAGCTTCATTTGATGTGTTGCTATTCTAACAAGGTGGAAGATCCACAGGTCTGAAAATGCCCCATTCTCATGATGGGGTGAGAAGAGGTGGGACTAGTCAGTCAGAGGACTGCTATCAGAGGTTGCTCTTGGGGTAGATTGCCACTCATGTAGGGTGGATAAAGCATCTTTTGCTACTGAGCGTGGGCCCCACATTTGTTTGTGTGGAACTCCCACCACCTAGATCCACCCTTACAGTTAGGAAGGGAAAATACAAGTCAGGGACACAGAATACTATGTCTGCTTCCACCTCTACCACCTACCAGCTGTGTGTCCTCCAGTAGACTGGTTAACATCTCTGAGCCTTAGACTTTCTCTAAAATGAAATCTGAATGTTTTCCTATTTTCACAATCTTAATTCAGGCTTGATCAAAGATTGTCAGGGCAATGCTATTCAGAGTGTTCAGGATATTGCACTTTCAGTGAAAACTCAGGAACTTCCTTCCATGAAGCTTCCTCTGCTCACTAGTTCTTGATCAACTTGACACAACTAAAGCTACCTGGGAAGGAAGAACCTGAGTTGAGGATTTGCTTTTATCAAGCTCACCAGTAGGCTACCCTGTGGGGTATACTGATAGATGATAGATATGGGAAGGCCCATGTCGCTGTGGATGGGGCCGCCCCTGAGCATTCTGGGTTATATAAGAAATTAAGCTAAGCAAGTCAGGAAGCAGCTTTCCTCTGTGGTTTCTGTTTCAGTTCCTGCCGCCAGGTTCTTGCCTTGAGCTCCTGCCCTGACCTCCCTAGATGATGGACTGTAACCTGTAAGTGGAAATAAATGCTTTCATGCACCCAGTTGCTGTGAGTCATGGTGTTTATTACAGGAATAGAAAGCTAGCTAGGACAGAAACTTGTTCCAGAGAAGTGGGTATTACTGTGATGGACTTGACCATGCTTTGGGAATAGATTGTGGAAGTGTTTGGATAGAAAAGACATTGAAAACTCAGAGCTTAATGTCTTTCTCTGTGGGAACTTGGAAGAGAATGCTGAAAGAAATGCAGATGGTGGAGGCCTGGCTTGTGAAACTTCAGAAGAACATTTGAGAGTTCCTCAAAGATTAGATCTAGGTTGTTCATATGAGATTTTAAATTAACAATCCTTGTTTTCTGGTCAGTTGGAATTGAAGAATCAACCATGATTAACAAGAGACAAGTACCACTGAAGTCACACCTTTGTGTTACTGGGACAATCTGTACTGGTTAGTTGTGGCTGAAAATTCTGCTATGATTAATAAGAGTTAAGTATTGTTGTGGTGAAATCTTCTGGGGAGTATTTCCCCAGGATCAGGACACAGAGCTGTGGTCTGGAGGGTCAAGACTGCATTTCAAGCTGGAAGCTCAACTTGGTAATGTGCAAGAGTCTCCCAAATGATGCTGGTTATGGTTGCATGAGAGCTGTAGGACTGAAGGGGTCATGGAGAGCAGCTGAGGTTTGACATTGGGTGGGAGGATTAGAGTCCCTGTAGGGAGGCTAGAGAGACCATTGGTAAAGGTGCAGCCTCAGTTGCAGCTGAGAAACAAGGATATTAAAGACACGAGAACCCTGGGATGTCCACTAAAAACAATGGCAGGTGTGGAGTGGAGCCAGCCTAATCCTATCAGACAAACTATGTGTTGGAATTGGAAGAGTCAGAGAACTGAACTGCTCAAGTCTTTTGGATCCCAGAAAATAGTAAATCCCAGATACCAGACACACTTGGACTTTGGTTTTGCTTTGATCTGAGCTATACCCTGGTTCTTCTCTCTTGGAATACAAAGTATTTAACTTACTTTGAATTTTAAAGGAGCTCACAGTTAAGATACTGGATGTTAGAAGAGTTAAAAATTTTTTAAAGTTGGACTATGTTTTATATTGTGATGCTAACATGAAATGTTAGGGATAAACAAGAAAGGAAAGGTTATGGTTTAGTAGTAATATACTTGTGTGTGAAGTTCATAAGGGATGAGTTGTGCTGGTTAGTCTTTGTAACTTGCCACAAACTAGAGTCATCTGGAAAGAGGGAACCTGAATTGAGGACTTTCCTCAATCAGACTGGCTCATGGGCACATCTCTGTGTCATTGTTTTGGTTGCTAATTGATGTAGGAAGGCCTAGCCAACTGTGAAAGTTGCCTCCTCTGGGCAGGTGGTCCTGAGTTGTACAGGAAATCAAGCTAAGCAAACCATGGAGAGCTAGCCAGTGAACAGCAATCTTCTATGGTTCTGCTTCAGTTCCTTCCCTGGCTTTCCTGGATGATGGCGTGTACGCATTAAGATAATATAAACCTCTTTTCTCTCTAAGTTGCCTTTGGTCACAACGTTTATCACAGCAATCGGCAGCAAGCAAGGGCATCCCTAAAATAATTCACAAAATAAATAACAGGCTCCAGTTGCAGAGTTTCTTTTTATAAAAGAAAGAGGACATTTGAAAAGAGACTGTTGCATGGAAATAGTCACCATAATCTGTTTTTGCTCCTCCTTTGTTTTTTTTTCTTTCTCTAGAGCATCCTTTTCAAAGAAGTTCACAGAAAAAGGTGTCCAAGCTTATTTGTTGTATAAACTGACAACATGACTACTCCATGGTATGGCTAAGGGGAATGTTCTTATTGTAGACAGGAGAGAACAGCCAGAGGCATCTGGAAGAGTCTAGAGCAGAGAGAGAAAGAGGTAGACTGAACATGGCCAGCAGATTGGATGTGGCCAGAGCTATCTGTGAGAGAGGGAGAATAGCAGGGGCTAGAGAATAGAGAGAAGCAGGGACACAGCGTAGAGAGGGTTGGGGAGAGCCTAGTGACTTTAGCGGGGTTATAAGGAGCATGAATGGCTGGTGGAAGGGAAGCCCAAGAGCTGGAGAGAGTTTAGGGAAGGAGGTGTAAAGGAAAACAGACTTTGAAATGTGTAACAGGTACTTCTGATACTGAGGGAGCCTCACTCTGACCTTTGCTTATTAGTTCTTCACTCTCTGTCCCTTTGGGCAACTGTGTTTTCCTTTAACACAGGCAATCTCATGTACACACTTTTGGTGTGCTAATATGCACCACAGGTAGCCCTTTACCCCTTCTGCCAGTGAACAAGGGAACAGGTTCTTTTCGGTAGAGGGGAATTGGCTTCAAAAGTTCCTGAGGAAGGCTGGCTTTTATCTAACTGCCAGAAGTCCTCCTATAATCCAGACTGAGCCCAAATCTGGATATTTTAACTGTCTTTTGGAGTTTGGGGAATTGGGGTCGGCCCTAACAATTTGATGACAAGAAATCACCTGAGGTCAATGATTAACTGAGCAAATAGCCAGGTCTCAAGTATGATCAGGAGCTATGGTCCTACAAGTTGAAGTGAGTTCAAAAACAAATATTTTTGTTTGTTTGTTTGTTTGTTTGTTTTTGAAATGCAAGGGGGTGGGGTCAAGGAGCCCAGGGTGATATCAAACTGTTATTCCAACTATCTCTACCTCCTGAGTGCTGAGATTACAGAATTTGCATCACCACACTCCGCTTTTGCAGTTTGGGGGATGGAATCCAGGGCTTTGTGTATTTTAACAAGCCCTCTACCTGAGCCAACCTCCCCAGGCAAAAATAAGTATTCTTTGGAAATGTCTTAGGCCATGGGGAATATTCAGGAGCACTTACAGAGCATATAGCTCTAGAACTTTTAATTTATGCGTGGGGAAATTTGAGTTCCAGAAAAACTGTGTATCTCATTGATCAGCTATAGAAAGCTAAGGCTAAACAGTGGCTTGTTGGGACATAAAGAAGTCAGAATCAAGCTGTGTTTGATGGCTCACACCTGGGAGGTTGTGGAAGGATGATTTCCACGAGCTCAAGGTTAGCAGGGTTCATGGATTGGAGGCTACATGGTAAGTTTCAGGCTAGCCTGTGCTACAGGAAAAGACCCTACCTCAAAAAAAGGAAGGGAGGATGAATAGAGGGACAAATAGGAAGTTAGAATCAGATGTTGTATCCCTGATTTTCCCTATGACATTAGGCAAGTGTTTAACATCAAGAGTTCCAAGACTCAGGACAGTAGATTTATGAGCCTGAGCACCTGGCCTAAGCACTTCCTGGAACAAAGGGACTCCAAGTTGTTCTCAGCAACTGGGGCACGAAAGGGGAAGCCAGCAGATGGAAGGAACTCTTAAATGTAAGAAGTAGACCCAAATGGAAGTGAGGGGCTGCAGGGGCACTGAGCTCACGTGGCCCACTGTTCTGCAAGCTGCAGACAGCTCCCCTAAGACAAGATGGCTAAGGATGCAGAAGCTGATGAGGATTCAGTCAGGTGATGAGGTAGAGTAGAGTGTTTTGGGTATCAGGGCAAGTGTGCAAGGCCACGGAGGTATCAGAAACAATGGCCTCCAGAGAAGTCAGGAGAAGTCTTTTATGTGACGGGTAATATGAACAATGGGGGAATGTGGAACAACCGTATACGTCAGCTCTCACAGGTGCCCAGGCTCTGTCCTAACTGTAAAGGGGGTTGGGGTACTGAAAAGCAGGTCAGCTATGGCGATGTCCGAGACACACTTGTGAATTTTCATCTGAAAATGTGGATTCTCAGACATTCCCTGCTTTCTCTTCGCCCATTGGTGGTCTGCCATCACATTGCTGTCCAAACAGAAGCCTAACCATGTCACCTTTTGCTCTACAGCCCTCAGGGTTTCCATCTCCTCTCTTAGAGGGCATAAAGTCCAAAGTGTACAATGTGCCTACTGTCCCTAACTCCTACACCTTCCACCTTCCAGCTAGACACCACCAGCCACCCTCCCTCCCCACTGTCCCTGAACACTCAGTACCCTTCCTCTCTGTGTCTGCACGGAGTGTCTCCATACCCACACAGCAGCCTCTCTCTGACCTCTGCTTATGAGTTCTTCACTCTCTGTCCCTTTGGGCAACTGTGTTTTCCTTTAACTCAGGCATTCTCATGCACACACCCTTCTGCCTTTCTTATGAGTCCGTGTTAGAAGCAAGCTCTGGAGCAGGGGACCTACCTCCCATTCTCTACTATTGCTCCAAGGTCTGGTATGGAGCCTCAGTCAGCATTTGTTGTATCTGTGGCTGAATAATCCCTCAAATGTACGTTGAGATGCTGAAAGGACGGAATTGCTGCACTGTAGCACTGGGCATGGCTGAGTGCTAATTTGTTCATTTCTGCCCCATGCCCCTTGTGGACTCCCTATTAGAAGTTCTTCCCAGGAAACTGTTCTCTAATGCTCCCACTGAACCCCTAAAAGCATCTATCTGGCTAGTCTGGACCCAGCACTTCTGCTAATTTAGCAACGACACTGCCAATCGTTGGCTGTTTCCCCAGCCGAGGGCAGATGTTGTCACATCTTGTGGTGAAGGTGGTTTGGAAGTTGGCATCTCTTGGGACTTGCCACTGCCCAGGTTACTATGAACGCTCTGAACTGTGCGGTCAGATCCTGTGTGGCAAGCATAACAGGGGGCACAAGACCTGTGCCAGGCATGCGAGTCAGAATCATTTTGTAGGGAGAGAAAAGGCTAATGTTCCCTGAATCCTTGACTGCTGGGCTTTGCCCTGCTGACCCCAACAGGCTCAATGTCCCTCGGCCTGTGGGCTCAGGATGGTGCTGAGTGAACCTGCCAACTTCCCACTTTTCATCGAAGGGTCATACCCAGCTCTGTTTATAGTGGAGAGGTCCCAGTCGGACTTCCTGAAGTCCTTTCTACTCACCCCTGCATCCCCTCTTTTGAACTCTCAGTGATTTAGCTAATAAGTGGGGAGGTGCAAGCTTCTATAGCAGGATGGGATTACATCCTGCCAAAGGGCCTTTTCAAATCTCCAGATGGACATTGCTCAGTTCATAGACTGCTTGTCCAGCATGAAGCTCGTGTCTGATCCCCAGGAATGTATGGACCACGGGTAGTGACATGCATCTGTAATCCCAGCACTCAGAAGGTGGAGGAAGGAAGGTCTGAAATTCAAGGTCATTTTCAGCTACAGAAGAATGTTTTTCAAAAAACTAGTGTTTTACCTAGATCCTTTCTCTCTTTCCTCCATCTTTCCCTCCCTCCCTCCCTCCCTCCCTCTCTCCCTCCCTCCCTCTCTCCCTCTCTCTCTCTGTGTAGCCCTGGTTATCCTGGAACTTACCCTGTAGACTAGGCTGGAGTTACAGACAGGTGTGAGCTGTCACATGGGAACCGAACCCAAAGGCTCTGGAAGAGCAGCAAGTGCTCTTAACCACTGAGCCATGGTTTGGACATGGCCTTGAATGTGGGCAAAGCCTGAGTCTTATGTATCTGTGTGGAGAGAGGATCCTTGGCTCCCTTCAGTTTCTCTGCTGGACCCGCCCTTGTGAGCTTCTGGTCTGGAGATGATGACTGACTCACCTGCGGTCAGATCACCCGCAGCAGCTCAGCTTCCCTATCCCACTGGGGCTCGTATCTCCATCAGCCAGGTCATTGCTGCTGCTTAAAGTGACTAACAACTGCAAAGGCAAAAATACGAAAACTAAGATTGGGGGAAAGCAGACAAACTAGAAAAAAAAAAAATTCAACCACACACCACACACCATCCTTCCTGCTCAATGGGGCAAAATTCCTCTTCTTTTTTGTTTCTCCTTTTACTCTCAGAAAAATAGATTGTAAGAATTACATAAAAGTCTCTCTTCTCAGCCCAGATTTTTATATTTTTGTACATTTTCTTTTTCAAAATGCTGCTGTGGCTCAGGGTTATAGATGAGACACTTTAGAGCCATTTTTTCCCCTCGGGAGAAGAGCTGGAGATTTAAAACCTCATCATTTAGCTTGTGTAAGTGTCGCTGTGGAGGAGTGAATGGAAGTGTCTCAAAGGGCCGTCATCATGGTGGGCTCTGCTCCATTCCAGGGCGGACTACATCCTTCAGAAAGGTGTTTGTCTTGCATAGTTTTGATCTTTACTTCACTTAAAACTGTTATGAGGCTTTTTTTTTCCTTGTGGGGGACAAGCCAAATTCAGTGAGCTAAATTTATTCTTAAACTCCTCTCCATTTTTTTTTCTATTCCTGAATACCCTCTGTTTTTCTATTCTTAACTTCAGTGAGGCCCTGGTTTTAAAGATATTAATTTTAAACTGTTGCTTCAGCAGCTGGTGAGCCCAATATGACAGCGATTAAGTGTAATATTATAAGAGTTCTAGAATAATTTTTTTTTCCTAGAATAAACTTAACAGGCACAGGAATAGTAGTAAGGAGTTGTCATGTGTCTCCCTTGTCTCTTGAAGGCCTGAGTGCCTCTTGCCAGTCCTATACCTGAGAAAAATGTCCCTTAGGTATCAGTATTGAGTGACACGGAGCTATATACGCCATACTTTGATTCTTCCACTGCTCTGTCTATGTGGTTTAGAGCCTCCTCACACAAAAAGAGGATTATAGACGATTATTCTTAACCTTGTGGGAAGTGACACACTGTTGTGCAGGATGGGAACTAAGACCCAGTGATTTATTTACCATGGGCCCGTTAAAATCTGGCTTACCAAGCCACACCTATTTATTTGTAGCTATTTTCTCTTGTGAAATTTCATTAATGTATAGGGATCAAATTAATTTAAAGGGATATGGACTAATTTGTTATTAAATATGTGCCTGTCTGCAAACCTCGATCCTGCCTCTTCCATGCTGTGTGACCCTGGGAAGCTCACCTAACTTCTCTGAACCAGAAGTGGTAACACCTCTGAAAAGGCTGTATGAAGGATCATTGGAACCAAAGCACATAACATCATCAGCTCTCTGTGCTGCACATGACGCACATATAAATTCATTTCCACTTTCCCACTCAATTCTTAGAAAATGTCAGTTTTGTTCAGTTGAGCAAATATTGACTATGTGTTACGTGCAAAGTTCTGGGGACATAAATGTTCACTCATGCCCTTAAGATTCTCTCCATCTTCTGGGGCAAGCGGAGCCTTGCTTTGTCCTTCAAGGCAGATGAATACATCTTCACCTGAGTATGAAGGAAGTCTGCTGGGATCCAAATTTCACTTAATACACTTTTCAAAAAAAAATTTAATGAGTCTCTAGGAGCCTGGAAGGACTGATAAGTTCTGGATTTAATGAAGAATGAGATTTTTGGGAAGCCACAGTAAGGAAAGGACACTGTCAGAGGCAGCATTGAAGGCAAAGACAAGGGAGAAGGAATGTAATGTAACTAATAAAATACAATGAGTCCCTGGATCCATGGGAGCCACATCTCTGGACTCAACCAAGTGTGGGTTGAAAATACCTGACAAAACAGATGTGGCTGAAGGGCCAGAGAGGTGGTTCCATGGTTAAGAACTCTTGCTGTTCTTTCAGAGGACATGCTCAGTTCCCAGCACCCATGTCTGGTGGCTCACAACTGCCTGTAACTCCAGCTCCTGGGATCTTACACAGTCTCTGGCCTCCATGGGCACTGGCATACACTGGCATACATTCTCATAGACACACACACATAAGAAAAAAATCTTTTTTAGATATAGCTACAGACTATGGTGGTGATATTTTATTTGTGCTAAAATGTGATATTTTTTTTCTTTTTTTTTTTTTTTTTTTTTTTTTTTTTTTGGTTTTTCGAGACAGGGTTTCTCTGTGTAGCTTTGCGCCTTTTCCTGGAACTCACTTGGTAGCCCAGGCTGGCCTCGAACTCACAGAGATCCGCCTGGCTCTGCCTCCCGAGTGCTGGGATTAAAGGCGTGTGCCACCACCGCCCGGCCAAAATGTGATATTTTATTTGTATGTTAATAAATTAAGTTTGCCTGGAGATCAGAGGACATAGCCAGCCATAAAAAAAAAAGTCAGGCAGTGGTAGCACATGCCCTTAATCCAATCACATGGCAAGCAGAGTCTCTGTGTGTTCAAGGACACACTAGGGGACAGCCAAGCATGGTGACACATGCCTTTAATCCCAGTACCAACCATAGAGACCTGGAGCTCTGTACAGACAGGCAGTGACAAGGAAGTGAGGTAGCTGGGCCAAGAGCCAATGAGAAGGCAGAACAGCAAGGCAATACAGGCGCAGGTTAGACAGGAAGAAGCTCTCTCTGGGGAAGCTAAGGCTGCGTGGTGAGCTAAGGCTAGCTGGTGTCTCTCACTATTTCCCCGATCTCTAAGGCTTTTACCCCTATATTTGGCTCTGTGTTTCTTATTTAATATTTGTCTTATTTAAATTTGTCTACAACAGACTTTTCTTTCTTGCCACCAGTTCCCAAAGAACCACATAGTGTTTACTCCATACTATACATTAGGGAGAGATGGTTGAAATAACACAAGAGGGGAGGACATGCAAATTTTATTTTATTTATAATTATTATTTAATTATTCATTGTTGAGCATTCATGGATTTTGGCATGCAAGGTGGTCCTCAAACCAATCCCCATGGATACTTAGGGACAAGGGATGACTGTACCTGGGGGGGGGGGGGGCTGAATCTCCTCAGGGAGATGGCCAAGTGAGAGACAGAGATACTGATGCAGAGAGAGAGAGAGAGAGAGAGAGAGAGAGAGAGAGAGTCTCTAAAAGATGAGGTGGGACACAGTGGCTTTTCAATATCTCCTCCGTCTGACCCTCCATGAAGGGAGTCTTACAACTCTAGAAGAAGTGAAATAGACGTATTTGCCTTCAATCATTTATTCATGGCTGTGTCTCAACTCCCTCCTGTGTGCCAGGCTCATAAGAGTCAACAGTGAATGAGGCACTGTTTCACCCTTCGAGGAGCTGGCACTCCAGTGGGACAAATGAGTGAGGGCAGAAACAAGTGACCATAATGTCAAACGGAACTTTAGGGCACTAGTCTTACTAAACACAGCCACCACAAGGGATTGAATCGTGTGCCCTGCCCCAGAACTCAGATGTTGAAGTCCTCTGCCACAGGACTTCAGAATGCAGCTGAATTTAGGGACAAGGTCTTTAAGGAGGTAATTGTCACACTAAAAGGAGGTCCAGTGGGTGGCTCCTAACTTGACAGGACTGCCCCCCTCACCCCCATATAAGAAAGGACATCCAGACACATGGACAGGTGTGTTCAGAAGAAAGGTGATCTCAAGAGATCAAGAGAAGATACTGGCCTAAGAGGCAGGGACACATCCCACCCTCACAGTCCTCAGAAGGAACCCACCCACCCACCCACAACTTATGGCACTTTCAGCCTCCAGAACTAAGAGGCACTAAGTTTCTGTTGCATGGGCCAGGCAGTTGATGGCAATTTCATATCAAGCCTAACAACTCCATAGCCCACGAGAGAAGAAACTGAGGCTTGGAAAGGTGGTATGTCCCCCAACAGGGCCCTTCCATGTGGGAACACTCCAAGCTTTTGTTCCTCTGGGGTGTGACCTTCTCTCAGTGTGGGCCATCAGAGCCCTGTACTAGCCCCAACCCGGAACAAGCTGCAATGTAATCAGAGAAGGCTCTGTAATTACTGCAATTCATCACCCCAGTGTTGTATATGTACACTGCCAATTATCTCCCATGGTGCCCACAGGACAGAGCACCTGCTTCTCAAGGGGTCAGGGGATCTGATTCCCTGCCACTGCTTCCTTATTTATGTTGCAAAGCCCTGTGTGTGACTTGACCTCTATAAGCCCAGAGAGTCCATCAGACAGAAGGAAATGTCTGAAGTTCAGCTGTATTGATATGCAAATGCAGGGTCAGAGGGGCCTACCTGCTTCCCAGCATGTCTCTGGCCATGTCACACCTTAAAAGGCAGAGATTAGCTTTATATTCCCCATTTCACAGCCAAAGAAAACTAAGTTCAAGGAAACGAAGAAACTTGGTGTTGGAATTTAAAAAAAAAATGTTTTATTTTGGAACCAAATATGAATGACCATGGTTTGGGAACACAGATTTAGGTCTCCCCAAATACCATGTTCCATTGAAATAGCTATCTCATGAACTATAGTAACAGAACAAAGAAGGTCGTAAGATAACACACTTTTCAAATACATTGCTGGGTATAGCTGGTAGTCGGGTTATAGCAAAGCGAGGAAAACTGCTAAGAGTCCTTCGAAGCTATTCGACAGCATTCTTAACATTTGACTCGGGAAATCTCGGAGTCTGTTCATGCATTCCAAAGGATTTACTTAATGGTCACAAAAGGTCACGAGCCGCGGACAATAAATAGGTAGTAAGAGGATGGAAAATATCCCTAAATAATTCAACCCTTGCAGACCCTGCTTCTTTGCAGGAATTCTCATTCACGCTGATCATGGCTGTCCAGCTAGTGAGCAGCAGACCTGGGGGGCAAACACAGCCCTTTGTTGTCTCTGATTGGACTCTATCTGGATAGCCAGGAGATGACCCAGTGAGTAAACTGAACATCACATAAGCATGAGAACCTGATGGTGAGCCCTGGAACCCACTGAAAAAGTAGGGACAGGCAGATCTTCAGGAAGATCCTTGAGCTCACTAGCCTGCCAGACTAACCTAATCAGACAGCCCTGGATGTCAATAAAAGATCAACAGCAGGATGGGAGGCTCCTGAGGGACAACACCCAAGGTTGACCTCTGACCTTCACATGCATGCACACACACACATGCATCTACATACAAACAAAATACACGCACATTCGTCTGGAAATGTTCCTGGTACTCAGTGCCTGATGTAGAGAATGAAAGCAGGCAGCCTTTGCATCTTGTCTGGACTCCCCTGGCACCCTATCAAGATCTCTGTAGCCGATTGGTTTCCCAAATGTTCAGTGGCAGGCTCAGTGGGTAAAAGGGCCTGCAGCGAAGCCTGGCAACCTGAGTTTGACCATTCCCTGTAACACTCAGGATCTACATGATGGAGAGAACCACCTCTCTCTAATCGTCTTCTCCTTTACACGTGCACACCATGGTACATGCATGTACACACACATACACAATGTAATTCTGTTTTTAAAGGGCAGTGTACTTGGGGTCTGGGGAGTCCTACTTCAGAAGTCCCAGGGATGATGGCATCTAGGTCCACAAGATGTTAGAGATAACCACTATACATCTCTAGCTTTAGTGAAATGGGCTTTTCCCAAAGGACAACAGAACACAGAGAAAGTTCCAGGTCATTAGACTGGGGCTTTCAAGTTATTCCACCCACTTTGATGTCATGACTCCCAGCTCTCCAGATTCATGCTGGGTTGTAGGGCTGTAGCAGGTACAAATGACAGAGGAACTTAAATGGGAGATGTTTTCCCGTTACCATTCAATCACAGGTGAGGAAGAAGCAGCAATCAGTTTAGATGCCGTTACAAGCATTACCTATTTCCTCCACCCTGGTGACTCTAGGGGACTGTCCCCAGGCTGGAAATGGGGGCTATGTGTTCTGGATCTTCCGATAAAATGGGGCACCAGGGTGATTGGACAAGCATGCTTACCATGACAGGAGCTCTGGTGACATAGGCCTCCTGTTGGAAGCCGAGGTGACACATAGAATGCTGGCTGTCTCTGAGGGTCAGGTAAAATGTGGGAACGAATTCTTTCCGAAGCTCCCTCAAAGAGGTTCTTCTGAGCGGACCAGGGTGTGGAGCAAGGATCAGCCGTGGGCACTGTACCCTCAGCTTGTTGTGGGCTTTAATGGATATTAAATTCCTATCACAAAAAATAGCCGCTTAAGGGCTGGGGATGTATAGCCCAGTGGTAGAGAACTTGGTACCATATGCAAGGCCTTGAGTTGGATCTTCAGCACTAAAAAGAAAGAAAATTTAAAAAAAAGTATCTGTTTAAAAGTGAATTATTCAGTGGCAATTAGCTTTCTGTAAATGTTGGTTAACCACCACCTCCATCTAGCTCTGACATCTTTTCATCACTCTCAAGAAAACAGTTACTCCACGGAGCCCCTCCCCCAGACCTCCCAGCCTCTGGCAACTGCCAATCTGCTTTCCCTGTCCTGGACATTCAGACAGACAGTTGTACAACACCCTCTTCCAACGGCCTGCACTAGGTCAGGTTGAGAAGGACCAAACTGCAATTTTCCTGTTGTTTTTAAGTTTATTTATTTATTGTTGGTTGTTTTTGCTTTGTTTTGGTTTTGTTTTTGTATTTTAACCTTCATTAACATCATTTGGTCTATGTTACTAAAAGTTATATATTTCATGGTTAAAAACAAAACCAAAACCTAGAAATAGAGGGGAAATGAAGAATTATTACAGAGCCACTCTGCAGTGTGACTACACTGACACTTCAGAGACAAGTCTTCCATGGTCCCCAAGGAGAAAACAATGGGGTGACCGTGCTGTAGGTATCCTGGGCTGGTTTCTCAACCTCTCTGTCTCGTGTTCTCACTCATAAAAAGGGAGATGATAGCAGCACTCTTAATTTATTTGGGGTACAACTGAGCACAAATGATTGGAGCTACTGAGTATGTGGACTCAACACAATACACAACACTTTGATTATGTTTCTTGCTCCCAACTCAATGAAGTCAGGATCATTGCATCTACAGAAAAAAATCAAGGGCCAGGGAGATCAAGCATGTGCCAAAAGATGCAGGGGATGAACAGTCCTTGAATACTTCCATGTCTAGATCATTCCCATCACTCCATTCTACAGTGAGGGAAACTGAGGCACTGAGATGTCAAGAATGCCCAGGATCCCATGCCTTCTGACTAACTAGACAGTAGTAGAAAGAGGTTGTGGGTGTGCTCCATCTGATTCTCTTGCCCCTCCCTGGGAAGCAGGCCCTTCACTTGGAACTTAGCACCTATGGGCAGGGCCCCTCACCTCTGTGTGCTTCCAGGCATCTGGCACTTCCTCCTGGTTGTCCCAGGCTGCTGTTAGCTCTGATGCCTCCTGGCTGTGACTGGAGAAGTTCCTGCCATTCTTCTAGAGAAGAAGAAGCTCTGCTGTGGAAACAGGCTCCTTGGCCCCTGGGTTCTGCCCAAATCACTCAGGCACTGTTGTGACACCATGCAGGGGGGCCCCGAGGCTACAAAATACTCCTTGGGCTGTTGGCAGTCCTGTCACTGAAGTCCTGGGAGCAGCGCTAAGGACCCTGAAGAGAGAGCAGCTTCAGGATCAGTGAAGATACCTTCTTGGTCTGCATCAGGGATGGGACCTGCCCACTGGCGGGCCGGTGGTTAATGCTGTTACCAAAACAATTCCACAGGCTTGCTGAGCTTTCTCTCAGATCCACCAGAGAGCTGTAAGGCTGCAGCCTTTTCCCAGGATGCTAATTAAAATCATGACTCACCCAAGCCAACATCAAAAATAATTCAACTTGGAGGAGTAAGGGGACCCAGTGGCTCCGATGCTCAAACCCCTACAGAGCATAGACGTTTTTTTGTAATCCAGTCTTTCTAGAGAGCTCTCCCAGGGGAGAATACCTCTCAAGAGGGAGCTGCTTCTCAACCTCCAGGAGTCCTGGGACCAGAGGCCCACATAGCTGCCAGGTTTCCCTGTGGCTGGTCCCACAGGACTTGAATCTGCAAACAGGACCCTTTTCCTCTGGTCTTGCGGGGTGGGGATACTTGGCCTGGGCTCAGAGAGACACTCTGCTTTCTGAGTTTCCAGGGAAACTTATGACACTAGGCCCTGTTGTCAGGACCTATTCTTGATAGGCTCCTAAGAGCCTGACTGGCATTTCCGGTAGATTGCAGGTCTTATCATTCCCCTTCCGTAGAACCCAATGGGTTACCATGGTCCCACTGAGGAATCATGGGTCTTGAGAGGTAGTGGAGAGAGATGCTGGAAAATACCTTAGTTCTGAACTGGCTTTTTCTACCATCACCATCCTCCCTGCTACCGAGGTCAGCACTGAGTCCTCCCCTCAGTGCCTCTACTACCCTGAGCTCTTTATGCACAGCTCAGGCCCTCCTCCTTCTCCGTGTTGATAGGTATGTGCTCCCATAGGGACCCACTGTGATTCACACTGGTTGCACATAGTGAAGGTTGACTGTGACCCACAGAAGCTCCCAAGCCGGGATGAAGCTTTCCAGTTCTTTGCCTTGACAATGACTAAAAGTTCTGAGTGGCAAGGCAACATAATAATATCCATGTCCAGGCTGCAGTCTGTGGCATGTGGAGAGGAGCTAACCGGCTGTTCCTCTCACCACGCTAGCCCTTGTCCCTTGGTGACAAAGCCATGACCAGACCTGGGGACTTACTCTGACATACATTCCAGGGAGTGGGTTGTTCACTGGTGACAGGCGACAAGATGAGTTGATGCACAGCCCATGCATTCTCCTCAGCATCCTCACTCCCATGTCTGTGAAGCTCATGCATGGCCTGCAGGGCAGCCTCAGTTCCTGAGATGAAGGAGAGGTCCTTCGAAGGTTTCTGGGAAAGGATCTCCACCCCAGAAGAAAGGACATGTGACAAGACGTTGCCCTTCCTGTCCATGGCTGTGATTCCATGAAGCTAAGCTGCTGAGAGTTTGAGCCATCACCTTATACCCACGGGCCAAACCCCTGGACAAGAGTCAGGAAAGGCAGGGCTGACTGCACTTGGTTAACATTCAAAACAGCAGCAGGAAGTAACCCACCTGCTCAGACTGCTCTTGCACTCTTCCTGACACCGGATAAAGAACCCTTTGTTCCTTGATCTTGAAATTCGAGTGTGTACAGGAACCATTTAGAACTCAGCAGCAGCACTGGATTCAGTGGGACTAAGTGAGCCCAAGACTTTGCATTTTGAACAGTCTCTGGAATGATGCTCATGTTGATGCTGATGCTGGTCTTAGATTATGCCACACTTCTAGGAGCCATGGCTGAAACTGATATTTGGTACATGCTCTAGTACTTGTGAATGAGAGCAGTCTATGTAGGAAGTGCTTTTGAGAGTATGGGACCAGCAAAGCAATTGTTTTCCTTAGTATTTGAAAACTGATGTAAATGTTAGCTCAATTGGTAGGGCTAGGAGCTGGCTTATTTTGCAGAAAAGAAAATGGAGCCTTGGAGGATTACGTCTTTAATTTACCTTGGAAGGTGACAAAAACTTAGCTGTAAAGGAGTTAAAGCACAAGAGGGAAGGTAGGCCTAAGTTTATATAGAAAGAACATGGGTATGCTTCAGGTACCATCCAGCCGCTTGTGTTACATTGTCTGGGGTTCCCCAGCACTGAGCAGCTTTTTTTGTGTAGCAGAGAATCTGATGACTAACAACCCAAGGCTCTCACTCCACAACACCAAATTAGGACTCCAAAGAAGAGTGTCTCACTGACTTAAGAGCATGTATAAAACCCACTGATCCACCTGCAGAGGGTGAGGATGAAGACAGATACCAGTATTAGGAAAATTGCATTGTCTGTACCTGAGATAATAATATAATAATGCAGCTTACTTCAGCATGGAGGAGGCTGGAGAGAGGAACTGGACACATTTAAATCAGAATATCTCAGTCGGGCAGTGGTGGCACACACCTTTAATCCCAGCACTCGGGAGGCAGAGGCAGGCAGATCTCTGTGAGTTCGAGGCCAGCCTGGGCTACAGAGTGGGTTCTGTAGGAAAGGTGCAAAGCTACACAGAGAAATGCTGTCTCGAAAATACAAAACAAAACAAAAAACAAACAAAACAAGCAAACAAAAACCCAGAATATCTCTACAGAGGTTTACTTAAATGTATCTATAAGTCTATAAATCATTTTTTTAAATCAGAATTTTGTTATTGTTGTTTTGTTTTGTTTTTTTTTTGTTTTCAATACAGGGTTTCTTTGTATAGTCCTGGCTGCCCTGGAACTCCTTCTGACCAGGCTGGTCTTGAACTCAGGGATCTTTCTGCCACTGTCTCCACCCGAGTGCTGTGATTAAAAGCGTGTACCACCACCTTCTGGCTTGAAAATTTTTAAAAAGTTGCAAATTGGTTTTGTGGAGACAGTGACACATAAAAATCCCATAATCTATCCAATGGTCCAGAACCTCTTTTGAATTAAAGAAATCTTGAATGAGTAGTTGCTGACATGGTTGAAAATTGACATTGGCAGACATGCTCATTGAAAGCAGAGTTAGTCGTGTTTCTCTAGAGATGCCTTTTTGATTCCTTCCTTTTGGTCTAAGAGTGAAGAACTGAGATATAGAAGGAAGTAGTGGAAAAGGGCCACCACGGTGTTCTGGAGACCAGGTGCTAACAGGAAAGTGTGGGGCTAGAAAAACCCAGATGAGGGGGATCCCTTAAGGGAGATGATCTCAGGATCTGGGACCACAATGATCGTCTCCATTTCTGATTATCTGCTGAGGATGTTGCCTTCAGGAGCACTTAGTTAACTCTTCCAGCTGTGGTTTGGGGATGGGAGAGTGAGGACTGCTCTATGCTAGGGAAAGGAGTCATTATCTCAGTTACTTTTCTGTTGCTGTGACGAGACACCATGGCCAAAGCAACGCACGGGAAAAAAGAAGGGTTTATTTGTGGTTTACAGTTTGAGAGGGTGAACCCATGACCATCATGGCGGGGAGCAGAACAGTCATCATACTCAAAGTTATGATTTTTTACAGTGAAATGACACAGATATGAATTGGCAACAGGGAGTTGAAAAGGTTGCTTAGAGGTTAAGTGCTCTTGCAGAGGATCTAAGTTCAGTTCCCAGCACTTACATGGAGGCTTCCAACCATCTGTAACTCTGGTTCCAGGGGACCTGACAGGGTCTGACTTGAGATTCCACGTACCCTCTCCCAGGAGAACCATGGGGACAGGCATTGCTTCTCCCAACAATTGGTAGCAACACCAGTGGAATACTGCCAAATGAGGTTGCTCACCAGGGCCATGACGGTCAGAGATTTTACTGTGTGTCAGTCATATGGACACAGCAGACTGCTTAGATGGCCAACTTCAGTTACCATGCAGTGCCTCCTGGGACTGAGCTGAGACTGCCTGGCCCCAGGCCCCCAAAGTAGCTTACCGCATTAAAACAGACAATCGGCCAATGTTTAAGAGACTGGAAAAATCAAATAAGCCGACAGACTATCCCAAGGGCTGAAGGGTCACCTTCCGGGTGCACTGAAGCAGAGGACATCATGTTTTTGGGCAATGTTAATCCTTATCAACTTATCAAGATCCCTTTTCTAGTGTTCCCAGAAATTCTTCCATGTGACCAAAGACTTTGAAAAATCTTTTTTTTTTTTTACTTTTACATGTGTGCACACGCACATGTGCTCAAGTGCAGGCATATGAGTGTAAAAGCCTTTAGAAGTTAGAGAGAAGCATCAGATACCCTGTAGCTAGGGTTATTAGACGTCCTAAGCTACTGGCTATGAGTGCTGAGGACCCAACTCAGACTCTACTGGAGCCATCTCTCTAGCTCCCCTGGGCCCCCTTTAAAGTAGTCCTTCTGAAGTGTGTGGTTGCCTGGGTTCTCTTGAAGCTTCCTGAGGTTGACAGAGCAGACACCTTGGTCTCTGTTTTCCTACTGAGTCAGCTAAGACCCAGAGAGATCTAAAAACATCCCCTCAAGGGCACACAGGCTGTTCTCACACTAACATGTCCTGTCCTGGCATTTTTCAGAATGTCCTCTTTGGCTCCAGTCAGCTGCCATGGGCATCCTAGCTCTACTGAGCCAGAAGCTGACCAGGAAGAATGAGTGGGTGGAAAGGTCAGGAGACTGAGGTCAGCCAAACCTCATCTCAAATATTTGGAGATCTGAATGTTTGGAAACCCACAGAAGCTTGCTAGAACCAATGAGTTGGCTCTTCATCAGCACTCCTGGGACATAACAAAGGCAGTTTCTGCAAATAAATAGGGCTTACTGTAGATTTTTACAGCTGTCCCCAAATAACGTGCTCTCTGTGTATTGGAAAAACAAGCCAGTCTTGCTAGGAGATATGATAATACCAGGGTGCACACCTGACTCAGTGGAAATGGGCCTTTAGCACAGATAAGTGATATTCCTAGGTGGATGTCCTCCACTCTGACCTAGAAGTGAAAGTCTTTGCTTGTATATAACACTCCTATCCTGGCCAGGGGACAAGTCACCCACAGTCCCACTGCCAGCTGGTCCCATCTGTTGCCTCAAGCTCTAGGAGAGAAATGATTGCTAAGGTAACCATGAGGCCCCAGGGGTGGGCAGACTGGACACACAGCAGCTGCTGCTACTGGGCATACAGCCGAGGCCCTGCTCTGAAGGGGTCCCCAAGGTCCTCTGCCAGCTAAGTCTCAGACTGGAGCATGCTTAGATAGAATTTCCTGGTCTTTGCAATGTTTCTGAGAGGCGATGGAAACATGTCTCTCGGCTAGGGAACTATAGGTGGCATATCACTTCATAGTGAATGTTTAAAAAATCCACATCAGTCTATTAAAATGAACTCAAAGTTAGCCTTCCAACAGCATTTAAAAATATATTTAGATCTTCAAATATTTGATATGAAGTGATGCTAAGGCCAACTGTAGTACTCCCTCCCTCCAAGGTAAGCTCTTGCAGTCTGCTCTCCAGAACCTCACAGAAAGGGGCTGGATGCTGTACAGGGAACGGCACAGAGGCACCTTATTTGTTCAGGAAGCATTCACCGAAAGTCCATTGTCTCCATTTATTAGGAGATACTGTCACAAATGACCACAAAGTCGGTGGTTTAAAAACTTGTTCTCCCATCACTCTGGAGCCCGGCACTACGTGGAGTCTGTAATCGGCATGTTGATAGGGCTGCATTCTCTCCGAAGGACCTAAGGGTGATGCCTCCCTGTTTCTTCCATCTCTGCTGGTTCCAAGCAGTTGTTGTCTGTCTCTGCACACTCCAAAGTCTTCATCTTCAGATGGGCTTCTTCTTGGTATCTCTTCCCGTTTTTCCCCATCAGTATGTCTATCATTGGATGCAGGGACTGATTTAACCTGGAATGATCTTAATTCAAAATCCTTAACTTGGGTTAGGGTTGTAGCTCAGCAGTAGAGTCCCTTGTCTATCATGTGCAAGGACATGGATTTGACCCTCAGAGCTTCAAGAAATCCATAATTATGTTTGCAATGACTCTTCCCCCAAGTAAATTTTATTTACAGTTTCTGATTGACATATCGGAGCAAAGGTGGGAGCACCATCAAACCCATTCCACCTTCTGTGGGCCCAGCTCTATTTTAAACCCTGGATATAGCAGGAAACAGGGTAGAGAGGACTCAGCATTCATGAAGTTTCTGCTCCAGTAGAAGGGAGCAAATTGACACACTGTAAACTTGACATGCTTTCAGACAGTGATAACTGCTGTGTTATGAGGGGCAGGGGACACTGTCTGGGTAGGGATGGGTTCCTCTTTGGATAAGTGACCAGAAAAACTCTAACAATTGCAGTCGGCTAACAGGGAATCAGCTGGCTCACATCACTCACATAAATGCCTACTTATCCAAGTTCAAGGGATTGGATAGCACAGCATGGTACATGTAAAAGATGAAAACTTGGTGACATGTCTTTTATGAGGTAGGCATTAAAAGAAGGGAAGTCCGCACAGGCCCATGGCTGCCCATGACTGCTGGGCGGACTGTAAAAGGAATCAGTGACCGGCCTGCATTCCAAGGAACTCTGACTCTCGATGGTTCATCCACTCGGTGCTTGCTATGACTGCGGCATTTTATGCCTCAACCAAGTTGTAGAGGGGGATTTGTCATGGGGCTGTGATTTCCTAGGTCTCCCAAACTAAAGACAATGGTTCTCTCACCCATTTCAAAAGAAGGATTTAGATATATCTTCCAGAAATGTCCAAGCCATGATCTTGACTCACTGCTCTCTTTAAACTACACCAAAGAGGTGACATTCGGAAGACTGATGGAGAAGATTGTCTCTCAGAACAACTTACAGTGTCTCCTCTTCTGAGGGGAACAGAAGAGAGCAAGACCTAAATAAGGGGGTGGAGCAAGAGGAGAAAGTGTGGGAAAGGTAAGGAGTAGATGGCCACAGGCCAGGTGATGTCTGACTAGGCATCAACTGTCTCCTGAACTGCTCAGGTGCAGGCCTGTAGCAACCTTGAAACCAGACGAGAGCATAGTGACCTTGCTGCAAGAGAGCTAGGCTGCAGACTGCTAAAGGTACCTTTTCCAGCACAGTCCAGGGTACACACTGAGGAGAAGTGGGGTCAGCAGGGCTGCAACCCACCTTCCCAGAGCCTGGCAGGGCCAAGGGTTTGTGGGTTTTCTTTGAAGCCAAGGAAACACCGAGAACAAAACCAGATGAGAGCTACCTGGATTAAAAGCCCTTGGTAAGAGGGCTACTGCAGGTGAGGAGACTTCCGGGGTGAGCTCCTAGGGCAAAAATGAAGAGATGAGAAGAGTCTGTGATTGGTCAGCAGTGACAGGGGCAAGAGTAGAAACAGGGGCAATGAAAAACTGATGGAAGAGTCCAACAGGAAAGAAAACACCAAGATCTGGTATGGATTGAATTGTGTCCTGAAAAGCCATGTCAGATTCCTAACCCCTCAGTGGCTATGACCTGACTGTGAGATGCCGTTAAGTGAGCAGAATGGGGCTTTGCCCCAAATGTGTCCTCAGAAGAGGGGAATTTGGACACAGTCACAAAGAATGGTGCTGTGTGACACAGAAGCAGACTAATGTCATGCAGCCATAGTCAAAGATAGCTTCATCTCCCAGAGCTGCCCGAGGTGAGGAAGGTCCTAGAAGCTTCAGAGGATGTTCCTGCCAACACTTTGACTTTGGACCATGAGCTTCCAAAACCGCTAGAGTATTAGACGTACCTTGTTGTGAGCCACACAGTCTGTGGGACTTTGCCAGGCCTAGTCACTAACATGAGAGTCAACCTTCAGGCATCTGGCGTACAACAGGACCCCGGGTCCCAGTGCTACAACAGAAGTCAGCCAAGAGGCCTCATCTTCCCAGCTTCCCTCCTGGTCCACTTTGCTCCCAAGGCTAGAGGAGTCACACACAGTATGTGTGATTGCCAGTTTCTCAATGTCAACTTGACACAATTTAGAATCACCCACAAGAAGGGCCCTTGAGAATGTCTTTGAGAGTATCTTGATTCTTCTAGCTGCCTGAGAAGACGCACCCACTATGGACAGTAGCATGACCTAGCAAGGGGATACTGGAGTGTGTGGAGGGAATAAGCTGAACAGAAGCTGCCCTCTCTGCTACTGCTATGGATGCAATATGCCCAGGTGTCTCGAGTTTCTGGTGCCGTGACTCCTTTGCAGTAATGAACTGCAACCTGGAACTCTGAGCTAAAACAAATACTTTGGCCCCTAACTTGCTTTTGGGGTGGGGGGTTTGTTGTTGTGGTGGTTTTGGTTTTTCAAGACAGAGTTTCTCTGTGTAGCTTTGGCTGTCCTGGATCTCACTCTGTAGACCTGGCTGACCTCGAATTCACAGAGATCCTCCTGCCTCTGCCTCCCAAGTGCTGGGATTAAAGGTTTCCGTCACCACTGCCCGGCTCCCCTAAGTTGCTTTTTATCCACGGTATTTAACCATAGCAATAGAAAGACACTAAGACAGCAAGACCCTGAGGCGGGAAGTGGTTGAAGGATACAAGTGGTCCTATCCCTGAAGCTGCCCCACCTGGGTTGAGGGGAGAGAAACATCTTTGGAATGGATGTGAGGGCTGAGGATGTAATCAGTTGGTAGCATGCCTAAGGTCTAGGTTTGACCCCAGTACCACATAAACCAGTCATGATGGTGCACACCTATAATCCTAACTCTTTCAGGTTGAGGGCAACAGATTAAAAGTGCAAAGGCCCCTGAGACCCTCCTCACAATGACCCCAACAAGTTGTTTTCCACACCTAGAGTGAGGGCATTGTCTCAAAGATCCAAGAATAGAAAAGAATTCAACAAGAAACATTCAACTAACTAAGAACACTGGATGGGCACTGGCCCAGTTTCCTCTAAAGCCCCATGCAACTAGAGCCTGTCTTTACAGAAGCAGGAGGCAGAAGATTTGCTCAGATTTCCACCATCTCTAGGGCTTTTTCCTCAGTAGAAAGAAGGCTCTGTTGGCTTCACTAAGATGGTGACTCCTGTTCTCCAGGGACAGACGCTTCATCTAAGGCCCAGGTCAGTGAGGGAAGTGATCCAGACCTCAAGGAATTTCAAAACACTGGGTGGAGCAACAGCTTTCCCTGGAGGCCAGCCCGCAAAGGTACATAGTGGCCAGAGAACTGATTCACACAACTGGGGAAATGCTTCCAAGGAGGCAGTCCTTTGGGATTGGCCCATGCACTACATGTACTGGTGTCCGAAGAGCAGGACTTCCTTCCTGGTAGAAGGTGGGGTGTTTGAGACCAGCAGAGCCCTGTGAGACTGCCCCTCACCAGTAGGGCACTCCAGGTGCATTACTCTGCCACCAGAGTTTGAGAGCAGAAACGGGTTCCCCTCCTCTCTCTCTCTCTGAATATCAAGGAAAAAAGAGACTTAAAGAGGTCTGCTTGCCTACCAAAACCATCTGGAAGTTGTTGATGGGAGAAGAACCTTAGACGGGGCCCCTAAGGATAATTAATAGCTGCCTGGATTTTGTACTTTGTCAGATACAGTGAGCCCAGAGGTAGATGACAAAAAAGAAGGACTACATGTACCCATCAACCCCTAAAAGCAAGTCACCCTGAATACAACATCATGCTGCTGGGGGAAGCCCTGGAGGTGTCAGGAGGCAGAGGGGAGTAAGAGGGATGTGTTTGCAACAGTTGCTATATGGTTCCCATGGGGAGGAGTAGATAGGGCAGTATGGTGATATTTTATTTGTGCTGAAATGTGATTTTATTTGTATGTTAATAATAAAAGTTGCCTGGGGATCAGAGCTAAGAGCAAGCCATTTAGCAGAAGTCCGGCGGTGGTAGCACATGCCCTTAATCCAATCACATGGCAGGCAAAGTCTCTGTGTGTTCAAGGACACAGCCAGCATGGTGACACATGCCTTTAATCCCAGTACCAACCGTAGAGACCTGGAGGTCTGTATAGACAGGCAGTGACAAGGAAGTCATGTGGTTGGGTTTAGAACCAATGAGAAGGCAGAACAGAAAGGCAATAAAAAGACAGGACACAGGAAGAAGGTCTCTCTCTCAGAGGAAGGACAGCAGCGAGTGGTAAGATAAGGTGGTCTTAGCTCTTGGCTACTGCTCTGATCTCTGGGTTCTTAACTCTTTATTTGGCTCTGTGTTTCTTATTTAATAAGACCATTTAGAATTACATCTACAGGGCAGGGCAAACAGGCATAGGACTGGCTGCTTTGGATGATTTCAGTGGACTCTGGAATATTGGGGAAGTCAGAATGGTCTAGTAGGTAGCCTTGGGGAGAGTAGGAAGGAGTGACAGGCCAGCCTAGGAGAGAAGATGGCTGAAGGATGGTTCTGATCGCCATATGAAACGCATGCTGGCTAACACACCTGGAAAAGTTACTTCGTTATGTACGCGTGTGTGTACCTGGGTATGTGTGCGTGTGCATGCCTGTGCACATAGTACATGTATGGAGATTAGAGGATAACCTCCACCGTGAGTCCTCTTCTTCTATCTTGTTTGAGACAGGCTTTCTTGTTTGTCACTGTGTATGCCAGGCTAGCTGGCCCACGAGCTTCCAGGGATTCTCCTGTCTCATTCTCCTATTTTGATGTAGGATCTCTGGGGTTACAGACACACACTGCTGTGTCTGACCTTACGTGGTTACTGGGGATCTACACTCAGTCCTCACACTTGCCTGGAGAGTGTATTACCCACTGAACTCCAGACCTGGAATTTGCCAGCCCTAGCAATTAGAAGAGGCAGAACCTCCAGCAAAGTGCCAAGATGTCAAAGTATCAAAAATACAAGTGAAACCGGGTGGTAGTGGCGGCAGAGCACGCCTTTAACCCCAGCACTCGGGAGGCAGAGGCAGGCGGATCTCTGTGAGTTAGAGGCCAGTGTGGTCTACAGAGAGAGATTCAGGACAGACACCAAAATTACACAAAGAAACCCTGTCCCCCCCCAACCCCCAAAAAGAAAGAGAGAGAGAGAGAGAGAGAGAGAGAGAGAGAGAGAGAGAGAGAGAGAAAGAAAGAAAGAAAGAAAGAAAGAAAGAAAGAAAGAAAGAAAGAAAGAAAGAAAGAAAAAAGGAAAAGAAAAGAAAAAAATACAAGCTAAAAGAACCAGATTAAGCTTACCAGTGACTTCTCACTAGCATAGAAGCAGCTCACAGTGTGAAGGTGAGAGCCAATCCATCAGGAAGTCCAGGAACTTGAGGCCACAGGGAGGCCCTGAGGAGTTAAAAATGTGTCAGCGAATGGCCTGCTGAGTGAGTTAATAATGCTGACTCCTCAATGAATAGTGACTGCTACAGTGCTCAGTGTGATTTGAAGTCAGTCACATGATTGCACAGGCAAATATCATACTGTTATGTTTGTATCTAAAAAGCAAAGTCCTTGGCATTTGATTGTCTCTTAGACTTCCAGAGTTTGGAACATTAGTCTAGTTTTACCCAGGGCAGACCTCGAACCACACATACACTCCAGCGACACTTGTGATGCTGAGTTAAACAGGTGAGCTGTGAAGCCTGAAGGCAGTCACTCTGAAGCCCCTGTCGTCCAACAGACTTGGGTCTTGCTGAAGGTGGTGTCACAAAGCTCCAGTACCGTTTCCAGCTTCTTCTAGAAACATCTATCATCTCTTCCATCTCTATAGAACTATCTGCTTCCCACCAGCATAGGAGAAAAGTGCAGCAAGACCCAAACCAGGGGCAATCCTCAAATCTAGGCAGGGAGCCCCTGGCCACTATGTATATTGATAAGGAGACAGAAGAAATATACTGGAGCAAAGAGCAGGGAGAATGCCTTCTTCTGGGTCACCTGGTTGGCCACACTGGGTTCCACCCTTGCGATGCTGTAAGATGGAGCTTCATCTCAGTTTCATAGAGGATACCAAGGGTTAGGAGGTTAGTCCTAGCAGAGGTCTACAGCCAGGTTCACACAGGGTGTACCTGACTCTGAGGAACAGACGCTTGCGGCCGTAATTCATAGCCTTTACAAAGAAATTACTCATGTTGGGACTGCTACTGTCACACCCAGGTATCCAGACGGGTCAGGAAATAGCGTGACCAATAGAAGCCAAAGACCACAAGGTCACCATGTCCTTCTGCAGAACTCTAACTCAATTCACTAACTAGAACTGTTTTTTTTTTTTTTGTTGTTGTTGTTTTTTGTTTTGTTTTTTTCTAAGCACTTTGGTTCATGAAAATCCTACCAGTGGAGATTTTTTCTTACTTACAGTCTATTTTGATAATATACACTTCACAGTTACTAAGGTGATACATCACTCCCCATAAAACAAGGAAGTGTAAACGGACACAAATCACCATGCCCATCAGGACGGTTATGATAAAAACACAATGACAGACATAAGCAGGGTGTGGACCATTGTAGGCATCATACCCCAGGAGTGCAGGACACTCTGCTCTAAAGAAGAGTTTAGCTGAAGAAGGGTTAACAGAACGCAGAAATTCCACTCCCAGGGATATGCCCAAGAGAAATGAAACATGTCCATGTAAGACACTGTCCATGGATTCTATCACAGGTTAATTTTTTTTTAACTTTTTATTGATTCTTTGTGGATATCACAACATATATCCTGATCCCACTCATCTCCCTGTCCCCTTGCTTCTGCCTTCTGGCCTTGCAACCCCCTCCCCTCGACATACATACACACACACACACACACACACACACACACACACACACACACACACAATTAAAAGTAAAAACAAAAACAAAAGCCCCAAAACAAAACAAAACAAAATCTCTCGGCACAGAAGCTGTTGTGTGGCCCAGTGAGTCACAGAGTATAACCTTGGCCCAGTGAGTCACACAGTATACCCTTAAGTCCATATATCTTGAAAGTGTTCATTACAATGAGTCATTGGTCTGGTTCGAGGCATCTGGCTTCTGCTTTCCTATCGATACTGAGCCCTCACTAGGACTCCTGTTGGCTATCCTGTTGTCCTGTGTCATCAAGGTTCTATAGCTTTGGATCTGCAGGTCCGGCCCCTTCATACAATCCAGCCGTTCATAGATGAGGTGGATGTTGGGGTGGGCTACCTTATAGTCCTGGTTCTGAGCCTGGGTGGTAGCTGGGCTGGTCAGCCTGCCAGCTTTCCCTTGTCATCACCACCCAGGTGAGCTCTTCAGCACTGCCCCAACTAGCTCATCAGGCAGCAAGGAGCAGGGCAAGTTCTCTTGCTTTTACATCCCTGGGGTCCAGCTCACCTACACTCACACTACCCGGGTCAGCCATCTCTACTGTTTGCCCAGACAAGGTGCAGGGCCTGCTCTTCCAATTGCTGTAGTTGGTGAGGGGCAGGGAGAGCTCTTCTGTTCTCACGCCCCTGAGGCCAACTCTCCCACCTGCCACAGGTGTCAAGGAGTGGGGGGGGCATATTTTCCTCACCCATGCTACCACATGGCATACAAGGGAGGGGAGGGGCTGCTCTCACATCCACAGGACTGGCTCACCTGTGTGCCAGCCAGCAGGGTCAGCTCTAGTGTGCTTCCCAGGAGAGGTGCAGGGCCTGCTCTGCCCAGGGTTATTCTTAACAGCCCCAAATGGAAGCAGCACAGGATAGACATAAGATAGCATGGTGTATATTACTCAGCCAAAAGGGATGTGAAATACTGATGTAGGCTATGGTGTGGGTCAACCTTGAGAATATTGTGTTCCCAACAGTGACTAATACTCCTGTTTTTGTAAGATTGCCTTTTTTGTATAGTTTTCAAAGCTGTTCCTTCTTCCTTTATCAACACATTTAAACATTTTCTGCACCAATAAAGATTTCCTTATATTTAAAAATAGCACCATGGAACTCTATTATATGGAGGAACTATAATTTATTTGAAGATCCCACATTTTAAAAGACACTACAGTTTGTGCTATTATAAGGAGCATTATGAAAAACAGTCCTTGTCCTTAGAATTGATTCTTAACCACAATAAAGGGACAACCTTATACTGGGTGCTTAATAAGGGTCTGGGACTGAAACAAGTGCCTTGCAAATATTACCTTAATTGGTGCTCAAAGAACCTTCATTCTCAGTAGTTATCATGTGTTCCATTTTACAGATGAAGTCACTGAGACTTAGAGATAGTAAAAGATTTTCCTGACTGGTGAAAAGTGGAAGCTTCAATCAAATTTAAGATGATCTGATTTTAAAACTTGAGCTGTTAGCTAGTTTGGCATTGAATCAGCCTATAGATCTTTTAATTAAAAAAAAATTTCTTCAAATAGCTCTTCAGGAAAGTCACACTAATTTATTGTCACTAACAAAACTGTAAGCATTATACTTCCTTCTCATCTGCCCCCTCTGCTGCCTTCCCTTTCCCATCATTCTCATCTTGCTGTCCCCCTTCCTATCTTTAACTCCAGTGGTCCCATCTTCTGCTTCTGTGACACACATATTCCATTACTCTTTTTCTTGCTCCTCCCTGCTCCAATGAAAGGCCTTAATGTAAGATCTGGAGCTGTCAGTCTGCTAGGCGGTGGAACACTTGAAGATGCACTCAGAAGTCCTTTCTGAAAGGACTAGTCAGTCACAGAGTAAAATGAAGGCCTGACAAGCGGGATTTCATGAAGTTAAAAAGCACAGCAACACAAGCAGTCGACAGAGCAAAGAGGCAGCCTACACAATGCAATGGGAGGGTCTTTGCCAGCCCGTCATCTGACAGGTTCATCTCTAGAGTGTATAAAGAGGTTAAAAAATTAAATAATCAAACTAAACCATTCATTCAATGAGTGGGCTAATGAACTGAGTAGACAGTTCTCAAAGGAGAAAATACAAATGATGGATATATTTGAAAAGGTATTCAGCACTCTTAACTATTACGGAAATTTAAATTCAAATTACCTCTAGATATCACTTTATCACAGTTAGTGTGGCCATTATCAAGAAAAAAATAGTAACAAATGTTAATGAGAATGTGAGGAAAGAGAAAAACTTATACATTGTTAGTAAGAGTGGAAACTAGTATTGCTATCATGAAAGATTCCTCCAAAAAATGTATATATGGAGATTTAAAAAAAAGAGATATGGATATTCCTCAAAAAAAAGAAAGAAGAGAGAGAGAGAGAGAGAAAGAGAGAGAGAGAGAGAGAGAGAGAGAGAGAGAGAGAGAGAGAGAGAGAGGGAATTGAGGGAATTACTATACACTCCAGCTATACCATCCTGGGGGTATACCCGAAGAACTTCAAATAAACATAGCACAGAGATACACTAATGTTAATGTTATAATTTTCAGAGGCCACGATACAGAACCAGCCAAGAGTTCCACTGAGAGATAACTAGGTAAAGAAAACATAGTACAAAAGCACACAATGGAATTTTATGCAGCTACAGAGAATGAGATTTTGACATTTGCAGGAAAAATGGACAGAATGAAACAGTGTTAAGTGAAATAAGACAGATTCAAATATTGCCTGTTTCCTTCCAAAGGCAGGATCTAGATTTAAATGTATATACGTATGTGTACACACTTGAGTGTATATGGATGTGACATGAAGGTGGAAAGAGGCTATGAGAAAGGAGGGACGGAGCAATTGCTTTAAACCACTAGAAACTTATGTATAATAAAATGTTATTCAGATCCAAGGCTATGAGATGTATCACCCAGCCCAAAGGTACGGGAGCTCACCAGTCATAAAAGACTCAGGTGTTAGCTATGCTGGGTGTGACCCTTCTAATGCTAGACGGTGACAGAGATGGGTTGACAGGTGCCCTGCCGAAGGAGCCTGGTCTGTGTCTGACCAGCATCTCAGAGAACTGCCCCCCCCCCCCAAGTGCTTCTCTTGAAGTGCCATCCACTAAGCCCTACTGGTCCCTAAGCCCACTTTCTAAGCTCTTAAGACCCTGCACCATCATCATGCCCACAGCAGTGCTAGGATACTCCAGGGGATGGTGTTCAGAGCTTCCTTATATACAAGGATGTTGGCCAGTGGTTCTCAACCCAGTGCTGTGACTTCTTAATACAGCTCCTCATGTTTGTGGTAACCTCCCAACCATAAAATTACTTTTGATGCTGCTTCATCACTGTCATTTTGCTACTGTTATGAATCATAATATAAATATCTGTGTTTTCCAATGGTCTTAGGTATCCCCTATGAGAGAGTCATCAGACCCTCAAAGGTGGCACGACCCACATTTTGAGAACCACTGATGTAGACCATTCCCTGGGCCTCCCATATTTTGACCTTTAGGGACCTGCAGGTGGGAAACAGGAATTAAGAGAGTTCCCTAGGCTGTCTTGGCAGCCTGTGGAGTTGTTTAGGCCTCCAGCCCCAGCAGGGCTCACTCCTAAACAGAGATAGGGATCATATTCTGGGTATTTCACTATTCACACCCAGACTGACACAAAGGGCAGTGGCTGCCCCCTTTCCCAAGGACTTGTAGGTATGCTGATCTCCCCAGAGATCCCAGACAGCTGCTTTTAGGATGGTTTGGGTAGTTTCTCTACCAAAGGGTCTATGGGCAGTTCTCATAGATGCTGAGGACATCAGTGGGGATGCCATCTGCTGTCCTCATTTCCTAAAGTTTAGAGGTGGAGGTCACTGAGAACATGCACCTGGAGGAAGAAGTCCAGGCCTCATCTTCATCCATCTCCCATCTCATGGATCTTTTACTACAGGCTTGAACTAAAAACCCCATCCATTTTATTGTCATTCCCTTGCATGTGTCATCTTACGTGGTTAGTTGTCATGTTCCAGCCTGTAGGAGTCTCACTTAATCCCATGCAGGAGAGGACAGGCTAGATTGCAGAGTTGATACCTGGGAGGAAAAACAGCCAGACAGCATGGGTCTTGGTTTTGAAGACAACCAAAGCTCATCACTTCTAAAGAAAGTTCCATCTGTAGTGGTGCTTGGATCTTGGTCCTTGAGAAAGTTCAGGGGTAGTGGAATTTTCCTGAGGAGACTTTGATTCTGTCTGGGCTTGGTTTATGCTTCCATTCACATAAGCTGGCTCTTTCTTAGTCACTTTTTTATGGTCAATACCAGCTCCACCTTGTGATTATTGTCTTTGACCCTGAATGGCACAAAGTTATCATCTTGTAGTCTGCCACTGGTGTCAGGCAAACTGAGTAGAAGAGTTTTCTCTACCAACTCTGCAAGATTGTAGGGGCTACCTTGTCCTTGACCCCTCAGTTAAGAACCTGAGATAAGTCTGTTCTTGATTTGAGGGTTAGCACAGCATGTGGCAAACAGTCCTCTCTCTGCATAATGGGCCACCCATGGAAATGTGTTTCTTTTCTTCACTATTTTAGTCCTTGAAGGGCAAGCTAATGCTTATACAGCCCCATAGGAGTGGAGGATTCTACACCTTCCTTAGGTCTGATGGTCTTGTCTGCTCTATAGACTGAGCCATGGGCTAAATGGCCAACATAGTCCTCAGTAGCACAGACAGGCTATAGGTAGAGTTCATAGGATAAGGATGCTATGGATCCCAAAGTCAAAGCTCCTGAGCTCTATTCTTCCTGTGCCACTGGCCAGGTCACTACGCACTTTCTTATCTTATCTATAAAAAGGAAGTGATTCTGACAATACCTCCCTAAGAAAGGATGTATGTAGGAGGAACAATTTCACAAACCAAAATACTATAGCAGAGTGTGGTAGTTCGAATAGGTTGGAAATTTTGTGAAAAGGAATTAAAGAACAGCTTAGGTTCAGGTGTGATGTGTTGTTGGTTGTTTTTTACTCTTTTGAGGAGCCCACCACCCAGCTCCAAAATAAATTACACAGAGAAGTTTATTTTTACTTATAAAAATCCAGCCTTAGCTTGGCTTGTAGCTAGCCAGCTTTACTTAATTTATCCCACCTATCTTTGGCCTCAGGACTTTTATCTTTCTCTATTCTTTATACTTTTTCTTTCTTTCTTATTCTGTGTCTGGCTATATAGCTGGGTGGCTGGGTGGCTGGGTGGCTGGGCGGCTGGGTGGCTGGGTGGCTGGGTGGCTGGGCGGCTGGGTGGCTGGGCGGCTGGGTGGCTGGGTGGCTGGGTGGCTGGGCGGCTGGGTGGCTGGGCGGCTGGGTGGCTGGGCGGCTGGCACCTAGCATCCTCTTCCTTCCTCTCTTGCTCCTACTTCTTTTCCCAGATTGCTCCTTCTACTTATCTTCTCTCTCTCTTGCCAGCCCCACCTATCCTTTCTCCTGCCTCACCATTGGCCATTCAGCGCTTTATTAGACCATCAGGTGTTTTAGACAGGCACAGTAACACAGCTTCACAGAGTTAAATAAATGCAACCTAAACAAAAGTAACACGCCTTAAAATAATATTCCCCAACAGTGATGGTACATGCCTTTAATCCCAGCACTCAGGTGACAGAAGGAAATAGATCTCTGAGTTCAAGGCCAGCCTGGTCTAGAAAGCAAGTTCCTGGACAGCCAAGGTTAGGCAGTGGAGGAAACCACTGAAAACAGAAAGCTGGTGAAGACGTAATTAAACACGGGGCCCATATTCCATCCCCAGCAACTTGGCAGCTTTGACCACATGGTTCTAGCTTTAGAGTCAAGGATAGAGGAAAGGAGTGGTGGAATCTCCTTCCTTGACTAAGGGAAGCCGCTGAGGCCAGGTGTGTGGCAGGGGTGTCCCTGTGTGGAGGCCTAGAGAGGCCACTGTGTGAAGCTGTGAAGGAGGCATGGATTGCCTTGGAGACCCCAAGATGTTAGAGATGCCAGAGACATGGGATACCTGCCAAGAAAATTTGCTAACAGGAAGTGGAACCCGCCTAAGAGAAAGAAGTATGATGCAGTCAACAAAGCTGAAAAGAGTTGAAGATCTGAAGAGTGTTTTGACATCAGACATGGAGATGCAGAGTTTGCAGTTTGCCCAGCTGGTTTTCAGCTTTGCTAAGGTCCATATTTCCTCACTATGCCCTTTTCCCTCCATTTTGGAACATTAATATATATCCTGTGCCATTATATGTTGGAAGTATGTGATCTGTTTTCTGATTTTGATTTTATAGGGGATTACAGTTAAGAAATTTCATGAATCTGAGAAGAGACTTTGAATTTTGGACTTTTAAACATTTTTGAGATTGTGATAGCCTATGGGGACTTTTGAAGTTGGACTAAATTCATTTTGTATTATGTTATGGCTACAAGCCTATGGGTGTCAGGAAGTGGAATGTGGTAGTTTGAATAAGTACGGCCCCCATAGACTCATGTGTTTGAATGCTTGACCCTTAGGGAGTGGTACTATTAGGAAATGTGGCCTTTTGGGGGGAAGTGTGTTACCAAGGGTGCAGGCTTTGAGATCTCATATGCTCATGCTACACTCAGTATGGCACATGGTCTCTTTCTCTGCCTGCAGATCAAGATGTAGAACTCCCAGCTCCTTCTCCAGCACCATGTCTGCCTGCAGGCCACCAGCCACCATGGTTCCTGCCATGATGTTAATGAACTAAACCTCTGAAACTGTAAGCCATCCCAACTAAATGTTTTCCTTAATAAGAGTTGCTATGGCCATCATGTTTCTTCACAGCAACAGAAATCCTAACTAAGACACAGAGTGTAGATACAATAGCAGCACCCTACAAACACAAAGCAATATTGTCTGCTGGGACCTCAGTGACCATCCTGGCTATGCAATGAGATCATGGGATGGGGCTCTTGGTCAACTGTAAGTGGCTAATTAAAAAGATATCTTAATGTCCTTGAATCAAAACAACAGAGAGGGGATGTATAGCTGAAGTTTTCCTGGTCCTGCCTGGCCCACAGTCAGGACAAATCTCTCCCACTCTCATCCCCCAAGTAAACACACAGAGACTTATATTACTTATAAACTGTATGGCCGTGGAAGGCTGCTTGCTATCTGTTCTTATATTTTAAATTAACCCATTTCTATAAATCTATACCTTGCCACGTGGCTCGTGGCTTACCGGTATCTTACATCATGCTTCTCCTTGTGGTGGCTGGTAGCGTCTCCCTGCCTCAGCCTTCTACCTCCCAAAATTCTCCTTCTCCTTGTCCCGCCTACACTATCCTTCCTTTCTGGCTACTGGCCAATCAATGTTTTATTTATCAATCAATCATAGCAACATATATTTACAGCATACAGGACTTCCCACAGTAGGGATGTGATGTGCTCTAAGAAAAAATCCAAGGGTTAGGAGGCTATATATAAGAGCCAAGTCTGAGATTCTAGTCCCCAGTTAGGAACCACTTCTGCAATAAACACTGACTCAGTTTCCCAACAGGGATCAGGAGCTTCTTTGTGGGGAGGGGTGATTATCTTGTAGCCTAATTAGTAGGAAGTTACACAGCCTCTGCAAAGTGGAGGCAAAGACTACTTGAGGATCATTTATCTATGTTAAATTGACAGAACTAATTACTTCTATTTTAATTGGGAAGTCTCTGAAATTTAATTTACAGTGACAGCAGAGTGCTCTTCTCAGGGCAATGAGGTGAGACTAACCCAGGGTTGTAGATCAGGGGCCTGCATCTGGGTGAGCCTTTTGCCACTAGTGTGAGATGTGACCTAGGATGGGCCATCTAACCTTTCCAGGCCTTACCTGGCCTTAAAAGTGAGAATAACTAAACCTATTTTATCTACTAAATAACATAATCAATAAAAACTGAGTCAGAAAGTATTAGGCCACATAAAAATGCCAAGGTTTGATCACCATTGCTCTCCAGAGGCCCTACCTTCCAGGAGACAGGTGATTATTTACTGATTACTGTTTCCTACAAGTCTTTGAGTGAACACAGAGAAACAAACAGACTTGCATTTCCATAAATGAGCTGCAATTTTTTTTTTTTCTTGAGACAAGGTCTCACGGTGTTTCTCAGGCTGGCCTTGAACCCCTGGCCTCAAGGCATCCTCCAGCTTTGGCCTTGTAGATTGCAGGGCATATAGGTGCATGCCACTTCATTTAGTTCAATTAGAGCAGTTTCTTTTTTGTGAGATTTATTTAATTTCATTTTATGTACAAAAGTGTTTTGTCTGCATGTAACCCACATGAATGCCTTGTGCCTAAGGAGAACAGAAAAGGGCATTAGACCATTTTGGCAGGATGCTTGATCCCACTGTGAAACTCCAAGATTGTGTTAATAAAATTGACTTTGGATCAGGGGGTGGAGCCAGTGAGTAGTTGACAAGAATTAGCCATAGAGAGTATGGAGGACCCAGTGATATGGATAGAAAGACACAGGAAGGAGTGGGGAGGGACTTAGAGACTTGGGGTCTTTTGGGTTTGGACAGTGTGGAGAGGCTCACTCTCTTGTTGCATCTGTGGCTGAAAAGCAAGTTCAGCTGACTGCTTCTCAGCTTCTCTGATCTAGCAGGTTTTTACCCCAACATCTGACTCCTGAATCTTTATTGGTAAGTAGAACAACTTAGATAAAAAACAATATTTGACCTTGTGGCAGTGGCGCATACCTTTAATCCCAGCACTCGAGAGGTAGAGTCAGGCAGAGGCCAGCCTGGTCTACAGCGTGAGATCCAGGACAGGCACCAAAACTATACATAGAAACCCTGTCTTGAAAAATCAAGCCAAAACAAAACAAAACAAAACAAAAACCAAAAACAACAACAACAAAAACCCAACCAACCAAACAAAAACAAAAACAATATTTGGCAGCCATGGCTATGGCCTCACTGTTGATGGTGGGTCAGAAATTCTACCAGGCCAGGTCTGTGTAGCTGGGTGCTAACTATGGGCCACAGGGTGCAGAAGGTAGTTAAAATATCATAGTGTCAGGTATGGCTGCTAAACAGACATAAAAGCAACATTTGGCATCCCAATATGGGGCACAACCACAAAATCAGAGAAGCCACACCAGCCAGCTACAGCTCTTGCTACTATCTGTTTCAGGTACCAATGTGGGGGTGCTCTTCCTAAGGACTGAGGAGGATGGGCTAGTACTTGGGAACTGTGGAAGAGACCTTGAGCTCATTGCTGCAGAGAAACTGAGAAGTCAGCAGATCTGGAGAGACACCTGGGAAATTTTTAAGCAGAGATATAAATAATATTAAAAAGAAAAATCTTCCCCACATTAAGAATGGGAAATATCACAATGCAGGAAGTTAGGACTTTGTATAGTACCACTGTGGGTGACCTGAAAATGGAAAAAAATATGCAAAATGAGATTCGACTTAACTGGGATTGACATAATGTTGAGTATAATCACAGTTTGGTAAATCACATTTTATCCTTAAAAAGGTGATTTTAACTGTGCCAAATACGAAAAAAAAATTGACTTATAAGATACTGAATTTTTAAAAAGATTGACTTCAGCTCTGAATAGAATAGCATCAGATCCAGATGTCAGACAGACAAATATTAATCGAATCTTTGGCTTTTGAAAATGTTAATTCAGAATGTAAAAGGGTGATTAGGCCTTTAAAGGCAAAATTCACAGCAATAGATGAATGGATTAGAAATACAGTTGATATTGGATCTAATGCTTACGATGCTACTTTGATAGGAGAAGTGATTTCTAAAAATCAAAATGTCAGATGTTTTAATGGTGGTAAGCAAGGTCATCTGAAAGGGGAGTTTAGGCAAGGCACACTTAAAAACATTTTTTTTTCTAGAGATATTCCAAACAGAAGGCCCCAACCTTCTGAAGTGTGCAGAAGCCGTGGCAAAGGCCATCATTGAACTAATGAATGCAGATCAACAAAGGGCAAGCAAGGTAACCCTTTGCCATTGGGAAATGCCTTAGGGGGCCTTCCACAGGGCCCAATATCAAATTTGGTAGAATCATTCTCTGTCATCATGGGAGAAACTCATCTACAGAGCAATTAAAAGACTTAATGACTGTTGTTAAAACCACACTGATCTCCACGTGATCAAAGACAGAACAGCTTCAACAGATACAACAAAAAATTTAGGAGATGCCATAAAACAAGTATTTGGGCAAACTGCTATAAATGATCAGAGACCAAAACTAAAAATACAAATAAATGGCATTGAAATTATAGGTTTATTGGACATAGGTGCAGATGTAATAATAATTTTACCCAAATCTTGGCATCTGGATTGGCCTCTTCAGGAGGTAAATATTCAACTTCTAGAGATTGAAACTCTATCTCAGATAAAGTATGAGAAAGATTGAGTGTATGGGGCTAGAAGGACAGACAGGAAAATTAAAGCTATACCTGTCTGACATAGCAATGAACTTATGGGGACGTGATTTGTTGCAGCAATGGAAAATACAGATTAACATTCCTCCAGCCTCAGAAACAAACTATAAAATAAAGAATACTGCTGAGAAAATTATTAAAAAGTATCATCAACAACAGTCACAGACTGATTTTTTACAAAGATTGACTTCAGCTCTAAATAGAATAGTATCAGATCCAGATGTCAGACAGACAAATACTAATTGAATCTTTGGCTTTTGAAAATGTTTATTAGGGTACACAATATTTTGGGGAACACAATACCACCACAATGAAATTATAAGGAAATGTGCTACTTGTTTTTTGTATAACCAAACTCCATTACCTGTAGGAAGTAACCCAAAAGGTACTCAAAGAAATTAAATTTGGCAAATGGGTGTGTTTCATTTTGCAGAGTTTGGAAAATTAAAATACATGCACCATACCATAGATACATATTCAGGATTTCAATGGCCAACTGCTTTCAGTTCTGAAAAGGTTGATTCTACAATTACACGTTTATTAGAAGTCATGGTTACTATGAGGATAACCCCACAAATTAAGACTAACAATGCTCTACCATGTGTCTCTAGTAAAATGAAACAGGTTTTTTTTTTTTGCATATTACAGGTATACCACACAATCCTACAGGATAAGTAGTTATAGAAAGATCTAATTGAATTTTAAAAGTTATGATTAATAAACAGAAAGGGGTAATAAAGAACTCAAAAGATAGATTACATAGTGCTTTATAAACTTTAAAAATTTTAAATGCTAATGAAAAAAGAATGACAGCTGCAGAGAGACATTGGATAGTAGAAAAAAAACTGCTGAATTAAATCAGTCTGTATATTTAAAGTTGTGTTGACCTCAGAATGGAAACCATGATCTGTGTTATATTGGGGAAGAAGTTTTGCTTTTGTTTCCACAGAAGAAAAGTCATGGAGACCATCAACATTGATAAAGATTAGATTTGAACAGGAGAAACCTCCTGATTAAGGAGAGGTGATAGTTCATCAAACATCTTGGTCATTCTAATCCAAATTAACTTATAAGACTAACAAATGACTTTCATTTGATCAGGTATGAAAAAAAAAGGAACTCTCCAAAGTTAGGTTTGGGGCAGGGTTTTGTTTTTGTTTTTCCAGAGAATAAAAGCATCCAGTTAAAGGAATCCAAAGACCACTGGATAAATGAGACATCTGAAGAAGAAGGATGACTCATCAAGAGAAAATGTCCCAAGAAAAAGAGGAAATTGGCCTAATGGTTTAGCCCACCTCTAACAGTAGCATTTCATAAATCTTCCCAAATGCTTGTTTTTGTTGTTTTCTACAAACATAAAAAGGCAACTGTTTTTTTATGGTCCCAATTCAGTTAAAAATCAAAGTTGACTTTGGAGTTGGAGCATGGCTATCTCCTTCTCTAAATCCAAGCATGCTTATTAAAGAAAAACCCAAAATCTCTGTCTCATGTCAGAAGAGCTGGTATGGGACAGAAGAAAATCAAAATTAAGGGATTATTCTATTGCCACTAATCTCATAATTCTTTGGTTTTATTTTGACTCTTTAAAACTTTTCTTAAAAATAGAAATATTATCTCAAAATCTATAAAATTATTACATATGTATATACACATATATATGTATATATGTATACACACATGCACACACACACACACACACACACACACACATATATATATATATATTTACACTACTTTCTGTCAGGATACTAGTAGTCATACAGAGTACTAACTAATTCTAGAAATAAGCTTTATCTAGCTTCCTGTACATGTTTTGGGTTTGAGTCTGAAGCAGGTAACTAGGAACTAAGTTTGTGTGCTCTGGATGTACTTAATAGATTGTGGTCCTTTAACCTTTCAGAGATCTGCTCTATATGGCATTTAAAATGTTTAAGTTTTCTGCAGTGACCTGTGACCATTCCTAACAGCTACCTTTGAAGTCTCTGAAAAGAAGATGGGCCTCTGCAACAACAAATCCACCCAGACTGTGATAATGCCATTAAACTGACAAATACCACCCAAAGATCAATTTCAGACTATAAACTGCTCAAGACAACTTCAAAGTGGTTAGCTAAGATGGTTCAGCCTCATAGACTACTCCAGCCAGGACTTCAGAAAAGCCCTGCATTTTCCATCATACAAAGACGGGACAACAAATGATACAGCTAGCTCTCCCAGAACTTGACCATTATCCCAATTTTCTCAGGGTCTTCTAAAGATACTATCACCCCCAGACAACAGGAAGTAATTTTAAGAACACAACACCCACTTTCCCAAGAGGTGGGATGGGTTGTTTAGTGGGTTATGGATACTTGTCACTGTTAGGGGAGTTAGTTGCAAGTTGTTATTGGTCATGGTCACAGAGGAAACTGAACAAAGGAGGTTGTATTACAGGATTTCTTTCTTTCTTCCCTTTCCTTTCCTCTATCCTTCTTTCTCTCCTATACAAAAAAAAGGGGGGGTGGGGATGAAATATAGGAATGATAGGATAAAAGGGTAAATTATTAAATCTATTAAAAAGCAACTACTAGTCTCAAAAATTTTACATTGGTATGGATTTTTGTATATTGATACAAATTTAAGGTTATTTTTTGTTGTTGTTGGTTTTTCCAGACAGGGTTTCTCTGTAGTTTTGCGCCTTTCCTGGAACTCACTTTGTAGACCAGGCTGGCCTCGAACTCACAGAGATCCTCCTGCCTCTGCCTCCCGAGGGCTGGGATTAAAGGCGTGCGCCACCACCGCCCGGCGAAGGTTATTTTTGATACAACATACTATATGTATGTTTCTACTCTTGTTTAAGGTATTGTACTTACTGGGTTCATTTAAAATTATAAAGTTCTAGTCCTTGGAAGCTATTATTACAAACTGTTTAGTATAATTAAGAAATGCAAGCTAGTAGTTAGTCATCTATAACAATCAAACTTGTAGTCATGTTAGGTATGTTTTCAAGGTTTAACAGATATATTTTAGATAGGTGAGCTTCAAACACTTCAAAGATCTATACAATATGGCATCTAAAATGTTTTAATAACGTAAGGTTTTTCATGACAGTGAGACACATCTGCTCCTGGTAGCACCAATCTGCTTCAGAGATGATGATAGACATCAAATAGCCTCCATATGAAGTTTACTTTCAGTGTGGCAAAGCTAGCCTCTGGGCAAGAAAATGCCATTGCCTCAACTGCTGACAGTATGCTGTCCTAATTGGACAAGCAGGACACAAAAGAAGGAGATGACCAAACTTTGCCAAGACAAGGTAGGCTAGTCCTTCAAAATTCCTGCTTCACAGAAAAGTCTCTCAGATATTCCAGGCCCATAGGCCAAAGGTGGATGCTCCAATGATGCAGAGGAACCTTGGGTGACTATCCAGGCAGCCAGCTGTCTCTGTTATTTCTATGGTTTTGGAAGTTGTTTGCTTTGTACTTCCTATTTCCTCGGGTAATATTTTATCCTTCTCCAGTCTCTGATGGGGGTGAAGACTAAATTAGTTATAGTTTTACAGTTTTCCTTGTTACAAAATTCAGAAAAGAAATTTACAAAAGAGATGTAAAGTTTATAAAGGTTGAGAAACATAAAAGCTTAAGTTATTTATTTATTTATTTATTTATTTATTTATTTATTTATTTATTATTATTATTATTATTTTGAGACAGGGTTTCTCTGTGTAGCTTTACTCCTTTCCTGGATCTCACTCTGTAGACCAGGCTGGCCTCAAACTCACAAAGATCCACCTGCCTCTGCCTCCCGAGTGCTGGGATTAAAGGCGTGCACCACCACTGCCCAGCTTAAGTTATTTATCTGAGAGAATGTTTTGAGGTCTAAAAGGTTATTTTTAGGCTGGTAATACAAGTTATAATAGAAAATTGTTTAGGTGTAAAACTTTGAGCTAACCAAGATAGGATAGAAAATAGAGTACTTTCCCAGAATGTGCCAAATACTAATGGACTCAACATTATAAATGTAATACTTATCTGATAATTGTTCTTATTGTATATAGTTTTACTATATTAGAGTTAAAAGATTTCCTTTTTATTTAGACAAAAAGGAGGAAATGTTGTGGGATATTTGATTGCACTGTGAACCTCCAAGATTGTGTTAATAAAATTAACCTTGGATCAGGGGGCTGAGCCAGTGAGTAGTTGACAAGAATTAGCCTTAGAGAGTATGGAGGATCCAGAAATGTGGATAGAGAGACACAGGAAAGAGTAAGTATTAGAGATTCAGGTTTTATTGTTTGTTTGTTTTTTTTCAAGACTGGGTTTCCTGTGTAGTTTTGGTGACTGTCCTGGATCTCACTCTCAGACTGGCCTTGAACTCACAGAGATCCACCTGGCTCTGCCTCCCGAGTGCTGGGATTAAAGGTGTGTGCCACCACCGCCTGGCCAAGATTCAGGGTTTTTTAGTTTTAGCAGTATGGTGAGGCTTGCTCTCTTGTTGCATCTTTGGTTGAAAAGGAAGGTCAGCTGGTCGCTTCTCAGCTTCTCTGATCTGACTCTTGAATCTTTATTGTTAAGTAGCACAACTTAGATAAAAACAATATTTGGCGACCACGGCCATGGCCTGGCTGGTGATGGCTCCAGGACTGTCATTAGAACCATTGTGAGGATGGGACACAGAAACCTGGTGGAGTACTGCTCCAAAGGACTCTGGAAGATGCTGGCAAAGACAGAAGTTTCTCTACTCACGGGAGACTAAGCAAAGTCCCTCTTGGGGTGAGGAGAGATGGCCATTTCACCTAACTCTTGTGTCTCAGGCTTAGTGGGGCAGCAACAGTGGAGGGGAACGAGAGGTGAGTACAACATTCAATGAGGCTGGGTTCAGGTCACTAAAGTCTCAGTGAACTGTGGTCATATTTTGGGAGTGTCATCAAAGTGATCCAGTTTCTACATGGCACAGCTGCTCTGAGCAATGTGGGGACACAGGCAGGTGGATGACTTTCAACAGAACCTTAGGGAGCAGGTTTGGTGACTGTGTTTAGGTAGACACCAGTACAACTCATCCTACCAAGAAAAAGAAAGCCAGTGAGCTGCAGTGGAATGTATCTGAAGAAACCTGTGAGTCCTGGTAGAGAACCTGGAGTGGGCCAGCTTACAACCTGTGGTTAGAAGGCTGAATTCCAGGAGGGTGGGCCTCCAAGGATGGAAAAGCACCCTGTCTCAGGCTAATGCTCCCTGACGGGCCTCTGTCGCTTTGCTCTTGTTTTCTGAAGGTGTGTGTTGGCATATGTGTTCCTATGGGTATGCATGTTCATGAGCACAGAGGTCAGGGGTCAATGCTGGATGTCTTTCTTAATATCTCCTCTTTTTTTTTTTCTTTTTTGGTTTTTCTAGACAAGAGTTTCTCTGTGTAGCTCTGGCTGTCCTGGATCTCACTCTGTAGACTGGCCTCAAATTCATAAAGATCCACCTGCCTCTGCCTCCTTGAGTGCTGGGATTAAAGGCATATGCTACCACTGCCCAGCCCCACCTTACTTTTGAGCCAGGGTCTTTCACAGAATCTGGATCCCATCAATTTATCTAGACTGGCTGGCCAGCAAGTCTAGATTCTCCTGTCTCTACTACCTCCTAAATGCTGAGATTACATGAAAATTCCCATGTCCAGCTTTCATGTGGCTGCTGGGGATGGAACTCAGGTCCCCATGCTTGGGTCACAAGCATTTCAGCAACTGAGTGCTCCCCTTAGCCCCTTCATAGGCCCTGGGTTCGTTTCTGAGACAGGATCTCACGCAGCTCAAGCTGCCCTTGAATTTACTCTGTAAGCAAAGATAGCCTTGAATTCTTCATCCTCCTGCCCCTACCTCCCAGGTGAAGGATTTCAGGGGGATTGACAGGGCTTTCCTGCAGCAGCCCAAGGCCCACTGTGGAGGGCAGGGCCTAACCGGCTTTCCAGTAGCATCTTCAGACACTCCAGAGTGCAGCTGACCTGGCACTGGACATGCAGCTGGCCTTCCTTTCCTCACAGGCACCTTCACACATGCACACACTGCCTTCTTCTGCTGTTCCGTGTCTCTTCCTGATAGTTGCCTCCCTTAGAGTCTTTGCTAATGGTCCCTGGTGACATTTAGGGCCGACATGTTCCAGGTGGGTGATTATGCTTGGGATAAGTGAATGTTTTCTGAACTATGAGATATACTCCATTACCAGAATATGAAATCAATTTAGCATGTTAAGGCCAGCATTGAAAAACTATGACAGAAAACAATAATATTAATCAGAGTAAAGGCAAGTGTTTATTCCTTTCTAGATATAACCACGCATGTATACTCGGGCTTTCAATGAAAATCTTATCTCTTATTATGGATTTCAGTCCACATTTTTGAAAAATGTTGCTTTAGTCAATCATGGGGCTGAGGTCCAATTTCCCAGCTTCACTGATTAAGGTTGCCATAGGATTTCTAGTTAGTGTGAGCAATGTTTCCAGCTGCAGAGAAAGTGTCTGGGGAGCTGCTGCCTTCCTGATTAGGGGACAGACATGGAAGGAGCATGACATCTGCTTCTTCCTGCTTTCCTGTCTTTAACACAAGTGTGATGCTTTGAAATGCAGCAGCCACCTTGAGACCAACAGGGGAAAATGGACTTGACCCTGTCAGCTCTGTACCCAGCATTGCCAGACAGCCACGCTGCTGAAGGGTCTCACTGTGTGAGACACACGGCCCCAACTGGCCCCTTGCTAGAAACTGCTGGTGTTTGCTCACCTACCACTTGTGGTTGTGTGAGAATCCAGTTTTAAATGCCTCCCCACCCACCCAGGGTTTAGCCCAGTGCGTCCCTGCCCTAGACACACCCTCACACTTACTCTCTCTGTGTTTGAAGGTTCTTCTGTCGTGACTCTGTACCCACAGTCATGCCGACATATTTGATTTATCTTTGGAGCCCCTCATCACTTCCCATAAAAACACAGAGTTCAGTGGGAGTCTCTAAACTCTGAGGCAGGTTATTAAGTGGGTGGGGAGGGGCACAGAATGACAAAATGGGAGAATCCTCATGTTAGCTAACTCGTTAAGGCATGGGAGCATCTATGCTCACTGTGGAAACAGAGAAAGCAAGGTTTAATATAGCCAGGGAGTCCTCCAGTACTTTCCATTTTTGCTTCCCCAGAATTCTTTTTTTAATCCCCTGCCTTAATCCAGAGCTCTTGCATATGATTTGCTCTTTTCCACCCAGGCAGTCTGTCTCATAGACATGTCACATGAGAGATGCTTCATGAATCCACTTTGAGGCTTCCTCCCAAAGCCCTTGAATTTAACATGTTAAAACCTTTTCCTTTTTTTTTTTTGTAAATAGCTTATTTCAAGAGTACACATTCAAGAGGGCCTAGCCTATGTTGGGTGGGACAAGGAATTTCTACCTCTGTAAGTTCATTTTGATGCCCTAAGAGATGGGTTGAACCTTCATCATTTTTTTTTTAAATGATCAAGAACAATGTTAACACCAAAAGAAAAATGTACAGTATGAAGACGGGGGCTAGAGAAACGGCTCTACAGTTAAGAGCATTTTGCTGTTTTTATAGAGGACCAGAGTTTGGTTTGCAGCACCCACATTATACCTCCAAATCTGGTTCTGACACCCTCTCCTGCCTCAGCAGACACCTATGTACACATGCTTATTCATGCACACACTCATACACACAAATAAAAATCATAAAAATCTCTTTAAAAAGGTATAATGACACTATTAAGTGAGGTACAAGAAATTAAAAAGTATCTACTATACATATTACATACGTTAAAATATTTAAGCATACTGCTCGAGCCAGGTCTCCTGTTCCCAAGGCTGCTGAGAATGTGGGCTCCAGGCATGCTCAGACCCTTGCTGCTTGTGCGAGGTAGTTAGGCAGCACATGTCGGAACTTCCTGGTAGAAGGAATTCCAGATCCAGGAAAGGACTCCAAGGAAATAATCAGAAAAATGCCCAAAGTAAAGGAACTCTTCAAACAAATTATGATCTGGCCGTACATGGAATTCCACACTTTTGAAATTCCACACAGCTGTTGAAAATATTTTAAATTATTGACAAGGATGAATGCTCACCACATGTAAAATAAGGGGAACATACTCTATGCCGGCATATATGATAAGCTCCTGTTGAGATGTATTTCCATGTGGACACCTGGACCTGTTCGTGATAGTTTAAATGTAATTGCCCCCCATAATCTCATAGGGAGTGGCACTATTAGAAGGTGAGGCTTTGTTGGAGTGGGTATGACCTTGGTGGAGGAAGTGTGTCATTGTGTGGGTGGGCTTTGAGGTTTCCTATGCTCAGGATACTGCCAGTGTCTCAGTTGACTTCTTGTTGCCTGTAAGATGTAGGACTCTTAGCTACGTCCACGTGTATGCTGCCATGCTCCCCACCATGATGATGATGGACTGAACCTCTGAACTGTAAACGAGTCACTTTAATTAAACGTTTTTCCTTTTTAAGAGTTGCCATGGTCATGTTGTCTTTTCACAGCAATAGAAACCCTAATTAAGGCACTGTTCATGTATTACCAGTAGCAGTTGGAAGGAACAGATGCTAAGCTAGATGGTGAAGCTATAGGTATTCTTTTCACTGTCTCCACATTTCTTATGTATTTATTTGTGTGTGTGTGTGTGTGTGTGTGTGTGTGTGTGTGTGTGTGTGTGTGTGTGCAGGTGAGTGCAGGTGCCTACGGAGGCCAGAAGAGGGCATCAGATCCCCCAGAACTGGAGGTACAGATGGTTGTGAGCCACCTGACATGTGTGCTCAGAACCAAACTTGGGTCCTTGGGTCCTCTGGTAGACCAACAGATACTTTTAACAATGGAACTATCTATTCACCCTAATTTTTTTTAACAGTCTTAGGTCTTTTCTATAGTAAATCAGTAATACTTGAGGATCTAAACTAATAACACCTTTAGAATGTTTGATATTTGCTTGAGTTAGAAAGGGGCTTGCTCTCTGCACATCTTCTCAGCATGGAGACAGCAGTGCTGAGCATATTCTGCCCATGAACCCGATGCTCTTGATAGTAAGCAGTACCAGGCTCTTATGGGGCTCCTCCTGCCCAGGTCTGACTTAGCACCTATTGGAAATCCATGACCTCAGCTGATGTGGACATTATTATCATCAGCCCTATGGTACACAGCCTGCAGTGTCAATGAGAAGTCAAGGAGAGACGACTTGAAAAATACTAGACATCACATAAATCCATGCTGTTGCTTAATGATTCCTTCAAGAGAAAAAAAGATACTTCAACTGCATAAGCAAGGTAACCAGAACAATCCATTCCTAATCCAACTCTAAAAATAACACTCTGCAAAGACCGTCTATGGAGAATTTGAATCATGTGAGAATCTGGAAAATGTAAACTGACAGGAGAGTATAAGGAACAGAAAACCACTTATCTGGGCATGCTTTTGTTGGACAATGATTTGTGTGTACTGGGGACAGTTCTCACACAGACTCTTGCCCAGGGCTGTCCTAAGGTGGTCTGAAGCCCACTCTGTAAGCAGACGGACCCTGTGAAATCTTGGCCCCCTACCTCTGTAGCTTAGTTGAGAAAAGTGCTTTCTTTACCTCAGCTTCCACATCTGCAAAATGGGGGCTTTGCAGAGACATAGTGCAGATCGAATGAGGGAATGCATTAAAGGAGCTTTGCATGGTGGCCTGTGGTAGAAGTTCAGTAAGTATTGGTTTAAACATCATTGTTAATACTGCAAGACAAAGCTAGATGGCAACTGATCAGAGGTACTGAGGAGACATTCACTTGGGGGACGAGGTTGAATGCCTTGTTAGAGCCACTTTAATGGTGAACTTCCATCAGCTCAAAGCTCACATCATCTCTAAGCTTATGTTTGAAGGCAAAATGAATCGTGTTTTTATGGCCATTGTGATTGCGAGGGAAGGAAGGCTACATTCTTTTGTGTTCTTCAATTCCATATGGTGCTATACTCTGACTCATAAACATCCCTCAAAGGCCTGTGTGTCAAAGCTTTGGTCCCCAGCTGGTGCTGTTGAGGGGACCTGCAGAATGTGCGGCTTTGTGGGAGGTGCTGAGTATTTTGGAGACAGGCCCCGGAAAGGGACTGTGAGACTCACATACCCTGTTCTCTGGGTTTTTGCTCTCTGGCTGTTAGGTAAGCAACAGGGACAATTGACCATGGACTGGAACATGTATAATTGAAGCCAAAGTAAACCTTTGCATGTATGACTGAGGTAGACAATGATAGCCAGTTGCCCATGCTGGGTGGAATCTGAACTGGCACAGCTTTCTATCATCTCACCAAGGCTTTAGGAACCTGTCCTGCCCCCACAGGAGAGTGCTCAGCTCATTATAGTGCTCTGCATGGGGTTCACAGACCCAGGTCCCCTTCCTTGATCTCATAGAAATGCTTGTCTTCCACCGAGGGCCCATGAGCAAGGCCAGTCTGACTCTGGGAGTCACTCCTGTAGAGTGACAGATTTGAAGAGGGTTCATCACGTGATCATCCAATGAGAAAGAAAATCAGCTTTGCCTACCAGCTGGTGTCAGCACTAAAACAAATGAACCAAGTCTGGGTTCAGAATCCTCTGTCTAGGTCTGGATCACCAAAGGATATTGGAAGGTACCTTCAGGACAGTCTGGAGTCTTGGCACTGCCCTAACGTGACCCCAGGTCTGTGTGAGCCCATTGCATCCCACACAGCTAACTCTCAAGCCTCCCTGATCCCATGGCAGCTGAACTAGGTCCCTGGACCAACCGTATCTTAACTTCTCTGGTTCTTACTCTGGTGTGAATAGCCCCAATGGCCTCCTTACAGGATCTCCTTTCCCCAGTTCTTCTCTTGCTGTTGGCACAGGTCAGGACTGCAGCAAGGGCCTTAATGTTCTGCTCTGCTACCTGTGTGGTGGGCACACATGACTCTTCCTTTCTAGGTTGTTTCTAGTGGTAGGACAGGACAACAGCATGCACTCCATAGGGGGATGAAAATGAATGAAGTGGTGTGGTAACAGCACTGTGCCTTTACACAAAAAACTCCAAAAGCTATTAGGTACCAGTCCTTCAGAAGGCCAGCAGCCTGCCTTGAACAGATTAATCCAATAACAATGCTCTATAATTTACAAAGCAGCCTCTTCACCTATCCTATGTATAACAACCCAGTTTAAAATCCCACACGAGCTCCCCTCTCCCCATCCTGCACCCGGGGTCAGGTGCAGGATCCTCAGCAAGGCATTAAGAGCTCTCAAGTCTTGTCTCCATCTGGAGCCCCCTCTTTGTGCTCTCAGCAGAGGCTGGCTCTCAACAGGCACAGTGTGTGTGTGTGTGTGTGCGTGTGTGTGTGTGTGTGTGTGTGTGTGTGTGTGTGTGTGTGTGTGTGTGTGTGTGTGGAGGGGCTGAGGCTGTCATGCAGACGTACTGTGTGCTCTTCCTCCTCCAGTGACAACTGCCCCATGCCCCCCCTCCTTACCCTAAGTCCTATTCTTTCAAGCACCCTAAGTGCACATCTGGCTCCTTTTTAGTTCTCCCAACAAATACTTCTCGCCACCTCGGTCAGGAGCCAAGTGTGCTAGGGCTGCAGCACTCAATGTGGCCGAGCCTGTCTGAAGAAGGTGGTCTTCTGTGACCAGTGCCTGTGCGACAGGAACACTTGCCACTGTGTGCATTTAGCTGGTACCTCCCACACCCACTAGACAATATCCTCCCATGAGTATACAGCATAACTTTTTCATTTTCGTGCCTCAAAGGGACTGGGAAATGGATGCCTATGTGTTTTCCTGTCTGCATTTCCCTGTTCTGGTTAACTCTAACGTGGCACACATCTCTAATCTTCCCAGTATTTATATTCCTATGTAGACATAGTTAAAACAGGAATATACTTATTCAGAATAATTGCTGTCTACACATTTGCTATCCACTTTGCACCTTGATCACTCTGCAAGTTTGTTTTGCATTCCTAATCTAATTCCTTAAAAAAGATGTCAGCTAGCTGGCTAGCTTAGTGAGAGACCCCACCTCAATGAATTAAGTGGACATCAGCTTCAGCCTTCCACACAGATGCATACCAGCATACATGTGCACTCCTACACAGAACACCCACATGCACATGCATGCACACCACACACAGACACAGCCAGGTGTACCCTCACAAACTGCCTGGTTTCCTTACTGCTAGATGAGATTCTATGTTCAAAGCAAAATTCTACAGATTGATGCCCACTCTTCTTTTTCATGACTTCAGCTACATCTCAAGTGTGGCCTCACCAGACAGCAGAAAGCCCTGCCTCTCACTACCCCGCTCATAGTTCCTTTTCTTATTGAAGTTTAGATGCCTTGCTTGCTCAGTAACCCTGGGCATTCAGTTCCCTACCTGTGAAGCAAATGTTTGGGGATCACTAAAACCTCCTCACTGCACCCATTTCTTCTGAGGAACTCCTCCCCGTCACTGACACTCCTTCCCTGCTTAGGTGTTTTACAGGAAAACACTAAGCCAGTGGCTCTCAACCTGTAGGTCACGACTCCTTTGAGGGTCAAACGACCCTTTCACAGGGGTCACATATCAGATATCCTGCACATCAGATATTTACATTATGATTGATAACAGCAGCAAAATTAGTTATGAAGAAGCAACAAAAATAATTATATGGTTGGAGGTCACCACAACATGAGCTGTATTAAAGGATCGAAGCATTAGGAAGGTTGATAACCACTGCTCTAAACCGTCCTGGATGTCTGAGGCATTTAATGAATACCACATACCACACTGAACTGTACCACAGGGCTAACTTCAACAAACACTGGAATGGTATCCTTGATCTCGAGATTTTCATTGCTCTTTTGGCTCATTAATTTTCTTTCTACTTCTTGCAGTTAGGCTGTACTTCCCAGTAGCTTTTCTGAACTTTATTTTGTGTGCATGGGCATGCTTCTGTGTAAGTAAGTCAGAGAACAACTTGTGCAAATTGTTTCTCTTCTTCCACAATGTGGGTTCTGGGGATCGAACTCATGTTGTCGGACTTGGTGGCAAGTGCCTTTGCTCTCTGAGCCCTCTTGCTGGCTTCTTGTACACACTTTTCTGAGATAAGGGGCAAGAAGTACCTGCTCAATAACAAGGCATGCAAGGCATCATCTCTGAAAATGTGGGGAGTAATGAGCCTTACTGTTTCCCCTACTGACAACTCACAGTGAACAGGGGACCTGCAGGGAGTGTTTCAGGAGCCTGAGTTTCAGAGATAAGTCTGACTCTCACTTCCTGTTACCTAATGCTGTCTTAACAGATCTTCTTGGACTTGTGGCAGCACAGACCTGCCCATCCCAGGCTGAGAACAGAGGCCTTTCCTGAGCATGTTTCCCTTTCAAGACAGCCTGATTTTTCTAAGCTGATCAGCAATTTTGCTTTTCAGAGGCATCCTGGGCCTCAGTTCCTTCATCATGACCCTGCCACTCCGGGGTGTGGTGCAACAAACCGACGGTTGGGGCCAGCCATCCGCTTTGCTGGGTACCAGCTGGCAGGAGGGGACAGACGTGAAGGGGACTCGCAGCACTGTGTGTGTCGACTTGAAAATGGCATATTCCCTTCTCCTGCATCGCATCTGCCTTTGGTGCTTGGGCTCATACCATGAAGCTTGCTAGTCCTCTACACAACATGCAGGAAGGCCAGGTTCTGGCTCTCTCTCTCTCTGGGAAACTGCCATCAGATGACCTTAAGTAGAAGGAACAGGGAAAGAGCAGCTTGATGCCACAACGTCAACTTTGCTATCCTTGGCTGCCATAAGCCTGACTGGGCACTTGGTCACTGGCCAGCTGTAGCCAGCAGACATGTAAAAAAACAAAAAAACAAAACACACACACACACACACACAGATCTGAGACATATGAAAATACAGTAATTTAAAACAAACGTGAACTTATCTCTGCTGAGCTAACGGATGTGGCAGGGCAGCTGCTAACAGATGTGGTAGGACAGATGCTACAGATGTGGCAGGGCAGATGCTGAGGAGTCAGTTCTAACATGCTTCTTTCAAATGCCTGCACAAGACCACACAGGGAGCCAGGGTAAATTCATCAATAGCGTTTGGTACTTTGATCTACAGGAAAAGCTAAAATGGGTCTGACATATGTCGCACCTTAACTAGACTATTTAAAAACCAAAGTACCGTCTTGAATGTGATTCTCATATAAGACAAGTACATACTGACACTGTGACATCAAGATCCCTGTTAAATGCAAACATCTTCATGTAGAAAGATACTAAATGGTCTATGATCAACATGCAGGCTATTCTTCAAAAAATAAAATCGCAACTTTTTTTTAATCATTTAGGACAAGAGTAACTAAACATAATTAACACAGCCCTAGTATTTGTAAACTAGAAATAAGTTTTACACAATGAGACATCCATTCCATCAAATATAATAGTAATTGTTACTAAAAGAAATTCATTGACCTTTTTAAAAAAGATTACAAAATTGAATTTATTGAGTTTCACACAAGATGCACTTATAAAATTAGTACTGAATGCCGTTAGGACAGAAGTGAGTGTTATCCCCACTCCCACTAGCATCTGCAAAGGAAATGCATTCTTCAGAAAACAACACAGAAACAGAAAATTCAAGCGGAACTGAGGAGACATCTAGGCCATGTTCTTGTTCTGAGAGGGCTGAGTTTGGCAGAGCTTTCTCCACACTGCTCCTAGCTGAAATGGACACTTTCTTGTTGGTAAAAAGAATAGTTTAAAAATGGGGCCCCACTGAAACAAACATACACCAAAGAATGAAAATGTTCATTTTAAACTTAAAACTGCTTCCTGGTTTCACAAGGCATATATATCATTTCCAACAGCTATCTTTAGATTCTGTTAGTGCAAATCATTAGAAACTCTCCTTTATTTCAAGTGCATAAGCCAAAGCATCAAAACTAGTTTTACATTTATCCAGGATACAGGAAAACCATCTAAAACTTGCCATCTGTGCCCAAAATGTTTGAATAAGAGCCGAGTTTCATAAGTGGTACAGCAAAGGAAATCAGTTAAGAGTACCATCTTCCAGATAGTTCAGAAATCAGATACGGTCAATTTTCTTTTAAGAGAAGTGCAGAAAAGGTTCTCAGGATAAAAATGGGGTGGTGAGAACTTGCCCCTGGATGCCACCAACTAGTAATGAAGCAGGAACAGCATCTTTATCTCAAAGAAAAACCCCAAAGCACCCTTTGGGTTGCTATTCCCAGTATCCAACTGTAGTATCCTCTTGTATCTGAAACACCCTTTTACAGTCATGGAGGGACTCTCCCAGCAAAGGCACCCACTCTCCCTTTCCCACACAGAACACAGAGCAATGGAAGGACATGTGCAGTCTACAAGCCCGGCAAGGTGACGCTGCTCAACCCGCTGTGAACACTTTAAAACTGCTACTCAAAACAAAACTAAAACCAACAAACCAGCCTGTCGATGGCAACCACTTTGATTTTGTATATCAACAGCTTTTCAACAATTCAACACCAAATCTACTGACTTGTAATAACTGATGCAGCTTTAAAGTGAAACTGGAGAAAATGTCTACAGTTGACATTGCTCTGTGCCCTCACTGTAACTGCCTTTTACTGGGTCACTGCCATTAAGAACCACACAGTTCACACTGCTGAGAGTAACTGAGAGAGCAGGAAGCATTTCTCAGTGACACATGACCTTCATGAAGTAAGAGAATGAAAGGGCCGAGAGCTCTGTTTCCTCTAAGATGCTGTTAGTCATCATGTGTTTAAGTAGCCTTTTATTTTGCTTAGTTTAGATGTATTGCCAAGTATGACTCTGGTGGTAAGAACATTTATCTGGACTTATATTTAATAATTTTTTTTAATGCTTTGGCAGATGGAGTCAAGTTTGGAAAGAGTTTGTGAAAACTGTATGAGACTAGAAAGGTATTCATGGTAAAAGCTTCACAGTTTCCCAGGTATGTCCTTATACTGAAGAGGCTTGGAGGAAAATCCAACATTCTGGAAGCCCAGGCTGACAACGCATAGGAACTCTTGCAGTGCTCTGGCTGGGTGCCGGAAGTGCTGCTGCTGTTGGCCAAGCAGGAGGAAATGTTCACCCTCCACCAGCATCCCAGAGTCAAGGCCAGAGGCCGGCGCTGTCCCGTGGTCTGCCCTTCTGCCAGGCCACAGTACTGGAGGAAAGATACTAAGATTTGCTTGCCATTAATAATTTAAGTTTTTAAATAAATATTTAAGTGCCATTTTTAGCAAGTGTGTCCTGGCAGACCAGCATCTGTGGTCCCAGGGCCCGGCATCTTCACCTCATTGGCTACAAACTCAGTCAATCCGGTTCCCACAGATTGTGAACCTGTCTATCTCTAGCAAATCTTTCTTTGAGGATCTGTGTTTTAATTCAGAATTTTCCTGTGTTATGTCCTTCTCATCGCCATCTGGGGTTGTCAGAAACTGATCAGAATTGCTGGTCACAAGTAAGGGTATGACGTTTTCTTTCTGATGAACAGGCTGGCTGGTGATGGAAGTGGACAGGTTTTCTTCCGTGGAAAGGCCTGTGGGAAAGCAGATCCAATGGATTAGGAAACCATTTCCCTTTGGTTACAGTAAATACTTATCAAACACCATGTTTTCAGGGGTGATGAAAAGTATCCATTCTTTCCTCTTAGATAAAACAAATGAAAACTAAAAGCATACTGTGTACGCTGTAATTTATAATAAAATTCAGGGGCTAGTCATACTCTGTTCATCCAAAATTTTACCCACCCCCATAGGTAACACTACCACTTGATTCTGGAAAGATCCTCTCTCTGTCTTTACAGTTCCCTCTTATGCCCTCAAACCATGGCTTGAGTGGAAAACAGCCCTTGCTCTGCACTCAGGACTCCCTCTGGAAGGGCTAAGTAGACTTGAAGGTGCTCCATCTCCTGTCTGTACACTTCAGCTAGTCTCAGACCACTTGCAGGAAGGCCACTTCTGAAGGAAGGCCCCAGCCCCTCGCCCCAGCCCAGGAATCTAGGAGGCTGGCCTTGGAGGCAGCTGAGTGAGACTGGGACCCACTGACCTCTGAGTTATAAATTCACTCCCTTCCCCTTTCCGTCTCCATTTCCTGCCCCAAGGTGCTGGGGCCTGGACCCAGGGCTTCATGCTTGCTAGGTTAAATGCTCAACCACTCAGCTAACATCCTCAACTCCATTCAACCACCGCCCCCCCAATTTGATCTTTTTAAGGAAGCTTTAAACCAGAGTGAGCTGTACATAAACTGCCACTAACATGCAACCTGATGGTTCTGCCACGTGTGCAGTCCTGCTGAGACCCTGCAGTCTTCTGTGACTCTGAGAAGGTGAAGAGCTAACACTGTCTTCAGTGTTGACTTCTACCCTCTTCAGGGCCTGACTTCAACAACCTCCTGAATCATCTCTAGCTTGCAGTCTCTTGACCTCTAGGGCATCCTTCACAGACACTCCTCTTACATGCATGTAACCTGTGTGTGACCTGACATGACCCTTCATCTGATGGCCATCCTCCATTAGACCGGTTCCACATTTACTAACTTCTTCATGTAAGTCAGAGGACACATGCTGATGCACTTTTGATCTTTCGCATCACGAACAAACAGCACTCACACGTTCTTACAGTGACTACCATCTAAAACCTTAGCTCCCACTTTAGCTTCTGAGAAGACCCACAGGAGAATGACCTGGGTTCATACCCTGGAGCAGCTGGTCTCCTTTGCTCTGTCTGGAACCAGCTTTACCATCTCCAGCATAGCTGGTCCCTGTCTGGATGCACTGGCCTCCTCTCCCTTTCAAGTCTAAGGCAATGACCTCTGGAGAGTGACAGGCCCCTGGGTTCTGGGGAGGGACATCAGTCCCGTTATTCTTCCAACACCAAAGTCCTTTCACTGGCTGTGTGTGCAGCGCTTCCTGTCCCTGACAGCACTCACTGCGGCCTGACACACGCTCTACTTACTGTTCTTCCTCTCCTCCCAACAGTCCAGATGCGGTTCTGTCCTAGAACAGAACTCTTCAAGGACCCAACAGTGAGGTAGAATGAAGCGCATCTCTAAGCATCATTTCACCATGGCTGAGTACTGATTTACTAGGAAGAATTCAGAAGATGAACTCTGGAGCCAACATACCTTGAGAGGACTTGCACTTGCTCTGGGATTTACTGGAGGGTTTCCCGGGAGTGCTGGCTGGGGGAGGATTAAACAGCTTCTCTTCCATTTTGGCTTCCTTCACATATTGACATGACTTCCCCAACAGCACAATGCTATTAAGTATTTTCAGGGAGATCAACCTTAGACAGAGAACAGAGTTGTGGGAATTCATGTAAACCAATGCAAGCCGACCTCTTAGCCTGCTTCTGAGATGCAGGCCAGGGTGAGGGGATAGTCCCAGGAGTCAGAGGACCTGTGCTGGTGGAACCTGAGTTCCCTGCACAAAGCTTGAGTTTCCCAAGGTTCTTTATCACAGAGGAAGACTTCTGATATGTTCTAATTCATGAGAAATTCTATCAGCCAGCAGCTTTCCTAGTATAGATAATCCAACATGTATCCTTTTACCATAAAACAGGTAGATGCAGATGAGCAAGAAATAAAAGACAATTTCTAATTCCCTATGTGGTATCCAGTATATTATCAGCCATTTGCTCTATGTACATCATCTGTATCTTCTTACTGTGTAGAAATGGGGTCTATTTACAAGGTTGTGGTGGAGGCAAAGTGGGAGCAAGAAGAGGAATCTGGGCTCAGTGTGTGAGTAGAGTCCTTTAAGGACCCAGGCAAAATCCTCCACAACTGATCAGAAAGGAGAGGACTGGGAGAGGCTTAGAGCCATGCTCAGCACAAAGGAAAGTTAAGTCTGTTCCTTATTACTCTGCTGTTGTTACATACGTAACCCCCTCCCACACACACACATTATATATATATATATATATATATATATATATATATATATATACACACATATACATATATATATACATATATATATATATGTATATATATATATATATATATATATATATATATATATATATTGTACAAATGTTCTTCCATGTCAGTTAAAGTTCCTATGTGATCTCAAGAATGCTTTGTGGTATGGGCTACAGAACAAAACTCATTTGTAATAGCTCCCATTTCTGGATATCTGGATTATTTCTAACATTTTGCTTCTATTAAAAAGTTTGTAATTGGCAAAATGATTTAGAGATCGCAGCACCCATTCATATCTTCTCACATACTGTGGGCTGTGACTGACAGCTTTAGCATGAGTGAACAAGTAGGTTGCTGTTTTTGTGTCTGAGATGAAACACTGTCAGTAACACGGAATTACAAGCCAGTGAGAATCACCAGCGGCTTAACATGTGAGTCAACATGTAAAATAGACGAGGATTCCTGTCTGGTCCTCAGGCCTTTCACACAGGGTTTCAGAACTCGGCACAGATGGTCCCACAGCCCCACAGGTGCAAATCCACTGCCAGTTGTGGGGCTCCCGGCACCATTCCCTCACTCCTTCCTTCCTTCCTTGCTTCTGTGGTTCTGCCTAAGAGAATCCAAACTCACCAAACTAATCCCTGATTCTAGATTCCAATCACCCTTTTCGCAGGCCCTCATCTCTCCACTCCTAAATGTTCCCTCTGCCACAAGCTTCTATCACGGTAAGTGACTGTTCTATTCCCTTCTCTGCTGAAGCCCAGGTTCTCGAACCACACTTGAAGCCGTTCCTGTGTATTTCCTGTACAAGCCATGTGCATGCAGCTGACAAGTGCAACCCTCCAGTACTAGCACTTGCATTGCAGCCTTGCAGCTTTTCCTGGCAGGGCCACTGCTTCCTGACTCACTGTTCCTGCTACACTCGGCCGGCCCGTCCTCCACACAGGAGTTGAAGGGCTCTTGCAAAAAGCCCTTCTGGGAGAATCTGGAGCTATCTCCCTGTCAGCGACCTTCTTACAGCCCACCCTCTAGGCTTATACCCTGTATTCCCTGGGTCAACCAGGCTTTCTGCTCACAACTGAAGCAGTCTTCCCGTCCCTCTCCAGCTCTCCCCCCACACCCACAGTTTTGCTCACTATGCTTACTACAACTATCTCTTCAGAATGTGTCTCCTGTCAGTCCCTTTGCACACTACAATTCTAGTGACACTGGGGGACAGAACTTGTCTTGTCTTTTTTTTGGCTGACCCTTAGAACAGCATGGACCCTGGCAGCCAAGATTGCTGAATGGATGAGGAAGACGTGCTGGTCACATCTTCCCTCCACAGCTGACAAGCACACATCAAAACTGAGTTCTGATGACTTTGCCCAAAGGGAAATCTGGGAAACCCAGAGCTGAGCTGGCTTATGTGAGTGCATGGGCATAAGTGTTGGAGAATGCCATCTGTGGGACAGTACAGCCCTGAGCACCTCCAGAGGAAAAGGTTGTGGGCAGATAAGCAGAGCAGGAATGATTTTGGCCCTAACTTCCCACAGAGTCTGGTTCCAAAGACATCTGTGATGGCCCAGCTTCATGTTTGAGTGTTCTGTATACCCTCCTGGTCCCATGTAATACCTGGCATGTGACGGGTTTTCAAGTATGCTATATTCAAGGAAGGAGAAACAGGAGTTCACAACCAGCCTTTGGTGAGTAGTGAGCTCAAGGCCAGCCTGGGCTAAGTGAGATCCTATCTCAAGAACAACAAAAAAGTGTGTTCTGGAGACGTAGTTCAGTTAGCAGAGCATATACTTAGCATGCACAAAGCCCTGAACTCAATGTCCAGCACAGCATAAACCAAGTATGGTGGTACACACCTGTAATCACAGCACTCAATCAGAGTTATTTCTGGTGTCACTGCAATTAGTCACCTCACCCAGACACAGCTCTGAAGGAGGAGGGCTAAGACAGGCACTGGGAAGCACTTACAATGAGTGAGGGATCTTAAGTGCAGCCCACAGGAGTGACCATGTCTGAGCTGTTTGGACAGTCTTGGGTACCTGTCATGTTCCAGGCAGTATGTGGATACCCATCACATGCCAGGTATTACATGGGACCAGGAGGGTATACAGAACACTCAAACATGAAGCTGGGCCATCACAGATGTCTTTGGAAACCAGACTCTGTGGGAAGTTAGGGCTGAAATCATTCCTGCTCTGCTTATCTGCCCACAACCTTTTCCTCTGGAGGTGCTCAGGGCTGTACTGTCCCACAGATGGCATTCTCCAACACTTATGCCCATGCACTCACATAAGCCAGCTCAGCTCTGGGTTTCCCAGATTTCCCTTTGGGCAAAGTCATCAGAACTCAGGAGGGCTATTTTAGTTCACTTCTTGAAAAATCAAACAGTGGCAAAATAACATTTGACAACATCATTCTCTTATTACCATTTATGATTAGTATAAACTCAACTGTTTACCTCCTGCCTGTGTTTCCCAACCAGAAATGTAAGCTAGTTGGGATCAACAAATTCACAGAAGATTCAGTTGGCATTATTAGGTGGATATGACACATGCCCAGTGTGCTGAATATTAAGCTTGGCAAGCACACAGGAAAATTAAAGGTGTTTCTAAATATGAAAAAAATGAATGCGATGAAAGACTTTCCTCCCAAAATAAAGTATGGGTGGAATATAAATCTTGAACAAAAAGACCTTATTGAGAACTTTTGGTTAACAATTCAAACTTAAGCACATAGAAGAGGAGAAATATTTTTGGGTGCAATTAGCTTCTATTACATCTTGCAGTTATACACACTTTACTGTAAAGTCAAAACATAATCAAGAACAGTCAATCTTACCCAAAATAGAAGAGTATGACACAGGCATAGGACAGGATTCCTTGCACTTTAATTGAGCTTGTTACAACTCTGATGAGCTAGCCAGAAACAAACCAAAACACAAAAACACACAGACAAAACACAACCATAGAGTTATTAGTTAATATTCAAAAAATATTTTTTTCTTTCTTACTTTAACATTTTAGAGTATACTTGCATCTAAGTCCAGGAGGCTGGGTCTAGACTTTCCAGTTCATTGCCAATCTGCCTCCTCCGGCATCTCTGCCGGCTTGGGTTTCATAGGCAGCCCCAGCACGCAGGCAGCTGCCACAGACTCTCAGAAGTCTGCTGCGGCCCACTTCACCGATGGAGATTTACTTACATCTAGCAGAGGTGCAGAAACTCAACCTACAAGGTCTGTCTGAGGAAGCTCATCTAGTTGTTGCTAGAGATAATCCTGGTTGGGCATTTTCTTCACTTTTCCTGTCACTGTTCAAATTCTTTAAGAGCCCCCAATAACTTGCAGGGAACATAGAGCAAAGGCAGACTTACGTTGTTTAAGAAACTAAGCACACAATTAATCACTCAAAAGCCATGTGGCTCTGTCTCTTTGGTTAGTCAGGGCTAACACCTAGCTTCTTATGAAAGAGAAACCTAGACACAGAAGTATTATCCCTGGAAGCCTGTGGAATGAATCTGGTGGGAGCAGCTGAGAGAAAACATTTACACATTACAGGTCCAGGTCCTGGGAGCAGCTATGAAAACGAAGCAGCGATAACTGGCCTCACCCAGTGATGTTAAGATTCTATCGTGATGCCTTCAATAGAATTAAAATGCTACACACGAAAAGAACAACAGAAATGGGACATGGGATGGGCTGTCACATGTCCAATCTGGTTTCACTGTGAGAAAAGCACCATGGAGCCCTCACCTGTGCCACGGCTTCTAGCAGAGAAAGGGTTGCTACTACCATTCAACTAACCCTTTAATTAAAAAACAGCTGCACAATCTAGATTTACCCTCAGGACTGAATATATCATGTTTCTAATACCAGGAAATACACATAGAAAAATTCAACATGCTATTTTTTTCAATTTCTTTAACTTTTACTAAATAACCTTTAGAATCTAAGTTTCTCCGAAATTTGTTTTTCTGAAGTAAAAGAAATTTGTATTACTATATCATAAGCAATTAAAACCATAACATGTTTAGGGTATGGTTATCTGTTAAGTTGTTGAAATTTAACATGAAACCTATCATCACCCACCATCTAAAAACGTGGGGTAAAATCTAAATACAGCTGCTACGACTTCCAGCTTTCTTGTACATTTGTCAGCTGACCTGCACACAGCTGCTTTCAGGTCACGTTCAGATGCTGGATCCAGGAGGGTAGAAGGTGTAAGCACACTGCAGGGCTCAGACCTGCTCACCACTCACTATGCATTCTGCGTTTATTTCCTCAGCATATGTTCCCAGCACTGGATTGATGGCACCTAGCACCTCACTATCAAAGTGCCCGCTAGAAACAGGACGAGCTATGCAGCCACCTCCATGCTCCAGTAGACACAGCAATGCCCACCTCCGGGTGTATCCATTAGAGAGAAAATTCTTTACTCAATGGATAAGCAAAAGAATAACCTCATTGTTAGGAAAGCTATTTGGATAAGCAGTCTCCATGATGTCACTTTTCTGCTGATAGCTCAAAATCCAAAGGAATAATGAATTTAGAATTTAAGACAAACTTCTTTTGGGTTACTTACCATTTTTTGAAATACAAAGACCTGTTGAAACAGACTTACTGATAATACATACTGATGTTTTATGATGATGGCCATCTCATTATGAAAACAGACTTACTGATAACACATACTGATGTTTTATGATGATGGCCATCTCATTATGAAAACAGACTTACTGATAACACATACTGATGTTTTATGATGATGGTCATTTCATTATGAAAACAGAAAAGCATAAACTTACTAAGACAGCTAGCGGGAGAGGAATAAATCCCATTCTCCGTGCTACCGAGTCACTGTAGTCTGTATATGCCTGCAGAGAATGGAGAAAAGGACTCACTCAGTTTAATTAGCATCTAGAAAGTACCATTCACTCATCAGCAGAAGCTCTGAACAGGTGTGGTACAAACTGAAGAGAACGCAGCACCTGCCCCATAACTGAGCAGAAGGATGCAGGAACCTAAGTGGTCACCACACATTTCAAATAAGAAGTTATATCATTGCTAAAATGTTGCAGAAACATACAGCATTTAATGTTATTGCTGTATAAATATTTAATGTCTAGAAAAAGACAAGTTCAAGTCTATAGTTTTATCTGTAGTACATTTAACCACTAGGGAGATAATTTCAGACAACACCTTTAAATGAAATGCTCACATTTTTCTGTCGGCTGCTGACAAGGTCAAATGCAAGGCTGGCTCTATACTCACTGTAGACCTGAAGGCAAAAAAAAAAAAAAAAAAAAAAAAAAGGTAAGATGCAGTCTACAACATACACACAGTGGAAAGGTTTAGGCTTTGTAGATAAAAATGCTTCCTACCTGCGGGGCAGCTACCCACCAACCCCACAGTTCCCCAGAGTTTTCTTGAGTGAGAGTAGCAGGAAATATTAGATAGAAGGATTTAGAATATGAAGATAAACAAATAGAAAATACAGGATAGCCTCCAAGAAGGCCTGGAACCTATTCCAACGAGCCCTGACTGTCTCTGCCCTAAGGTATTTATAGAAACGCCAAGTGGTAGAGCAAAAGACCTCCCCGCAGCATAGCCAAGTGCAGACCACCTCAGACACCAGCACTCAGGCCCGTGGTCCAATCATCCTCTCTATGAAGACCTGCTGAGTAAAGCCACTAAGAACCTGAAAATGGGCTTCCACACCTACCTACTCAGGGAAAGATGCTAATGAGCAACCAGACATCTACAGCTTGAGGAAAACGGTTAGCTTCCCTGAGCTGCTACATTTTTTTTTTTTTTTTTTGGTTTTCGAGACAGGGTTTCTCTGTGTAGCTTTGCGCCTTTCCTGGTACTCGCTTTGGAGACCAGGCTGGCCTCGAACTCACAGAAATCCGCCTGCCTCTGCCTCCCGAGTGCTGGGATTAAAGGCGTGCGCCACCACCGCCCGGCCTGAGCTGCTACATTTTAAAGGCTTTGCTCTAAAGAGGAATAACAGCCAATGACTACAGTTCCCAGAGTTTGGACTTTAGGGAGAAGTGGCCATTTTAAGCAGTGCTATATCGAAAAAATAATTCTGGAATTTTGAGTGCACAGTTAAGTATTATAACCGTGTATTTAACCACAACAATAACACCCTTCCAAAAAAGGATGCTGATAGTGAGTGAGACAGAAATGGGCTGGACCTTATCAGAGCCATTGTAGCAGCCTCTAGGGAGCATGACAATTGTATTCCCACTAAAAATGGCATGAACTACCTGAATCAAACCTTTAATTTCAGGTACTGAGAAAATACCCTACAAAAAAGAAAATCATCTGTATTGACAAAGCCAAGAGAGAAAATGGTGAATTCAGTTTTGATTTCTGCTTTGCTGAAAGGACAGAAACATGCTTCAAGCATTTAGAAAACCAGAAACAGGATTTTGCAACTGGTACTGCATTCACTTTTGCGCTGAACAATAAATAAGTTGTCAAATATGATTGTCAAAAATATAACTCAAGAAAATCAAGGAAGCTGCTGAGCTAACTGTCTCTGTTTGGAACTAAGGCTGAGGCTCTGACAATGACACTCTCCACCTCCATGTACCTGTATACTGATTTATAGCCGAGGAGCTAGTTCTAAAGGTACTAGAGAAAATGGTTACAACATAAAGAAAATCCCCCAAAGCTTCCTCAAGTGAGTTCACAAGTAAAATGTACAGCTTGTCTCCTAGGACTTAGGTACCTGATTATATTCACAGAAAAAAACAAAACCCAATTTCTAAATAGGAAATATTTTGATGGTTCTATTTTAAAATAGATCCAGTATGATTTTAATAATAAATACAATAAACCAAAGGTTACCTTATGATAATAATGAGTCAAGGAAACATTAAATAGGAATTGCTAGAAATACATACATCTGCAGTGATGTCATTGAATTTGGTGATAAAGGCGTGCTTTACAATATCCACAGCAATTTCTGACGCGATCACCATACAGACATCGGGAAACAACACCCAGAGATGATCTATAAAGCAGGTAAGAAACAGACAATTAGACCTCTTCATAGAAATAGAACCTGTACCTCAAGCTCCTAGCAGCCTGGAACCTCCAACAGGGCACACTCTAGTATTTTCAATGAATAACGGAGAACTAGCATTTTATTAATTAGAACCTTCATGGCCAGAGTAACGTTTTACCAAGTTAAAGGATAATTAATGTTTATCCGGTGTCCTAGCACCACTTCACATGCAGGCCAGCATCCAGAGGCCTTTCCTATGAGGAAACCACACACTGGAGAGATGACTAGGTAAGTGGGTCCTTAGAACACCTAGCAGATGTGTTGAAGCCCTTTCCTCCCTGATCACCATGGCTTAAAGAGCTGGTTGTTTTATTTCACAGCACATAGACATAACTTACTATATCTGCTTATTTTAGTAAGACTTCAATTCAGTACTACATAACTGATAAACCCATCCACAGGCATCCTCCCCAGGTCCCAAACAAGAACCGAAGAAGTGCAAAGCAAAGATGTTTAGAGATGCTGGTTGGGGCTTACAGAAACTCAGCATGGACTACTGGAGGGCAGGGTTGCCTACATGGACAACAGAGGGAAGCTTTTCTGAGTCTAGCAACTCGCTGAAGCTAATAGGCTCCTAGGACTCTTAATAGCAAATGCTGCCATCTCCTGCTATGCTCCTGGGAAAATTTTCTAAGCATCTAAAGCCTAGTTTCCTCATCTACAAAATGAGACTAATAGAATGTTTACATTTCATTACTGTAAGATTTAACTGAGATACTGGAATGCAGCAATGTGCTTTCCATACAAAATAGTACTTTTGCTGTTAGGTACCTTGGGCACAAAGGGAAAGCAATTATAAAACAAAACCGAAGTATGAAAGCACGATGTCCAAACCAGTGAAAGCATCAATGCATGGTGTTCCCTTGTCACTGCACAGTGGAGGTAAAGGAGGTTTAAGGTATGATTACGGGAATTCACACATCCAGTTCTCAGATCGATCGGGCCTTCCTCTGGCATAACAATTCTGTTCCTTTGGGACTAATTCCGTCTGGGCTCCATTTCTGGGGCCAGTCACACATGCCCACTCTGTCTTTTGTGGAAACTGTTAGCTGATCTTGTCAACACTATGCACCAAAAGCATCCAGGTAGAGGCCAGAGAAATGGCTCAGTGGGTAAAGGAACTTGCTGCCAAGCCTGACCACTTTGAGTTCGTGCCCCAGAGCTACCACTGTGGAAGGAGTTAAGTGATTGTCACAAGTTGTTATCTAACCTCTGCATGAGTGTGCAAGTGAGCATGTGTATCCACAGGCATGAGTTAGGACATGTGCACACACACATGAGTGTAAAGCTAATATTTTTGAAAGCATGTAGATAACACAAAGTCAGGTGTGTAGCATGAGGGGCTTTCCCACCAGAGGTCAAGTGGCCTTTGGATCTATTCAGATTAGAGCTGTTAAGATCTACAATTTGACCATACAGGTTCTGTAAGAAAGTAACCCCTGGAAATGTATTTCCAAACTCAATATCACTTTATGTGTGGTTCTAATTCTTCAAATATCCCTGAAAACAAGCCACAAGTCAAGGTAGCAAGAGGCTTCAAATGCTTAGGACATCCACAATGTTGGAAGTCACACAAGAACTATGAAACATTGTCTGTTCCATTAGGAACGAACTGTACATTAAGAAAAAAAGCCTGCAAATGACCTGAGCTATCGGAACAAGTTCTGTGCTGCAGTCACCTCCTACCCCATCAGCCTGCGAGGCCTGTGAACTCCTCAGCACTTTTACAGCTGTCCTGGGCTGAGCCATTTGCCTGGGACGGGGCATAGCAGTGCCTGGCTGCTAACTGAACAGGTGAACATTTGTGGAATTCTGACAACCTCTTGTCAGCCAGATTCAGGAATGAATATAAGCAACACAATTTATTGACTTTAATCTATTTCTAAAATTCACCCTCACTAAAAAAAAAAAAAAGGTAAATGTGAGGAAGAGCGAAGGCTCTAACCTAATGGGACCCAGAGTAACCACAATAGCTACAGCTCCAAGAGGGCCCTGAGCTGCTGCACTTGGAGTATGCTTAGCCACATGAACATCTGCAGAGACACAGGTCTTATGAGAAATGACAGCATCCAACTCCATAGAGTATGAAACATCCATTCCCCTGGAAGAGCCATTTCAAATACACAAACATCAGTACAGACAGGCACTTCAGCACTGACTTTACTTCATGTGAAAGAATGATTTTTTTTTTTAAGTTTTTTGAAAACTAAAAAAGATATGGTTTCTCTGTGTAGTCCTGCTGTCCTAGAACTTGCTCTGTAGACCAGGCTGGCCTCAAACTCGGAGATCTGCCTGCCTCTGTGTCCCAAGTACTGGGATTAAAGGCACGTGGCACCACTACCCAGCCTTGATTTGTCTTAAGAGTAAAATTAGCCAGGCAGTGGTGGCACACGCCTTTAATCCCAGCACTTGGGAGGCAGAGACAAGTGGATCTCTGTGAGTTCAAGGTTAGCCTGGTCTACGAGCCAGTTCCAAACTGTCTCAAAAAATAAAAAACAACAACAAAAACAAAAACAAAAAAAGAGTAAATTTAAAGGACACCATATTTGATCCAAGAGGCACTTACCTGGATTCCAAGAAAACTGTTCCATGTTTCTTAAGCACACTATTAGCAAAAGCACATAATTTGTGAATCGTTCCTTAATATCTTAAAAAAAAGAGAGAGAGTTGAACATTAAGTGCTAAAATGTATTAAATAGGGAAATAATTAAATAATTCTATTAAAACATCTGTAAAAAAAATAGTGATTTTTGGAACCCATGGGGTTCCTTTTTAGATACCAAAATTCACAGTGCTCAGGTCCCTCATACCAAACATTGCACTATCTACCTGTACATAACCTATCACCTTCTGTCATATGCTCCAAGTCATCTTTGTATCTTAAGTTGTATCAAATACAATGTACATAGTTGTTATGATGCATTATGTAGGGAGTGGTGACAAGGAAAGTCTTCACATGTTCAATGAGGATGTGACTTTCGTTTAGAATATTTCCTACAGCCATGGAGGACTCACAGCTAATTGTGTGTGTGTGTGTGTGCGCGCGCGCGCGCATGCACGTGTGTGTGCATGTGTGCGTGCATGCGTGTGCACATATACCCATGCGTGCAAGCCATTACTTTGTTTCCAACATATTACCAGTATGGGATTTAAAAAAATTAAAATGTTCAAACTGGGTCATTAAATGCCTCCAACAGTCTTTGGGAATATATGACAAGTGTTTTCATTTTTATAGAAGAATAAAAATAAAATAGAATCATAGAATAAAATACAAGACTTTGGGTAAAATAAACTTGTGTGCTTCCAGGAAATATCTAACCTGGTAACAAATGTGTATGTAATTTCTTTCTTAAGAGAATACTTGCATTGTAATAGCATTGCTTGGTGGTAGCCAGGGGATTTCTTTTGTGTGTGTGTTTATAAAGAATTAGGTTTCACAGTGGTGTTTGCCCTAAGTTAATAACTGGCTGATTAATTGGAATGAATTTAATGAAAATAAAGAACTGACTTCTTGTCAGAGACAATTTATATATTTAATTTTTTTCAGCTGTTTTCTTCTTAGGAGCCCAAGATACCACATAGTCAAGAAAAAAGTACCTGTGACAATGAGAGTGTACCATATGCGTGTGTCTGTGTAAGCCTGGAAGCTGTGGCTAGAAACTGTCACTCACGTAGCACAGCTTCCATCCCACCTGACTGTGACACTGCCTGATCAGAACCCTGCACCACCACGTCACCTCACTGTCCTCTGTGGGACCGACCATTCTTTTTTTCCATTCCCCACTGTTGTTGCTCCACACCACAACTGGATTTCCCTCCATTGCAAATCCTCTCAGGTGAGCTACCTTTACTGTCTGTGCCTTCCCCAAATTCTTAAACTCTTCCAGTTAGAGCCAGTACCTTTGTTCCAGAGTCACCAAGCTTCTCACTTGTGGGTCTGAACTGTACCTTTAACCCTTGAGCTCAGTGGACACACATGCTGTGCAATCCATGAAACCAGAGTGTGAATTCTTAAACAATACCAGTTGCAAGGTATAGATAGCAATGAATTTTGAGGTTCAGAGTACAGATATACCCCCTGTGAAATGCATGACAGAACTGGAAAAGCATATGCGGGGTTTTCAAGTGCTCATTCTGACAAGCTCACAACACAGTGCATACTCTTTCGGATGATTTCAAAGGGGATGCAATTTAAAGTCTGTCCTAGCATAATTCCTAGCCAAATCAGTTCAAAGAGAGGAAATACTCTCTGTGCTTCCTTAGAGGTGGATCTGAATTCATGGGGGTGCTTTTCTTAATGGACCTTTAACTGGAATTCTATACAGTTATTCACAGATCTGTCTCTGTATGTATGTTAAATTCTTTCTAACTTTCACTAACAAAGTTAACAAAGCAATGTACTCATTTTAACTGTCCCACTAAGAATGGCTGTATAAGACAAACTTGGTTCTTAACCCAATTATCTGGAAGGAAACTGAGCATATCATTTGAAGCAAGCCAAGCAGGCTTCTGAGCAAATGGAGCCTGAGCAAGACCAGTATTTAGGCTTGTATCCACTCTCGCCCATAGAAGCTGCGACACACAACCCCCATAGCCATTTCAGCTGCGAGAGCACCTAGGGGAGCGGAAAACTCTCTTCAGGGGCTCTTGAAGAAAACAGTTCAGAAAACAGGTGATTCAAACTATGAGAAAATGAATAAAAACCAACCATTTGACGGATAAATACAAGTTTATAATATGAAAAATGGAGATTTTAATATTATGTAAAGTTGACAAGATAAAAATTTTTATTACAAAAATCTACCAACGTAAGTATGTAAATGAAACTATGGAATATTAAAATGAAGTTTTATTCTGGTACTTTCTACTTTTTTTACATTTTAATGTTTTACATACATCTTGAAGCCAAGACTTTATTTACTTACTTAAACTGTGAGCTTTACTAAAACATAACTCAAATCTTTAAAAAGTTTTTTTCATAGTAAAGCAAAATCTCATATAAATGATGCTGTGGCTCAGAGCTTTCAGATCCATCATGGACAGCCTCACAGAACTGCCTAGACCTTATTCATTTTCCATTTGTTCTTCTTATTCCTTGAAAAGTTCTCAAATCTACAATTCTAAACCGTTTGCTTTAATTTATTCATGCATCATCATTTTTGTCATGAATTTCCATACAATGAAATGCACAGATCTCGAGTACATAGGTTGGTAATGTCTGGTGCCATTTTAACTAGAAATGGAAGAGTTCTACCATCAACAAAGTTTCTCTGACCCTTTCTCCAGTTATGTTCCATTCCCAACAAGTAACCACTCTCCTTTCTGTCATCATAAATTAATTCTGTCTGATCGCAGACCTCAGACAAACGAAATTCAATCATACTTTCTGAGGCTGGTGTTTGTTTCTGTGATGTACACAGCAGGATAGATCACTAATTCATTTTTCCCCTTCATTTTACCTTGTTTGGTGTTGTGTGAATGTGTTGATGTCTGGACAGTGTATGGGGAGGCAAGAAGTGTTGTTCCTCAGGATCCATACACCTCTCTTTTGACAGGACTTTCATTGTGCTGGGGGTCACTGAGTAGGTCAGGTTGGCTGCTAGCAGCCTCGGGGAGGTGTGTGCCACCACACCCAGTTTTATATGTGTTTTCACAATAAAGCTGGGTATTCAGGCTTGGGCGGCAAAGCACTTTAGCAACCAGGCTACTTCCCCAGCCTCCGTTTTCCTTTATTTGCTGAGCAGTATTACATGGCTTATACGTACAACCATTTATTTATGTTCCTGTTCATCCTGGGTTGTCTCCACTTCGGGGCTACTCTGAGTAGAGCTGCCACAGTAACTCCCAGTGCTGAATTACAGGGTAGTGAACGCCAAAAAAGAGGCTACCCCAAAGCTTTCCAGAGTAGTTGCAATGTTCATAGTCAAACTCACCACCAAAGCACAGAGAGGTAGTTAGTCCCTATCTTCCCAAGTTTGGCATTGTCAGGCTACAAGAGCATTCTGGTGGCCATGCAGTGATGTCTCATTTGATTTTCCTTTGTATTTCCCTAGTGATACTTTCCCTAATGATCCGAGGCACCTGCGTGTGAACGTACTGGCCATTTATATTTCCATTTTCTAGATCCAAGTCTTTTGCTATTCTAAATCAGATCACTCTTTTATAATTAATTGGCAGAATTTGCAACACATAATCAGGGATGATAAAGTCCTTTTTCAGATACATATATAACCTCAACTTTTTTCTTTTAACATAACTCTGCTCTGCCTTTTCATTTTTTAAAAATGCTTTTCCTTCATTTTCATTTTGTGTGTATGAGTGTTTTACCTGCAAGTATGTCTGTGCTCCAGATACTTGCAGTACCCATGGAGACCAGAAGGGGCGTTGGATCTTCTGGGGCTGGAGTTATAGACACAGGTCTTCTCAGAGAGCAGCCAATGCTCTTAAGCTGTGTGAGCCATCTCTCCAGTCCCAGCCTTTTCATTTTTAATCAGCATATATACATTTTTTTAATTCTGAAATTCAACTTATATATTGTCCTTATGGTTAGTAATTTTTTTGTGTAGTCTCTAAAAATGTTCCCCTATACAAAACTTGTGGATATAGTCTCCTATATTTTATTTTAGAAATTTTAAGATGTAGCACTTATGCTAATGGCAACAAACAGTTTTGAATTAACTTTTTTGGAGGAGGATGGGGTCAATGTTCTTTCATTTAATATTTATCCAGATGTTACCACTACTAGGTGAAAAATACCTCAGTAAATACTGATCTGTTTTAGAAAACACAATTTTTAAGCCTTTAAAAAATGTTTTAAAATACAACTACTTCTCATTAAGATGTTATTCAACATTTGTTTATGGTAATGAGTCACCTTCAATGAATGCTAATTAGAGCTACAATCAGAATCTGACTACTTACCACTATTTGACATCTGAAAGAGATTGTTCTTTTCAAACTTCTTGAAAACACTTCCTTTAATTTCAACAAACTGAAAGAGCAACAGAAATACCATCTTCGTCACTTTAACAGTTGTAAAAATCAATCTCTCCACAAAAAGCTTCTTAGGATAAGAGGAAACAAAGACTCTTTTTACATGCACAATATTAGTGTGACCGCCCTTCCTAAACTAACAATACAAAGTACAATTTTGCACTTACATTGTTGGACATCATGATGGTAAGCAGCGACTTGTTGTGAGAGTTAAAAGCCACATTGAGAGTCGTTGCTTGAACCATTATGAGAATTGCATGTAGAACTAAGAGTAAGTCAAGGAAAAAACTTGTTTTCAGAAAATTATTAACACAATATCAAAAATGGGAGAAATGATCTCATTTTTCTAGATCAAATCTGACTGACAAATATTTTCTTATTGTCACAATTTTCCTATTATCTATTTGATATAGATTTGGTAAGACATATGGACACCACAGGAAACAAGCAGAAGCAGAGGGAAATCTGTACATCCATTATTTAGAACTGAACCCCTGGCACCTAGCACAATGCTTAAGAATTAAGCCCTCAAAAAGGTGCTGAATAAATTGAAGAAATTATGGTGAATGATGAGAGGAAAGAGTAAGATACACACATTCTGCATTATGATAATTCAAAGTTTTAAAAGTGAACACCAAAGTTAGTATAGAGTTGCTTTTCTTTGGTTACTCAAGTGATAGAGAAGATTAAAATGGTAAGAAATGTCTCAGGCTGTTCTTCACGTCATGCAGAATTATATCCTATTGCCCACAGAATAATTCACCTTTGTTCCACTAAAATGGGAGCAAGCTCTGTCCCACTTTGTTCCCAAGTATTAATTTCTTCAATGTATCAGTGACAGTAAGGAAAAGATATGACAGAGTCCTGTGAATGTGTCCTGCTTTCATAGATATGCACATGTATGTAAACCTATGTGAGTGTAAACACAAGTATGCACACATGCACAGGCACACACACACACACACATACATTAGAAAGTACTTGTTCTCCAAAAGAAAAACTTGAAGCAAGAGAAACATATGTGCACACAGACACACAAACACAATCTCCAAAACTGTATCATGCAAATTACAACCTGAAAAAAAAACTTGAGAGTCACACAGCTATGAATATTAACTACAGGCAGACATCAACGTTTCCTTATAATCAGTCAATCACAAGGAAAAGTAGTTGTGCATCCAGAAGGCCTTAAACTAATTTACAATGGATATTAAAACCAATTTTTCAAAAGAAACCAGGGATTTCATTTTAATCTACACACATACAGCATTTCATGCAGGGACAGGTAAACAAATAAAATAGGGTAGAATCACACTGGTGGCTGGAATGTTCACGTCTACAAGGATACAGACATAGAGAACAGCCATAAAAAAGTGAGGGATGACTCCGATGTGTGCTCTTTTTCTTTCTTTAGGCTCGGTGGCTGTCCAGTAGAGAGCATCTAAGATATCTTGTCCAAATGAAGAGAACAGACGATCGGCTACCTGCAGAGGGAAATAGCAGACCCGTTTCCTAACTGCTCAGTTAAGTATTTCACCAGCCACCAGATGAAAAGCAAATATTGAACCTGATTTTACGATTCTGGAAGGGAAGCTGAAGAGGAGCAAAGCTTATAACTTCCTCCACTTACTCCTGGCTTATGCTGAGTACTCCATACATATGTGGAATCACAATTGGCTTAGTCAAATTAGCCATTTGTAAAAAACAAAAACAAACAAACAAAAACCAAAACAAAACAAAAACTTTAAAAAATTGGGAAACTTGAAATAAAAAGTTCAAAACAATTTATGTTTAGTAAAGCAAGAACATAATTAACAGTCACTCAGACTCTTTAAAGTTCTTATAAGAAACAAAAAACCAATAGGTAAGTGGGTTTGCAATAGATTTGCAATTTGATAGTGTATGTTCTCAAAACTGTGCAGGCAGTGGGAAGCTTTCCTCTAATTGGAGGAAACGCCTATCTTTGAGGAGCTGCTCCCTTCAAGCATGATCCAGGACCAGTGGTTCAGGCGTCACCTCAATAAAAGCTTAGCTCCCAAAGCCCACTAAATCTGCACTGTCCCAAGATCCTCCAGTGAATGACGCCCCTTTCCCAGAAGCTACAGCAAACCTTCTTTGCCCACTTCCTCTATACTGTTAGACTTGACGTCTTGAGGACTGGCCAGTCTGCAGGCAGCAGGACCAGAGCGAGCATGCAGGAGCAAGTGGCCTTACCTCTAGCATGTTGTAGATGATATAGAGCTTGATGACAGACTGCCCTCTTATCAGGTGGTACATCATGGAGTAGTCAACATAGTGCATCATAAAATAGCAGATTATCAAAATGACACCCTTCAAAATGTCACACACCTGTGCAGGCTGAAGCAAACGTCTGTCCCTGAAACACACAATGGAAACAGGGCTTTTACTCTTGGTGTTCTCAAAGCAAGTCATCTTTACTGGACAAACAACAGCATCCCAAGGTCACAGTGAAAATCAGCTGACGTTATAAATCTTAACAAAGATGGTCACCCAGAAGACTGTGGAGTAGGACACTTTGTGCTGCATGCACAATATAAAGATGTTAAACTAGAAGTGGATGAGGACTGAAGAGAGCGGGCAGGCACCTGCTGCTGCTGGTACTTTAAAGCAGCAGCTCTCCGGGGGAGGCAACCTCACCGTACTTGTGACCGCTGGATCAGCCTGCACAGTCCAATGGGTGTTTTGTGCAAACCAATCTGCACCTTGTCCACTGTAGTCAGCAACAGCCCTGGCTGGCTACACAGAGAGTCTGAGGCCAGTGCTGGGATTACAGCCATGCCTAGCTAGCTCCGGATTGTTCACAGTGGTTCGAAGGACCTCATATCTTTACCATAATGTAGGCGCCTCCCTGAACACATCCTATAATTTTTCCAGCCCATTCTTGACAAATTTCTACTCTTTTTCAACTACAAGCTGGCACAATGTACATGTCTCCTAAGTAAAAATGTATCTGCTTTATAAATCCTAAAATTTTAGGTGTATAGTTATATCACTTGATATTTTGGAGAGAGACAGTCAATGTGGCCTCTGTAGGGTTGTGTCAATTTACACTTCTGCTAGCAGCATATTGAGAAGCCTGTGGTCTATGAGCTCCAAAACAACTCATGACCAATTTCTGAATTTTTGCCAGTTGCCCTGGTGAAAAACAGAACCCAATATAGTTTCAGTGTTACTTTACCTCAGGAGTAGAGTTGGTACCGGGTGAAGATCAAACCTTGCTCATGCTAACGAAGTGCTCTGCCACTGAACCATACCTCCATTTAAAATAATCTTAAACAATATTTTGAGACAAGTCTCATTAAGGTGCCCTGGAAGGCCTTGAACTTGCAATCTTCCTGCCCTGGTCTCCTAAACAGCTTGGATTATAGGTCTATGCTATCAGGTCTTGCTCTGAATGACTCATTTATATATTTAAGATTTATTTAAATTTCCAGTGAATCCTTTCCTCATCTTCTTTTCTTCTTTCTCTCCCCCTCCTCCTTTTTTGTACTAGTTTGAAGGACAATCTTTTACTGTAGAAGTTAGTTCTTTGTAAGATGACTTGAATTTTTCATAAATAAAAAATGAGTCGATTCTTCCTTCTGAGACCAGATCTTAAAAATTAAGCCTAAATTAAGGAAGGAACAACAAGATGGAGAAAACAAACAGGAAAGAAATTTAGGATTCCCCTTTACTGGACCTAACATTTTTATGACAAGAATGAATACATCTGAGTCTGCTGCAGGCTTACTCCTCTGGATCAAGGTTCAGACTTCTGTTTGGGCAGATTTTACCTGCAGCACACTCAACTGTAAGGACCAAGTGCTTGCTTTAGGAGCTGTGGCCTCTTCATCTTCACCAGCAGTGACGACTCTAAGCAACAGTGTGAGCTGAACTCATTTGCTACTGGGCCCCTGACCTCTGAGCCACACACCAGACCTCTTGGGAGTTTCTTGGCCATCTATTCTGTTCAGCTCTTCTCAGCCTGCCCATATGAGCAGGGCTTTTCCAAAAGAACACGCAAGTCTCTTAAACTGTTTCTATAACTAGGATGAAGTACTGGCTCTGAAAGCAGCTGTCACAGGACTGCATTTCCATGGGTTACCAGTAAGTTTGCATACAATATGGGACACTGCAGGTATGAAACAGACATATCCAGGAAGGGTTCTAAGTAGATGGGAAGACATTCTAGTGATCCTACATGGAGACAGACCTGGCTTTGTTAGTCAGATCACAGGTCCTCCAACAGATGTAGAATTCTGACTGATTTTTCTTTGCAGCTCAGGTTAGAGCTCTGGGCAGAAATACACCGAGCACACAATCACCACCATTACTTCTATCCCAACTTTCCTTTCTCCAATGCTGATCTCCCCTCCTACAAAGATTGTGGCCTCATTCTCATGGGAAGCAGGGTATATTTTATCTTCAGCTTCCCACATACCCAACTTAGAGCACAGTTCTCTGCCAAGGACTAACTGATAATCCAGGAGATTTCATGCCCCACTCCATACAAGGCTAGGACTGGGAGCAGTGATTCTTCTGTCAAGAGCAAACACATTTCTATTTCAAATATCAAGAGGAGACATGATGAATAGTCCTGCCTTCCTGGCCTATGGGTGGTTGTTGCCCCACTGACGGCCAGGGAACATATTGAGAGGCATCAATGCAGGCATGGCTCTTAACAACCACAGACTTTTGAAACTTTAAAAATGATCCTGCAAACTGATACAAATCAGCAATTCATTCCAACTTGTTAGTAAACTTAAATTATATAATTTATCATTTGGAACAGTTATCGTGTTAAGAAACAAACATATCTCTCATTTTATTAATTTATAAAATACACAATAAAAAGAAAACAGGACAAAAGACACTGCACTGGTTCCTCAGCTATCTGTCACTGCCTGCTCTGGGGAAATCTTCCACTGCTAACTTAACTGGCTGCTCTGGTGATTACAGGTTTTCAAAATTAAGGACTGCTATTCAAACACAACATAAAACTTGTTTCTCAGTCCCTGTAAACAAGGATCTTCTTTCCACATGTGCCTGTTAATAAAAAAGGAAAGTAGCAAAAACAAAACAAACCACTCCTCAAGTAGCATCTTAAAAGATGCCTGTATGCATGACAGCTTCTCCAAGATCTAACCTCACAAATGAGTTTATCTAATTAAAACAACTTGAACCAATCACAGCATTTGCTCCTCTCTACCAGTATATTTTTAGACAACTATCAGTAAGCATTACAAACTCCATAAGAAGCTTATCTATAATGCTGCCAATCAATCTGGAACGGGCATCTGAATCTTTCAGGCTGACGATCCAGTTACGATGGCTGTTAAAGAGCAGTTATGGGCAGTTCCTTTAGCAAATGCTGGAAATCTCAAGAGCATGCTGCACAAAGTAAAAAAACAAAACAAAACAAAAAAAAATCACACTAATCTAATTTAGCTTTGAATAATAGTTTGATTACATGTCATGGCATGACAAGATTAAATAAGATACACAATAGAAATTAAAATAAAAATATTTAACACAATTTAAAAGATATTCAAGTTAAAACACCTATACAGAAAGTAGATTCCCTGCATTCTGAAATTTCACCTTTTAATTCCTACAAATAATTCCACTATACTTTTGCAGTTACTACAAATAACAATTTCATGTAATACATTTTACATCTCGGAGCTGTTTAAAGTCTCATAGATCCATGGAAGTAGAATTATATGGCAGAGTATGATGCTCACTGGGAGGCATCCTCACCCTTGATATCTGCTGTGAAAGTGAAACTGGTACCAGCAAGATCAAGAAGGAAGAGGCAATCATAAACCCAGCCCCCGGAGCCGTGCTGCCCAGTTCATTTCACCATGGACACAGGCCAGGTGTTGGCATGACTCACTTCACTGTAAAACACGTGTGTAACTGAAGGGGGAGAAGGACAAGTACTATTGAGATTTAAAACACTATGTATTTCATGTGGCTCACATTTTTTAAAAGAGAAGTCCCTTTATAATCTTAAAGTAAACTAGAATAAAGTACTAAGATCAAGATGCTCTCCTGACCTTGGAAACTGAATATTTTTGAAGTTTGACTGACACACAGCAAAAAAATAATCTCTTAGCATTTTATACTTGATGACTAACATCTTTTCTTGTACCTTGAATTAATTATATTAGAATGAAGTGGCTGATTTATGAAGCTGTTTGTTTGGAACAACACAAAATAAAAGGGTGCTTCTAGGAACAAGCGGCTGGGCTGAGCCCTGGGGCAAGGACTGAGGTGTTTACTGCCACAGAGACCCACAGAGTCATTAGAGATACGTCACAGGTGATTTTCATGGATGACAGTGTGGTCAAACACTGTGAGGATGTGTGGATAAAACTTAAGACCCAGTGAGGACGCTCCTGAAGTTAGGGAATCACATTCCCTCAGTGCTTCCATCCTCAAATGGTTCTGTGGCCTATGCTGGTGCTTTTGCTTTTGTGCGGAGATTAATTTGGCCAAGAGTATAGAAGGAAAATCAGGGTTTACTCACCACAAGGAGTCCCTGTGCCACCACACTCCATCCTATAAAGGAAGTGAAAGTGCTCCTCCCTTCGGTCTGATTTACAAGAGAGAAAGAAAGAGAGAGGTTGTAATGTTGCTACGCTACTTAGAGCGTCATGCTGAAGAACATGGGGCGACAAAACCTGATGCTATGAAAGCTTTCTTGTAACAGTACACTGCTCTCCACTGGTGAACCACACCATCAGCCCTGGTAAGAGGGAATAATGGACGTACTTGTTTCCCCAACAAAGATACCAAGAGCTATCCATACATGCTCTTGTGGTGGCATTAGTTACTCAGGCCAGAGTAAAGGCTTAATTTTGTATGGAAAGAGAAAAGCCTATTTATTGTGCACATATAATGTTATTTTGAGAATAACTATGTTGAATGAGGTAAGGCACATAGAGGAAAGCCAACAGGTGAAGAAACTCAAGAATTTGAAATCCATAGTTCTTTTGGGAGATAAGAACTCTCCTATGGGGTAAACTCTCAAAAGAAAAGATACTCTCCTTTCCTAAAAGAAGAAAAAAAGAAGTCAATGAAGCCTTCAATAAGAGTCATGTCTAAAACAAAGACAAGGGATCAGAAAATTTGTTTGCCTGAATTTTATTTACTCTAATTGTAAAAGAAAAACACCCTCATATTCTTAAATCTAGTCAACTCATTTATCCCTGTATAACGTTCTGCAGAGCTTCCTTTACTAATAGCTGTCAGCTCTGGGCTGTCAGGTCTGGGCTCTAGATTTGACCATTTTCCTCTGCAATCTCATTCAACATGTAACTTAGTGTGACACAATTCTAAAGCACAATATAATGGAAATTTTAGGAAGAGACAGTATTCCCACAGATACTCCATAAATTATACATATATTTGGTATTTTTAACATATTTCACAAACTTGGAATATGTTAAACTTAGAAAGACAGTATTTGATAAGCCCAGAAAACTCACATAATGTATCCTAACCCAATTCTGTTTCTATGTCTTCAGTCATTGAAAACACACATCATCCTAATCTCTAAACTGAAGCTATCTTATCCTATCTAGGAAAGGAGAAAACTTGCTTCTCATGACCCCAGATGCATCTCTCTGTCTCTCATTCAACACTGGGTAGCAGGGGTTAAGACTGTTAATTCATCAGAAACAGATTCAACCAAGTCTTTCTAAGATCACTGAGAAGTGGTATAAACTTTCCACAGGAGCAGTGCAGCATCCTTTATAAGCAGCACACCCCACCGTAGACTCACAATAACACCCCAACAACATCCCCCAATGAACACAATTTTAACTGGTTGAGAGTTGGCAAAACAGTCAAAAGGAAGGCTGAGTTACTGAACAGGCTACAAAATCTTCCTGGTTCTCACCCCTTGTTAAAGGCAAAGCCTCTGTTCACTCAATTGTTAACCAGTGGCAACAAAAACCCAAACCTCAAACCAAAGTCAAAAACCACATCAAGATAGCAGAAGATCTAGAAATAGGCTGAAAGCAGAAACTCTGGGTGAGGGCATCCTTTGCTTTAAAGTCTCTCACAGATGCTGACCAGAGAGAACTACAGGCAGAAGAGGAGGAAACACTCACTCAAGGTAGCAATGTCAAAAGACATCGTCCTGCTATAGACTACTCTTGCCATGTTGGGATTTAATTAACAAACACAGCTTTCTTCTATTTTTAGAAAAAAATTAACAAAGAGACTAGGAAGATATTTTTTGACAAAATATCGAAACGGAAGAGATGAGAATGATTAACAGCTGTGAAAAAGCATCCAATCAACGTCTCTGTAGGTTTCCAGTCAGACTGAAGGAAAGAGCACTTTTTGTTTGCTGAAAAAGATGGAACATGAGACAGCTATAGGCAAAACAAATGAAATAATCTTTAAAAGAAGTACAGATATTGGAAGGGAGGCTGCAAGATAGAAAAATTTGGCTATTTCTAAATAATTCTGTAAAAATAAAATGTATTTGGGTATTCCAGGAATACTTGAAAGGTCATAGGCATAATATTAATGATAGTTTTGTTCAGAGTCACTTTTCACAGTATAATATGTTTTCAGTTCCATGCTTTAAAAAAATTAACAGAGACATTATTTTCACTGTTCAGAGAAAATAAACTGTGGCTCACACTACTCTAAACACACATTGTTTAACTCATATATAAAATATTGAAGGTACTAAGATATTTAAAGCAGTACTTCTTCATATTTTCTGTGATCTTGCCTGCTCATATAGAAGTTTCAAGATGGTTGAAATTCTGCTACACAATTTTAACTGTATTCTTGTGTATCATTTATCATATAAATATGAGTGATAGCATGAAATGTAACTCTTCAGTTAACCTATACTGCAGACAGAGTATTAGAAATTGTTTATAATAGGCTGCCCCCTACAGTTCTCTTAGCTATAAAACCACAGAAAGAGAAAGTACTTTTTAAATGTGACTCAAGTTAATTTAGGCTGAAAAATGCTTCAAACTAAATTTTAAAGCTATCATTATGTGCCAAAAAACTTACACTACTATAAAAAGGCTGACTATAGGAAGCACCAATCATTTATGTGAAACAAACTCGAGTAGATGATTTAAGAATTCCTATTTGCTACATCACCTCTTAATATTCAGAATGGAAAGGTTATGCTAGATGCTACTTACATGTCCTGCTTACCCAACTGCCAGAGAAACACAGAAATGACTTTGAGCAGAAAACAGTGTTAGATGCCTGAAGAACAAGGTATGTCTTCAAATAAGATGAGTTTCACCCTCGAGAGACTCTTGAGAACACTGACATGCCATTATCAGGCAGTGTACTTATGTCACCCATGTGCTACCCACATAGAAAGGGAGGAACCAATCCAGAAGAAAGAGTTGCTAGGTTATAAACCCTTTTAATGTGTCACCTAAGTGTGCCAACAGCTGACCAGAACATGCCATGGGTAGAATATGAACATGTTTAACACTGCTGATCAAGGAATAAATAAGAAGTAATCTCACTCACAAAGTCCATGGAAAACACCTGCAAGTTATTTTATGTCAGGTTGTTGCATTGGATTAATCTAATTTCCCTGTATTCACCCTCTTTATTCAGCCATACATGAAGATTTGCAATTGGTAGCATTTTATAGATTTTTTTTTTTTTTTTGCTTCGGAAAAGGTAACTAATATGCCATGATCTCATCAAGCTCTCAATAGAGAAACCAGCAAACGAAGGTGAGGCTGTGAACAGTAAAGACCGTGCCACAAAGGTCTTCAAAGGCTTACTAATGAGAATAAGCATCCTTGAAAACTCTCCTCCAAGTAAAAGGAAATACTTGATAGATCCTAAACTGGTTCTTAAACTCCTAAGACGATCTCATCAAGTTAACTTATGGCTAATAAAGCGTGTGACATAATTCATATCATTCTGGAAGATGAGAAAGATTATAGACACAAAATAATAACTTCTATAGCACTGAGGTAAGCTGAACTCTTACAATGGTTTTATTCTCTGCAACCTTGCTAAGAGTAATTTCTATTCCTTTCACAACCTGATCATTATATTATTTCTATTTACATTAGAAGCATTTCTTCCTTATCAAAATGGATTAAGGATCATTCAAAAGGACTATATTTATTATTATTATTATTAAGTATAAGCTCATTTTCTACTTCAAAAGAAACTTCTTTGTGACTTAGTCTTTTAAACAAAAGTTACTATTTTGACTATGTACTAGTAATTTCTTAACTCAACTTTGGTGGCTAAATTGTAATCCCAAGTATTGTGCTCCATTAAACATTCACTATAATTAAATGGAGTTTCACAAATCATTGTCCATTTCAGCATTTTAAAATTTCAAACTGAAAGAGAATATTTTTAAAGTTACAAAGGTGACACTTGGTAGACTCTGCTAAAGCTAAGCAGTGATTTATAAAGGATGACCTCACAGTAGAGTGGAGGCATGCTGTTCGGCTGTCAAGAAGGAAAACTGCAAAACCAAAATTCCTACTCTCCTGAAGAACAAAAGCACCCAAGCTTCACACAGGCTCAACAGTCCACCTTTCTGTTTGGTGGAGCAGAAGTGAAAGAAACTGGCATTTACTCCTGGATGCTGTAGGCAGGCCCTCTGCCGGCATGCTTTCTCTATCTCCAGGTTTCTGGGGGCAGGTACTGAGCTCTCAATATCCTCTTTGGACAGTTGGTTAACAACCTTAGCGGAGGCAGGCACTCACCATAACCCACTAGCGATCCAAGTTGGTTTGGGCTGCCTTGTCTTTCCTATCCGAGTGATGGCATCATAGAGTTCTCTACTGCCATCAACCCAAAGTCTGTGACTAAGGATTCAAAGGGCACTAACACAGTAATTCTCAAGTGAACTAGAGGAGGAAGCCTGCAGTAAGGGCTCCTTAGGGGATTCTGATAGCCACCTCCCCAGACTAGAACCTGGACCTTTCTCTGATGAAGCCCAGGAGGCCTCCTAACCCCCATTCGGGGGGGGGGGGTTAAGAACAGGGCCAGTCAGTCTCTACTTGTAGTCCCGTTTCTCTTCTGCTCCCCCACACAGCCCTCCACCTTAGTGTCAGTTTACTGGCTAAAGCAGTTCTAGTTCAAAATCTCTGGAAAAGAAGACATATATATAATATTATATAATATAAATTGAATAGATAAGCAGTGTTTAAAGACCTGTGAATGAAACTATATGAGTCATCTTTATTCTAACAACCCTACAAGTTCTAAAAGTAAAGAAATTGTTTGCACACTAAAAATTGTAAAGAGCTAAACTTACCGTAGGCCATAGCAAGGCAGAGTGAAGAGCCTGAACAGCGCCAGGAAGACTCTTAAAGGAAGCAGGGTGAACACATACAGAAAGGCATCGAGGCACAGGAAGATTCCAAAAAACATGAGCTACATTGACAAAGGAGTGAAGGAAAAAAAGAGAGACATATTCTTTAGTTGTAGATACAAAATTCAAACATTCAGGCTGTCTAAACTTTATGAAAAATTAATTCCTGATTATTTGGTTTAAGAAATAGCACAATGTTAGGCCCCAGTTGCCAGCCAGCAGGGAAAACTCCTGCAGGAAGCACCCTCCCCCCCCTCCCCCTGCCACCAAATCCCCCATCGGACCCTGCAATCTATCAGTTCTACACCTTGCCCCAATACCCATCTGCCTGTGACCCCAGTAACTGCCTGAGACACGGAAACCTAACCGCCAGCTCTCACTGGACCAAGAGGTGAGTGACTCTTCTCCCACCCAGAGTCCTGCCTCTAGGACCCAGGCCCTGGGACATGCTTCATGACTCTTCTCAGTTTTCAGTTTACCGTCCACAGGAGCCAACTACTCAAAAGATGAGCTGCTCAGACTCAACTGATGTGACTTTCTGGTTCTTCTTAAAATATTAGAGAGACTAAAGTCTTTCAGACAAGCTTCCTCCCTTTAACCTTATTCTTCCACGTCTGTTCATCAGGAGACTGGATAGCTACAGTTTTAATTTGAACAGTTTTTGTAAACTGGTTACTAAGTTTAGCATAATCTTGAATGCATGGACAGCTGCTATACTTGGAGGGCCTTATTCTGATTAACTGCAGAAAATAGTTACTAATTTTTTAACCTCTCCCCTGTTTCTTATGGATTTATACTTTCTATTTTCACCCATTAAATTTAGCAGAATACTTCCTAAGGGGAAGGTGAGGTCTTTTTGTAGCTGGAATTAACTGAACCTAGTTTACCAAACTCTGCTTCACAAACAGTGATGACTTTCTGTATGCCTGACATACAAACATGGTCTGATGAATTTGCTCTCACCACAAAAGTCTTCATAACTTCAGACAATAAACTGTCCGGCCTGTATGCGTTATCTAAATTCACCCTGCCATAAGCAGACGTTTCGCACAAAACTCATGAGAAAGTTCTAACTTCCAGGCATGGGATCTTTAAAGAGGTGATTCAAGTGAAAAGGTCGTTAGGACAGGTCCTGATCCAACATGACTGCTACTCTGGAGATGCCAGTTGTGTGCCTTAGCCTTTAATGGCTGAGGTAGCTCTCCAGCCCAGAGCGGGAATTGGGACACAGAAACGGAGAAATGACCATGTGAGGACCTTTGGAGAAGGTGGCTGCCCACAAGCCAAGGAGAAAGGCTACAGAAGACACTAACTCTGTTGACTCTTCATGTCAGGCTTCCCCTTCTGCATCCCTGTTGCTTAACTGTCCAATGGGAATACTTTGTCATAGTAGTCTCAGCCAACAAATATATACATATTTAAATGAAAGCCTATATTAATTTTTGACAAAATCCAAGAAATAAATACATTATCTATACTCCAGATTTCTTAATCTGAATATACAGCTTTCTTCAACAATCTAGACTCATGAACAATGAAAGCACAATGTTAACCTAAGTCATGTGGAAGTCTACCGTTTTAAGGCTTCCCTCCAGGAGAGTCACTCAGATGCCGTTATTGGTGTAAAGTGCTGGTTTTCATTCATGTTTTCGAGTTATGCAAAGGAGTACTACTGACTGAGTAGTGGTCCTTATTTATGACTCTCCTGCCCTTGAGAAGTCTTTCCTATCTGCAGATTCCAAGAAGAATGTCGGGTATGTCTACACAAGAACACAAAACACTAAGGAGTGTGTGCCTGTCTCATGAGCTCATGCTGAAATGAAGATGATATTCCTTCAGCCAACAGCCCTCAAACTGTGAATGTAGGTATGTAACATGCCCAGCCTAGTGGGCACAAAAACACCAGGAAGCAGAATGTGGCTTAACTATCAGCAAGGGTAGCAGTCATGTTGGTGCAGGGCTAACACAGCTGCTTGTGCAGGCGTAGGAAAGGTCCAATGGCCAAACCACCTTGGAGAGGTTTAGAAAAAGCCTTAAATAACTTGTGAGGAGATGAGCATGTGCCACACATACAACATGAATTGGGCAGAAGACATGGCCTGGCATAGGGGGTAGGAAGAAAGCCTTCAGGGCCATGAGTTGCCAGCAGGAGCACAGAGGTGGACAGTAAAGAGGAGGAGAAGAAGAAAACTCCTTTAGCAGCTCAGTAGATTTTGTGTTAGTACCATCTATGGTGCAAAGCAGTAGCAAAAGTCCAAAGGCCTGCCTTTCACATTGTCAAGTCTGTGCCTTAAACCAAATGGCCTGTCAATATCCTTCTTACACTGTGTAGGTCCTATTCCTGGACCAATGGATCTGGCAAAAGATCTCATCACAAAGATAGAGGAGAACATGTGGCTGCAATTTAAAGCCATTTCAGCTGAGGATAAGTGTTCACAAATGTGAGAATACAAAATGCAAAGGAAAAGCAACACAAAGCCCTTCAGTTTGGAAAGGCAGAAATAGAACAGTCCTTACCACTCTGACATTACATTTTCTCCTAACCAGCATTCTTCTACATTCATTACAAATGTAAAGGAACTAGAGATGAGTGCACTAGCCCTGTGCAGAATATAATCTGTCCCTCATCCACTGCATGGACACGGCGCCTGAGGCTGCTCTGGTCTCCTGCCAGTGTCCACAGCGTTCCAGGCAAGCGTTGGTGTTCAGCACTTGGTGCTCCTCTCAGCTCCTGAGGAAATGATCACCTCTGCTTGACATATTCGGAAGCCATGGACGTGAGGGCTGAATGCTGGCCCAAGGATGTGCATTAGCAAGGGAACCAGCAAGTCTGTCTAGTCAGATCAAAGGTCCTGTTCTTGCTGCTTCAAGCAATTCAAGCAGAGTTTCCACTATTTTTACTAGTCTTATGGGTTAGGTTGGGTTTTCTTTTGGCTAACTTACCTTGCAATCTGTTTACTATCTTTAAAAAACACAAGAATTTAATGAATCTCATATTGTGACTGGCTGCTAGCTTTAAAATATGTTATAAAAGTTTGAGAACACATCAACATAAATAACATGTACTTTCAAATCTTAGTGTGGTATCTTGGGAAGGCAGTAATTTTTATTTCCTTTTTATTTAGACTAACTATAAATTACTTAGCCATTCATAAGTAACTGTGAATGAATTCCTTCTCCACATACAAGGTATGACTGTAAAGTTATACATGAATGACACCAGTGACATATGCAACTTTTTTTCGGAGACACAAACATCTCCTGCCTTCCTTGAACAATTCATCCAAATTTCAAAACAAATGTAATGCTCTGACCACCACAAAACCAGCAGTGATTTTTTTTTTTCCTTGTTCTTTTGAGACAGGGCTTCCTCTGCGTATCCCTGGCTGTCCTGTCCTGGAACTCGCTTTGTAGACCAGGCTAGCCTCGAACTCAGAGAAATCCGCCTGCCTCTGCCTCCAAAGTGCTGGGTTTAAAGGTGTACAGCACCACGGCCAGGCCTCCCGCAGTGGTTTTGAATATGCCTTTAGGTCACAGTCTGTCAGAACAGTGGATTGTCACAGGATGTACATCAAATTCTTGATCCTTGTCACTTTCTTCCCATGTTTCCTTCTTCAGCCCTGCTACTGCTGTCCATCTTCACCTTGCCCATCTTAAAGAATGGGGACTCTCACTTTACCTGTCTCACCTTTACAGCAAAGATGTCATCTGCTTGCACTTGCTTTATAAGATAAAAAAGAAACTAAAAATACTGCAGAAAAAAGAACCCCCAAAGCAAAGTGTAAGGACAATACGTATAAAAGAGAATACATACAGGAATTTTGGGCTTTTAATTCTTTGTATTCAGTTGCTCACGTTTTCCCAGAAAGAAAGAGACAAAGGTGACACAGGTCTTAGGTGAACACCTTCCCTGGACCAGGTCACTCCTTAGTTTATCCTTTCATCCTTCCTTAATTAAACACTGTAGAGCTTTGCCTAGGCAGAGATTTTGACGACTGAATCAAGTACATGCTCAGAGGCAGGCACAGTGGTGCACACCTACAGCCAGCACGCAGGAGAGTGAGTGAGGAAGGAGGCACAAGACCAGCGGGGCTACATGCTGAATTCCAAGCCAGCTTGGGCTATATACAAGATCATGTCTTAAAAACAAAAAAGCACCAAACAAAACAAAGACAAAAACACCAAAATATTTCCCCCAGCAAACAAAACAAAAAACAAAAGAGCAAGCAAACAAATAACAAACAAACAAACAAACAAAATAAAAATATGTTTATTGCTTTAAAAAGGTCAAAGTTGGGGCCGGAGAGATGGCTCAGCTGTTAAGAGCACAGGCTTCTCTTTCAGACGAACGGCGTTCCATTCCCAGTACCCACATAAATGCTCACAACCATCTGTAATTCCAGTTCCAGGTTATGACACCCTCTTTTAGTCTCTACAGGCACCAGGCATGCAAGTGGTGCACAGGCATATATCCAGTCAAAGCACCCATACATGTAAAGGAAAACTAAAACGTGTTCTCAGTGAGCCCATGAACCACTCATCGATGCTGGCTCAGTGTCAAACTCAGCCTACGACGGTAGGCAAGTTAAAGTCTGGCTCCTTCCGGAGCAGACACTGCAGGCATGGAGGCAGTGGGCCGCTGCCGAGAGCAGTGCTGGAGCACAGGGGAAGTTCTTCTTACAAAGGTCAGTTACAAGTCACAAACTGCAGACACTCCATTTTCACATAATCTCTTCAGTTATATTCTTAGAGCCCAGATTGATCAACTGTGGATTTAAAAAATAAAAAAACTTCAAAAGCAATGGTGGGCTTAATTAGTGAGCTGGCCCCTGCAATTCCTTGAGTGAAAGCAGTCAAAGGACAGGAGTGTTTGCTGGTCTGACTCTAGAGATCTTGTCCCTCAGGCCCATTGAACCGAGCTCTCCAGGTGTATCCCGTCTCGCCACCTCTGCAGGCAGGCTACAGCACCGAACTCGGCAGTGATGCTAAGGACACATTCTTTGAGCAGTAGGGGCATGGCAAAGATGTTGGCCAGTCTGCAGGAAACTGCACCATAGTCTATGCTCAAACTCACTGCTGAAGTCCTAGTCTCCTACACTAAAAAAAAGATTCACTGTAGGCTTTGAACACCCAATATTCTATGTTAAGGACATTATAGAGCGGTAATGTTCCTGTAACACTGTTGGGCAATAAACATTAAATATTGAATGTGAAAAGTTCTACAGCTGCTCTTAAGCATTTACACAGAACCTACTAACATTACTCTTAGCCATTTGAAAAATACTTGTCTGAAAACAACAAAAGCATAGCTTCTATCCATGGGGATTTTTTAAAGTTCAAAATAAAAATCTCCGGGGCCCTCCCTTAATGCCATTTGAAATTTCAAAATAAATAAAACTATGGCTAGGAAGAAGCAAAACCAGTTGTGGAATGTATTTTTTCAGAGCTCCTGTGAATTCTGAGCACTGTCTCCTCTACAGAGGCCAGCAAACATCATCTACTATGTCAGTGGGTTGAAGTCTGGAGTGCTAGCTGGAGAAGAGGGTAAAGAGCCTGGAAGAGCTCCCTCTCTAGCCCCAAATGCCACTTTTTCTAAAAATATGGTCCTACACTTGGGGTAAAGAGATCCTTGGGACAGACACTCCACGGGGTGTTAATGGAATACAGCAATAGTCAACAGCATAGTGAGAGAGGCCAGAAATCCTCAGGACCACTCACTAGGCATATCCTTTCTAAAAATTCAGTACTAAAGTAACTATTTTGGAAACCCCGGGGAAGAATCTGGTTTGTGTGGCGTTTGTGTTGGAAGTGGCGAGGGTATTGAGTCATATGCACAAGACAGTCAGGAAAGCTTTCCACAGAGGGGGCAACCCAGAGACTAGACCTTGCTAGACAGAATCAAGAGGACCAGAATTCCACACACACAAAAAAATGTGCTTCATGCAATGTGGGGTGTAGGCTGTGGGTGCAGTTATATAAGAGGGATAATACTATCTTCAGTTAATAGCTAAGGAGCTCAACTTCTTATCCAGAAGTTCTTAAAAAAAAAACCCACATGTAGGGATCTGACTTTGAAAGCAATTGCTGCACATTTAAGGACATCTCCAGAGTAAGTAATTTTCATGTCCCTAAGAAGTCTATACTCAGATGGTCAACAAAAGGACTGCTGAGTCAGGTTCATATGTGATGGGCAAGTTTATATACACATTTGTAAACCCAGAAAGCAACAGAATCTCAATCAATGCATCACAGTCATCATAATCTACATCTGGTACACACTTAACAGTAGACATACTTTATATAAGGTAAATAAACTGAAGAATTTCATCTGTAGAAAGGTTTTTGCACAATGAATGACCCTACTATTTTCTGGCCTCTCTTATTTGATGGTATGTCCTAGGCACTCCACTTATGCTAAATTGGTTAGAATCTTCACAATACACAAGGCAGAATTACTACTTATTACTGTTAATGGGACAGACAGGACAGAGAGGGTCTTGCTGAGAGGCTGGCCAGATGCAGGACAGTCAGAGTGCCCTTAAAGCTGTAATAGGATGAAAGGTACTTGAGTCCTTCACAGCTCCTGCAGATGAAGGCAGCTGACGCAAGATGACAATGCATCTTTTAGGCTCAGATCTACTTTTAGGAAGAGATCAGCTTTGTTAGGCTGGCAATACGTAGTCAAGGCAGTCGAATCAAGACGGCCTGAATAAGGGACCAAAATGGCATCATGTAAGGTGTTCAAAGCCAACAAGGCAAAAAGAAGTTCCTGACCAATAGCCCTTAAGTTGTAAGTTGACAAGCAGTCATCTTTTAATTTGCTGGGTGGTCTTATGTGCCCAGGAGGTAACAGCAACTTCACAATGAGGTAGCTGGGTCCCATCACTGGCTGCCGTCCCATCATATCAAGCCTTATTTCTGAGGGGGCTGGTGGTGTTGTCATCATTGCCTCAGGCAGGGATGATACACCCCAGAAAGAAGAGGAGGAAGGTCTACCAAAATGCTAAGGTCCAGTTGGCCTGTACTAGCCTTCCATCTTCCCAGTAGCTCCATAAATGGGGATCTGGGCAAGAGTGTGTCCCAGACAAAGGAAGGCTGCATCCCAACATGGATTTAGAAGGATGTTTCTATAAATGCATTATCATGGAATGAGAAACCAAGAGGATGACCAAGAAGTAACTGACACAAACAGGGGTCTGAGTAAGGAGTGTATCAGTTTCATTATGAAATCGAGAGCTGTTTCACTAAAATAAAGTGAACCGATAGCTACTACTAAGTTTTCTTTATATATGTCTTATGATGAAACAAAAACAGCTTTACATGATGTCAAATTAAGTTTATTACTATGAAATGAACTTCTGAATTATTCTGTTAAATGTTAACCTTGTTTACTCTCAAAAAAGTGCAAGAATTATGTTCTAATAGATAATGAAATCTTCTCTTTCTTGGGATTTTTCTGTTACCATCTATTTTTCCTGTTTCTCAGAAGCAAACTCATTCAAGAGTCTGTGGTGTTTCAAATGAGAATGGCCCCTTAGGCTCATGTATTTGAATGCTTGGTCCCTAGTTGGTGGAACTGTTTTGGGAAGGATTAGGAGGTGTGGCCTTGTTGGAAGAGATCTGAAGTTTCAAAAGTCCATAGCAGGCCCAGTCTCTGTCTCTGCTTTGAACTTGCAAGTAATATATAAGGTCTCAGCTACCTGCCCACCTGCTGCCATGCTTCCCACCAATGATGGTCATGGACTAACCCTCTGAAACTGTAAACAAGCCCCCAACAAAATGCTTTCTTTCATAAGTTGCCTTGGTAATGGTGTCTTTTCAAAGCAGTAGAAAAGTAACTAAGACAGGTTCATATACTATTAGGCCTCTTAAGATGACTCTGTCCATCTTTTCATCTTAGAAGAAGAAAGTAAAGTCCTAAGGAGACTCAGAGGAGCAGGCAGCTGATGGTGGATCACATGCTTCTGGTGTTCTGGGAACCCCTCTCCCTTCTTGTTAACACTCCATGCTTAGTAATAACACAACTCCATGCCTCTTGTGGATGAATATGAAGGGTCTACAACAGTTTCATGTGTTAGATCATTTGGTTCCCAGGTGATGCTACTATTTTGGGAGACCTTGAGACCCTGGGAGATGGGGCCTAGGAAGGAGGTAGGTTATGGAAGGTTTATCCTTAAATAAACCTGTATTCTATTCTGGACACCTTTCTGTTCTTTCTCTCAGCTTCCAGTTTGCTCCTGACACCCACTCCCATCACTAGGTTCTGGCTCACCAGTAGCTGGGAAGCAAGAGTCAAGGTCTATGTACTTGTACTTCTGAAATAATTTGAACCAAGTAAATTTTGTCTCCCCTTAGTTGTTTATGTCAGTGTCAAAATCTGACCAACACACAAATATCATTATTTTTAACCTTCAACCTGATAAATTTAAGGCTCATAAAAACTTGTGATATTTGCTAGAGGCTAGAAAAATCTCAATTTGGAGGTGGGTCTAGGATATAATTTAGTGATACCTGTTTTCAGAGGACAAAAACAGGACTGAGGTGCTTCAGTGGTAGGGCACTTGCCTCAGCACACCTCCCTCTGCTTAATCCTTAGTATGACAAAATAAATAAATAATAATGAATAAACAGGTGATTGATAAATCAGTAGCTGTATTTAAGACTGAACAGTGGAGCTTAGTTTGCATTAAGATGTATTTAAAAACTGTAATGTACAAAGTATGGTAACTGTGAAATAAATGACTGCCCAAAGCATGCATTTACAAGGTAAAAATATACTTTCATTTTAGTCTAACTTTTCATAACAGGTAAGGTTCATAAACAAGTAATTTTTGTAAAAGTTTCACAATAATAATTATTGTAACCTATATCTGATATATGTCCAACATGAGAAATAAAGAACATAAGAGGTAGATAAATCAATTGTAGATAATGGTATATAAAAAGATATGTAATTAAGGAAGGGTTCTGAGCTTTCTATGCTCACTTCCAGTCCACATCGACTGTTGCTGTCCTAGTTTTTCAGAAGCAGAGCTCCGAGGCTAACTCAGTAACTGTTCTTAATCCTTTCCTCTGTTGCTAAAACCCAACATTCATCATCCTAGTCCCTCATAGAGTTGGGGGGTGGCCATGTGCTTATTTAGCCAACAAGGCACAAGTGGAATGTTGGGAGTTCAGGGAAAGCTTTAGTTCTCTAGGAAGGGCATCAAAAGGTGGCAGGCAGTACCAGCCCTTCCTTTTTCTTTTCTTATTATAATGCAGATTTAATGACTTGTTGTTGTCAACTTTCTATTTAAAATCAAGAAGCAGGAAGATCAAAAGCTAAGTAACGAAGACTGGGTGAAACAAGGTCTTGGAGTTGTTGCAGGTCACTAGCCTGCTGGACCAACTGAGACCTCCTCTGACTACATTTGCGCAAAGGAAAGGAGAGAAAGTGTGTTGAGTAAGTCTCTACCAGCCTGACTTTCTGTTACACAGCTAGAGTACTCCTAAGGAATACATCTTGGTAGTCTCCTCCTGAAGCTACATTCTAAACGCTAAGGCAAAATCTAGATGAAGCCCATCTTCTAGTTCTTGGTGGCTCCTTGTTCACACCCATGTGCCCATCTCTGCCTCCTTCCAGCACCTTCACCCATACCACCTGGTGCATGCATACATACCCTATGATGCTTGTTCACAACCTACCTCTTTCTCTTCCTAGCTTTGCCACACAAATTTCCTTCCCAGGCTCTGCCTCAGTCTTCTTCTGCAGCTCACCTTCTAAGCAAACTTTCCCTTCTTGAAATTCCTGAAAGCAGCATTTTACTTATACAGCTTAACGGCACTTACCATTCTATATCTTCAATTATAATTACTTCTATATACAATATTTCCCACCATGCTAAAATATGAGTTTTATATTTATCTATTTACTTCCATGCTACAAATGCCTAGGATATACTATAAGTACTTAAGAGCGAACAAATTAATCAATAACTATGTGGTCTTTATCTCTTTAAATTAGCATATAAATTGGTCAGGGAATTTTAGAAAATGCTATGATGGGCAGTTTTTTTGGAATTTTATTTTTTGCCAAATTTTAATTTTTGCAAAATTATTTATTACAATTTTAGGTTCAAAGAGACGACAAAATTGGCCCTTGGACAGAGATAATTGCATATGTGACACACAGCCAATCATTCCCTAGCACTTGCTCCTACCAAAATACGGGTGCATGAAATCAGTTTGCAAGTCAGCACAGGAACTGCCACATAGGGCAGAAGACACAGGGCTCTGTCCTCAACTAGTCTCCAGTTGTATCAAAAGCTGTGAACTATGAACCAGCAACAGGCCATGTTACCTAATGTGCCTGTCTGGTAAATCCTTTATGAACAAGATCAGGTTTACCCCAAGAGAGCCTGGCTAAAAGGAAAGCAGGAACATCCGGCTTTCCCTAGGTTCTCTTTCTATCCGTGGTTAGCAATCTGAGAAAGGCTGACAGACAATCACTCTTGCACGGTTGGAAAGTTATGTTTAATGAAAGTAAAGCAGGAGATAAAGAAGGGGCCTAGGGGTGCCTTGGAACCAGGGCTCTCCCAAACACCTCCCGCTATGTCCTGAAAGCTTAGAATGAATCCTGTGGATGAAGAAATTCATCTTGTTCCACAGCAGGGCACTCCTAGAAAGGACTGGTAAAAAATTGAAAACACTTCTATAAGGTTCAATATGTCACTGATCCAGAAGCAGGAAAGCCAGGCACAGGAAGGTGAGGGAATACCCCAGGAGTCACAGCTAGAAGCTGTGGGGCTGGGATCTGAAGCCAGTGTGGCAGCCTGGCTGGAGAGCCACTGCACTATTCTGCCTCTTGCTTTTTCTTGCAGAGAATGCCAGTCTCCTCAGTTTTATGGGACACAGAATGACACTCCCAAAGTAGACCAGAAGCACTCAGGAGCAGACCTCAGAAGAGTCCCAAAGCTGGGCAGGACTGGGAGGCTTGGGTAAAAAAAAAAAAAAGAAGAAGAAGAAGAAAGAGAGAGAGAGTGACAGAGACAGAGACAGACAGACAAACAGACAGACAGAGAAAAAGAAATTCATCCCCACCCAGACCAAGAAGTACTCTAAAATGTCTGGGCCTTGTCCCAGGGGAAGAAGTTTGAAAAGGAGTGTTAATGAAAAGTTGGAAGCACTGTTTCAAACAAAGGATGTCAAGTGTAAAGTTGTTCATCTGCTGACATATCATGCAGTTTCTGGGATTATTTTGTTCCACATTAGTTCACAGGTTTGGTAGAAGATACTGAGCTGATTTCCCTCAGCCTTAAAGTATGAACAGTAATGTTTTATACTCCTTGCAGACTTCAGAGAAGCACAGAGCTCTCTAATTGCAAAGTATCGCTTCCAGATGTTATTTGAAAAATACAGTATTTACCAAGAAAATGGCCAATAAGGTATTATATGTTGGTACAGACAATGTTAACTAAAAGGGAGGAAATCATTTAGATTAACCTGAATGCCAAACAGTCTCCCAGGCTTTAAGTGAGGTCCCATTTTCATATTAGCAGTCAAGGAGACATGTATTCAACTGAAAAATATGACCCTCTTCTGAAGCATTCCTCATGTTCCTAAAAGACCTACAGCCAGCAGTCCTGTTCGTGGAAGGCAAAACCACTGAGAAATGAATGGTAATTCAAGTTTGGGATATTATACATTTAACCTTCATACAAATATATGCAGTTCTATGAACAATACTAACTCCTGGTACAGATTCTTTCTTTAAAAAGGCAAATCCTGATGACAACATACCTCATGCATTACTTAACCCAACAGTGGTCTCACAGTGGATCCTAGTTTAAGATACTTGCTTGTATTAAGTCTTATCTCTTCTGGCAAATTTTATTAGGACACACAATATATCACCACATGTGGGCATTTTCTCACCATGAAACATGACATCTGCTTGCTATGAAGGAAAATGATGTGTACACTGCGCTTGCTCTGATGAAGAAAAGAATTAATGGATGCTATAACAAAGGGATCAGAGACATAGGGCCCCACTGTAAGGAAGACCGTGGATGCATTTATGAAGTTTGCCTGTGTTTGCAGATAAATCCCTCCTAGTTTTTTTCCAGAGAAAAACTGTGTCCAGGACTGCTCACTGAGAGAAAATCTTTCCCCACACAGAGGCCTAAGGCTAGATGAGTATATGTTGGTCCTATCCCAGACAAACTAGATGTCAACAGACTGCCTTCCCTCTGCCCTGCACTGTGTCCAAACACTTCTAGCCTACGGTCTATCATTGGAAAAGAGAAACAGTGAGGTCTAAAAGGCAACCAACCGAAGAACTGGTTTCATGGTCTACTTTCTTCTGTCTCACCTTGCCAGCCCCAGACAAAATTCTAGCCGAATCCCCAAACAGAAAATGCAGCTACTCTGGTGCTGAGGAAGGGACGCTGCAGAGTCCTCCCTGCCCCCCACCTCATCCATCAGTCTCTTGGGCTCCTCCATGGGATCGAGCCTTCATCCTCCTTAGAAAGACAACAATGTGTTGATCACTAGGCATGCACAGGGCCACTGCCTCCTCCTCAGCAGTCTTCTAGCTCTTGTCCCAGGACTGACTCCCTCAAACCTCAGCAGGTGGTACTCTACCAAGAGCCTATACAAAGTAAAGTTGCTGAAACTGGCTATCTACACTTGCTGCTTCTTCGCCTCAGCCATAGTGGCTGGCTCGTGGCTTCCCACTGCCTGCCACACCTCTTGCTTCACAGTGCACCGAGCGAGCAAGCTGGGAAGCACAGTTCTGAGGAAGCAGCTAGACCCGACAAGCCTTCTGTTACTATAAAAATCCATGAATTAGCTCATACATCTTTCCTTGTAATAAGCTCTAGAATCTCTCAGGACTCCTAATGCCAGCAGCATTAGAGGAAAAGGGCTTTCCTGTCCTCTGACTGACCTCACAACAAGCTACTGAAGACTTAGTGCTGTTTTTCAGTATCTCTTTAGCAGGACGCTTTCTGTGACAAGGCTTAAACAAGTCATCTTTTCCTTTGAAGGTCTGTCACTTCTGTGTTCAAACATGTGGCTATTCTAAGAAATTGGAACCTCAGAGAAGGCTGAAATCAAATACCTTAAGTGGAAAAAAAAGGAAGTGCTATTCTAGAAACACACAACTGAAGGGAGCTGAAGAACAGCTCAGAGAAAGAGTAAATCCTGGGATAAAGCTGCTTAGACAAGATGAAAATGTGGGAAGTTTAGTAACTAGCAAAATGAAGGTGTGGAGAGATTCAGTGATGTTCCCCTCATACTAAAACCAGCTGTCATAAGCTGCTCTCTACAAGCAATCCTATATCCCCAAACATGTTCAATTACTTACCATGTTACTTCCAATATTTTAAAAACTCAACAGACGTTCTTCACAATTTTTTTTTCATAATTAAAACTTTCAAATGATGTTTGGAAATGAAAAAAAGTACCTTTTCCAATTCTCTTGGTATTCGCATACAAGTGTACACTCTTTCTCTTCGCTCTGTATACTTGGCCTCGTTATGTTCGAGGAAGTACCCTCTTGTTAGTTCAGCACTGAGGAACCTCAATAATGAAAGTTCTACAGAAAAAAGAAAATGACACAAAACAAAAAGAACAGTGTTTATCAAGGAACTCACAGGTGAGCTGGGGCCATAGGTAATACATATAGAACAAAAGGAGAATGCTACAGTCGATAGGTCTGTGCCTAGAAGAGGGACACCCAAATGACTGGAGGGTGCGGTTGGGGAATGATTGCTGTTGCATAAACTGAAAATGCCAGAGGAGCATGGAAGGGATGGTTACTAAGAGCCAGAAGTCAGAACATCTTTCCAACCAGTCCTGGCTCTCATGGTGTTACAGGCCTGGATGGTAGAGACACAGAAGAAAGAGTAGCATTCCAGTAGCCCAGAGCCCTGGATGACACTGCTATCAGCCCATCACTATGCCAGGGCAGCCATGCAGACCCAGGCCAGCTGTCTCCTGCTCAGGTGAACCCCGAGATCATGCAGAAGAGAGCCAACAGCAGCACTCCTCTCCATGAAGGCTATGTGAAAACTTCCCACTGCCTTGAAGGCAATAGCTACACAAATCGGAACCTTCCTTTCCTAGGGTTGGCCGCCTTGTCCATGTTTCCTTTGCTCCTCAAACATAGATTCATCTAGTTTATATCAGTAGAGAAAGGCAAGGTCAAAGTAGCTGAAATATGTACCGCTCTGCTGGATTTCAGGTAAGCAGTTGAGGTGGAGATGCCTGACCCCATTCTTTCTGGTATGCCATGCTTCCATGGCACCTCAACAATCTCTCCAAACCCCTTACCTGACCATCACTGTCTCACTCTACAGGAGGCCAAACTTTCTTCCAGGATAGGAAAAGTTTTCAAATCATCTCTGAGCCTACTCTGTGATCTAACAGACGTAGTACTGAAGCACTGGCAAGTGGGGACAGTCAAATGTGTCTCAAAAGGCCCTGCAATGACAGAAGCAGGTCTAGCTGAGGTTCCGAATAGTAGCCTTAAAGAGTTCACTTCAGTCAGCACTGGAACGAATCCCTAGCTCCAGGAGTTCCACATCACATGCCTGGCTTGTTTTGCTTAAGTGGTATGTTCTATGTAAGTATACACACACACACACACACACACACACACACCCCTCTAAACATAAAACTAATAATGTATTTGCAGAATTGGTGATACACTCAAAAGTATCTGGGCTTGAAATAGGGAGGTTAAGAGTTCATGGGAAGAAATGCCACCATTTCCCCATAGCTGCTTGGTACAGGGCAGGCAGGGTCACTGTGCACCCCAGGCATCCTGCTTTCCTTTCTCGGGGTATTGCAGTTAAGTCACTGGGTGAAGTAGACACAAGATACAATGTTTCTGCTTATATTAGCAGATGCTCTGACTTAAAGGTACCATATAACCTCATTCATACAGGATACCTGTAGACTAGAAATTTTCTAGAACTATAGAAAAATCTTAAGAGAAAAAGAAAGCCCTATGTGCTGCTGCTATACAAGAGAAACGCTAACACTGTAAGGCTATGCTTATACCGAGTTCAGTGCCAACTTTGGTACTTCCATCTCATCTTATTTAACACTGATTTACTTAAGATGACCTATATAAACACAAAAGTAGGATTGATCCAAATGCCCAACATTGGTGGAACTTAATAAATATCAATGATACACTTTTAAAAGACAATCAACTCAGAAGTGGAAAGACGAGAATATAAGTCCCCAGAAGAGAAGAGCTGCTGGGTGCTAGGGCTGGCACCATTCTGAGTTGGCAGGGAGTGGGCAGGGAGCAAAGGCTCTCCAGCCTCAGCTGTGGTCCTCTGCGATCATGATTATAAATGACAGCCCAACGGGCCTGGGCCTAACCCCTGAGAGCAGTGCCAAGGTCCCATCACAGGGATGGGAGGCTTCCTGTCTCCAACAAGAGACAGAAGCTGGGCATACCAGGAGTCTGTCATCTGTGTGAAAGAGACACACAGACAGGTCATTATACTTTACCTTTTAAAGGGGCAAACTGAACAAAGAGGGTTGGATATACCTGTTTATTGGGGAAATTCTCTGCCAGAGTGGTGTCTTCCTTAGTGACTGCAGAGGTTAGTTTTTGATATATTTAGTGTTTTGTTGTGGTCCATAAAAAGAATGTGGGGTCAGTTGGAGAAGGGGATCCAGTACCAGCTCTCCCATATTTGAGGCCCACAACAGTCAAGTCACAGATCTCAAGTTCTCAAATGAGAAAACAGCCTACCGCCAGCTCTATAATACCTGTTTCTGTCTTGCCTTCCACACAGATCTCTGAGGCACTTGACAGTGTTTGTGTGAAAGCAGATGAAAACCACAAGGCATGATGCAGTGTCATGAACTACAATTCCTTTCTATATATTCACTGTAATATTAACCATTTCTGGTGTGGTTGCTACCTAATATCTATTAATGCTATTTCTGCAATCCTGGTTCTATGGTGAAAAGTATCAATAGTACATTTAACGAACAATATAACCTAAATTAACTAGATTTCATAAACAGGCTATGAAATAAACAAAAAAAAGTTTCAACTCTATTATAAATACAAAAGAGGACATGTGAGTAATCTACCTCTAGAAATACAAGAATCTTAGTGCTAAGCATCAAGTTAGAGTCTATAATGCTAAAACACTAAACAATAGAGAGCACGCTTTAGTTATAAGCATTCAAAACTGTAAAAGCAGTTCTACAGCTACGGCTGCCTTGCAGATGAAAAAACCAAGGCACAGAGAAGCAAAGGACATCTCCAAAGTTACACCCAAACCAAGTGACAGACCAGATTCAGAGTTCTGGCCAAGGGGGTACTTTTCACTACTAGATTACACATTCCAGTACTGTTCTCTCTTGGGAGATAGGGACTTGCTATAGCTGGCTGGTCTAGAACTCACATAGAGACCAGGCTGGCCTCAAACTTGCAGTGATCCTCCTGCTTCTGTTTCCACATTACTAGAATTATAGACATGAGACACCATGCCCAGCTCTCAAGTGCTTTTTAAAACAGATACCTGTACTCCTTCTGAAAAATCTAGTAACCCATCAGTCCCCATTCTTTGTACTTCCACAGAACCTGAGCTCACATCTGTGCAGCTACACTAAGCCAGTGTACCATATTTTTCTAATGTCCATCCTGAGCAAGTTCTAAATGTAAGTCTCTGCACACAACCCATACCATGTAATAGGCTGGAGAATGGTTTTCAAAGGTACAGTAAAATAATACTAAAAACTAAAAACCAAAGATTCATGGTATAAAATATCTTGAAGGCCTTATCTTGCCTCCTTATCAACAATTAAGAGAAAAGACCCTGTTTAAAGGGATGGGATCCTTCCACTCTGAGGCAGCTTACAAAGGTCTTGTGTTCAACGCTTCATATAATTCTTACAACAATTATAACTAAAAAGGGAAGATAACAGTATCCACATAATACATATGAAGACACTGAGAAAATTAACAGACCTATCGACTCACTTAAAAAACAAATGTGAGAGCGAAGTCCAGAACTCTGACCTGCAAATGCAGCATGCTCTCTCTTCTCACCATGATTACATTCAACCACCTAGTTATTTGAGAGAAAAAGACCTGGCCAGAATCTGCTTTTGATCCATGACAAAGGAAGGGGCCTCCCCTGCCTTGGACCTGACCTGTTATGTTGGCCATGCTGCTTATATGGCATTGTTCCCCCCTCACTCCCTGGAGAGGTCGTACTTCCTCCTGAGATGTTCAGCACCCCAGTGCACTGTGGCTTTGCTAAACTTGCTTTAGCGTTCTACAGACCTAGCTGAGCTTACGTGTACTATAACTTAGGGTATAGTCTTTTGAAAATAGAGCTATTTTACTATTTAATCATGTGTGTCTATATTAGAAGATTGTAAATATTAACAAAAGTAAAATAACACCGAAGTCCAAATCAATGCCACCAGTGTATTTTAATGAATATTCACCTCCTATCACAGAAATGCTCTGTAATCCTATACTTTAAATTGAGAAATAAATGTTCTAATTCTTTTCCTCACTCCTGAAACACCAACTATTAATCTTCCTCACCAGAGACAGCTTGCTTTAGAAACTAGAAGCTAAGATAAAAAAGTATTTATTAAAAGTAATGAGTAATCATACATATATTTATATGTTCAGCAATATGTCTAAATATATCTTCCTTAAAATAGCACTGCACATGAAAAAGGCAAATTGGAAAGGAATACTGGTTGATTGTTATGAAACTATGGAACACGCATGTCTCCAGCCTTAAGGAAAGGAAGTGTTTATAAAGTTTAAACACATACCTGAAATATTAAACATACTTTTCTTACACACAGGCATACTTTTGTACAGGGAAACTAGGAATCAACTTTTCTAGGAGACAATAAAATAGGAGTGTTGCCCGCCTGAGCCAAATGTAAGAAAAAGAAACATTTTGCATACTATATTCAAGTTCTTGTTTGTTTGTTTTGAAGACATGGGTACTCCATGTAACCCAGGCTGAACTTGAACTCCGGATCTTACTCTGCCTCCCACCCTTTAAAAAATGTTTATGGTCTCATTTAGGACAGTAAAGAGAAGAGCAGTCATATGTCTAGAGATACAAAACGGTATAAAAATGAAAGCAACATCTTGGTTTTTTTTTTGATTTTTCGAGACAGGGTTTCTCTGTGTAGTTTTGCGCCTTTCCTGGAACTCACTTTGTAGACCAGGCTGGCCTCGAACTCACAGAGATCCACCTGCCTCTGCCTCCCAAGTGCTGGGATTAAAGGCGTGTGCCACCACCGCCTGGCTGAAAGCAACATCTTAACACTAACAAAGCGAAGGATTAAAAGTGTGAGAAGTGTATCAATAATCCTGCAGCCAGCTTAAATTTTCAGGTCACAAACAATAGGATGTAGGGAATATGAATTGTTTGAATCCCATTGACAATCTTTGTGGGAAACTTGTAACAGAAAACCAGTTGGCTTTTCTGTTTCAGTTTTCTTTCTTCTTGTGGAGCTCCAGCAAGATGTGTGAAGGCGAGGAGGGGAAACAATAACAAGGGTGAGCTCCCTAAGTCACCATTACAGAGAGAACACTGTCACAGCACTGTTCCATCACAAACATCACTGCTGACCACACCTGACAGCAGGTGTCTCACTTTACAAGCTATGCTTATCTGCTCACCTCCTACACTTGCCTTATTGGGAACTGTTCCATGCTCCTGGGCAGGTGTCATGTTTATCTTACACCAAACTTCTGTTAAGTCTCCATGGAGAGTAAGACAACTAAGTTAGATACGATTTGGTAGTGGCTTGATGAAGCACAGCCAAGTGGATTAAGCAAGCAGTCTAAACAAAAGCAATCCAACAACTGAACCAAGCTAAGAACACAGATTGCCTAATTTTTAGTCCAAAGTTGACTTGCTGGGCATTAGTTCCGAAAGGGCAAGTACAGCTACATAGACTCTCTCTCTCGTCTAGAACTGCAGATGAGTCAAACGGGGAACAACACAGAAACAGAATGATATGCACTACTTACTATCTGGTCTATGTCCAAAATTTTAAGAATATGAAAAAGAAACAAGGTGAGACTACAGTTCTTGGTGATCACTACTCCCAGAGTTTGAGGTCAGTGTCCAGATACAGGAATGGTGAGTGGGTATCCATTTCTAACTGTGTTAAGGTGTAAGTACTAGTATCTGTTAGACAATAAATGAATATTTTATGTGTGTGTGTGTATGTGTGTGTATAAAATACAGATGCTGCTGAGAATAAAATAATAGCAGAGTCTGCAAAGAAACACAAAGAAAACATAACTGACAGATAAATGCGTGCCATATTTATAGCTGTATATACTCAAACTAATAAAATATACATATACATATATTTTTTCCTCAACAGATGATTAGGAAGGGCAGAAATACAATAACAAAACAAACCTTGACCACTGTACTTCACTTTATTTTATTCAAGGTATGAATAAGCACCTTAACTGGATATTCATTGAAACAGAATCCTAGACTGTTAGGACCGACCAACAAATGTCTTATAAAGACGCCCCGAATTCCTTGGGGAAAATGATAAAGGGGACATTGGAACTAAGTGATGGTTGGGGCCATCAAGACCCCAAGATTATGACTTTCAAAATGAACAGCAAAGAATGCCCTGGCTTGCAGAGGGAGGACAGGGCAAGTCCACAGGAGCCTTTCCAGAGAACAGGCAAGTAATGCTTCAGTATGAGCACTTAGTCTTAGGAGACTGACATGGGGAGAGATGTTTCCAGCTTGACACTAGGTGGTGCCCTCTGGCCTAGACAGTAAGTTTCCTATATTTTAGAAAGGAGGCAAAAAAAAGATAACAGAGCAGTGGAAGAAAGGAGCGCTGGAGGTGAACAAAGAAAGAATGCCTAGATTTCTACTCTGGTGGAGATGCCGTTGCCAAATGAAGCAACAGTCACAGGTGGGCAGGCATCAGCAACAGTGAGGGATGTTTGAATCTGAGAACACAGACACCAGGGGACTGAAGGGGGTGGTTCACACAGAACCCACACAGGAAAACCACTGACTGGTGTCTCTAACTGAAATGTTCCTGGGATGCTTGCCTAGATCCCTAATGTCACCTACCAAAACAGGAGGAACCACTATCTCCTCCCTTATACAAGACTGATGGGACTGAGGGAGAAGAAGGGCCATCGCAATAGCTAAGGCTGTGTGTCTCCTTAGGAAGGACTTTCTGCCACTAGAGGTTGAAAACTCCAGCTTTTAACCCATTAAGTATACACTCTGCTCAGCGTACCACGTTGGTGAAGAACAAATGTGTGCTATGATGTCAAGCTTATGTAAGTCCAAGTATCCAGCTCCATTCCAGAAAAGTCCACTTCTTCAGAGGTTTAAGGTCTGTGTTCACCAAAGGCTCTTCACAGCTTCATTTTTTTTTCCTTCACGCAAACAATGTAAGGTTTCAATAGTAACGGCTTTCTCGGAGCTAAAAACTGTTTCAAAGAAACTGTCCTGAAACCTGGTCACGTTTGCTTGCAGTAGTCAAGTAGTCTTAGTAAATAAGCAGCTGAGAGATGGAAGACTCTCTCTTACTTAGGTCCTGCCAATTCAGAAAGCAAATACTCTTGCAGGCCAGTGTTTAACTGACAACTAAACCAAATAAAGAATGCTGGAAAAACTTTAAGTGGCTAATCGAAAAAGGCCAAACAAGGCACAGCCTGCACTCGAGTTTTCAAAGACATGGAGACCCATGCAAAACTCTACATCCAATTCTGAGAAGCGGCAACTCTATCAGGATCTATCCACCAATCTTTGGTATTCCTATAATTTCAACACCCACAGTGAATGGTAACTTGAATGTGTGTTTATATAAGCTGCAAGACCTAGAGGCTAACACAGTCTGTATTCCACTGTATTGGCTTGGAATCAGTTGGAAGAAATGCCATCAAGTTGCTGTCCAAGAACTTGGACTTACTATGTAAGAATTAAAATGTAATCACTCATATATCCAATGAAATAGACACATCAAAATCTTCCTTTTTCTTCCGGGCTTACTACGAAGCTTCAGTATGAACACCAAAGCTATTAAAAATTCTTTTAAAATAGTAAGACCCGAGAACACACTGGATTCCTAATACTTTAACAGTACGCTTTAAAGTGTTTATGGACGGTGGGACTCAAAAGTGGTACATATTTTCTTGTGTGGCAAAACTATTTCTTCTGGTTTAAGTTTCAATTTTAGGAAAAGTCCACATGTAACATTTTAAGGGGTGCCGCACATCTCTGAGCCGGAGAAAACTACTGAACTTCACGGTCACGGCCACTGTCAGCTGAGTCTATAAAAAATGTACTCGGAGGGCAAGTTAACAGGTTTCCGAGGCTCAACTTCGCATAAAACACAGCGGGGGGAAAAAGTCACCTTGTCATGGACATCATCTAGAAAGCCCTGCGCTTCCCATTTTTTTTGACCTCTTTCGGAGGTGGGAGACGCCTGTCACTGTTGAGACCGGCCGGGAGCAGTCGGTGACCAGGGACAGTGGAGCTCCAGGGCGCACCTGGCTCGGGGATGGCCGCGGGAGCGTCGGGCCGCGCGCACCAGCCGCCGGGGGAGCTGTCACCGGCCGCGGGGACTCGGGAGCCACAGGAGCGGCGGCCGCTCCGCGCGCCGACTGGAGACTGCGGCGTCCCGGCCACCTCAATCCCGCGTCGGCCCCTGGGCAGCCGGCCGCGGCCTAGCGCCGCCCGCCCGCCCGCCCGCTCGCCCGCTCGCTCGCCCGCCTCACCTGCGCGGCCGCGGCGCTTTTCCCGCCGCCGGTCGCTCTCGTAGAAGCCCAGCGTCTCGGTGTGCTGAGGCGCGGGCCCGTGGCCGCCGCCGCCCGGCTGCTCCGCCTCGCCGCGGCCCGTCCGCTCGGTGCCGTCCGCGCCGCCACCGCCGCCTTCTCCCGGGGCGGCCGCGTCGCAGACGCCCGCCATGTTCCGAGCGCCACACACTGTCCCCGCCACCTCCCTCCAGCCGCCCGCCCGGCCTCCGCCTCCCGCCGGCCCCCTCGCCGCCTCGCCCCGCCCCTCGCCCGAGCCCGGGCCGCCGCCATCCGCAGCCCGCCGGCCGGCGCGCGCCATTGGCGTCAGCGGCGCGTGGGAGGCCGCGGTGGCCGCCGCTACGGCCGCCGCCATCTTCTTCCTGCCGTCGCCGTGGCGCGCGGCGGGCTCCGCGGGTCGGGCCGCCGCGCCGGGCTCCATGCTGCCGCCGGCTTGCGCGGTGGGGGACGGCGGGCGGCGGCGGGGCTCGGCGTGGCTGTCCGCGCGACCCGAGCCCCTGGGGCCACTGCGGTGGCCCGAGTGCGCCGGCGCGACCCGCCTGGCTTTGGCAGCGCGGCGACTGAGGCCGGGCTCCAGCTCCGTGGCTCCCGCCGGCGCCGGCCCGGTGGCTCTGCTGGCTTGGCTGCATCTCTCCTGCATATTTATGATCGTCTGTCACATTCCCTGTCCGTGGACAGGGTCCAAAGCCTAGCTCGGGGGAGCGTGCCAACAGGTGGGGGACTCGGGCCGACGGGCAGTGTGCTGGATGCGCCTAACGCGCCGCGGACATTCTGGGCTGCCTTTCGGGAATCGGGTTGTGTGACGGCGGTGGCAGCCAAGGTGGCCTGGTTCTGTCACCTGGCCACCGCTTTCCTTGGGGGCTGTGACCATAGCCCTTCACTGATAGCCGCTCTGAGATCACCCGCTGCGGGCTGGGTGAAGATGAATCCGGCTCAGCCTGGGAGACCTTCACCCGGGCTTCCCGCGTGATTGCTGTGCGCTCCAGTAACCGGCACACGAGTGGCCCCTCCATTGCCTTCTTGCCCACTTTGGAATTTACCTGTATCGTTGCAACTTTTTAATGAGCAGAAGCATAACAAATCCCTCTCCACGCACTAATCTGCCCTACACTTAAGCCGAGAACCGATGGAACAGGTCATGGTACATCAAGGAGATCCTGAGGGATAGCCAGATACCCCATTGTAAACTCCCAGTCTGCAGGACTATGCGCAGCAGGGTAGGATGTGGGGAGAGGAAGGGTTAAAGAGGAACTTGAAAAGTCCAAGAAATGCCAATGCTAATAATCCATTGTAAGCTTTACCTTGTGGAAACCCGAACAATGCAGAAAATATTTTTTAAGTCCGCTTTGGCTATATTTGGTCAAAATTGAATCTTAAAGACAGTGCCCTTCACAAATCTTCAGAATCATGAAAATCAAAAGACACAAAGTTTTATAGCCTGTAAGGTTCCTTCCAACCTAGGTTGTATTATCCTCCGATACTGTGCAAACAACCCTCTGTTTTACTGGCTGATTGTTAAGAAGGCAGCCGATTTCATTGCTTGCTTGTTCCAGTGTCTGTGTCCCGCATCTATCTGCTTATTGCCCCTGCCATTCACTTATTTTCTAGAAGGGAAAAAAATCCCAAATTTCATTTGCTGAGGGAGCGTTTGTAGGAATGGGTTTCTCTCATTTTGTGTCTCAGTTTTGAGGAAAGACGCTATGTTTCGAAGGCTGTTCCTAATCTTAAATAGTCAAAGAGGGAGAGACGGGCCCTGTCAGGGAATTAAGCCCTGTCTCAGAAGTGAAGCACATGAGAAATTTAAGGGCTTTCTTTCTACTAGGTTTGCATTATTGTATCTGACATGTGAAACTGCGTGATTTCAAACTCACTGTACACACAAAAATGCTTTAAATTCAAACAGCATTCCTCCTTTGTATAGGTATCGATAATTAAGTACCTGTTGTATATTCAAAGTTTTTTATTCATTTCATTTTATTTCTGATTTTTTTTGGGGGGCGGGGAGCTGTTTGTTCGTTCTTAATAGGGTCTCATTACATAGCTCTGGCTGCCCTGGAACTCACTATGCTGACCAGGCTGGCCTCAAACTCACGGATAACTGCCTGTCTCTGTCTCTCCAGTGCTGGGCTAAAGGTATACACCAACACCCAGCTTCCCCCCCCCCCCATTTTAAAGTTAATTTAATCTATTGCAGTTTATTCAGAATCCAGGAAATAGTGCTTCTATCATACACTTAGCAGCCAGGTGTGGTGGTACACACCTGTACTCCTGGCACTCAAGGTCAAGGCAAGAAGATTAGCAACTGGAAGCTAAACCTAGATGGCATGAGACCGTCTCCTTCCAAACCCCCAAATAATAAATAAGCACCCAGAACCCTCAAAATTGGGTTACAAAGAACCTTAAGATACGAATAGCTTACATAGTACACAACCAGGAAATCTCTGAGGAACATTTAAGTAGTAACTAAACATAATCTTTATAGAAGAAAGACATAGGCTTAAGTTTACAACACTATCATTTAAAAACAAGAGTTTAAATAGCAACCCTCTCCAATAAAGAATCAAGTATTTTGCATTGAGTTATAGTCTAGACTGGGATGATAATGGGCTACAGTAAATTTAATTCTGCAGGCAAGAAGCATGCTGCTGACTAGGTGTTAATGAAAGGCATTTCCCAGCCAGGCTTGGTGGTGCAGGCCTTTAATCCCAGCATCTGGAGGCAGAGGCAGAGGTAGGCAGATCTCAAGAGTTGGAAGCCAGTGTGGTCTACATAGTGAGTTCCAGGACAACCAGAGCTAAATACATAATGTGGCTCTGTCTCAAAACAATAATAATTAAAAAAAAAAGAAGAAGAAAAGAAATCAAGAAAGGAATTTTCTATTTGTATGAAGTAATTTTAATAGATTGGAGGGAAATTGAGAAGTTGGGAAAAGTATTATTATATCCATTCTGTGGCTATTGTATTTTGAAAATGGCAAGACAGAAAACCACTTTTTATTTGTTTTTATTGTATGTGTTTGAGTATTTTGCTTGCATGTATGTTTTGCCTGCATGTATATATACATACCACATGCATGCCTGGTGCCCATGAAGAGGACATCTCGTCACCTAGAGTTGGAGATACAGGTAGTTGTGAGTCCACATGTGAGTGCTGGAAACCAAACCTGGGCCCTCTGCAAGAACAGCAACTGCTCTTAACCATTAACCATTGAACCATCTCTCTAGCTCCAACTTTCCTTTTTTTTTTTTCTTTTTTTTGTTCAACAGTTAGGAGCACTTGCTGTTTTTCCAGAAGACCTGGGTTTGATTTCCAGCACCCACATAGGGGCTCACAACAATCAAAACCCCCAGTTTCAAGGGACCCAACACCCTCTAAAGCTCTAAGTGGGCACCAAGCATGTATGTTGTGCATAGTCATACATGCAAGCAAAATACCCATATACAAAAAAAGAAAAAAAAATAGAAAAATGGAAATTTAGTAAGATGTATACAGTTTTTAGAATAAGTTGCCTAATTCCATATTTCAGTTAAGATTGAGTAGTTATGATTTTATGATTAGAAAATACATAGACCCTACTGTTTAAGAACCATGAGTTAAAGAAAGTCACAATATCTCTTAAATCCTTACTGCTTTGTGTACAAACCAGATCCTTATGATTTGCTTGCATGTATGCTTCACCTGCAGGTCTGTATGTGCACCACATGCATGTTTGGTGCCCATGAAAGCCAGAAGAAAGCATCTGATCACCTGGAACTGGAGTTACAGGGAATTGTAAGCCAACATGTGGGTGTTGGGAACCGAATCTGGGTCCTCTGCAAGAGCACCATGATTCCCTAGAATGATGCTTCAGTGTAAGCGATTTCTCAGTGCATTAGTTCCTTCAAGGAATAGTATGGCAATGAGTATGCTGCTTGTGGTTACAGGACTTGGGACTGACACTATTGCAACTACACATTTAGTTGTGTGACCCTGGAATTAACATAGAGGGCAAAAGAGTACTATTTCCCTTTTGTGATAACTCCTTTATGATGTTTTCAATTTTCAACTGTAAAGTGGTTTCATCTCCTGATAGCACATCCAGCATATCCTTTGCCCCTAAATGGCTTGACATGAGTTCTTTACACTTTTCCTAAGTGAAAAAAAATCTTTAATGAAAACAACCCTAATAATGGAAAGGCCTGGACTTTCTCTGATTCTAACTGGAGTAGTGTTTGACCAAGTGAGAAGGGGTAGCCCCTCTGCTCCATTTTCCTTACTATGAAATCACACTTGGGCCAGACGGTAAAGTCTCTTAAAACATCAAAACTATGCCACAGTCTATGTATCCTCTGGTTTAGATCCTTGTGCAACTTGGTTAAAAAAATGTAGATTGCCCTGTTGATGATACCAATATTTGTAGGAAAGTATGAAATCTTTAACTAGAATCACTTTGTTCTTGGTCTAAAATTTAAATGAAAGGAATTAAAATACAGTAACTATACCGATAAAATATCAAAGATTCCTGTATCTTTATGTGCCTTCATGTTCTGCGCACTACTTCCTTATTCCTTGATCTGGGACACATAACTGGTGGATGCAGACTGCTGTGCCTGCCTCTAAGGCTGTGGTTTGCTTCTTCAGCCTCAGGTTCCCTAACTACCAAGGAACACCAGGAGCAAGTTTCTAAGATTATTCCAATGAGTGTTCCAGGAAACAGTGCTCTAAGGCGGCATTTTGGAGTGGCTAAAATGGTACTTAACATGTTTACTGTGTAGTGCATTCCAGTCATGTAGATGCAAAGACAAATTAGAATTTACATGTATAGTGATGTGTGTCTTTACTAGGAATCCACTTTGACAATACATAGCTTCTAGTTCTGGAACCATGAAAGCCAATATTTAGTTTTTAAACTATAGCCCTGAATTTAATTCATTTGCTATTTTATCTGCAGAGAGAAAGATTTTTTTTCAAGATTTATTTTATGTGTGTATGGATGTTTTGCCCTTGTGCATGTATGTGTACCTCGAGTGTGCCTGGAGCCTGCAAAGACCAGGAGAGGGCATTGGATCCCCACAACTGGAGTTACAGATGGTTGTGAGCCATCATGTGGGTGCTGGGAACTGAACCCAGATAGTCTGCAAGAGCAGCAAGAGCTCTTAACTGCTGAGCTATCTCCCCAGCTCCCGATTGTTTTGGAAGTAGAGTTTCATGTAGCCCAGGCTGGCCTTAAAGTTAATGATCTTCCAACTTCGACCTCCTAAGTGCTGGTATTACAGATGTGCTCCACCATGCCTAGCTTAAGAGTTGAGGTTTTGTTTTGTTTTAATCGAAACAGCTTTGCTGTAAGGTTAGAAATGAAAATAGACTGTTGGGTCTCTAGTAAGTCTTTGAGCTAAATTGAAGTGATTTTATTATATCTCTGAGTTTCAGTAATATTTTCTACCTTTGAAATGTTCCCTCTTCCCACGATTGATTCTCATGTTTTTATCCTCTCTGGGTTTGTTCCATAGAAATTAACTTAATTTGTTTCTAGAAGAAGTAACCACACTGAATAATACGCCTTTTAATTGTAATGTACCCATTACAACAGTAACCAGCAGAGTTTTATCCCTAGGTATTTCTTTAGCATGAGAATATGTGACTGAGAACACAATAATTCGAACTCTGAAAATTACACAAAATATTCTTCTCTAATAACCCCTCGGCTAAAAGGGGTATTTAGCCAAAGATACTGAGTTCTGAAGACTGAAAAGCAGGTTCTGTTTATGTGATAAAAGTGTGAACATAATCCATGCTCTGCTAGACGAGAGAATTTTAAATTTTTAATCAGTATGGTTCTGTATATGCATTTAAATTTTTAGAAAATTCTAAAATACTGATGAAAGGGACCTAGGTAATGACTTAGCAAGTTCCTAGTTCCAGGTTTCTATCTTTGAGACAAAAAAAGTATTTCTCATTACAATTTAAAAAATAGACATGTTGTGTTTAGACCTGTTTTAATCACTTAGTTAAGTAAGAATCTATTTACAGAAGAAACTCAAATCTTCCCTTATATTTGTTTTTATTTTGTTTTGTGTAGCTAGAGTTTTTCTGCCTGGCCCACAGTCAGGACAAATCTCTCTCACCCGCCAGTCCCAAGCCGCTCAAACCCGATCAAGTAAACACAGAGACTTATATTGGTTACAAACTGTATGGCCGTGGCAGGCCTCTTGCTAACTGTTCTTACAGCTTAAATTAATCCATTTCTATTAATCTATACCTTGCCACGTGGCTTGTGGCTTACCGGTACTTTACATCTTCCTTGTCCTGATGGCGGCTGGCAGTGTCTCCCCCCTCAGCCTTCCACTTCCCAGCTCTATTCTCCTCCTTGTCCCGCCTATCTTTCTGCCTGGCTACGGGCCAATCAGTGATTTATTTATTGACCAATCAGCAACACATTTGACATACAGACCATCCCACAGCAGTTTTGTTTTAATTCTAGCAAGCAAATCTTTCCTTTTAAGATTCAGGAGGCAGAGAGGCCTTAACTTATCTCTCAGTTTGAGTTGTTAGCTTTTCAGGGTGCTTCATTATTCCTCAGGCGTGAGTTATTTATTGCTTCCTTGGGCCACTCATCAGACAGTAGCTGGTAATCAGCAGACTTCATATACTATCTCGGACAAGTATTTCACCGTTTTCTAGTGTTTCTAGTGGAAGTGCCGGGTTAGGAACTGAGTAATTGTTCTCTTCTCTCCCTGTAAAGTTCTTTGGTCTCTGATCCTGCTCTTGTAACTACCTCTCATTCTGTTCATTCATCAGTGCGTCCGTTATACTGTCTGTTCATGTCTCCCCTGGCTTCTGAGGTCCTGAAGGGAATGTGCTCTGGTTCACTCTACAATGTCACCTGTTCTTATGGGAACCCAACTATTCATCTCCCACTTTTGTCTTGATTACCACAAATCATTACAAATATACAATAAAATTTCCGATTTTCAAAGCAATCCTTTTAGTTTGTGCCTTCCTAGTTTCAGAGATCCATCTGCTCTCCAGTCGACCTTTTACTCATACCTCTTCTAGCTCTTTTCTGGGGTTGAGCTTCTATTCGTAAAATGCTTCTGCTCCTGACATTTCTTGTTCTGTCCACTTTCAAGTAATGAACAACTTACTTGGCTTTCATACAGTAACCTAGGAGGGTAGTCTCACAGAAGAGAGCAGTGTAGTGGTTACGTTTTTAAAACAGCAATAAAAACAAAACATCTGTTGTGGCTTTAGCCAAACAGTGTTTGAGGACAACTTGTATTCTTTATTATGCTTTGCCTAAGGTGATACAAAAATTAATTCCCATCCACTTGAGCACGTGTCCTTTCATGGCAGATGCATGCGAGGTTAAAAATGTGGCACATATAATTCCCATATAAAGTTAAAGCTAAGCTAGACACGGATCATTATTCATCTTCTTAGTGCCCACTCTGACCTTCCATTTGTATATTTAGCTAAATACATGGCACCACTACATATGTAAATAGAGATGTACCTACAGTGCTGCAAACCATTTTTAAATATTTAATTTTGATGTTCATTATGGTGTTGGTGTTTATGATCTGACAGCTGGCTAGACACTCCTTTCCAGAACAATTCTGTTTTATAAAATTTGGTTTTTACTTTTATAAGCTTGATAGAAACATTGCATCTAGTTTATCTTACTGTCACCATAAAAGTCAGTCTCATGCGGAGTTAAAGGCACTAAAATAAATTGATTCCATTGGCTTTGAAACTGAATGGAACTTGATGTTTTCGTTCGATCTGCATTTTTTCCTAACATTTAATCATGCCTCATGGAAAGAGCCCCCTGGTGTGATTAACTGTGGCATCTTGTAGGTTGTATAACCGGTTTCTCCCTTGCAAATAAATACTTTCTTTGGTATTAGGAGTATTTTGCTTTAAAAGTCGCTAATTACACGTGTTTTACTGGGGCATCATCCGTTAGTCCTTCAGGGATTTGAGTAAACACAGGTGGACTCACCCATGCAAGCATGTGTTTTTTAGCTAACAGATGGTTTCTCAAAACAAACCCTGTTCTTTTTTTTTTTTTTTTTTTTTTTTTTTTTTCTGTGTCAAAGTGAGTAAAATAGTTGTTTGAGACTAGAACATAGGCTGGGATTTTCAGTAGTGACAAGAAATGTTCTTCAGAAAGTTGATGGAATATGGCAGGGGAAACTTCTAACTTGGGGCTGGGAGACCTGGGTAGGAGGCTGGCTACTTCTAGTCATGAGACATGCCATGTGCTTGTTGGCCTTATTTTCCTAATTCAGGTAGCAAAGGACAAACTAGATTCTCAAGAAATTTCCTTCTATCCGAAACTATGTGATTGCAGCTACTTGCATTATTTTAGGCTGTCACTTTTAATATTAGTTTTGCTTGTATTGGACCATTCTCAGCTGTACTGTTTATCTTGAACAGCCTACCTTCAGTCAACAGACTGTAGTGCTCTTTTCCAGCGAACACTGTTGATTTTTTTTTTTAATGTGGTAGGCATTGTACAAATCCCTAGCCTGACAAGATAAATGAGAGGCACATTCCACCCTTAAGGAAATACTAGAAATAGATGTAGAATTTACTTAACACACACACACACACACACACACACACACACACACACACACACACACACACTGAGTAGGAGGATGAGCAGTAGATGAGGTATCATGGTAGTGCAAAGGAGAGACTGACTAATTGTACTTTGAGGGAAGCCAGAATGACTTAAAGGAAATGGCCATTGACTGGCTTTGCAAAGATGAGTTTGCCAAGCAGAAAACAGGGAGGGCCAAGGAAGGCATCCAGAGGGCCTACAGAAGAGGTAGACAAATGTGCAGAGTGAGATAGGAAGATACAACAGTCTTGGAGTTGAACTTGGAGACAAAGTTTCAGTGTCCAGATAATCCTAAAGAAAGTGCTATGAGGCATTGGCTAGGTGGAAGAATGGGCAAGAATGGCCGGGAAACAGGATGAGGAATTGGGAGATTTTAAAAGGCTGCCAACACTGCCTTCACCTTCACAAGCTGAAGAATATTCACAGGATATTTTGGAACTCTTACTTACTGGGATTTGTCCACAACAGCTGGGTGGGACAAGCTGAGTATTAGCCTGTGTTTATTAAGCACAAGCTAATTATTAGTGGTGTCCTAAGTCTTATTCTCAATATCTAGTTAGGAAAATTTACCAGCGTCTGGCTTCTTTTTTCTTCATGAAAAGTTAGGGCAACATTTGTGGGATAAACATTTTAAAGATTGTCTTTGTATGGCTGTAAGATAGTCACTAATTAAGGAGGGACTTTTTCGAGGGATTCAGATACATTTTCCTAACAGGCAATGTGATCATCACATGCACAACAGCACCTTTCCTTCAGAGTTCTACATCAAACCATTTTAATCATTGAAAAGGTAGAACGGGATGATGGCTTAGGAAGCCACTTTTTGTAAATTTTGAAATTCTAGAAGATCTTGAATATTTCTAAATTCCAAGAAGTGAAGTCCACTATCTGATTTTCTGTCTCAGTGTCAGCCCTCTCCCCAGACAGTTATGTGGGTAGGGTGAGGAGTATATGTAAGCTTGGAATGAGACTCTCTATTTGATCCATTTAATTTAGACACTTGTTATAATGTAAGTGCTTTTGCTTTTACTTTGGCAATTGGCGTGCAATTTTAATTAGCACTTGGAACACAGTAGAATGCGTTGATGAGGCACAAGACATGAAGAAATACGTTCATAATGGCCTGCCTGAGGACTCTGGCAGCATCCGAAAGAGACACTGTCTGTGTAATGCACAAGCTTCTGAGAATTCACCCTGGCTGGCATCTACACTCTTGAAAATTAATCATCTCAATGTTTTCAGATGTCAAAATATTGGCATACAAAGTGTTGTCATCTATGCTACACTGAGAATATTAATTTCTTACTTGTTTTGATAAAGTGGCTGATGTATAAGGAAACTATGTATTTTTTTCATCTCCCCACAATTGTCCTCCAACTTTGCCCTTCTAGCTCTTCCTAAATCTTTAAGCGCCTCATAGCCATCTTTCACCACAATTTCCTCTCTGGCCATCTCTCTTCTGTTTCTAACTACTTTTCATCCTTCTACAACTTCAGACTGCACTGCATAGCATTTTGTTAAAAGTGCTTCCTCACCCGGGCAGTGGTGGTGCACACCTTTAACCCCAGCACTCGGGAGGCAGAACCAGGTAGATCTCTGTGAGTTCGAGGCCAGCCTGGTCTACAGAGCAAGATCTAGGACAGGTACCCAAACTACACAGAGAAGCCCTGTCTTGAATAAATAAATAAATAAATACATAAATAAATGCTTCCTCTTCTGTTGACCTTTCTGGTAGCTAATATTGTCAACTTGACAGGACCTAGAGTCACCTAGGAGAAAAGTCTTTGAGCACGTCTTCAAGGTGGTTTCTGGATCGGGTTAATTAATGTGGAAGACCCATTCTGTATATGGACAGCGTCCTTCCATGGTCTGGGGTCCTAGAATGAATGGAAAGGAGAAAACCAGCTGAACACCAGCATTCAATGTTCTCTGCTTCTGGACTGCTGATGCAATTTGAGCAGTTGCCTCAAACTCCTGACGCCAGGCCATCACTACCCTCAAACTGGGAGCCAAAGTGAACACTGCCAATAAAGTTCTTCAGTCCGATGTTTTGCCACAGCGGTGAGAAAAATAGCCAACGAAGTTCTCAATGCCACCTTTGTAGGATCCCTGTCCCCGTATCTGTTTTTTGTTTTGTTTTTTAATGGAATTCAGCTGAAAGGTGCAAAACAATGGAACACACACACACACACACACACACACACACACACACACACACACATACACACACACACACACACACACACCATAATTGCACTGATAGAGGATGTATCGTTCTCCTTACCTGCCCTGGGGAGTGGAACCAATTAACTTCTTTGAGCTTCCTTAAATGAGGATAATAATACCTGTTATGCAGGATTGTGGTCAAGATTAAATAACTTCCATCCATCAACTCAACATGTATAGAGAGCCCTACTACTCATTGGTAATTATAAGTATTATTTACTACACTTGGTAAGAAGAACATGAAGGTGAATAGGCCATGACCTTGTCCTAAAGACTTTATGAGGAGGGACAGACAAGAAAATAGACAACTGCAAAAGTAATTATTGATGAATGAGCAGGATTTGTGAGAACAAGGGTTCTAGGCATTGGAGTGATAGCATCAGAAAGTGGAATAGAGAGTGAAATTCTCAGACTACATCAGTCAGAGCAGTGCACATTCGAAACACAGGGAGAAACACAGGGAGAGCTGCAATGTCTCTGTGATGGTGTGACTCAGTTGGAGCTGTAAAGATCAGGAGAGGCCGGTAAGCCAGAACCTGTGAAGGGCACAGGATCCGATTTGTGTTTTAGGAAGATCTCTTTCTTTGGCAAGGTGTGGAGTACTTTGGAAGAGTTCAGTGAACCAGTATGACCAGTTAAGAGGCTGCAGTTAGACCAGAGTGAAAGTAGCACAGGCAGGCGTGGGAATGGGGAAGACACAACCCACTGAGAAACTTAAGGAGCCAAAAAAGCGTGGAGGGGGGGGTCACAGAGGGAATGAAAAAAGGAGGAGAAACTTTAAGGAAGATTATAGGATTTTGACTTAGGCTGATGGTCTACTCTGTGACATAGGAAATACAAGGTGGATATTTTATAAGCTACAGTTGGTTGCTATGTCTTAAATGCCCCTTCCAAGAAGTCATCCTGGAATTTAATTGCCATAGTAGGCCTTAGAGCTGGACCTTATGTAGTGATTAGGATTTGGGGGCTGTGCTCTCATATCTGGGTTCATGCATTTACCATGGGAGTGGGCCCTGTTGTGGACACTCCACCCTCCTTTCCTCTCTGTCTCTCTCAGTCTCCCTTTCATGAGCATGTGAACATGCATGCATGTAGCTAGAGCTTTCCTGCCTGGCCCACAGTCAGGACAAATCTCTCTCACCTGCCAGTCCCACAGCTGCTCAGACCCGACCAAGTAAACACAGAGACTTATATTGGTTACAAACTGTATGGCCATGGCAGGCTTCTTGCTAACTGTTCTTACAGCTTAAATTAATCCATTTCCATTAATCTATACCTTGCCACATGGCTCGTGGCTTACCGGCATCTTCACATGCTGTTTCTCATCGTGACGGCTGGCATTGTCTCTCTGACTCAGCCTTCCACTTCCCAGCTTTATTCTCCTCCTTGTCCCTCCTACACTTCCTGCCAATGGCCAATCAGTGTTTTATTTATTGACTAATTAGCAACACATTTGCCATACAGAACATCCCACAGCATTTTCCCTTTTCTTTTCTTAAAAAGGAAGGTTTTAACCTTTACACATCTCCAAAGTCAGCTTGGTATATTTGGGAATTTGGGCATAGCTTCTCTTACTACTTCCTGCTGGAGGGGGGCGCTGTATCTTATGGGGACACAGAATATTTTAGGATTATGGAGTAGTCCATGAGGGTGTATCGTCTGAGCCAGTTGCCTTGAAAAGGTTCTGGATGTTGGATCATCTGGGCCATGGTGTCATCGGAGACCTTTCAGGGGGTCTTGGCTGGTCAAACCTGATGTATCTTAATCTGGAACAAATCCATAGCCTCTTGCTTTCTGTGGGAACAAAAGAGACTCTTTTCTAAAGCAACATATCCTTATATCCAAATTTTGAAGTCAAGGTATCTTTAAAGTATACATATTGGTTTAACTCAGCTTCCTTTACAATCAAATATCTCTCTGCAGTTAAGAATCCCAAAGACAACACAATCCAGATTCTCTGTGTAATATTCATCTTTACGTGGCTTATTTTTTTTTATTAATTTTACTGTCTCTTTAAAGACTTTATTTTTAAAACTATGTATTTGTTTCTATAACTGTATATATCACCTTTTTGTCTCTTTCAAGCCTACGTATATTTTACACACATTTAAACTATTACATCTGAATCTGTCTTATTGTGAATCTGCTTTAAGCTGCAGCAGCTGTGGCTGCTGGCTCTGCCCACCTCAGCTTCCCAACATGGCTACGTTTACCACCAGCTCTGGGAGCTATCGTGGGTCTATGCTTTTATCCAAGCAGCGTGTAGCCCAGAAACCTCTTTTTTTGTTTTGTACTAGCAAAGGCTAAATCCACCATGCAGCTTAATGTGCTACTTGCAGAGGCCTCATTCCCGCCATACGGCAGCAGGTCGAGCATGCACGCTAGGAACCCACAAGTAGCTCAAACCAGCAGCTGCTGCTCATTTGAGAGAGACAATTAGGAACTGTTTTTAGCTCTGTTTTAGAATCTTTTCTCAGTTTTTAGGTGGAAACTCTTGCCCACGTTGGGCGCCATTTGTAGCTAGAGCTTTCCTGCCTGGCCCACAGTCAGGACAAATCTCTCTCACCTGCCAGTCCCACAGCCGCTCAGACCCGACCAAGTAAACACAGAGACTTATATTGGTTACAAACTGTATGGCCGTGGCAGGCTTCTTGCTAACTGTTCTTACAGCTTAAATTAATCCATTTCCATTAATCTATACCTTGCCACATGGCTCGTGGCTTACCAACATCTTCACATGCTGTTTCTCATCGTGACAGCTGGCAGTGTCTCTCTGACTCAGCCTTCCACTTCCCAGCTTTATTCTCCTTCTTGTCCCTCCTACACTTCCTGCCTAGCCAATGGCCAATCAGTGTTTTATTTATTGACTAATTAGCAACACATTTGCCATACAGAACATCCCACAGCACTCATGCACATACTTTCTCACCATGTTATGATTCAGTTGAAAGTAAGTCTTCCCAGCTGTGATGGTTAATACTGACTGTCAGCTCGGAAGGGTCTGGAATGACATAGGAGAAAAAGCTCCTGGCATGCCTATAAGGGAGTCAATGCATTGTGTTAATGGAGGAGGAAAGACACCCCCCCCCCCCCACTTCTTCCCCAAACATAGGCACCAGCATTCCCTGGATTGAGGTCCTGGGATGAATCGAAATAGGAAAGCAAGCTGAGCATGAGCAACCACTGCTTTCTGCTTTACTGCTGATGCAATGTCAACAGCTGCCTCACGCTCCTGATGCCATGCCTTCTCTGCCATGATAGACAATACCCTGGAACTGTGAGCCACAATAAACCCTCTGTAATGATTATCTTGGTTAACACAACCTAGAGTCACCTTGGAAGATAGTCTCAGTGAGGTGTTGTCTCTACTGGGTTGGCCTGTGGGCATACTTGTGGGTATTAAATTAATTGATAGGAGAGGGCTTATCCGACTGTGAGTGGTACCATTCCCTAGGAAGAAGATCCTGAAATATGTATGAGTACAAAATTTAAGCTGAGCACAAGCAAGCAAGCATGCATGTGTTTATTTCTTTCTGCTCTTGATGGGATGTGATGTGACTAGCTGCTTCAAGAGTCTGCCACTAATTAAAGACTGTAACCTGACATTGAGAGCTAAAGTAAACCCTTTTTTCCCTAGTTTTTTTTTAAATTAAGATACTTTATCACAGCAACATAAATGAGCTAGAGTACCCTCCTTTCTTTAAGTTGCTTTTTGTCAGATATTTTATAACAGTGGGAAAGTACCTAATGCACCAGCTTTCAAACCATAGCCAAACAAATTTCTGTTGTTTGTAATTAATCCAGTCTGTGGGTTTTTGTCAAGGCAACAGAAAAAGAAAACTAAGAATGTGAGGGCTATAAAATGAGTCTGATATGGAAATTAGGATTTGGGGTTACCTTTTGGAGAGAGTAGGGCATTTTTGGCTTCATTATTTTGAGCTCCTTATATATTATGTCCCTGATTCTTTTCTTACTGCACATGAAGACTCTATCATCATATGGCATATCAAACACTGATGGACTGTGGCAAAGATTTGTTCTGGGAGAACTCCATTACACCATTTAAATTCTTTCTTCCATTTTCTATATGGCAGATTTAAATGCTGTCCTCTTGGTTTTTATTGTACCAATATTATTCGCACCAGGACAGAATCTTTCTCATGTGCATTTTACAATGAAGTCTTGATATATCAACTTCCTTTTCTTTGTCTTTCAAATGTCTTCAGTTTAACCTTTTTCTATGCTAAATCTCATTGGAAGTTAGATAACTGCTTTTATTGTGTCAAATTTACAGCATCAATTTAGACATCTAAACTTTCATCAGATTATTTTGATTTTTCATCAAGTTACAAGTAATAATTTTTTTTGTCTTTTTAGTTTTGCTATTTTCAGACGTATTTTACTTTAAATTAAAGCCTAATATCTTCTTCAGATAACTATTTCAGTGTCGAAATTTACCCATGGCAAGTGATTTTTTTCTTTCTTTTTAAATTGCATCTATTTATTTATTTATTTATTTATTTATTTATTTATTTATTTATTTATTTATTTATGTGTGAATGCACAATGGAAGTCAGAGGATAACTTGTAGAAGTGGGCTCTCCCCTTGTACCATGGAGGACGTGGGGATGGAGCTCAGGTCACGTGGTCAGTCTTGGTTGCAAGTGCCTTTAGCCTCTCTGCCATCTTTCTGGCCTGTGATAGGTGATTGTGAAGCCTCCTTGCTGTCTATAGGAAGTTTTGCTATGTGTAGTTTGACCCTTGTCGGTTTCATGCTAGTCCCTCAGATCAAAACTGCCCCCATGAGCATCAGTATGGTAGATGTGCTCTGGGATAGCCCAGAGGGGATGTCCAGGAAACAGGTGTATGATACAAGACTGGAGACTTGATAAAAAGATCTGGGAAGTAGATCTGGGCCCTGTGTCATTTTCATTTGTGTCTGAAACTCCAGAGAATGAATTACATCTCAGAAAGGGGAACACATCATGAGAAAAGATCACCCTCCAAACCCAGTAGGGTCAATACTATTGTAGTATGAAATAGGTAGAGAAGGAATATAACAGAAAGGAAAGGCTGCAGAGAAACTCACAAGAGGGAGGAGTCTAATCAAGGAAGAGGAAGTGGTCACTGAGGTTGGCTGCTGGGAAGAGGATACATACAGAAGTATGCTGTTCAGACTTAGCAACAACAGCGAGAATGCCCCTGTCCTCACTGAAAGCTATCTCACGAGCAGAGAAAGATATATCTGCAGCATGTACACGAGTTGGGGGTGGGGATCAAAGTGGAGATAATTAAACTGGTAACACTTGCCTGCAAAGAGGGAAGTGTGCTTATTTCTTGACTGGTCTATTTGTTTCCCTTTGATGTGGAGGAGACTTGAGCATAGTGAGGTCTTAAAGAGCTGGAAGGAAGAGGATGAGAGTTGGATTTCCTGACGAACATAGTAAGAACCTAGTGTCCTCCATAGGGTGGATCTTATATTTGTCTACCTGCCTGCAGCTCCATGGCTGGGGACCCTTCAGCAGCCTGTGCCCAACGTCATCCACCGGGCTCATCTAATTATACTTCTACGCTGATTTCCCCTTGAGCCTCTGATTCTTTCTATGGACCAATTATTAGCCAAATCCTAGTTGCTTAACACTTAAAATATTCAGTGGGCTGGAGAGTTGGCTCAGTCCATAAAGTGCTTGTTACACAAGCTTGAGTTCAGATCCTCAGCATCCACATTGAAGTATGGGCACACAGTATATGCATATATTTAACACACATCCATCTCACTGAAAGGAATCTAGTCCTAACCCACAGTCCTGTCACTGCCTATTACGGCCCTTCAGAACTACTGCTGTCCCATAATGCCTTCACATCAGAAAGGATTTTCTGTGCATGCTGTCTAGCTATGGGCTGAGTGCATAATTACCACATGTGTGGAGGCCCATCACACACTGGTCGGATAAAACAAAACCAAGTCCTCTGCTATGACCTTGCCACCATCATTCTCTTTTTTTCCCCATGGCTGTGCAAATTACAGCAAAATGTATGCTGCCTCACACAAACCGGACAGTGGTCAACATATACATCATTTGTGTTCATCAAGCAAGACTCATTCACCCATATCTTCACTGATTATTGGGCATTTCCTAACACCAGGCACTTTGGTGAGCCGGGGAGCTCACACCATGAAGAAATACAAACCTAGCCCTCAGGGAGCTTCATGGCTAACAGATAACTCAGTTCATTTTGCTGTGCTGCATGAAAAGATTGGCAAAGAACCAGTTAGTTTAGGTTAATCAATGCTGGTAAACTCTTTCCTCATCCTTGTCCTCCCCACTTCTTCCTATTCCTTCACTCCCTCGCCCTCCCTTCACTCCCCCCTCTTTTTTTCTCCCTCCCCCATGGAATCTACTGACAAACAGATGAGTCCTATCAAATGTGAAATGCACTCTTCTTACCCAGCCTCTCCCCTGCCAGATTACACAACCTCAAAGGTTAACTTTGTCCCTGAGGCTGGACAGGTTCCAGGACTCTATGTAGCTTAAAGGAAACTTGTCTGCTTATATAGATGGGCTGACAGATCTCCAGGACATTGAAGGAAGGGCATTCTCTTTGAGTCCCTTTGTGTTTTCAGCTAGCATCCCCCTTCCATCCTGTTCGGACACTGTGTTTGTTCTTGTCATTTTGCCTTCGGGACAAAGGGCAGGACGCCTCTGTTGGCTGATCTTGAGTCTTGCATGCTGACTTGACTTCTGCCAACCTGAGTTCCTGGCATGAGGATTTTTTTTTTTTAAAGTGGACTGACTTGTCACCATCTGCAATCTTCACTGACAAGTTCTCAAGCCTCTTTTTTTTTTTTTGCTGGCTCTGAGGTAACCTCAGTCCCGACTTACCACTGTTTCTGGCTTCTAGTGGTGGCACTTGTCAATGCAAAAACAAAACAACAACAAAAAACCCAGCAACAACAAAAAACAAAAAACCCCACAGCTCTCAGCTCTCTTGCTTAAGCAAGTTGAAATGGAGACCAGACCTGAAATTTCCCTAGCTAACAAAGCCAGTTCTACCTTGAAGATAAGCTTGCTGAGACTGAAAACATGATCAAAACATAGCTTGGGCTTATGATTTGTAAATGCTCATGGTAGAGAAAAACCAGACTTACGCTCAACCAGTCTGAAGTAGCAGTCTGACATACACTTAGCAATCTCAGGACTCTATATTGGGATGGACAAAGTAAGACAGGTGTGGGACTGCAACCAACCAGAGTCGTTATTTAATTCCATGCTCACTCTGTAGAAGCATGTCCCCTGGGCTTCTCTGCTGGAGCCCCAAGCCTCTTCCGGTTTTGTACTTCCAAATCTGTGAACTATTGTTTGCTCAAACTCTTGAGCATTTTAAAATTATGTCTCTATTTAAATAAGAACAACCAGGAGTGAAGGTGGGGGATGGTGGTAGGGATAAATCCTGTGGACAGCACTTCTGAAAGAAGACCTGGATGCTGTGGCAGAGCTAGTGGCTGTTCTCAGGGTTCTCTCTTCCCTATGGCCTTTGTGCTCTGTGGGAAGACTTAGAGAACTGCTCTAATCCAGCCCACAGCTATTGAGTCCGTGGAAGTCCAGCCCGATCTGCTGACCTCTTCCCCTGTGGAGATTTGTCTGGGGAAGTGAGGGACTACCTTGCAATTAATTAATTAATTAATTAAGCAAGCAGGATCTTTATGGGTTCCATGAAGCCTCTTTACATTGTGCTCTTAAATTCCTTTTAGTGTGTGTGTGTGTGTATGTGTGTGTGTGTGTGTGTGTGTGTGTGTGTGTGTGTGTGTGTGTGTGTATGCCCTCAGAGGCCAAAGCGTATCAGATTCCCTGGAGCTAGAGTTACAGGTGGTTCTGAGCTGTCTGACATGGATTCTAGGAACCAAATTCTAGTCCCCTACAAGAGCAACAAGTGTTGTGAAGTGCTGAGTGTCTCTTCAGCCGCCTCCATCGTATTCTTTTAATTTTCACTAAGTCCTTCAGCACAGCATAAAGCCTCTTGTTTCATATGAGAGGCACACAGTACAAAAGAACTCAGTGGCACTACTGTGTGAAGATCTGTACCAAACACTTTCTTTCGAGCAGACAGTGATCCAGCAAAGGGCTGACACTGCTCGTGATGGAGAGGAAGGAGGGCAAGGCTGACAGTCCAGGAAAGCATTTCCAGAAACTGCATAAGGATGTCTCTCACTCTGCACAGTTAGAAAGCATCAAAGGACATGACGCTGCTGCTCTTTCTGTCACGGGTTCTAATTCCCTTCCCTGGTCCTTGGAAACTAACCTGTTATCTTATCTCTTGCCTTAACTACAGGCACCTTAAAAGTGCAGTTAGTTTCATTCCCCTTCTCCATAGCAGTTACTACTGCTCTGTTGTGCCCCACAACATATCTTTGACTGGTTCCGGAAAAAGAGAATAGAACAATCTGTAGACAGAGGAGACAGATGCCTAGTTTTATCCCATTGCTCGGTACTCATCAGCTTGGCCTCCCCAAATTGAGGTCTCCTGTGCTTTGGTTTTCTCCTGTCAGCTCAGGTGCACAAGAGCTTTTTATCACATCACAGTGAGGATTAAGTGAAATAATGCGTGTAAAGAGATTGGAACAGCGGCCGGTGTGCATGGTGGGCACAGTAAGCTGCAGGCACCATTAAGAAAGCCTCCTAACTGGTCTTTCTGCCTTCTTCTTTCCCTGCTTTGCTTCTTACACGGAAGATTTGGTCTTTGTAGTAGTATATGTTAACGAAGCACTTCCTGCTGGAACAATTCCCATGATCCTCTGCACCTTCTGGAGTTGGCCTTGGATATTTCCTAGCCTCCTCTCCCTGCAGGCAATCTATGCTTTCTTGGTGTTCACATGTCTAACATGTGCACATGCAGCTCTGGGCCTCTGGGATCCCTGCCTCTAATATCTCTTTTCGCCTTTTCTCCTTGTGTACTGGCCAGTCTGTCAACTTGACACAAGCCAGGGTGATCTGGGAAGAGGAGAACCCCTACTGGGGAAATGCTTCCATCGCATTGGCCTGTAGGCACATCTATGAGGTATTTTCTTGATTAATGTTTGATTTGATGTGGGAGGGCCCAGCCCATTAAGGGCAGTGCCACCTCTGTGCAAGAAGTCATGAGATGTATAAGAAAGAGGGCTGATAGACAGGTGGTGGCAGCACACTTGATAGGCAAAAGGAGGCGGGTCTATGGTTGGACCTTATTGGACTCTCTTTGGACTGCCAGCCCCCAAATAATGACATGGAGACTTATTATTAAGTATGTAACCTTGGTCTTTAGCTTAGGCTTGTTTCCAACTAGCTCTTATAACTTAAATTAACCTGCTTTTATTCATCTACATTCTGTCACATGGCTTTTTACCTCTCTATTCTGTATGTCCAACTTCCTCCATGTCTTGCTGGTATCTTCTGCCACACCAGATTCCAACCCTGAGTTCCTCTCTCCCTGAAAGTCCTGCCTATTCTCTCCTGCCTAGCTATTGGCCACTTGGCTCTTTATTAAGCCAATCAGGTGCCTTAGGCAGGTGAGGCAAAACATAGACACATCTTCACACAGTGTAAACAAATATCCTGCAACACAGATCTCTGAATTTAAGGCCACTTCATCTACAGAGGGAGTTCCAGGACAGCCACAGCAGTAGGGAAACTCAAAGTCAGCTCAAGACACCCCAAGACCAAGTTCTCAGCACCAAGGAGATGCATTTGCTCCTGAGGGGCAAAGGGCAGGGAATAAGAGACAAAGACTGGAGATAAATGATGAGGGAGAAGGGGACAAGGGAGAGAGGGACAAAGGACTGCCTCTGCGTAGGGAGGAGACAGATGTGACCCAGAGGCAAATGGTGGTTTATAAAGGTAAAAGGGGAATGCCCTGTTAGGATGAGGTGTTTAATTTTAATTGGGTATGTTAATTAGGTGAGCCGAAGGGGACTTTTGATTGCTGGACTTCAAAACTCTGACAGCTGGACCTTGGTAGTCAATCTCAGAAGGAAGAAGGGGCCAAATAAGGGAATAGACCTTGGGGGCTAGCTTTAGGAAGGTAATCTAATGGTTTTTAGCAAGGCAGAGGGAATCAGGGAGAAGGGCAAGGCCTGCCAGAGCCATGTCTGCCAGGCCTGGGCTGGCTAGGGTCCCTTCAGGGGCTACACAGAGAAATCCTGTCTCAGAGAAGAGAAAAAAAGAAAAGAAAGGGAAGGGAAGGGGAGGGGAGAGAGGAAAGGGCGAGTGAGCAAGCCGGTAAGCAGTGCCCCTCCATGCTCTCCTCAGTTCTTGCCTCCAGGTTCTTCCCTTGAGTTACTGCCCTGACTTCCCTCAGTGATGAACTGTTTTCTGGAACCCTAGGATGAAATAAACGCTTTCATCCCCAAGCTGCTTCTTGGCCGTGGTGTTTATCATAGCAGCAGAAAGCAAACTAAGACAGCTTGGCGATCCGTTTCTGCTTCTCTTGCTCACAGTTCAGAGCTGCTATGCTTAGTGGAAACTGCCAAGTGTCCGTCCTCACCACCAAGTCTGCCCCTTGTTTCTTTCACTCTTATTTCTTGGTATGTGTCCTACACTTAGCCACCTACCATGTCACAGGCAGCTTGTGTGACACCCCGTGACCCACGCTCCACAGGTGGGAAGCCACCATTGCCTGTTTTGCAGCGTGGGCTCCTAGAGCACTTCTTTGTGCTCAGAGCTCTTCCTCCCCTCCCCAGATGACATCACATCACCTTCCTGTGAACTCCTAGCACAATCTCTAAAAGAGAGGAGCAAAGTCCAGCTGTCTCGCCAGCTTCTGAAAGTGGTTGAAAAGGAGCAAGAGGGATGCGATGGTGGGGTGTGTGTGTGTGTGAAGCTGTAAGAGTGGAATTGGCTTGTTTCCGTTACGTGTGTCTCAACAGCTTTCAGAGACTTTGGTGCAAGTGCCAGACTCTAGGAGATTCCTACACTAGGGATTGCTGTTTACTTTTTGTGCTTACTTCTCTCTCGGGGAGGCTGTTAAGATAGGACCTGGTTAATGACTCTGAAGCAGTGAGATAAATATTCTTCCTTCTTGGGTTACAGAACTTCAGATAGAGGACGGTCTGCCCTGCAGTTGGTCACACTGCTGCTGCTTTTTCTTGAGGTGTTTAAGGGATGATGACCGAAGATGACAGGAGCTTGTCAAGGGAAACGACAAACACCTGGTTTGGGGATCTTCTAGCTTGGACTTAATATCCTTGGCGATTTTACGTCTTCATTTTTGTTCAGAAGCTGTTAATTGTTTGATATATAAATATATATGTATGGCTTTTCAAGACAGGGTTTCTCTGTATAACAGCCCTGACTATTCTGGAACTTGCTTTGTAGACCAGGCTGGCCTCGAACTCAAGAGATCCAACTATCTCTGCCTCCTGAGTGCTGGGATTAAAGGCATGTACCACCACTCCTGGCTGTACTTTCTGCTTAACTTACTCAGTTGGAATTTCCTCTGGCTTTGTGAATTCATCCATATAAAGAAGGTGATACTTGAAGTAAATGCTGCTAGCACTCACCTGAAGGCCAGGTTTGCAGATAGCTAAAGCAAGGCAGGGGGTGGCTAAACACTGGGTTACAGGCTCTTACTTGAAACAGAAAAGAAACCCTAGCTTTGCAGGTGCCACTGTCCCCTGTTGCCACTTGCTGCAGCTATGGTCAACCCCACTGTACTCTTTGACATCTTGGCCGATGGCAAGCCCTTGGGCCACGTCTCCTTTGAGTTATTTGCAGACAAAGTTCCAAAGACAGCAGAAAACTCTGTGCTCTCAGCACTGGAGACAAAGAATTTGGATATAAGGGTTCCCCCTTTCATAGAATTATTCCAGGATTCATGTGCCAGGATGATGACTTCACATGCCATAATGGCACTGGCAGCTGATGCATCTACAGAGAAAAATTTGAGGATGAGGACTTTATCCTGAAGCATACAGGTCCATGGCAAATGCTGGACAAAACACAAATGGTTCCCAGTTTTTTATCTGCACCGCCAAGACTGAGTGGTTGGATGTCAAACATGTGGTCTTTGGGAAGGTGAAAGAAGACATGGACATTGTGGAAGACATAGAGCACTTTGGGTCCAGGAATGGCAAGACCAGCAAGAAGATCATGATTTCTGACTGTGGACAATTCTCATTCTTTTGACTTGTGGGCTTCTTACCCACCAGACCATTCCTTCTGTAGCTCAGGAGAGCACCCTCACCCCATCTGCTCACAATACCCTGTAATCTCTGCTCTCACTGAAGTTCTTCAGGTTCCAGATTCTCCTCATTCTTCTCCAAGTCTAGATGGATTGCACAGTTAAGTTTATGATAATGAATAGAAACTAAGTAAGAAAAGAAAAGAAACTAAGGTGAAGAAAGACCTAAACCTTTCTTTTTTTTGTTGTTTCTATTTTTAATTGTGTGTGTGTGTGTGTGTGTGTGTGTGTGTGTGTGTGTGTGTGTCTAAGTGTGGGTTTGTATGCATGAGTCATGAGTTAATGCCAATGGAGGATAGAAGAGGGCATCTGAACCATATGCCCTGGACCTGGAGTTATAGGCAGTTGTAAGCCACCCTACATGGGTGCTGGGATCCAAACTAGTGTCCTCTGCAAGAACACTATGCTCTTAATCACTGGGCGATCTCTCTCCACTAAACCTTTCTTAATCTCTGTATAAACAATCTCAAAACAAGTGGCCAGAGCTACTCACAGTGGGCTTCACTGTGCTCAGCTAGATAGCTTCCAAATATGACTCCCTGACTCTCTCAGAGATTCCAGAACCTCCTAATATCTCATATAAGCTCCCAGTCTGTTTCAGCTTGGACTTCTGCAGAATAGAAATCTCATAAATCCAGAGGACTTGACAGCATACACATGGTAATACCTCCCCATATTAAAGGTCTCTGGAAAGATCCACTGTGTTATTGAGGATGTTTGGTGTCCTGCTATCAGAGTACCCAGCATTCTACTCCTGAAGGTGTCTTCTCTCTCTTCAGGGGAGATTTCTATCTCTGAGATTGCTATATCCTGGATGCCTGAATAAATTCTTCCAGAAGTAGCTTTACACATGATGAAAGGTCTCAACTGAGTTTGACAATCTTGTCTTACAAATGATTGGTAGGAATTTCTTGGTGTGTGAGACAGAGATCTGCAGATGCTGTTTCAGTGGCCCCTGCAAACAGTCTGTAACAAATATACCACCAAGAGTTTTCCTCCTTCTTTTAGAAATCTACCACAGGGGGGAAAAGAAACAAAAATCAGTTAGTTGAGTGGTCTCATTCATTCGGGTTCTGGTTAAAGTCAGAGAAGGTCCTGATCTCAGGGCTTTACCCACGGAAAGACCTGTAAGGCCTCCTACAAAATAGCAATGCCATTATCAAAGGGAGCTGTCTGGAAAGCCATTTTCTAAGCGGAGATGTGAAGCTTGAGATGTAGGTGTGCTCATAGTGAGCTGGAATTTTATACCAATCCAATTATGTGGGTGTAATAGCATGCCTGCTGGGTGGAAATTTTTATGAAGAGATGAACACAGAGGACGGGTGGGATGGTTGACTCAGTGCATAAAGGCTCCTGTCACCCAGCCTGATGACACCAGTTCAATCCCTGGATCCCATGTGATGGAAGGAGAGAACTGACTCCAACAAGTTGTCTCCTGACCTCCACACATGTGCCATGGCATGTGCAACCCCCCTCCCCATCACTTACATACAAAAATCTAATAAATACATGTAATGACAGTTAAAAGAAATCATTTTTAAAAAGCAATGAACATAGAAAATCAGTTCAGAGCCAGAATTCTCTAAGAGGCATATCTTGACATAAGAAAAGATACAATTAACTTTTGAACAAAAACTTCTGTGGTGCAGGGTTGGTAAAGTGTTTGCCGTACAAGCCTGAGGACCTGAGTTCCATGCCAAGCACTGGTCTGAAAAAGATGGATGAGGTGCCAAGATATTGTAATCCCAACACTGGAGGGCAGAGATAGGAGATAGGTGGATCTGACTGCCTGGCCTCCAGCTTGAGGGGATTGGCAAATACCAGATCCCCTCGAGAGATCTTGTGAAAGGCATCTGAGATGCAACACAAGAGGTTGACTTCTGGCCTCTATATGTACATAAGTAACCCACTCACACCCAAATCTTCCAAAACTGAGATTCCATGAGTCCATCCATGAGACCATACAATGTCACAAAGGGACAAAATGGTTAAGACTGGAAATCTTGCTACAGTGGACTATGGTGGTCCTGATCAATGGGGCAGTGACAGAAGACAGCAGTCAGGTTCCCAAGAGAAAGTCACCACCACAGAGAGCAGAGTCTGGCAATGATCCAAACTCCATGAAACAACCTCAACTCAAGGTAAATAAGCTGGACTTGGTACACTTGAGCCTGAATTCCTAAGACTCATAGGTACCGTGACAGAAACTAACCATCATTCTTACTACAATGAAGAGTCTAGACATCCCATGGCTTTGTTTCTGTACTAGTAAACTAATTATAATGGCTGACACAGAGGATATATTTAGGAGGAACAAACAGAGAAAGAGAGGATAAAATGTGTTGTCTTAGGATTTCTATTGCTGCAACAAAACACCATGACCAAAAAGCAAGTTGGGAACAAAAGAGTTTATTCAGCTTATCCTTCCACATTGTTGCTCATCACCTAAGGAAGTCAGGACAGAAACTCAAGCAGGGAAGGAATCTGGAGGCAAGAGCTGATGCAGAGGCCATGGAGGAGTGCTGCCTACTGACTTGCTTCACATGGCTTACTCAGCCTGCTTTCTAACAGAACCCAGGACCACCAGCCCAGGGATGACATCACCCAAAATGGGCTGGACCCTCTCCTGTTAATGACTAATTGAAAAAATGCCTTACAGCTGGATCTCATGGAGGCCATTTCCTCAAGTGAGGCTCCTTCCTCTATTGTGGCTCCTTCCTCTCTGATGACTCTAGCTTGTGTCAAGTTGATACACAAAACCAGCCAGTACAGAGGTGAAGGAGATGTTGTGACGGTTCAGAGGAGAAAAGAGGAGGGCTGGAGGTGACAGTGATGGAGACTCAAGGAGCAGGAAGTGAACGTATCCTAACGTGGTAATTGATCAGCTCCTGGGGAGCAGTGGTTTATTTGTTTGCTGTTCGTGTTATTGCTATCATAAATGGCAAGGGTTAGATCAAGTGGCCAATTATTATTCCCTCCTCGGTGCCACTTGTTCCAGCTGTTGGTGTCTAAGAAGAAAATTATGAAGATGGAGCCTCGGTTAGCTTCACTGCCTCTCAGAATGACTGTGGTTATCATTCTGAGTTTATCGAGTGGAGTCATTGTTTTAATTTGCATTAAGTGGCTTTTGGCTATGCAAAGATCCAATTACATTAAAAGCTAGATACCAATTGGTATAGGAAAACAATTATCTAGAGATGGCTATGACATTAAAAAGAACAAATGTCTGACTGAGAGTTTGCCAAAATTTCCATTGAGTTAATTCTGACTGCCAAAGAACCGGGGAGGGGGTACATAAAAAATAAGAAATATAGACAGCCTTGGCCAAGTGATATATCCATAGATTAAAAGGCTAGAGGACATCTCTCTTTGTTTTATTTTGTTTTTAAGCTATAATGCTCCAAATTAGAAAAAAAACTAAAAAAAAAAAAAAAAAACAAGAAGCACTAGTACTATGCATTACAATAATGTATTGTATTTATGTACATGGTAAAAGCAGATAGTACCCCAGCTGTCACCTCTCACTAGGCAGCACTCTATCGGTGACCATCATTAACAGATTGGTGGGGATTTTACCAATGCTCTCCTTAAAGAGATCCTGTCCATGGTATGGGATACATGACAACACATTGTATCCTCTCTTTCTATTCCATCTCTTATAATGTCTTATAAATGTTGATAACTTAGGGCATAGCTTACCAGTTAGTTAAATGCTAGAATTGTGGCTGGCAAGAGATGTGGCCACACACTGAGTCGGTAGGCAGTAGCAATAAAAACAACAACAAAACAAAACAACAGGACAGAATTCTAGGAGCACTTAGAGGGGGCGCAGAAGGCAGACGCTAGCCAGGAAGATGGGAAGGCTTGGCAGCAAAGGCTTAGCAGTCCACTCACTTGGTAGCCCACTTTCACTGCTCTTACATTTCCATGCTCACCACATTTGCCCTACCCGTTACTGACTCCTTCTCCCAAAGGTCACCAGCTATCTCAGTTAGGGTTTCTGTCGTGATGATAAAGGCTGGGACCAAAAGGCACCTTGTGGGGAGGAAAGGGTTTGTTTCACTCCCACCTTCACATTATCGTCCATCATCAAAGGAAACCAAAGCAGAAACTGAAGCAGAAGCCACAGAGAAAGGCTGCTTACTGGCTTGTTCCTCCTGGCTTTCTCAGTCTGTTTTCTTATAGGACCCAGGACCACCAGCCCAGGGGCAGCACTGCCCCCCAGTAGACTGAGTCCTCCCACATCAATCATCAATCAAGAAAACACTTGACAGCCTTGCCCACAGGTCAGTCTGTTGGGGTCATTTTCTCAGTTGAAGTTCTCTCTTCCCCAATGACCCTAGATTGTGTCAAGTAGACATAAAACTAACCAGCACATCAGGAGACAACTATGTGGTATGACATTTATTTTTTTTTTTTATTTTTTATTTTTTATTTTTTTGGTTTTTCGAGACAGGGTTTCTCTGTGTAGCTTTGCGCCTTTCCTGGAACTCACTTGGTAGTCCAGGCTGGCCTCGAACTCACAGAGATCCGCCTGGCTCTGCCTCCCGAGTGCTGGGATTAAAGGCGTGCGCCACCACCGCCCGGCGTGGTACGGGAGGCAGAGCCAGGCGGATCTCTGTGAGTTCGAGGCCAGCCTGGGCTACCAAGTGAGTTCCAGGAAAAGGCGCAAAGCTACACAGAGAAACCCTGTCTCGAAAAACCAAAAAAAAAAAAACAAACAAACAAAAAACTACATAATAGTAGCCGGGCGGTGGTGGTATGACATTTAATGGCTTCTTTTTATTTTGCTGTCTTTAATGGCTCTTGGTGTCTGGCATTGTCAGCCAGTCTGCTTCATGAGCCTTCTTTATGGGACTGGGTGAAAAGACACTCCAGTTCTTGCCCTGAATTCCACACTGACTCCCTCACTGAATTGTGGACATTGCGGACATTGCCGATGGCTCTTGTTTTTTCTGTTCCTCTCTGCTGTGCAGTTTCTAGTTCTTGGACACTTGATTCACCTTTAGGGCTTCCACAGTGCTCATTATGAGGGGGACTTTGAAACACATAGATATTTAGAGACACAAATAAATATATGAATCTGGGCCCAGCTTTCTCTTTAGTTTTATCTTTCAATCCCTGCAGCCTGCCTTCTGGATGTGTCCTCTCTGTGCTTCATATTTAGTGCATTGGTAGCTCTTCATTGACAAGTCATCTGGAAACATGCCTCTGCATGTCTATGAAGATGTTTTCAGAGAGACTGTACTGAAGAGGAAAGACCCACTCTGAAAGTGGTGACACCATTCCGCTGACTGGGAGCCTGGATTCTGGACTGTGTACAAGGAGAGGGAAGGAGAAAACACTGACCCCCTACATTCAGCTCTGCTTCCAGACTTTGGGCACAATGTGACCATCGCCTCACATTGCTGTCTTCCCAGCTGTGATGGCTGCCCTCAAACTGTTAACCAACATAAACTCTTTCTCACAACAGCGAGAAAGTAGCCGATGTACATGACATTGCTAAAACGGAACTTGCTTTTTTCCCCAATCGGTTTCCTTAGCTACCTAAGGGAGAACTTTCCAAATATGTTCTCTTCCTGCCTTTTCAGTCCCTTCTTCCAATAGGAAAGTAACTGTAGTTTCCTAAACTACTTGATATCACACTCCTCTACACTATTAAAACCACACTCTCTTCCCCTGAGTCTTTCTTTTGGGCCCTAAGTTCCCCTGCCTCACAGGAGACTCTTTTTACTCCATGCTTCAAAACTGGCCTTGAGTGTGACTTTCCTTAGGAAGTACTCTTTAGCAAGGTCTGGTTCCCCTCTGCTATTTCCTAGAAACTCTGCACAGAATTCACCATTTTATAGGTAACTGGCTTGTATCCCCATCTGGATTGTGAGTCTTCAGGAGAGGACTATGGTTTTGATCTCTGCACCTCCAAGCACTACAGGTGGACAGGTGTGTCCAGGTTTTTTCCTCTTATCCAAAGAGTTGAAAACAGGTTCACAGAGATATGAAAAAGAAGCAAGTGTATAGTTATAGAGGTATATACTGTCAAGATTGACAATGGGCCACACAAGTGCGAATATTCAAGGGCCCCAATTATTGTTCCTATTTGGGGTATCTTTTTGTGGGGTTCAAGTGAAGGAGGATTGGTTATGAAGTGGGTAGCCTTAGTGGTTCTCTGGTTTGCTTGATAGATTAGGTCATACCACCATTTTTCTACACCATGTGTCCCTTCCCATAAAGTATCTAATTTTAATCATATACATACCCAATTATGCATAGGTATAAGATGGTTAATGGGAGATTCCTCCTAAAATTTTGCACTCCAAAACCAGTTCAGGCCAGGTCAGCTCTTCTATTTTTCATAACTGGAAATGTTGGGAATATATTTAAATAGAAACCATCTAAATTTGATTGTTACCAGGAGTGAGGAAGTGTATACTATTGTTTAGAGATAGGAGTGTGTGGCTATATGCATGGAGTAGTTGAGCAGATTCTGAGATTGGTAAGTGCATTGTTTAGAGAAAGATGGGTTTGCATAGTGTATGCATGTGAAGGTTGTAGGCTGTCAAATGCTGTATTACAAGGAGAGTGTGTGCATAACCTCAAACTCAGTGAAGGTCTCAAGAAGACTGTCTCTTATGCTTGCCTGTCTCATAAGGATTAGCAACGGGTTTACACACAGCAAGTGCTGAATGGGTACTGAATTGCTTTTTCCTCTTGGCTTTTTGGCTTATTTTGTCTTCTTTATTAAGAAATTTAGTTGTGCAAGGCTGGCCTCAGATTCCTGGGTTCCAGCAATTTTCCTGCCTCAACTATGCAAGTGCTGCACTTGCAGATGGTACACTATATCCTCATTTAAAAATGTTCAGTGGAAAACTGTTTTTGTGGGGGGTGTGTGTGTGTGTGTGTGTGTGTGTGTGTGTGTGTGTGTGTGCACGCACATGCACTTGTGAGTGTATGCATGCATCTGGAGGTCAGAGAACAAACTGGTTCTCACTTCTCATCACATGGATCCTGGGGATCAAACTCAGGTGCTCGGCTTAGGAAGAGTGCTTACTTGCTGAGCCATCTCGCCAGACTCCTCAGGGTTTTGTTTGTTTGTTTTGTTTTTTGTTTTAATGATGGTAAACCAAGACAATTTTGTGGCCCTAACCCCAACCCTGATTTCTCCTCTTACTTCCAGATTCCTGTCTTTCCTTCACAGTATCATATGATGCTTAGCAGGCTTAGCCCAGGTGGTTAACTTCTCAGCAAGGGTCTGGATTCCTTGGCCTGCCATCGTCTACCTCAGGGCTCTGTCACTCACCCATCTGCCCAAAGCACAAACATCAGAAGCGTCCTTAATTTGTCTTTTTATTATATTCCACATTGTCTTAGTTAGGTTTCTATTGCTTTGAGGGACACCATGACCACAGCAATTCATAAAGGAAAGTGTTTAATTGGGGCTTCCTTATAATTCAGAGGTTTAGTCCATTGTCATCATGGTGGGGAAGCATGGCTGCATGCAGGCAGACATGGTGCTGGAGAATAGCTGAGATTTCTACATCTAGATTGTAGGCAGCAGGCAGAGGACAGACACTGGGCTGGGCTTGAGCATTTGAAATCCCAAAGCCCACCCCGCAGTGGGACACTTCCTCCAACAAAGGCCATACAGATTCCAAGAGGGCTGCACCTCCTAATCCCCATCAAGTAGTGGCCATTCCCTAATTACCAAGCATTCAACTCTATGAGCCTATGGGGGCCATTTCTATTCAAACCACCACACACATCAAACTAAGCAAAAGTACCCTAAAGGCTTCACCTTATCATGTGTGTGAAACTTAGGCATTTTCCAACTTCTCTATCTATCCACATTGAGCCAAGTCATTGTCTGTTCTCGCTAGACTTTGGGTGTCTTCTCTCTGACTGCTACATGTCCATGTTGCCCCTCCATGGTCAGTCCTTCCATAGAGTCCAACTCCTTAACCAAACTTACCACACCCTTCAGCAGTTTTTCTGTACATTTTCTATCATCTTCCTTCATGACTGGACTCTGTCTGTACAGCTCCATTTCCTGCACTCACCAGAGAGGCACCTTGGCAGGGCTTTCATTGGCTGTTATGTCTGCTCTGAACACTCTTCTGGAAATTTCTATGGTCATTGTATTGCTTCCTTTCAACCTCTTCAAAGCAGTCACTTCTGAAAAGAAGACTAATGACCAACTTGATGAGATCTACCATCATTTGGGATACCTACCCCTGGGCTGTGGGGATTATTTTGATTAGGTTCATTGAGGGAGGACCCACCCACTGTGTGGTTCACTGCTCTCTGCTTCCTGACTATGGAAGCAATGGAGACCAGCTGCCTCAAGCTTCTGTTGCTATGACTTTCCTGCCTTGATGGACTGTACTTTTGAACTATAAGCTCTTGAACTGTCAGCCCAGAGGAACTCCTTCTCCTTTAACTTGTCTTTTTGCAGGGGTATTTTATCACAGCAGTAGAAAATGTAACTAAGACATGCTTTAAACAAATTCCCGAATGACTCCCTGCTCACCTCCCCTGTTTAGTTTTTCCTTTACTGCATGAGCCTTAACATTTGTATGCATTTATCAAGCATCTCTTCTCCTCAGTATATAACCTTCCTAGGGATCAGGTTTTTGTTCATCATGGTCTTTTCCCCCTCTACAATGGCAACATCTGGAATAGCTCCTGGAATATAGTAAATCTCTTTGAGTATTTGAATGAAGTTGAATTGTTCTCAGTCCTGAAGATGATTCACCCTCGACTCCACAGTTGAGCCCCTTATGTGGAGTCACTAAGCCCTTTGGAGTCAGCTTTGTGTTTATTCTCTTAACATTTACTGAGTGCAAACTGCCTTACAGTGTGTTTATCACTGGGCTGCTTACTTCCCACAAGTGCTGTATCCAACCAGATAAGTGATACAGCATGAACTCTGTAAGCTCTAAGGCACCACACAGATGTCACTTGTCTCCCAGCACAGTGACACTAATTAATGTTGCTTCTACGTCCAGTTCCAATGGGAGCCTCTAACTAATCTTCATGCTTCCACATTCTCTCTAGATAATATATTCTGCACCCTGCTGCCCATTTAATCTTCTTAACGCATTGCTGCAATTATGTTCTCTTCCTTTTTAAAAAACATTGATTGCCTTCCAATTTCTGACCAAATAGTCCACAATCTCCTTGGCTTGCATCTAAGACCATCTTCAACCTGGCTCTTCACTGCCTCCACTGTTCCTAATCAAAACCTTTGATTTTCCATCAAACATATGGCCTACTTGTCTTTCCCTGAGCATTCTTGGCTTTCCCCTTCTGTACTCCATGCACGTTTTTTTCTATAATTGATGTTTCTTGAATTGCTTTATGCACATGCAAGGGATATAAAGCTACCATCCCTGGGTTTTTCTACTTGTTCATTTGAGACAGGACCTTGTGTAACTGAGGCTGGCCTTGAACCCATGATCCTGTCTCCATCTCCTGAGCACTGGGATTGCAGGTGTGAGTCACCATGCTTGGCTCTGGGATTTTCCACTTTCAGGTGATCTTTCTGAACTCTACTTTTAAGGCATTTCCTTCCTACTGAGAGAATATTCTTCTCTTCCCTCTGTAGATGAATTTCTATACAGTCTTATTAAGTAAAAAACATGGGCCAAATATAGGGGTGAAAGCCTTAGAGATTAGGGAAGTAGTGAGAGCCACCAATCACCTTACCTCACCAGCTCTGTAGCTTCCAAAATGCCAGATAAATTTATTGGGGTGCATAATATATCAACCACATTCCTCCTTTCTTTCCTTAATATGGAAAGAAACGAAAGAGGTGCAAATGACATGTTTGGTTGTGTCCATCCCATCTTTCACCATCCTGAGGTGGAGGGTGGGGCAAGTCTGGCATCTGCTTGTCCAAGTGTCTCTAATTGTTTATTCTCCATTCACAATAGGCCATGTAGATCTCTCTGAGATCCCCTGACCAACAGTCTATATTCATGGCTCCCACCTCCAAGTGTGATGGTTAGTTTTGATTTACCATTGTGACAGGATCAAGAGTCACCTGGGAGATACACTTCTAGCAGCACAGGTGAAAGAGTTTCTAGATTGGTTAGTTGAAGTGAGACTACCCACCCTAAATGTGGATGGCACCATTCCATGAGCTGGGGTCTTGGAATGAAAATGAGAAAGCCTGCAGAGCATCAGCTTTCCCCTGTCTGCTTCCTAGTGGTGGATGCAATGGGACCAGCTATGTCACAATCCTGCCACCATGACTTCCTGGCCACACTCTCGTCCAGGATTAGCTGGATGAAAGTACTCCAGTACCATACCCTTTTTCTGTGTTTCGTTTTGTGCTTCCCACAGTTGGTAATTATTCCTATTTTATTTATTAGATCCATTCATCCTTGCCTCCCTTCTACAACTAGAATGTAAGGAGTCTGAGGAGCAGTGGTGGTTACCTCCTTGATCTTCACAGTGGTCCCAGAGTCTAGCATATTGCTTGGTGTGTAGCAGGTGCTTAGTTAAATATCTGGAAATAAGCGAACAGCTATCCTAGTAAGGGTTTGTTGTTTGAAAGTATAAAGAGAGAACCAAATGTCAGGGGCCATCCACTGCACGTGCAGTTTGTTAACCTGGGAGAAGTATGCTGTGGGGGTTATGGCACACAGTTATGACATTTAGGAAAGGGCATTCAAACAACACCACTCATTTGGCATAGAGTATCTTAGAGATTCATGAAAATCTTTTAATGTTGAGTGTCCTGATAGTTGCATGACTATAATCAATGCTATAAATCAATGAATTGTTTATAAAAAGTGGATGAACTATATCCTATGTGGATAATATAATAAAAGAATGATAGAAAGTAAAAAAATAGGAGTCTGAAATAAAAATTTCAGGAGACAAAAAAAAAAATGACTAAACAGTACCATTTCACTGATGCCTAATTTTGGTTGTCAGCTTGACACAACTTAGAGGTGGGACCCTCACATTGAGAAAATGCCTCTATCAGGTTAGCCTGTAGGCATGGATGTGGAACGTTTTCTTGATTGTTAATTGATACAGGAGGGCCCAGCCCACTGTGGGTGGTATCATCCCTAGGCAGGCAGGCCTATGCTATGCAAGAAAAGTAGCTGAGTGTGACCCTGGGAGCAAACCAGTAAGCAGCATTTCTTCATGGTTTCTGCTTCAGGTCCTGTTTGAATTCCTGGCCTGATTTCTTCTGTGATGGATTCTGACCTGGAAAAGTAAGCCGAATAAACTTTTTCCTCCCACAATCTGCTTTTAGTCAGAATGTTTTATCATTACCACAGGAAAAAAAAACAAACTAGAACAATCCCTCCACCATGCATATTCCCATACTCAAACAGTATTCATTTATTTAAATTTTTAATTATATTTACTTACTTTTTTTGTGGTGTGGGTGTGGAGCTCAGGAGACAACTTTTCAACTGGGAGTTGTTTCTCTCCCTCCACCACGTGAGACCCAAGGTTTGAACCTGAATTGTCAAGCTTGGTGGTAAGCATCTTTTTTTTTTCTTTCCTTGAACCATTTTGCCGTCCCTAGAGCAATATTGATTATTGTCTCATGTGTTAGGCACAAGGTCAGTGACCAGGGATGAAATAAGGAATCCATGGTCCCTGATCTTAAATTTTCATGTCTACCATTCTCCACTGAACAAGAACAGAGAAAAGTGAGGCAGAGGTGAGGACCAGGGCAAGTTTCCAGTCAACTCTGTAATAACCCCAGAAAGGTGAAGTCTTGATATTTAAACATTAAAAACAATCTGTAAGGAGAACACAGAAAACATCTCCGTGGGGATCAAAGTGTCCTTTCTTTAAAGAGGAGAATTACCACAGAGAAATCAGAGCACAGTTCCCATCAATCAGTTGGTTTCCAGTATGAGTTTCTGACGTGGGAGATGTAAGATGCCAACACTAAGAGCACAGGGAATGTTTTCCATTTAGAAATTGCAGCAGGCCAGTTCTTCAACGCTCTGCCAAAAGCAGCTCTGCTAGCTGCTCCTAGCACAAGAGGACGTGAACAATGGAACAATCATTGGGGACACTGGAGTTAGAAGACTGGACTAAACACTCTTGCCCTGCTCCTACTAACTCCAACTTCACCTCTTGCAGTACCCCTCACCCCCCATCTATTGGAGACAGAAGTCCATATCTCATGGCATTATAGATTGAAACAGTTAGTCACTGCAAAGTACCTCAAAGAACTTGTCTTTACCATCTAGCATACAGACTAACGTTAGCCATCAATAATTGTGGGGGCCAAAGAAGTTGTAAGGCCTTACTCAAGATCAGAAAGTCTGAGCTTGCTTTACCCAGCAGGGCTGCATAATGGGATGATTTGGCCAAAGGTGTGGTTAACAGGTGTTTTGAAGGGTCTACACTTGGTTGTACGTTGTGCTTTGCTCTTGAAAGGGGGAGGTCTTTTGCCTCTCCCCTTGTTTGTGTATGAAAAGCCCATTAGGAATAAACTCATGGCTGCTGGGTATTGACCCAGGGCCCTCCCAAAGCTGTCCTGTGTCTCTGTCTTTCTCTCCATCTAAGTCTGTATTTCTTCCTAGCATGTCTCAATTCTTCACTCCCCTCTTCAAGGGACCCTTCAATAGGTTGGGGTTGAATCCCAACACTGGGCCCTGACAAACCATGTGGTGGTTGGTAAAACTGGTTATGTATCATCTAAGTCACAGTATTGTCATAAGGAATAAATAATGTACGTTTGTACATGTGTAAGAGTTATGAATATTCATGTCCACTTCCAAATTCATGTTGAAAGTTAATCCCCACTCAATGACATTAAAAGATGTGGTCTGTCTGTGGGAGATGGTCAGCTCCCTTTTTATAATACAAGGGCTCTGAGCTAAAGGAGGCACTTTCTTGCCACAAATGCTTTTCCTTCCATCATGTGAAGACACAGCATCTGTTTCTTCTGGAGGATGCAGAAGGCAGGCTCCCACAGACACCACTTCACTGTCACCCTGACCTTGACCTTCATGGCTTCCAGAGGCTTGATAAATGAATGTGCATTGCTGATAAATTGTCCCACTTGTGTGTTACAGAAGCACAAATAGCCTGGAAGAAAGAAAGAGAGAGTGAGTAAGAGAGTGAGTAAGAGAGAGAGAGAGAGAGAGAGAGAGAGAGAGAGAGAGAGAGAGCGCTTAAAACATTGTAGGGCTTAAACAAGTAATTATTGATAGATACAAAGTGTATCTTGCTATAAAAAAAACTCTCAGGCTCTTATTTTACTAGTAATTCCCCCAACAAGTTATATTATTAAAAGAGTCTGTGTTCTAAGTAAGGATGTCTCAGACTTTCCAGATCAGTATTTATGGTGTCAATCTTGAGCTATTGGTGAAGCTTAGTGCTGACCAAACAGGATGGATGGATGCTGCCAGTAACTACACCTGACTCTGCCACACATGTCTCTTTAGTGAGAAATTGTTTGTAGTCTTGGAAGGATCCTGTGTGGTTAGTTTGTTTTTCTTTGCTTTTCTTTCTTCTTATTTCCTTCCCTTCCTTCCTTCCTTCCTTCCTTCCTTCCTTCCTTCCTTCCTTCCTTCCTTCCTTCCTTCCTCCCTCCCTCCCTCTCTCCCTGTCTCTCTCTCTCTCTCTCTCTCTCTCTCTCTCTCTCTCTCTCTCTCCCTCTCTTTCTTTTTTTTTTCCTTTTGCCAACTTAACACAAACTAGGGGTTTGGGAAGAGAGAACCTCAACTGAGAAAATGGCTCCATCATGTTGCCTGTAGGCAAGTCTGTGTAGGCATAGCTTTGATTAATGATTGACATAGAGGGCCCAGCCAAGTATGGGTGGTCCCACCTATGAGTAAGTGGCCCTGGGCTATATAATAAAGCAAGCTGAGCAAGTCATAGGGAGCAAGCCAGTAAGCAGCATCCCTCTTTGGTCTCTGCTTCAGTTCGTGCCTTCAGATTTCTGCCCTGACTTCCCTTCAGGATGGACTACAAGCTGTAAGTTGCAATAAACCTTTTCCTCCTCAAGTTGCTTTGGGTTATGGTCTTTATCACAGCAATAGAATCAAACTAAGGCAAACCCCAAGGAGGGAAACGAGAAGAGGCAGACAAGTGTGAATGAAAGGATTTACATAGCGGTAGCAGCCATTTCCCAACAAGTATCATCCTAAAAGAGGCTAGCTGTGTTGGTTCAAAGTATCTGGAGACACCCACCAAAAAAGATCCTATATAACCAGAGCTGCAAAGAGAGAGAGAGAGAGAGAGAGAGAGAGAGAGAGAGAGAGAGAGAGAGAGAGAGAGAGAGAGCAAGCAGCTGACATAGCCTCTTGCCAATGCCTCCCATTCAAGACAAGATTAAAAAATAGTTTGCCAGAAAGTATTGACCAGACAAGGAACTGGGTCATAGAAAAGACCCTGGCAACTCAGCATGAAGAGAAGATGGTCAGTGTGACATCATGGATCTATAAAAGACACAGGCTGTTTTGGGGAGTATGTGGGTGAATTGTAAATTGCATCAGCCTAGCTATTATTGCTCTTGACAATACACGATTAGTCATCTTGGTTCCAGCGGACGGCACAGCATTCCAAAAACCACTTTGTAGTAATTATGGTATGTTAGAAACCCTGCACTGTTGGAGTAACTTTCTGGAAGATCAGTGGGTAAGTTTCAGAGCAAACTAACCTGGGTCATTAGTTGCGGTGGCTAATCTTGGTTGTCATCTTGACATACCTGGGAAGAGGAAACCTAAAGTTGAAGAATTGCCTCTGTCAGATTGCCCTGTGGGGGCATTTTCTTGATTAATGATGGTTATAAGAGGGCCCAGCCCACTGTGAGCAGCACCATTCCTAGGCAGGGTGGGCCTGGCTATGTAAAAAAGCTGGCAGAGAGTGCCTGGGAGCAATCTGGTTAGGGGTGTTCCATGATGCTCTCCTTCAGTTCCTGCCTCCAGTTACTGCTTGAGCCCCTGTCCTGACTTCCCTCAATAATGGACTATAACCTGAAAACTGAAACAAACCCTTTCTTCCCCAAGCTGCCTTTGGTCAGAATGCTTTATCATAGCAACAGAGAAGAAAACCAGAATAGGAATGAGTTAGTTCCTGGTCATTAGTTAGCCTTAAAATGGCCGATAATGAATTGGGACTTAACTTACTGCTCTGTAACTCTTCCGTCCCTTGTTGATATATTGCAGAAAGTCTGATGGCTTTTTTAGGGCAAGGAATTTGGAGACTATAGCTGGTGAAGAGAAATGGGGGAGGGATTGCACAAATTTATGCCCTTTCCAAGAGAAAGAACACTGAGCTGGCAGCAGGAATTGACTAGTGGGAGTGGCTTCTATGATCCATTTCCTGGGGAGTTTCAATGAAAACCTTTTCAATAACTCTGAGTCCTAGTACATTCTGTGCTACTGTAACAGAATACCTCCAGCTAGGTAATTTATAAAGAACAGAAACATTTTGGCTCGTATTTCTGGAGACTGACTAGCCCACTATCAAAGTGCTAGATTTTAGCAAGGACTTCTGTAATGCACCACGGCAAACTCACTCTTGTGAGACTGTTTATAAAGGCATGGACCTGTTCAAGAGAAAAGAGCCCTCCTGGCATAGGTCCTTCTCATTAGGCACCACCTCCCGGCTCAGTCACATTAGGGATTAAGTTTTCAACACTCAGATTCTGGGAGTGCACCTTCAAACAACAGCAGTGTATTAGTCAGAGTTCTCCAGAAAAACAGAAAAGCAGGGTCATAGATCCTTAAATATTAATGCCTATGATTTTATGGATATGATCTATCACATGACTGCTTGCCTGCTTGCCTGCCTGCTTGTCTAACCTATCATTTATCTATCTACTTTCCCTTGTGGAATGGTTGTGGAGGATTACTGGCCAAATTTTGTATAGGCCAAATATTGTCTAGTCCACCAGGTTGAAAGCCTAGGAAGGAGTTGCAGTTGAGTCCAAAGGCCATCTGCTGGCAGAATTCTGTCCTGTTTGTTGAAGATCAGATTTTGTTTTAGTAAGCCTCTAGCTGATTGGGTGAGGCTAACTCATATTACAGACAGACAGCAACTACCGTATCCAAACTCTACTCATACAAATATTAGTCTCATCCAGAAAACACCTTCACACAAACTTCTGGGATAATGTTTAATGAAACATTTGGCCATAGTAGCCAGATAAACACTTTATAACCATTACATAAAGGAATGTGAAACATTATGGTAGTGGTTGTTGATGCTGTTATTTGTATCTGAGAAAAAGCTGCCAAGATAGCCAAACAGCCAAAGGATGGAGACAGATTAAGATACTAAATGAGGAAGGGTGTGAGGAATGGAAAGGTATCACCTCTCACACACAGAGGTTTATAAAATCTCTCTCTCTCTCTCTCTCTCTCTCTCTCTCTCTCTCTCTCTCTCTCTCTCTCTCTCTCTCCTCTCCAGAACATTCAAGGAAGAAGGCAGAATCAGGCCTTTCATATGAGACACACTGAACTCCAGACTGTTGTCTTCTGACCATAGCTGGTCCAGAGCAGGCTCAGCCTGGCTTTTCTGTCAGGATTCCCAGTTCTCCACAGTGGTTGTCACAAATTTCTCTCAGTTCCTTGAAGCTTCAGCTTTGCCTAGTCTAGCTTACCTACCAGTATGCAGGGGTACAAAGCCTCCAGGTCTGTAGCATTGCCCTGAAAACTGCATATGCATCCTTTCTTTATTCCTATTGTGTTGAGCTGGTCTTGGATTTTGCCATGGCCAGCTCCCTGGCTTACATACTTAGTCCTGTCTTTTCTATCTTCCCGTCTGTGTAGGAGTCCTGGTGTCTGCAGTAAATGTATTTGAGTAATTAGACATTAGAGTCCCAATTCTGCTATGCTAGGCTCATGCCTGATAAGTCTGATTATTGCTAAGATTTTTGTAACTCAGGCAAAATAAAATTAAAAAAGAACCCACATCCCTCTGTGTGTGTGTGTGTGTGTGTGTGTGTGTGTGTGTGTGTAAAATCTCACACTGGTACATTTGTACTGCTAAGTTAGCCGTGCTGACAGAAAGAAAACGAGTGCATGAAGTGCAGACTATTTATTGATTAAAAACAATGAAAACATGAAGTACTTGTTGGCGAAGGGACAGAATTCTTTGCTGTCTGTATTAACCGTTCTTATGCATGAAGCTCAGGAGGCCAGGGCAACCAGAATCACATGTATCCCCTATCAAATGCAGGGTGTAGACAGAAGCCACACTGGCGAGATGATGAGGTTTTCCTTTTGTATCTTCCATGTCCCTCTGCTGGGCCTACTGTCTTGTCCATTTTTACTATTGTCCAGTTTTGTGAGTTTTGGATGAGACACTTGCTTATGTAATTACCAGCACAATTATGATATAGTTTTGCATCACTTAAAACATTCTTTCTTGCCCCTTTGCAATTAATATCTATTGGTGAAATTATTAAGGGTTGGAACTTCCAGATCAAAGCTGGAATGGCTACCCACTACAAATATCTCCAGTCCCCAGACTCAGGAATCTATACCTCTATGTTCTCTTGGTATAGACTAATACTGAATGTTCTTCTGTGGAGTCACATACTGTTCATTTGAATGCTTTCGTGTAGTACATGCTGTTTTGTTCTTGGCTTCTTTCCCTCAATATAGTATTTTTGAGATCTATCCATTGTGTTGCATAGATCAGTAATTTGTTCCCCAATGGTACTCCTTGTACCAGCCATTGCTAACGATACAGGAAAAATCAAAGAAAACACTAAGGACATTTTACACTTATTTACACTGGATATTTACGTTGTATACACATTGCAAGAAAACTATATGCCACAACCAAACCACACAGTGGGTTGTTTCCAACAGTTGGTCATTATGCATAAAATTGCTATGAACATTCATGCACACAAACATAGTTTAATTTATTTTTATTGTATCTGTACTTCTTTACTCAAGAGTGAGATGGAATGCAAATTTATGAGAAATTGCCAACCTGTTTTTCACAGCAAAGTTGCTTCATGGCTTCTCCAACACTCGATAATGCAAGCCTATTTGATTTTTATCCATTCTATGAGAAGTAGAGTTTTATTTTGGTTTTAATTGAATTTTTGCGAGTTAGTTGCCTATCCATATATCTTCACTGTGAAGTATTTAAATCTTTGTGCACATTTTAAATGTGTGTTTACCATCTTGCTGTAGAGTTATAGAGTTCCTCTTGTATTCTGAAGAAAAGTACTATGCCAGATATATGTGTTGAGAATATTTTCTTCAAGTCTGTAGCTTGTCAGTTTTTGGTGTGTATGTACATGGTGTATGTGCATGGTGTACCTGCATGTACGTATGTATGTTCACATAATTATGGGCTCATGTGTGTGTGCAGTGTATATAAGCTAAGGTTGATGGTGGGTGGCATCCTTTACCTTTCTCCATCTTATATATGGAGGCAAGGTCTCTCTCTTGAAACCACAACTCACTCATTTGATTAGCTTAGCCAGCCAGCTTGCCTTAGGGATCCCTGTCTCTGCTTCCCTAACAATGGGATTACACACAGTTGACACACCTACACAGCACTTATGTGGGTGCCGGGGAGCCAAACTCTGGTCCTCATGCATGTGAGACAAGTTCTTTACCTCACTGAGCTTTCACCCCAGCCCACTGTGGCTTGCCTTTGCATTTTGTATAGTGTCTTTTAAAAAGAATAAGCATTAAATTTTGACAAAATCAAGCTAGTCAACTTTTGTTTCGTAGTGCATCTTTTGTGTTCTAACCTAAGAAATCTTTGACTAGCTTTAAGACTACCAGAACGCTTTTTATATTTTCCGAGAAAAAAAGCATTAGAAGATCCCCTTCCCTTCTTTATAGAAACATAAAAGCAGCTCACAGATGTTTTATAGTTACAATATTGTCTTTGGGTCTCATAAAGTGTGAGTTACTTTTATTATATGACATGAACTAAAAATGTAGGTCAAGTATTTCAGGAATGACACTTCTGTTGCCCAATCCTGTCATTAAAATGGCTATTCCCAAAGACTTGGCACTTTGCAGCAAAGTCAATGAACAATGTATGTTTTTATCTGGGTCTAAACTCCTTATTCTCCTGCCTTGAGGTGTCTGTCCTTGCACCCATATCACACTGTCTTGGTTTCTTATAGTTTTAGAGTATGTTTTAAAAAATCAAATGGTCGCCGGGCGGTGGTGGCGCACGCCTTTAATCCCAGCACTCGGGAGGCAGAGCCAGGCGGATCTCTGTGAGTTCGAGGCCAGCCTGGGCTACCAAGTGAGTTCCAGGAGAGGCGCAAAGCTACACAGAGAAACCCTGTCTCGAAAAACCAAAAAAAAAAAAAAAAAAAAAAAAAAAATCAAATGGTAAATATATAATAATAGTTAGCAATAATAAATACTAAATACCAAGAGAGTAATACAGCTGAGCAGTGGTGACGCACACCTTTAATCCCAGCACTCAGGAAGAGGCAGGTGGGTCTCTGAGTTCCAGGACAGCCAGGGACACACAGAGAAACCCAGTCTCAAAAAACCAAAAACCAAAAACAAACAAAAAGAAAAAAAGAAAACCATACAACTTTGGTTTGTTTGTTTGTTGTAATTCTGTCTTTTGGATCTTTTGTGAATCTTTATTTATTCTGTCTGTAGGGTCTTTTGTGTTTTATGAATCTTTGCAGAATGCCTGCTCGAATTCTTACTGGATAGAGCTGCCTCTTCACGGTGTTGATTCTTCCAGTCTGTGAATGAAATTCTCTATCAATTTACTTCTTCTTTAATTTGTTTTTGAATGAAACAAATTAAAGTTCTAATTTAAGCATGAACAGTTTTTTTTCTTCAACCTAAATAAATAGATCCATTCCTTGACTATAGAGTGCCAGTTTGCTACCTGTGACCTTAAATTTCTTAGCTACCTGGGGAGTATTCCCCTATAGCTAAAATTTTGGTTTTCTAGCTGGACACAATGGTATAGACTTGGAACCCCAGTACTCAGGAGATGGAGACAAGAGGATCAGAAACTTCAGGTCATCCTTGGATATATAAGGAATTCAGGGCCAGCCTGGTTACATGAGACCCTATCTCAGAAATCTCTCCCCACTCCAAATTAGTTTTCTTTTTAAGTGAAGTCAAAGAAGGACTGACTATCCTTTGATTGTGTTAGCACCTTCTCGAGGATGACAGTTGCTCTTGGAGCTTTTGACAGTGGTGACGGCTCCAGTCTCCCTATATCTTATTGCATGCTGCCATCTAGTGAGAGCCATGGGCTTGCGGGGAAGGAGAGCTGTGCTGGTGATTGCACATGTGTGAGTTCTGTGTCTGAATTTTGCTGAAGTTTGTGAGTCCTTCAAGTAAAGTAATATTTTAGGGTGAAAACATGGATGTATTTAAGATTTTTGGGCCAACAGAAGGCCTATATAATATGTATTTTTAGTTACTAGCATATAGAAGCATATATGCTTTTAGAGTTTCAGAAAATTCAAACACCTAAGTTTTGAAGATGTTGTCTCCTTATGCATAGTTTGCTCTGTTTTGAAAATTGTTATCATTCTCAGAGAGGGGGGAAATTCAGAAGAATGGGAATTTTCTGGAAAAAAGCTGTCATTCATGCTTCTGCTCTTCCAGGTCCCAGTGAGTATTTTCAGTCACCAATGTCACCTCTGTTTCCCCCATTTCCCCCTCCCATATTTGTCTGTCTAATTCTGGAAATTTATTTAATTTCCCAGCAATGTCTTTAGGATTTGAAATTCTCACTCATGGAAAGTAGAGTCACCTAATACAAGCAGGTCCCGGATTCCTCAGCTAGACTTGACCCCAGAATTCCATAAGACATACTCCTTCACATTATAGAAGAAGCACACACTTAGAGGGTCTTGTGGTGTTCCTGTTTCAGAATTGAGACTAAGCTGAAGTGTCTGCATGGATGTAGAAGCTCCAGATACTAGGATATGGCCTTGTCCTGGGTAGGAGACATTGAGAAGGATGAACTGGGGTGGACAAGAGCTGCCATTCAGCAGGAGAAAGATACTGTGAAGGTGGCCTCTGCAGGAGCATGTAAAGTGGTCCATAGCCAATGAAGAAGTGTCCATCCACAAAGTTTTATCTACCCAACCTTGTGGGGAAGAGGAGTTAAGGTGCCTGGTCAGGGTGTGCAGGACAAGGAGAAACAAGATTAAAATTATAGGCACAGTCTACTCTCCCTCTCTTGGCATAAATAGAGATGCCTAACTCATGGGCCCCACAGCTTTACCATCCTCCAGGATTCTAGAACCAAGGAGTTTCCTATGCAAGCAAGCCTCCTTTAGTAACTTTCACACTGTGGCAATCAAACACGTGACTAAAGCAAATTAAGAAAGGAATGCCTTAGTTTGGCTTACAGTTTTAGGGGATCATTCTATCATGGCTGGGAAGTCATGGTGGCAGGAGCTAGAGGCTGGATGGTCACATTGCATCTGCACTGTATAAACTGGGAGTAAGGTTGTGCTGCTAAATCCCAAAGCCTGGCCTTAGTGACCCCTAGTGACCTTCAGCATGGTGCCACCTCCTAAAGGTTCCATAACTTTCTCAAACAATGTCCTTAGCTGGAAGACAGGTGTTCAAACACAAGAGCCTATGGGGGATATTCAACACCCAAATCACTACCATGCCTTGTGATCCAAAACTGTGATAGCAATTTTCATATTGGCTAAATTATTGCTGTTAGTGATTAATTATTAATACCAGCCAAATATTAGTCTTTCATAGCAGCACAAGACAAGAAACAAATAGTTCTGAATTTATCTCTACCTAGTACCCTTATCTTTCAAAATGTGTAAGCAAATACTTAAAAAATTTCAAGGAGACATTGATACATTCTCTTTAATAATGATAGAATTTATCTGGCTTTTTCAAATTTTGATGAAACAAATATTTTAAAGAATTTAGAAAATTTTGTTTTTAGTGTAATATTTTTATTATTTGAAAATTTCATATAATGTATTTTGATCATATTTATCTCTTACCTCACTCCTCTCCTTAACTCCCTCTGGATCCATCCCCCATCTCCTTTATTTTTTTAAATTTAGAATAAAACAATATAAGCATAAGGGAACTCTGATTTATTCATTAGAGAATGAAAATACAATGACTAGAGAATAGTCTGAGCAACAGTCTAAAAACAAATATACCACAGAGCAAGGTGTCTGACAAACTAAATTAGAAATGCTGAAAAGAATGCCCATATTTTCATAACTTAAGTAATCAACAGTTTTCAATTAAAAATGTATATCCCAAGAAGAAATCAAAATAAAATATATGAAATATCAAGCTGAGTAACACTACAAATAAAAGCTAATAGAATTCAGCGATCACAATAATTTAAATTCATGACTTTAATAAAAAATATCTAAAATTCCCAAACCAAAACAACAAACCCTACTTTGTCTAAGAGGTTAGGAAGAAAATGGCAGAGTAAGCTTAAAATAGAAAAAGCAGGCATGGACTAAATAGGAAACAAACTAACAAACAAAGCATTCATTAAAACTAGTCTTTGGAAAGACCAAGAAAAGCTTCCAGCAATGACTATTAACATTGGTAATGGCAAAGGAGAATTAGCAGTAGCAGGAAAAAAGGAATCCCTGCTGCAGAGATTAAGGATATCATCAACATGTGCAAGGCATGGTTCCTAGCACTCAGATACTGCGCTGGCCTTTACGTTTGTAGGGGCAAAGTGCCAACCTCAGTATTTTCTTCCTCACCTTAGTTCCTTTTGATTTACTCTCCTTCCCTCCTGCCTTTCTGTCAAGATTTCCTGGTTTGCAGTCCTATATTCTCCTCTCTCTACAGTTTTTTCTTTGGCTATTATGAACCTGCTTCTGTCTGTATTGGTCAATGGATTCTCTTTTTTTCCTTATTAAGAATTTTTTTTTATTCATTTTACATACCAACCACAGATGCCCCTCTCTTCCCTCCTCCCACTTCTTCCCAGCCCTTCTCCCCCCAACCCATCCCCCTTTTCCTCCTCTGAAAAGGTAAGGCCTCCCATGGGGAGTCAGCAAAGCCTGGTACATTCAGTTGAGGCAGGTCCAACCCCTCCCCCTGCTTTTACTCTTTTGCTATAGATTGATTTGTTGCACTTTTCCTGACATGTTGGACTCTGTATCTCAATGGCAGAATTATTTTGATTTTCTACTTACTCAATTGCATGTGGCTATGAAATTAAAACTCGTGGGCAAAATTATGCCATAAACTCAATTAGAAAAAGTAATACAGTTTGATTCTATTTGTTAAAGAAATAAATACAAGTTAAAAAAAATAAAAACAACTAGGTTGGGGTCCTGAGTCAGTCAGTAGAGTATATACTAGCAGGGAGCCCTGAATTTAATCATTAGCAGCATTTAAATTGGGTGTGATGTTATTTACCTGTATTCCCAGAACATAAGTAGAGACAGGAGGATCATAGGTATAGGAATTAAAGGTCATTAAGTAAAAACAAAAAAGATACTATCAAAAGATATCACAAACTATTTTGTGCCCCTAAATTTGGAAGTAGTTTTTTAAGTTTGCTGAAATATATAAAGTACAAAAGGATTTTTGAGAACACAGGAAAATCTAAAAAGTCCTGTTAGCCTTAAAGAAATAGAATCCTAGCTGGACATGGTGGCACATGTCTTTAATCCCAGAACCTGGGAGGCAGAGACAGAGTTTGAGGTTAGCCTGGTTTACAAAGCAAGTTCCAGGACAGCTATACTGTTACTCAGACAAATCCCCTCTTTTAAAATAACAAACAAACAAACAAACAAATAATAAATAAATAGGATCCCAATATTGCTAGCTTTGTGCAACAATTTCCTCTTAATCGAAATCTTCTATCCAGGAAGGAGGTTCCTAAAGCTTAGGAACTTCTAAAGGGAGACTCATTCAGACTCAGGAAGTCAACAACTCACAAGTGTTGTTGTAGGACCATGAGAGGTGGGACCAGCTCTTTTGCTGCAGTGGCCAGTGAGGGGCAGGGCCAGCTCTCTCAGAGCCAGTATAGGGTAGTGTTGGCTCAGCATGGCCTTCGGATATCAACATGCATGATTTCTATGGTCCTCTGTGGTATCTTGGGCCACAGAGATCAGCACAGACCTCAGCTGCAGCACGACCATTGTAGGTAGAATTTTCCTGACCTGCCAGCCCGCTGCCAAATAACCATACAGAGACTCAAAGTCTGTCTTTGTGTTGTCCACACTCCTGTAGGTAACCACAACATACTTATTGGTTTGCCAAGTTGGACTTTGGCTGCATCGTTACTTTTGGTCTGTAGTTGGTTCCCTACCTGTGAGAGGACAGGGAAGCCTTGTGGGATGGAGTTGTTCCTGATCCCCCTGAACCTGTCAGGGACACTCAGGAAACATAGATCTTGGATTTGAGATTGTCTTTCCAGATGATTCTTGGAGATGAGCCATGGGAAATGGTTACCCCAAAGGGAACAGAGGGTCACAGCTCTTCACCTTTGAAATTTCCTGAAGCATGAGCAAGGCATGAGACACAGAAGCGGAAATGATCACACACACACACACACACACACACACACACACACACACACACACACACACTTTCTTGAGACATGGTCTCACCATGTAGCTCTGGTTGTTCTGGAACTCATCTATAGAGCAGGGTGGCCTTAAACTCAGAGATTCATCTGCTTCTGCATCTCAAGTACTGGGATTAAAGGTGTGCAACACTACACCTGGCTATGTAGTCTACTTTAATTAGTGCTTTCTTTTGTGTTTAATAATCATCTCATTTTAGATGGAACAAGGGCAGTCATACCTAGGTATGCAGGCTCTAAATAAAGATCAGAAGGAGAAATTTTGTAAAAAAAGATCCTGGAAAATGGCAACATCTTGGGAATATTTGTAGCCCATGTGGACTTTATTGGATGCTACATAATTACTTGAGTACAGACGTCATGTAAGTTTATTGAACTGTTACTTAAACTATCTGATTTTCTTACCCAAATAAGCTCCTTTTCTGAATTCTTTCAGAGTATTATTCTCTCTCTCTCTCTCTCTGGTATAAGGAAGCTAGAGAAAGACATTGGATGGTCTGCTCTATCACTTTCCACTATATTCACTGAAATTACAGTCTCTTATGGAACCTGAAGCTAGGCCACTGACTAGCAAGTCCCAGTGACACTGTTACCTCTATTCCCAACAGTGGTGGTATTACAGGCATGTGTGGCCATGATTGGCTTTTTCTATGGGTTTGGGGGATTTGAACTAAGGTCCTCTTGCTTTGCAGTAAGTGCTCTTATCCCCTGAGTCATCTCTTCAGTCCCCAGAAGTCTTAATCATCCTACATTCCATGCTTACATATGCCCCACTGGAATCAGGCTTTGTGCTATGGATTCTGCATGTGGCTTATTCATGCTTACAGCCATGCCCAGAGAAGCATTCTTACACTCTCTATTTGACTTTTGTGCAAATGGTCCAAAGTCATACAACTATGGAGTACAGAGCGAGGGTCAAACCTTCATCAGATTTGATTTGACTCTTTTTGAGATGGGTTCTCATGTAGCCAAGCTGGCCTTAAACGTTTTATGAAACTGACATTGAACTGGTCCTTTTGTGGCTACCCCCTGAATTTTGGGGTTACAGGTCTACTTCACCATTCCTGGTTTATGTAGTGCTGTGGATCAAACCCAGGCCCTTATATATTCTACACGAGTTCTCAACCAACTGAACTACATCTCATCCCCAGAGCTTGGTTCTTATTTACTATCTCCACTGCATCTAACTATGGATTTTTTTCTTTCTTTTTTTTTTTTTTTTGGTTTTCGAGACAGGGTTTCTCTGTGTAGCTTTGGAGCCTGTCCTGGAACTCACTCTGTAGCCCAGGCTGGCTTCAAACTCACAGAGATCTGCCTGCCTCTGCCTCTCGAGTGCTGGGATTAAAGGCGTGCGCCACCACCGCCTGGCGGATGTTTTCAAATTTAAAATGACTTTAAACAATCTTTAGAAACAGTCCCCATTCACCAGATAACCAGGATGTTTTCCATTCTTCTCACCTAAAGCTAGATCTAGCTTTGATTTCTTAGGGCAAATGAGTGGGTTGGGGTTCTTCTTTGGAAAGCCAATAAAATGAATCTGGCTGAAGTCAGAGAAAGGGAATTTGTTAGAGGAATGTTACATGGATAAGTGAATGGAGAGATTGTGGAAAACTTGGCTGGGAAAGGGGAGTCAATACAACTGCTGGCTATTGGCTAGCTGTGGGTACATAAGCATTAGGAACTCTTCAAAATTAAGGGCAGTGCTCCTGGGGTAATCCGCTTCAATGGCAGGTTGGATCTGCATGGCCTAGTTGAGATGACCTGTTTTCCCTTACGCTGTACAGAGGGGTGAGAAGGCAGGTTCTGGTGAAGGGAGCTTCTGGGTATTCAACCTAAAGGAATGAAGTAGTAGGAAATTGGCAGTGGCTTGAATGAGCCACATGTTTACTTCTGGTGTGACAGAATGGGGAGGAATGCATATGGGTGAGTGAAAGGAAGGAAGGAATGAGAAGGAGATGGACTTGCACACTACTGAAACAGATCAAGTAGGTGGTAATGGAGATTCAAGCTGGGGTAAGGGAGGAGGGTGAGGAGGGGGCAGGACTTAAGAGGAAACTCACCAGCAATTTCCTTTCTCTTTCTCTCCTTATTTCTTAGGGGTTTTAAAGGATTATTTCCTGCTCAGGTTCATTTCAGCCACTTTGGGAATCAGAGTTGGTTATTTCCATATCTACCTTCAACTCCTGACTCTGCTTTCAAGACCTAAATCTTATCTCTATGTAATTTCAGTTCCCAGTATTTCTTTTTTTCAGAAAAGATTTATTTATTCATGTATTTTACGTATGAGTGCTCTGTCTTTCATGCACACCAGAAAAGGGAATCAGATCCCATTACAGATGGTTGTGAGCCACCATGTGGTTGAGAATTGAACTCAGGACCTCTGGAAGAGCAGTCAAGTACTCTTAACTACCCACCTCCCCTGAGCCATCTCTCCAATCCCCTGGCTCCCAGTAATTTCAATCCAAATCATTTTACTTTTGATAGAGACTGAAGCAAGTATGGTTTGTGCTTTGTAATGGAAACATAATTTTAGCAGTAGGCCATTCCCCTTGACCATAAGCAAAACCAAACCTCATATTAGCTTGGATTTATTTTACTGTTAATATTATTTATTCTTTGAAAATGGACTAATCCTAATTAACATGTGAATTGTCTGCTCTGGAATGACCAGATATTACATCCTATTACATTATTGAAATCATTTGCATGGTAATTATGGCTTAGCTGTACTGGTAATTGGAATTGTTTGCTTTATGGTAATGTTGTACAATGGTTGCTCATTAATCACAGGAAAACTTTGCAAGATGGCAGTGTTAAGGAAGTAGGGTACACACTTCTAGTAAATGTGTTGTTGCTGTAGTTCCTAAACCAATGATCCATTCCTAAACCAATGTCATCTTCCTTCTGATGTTGAGTTTCCAAATAATTGATGCATCAGAAAAACGATCCAGATAACAGATGTGTCTTGCCTGAGGAAATTGTATTAAAAAATGTAAGAGGTGACGGCTCAGTGGACAAAGTGCTCATGGGTAAGTGTGAGAATGGCAGTTTGGGTACTCAGCACTCACTTAAATTCTGCTGGGTAGTTTTATGTCAACTTGGCACAAGCTAGAATCATCAGAGTAGAGGGGACCTCCATTGAGAAAATGCTTCCATAAGATCAGGCTGTAGGCAAGCCTGTAGTGCATTTTCTTAATTAGTGATTGATGTGGGTGGGCTCACCCTATTGTGGGTGGTGCCACTCTAGGCTGGTGGTCCTGGGTTCTATAAGAAAGCAGGCTGAGCAAGTACCTTAGTTAGGGTTCCTATTGCTGCAATGAGACACCATGACCAAAGAGCAAGTTGGAGACAAAAGGGCTTTATTTAGCCTACACTTCCACATTGTTGTTCAGCACCAAAGGAAGTCTGGACAGGAACTCAAACAGGTCAGGAACCTGGAGTCAAGAGCTAATGAAGAGGCCATGGAGGGATGCTGTCTACTGACTTGCTTCACATGGCTTGCTCAGCATGCTTTTTTATAGACCCAGGACCTCCAGCCCAGGGATGACACCACCCACAATGGGCTGGGTCCTCCCTCACTGATCACTAATTTAAAAAATGCCTTACAGCTGGATCTTATGGAGGATCAAGTGAGGTTCCTTCCTCTCTGATGACTCTAGCTTGTGTCAAGTTGATATAAAACCAGCCAGTATAACAAGTCAGTAGGCAGCACTCCTCCATGGCCTCTGCATCTGCTTCTGCTTCCAGGCTCATGCCCTATTCGAATTCTTGTCCTGACTTCCTTCAGTGATGAACAGTTTTTTGGAAGCATAAGCCAAGTAAACCCTTTCCTCCCCAAGCTGCTTTGGTCATGGTGTCTCATCACTAAGACAGTGGACATTGATAGGAATTCCAGCCACTCCCTCATGATCATGCATGCCTTGGCGAGACACTTAGTCATTTCTGCCTAGTCATTTCTGGGTCATACGTCCTATGTAATCCACATGCTGCAGTGTGACCATGTGATCTATGCGCAAGTGTGGAGTAGCCACGTGAGCCCATGTGCGCATGTGCGCATGTACAGGGTGGTCGTTAAAAGGCGGATCCCATGTCCCCTCCCCCTCCTCTTTGTGTGTCTTTCCAGCAGGCCTGATCACACCCTGTCCTTTTCTTATTAGTGGGTTTTGTTGTGTTCCTTGCTTTTTCCTCGCAGGGTAGGAGCACTGCTAAAATCAACAGACATGACAACCCTTCTGTAATTCTAGCCTAGAAAGTCAGAGACAGCAAACAGGCTAGCTAGACTACTCATGTATCATCAAGCTCTGGGTTCAACTGCAAGGCACTGCCTCAGTAAACAAGGTGGAGAGCAATTGAGGAAAACTCCAATGTCCACTTCTGGTCACCACACACATGCACACATATTTGTGCCCACATGTATTTGAACACCCATACCCATGCACACCACACACAAATATACATGAAAAAACTTCAACAGTGCAAATTACTCCCTTTGTCACCCTCCTTTCTTCTATTTTTTTTTTTTCTTCCTCCAATTTGATAGAGTAAACCTGAAAGCAAGGCCAGGCTTTCAGAGTGATTGTGGCACATTTATGTGTTTGCCCATGTGGTCAGTTGTTAAGTACACCAAATACAGTATAAGGAAATCTGTTAAGAAGAAAGCCAAAGCAAACAGTGCTGTAGCCTTCACTTTACAAGATTTTTTTTCTTAAATCTATTTCTTTTTTCTTTTTTTTTAATTTAAGTTTTTTTTCCATTTTCCATACCAACCACAGTTCCCCCTCCCTCCCTCCCTCCCCTCCTCCTGCTCACCCCCCTCACCTTCCCCGAACCCCCACCCACCATCCACTCCTCAGAGAGGGTAAGGCCTCCCATGGGGAGTCAACAAAGTCTGGCATATCAAGTTGAGACAGGACCAAGCCCCTCCCCCCTGCATCAAGGCTGAGCTCAGTATCCCTCCATAGGGAATGGACTCCAAAGAGCCACTTCATGCACTAAGGATACATCCTGGTCCCACTGCCAGTGGCCCCACAAACTGCCCAAGCCACACAACTGTTTCCCACATTCAGAGGGCCTAGCTTGGTCCCATGCAGGTTCCCCAGCTGACAGTCCAGAGTCCATGAGCTCCAACTAGCTCCGGTCAGCTGTCTCTGTGGGTTTCCCCAACATGACCTTGACCCTTTTGCTCATATAATCCCTCCTCCCTCTCTGGGACTCCTGGGAGCTCCACCCAGTGCTTAGCTGTGGATCTCTGCATCTGCTTCCATCAGTTACTGGATGAAGGTTCTTTGATGACAGTTAGGGCAGTCATCAATCTGATTACAGGGGAAGGCCAGTTCAGGGACCCTGTACACTATTGCTTGGAGTCTTAGCTGGGGTTGTCCTTTACAAGATTTTTTAACTTCAATGTGCCATAACGCAATGAAAATATTTAGTGTTTACAATTTTCTTCAGAAAGGCTGATTCAACAAAATCATCAAAGTTATATGATAGTTGGAGCTAGGAGGTTGACTCAGCAGGTAAGAGCACTTGTTGCTCTTGCAGAGGACCTGGGTTTGATTCCCAGCACTCACATGGTGGCCATCTGTAACTCCAGTCCCAGGGGATATGATTCCCTCTTCTGATCACTGTGGACCCAGGCACACACATAGGGTATATCCATATGTGCTGGCCAAACATTCATACACATAAAATATATGGTAGCTTTGTTCTCTGCTGTCTTGAATTGGTGCCTTCCATGTCAAAGCACTTAAAAATGATTTTTGTAATGATGATGGAAGACCATTTGAAAGGTGATTATCTCTCAAATCCCCAAATGTAAATGAGACAACCACTCTTTTCACTTGTGATTCCCTGATTTTTCAAGATACACCTTTCCCATCCCAGCTTTAGCCTGGTAGTCTGCCTCATTTCTCCCTGGTTGTTTGGGTACCATAATAAAGATGGTTTCTTATTCTTAGCCTTCTCTCTCTCCCAGAATTCCCCCTGGCATGCCCCACTTAGCGGATGCAGGCAGTGGACCTCTGACTTGACTGAATCATATTCTCTTGTCCCCTTAATTCAGGTCCACATCTAAGACCCAATGCTGAGAAGAATGGATTATGAGTTATTTAGGCATATAGAATTGCAGGTATTAACTTGAACACATATTACTTTAAACTGGAATGCTTAGTAAATTCAAAATTTCCTTATTACATTTTCAGTGTAGTATTATAGTGAAGACAAGCATTAAAAAGAATAAAGCAATTTTCCCTGATTATCTGAGTCTAGCAAGCCAAACTATTCGCTAACACTTTTATAGTGTACTTACTTTATTTTTTCTTAGACAGACAGTGTATTTGAAGAGCAAATATTGGAACAACCAGAATATAGAATTATAGTTATATTCTTGAAACATTCTCGTTTGCCTATGTGTCTTAGGTTGTTTAATTATAGGACTTTTCTTCAGAGAAGTTGGGTATTTATTGAAGCAAGACACCTAGGATGACATCTTTGGTAAAGATACATTTTCTTTGACTCTGTAACTACTGTAAATATCTTGATTCTTGAGATGATTTTCAATATAGCATAAATAAAACATTATATATAAATATTATACATATATATGTATAATAGTGGCATGGATGTTATCAGGAAAACCAACTGCTTTTGAATTGAATTGAAGGGCTGCTTGACAGGAGGAAAGACATGGCTGGTACTACAAATCCTGTCCAAGAACACATGAATGGGAAGTTTACAGTCCTGGAGAGGGAGCCTACTACTATTATTTTGCTAAATGGACATAGAATCAAATTGCTCCCTAAATGAACATCTCTCTACCTGTAGATTTGTGTAATGGTCACACCTCATCATAGAAGAGTGCTGTGGGATGGTCTGTATGTCAAATGTGTTGCTGATTGGTCAATGAATAAATCACTGATTGGTCAGTGGCCAGGCAGGAAGTATAGGCAGGACTAAGAGAGAGGAGAATTGAGAGAACAGGAAGCTGGGTGAGGAGACACTGCCAGCCGCCATCAGGACAAGGAAGATGTAAAGTACCAGTAAGCCACAAGCCACGTGGCAAGGTATAGATTAATAGAAATGGATTAATTTAAGCTGTAAGAACAGTTAGCAAGAAGCCTGCCACGGCCATACAGTTTGAAACCAATATAAGTCTCTGTGTTTACTTGGTCGGGTCTGAGCGGTTGTGGGACTGGCGGGTGGCAGAGATTTATCCTGACTGTGGGCCAGGCAGGAAAACTCTAGCTACATAGAAGTTTCTTTGTGCCATGGGTGCTGGCTAGTGAAGAAAGTCACACTGGTTGAAATGCAAAGGATAAGTAACAGTGAAGTGCTCAGCCACAATGGGACATCAATATCATAGCCCTTCCCAAAGGTTGAGGAACTATTACTGAAGAGGGGCTCGAAAAGACTGTAGGAGCCAGAAGTTGAGAAAGACTGGAGCAAAGCAAAACCCTGTTTTTTGGACACAGCGGGACTGCTGCACTCACATTGTGTATGGTCGCCTGCATTAATCAAACCAGTCAGCATGCTAGCATGGGGGAGGAGCCCTCATCCCTAACTGAGGAACTTCAGACAGCTAAGGGCTTCTGGGGAAGGAAGAGTCAATCTTCTTTAAGGGTGTGGCTCCTGGTAGGCCCACCATGCTCCAATTTATGGCTCCACATTTAAAAGTATATGGACAGCACACATTGGAGCGAACAGATTATTTTTTTAAAAAAATACAACCCAAAATTAGAGGACATAAAATTGGGAGGGGTAGGGAGGTGAGGGCAGATCTGTGAATAGTTGGGTGAGGAGTTGAGGGTGAATATCATCAAAACACATTTTATAAAACATCCCAAGAATTAACAAATACATTTAAAAAATATTGTAAATAATTTTTATAAAAATTTCAAATATAAAACATATTCATTAATATAAATAATTATATGATATTATTTATATAATATAATATTTATGCATTATATTATATGTATTATAAATATAAATTATAAATATATAAATTACATTGATATAAATATATTGACATAAATAAATATATTGATTATTTAATATAGTAATTAAATATGATAGTGACTATTTAAATGATTGATGCTCAACCTTTTATATAAAAAACTTCTGATGATTGACTGTACAATGACATTTAAAAACTCTTGTAATTTAATAGAGAAGAATATTTGATATTATCCCTGAGTGCACAGAGCACAATGTCAATATGTCTCCTTATAGACGCTGTTGCTAGTTTAAATATCAAACTGCCTTTCCTTCCCATGAAATTGTGACATTCAACATGCATTGATGTAAGGATTTCTGCTTTGCACCTACCACCATAAAGTAACTTAGACCATCTCTGAAATTTCTTATTAAAGAATTGATATAGCAATGTTGTATATCTAGGTGTTGATATTTCAAGTTTTTCCTTCCCAATCCCATTTTCTTAATTTTTAATCGAACTATCAATTGACATCCTTTCCCCACAAATGAGCATATTTTCAATTTGAACAAGGTAGTTGAGATAGAACAAATGCAATTTAAAAAGCCTAACATATACTGTGAAAACTGTACACAAAAGACCATGGAAGGCCATCAAAGCCCACACCATGCTACACGAAATGTCATTATTAGCATAGGTAATTTGATCTAGAACACAAGTCCACCTTCTCAAATGTGATTATTTCCTTAGGAACTGTAAGTTAGGAATGACGTTGCCCAATAATGTTTTAGAATGTTCTAGAAAAGTAAAACATTAGTTATTCATAGTTAAAGGTCTCTTTGATAATGTCCTTCTTAACAATTCCTTTTTTTTTTTTTTTTTGGTTTTTCGAGACAGGGTTTCTCTGTGTAGCTTTGCGCCTTTTCTGGAACTCACTTGGTAGCCCAGGCTGGCCTCGAACTCACAGAGATCCGCCTGGCTCTGCCTCCCGAGTGCTGGGATTAAAGGCGTGCGCCACCACCGCCCGGCACCTTCTTAACAATTCTTTATGGCGCTTAAAAAAAACAAAAACAAAAACAGAAAAAAAAAAAAAAAAAAACCACTACAGCAATCTTACTAGAAACGCAGTGCTTTCGAACCGTAAGGGCTCCGGTGTTTGAACGCTTGGTCTGCAGCTGGGTATGGGCCTTGAAGCGGGGCCCTAGCTGGAGGATGTTGGTTACCAGTGGTAGCTAAGCCTCCATTTTTCTTAGTTTAGCCTTACTTCCTGTTGTTTTCTCTCTTTCTGGCTGCAGACACAATGTGATCATCTCTTCACTGTCCTGTAGCCATGCCTTCTCCACTGTGATGAGCTTTGAACTGTGAACTGAAAGAAATCCTCTTCCTCGAGGTTGTTGCTTGTTCGGTATTTGAACACAGCAGTGAGAGAAGTAATGGACACACTTCCACTCTCCAAAATGGCGTCTGGGTTACAGAGTACGTCTGGGTGAAGTGTTTTCGTCAGGAGAGGGGATTCCTGTGGAAAAAAAAAAATTGGTAGTGTCAAACCAGCACACACACACACACACACACACACACACACACACACACACACACACACGGGTGGGGGGAGGAGAGCGAGAGTGAGAGTGAGAGCGACGACTTAGCTGAACCGTGAAGAATGCAAATGTGACTACATTTTTTTCTGGTCCTAATGATATCACGGAGCCACTAGACGTTTTCTAAACAGGGGCTTCCTTGGAGATTTCCTTCTTATTTAGATCAACAGAAGTCTGAGGCCTCACTTTGAGATGGTGTCTAAACAGACTAAGTGATACAACCTCCAAGTGACAGAGCTACTGCAATCGCAGACTCTGCCTGTGTGATTCACCACACTGTCGTCTTCCGATGTCCCCTCTCTCTTAGGCCTTTTACCCTTTGTTTATACATTCAGAGTCCTCATTTTCTGCTACGCAGAAGCTAGGTGAATGACACCTTTGCTTCCCACGGCATTAACGACCAGCTATATTTCTAGGCTACACTGTTCTTTGTGCAGTGGTGCTCTTTATTCTGGCAAGTTCTCAACCATAGAGGACTGTCTTCTCCCAAACCTGCTCCTCCTCTGAAGTGCCTCACCTCTGTAACTGACTCGAGTCAGTTCCTCAGGCCAGAAATATGCAATCGTCTTTCCTTCCTTGTCTCTCTCCAAACATGTAATCATCAATCAGACGGAGGTGCCTCCTCACTACCTATTCCCGCCAGCATCCCTGTTCTGCGTTATCGCAGTCTCTCCCTATGCACGGTCACAATCCTTCCTGCCTCATTTCTTGACTTCTGTCATCACTCCATATCAGTTTCCCAGGGCTGCTATATAAATTATGCAAACCGAGTGTCTTTAAGCAGTAGAACTTTAGTCTATCATAGTTCTGGAGACCAAGAATCTAAAATCAAGGTATTGTCATGGCCACATGCTCTTTGAAGCATCCAGAGGAGGCTCTTTTCTCTCCTCTTCTCCCATCTAGTAGCCTCAGGTGTTCTTTGGTTTCTGGTTGTATTACTCTGCCATTCTGACGTCTGCCTGCTTTGTCACAAGGCCAGCCATTTACTTTTTGTTTCTGTTGTTATTAAGACATATATTCTCATCTATGAAGGGACACTAGCCAGCTTGCAAACATGGCTCTGGCAGGCCTTGCCCTTCTCCCCATTCCCCCTGCCTTGCTAAAATCCATTAGCTTACATTCCTAAAGCTAGTCCCCAAGGTCTATTCCTTTATTTGGCTATTTCCTCCTCCTAAGCTGACTACCAACATTCAGCTATCAAAGTATTGAAGTCCAGCAACCAAAAGTCCCCTTTGGCACATCTAATTTACATGTCCAATTAAAACTAAACACCTCATCCTAACACAGGGTTTCCCCTTGTACTTTTATAAACTGCTGTCTTCCTATGGGCCACATTTGTCTCCTCTCTATCCAGAAGCAGTCCTTTGTCCCACAGGACAAATACCCCCGGCCCCTCTCCCTTGTTCTCTTCCCCTTCTCTCTCATCCTCTATCTCCTGTCTTTGTCTCTTCTTTCATAACCTTTGTCCCTCTGGGGCAAATAAATCTCTTTTGTTCTGAGGACTTGGCCTGGGGCGGGGGAGGGGGGGCACTGAGCCAATACTAATCTCTTTCAATCTATGTGTCTTCTTTTTTTTTTCCTTTAGAAAATAAAAAAAACAAACCCTTTTAAATGATATATACATGTATGTGTCTCTGTGTGAGTCTGTGTACATGAATGCAGGTGCCCTTAGAGGTCAGAAGTATAAGATCCACCTCCAGCTGGATTTATAGGCAGGTGCTAGTGTCCTGATATGGGTGCTGGGAACCAACTACAGGTCCTCTGAAAGAATAGCACGCTATTAACCATTGAGCCATCTCACCAGCTTTTCAACTTTTTTCTTTTCTACAAAGACATCAGTCCTATTGGACATGGACCATCCTGCTTGAAAATGACCAAATCTTCAGTTGATTATAATGCCAAAGACTTTGTTTTCAAATAAGGTCAGATTCAAAGGCAATCACTAAATGTAGGAACTGAACAAGACTTTTCATGGGACACTAACAAATTATCATTTCCATTGCCATTGTTTATTCTGCAAACTAAGAGACACAATTCAGCAAAGTGGATGAGAGAAGTAAGAAGAAATACAGAGAAAACACAAAATAGTGTGGAGAGTGAGTCAGTTGTATGCTGAATACAGGAAAACATATTATCTTAATCATTGCTCTACAGCTGTGAAGAAACACTATGACCAAGGTGCTCATAAAAGAAAGCATTTAACTGGGGGCTGGCTTACAGTTTCATAGGGTTAGTCCATGATCATCACATTAGCGAGCATGGAGGCAGGCAGGCAGGCAGGCAGGGACCTGAAACAGTAGCTGAAAATTTACATCTTATCCACAAGATGGAGGCAGAGAGCAAGACTGGGCCTGGTGTGGGCTATTGAAACTTCCAAACTCACCCCCAGTGACATACCTCCTCCAACAAGGCTACTCCCTGTAATGTGTCCTAAACAGTCTACCAACTAGGGACCTAGCTTTCAAATTCATGAGCCTATGGGGGCCATTCTCATTCAAACCACATATAGATGTTCATATTGACTCAAGTCTAGGATCTTGTCTGTGGTTCTATCATCTACTGATGTCCAAACTGTTAATGAGAAATAGCAAAAAGAGTAGACAACTAGGATAGCTGAGGTGATTGTTGGCTAATAGACGACTCTCCAAAGTTAAGGTGTGCACAGAATTGAAGAGAAAGACAATTCATTTATCTTTTGTGGGTCTAAAATTTATTAGATATTTATTAGCTTCAAAGTGATTTATATATTGTGTGGTAGTTTGAATGAAAATGACCCCCATAGGTCCATAGGGAGTGGCACTATTAGGAAGGGTGGCCTTGTTGGAGTAGGTGTGGCTTTGTTGGAGGAAGTATGTCACTAGGGTGGGCTTTGAGGTCTCAGAAGCTCAAGCCAGACCCAGTGGCTCACTGTCTCTTCCTGCTGTCTGTGAGTCCAGATGTAGAACTCTCAGCTACCTCTCCAGCACCATGTTGGCCTGCATGATGGATGCCATGTTTCCTGCCATGATAATGGACTAAACCTCTGAAACTGTAAGCCAGCCCCAATGAAATGCTTTCCTTTATAAGAGTTGCCATGGTCATGGTGTCCCTTCAACAGCACTAAAACCCAAACTGAGACTTATTGTATCTTATTAGATCCTTTTTTTGAATATCCCTATGAATTTGGTACTCTAATTTTGCAAATAGTGAATTGGTTATTTCACTTAACAGTGCTCATAACCTTGAAAGACTGACAAAAATGGATAGACTAGTAGAGATTAGAATTTTCTCTCACAGTCTACTATTAACTGAGGTGCTCCACGGCATCAGAACTGACATTGATAACGTTCCTTTGACTTTTTCTTCATGGTTGAAGGACGGCTGTGACAACTACTTCTGTCACCATGTCTGAATTAAGAAAAAGACATGGCTGGAAATGTATTTGTCTTTTTTTTTTTTTTAAAAAAAATTGTCATTGGAGAAAGAAGAGCATTGACCAGAGCGCTCTCCCAGGTCTAGAAGACTCCAGGTCACATGCTGAAGCATTGTCACATGGCTACATGTAACATTACATGTTACATTAATGCACGGCTGTAGTACAATGAAAGGGATGCTAGAAACATATTTGCTGTCCCACAATTGTAATGGGTATAAAAGGAAATAGATGAAAATGCGTCTGGAGCTAGAGCTGGCTGTAGGAAGGACAAGCTGCCAGCTTGCTCCCTTGTTGGTATATTGCAGAACCTGCAGGTGTCTGATACTGCACCAAGGCAGAGTGGGAACTGGCTGGAAGTCCTTGGAAGAACATAATGTGACTTGGAGGCACATATCAGAGGATTGCACCAACTCCCAATGTCCTGGCCTCTACATTCCTGGGGGCGAGAGGTCAGCTAGAGCCTTTTGTGTCAGCAGGGAAGGTCTGCTCTGCAGTTCCCTATAACTTGGAGGAGAAGATGAGGGAACCAACCTTCCCAAGGGAATGACCCAGAAGATGCAAAAGATAGATCCACAGCCCATGAGTCTACACATAAAGGAAGCACAAGGTGGAGGCACAAGCAGGAGTGGGGTGGTTTCACTAAGTCTCTGTTGAAGTCAGAGATAGCTTTCTCAGACAGTGAGATGGTGAGAAGTCCACTGACAGGGCCCAAAGGAACTATGGGTACTCGCTGATGATGCCCTCCCAGCTGGAGACAGGATGGACACCCTAGGGGAAAAAAAAATCAGCTTCTCTACAAGCGGGATGTCCCTATCATGCCACAGGGTGCATAGGAAAGCATCCTTCATGTACCGCCTTCTCTAGGAAGTCATCAACCCGGGGGCGGGGGGGGCACAGAAAACAAAGCTAACTCTCCGCAGATTACCCCATCACCTTCCAAATTTAAAAGGTCAGAGTAGATGATCTAGAGGGAGCTCATGCCCTGAACTTCCATCCCAATCCTTTATGCAACCAGTAGTTTCTGAATTTGGGCAGTGTCAATGAGGTGTGGCCGGAAAACGAGACTTAATGTTTTAAATCTCAAGTTTTGAATGGATCAGGACTTTTGATAAAATGTTTGGAAAGTTATGGGACCTGCCAACGATGACATTAAAAGACTTCCTAAATAGTCTAAGTGAAGGCAGTGATTACTGACAAGCAAATGCTTTTATGTTTTATGTTTACACACCATCAGCATGGTGCAACTTGCTTGGATGGTATTGAGATGGCGCAAAACCAAGAACCACCTCTAGGTGGCGCCGAAACCCTTCCTAGAACTGGATCCTTTGAATAGTGAGGGAAGTTGGCGCAATAGATGTTATACTTGGTTGGGTGCCTTTTAGTTTGCTTGCTGAGGATGTAAAAGTATGGAATTTTGGGCAACTGGATCTTAGAGATGCCAATCCAGGAGGTCTGTAGTGGTCCTGGTGTCAGGGATACAGGCATATGCTGTGTTGGAAAATCACAATGTGAGAACACTATACTTACACTCAGTGGCCACGCCCACCCCAACGCAGCCAGACACAAATCTGCCCTACGATGTCGACCGGCTGGCCAAGAATGTCCTCATCCTCCCCGAGAAGCTGCATCTGTTACTGGTTTCTGTTCATGACATCAACCACTGCTCTTAAAAACCCAATGGGTCAGTTTTAAGATTCTAGTAATTGGGACTCTTCGATAGAACCACAATATAGGTGTTTCAGATAACAAAAACCTGCAGAGACTAAAGATGGCCAGATTTACTTCTTGTTGAATGAAACTAAGTTATTAATCTGACCCATTCTTGCCTTCACCTGGAGGGGAGTGCTAGATGAGGAAGAAAATACTCTCATGTTTCTGCATGATAAAGGCTTTCAGAGCAAAGATATTCGATTAGACTCGCACTACTGGATACCTGTGGAAGCTAAAGGGTGATTTAAAGCCAGGAGACCTCACTGAGTCCCTGCAACTACATTACAAAAGCAGGCACAGAGCCTTTGTTGTCAACTCTAGTTTGTCTTGAGAAATGAGCCATTTATTTACACTCCAAAGGACAAGAATCCAGACCCCTTCCTGTTTCACCCCAAGAGGAATTCAGGCTACCTCAGCAGGTGAGAATCCCCTCCTTGAAGAAGGGGAATGAAAGGGGCAGCATGGACATCATTTGAATTCTTGGTCCCAGGTTAGTGGTCCTGCTTGGGAGGCTTAGGAGATGCAGTTTTGCTGGAGAAAGCATGTCATATTTGTGGGGCTACTCTCCAGTGGTACCAGAAATTCTCAGTATGTGCAGGTGTGGCCCCGACTGTACCACCTTAGGAGAGGTAGTGCTGGGACAGTGGGGATGAGGTGCAGTTGTTGCAACAATCAAGTAATAACCATTGCTTTGAACTGGAGACTTCATGCGTGTACTGAGGATGAGTTAAGTACAGATACTGAAAACTTCTCAGCTGAGGGTCCAAAGAGGTATGGCAATAGAGGTGGTACATTTGACTCATTGATGGAGGTAAAAGGCACCTGGGCTGTCTAGACTCACCAGTGTCACCTGACAAGGATGTGGCCCAAAGACAGGGACCGCAGGGCCCACTTGCTGGAAGAGTTGCAGAGATCTGGGAGACTTATGGTCCCAACACCCAAGTCTCAGGAGCTATAACACTACTTCCCATTAAAGGAAAGGGTTCCAATACTCAGGGCTTGGAAGCTGTCACATTAGCTGCCACTGATTGCCGCAGTCATCAGCCTCTTGTAAGAGCTGAGGATTCCAAGAGCTGCCCAGGGCTGGGCCTCTGACAACCAACGCCCAGATAATAAACTGCCAGGCTGTGCATCTGAAGCTACAGATCTATGGCTTCGAAACCTCCAGGTCTCAGGGATTAGAGCTCCAGGCCTCTGTCTGTCATTCTAGCCCCTAAGCCTTTGGTGTCCAAGGCTCCAGGACTGCTGTGACTGGAAGAGATACTCCCCATCCTCTCCCAAAGATCCCAGGCCATTGCTTGGTAGCGTATACTTTGCTTATTAAGTATGCTGTTCTCATGACAGCACAAGAGATGCCTGGACTCACAACCGAGTTGCCTCCTTCACAACGGTATATATCTGATGCAGGAGGGAGATGGCAGAGCAGGGAAACTGACCTTATTTTCCATTCCAATCAGAAAAGAAATAGAGGCCATACTGCCAGTCTAATCACTACCTTCCTTTGCCTTTTCTAACACCCTGTGCTTATCTAGCATGCACATGATACAGGGTATGCAGGCGTTTGTTTTACAAGGAGGTCTTCGGTGCTGTATGTCTGTGTGTATGGGAGCCACTGTGTCTAGTGTTTGCCAATGTCTGTGATGTAAATTCTCTTGCCAAAATTACACAAAGTAGTAGAATACCAAATAGTTTGCAAGAAGAATAGATTGTTTCAAGATAATGTGAGCCGAACCACTGGCATATGGTTAAAAGAAACACAAGAAAACAAAATAAAAGGGAACAGATCATCTCTCTAAAAAGGACAATGAATAAAGAATAATTTCAACACAGGCATATACACACAAACTATATATCCTGATTTCTAAGAATTGGAGATTAATTTCCACCCCACTTGAGAGTAGCTACGCTTAGTAACATCTTCCAGAGGTTAGCAGGGGACAAGAAAAATGGCACCTTTATAGCAGAGACCCCTGGCAGATACTGCCTCAACCAGGTGATAAAAGTTAATTCCAGCAGGGATGCTGGAAAAACATCACATGCTCAGTTATTTAATATGATGAGAAAGGTAATTTATGCGCTCAATGTTCTTTAAATCTTGAGGAAAACCTCAGATGAGCTCATAATAGGACATTCTATAGAATACTTGGGCCCCAAGACTCATCATCGGGAAGGACAGACTGAGAAATGTTTCTCACTCAAGGAGACTGGGAAGACAGAGCAACTGCGTATATCGCGTGGTGCTCTGGACTCGATCCTGCAATAGACAAGGGATACTTTTGGAAATCAGATAAAACAGGACTAAAGCACGGAGCTCTGGTAGTGGCACCTCAGCAGTGCCAGTTTCAAAGGGGAAATAACATGGGTTTCATGGGCGTGGTGAAGCTGGGCCTAGAATGAATTTCTCTGGAGCGCCATGTGTAGAAGGCTTGGCTCCCAGCCCACCGATTCAGAGACGGTGGAATGTTAAAGATATGACACCTAGGGAAGGTCTTTGCATCACTGGTGCTGTTCCCTTCAAGGGAAGTGGCGGAGTCCCCAGCACCTTCTCCACTGGGTGAGTCGCCCTGCTCTTAGTCTGTGTGGATTCTACCACAAACCATAAAGAAACAGGACTGACTAATCATGGGCTCAAAATCCCTAGCCTGCGAGCCCAAATAAACCTTTATTTTAGAAGTATTTGTTGCAGTGATGGTGAACTAACATGGGAGGTGGGGGCGGGTTCATTGCAAAGGATAGATCAACAAGAGAAATCAGTTTATTAAAAGGCTGGTTTTGTAACACAAGGGACACTCAGAGCATGAGTAGCTCTCAAGGGGGTGGGGCTGAATTCCAGGCAAGAACACTGAAGATTTAGAAAGTGGGAAAGGGAAAGGAATTGAAGTCTCTTTGGTTGCAATTAGGGGACCTCTAACAACTGTTAGATACAGGTCACTTAGTAAACAACATCAATCTCCGGAGAGTAGAGGTCTTCAGTGGAGAACTTCGGTTCTCGGTGATGGGGTGGGCTTTTTCTCCTGTCAACCTGCACCCTGATTTAAGCTGACTGAGCAAGGACAGAGAGCCATCCTTCCTCCATCTCCTCCTGGTGGCATCCCGTTTGTGACTGTACTTTAAGGAAACATCTAGTTACCACAAGATAGCAAGAATGTAAGCTATTCTCACTGGGGGAACTGATTAGATGGATCTAGTAGTACATTTCTGAAAAAGTTTTGAAAATCGAAAATTATTTTCAGATGTATTGAGATTAAAAAAGAGAAAGAGAGAACAAAAAACCCAAACAACCAACCAGCTGTGGTGGCTCATACCTTTAATCTCATCACTCAGGAGACAGAGACAAACAGATCTCTGTGTGTTCAATGCCAACCTGATCTTCACAGCAAGTTCTGGGCCATCTAGGATTACACACTGAGACCGTGCCTTCAAAACAAAAACAAGGCAGCCCCAGTTGCAGGTTAGCAGGCAGGACTCCCACAGAAAGGCCCGACTACCACCATCCCCAACTGGACCCTGTAATCTACAAGCCTCAGTCCACCCTCCAAACCTATCCATCCTCTGAGAGAACAGCTGCTCCCTGAAACACAGACTCTGCCAGCTCCGACTGGACCAAATGGTGAGTCTTTGTTCTCCTAGCTGATCACCACAGCCTTAGGTTCAGGGGCAAAAACAGTGCCCTCATACTTCACCCATTGCAGCCCCAGTTGCAGGCAAGCCTGACTACCACCATCCCCAACTGGACCCTGTAACCTACAGGTCCCAATCCACCCCTCAAGCCCACCCATCATCCGAGACTGCAGCTGCTCCCTGAGACACAGACTCCACCAGCTCCGGTTGGACCAAGAGTTCTGATTGGACCAAGAGTTGCTCTTTGAGACACAGATACCATTTGCACCAATTGGAGGAAGAGATGGGTAGATGCCAGTGTAACATAAAGAACAATATGGCACCACCAGAACCTAGTGGTTCTACATCAGCAAGACCTGAATATCCCAATGTAGAAGAAGCAGAAGAAAATGACTTTAAAAATGACTTTAAGAAGATGATAGAGGTCTTTAAAAAGGAAATGAAAAATTCCCTTTAAGAAATTGAGGAAGTCGGGCAGTGGTGGCATACACATTTGATCCCAGCACTCGGAAGGCAGAGCCAGGCAGATCTCTATGAGTTTGAGGCCAGCCTGGTCTAGAGAGTGAGATCCAGGACAGACACCATAACTACACAGAGAAGCCCTGTCTCGAAAAACCAAAACCAAACCAACCAACCAACCAACCGAACAAACAAACAAATAAATAGAGGAAAACACAAACAAAAATTTGGAAGAAATCAATAAATTTCTGAAAGAAAACCAAGAAAAAGCAATTAAACAGGTGAAGGAAACAGTTCAAGACCTAAAAATTGAAATAGAAACAATGAAGAAGACACAAACCAAGGGAATACTGGAAATAGAAAATCTGAGTAAATGAGCAGGAACTACAGATGCAAGCATAACCAACAGAATACAAGAGATGGGAGAGAGAATCTCTGGTGTGGAGGATACAGTAGAGAAAATAGATTCATCAGTCAAAGAAAATACTAAAGCCAAAAAATTCATAACACAAAATGTCCAGGAAATCTGGGACACCATGAAAAAAACCAAACCTAAGAATAATAGGGATAGAAGAAGGAGAATAATACCAACTCAAAGGCACAGAAAATATATTCAACAAAATCATAGAAGAAAACTTTACCAACTTAAAGAAGGAAATGCCTATGAAGATACAAGAAGCTTACAGAACACTAAATAGACTGGACCCAAAAAAGAAGTCCCCTCACCACATAATAATCAAACCACTAAACATACAGAATAAAGAAAAATATTAAGAGCTGCAAAGGAAAAAGTCCAAGTAATATATAAAGGCAGACCCATCAGAATAACACCTGACTTCTCACTTCTGAAAGCCAGAAGGTCCTGGATAGATGTTATACAGACACTAAGTGACCAGCCCAGACAATTATATCCAGCAAAATTTTCAATCACCATAGATGGAGTAAACAAAATATTCCATGATAAACCAGATTTAAACAATACCTATCCATAAATACAGTCCTGCAGAAAGCACTAGAAGGAAAAATTCAACCCAAGGAAGTTAGAAGTTAGATGCACCCATAAAAACACAGGCAATAGATAATCCCACACCAACAAATCCCAAAGCAGGAAAACACACAACAGTACCACCAAAAAATAACAGGAATTAACAATCACTGGTCATTAATATGCCTTAATATCAAGGTACTCAATTCACCTATAGAAAGACACAGGCTAACAGAATGGATATGAAAACAGAATCCATCCTTCTGTTGCATACAAGAAACACACCCCAACTTCAAACACAGACACTACCTCAGAGTAAAGGACTGGGAAAAGTCTTTTCAGTCAAATGGACTTAAGAAGCAAGCTGGTGTAGCTATCCTAATATCTAACAAAATAGACTTCAAACTAAAATTAATCAAAAGATCAAGAAGGACATTGCATATTCATCACAGGAAAAATCCATCAAGATGAAGTCTCAATTATGAACATTTATACCTCAAATACAAGGGCACACACATATGTTAAAGAAACATTTTTAAGTAAAGCTTAAACTGCACATCAAACTCCACATACTAATACTGGGAGACTTCAACTCCACACTCTCTACAATGGACAGATCTGCCAGACAGAAACTTAGCAGAGAAATAAGGGTACTAATAGACATTATGACTCAAATGGACTTAATAGACATCTACAGAACATTCCACCCAAACATAAAAGAATATACCTTTTTCTCAGCACCCCACTGAACTTTCTCTAAAATTGACTCTAAAATTGTAACTCAGTCACAAAGCAAATCTCAACAGATACAAAAAAAAATGGAATAACCTCCTGTATTTTATTGGACCATGTCTTAAAGTTAGAATTCAACAACAACACAAATTACAGAAAGCCTACAAACTCATGGAAACTGAATAATGCTCAACTGAATCGCCACTGAGTCAAGGAAGAAATAAAGAAAGAAATTAAACACTTCCTAGAACTCAATGAAAATGAATGTACAACACACTCAAACTTATGGGACACTGTGAAAGCAGTACTAAGAGGAAAATCCATAGTGCTAAATGCCTACATAAAGAAGTTAGAGAAATCTCATACTAGCAACTTTACAGCACACCTGAAAGCTCTAGAAGAAAAAGAAGCAAACTCACCCAGGAGGAGTAAACACCAGGAAATAATCAAATTGAGGGTGGAAATCAATAAAATAGAAACAAAGAGAACAGTACAAAGAATCAATGAAACAAAGAGTTGGTTCTTTGAGAAAATCAACAAGCTAGACAAGCCCTTATCCAAACTAACTAAAAGATGGGGAGAGAATATCCAAATCAACAAAATCAGAAACGAAAAGGGAGACATAACAACTGACAATGAGGAAATATAGAGAATCATCAGTCATACTTCAAAAATCTGTACTCCACAAAATTGGAAAATCTAAAAGAAATGGACAATTTTCTGGATAGGTACCATATACCCAAATTAAATCAAAACCAGATAAACAATTTTAATATACCTATAACTCCTATGGAAATAGAAGCAGTCATTAAAAATCTCCCAACACCCCCGCCCCCCGCAAAATAAAGCCCAGGGCCAGATGGTTTCAGTGCATAATTCTACCAGAATTTCAAAGAAGAGCTGCATACAGGAGACAGTTGTGTAGCTTAGTCTGTTTGAGGAGCCCCTGGCAGTGAGATCAGGATCTAGCCCTGGTGCATGAGCCAGCTTTCTGGATTCCATTACCTATGGTTGGACACCTTGCTCACCCCTGATAAAGTGGGGAGGGGCTTGGTTCTGCCTCAACTAAATGTACCAGGCTTAGCTGTACCCCATGATAGAACTTACTCTCTGGGAGGAGGGAATGAGGGGTGGGGTGGAAGCCGGGGGTGGGAGGCTTCCCAAAAAACAAACTCAAACCAAACCAAACAAACCAACAAAAAACAAACCCCCCAAATAAAAACAAAACATAAAACCTACGACTCTTGATGGTAGGCCAAGCCCTCGTAGGAAGCACACAGTAGACTTTTAAGACAATAAGACAATTCTGTGTACCGTTATAATGATGGGCACAAGACATTACTCACTTGTCCAAGTCCACAGATGGTTGAGCAGAAAGAATTCTAATATGGGATGCTGACAGTAGGGGAGGACATTTGGGACGAGGTGCAGGTATAGATGAGAAACTTTCATCATCTCAAAAACTGTTATAAAAAAGTGTCTGTGTTTCAGTCTCTGTCTGCCTCTATGTCTCTGTCTGTCTCTCTGTGTCTCTGTGTCTCTGTGTCTGTGTCTGTGTCTCTCTTTCTGTCTCTCTGTCTCTGTCTCTCTGTCGTGTGTGTGTGTGTGTGTGTGTGTGTGTGTGTGTGTGTGTTTGTACTTACCCTCAGGAGTGGCTCAGGGGAGAGAGGCTACCCTCAGGGAAGGAAACACAAAATGAGATCCTTGTGGATGCAGGGTTGAAGGTACCTGTGGATGCATGACTGAATCACCTTTTCTTCATCTTTCTAGCTGTCATTTTAGCTCTTCCTTGATTCTTATCCTCTTCCTTTCTTTCTTGCATTTTTAATTATTTCTTTGAGAACATAAAGAGCTAAATGTGCACAAATTTTTGTGGCATTTACTTTTGTGTTTATTTAGCTCATAGATAGAAGGGATGATGTATCTGGACTGAGTTGAAGTTGAGATGATGATCTTGGACTAGAATATTTCCTTTGTTATCTGGACTCTTCTCATTCAGAGCTGCAAAGATGGTGACTGACTAGGCTGTCTTACCTATGTCTACCACAGAAACATTTCCCTGTGTGGTGGAGAAAGAAGGGTATCGGGATTCTATCTCTAGCAATCCACAGAGTCTATTTAATGAGCAAAGGAATTTACTTGGGGGTTAACTCACAAGACAGAATAAAGGAATTTGTTGCAGGACCTTGGAAGGGTGAGGCATGGTCCAATGCTGTTCTCTGATGAGCTCTGCCCTGGTCTATTCCAGCATCCAAAACCACGAGGTAGCAAAGAGAGAGTGCATTCGTGCATCCCAGGTCTTAAGGGTCCCCCAGTGGCCACGTCCCAGGGGCATGTACCTCAAGGTCATAAGCAGGTGTAACAGTTACCTGCTACCTCACTAGGGGCAGTACTTCAGAGCATGACTTAAACAGCCACCCACTACAGAAGGGAGCAAGGTATATAGAAATATGACATGTCAACAGGTGTTCTTGAGGCAGTCAGTGACTTCAGGGTTCTATGCATCTGTCTAATTGATACATGGAAGTAATGTGATATCAGAAACTGCCACAGTCCTTGATATTGGAGGATGTGGAACATGTTGAATGTCTGTTGGGGCTGTTGGGGTTCTCAGAGGCGATTCTGGGCCCCACCACGAATGTCCAGTCCTGCCAGACATGTAGGCTATAGCCTGTGATGTGTCTACACATTCCTCTAGTAGCACCCTTTGATGGAGGCTGACATTGTGGGCGTGGCTCAATTGTGGATGCACACATTACACTTGGGACTGGTAGTTTCCTCATGAACAATGGCAGGAAGCTAAATACGTCATGATGACAGGTCTTAGGCAATTCCCATGTGTATGGCTGATTGTATGAGTTGTGGGTTCACATGAATGCTTTTCTTAAGGAGCGAAGGTTTATGGGTACTCCGTCATGGCAGGACATTCATAACACCAGGTATGAGGCAGCTAGTATAAGCAAAGGAAGGTGTGTTGGTCACCACGGTTCATTGAGGCATTATTTTAATATGAAACACAAACGTTTACGTTTCTGTAGTTCTCCAACATGAAATTCCTAAATAAATTCCTCTCATCAGGGTCCAGGAATTCTCACTCTGCTGGAGAGAAAGCAGTCACTATATCCTGGAATGACAATTGTTCCTGGGAACCAGTCATTTCCTCTTCTCTCTATTCTGAAGAGGTTATCTCCACAGTGCAAATCTGAATCTTGAAAACCTATGTTCGTGGTGATGCTCTAACGGGATGGTCATCTGGCTGGGGCAGGTCAGGCTTGAAGCTGCAGGGTCCCTTGGCATGGCTGGTTTTGGGTTTAGTCCCTGGATTCTTCAGAAGCTGATCTCTTGATTGGAAACCCCATCATTTTTATAGTGCAAGAACATGGTCAAGGTGACTTCCCCATCTCAGAATGCATTAATTTTTTATCCAATTAAAACTTTAGACACCAGGGTCAAATTATATGTTTATAATTTCGTATAATCATTATCTCAACATCAGATTCAGTCTAGATATATCATCCCTTCTATCTACAAGCTAAATAAACACAGAAATAAATATAATAAAAGTTCAGGGCCATTAAGCTCTTTATGTTCTCAAACAAACACGGATGCAAGACACACTCATCTCAAGTCTGTGACTTGCAAATGCTGTTTCATAGAATGTTAGATTTGGCACAGATTCGGACAGGATGTGGGGTTTGCCTCCTTCGACAGAATAAAACCTGTTCAAGGTCATCTGATGGATAGTAAACACAACACAAGCACCCGGAGCCCTTGGCTGTCACCTCTGGGTGCTTGCCATATCATGCACACATTAAAAAAGCGCTAGAACTTGAGGAAAAGCCATCACAGAGGACTCATTGAAAACACTGCAATGAAAAATGAATGTATTTACAGCCCTTTAACCAACGTCCTTTTGTTTTGAAGAATAATCCATGTCTAGAAACCATCATTTATCAACGTCCTAACTTTTTCTATAGATGCTTAGTTTTCTTGAGCAAAAATCTTTAACTTTGAAATATACTGTAAAACTTTGCTTTTAGCGTTAATTGCCTGTGTGGTGCCTTCATTGTGGGGGCCGCGAACCCCCTTCCTTTTCCTCCCAAATGAGAAATTGCTGATGAACTCCAGGTTGGCTGAAGACTGATGTGTTTAGAAAAGAATTCTCAGGCAAAGGATGATCCCAACCAGATATTAAATTAACACAGGCTAGGCCTTCTGTCTGTGTGAGTGGCCTTTAAAATGCCACAGAAGCTAGAGAGAAAGTGATAGGTCAGAGAACGTGAATACAAATTGTGAAACATCAACAACAATAAACAAACAAACAAACACTATCCATGGAGAAGACAGGTCAGGTAGCAATGTGGAGGAGAAACAGGAGCTCAAGAAGGCAGACAGATGCATGGTGCAGCAGACAGGAAGCTCTTCCTCCTTCTCCTCCCCTTCCTTCTTCTTGTTTTCCTCTACTCTGTACTTTGTGTAAACACAAACTAGAAAAGGAAAGCAGAATCTCAGGCTGTTGATCTCCGAGACACACTGTCCCTGTGTGTGAGGCTGAGGTGGCAAACTAGAAGAAGATAAGGACAAGCCTTCTCTCTATTCCTCCCTGTGGGGCAAGAGTGAGATGCTTAGGTTATAAACTGTAGCGCTCAGGCAGGAGGCATAAAAAGCATTTCCAAGGCTGTGATGGGTTCAGTTAGTCACTCAAAATTCTTGTCTTTCCCCCTCTTTTACTAAAAATAGACTTTTTAGCCTGTGTGGTGCCAAAAGTGCATGCTTTTAATCCCAGTACTCAGAGGTGGAGTTCGAAGCCAGCCTGATCTACAAAGCCAGTTTCCAGATAGCCAGGGCGACAAAGGGAAACCCTCTGTTGAAAAACAAAATCAAAGACAACAGCAGCAAAAAAAGAAAATGGATTTGTTCCTCACATAATATATCTTGATTATAGGTTCCCCTCTCTCTTCCCCTCCCAGTTCCTCCCCACCTCCTCTCCCATCCGAATCTACTTCTGTCTCCCGTTAGAAAACAAGCAGGCTTCTACAGGATAACAATAAGATAAAATTTAATGAGACAAAAGAAAAACTAATGCATGAGAATAGGACAAAACAAACAAACAGAAGGGAAACAGCCCAAGAGGAGGCAGAAGAAACAGAGACCCACTTGTTTATACATTAGGAATCCCATACGAACACCAAACTGGAAACTATTATATATATATATATATATATATATATATATATATATATATATATATATATATATATATATATATATATATGCAAAGGATCAGCAGGGTAAAAAGAGAGAAGAAAAAATATAAATAAAATGAGATAAAATATTTTGAAAAAGGAAAAATCATGACAGATGTTCTGAGACAAGGAACTTCCAAAGATGCTGTTGTGTTTCTTTTTCATTGGCCAACTGCTGTGGTACATTCAGCTTACCCTTAAAAGTAGTTTGTTTCCCCAGCGAGACTCCCTTGAGGAAACTAAATTTTCATTTTCAAGGGGTTATCCTATGAAGATTGTTCCTGGGTTAGGGATGGGGGCATGTGTCCACTTCTCTTTTCTGCTCTAGCTTCCCATCAGGTGCAGACCTATGCAGGCCCTGTGCATGCTGACTCAGTCTCTATGAGTTCATGTGTCCATTGCTCCTAGTTGACTCCATCTTTGTGAGATCATATGTGCATTGGTCCTATTGATTTAGAGGGCCTTGCTGTCCTGCATCCCCTCTGGCTGTTATACTCTTCTTTATTCCTCTTCTATGGGGATTTCCTGAACCCTGAGAGGAAGTATTTGATGGAGACATCTTGTTTAGAGCTGTGTTTTCCAAGCTCCAAACTCTCTGCATAATGCCTGGTGATTGATCTCTGTATTTGTTCCCATCTACTGCAGGAGGAAACTTCTCTGATGATGGCTGAGCAAGGCACTGATCTATGAGTATAGCAGAATGTCATTAGGAGTAATTTTATTGCTACATTTAAAAAATAATTTTAGAACAGTAGTATTCGGTTTTACTCTAGATTCCTGGGCTATCTAGTCTCAGGTTCTTGGTCACCCTAGCAGTGTTGGGTATGGGTTCCATCTCATGCTGTGGGCCTTAAGTCAAATCAGATATTGGTTGGTTACTCCTACAAGCTTTGTGCCACCATTCCCTAGCATATCTTGCAAGGAGGACACCATTGTAGAGGTGTTTGCGCTGAGTTGTTTATATTTCTATTTTGGTATCATGCAGAGTATTTTAGTGTGCCAAAGACACTAGCATGTAGGGTGAAGGCTCTGTGTAGGTACCAGGTCAACTTCTCCATGTTCAATGAATTGTGTAGGTGGTGTCTTCAGCAATGAAGCCTTGCTATCAGTGTGTGGAGAACAACCTATAGTCTTGGCAACAGCCCAGACTGTTTGGCCAACAACTCAATTAGAAGTAAACCAATCCCACTACTGGAAGCTTTATTTGGTGTCAAGAAATGTCCAGTTGTGGATCTATTTCCCCCATTACTTGGTGGTTTCATTTAGATCTCCTTGATATATGTATATATTATAGGAAGCTTCTACTGTGTTAGGTTTCCATATTAACCCTCTAATAGTCTTTAATTTTAGCTTCCTCTTCCCATATTCCTTTCTTCTTTCCACTTGATCAACCCATTCCAGTTCCCACATCCATGCATAACTAACTATTCTATTTTCCTTTCTGAGGGAGCTGTGTCTGCTCCCTCCCCGTCAGTCCCTTATTTTATACCTATCCTCTGTGTTTCTACAGATTTTATTTTGGTTATCATTGACTTAACAGCTAATATCCACATATAAGCGAAGACAAATACATATTTGTCTTTCTGGTTCTGGGTTATCTCACCCAGGATGATTTTCTTATAGTTTCATCAATTTACATGCAAATTTCACGATCTCATTTTTTTTTTTTAATGGCCAGGTTGAACAAGTGTCTCCAGTAGGATGAAACTGCCTATGGGCATATGCCTAAGAATGGTATATCTGGATCTTGAGGTAGATCGATTCCCATCTTTCTGATGAATTGCCACACTAATTTCCATAGTGGCTGTGCAGGTTTGCACTCCCACTAGCCATGAATGAGTGTTCCTCTTACTCCACATCCTCAACAATGTGAACTTTCACTTGTTTTATTGATCTTAACCATTCTGATGGGTGTAAGATGAACTCTCAAAGTAGTTGATTTGCCTTTCCCTAATGACTAATAATGTTGAATATTTCCTTAAATGATCTCCATCAATTTGAGTTTCCTCTTTTGAGAATTCTCTAGATCTGTACCCCATTTTAAAACCATGTTATTTGTTTTCTTGATATCTAGTTTTTTGAATTCTTTATATACTTTGGACATTGTCCCTCTATCTGATGTGTAGTTGGTAAAAATCTTTTTCCATTCAGTAGGCTGCCACTTTGTCCAAATGACAGTGTCCTTTGCCATGTAGAATTGTCTCAGTTTCATGATGTCCCATTTATTAATTGTTGATTTTAGTGTCTGTGTTAAGTGTTCTGTTTGGAAAGTCTTTTCCTGTGCCAATGAGTTTAAGGGTATTTTCTACTTTTTCTTCTATCCAGTTCAGTCTATCTGGTTTTATGTTGAGGTCTTTGATCCATTTAGAGTCGAATTTTGTTCAGGGTGATAAGTATGGTTCAGGGTGATAAGTATGGATCTATTTGGATTCTTCTACATGCAGCCATGCAGTCTGACTAATACCATTTGTAGAATATGCTGTCTTTCTCCCAGCATGTAGTTCTGGCTTCTTTTTCAAAAATCAGGTGTCCATAGGTGTGTGGATTCATGTCTAGGTCTTTGATTCAATTTCATTGATCAGTGTGTCTGTGTTTGTGCCAATACCATGCTGTTTTTTATTACTTTAGCTCTGTAGTACAATTTGTGGTTGAGGATGGTGATATCTCCAGCAGTTCTTTTATTGTTCAGTATTGTTTTAGCTGAATTGTCCTTTCAAGATCTGTGAAATATTATGTTGGAATTTTGGTGGGAATTGCTTTAAATCTGTAGATTACTTTTGGCAGGATGGCCATTTTTTACTATATTAATATTACTGATCCATGAGCATGGGAGATTGTTCCATCTTCTGATATCTTCTTCAAGTTCTTTATTCAAAGAAACAAAGGTTTTATCATGTAAGTCTTTCATTTACTTGGTTAGAGTTACCTCATGATATTTTTTATTATTTGATGCTACTGTGGAAGGTGTTGTTTCTCTGATTTCTTTCTTAATGCATTTGTCATTTTTATATATGAGGGAATACTGATTTTATGAGTTAATTTTGTATCCAGCTACTTTGCTGAAAGTGTTTATCAGCTATAGGAGGTTCCTGGTGGAATTGTTAGAGCCACTTATCTATACTACCATAACACCTATAAACAAAGATACTTTGACTTCTTCTCTTCCGATTTGTATCTCCTTGATCTCCTTCAGCTGTCTTATTGCTCTAGCTAAGACTTTAAGTACTGTATTGAATAGGTATGCAGAGAGTGGAAAGCCTTGTCTTATTCCTGATTTTAGTGGAATTGCTTTGAGTTTCTCTCCATTTAAATTGATATTGGCTACAGGCTTGCTATAAACTACCTTATTGTTATGTCCCTTGTATCCCTAGGATTTTTATCATGAAGGGATGTGATGTTAGATTTTGTCAAAGGCCTTTCCGCATCAAATGAGATGATCTTGTGGTTTTTGTCTTTCTGTTTGTTTATATCGTGGATTATATTCTTTGATTTACATATGTTGAGACATCCCTGCATCTCTGTGATGAAGCCTACTTGATCATGTTTTTATGTGCTCTTGGATCCAGTTTGCAAGTATTTTATTGAGAATTTTTGCATCTATGTTCATAAGGGAGATTGGAATGTAATTTTCTTTCTTTGTTGGGTCTTTATGTGGTTTGGGCATTGGGGTAACTCTGGACTCATAAAATGAATTGTGTAATATTCTTTCTGTTTATATTTTGTGGAATAATTTAAGGAGTATTGGTATTAGTTATTCTTTGAAAGTCTGGTAGAATTATGTACTAATACTATCTGGCCCTGGGCTTTTTTTTTTTTTTTTTTTTTTTTGGTTGTTGTTGTTGGGAGATTTTAATGACTGCTTCTGTTTCACTAGGGGTTATAGGTATGTTTAAACTGTGTATATGATCTTGATTTAATTTTAGTAAGTAGTGTCTATAGAGAAAATTATCCATTTCTTTTAGATTTTCTAATTTCATGGAGTACAGGTTTTTAAAGGTTATCCTTAAGATCCTCTGGATTTCCTCAGTGTCTGTTACTATGTCCCCTTTTCATTTCCGATTTTGTTAATTTAGATATTCTCTCTTTGCCTTTTAGTTAATTTGGATAAGGGTTTGTAGATCTTGATGGTCTCAAAGAATCAGTTCTCTGTTTTATTATTTGTATTTTTGTTTTTTTTTTCTATTTTATTGATTTCAGTCCTAAGTTGGTTGTTTCTTGCCATCTGCTCCTTTTGGGGTGTGATTTCTTCTGTTTGTTCTAGAGCTTTCAGGTGTGCTGTTCAGCTACCAGTATGAGATCTCTCAAATTCTTTTTTTTTTTATATGTAGGTACTTAGTGCTATGAACTTGTTTCTTAGAACTGCTTTCATTGTGTCCCATGAGATGAGTATGTTGTGTATTAATTTTCATTCAACTCTAGAAAGTCTTTAATTTCTTTCATCATTTCTATCCTCACCCATTTTCATTCAGTAGTGAGTTCTGTGGGTTTGTACGCTTTCTGTTATTGATATCTAGTTTCAATCTCTGCTGTTCAACTAGGATGCAGGATGATATTTGAATTTTCTTGTATTTGTTGAGAATTGCTTTGTGTGCAAGTATGTGGTTCAATTTTGGAGAAAGTTCCATGAGATGCTGAGAAGAAGGTATATTCCTTTGTGTTTAGGTGAAATTTTTTGTAAATATCTGTTAGGTCCCTTTGGTTTATGATGTTAGTTAGCTTCAGCATTTCTATTTAGTTTTTGTCTTGATAATCTGTCTATTGGTGAGAGTGGGGTACAACAGTGTGTGAGGGTCAGTATGTAATTTAAGCCGTAGTAGTGTTTGTTTTATGAATTTGGGTGCCCTTGTGTTTAGTGCACAGATGTTAAGAATTACTCTGGGTGATGGTGGCACATGCCTTTAATCCTAGCACATGAGAGGCAGAGGCAGGCAGATCTCTGTGAGTTCGAGGCCAGCCTGGGCTGCAGAGTGAGTTCCAGGAAAGGCTCCAAAGTTACACAGAGAAATCCTGTCTCAAAAAGAATTACAATGTCCTTTTGGTGAACTTTGCTTTTGATGAGTATATAGTGTACTTTTCTATCCTGATTAGTTTTTGTTTGAAGTATATTTTGTCAAATTTTAAATGGCTACATCAGCTTGCTTCTTATATCCATTTGATTGGAATATCTTTTCCACCCTTTTATCCTGAGATGATGTCTATCTTTGATGTTAAGATATATTTCTTAGATACAGCAGAAGGATGGATCCTGTTTTCCCATCCTTTATGTTAGTCTGTCAGTTGAGAATTGAGATACTAAGAGATATCAATGAGCAGTGTTTGTTGATTCCTATTACTTTGCTGTGGTGTGTGTGTGTGTGTGTGTGTGTGTGTGTGTGTGTGTGTGTGTTTCCCTTCTTTGATTTTCTGGTGTAAAATTATTTATTATTTATTCCTCATGTTTTTTGGGTGTGGTTAACCTCTTTAGGTTGGAGTTTGAATTTTCCTTCTAGCACCTTCTGTAGGACTGGGTTTATAGATAGATATTGCTTAAATTTGGTTTTATCATGGAAAGTTTTATTTTCTCCATCTATGGCGATTGAAAGTTTCTCTGGATATAAGTTTCGGCTGGCATCTGTGGTCTCCTAGAGTCTGTAGAACATCTGCCCAGGCTTTTCTGGCTTTTAGAGTTTCCATTGAGAAGTCAGGTGTAATTCTAATAGGTCTGCCTTTATATGTTACTTGATATTTCTCCCTTTCAGTTTTTTAATAGAAAATTTCTTTCTTTGTTTTGTATATCTAGTGTTTTGACTATTATGATTATTATTAAGCCATGGGGACTTTCTTTTCTGTTCTAGTCTATTTTGGTGTTTTATATGCTTCTTGTACCTTGATGGGCATTTCCTTCTTTAGGTTAGGGAAATTTTCTTCTATGATTTCGTGGAACAAAAGAACCCAGTGGGTGAACTAGTTAGCAGACTCTATAGAGCTAACTTGAACAAGACAGCCCAACAACAAAGCCAACACCACCACCACCTAGTTTGGAGGAAAAATAGTCAATGCCAAGTTTAAGAAACTCTAGAGAGAAGCAGACACATATAGTTATTAAATATAGGTCCTTTAAGAGTAGACAGACAACTTTTAAATGGTTGGAGAAGTATTGATGCCAGATAAGTGAGCAATGAAATTACAGTTGAGTGATGTTTTCTCTTAGCACACAAACATATTGACAAAAGCGAAGCTGAAATTAAATAAATTATCTAAAGGAGTATAGACATACAAGTGATGGATTAAAATCTGATAGAATTTAATGCACATTTATGTTAAAAGCTCTCATGAAGTCTGGGCTGACAAAAGGTCTTTTTATATAGGAAAGGACCATACACTCCAATCCTGCAGCGATAGCCTTTGTTCTCATTAAGAGCAGGAATTCAGACTGTAATCGTTTGTCACCATTACTGTGGTGTGGTTGTGGAGGTCTTGGCATTTCTCTAAGAAATATGCTGTAGTGCCTGGGGTGGTGGCACAGTCCCAAACCTTAGCACTTACATGACTGAGACTAGGGCTAGCCTTGGCTACCTAGTGAGACTTTCTTTTAAAAAATAAACCGCAAACAAAAGTATAAATTTTAAGATTGGAAGGGAAAGGAAAAGTGACATTAATTGAAGATATTTTGATAATTATACAAAACCTCACTCACCAGCTGTTAGAACTAATAACTCCACCAGTAATATCAACACACTGTATACAATTTTGATCTGAAGTATTTCTTTATATCAGCAACAATAAATTGGGACATAAAATGGAAGATAAAAGAACACCATAGTCATAATAAGTCTATAGCATATTGAAGATCTACTTAAACAGAGAGCATATAAGAACTTCTGTACCCAGTGCTGGGGATGGAACCCAGGTCCTCACACATGTTAAACTACATCCGTGGTCTATGCAAGAGAGAAACCTACAGCTTTAGGAGGGAAATAGACAAAGACTGACAGTGTGAATATGACGTCGCGATTGTGAGTAGAATGTGAAAACAATAATGGAGTCAACTTAATAAAATTTACAAATCAATTCAGATTCAAAAAGATTCAAGATGATGTTTTGACAATTAACCCATATTTTCAAATTTGTGGCTAATTTTAAAAGTCCACGAGTAGTGAAATGAGCTCTTAAAAAGAGAAGCAAATATGGGGTTGTTCTTGAACAGAATGAAGGCTCGATACAAGCCCTGAGGACCAAGCCCATGCTGTCACAGCACTATGTATGCCTGCTAAGGGACTGGATATCTGATAGAAGACAAGACACATTAGTGGGGACACACGGATTTTAAGAAGTGGATACTGGGGAATGAACTCAGGAAAATGAGAAGCAGGAGCTCTACCTCAGATCACAAGCAAAGGAAGGACTGTTTACATGACCTGACTTACCTTACTATAAACCGTAAAAGTAGGAGCTAATGAAAAAGAATAGACTTTCAAATGGAATTAAAAATGCAGTGTACAAAATGTTAGTAATACACAATGAACTACTGTAAATCAACAAGAAAAAGGTAAGAAAAATAAACTCAATGATCAAAGGATGCAAGGAAGAGACCTGTAGAATAGAAATAGCCTGATGACTTTAACATTTTTTGTTTAAGATCATTTTTAATTTTTGTATTAGTTTATTTACTTATTTTAGACAACATCTCAATGTATAGCCCTGCTAGCCTGGAACTTGCTATATAGACCAGGCTTTTCTCAAACCTACAGAGATCTGCCTGCCTCTGCTTCCTGAGTGCTGTGATGAAAGGTGTGTGCCCTATAGCTACTTGTGTGTGTGTGTGTGTGTGTGTGTGTGTGTGTGTGTGTGTGTGTGTGTGTGTGTGTGCCTGGAGTGTCTATATGTGTATCACATGTGTGCAGTGCCTGCAGGACCAGGAAAAGGGGGGGCATCTTTTCTCTCTGGATTATAAAAATCTGTAGATAGGAGAAGAAACAGGCAACATGAAATGATAAATCAAAGAGCACAATTTAGGAGTTACATAGATAAATCAGATTTACTGATGGAAGCTAGAGAGAAACAGTTAAAAAGAGAGAAAACATGATTATCAATTTAAAGCAAAGATAGGAAAGTTATTCAATGTGGGGCAACTGGTCAACCATACCAGATGAAGGTAAGGGATCCACAAACATATGTCCTTTCCCAGGTGTGCTTGTCTGTACGGGTCAGACCAGATGAGGGCTTTACCTAAATTGGAATAGTCAATGGCCATAAAATAAAATAAAAAGGAATCCTGCTTAAGAACAGCCCACAAGATGGCGCTGTGAGCCAGTAAGAATATTTATCCACTCCAGGAGCCGACTCCTGTTTACCTTTTCATGGTTTTCTTTATTCTTTGCTAATATACTGCAGTCAGATCACATGCAGTGTTTGTCTATTAAAAACGTTGGCATTTGGAAATAACATTCCCAATATTCATGATTCCTGTTTACTTTTTATATAATCCTCAGTAGACTTTGGAAAAACCTTCATTTAAATCCCCATGCTAACACAGGAAGCTGGATCTAATTCTTAATTTACTAAAAGCCCCCATAAAGCTGTGTATAGAAACTGCTGGCATTTGTTGGTCCTTGTGGACTTCAAGGTGGGGAAAGATAGGGGAAAATAAAGAGGAGAGAAAAAGGGTCTAAGTTTGATCAGTAAAGCAAAGAACACAAGCTTTAGCCATGATCAGCAGGGCACGGGAATGAAGGAACTGGAATATCTATGTAGGTGCTATGTTGCTTCCAGAGTAAAGAATCTTGGTATCTTTAAGTCTGTATCCTCTGATATGTTCACACTGCACTATTTACTGTTATCATGCATTAAGAATAGCAAATGGTTTAAAGTAGTCACCAAAACGATGAGTTAAAATGCATATTTTGATCACAGGACATCAGATACCATTTAAAGGGCAAGTCATCAACATCCAAGGTTCTTTTCTAGCTCTCTCATCACTTTTGAATTTCTAAAGCCTCCTGTGTGTGAGCAGTGTAAGCAACCCCACAACTTACTAGGACAGAGATTCTCAGACAGGCTCAGAGATGTGTGGAAGGCTACAAGAAGCAAGTCATGAGTGAGATAGCATGTGAATCAAGTTTTATCTGCAAAATGGGGTGAAGACATCCACTACTGTAGAGGTATGCTAAACCTTACCACACAGCCAAACTCCAAGGGATAGGCTTAGACAGAGACAGTCAATGTTGAAAAGCCTAATTATTTGGTAAAAGTAGGTTATATTACCTACTTCTAATGATGTGAAGAGTCTTTGGTTACAACAATGGAGGTCGATTTTTACCATAACCAATGACAATCTGATAAATGACTTTCATAATTCTAACGGATATCCATTGTCTTTGTAAAGGAAGCCATTGGGGAGAACAGCATGGCTGCAACACCAGAGGAAAGCAGCACCTGGCTTTGGAAATGCTGCATGAGGAGAGACTTGCTGACCCACGTCGGCATACAGGCACACTCCACAGCAGGGAAAACGAGGACCCTTGGCTGACAATCCTTGTCGGGGAAGATGAGTTATCTGAGGAGGAAGTTGGGGTGCTATTTCAGAAGTGGAAATAAGTGACTAGCAGTCAAAAGCACCAAAGGCTTATTCATAAGTTGTGTTTAGGATGAAGGAAGCCTGGAACAGCATTCCAGGCAGAGCTCACTATAATGACGTCTGTTGGCTGTGCATTAAGACACTGTATGCCAGACACTGTTCCGTTTCTTTATTTGGTCCTCTTAAGAGCCATAGTTCTATTCATTCACAGTTTGTTAGATTCCTTCTTTCTTTTTAAGTTCATCACCATCATCATCATCATCGTCATCATAGTGGCTGTAACTGATATATAAGAGAACCATGTGAAAGGGAAAAAGATGATTTTTGTCTCACAGTTTCAGAGAGGTTGGTCCATGGTAATTTGGCTCCATTGGTTTGGGGCTGTGATACAGAGAACTATGGTGGAAGAGTGTGTAAAGTAGTGCTGTTCATATCATAGTGGTCAGAAAGGAAAGAAGGAGAGGGAGACGGAGACAGAGACAGAAAGAGAGAAAGATGCTAGAGGGCTTCTCCTTTATCCCTTTTGTCTGTGCTGGGGATCAAACCTAAGATCTTATGCATGCCAGGGAGGTGTTTTACTGCTGAGCAATCTCCCCAGCTCTTCCTTCTCTTTCATTCCATCTAAGCCTTCAGCCTACTGGATGGTGCTGTCTACAGTTAGGGCTGATAATCCCTTCTTGGTTAATCATCTTCAGAAATGTCCTCATCACCACAGTGGTTCCCTAGGCACTTCTCAATACAATTAAATTGACGATCAAGGTTAGCCATCACGTGGAGGAAGCAAGTGGAACCACTAAGGTAAGGAGGCAGGTGACTGAGGCATGTTGGACCAGAGTGCCAGGGCTGAGTTGAAATCCCTTCCAAGCTCAAGACACCAGAAAACAACAGTGCCAGGAAGATCATTGCAAAGAAAAAAAATCAAGAGAGTTAATCTCAGATGGAAGCATTTTGGACCTAGAAAAATGGCAGTTGCAGATGACTCCACCAAACTGTGTCTGGAACTCAGTCGCGTGCCCAGCAATACGTGTGCTTCTCATTATCTGATGACCCTCCTGCCATGCGCTTTAGGAGCTGTGAAAGTGTGCAGGTCATTATTACTGTTGTCATTTAACCTTGAGCTGGCTTGGTCTAGGAGGGCAGCTTTATCTAGTGCTATGTTGCTTGCTTAGGGGCCAAGCTAGTTTCCATGTGCCTGAGCAACTTCCTTCCCTTCTTCCTTCTTAGATGTCAGTTTACAGCATTGTTTCTTGTTACAAGAGCACAACACCAAGTCTGTGTGCTTTGTCCAGGCACCTGCAGGAGGAGAAGCCTCTGCCTTGTGGGTGGGGCTGGGTCCTACTTTCCTCCTCCCTGTGCTTCTTGCCCTTGCTACTCAGCCTCTGAAACTGCCTTGAAGAAATTGGCTACAGGACCCAGCAGTCATGTCTGAGCTATTTATCACCGAGGAGGTGAAAGCAGCTAATCACACAGCTACGAAGGAAGGAGGGAGATGCCCCATGCCTATGAAAGGTCCTCTAGTACCAGCATCAGCTTGGGAAGCCTCTGAGCCTCAGATTCAGTTCAGTAATCAAAGCCTCCTCAATGCCCTACAGGCTCGAAGCACATAGCCCCACACATCCTCCCGGAATGGAAAGCTCAGCGCTGCAGGCAGGCTCAATCCTCCCCCACATCTTCCTCAAACACAAGTCTCCCTCCAACCTGCCAGGGCAGCAAGGCCACACAGCAGCCACAGGTTACTTATCTACCAGAAGGATAAATGAAAGCCCATTTTCAGCAAGCTGATTTCCAAGAAGCCCTGACCCACTTCTGGATGCATCCCGGCTCTGGTGGTTTCCAGAATATCACCAGGGCACTTTTTCCACTGTGCACTGCACATTGGAATATACATTGTCTTTACAAGGCACAAATAGCTGAACTGCATAATGTAACCTGATGTTCTGACAACCTTACTTATACTCAGGCTAAATTTAAAGGTCACCACGCAGAGAAATAATGGCAAGAGAATGAAAGGGCCTTACACACAGACCTCACAGACATTTCCTCACTTTTGAGAGTTTTACCCCATAAAATAGAGGCACAATTGCTGTGAGCTTAAAAAAATATTTATAACCAGAGAATCTATTTCTTGGAAACGCAGCAGCTTCAGATAAAATGCCATAATAGGAAGACAAGTGATTGAGCTATGGCTTAGATGGTTTCCATCTTATTGGGATTGTTCTTTCTTTTCTTCTGCATTTATACACGTCTACACATATAAGAACATGTTTTAAGGACTAAGATCAAATTGTGTAGGAGAGAGAGAATCCTCATTTGTCAGAGATCACAGTTTAGTAGGGAAGAAAGACATGGAAACAAAACATTAAGAGGGTGTGAGATGACCAAGGAAACAGATTTGTGAGTGCATACATACAGGGAGAACCCGCAATAATCCCTAAGGGTGAATAACATTTCCCCCGAAGAAGTAATGCTTTAGCTGAGTGTTAATGGGTAAGCAAGAGAAAGTCATTTTCTGGGAGAAGTATGACACACAGAGGGGCCAATGCAATTAGAAGCTCCGTAGGGCAAAGGGCATGTTGTGGTTAGTCCTAGACAGTCTAAACCAGAGTGGATTCATGGTTTCAGGAATTAGACTGGGAATGCTGCAGCTAGGGAGCGATACAGAGTGGGGGGGAGTGGTTTAAAATACTGAAGAAAAAAAAGCAACATGTGTGACATCCCAGCCCCAAGACCAAGTGTATGCTCAAAGGCCTAGTGTTCATCCCAGCATGACAGAATGCCCTCTCCCACTGACGCTGTTTTGTAACACACCAACAAGAACCACAGTGGCTCAGAGTGAACAATCACAGAAGGCACTGGATGTGGTGAAGCCTCAGCATCTACAGCTTCTTCGGGCTGAGGGGCAATGATGGAAGGTGAGTTCGTGTGTTGAAAAAGCATGAGGAGAAAGAGAAAAGATGTACTAGAAAAATATCATTCAAATGATAAGGGCCAAAACCTTCTCCAAATTAATGACAGACATCAAATTAGAGATCTAGAAAACTCAGAGATTACCAAGTATGGTGGACACTTAAGAGCATATGCCTAGGTATCCTGTTGTAGAATATTATTTTAAGATGTGTTACATTTATTTATGCTGTGAAACATTTAATGATGCAAAGACATGTTGCATTCTTTTATGTTGCATCTGTTTAATTCTGTGAAGCTGTGCTACTTTGCCTGTCTAAAGCACCTGATTGGTCTAATAAAGAGCTGAATGGCCAAGAGAAAGGTAGGAGAAAGGATAGGAGGGACTGGCAAGCAGAGAGAATGAATAGAAGGAGAAAAAGAGGGAAAAGAGATCAAGAAACTTGAAAAGGAGGAGAGGAAGACTCCAGGGGCCAGTCACACAACCACACAGCCAGACATGGAATAAGAAGGAAAGAAAAGATATATAGAAATAGAGAAAGGTAAAAGCCCAGAAGCAAAAGATACATGGGATAATTTAAGTTAAGAAAAGCTGGCTAGAAACAATCTAAGCTAAAGCCAGGCTTTTATAAGTAATAATAAGTCTCTGTGTGTATTTATTTGGGAGCTGGGTGGCAGCCCGCCCCTCAAGAGAGTCAAAGAGCAAAGAGAAAAAAAACCAACAGGCATACCATTGTCAGACTCAGGAAAGCAAGATGTAGAGAAGAATCCTGGGAGACACACACTAGCATGGGAATATTAGATGGTATACTATTTTCCATCAATTAAAAATTAAGTATTTTTTAAAAAATACTTAACCTACAAGAGGAAAAGTGTAAGAATTTCACCAGACTCCTCCCATTTGAACCATTCAAGGATAGAGAGAAAAGGGTGAACTATTCTTGTGAGTAGTGACAGTGGGGGTTTTTATGATAATTGCATTAAATCTGTAGATACTTTGGGCAAGATGGTCATTTTCACATTATTTTTTCCAACATGGTATTTTTATTGATTATTTGTACATAATACACCCCTATGCCACTCACTCACTTCCCAGTCCTCCCAGGTCTGCCCCCCACTTTTGTGCCCTCCCTCTAAAAGAAAAAAAAAGGAAAGGAAAAGAAATATATATACCAAGTCCAATTTGTGTTGCTAATATATTCACTGGAGCATGGTCAAACTCCCCGAGGCTAGCCTCTTAAAGAAAACTGAGTGGCCACCCCCATCCCAGAAGCCATTGACTGTGAAGAGCTATGCTTCAGCATCCCCATCACAATGCTCTCTTCAATGGCTTACTGTCTATACTGTTTACTTTTTTGGAGGGGGGAGGCTAGGGGAGAGAGATTGTCACAGAATCCTTCAATATCTCTCATTCTCAACTGTGAATTTGTAGACATCAATACCACTGCAAAAGAAGCTTCCTTGCCTGATGCAATCAGTGGCAGCAGAGATCATGGACTTCCACATGGTTTCTGGCAACATCTTGGATCACAGACATCCATACCACCTCCAGTGGCAGTATGGGCCATGGATTTCAGCATAGCCTCCAGTGACATCGACATCAACATGACCCCTGGTAGGCATGACAAACCACAGACATTAACAAGACCCTTGGTAATGGCATGGACCATGAACATCAACATGGCCTCAGGTGGGAGCACAGGCCACAAACACCAGCATGGCCTCTGCTGGCAGCATGGACCACAGACATCAACATGGCCTCCAGTAGCAGCACAGATGGCAGACAAACCACATGGACCACAGATACCAGCATGTCCCCTGTCTGTGGCATAGACCATAGACACCAACATGACCTCTGGTGACAGCATGGACCACGGAGGCCTTTTAAGGAGGCCCAATCCAGAAAAAGAACTGTCTCCATCTCGGACATCTTCTTGTTATTCAGAGCCAGGGCAATTGTGCAGATGGGCAGTGCAATGGGGTCAGAGCCTGCACTGAGCAGTAGGACCTTGGACCCAGACAAGACCCTTGGAAACAGCCTGGACCATGGACATCACTATGGCCTCAGGTGGCAGCACAAGCCACTCAGATTAGTGCGGCCCCAGTAGTAGCTCTGACCATGGACATCAACATGGCTTTAGGCTGCAGCCTAGACCACAAACATCTTCATGGCCTTTGGTGGTAACATGGGCTATGGCTGTCAACCCAGCCCCCAGCCACATCGGGTCCACTGACTCACACATGACCCTCAGTGGCGGCATGGACCAGGGACATTAGCGTGGCCCCAGGTGACTGCATGGGCCACCTACTTCGACATGGTCCCTGCCCTGCAGCATGACCCTCTGGCATCAACATAGCAGCGGCCCTAACCATGGATATCTGCATGGCCTTGGGTGGTAACATGGGCCACAGACATCAACATGGCCCCCAGCTGTATCAGAACCACCAACCCACCATGGCCCTTAGTGGCAGAATGGAACGTGGACATCAACATGGCCTCAGGTGGGCTACACAGGCTACTCACATCCACATGGTCCAGCCAAGGCAGCAAAGCCTGAGGACATCACCAAGGCTTCGGTCAGCAGCACAGACCAAGTACGTCCACATGGATCTTGAGCTTCATCGTGGCCTGGGGCAGCTGCATGGACCACAGACACCAACATGGCCTCCAGTGGCATCGTGGACCATGGTGGTCCTGAGAGGAGGTCTAATCCAGAAAGTGAGCCATTCCTCATCTCTGGCCTCCATCGTTGCCCAGAGCCAGGGCGATCCTGCAGCCAGGTGGTATGTTTGGGTGCTAAGTCTGTGTCTGTGCAAGCTCCGGGCTGCTGCACACCACCCAGCCAACCCTACTGGACACCAGCGACTTGTCAGCCTCAGTCCTCCCTCACACCTGTCACTTCCATCACATTTCCAGTTCTGCCTCTCTCCACAGCCCACGTACCACTCCTGTGCCACCATGAGTCCACATTTTCAAAAGCCTCTTCCCATAAGACTTGCCTTTTTAAAGTTGTCCTGGAGGGACTTGCAGCTCTGTAGACTCCTCTGCTGCCTTGTCTCCCTTCAGAGCCTCTGTGAGTCCCTCAGGCTCCTCTGGGCTGCTCTTTGGTCTTGGGGGTGCCAATGGCTGCTGCCATCTTGTGTTACCTCTTTCTGTGTACTTCAGATCTCATTTCTTGATGGAGTCACTTCACACTCCCAGTTTCAGAGGTTTAGTCCAATTGTCACCATAGTGGGGAGCATGGCAGCATGCAGGCAGGTGCTGGAGAAGTAGCTGAGAGCGACATCCTAATCCATAGGCAGAGTGGACTATTTTCACATATTAATTTGGGCAACCCATGAGCTTGGGATGTCTTTAGATTTTCTAGTGTCTTCCATCACCTTCTTAAAGTTTATATTTCAGTGGTCTTTCATGTCCTTAGTCAGGTTTATCCCTAGGTATTTTGTGTTTTTTAAGCATAGGATCATATCATCAGCAAATAGTGTTAATTTGATTTTTTCCCCTGTCTTATGTGTGTCTTTTTAATTTCATTCTCTTGCCTCATTGCTGTAGCTAAGAATTTGAAGACAATATTGGACAGGAGTGGAGAGTGGGCACCTGATGTATGTGCTGACTTACACATAGTGATTTACATATATTAAGTCAGCCTTGTATCCCTGGAATGAAACCCAGTTGGTTATGATGTGAGTGTTCTGGAATTGGGTTGGCAAAAATTTTATTGAGTGCTTTTACATCTATGTCCATCAGGAAATTGTTCTATATTCTCTTTTTTTGTTGTGTCCTTCTCTGGTTTTGGTATCAGGCATTGGCTGGTTTCATAGAATAGCGATATTGTTAGCCTTTCTTTAATGGTTTCATAAAATTTGGCAGTGAATCCATCTGGTCCTGGTTTCTTAGCTGGGAGATTTTTTTTTTATTATCATTGGTTGTTATGTTTCTATTAAGTTGTTTAGTTTATATAGTTCAGATTTAATTCTAGTAGGTTATATATGTCTAGAAATCTATCAGTTTCTTTTAGATTTCTCAGTTATTTTTTAATATAAGTTCTCAAAGTACCAAAGTACCCCTGAATGATCCTCTGTAATTTATTGGAACCCATAGCAACATTTGAATCTCTAATTTTGTCAATTTGGATCTTTCTTTTGTTCAGCTTGCCTGGGTGTTTGACAATCTTATATATTATTTCAAAGAACTAACTCTTTGATCAGTTCTTTTAGTCTCCATTTCATTAATTTCTGCTCTTATCTTTATTATTCATGATCACTTTTTGGGCTTGGGTTGCTTTTGGTTTTCTAGGACCTTCAGATACATTGTTAGTTTTATTTGAGATCTTTATGACTTTTGAGTAAGATTTATTTTTATAATTTTAAAGCATGTGTGTGTGCGCTGTGCATGTGCTTGAAGAACGCAGAGGTATCAGATCGGATCAGAAAGTGTTGACAAGTCAGCTCCATATTTGCCATCTGTAGTCTATGGGATAAAAACCAGCTTGGAATCCAAGGCCCTGTCTGACGTTCTAATCTGTCTTCCACCTTTTCCAGTCACAGTCTTTGTTTAGATAACCAGTTAACTCATAGATCCTTAGACAGACTAGGAAAAATCTTGTCTCACAATGTGAAACTGGCTTTGCTAATTAGCTGATGGGACCTAACGCCAAGGAAATCTTTTTCTGTAAGAAACTGATTAGGTAATGGCTGTGAAATTCTCGTGGTTCATTATCTAGACTAATGCCCATCTAATGAGTCCCCGCTGGAGTGTACCTTTGTGAGCTTCTCAGCCTCCTCTCCCTCTGCTGAGAGTTGCCTCTTTTCTACTCTGCGAGCTTCAGATGGGTTATTTCAGAGTGCCACTGTCTTTGCCCCAGACTCTACCAAGGATAGGTACTTAGAAATACCATTAGACTTCGTGAGGACATGGTGAAAGGGGAGGAAACCATGTGCTTTCTTTGACAAATAGAAAGAACTTGCTCGAGACTGAAGATGCACAGGGTGCAACAGAGTAGGGGGACAAAGACAGAGGATTTACTATGAAGATAATCTATTATTGGGATTATTCCAACTAAAGTGTCTATTACATGCCCAAAACTTCTGTGCGTAATAGAAATATGGAGGTAAGATGTGGAGCTGTTTCTCCCGTAACTGATGGAAGTAGATAGAGAGATCCACAGTTAAACACCAAGCCAAGTTCTAGGAGTCCAGCTGAAGAGAGAGAAGAAGGATTCTATGAGCAAGGGCATTAAGGTCAATATGGTGATATTTTATTTGTGCTGAAATGTGTTTTTATTTGTATGTTAATAAATAAAGTTTGCCTGGAGAGCAGAGGTCATAGCGAGCCAGAAACAGCAGTAAGGCAGTGGTAGCCCATGCCCTCAATCCAATCACATGGCAGGCAGAGTTTCTGTGTGGTCAAGGACATAGCCAAGTGTGGTGACATGAGCTTTTAATCCCAGTACCAACCATAGAGACTTGGAGGTCTGTATAGACAGGCAGTGATGAGGAAGTCATGTGGTTGGGTTTAGAGCCAATGAGAAGGCAGAACAGAAAGGCAATAAAAACACAAGTCAGGCAGGGAGAAACTCTCTCTGGGGAAGTGACGGTGGCGAGGTGGTAAGATAAGGTAGTCGTGACTCTCTGTTCTCTTTGGCTATTTACCTCTGTATTTGGCTCTGTGTTTCTTATTTACTAAGACTGTTTAGAAATTCGTCTATAGGTCATGATGGGGAAACCTACAGAGACAACCAAACCAAACTAGTGGGAACTCATGAAATTTAGGTCAACAGCTGTGGAGTCTGTGTGGGACTGGACTAGGCCCTCTGCATAATGAGACAGTTGTGTAGCTTGATCTGCTTAAGGGCCCCCCTGGCAGTAGGATCAGAATCCATCCCTGGTGCATGAGCAGGCTTTTTGGAGCCCACTAACTATGATGGGACACCTTGCACAGCCTTGAGGCAGGAGGAGGGCCTTGGACCTGCCTTTACTAAATATACCTCCCCATGGGAGGTCTTACCTTCCTGTGGGAGGGAATGGGGGGTGGATTGGGAGAGGGAGGCTGGAGGGGCGGGAGGTGTAAAGAGGGGAATCTTTGATTGGTATGCAAAATGATTAAAAAAATTTTAATTAAAAAAAGATGTGGGACTGTGAGAATAAATATATCTCTTAGGTAGAATTCTAAAAATTTATGTATAGCCTTTAAAGAGGTAGGGAACAACCCCTTACTTTTAAAGTACAAGCTGTGCATAGCTATTTCCTTTGAAAGGGTAAGGAGTATTGTCATGGTGGATGGGTCTGACATATATATTCTAGCTTGGTAATTGAAGCTGTGATGGTCTGTATTTATTGTCAATTTGACTGTACCTAGAATCATTAAGAAGACAAACCTCTGAGGGATTATTTAGATTAGGTTAATCTCATTTTAACTGTGAATGGCTCCACTGTGTAGGCTGATGTTCCAGAATGAATACAGCAGAGAGAGTGATCTGAGCACCAGAGCTCATCCCTGTAGGCTTCCTGACTGCAGGTACAATGTGACCAGACACTGCAAACTTTTGCTGCTATGACTTCTCTGCCCCAATGGACTGTACCCTCAAGCTGTGAGCCCAAACAAGCCCTCTCTCTCTCAGGCTACTTTTGTCACAGTATTGATCACAGCAACAGAGGAAGCAACTAATGTAGACATCAATATCAATAGACTTATACATGTGAATGGCATGTGGCCTTGACATGATGCAATGCAATTGTTTTTTCTTCTTTTTCTCCATGAAGCTTTATTCTGATAGTCAGAAAATCTTAATTGAAGGGCATTTTCTGAATATCTTATCAGCATTTCTCAAAAGCGTTGGGTTCATTAAAAAAAAAAGAAGTCTGCAACATTACAACCAAGGGGGAACCTGGGGAGACAAGAAGACTAGATGCTGTCAGATTCTAGCTAAGTTCATGAAACAGAAAAGAGGATGTTGATAAAAGTTAAGGAAGATGGAATACAAGTTCAATTAATAATGGCATATCAACATTGGTTTGTTAATTATGACAAAAATTCCATACCTAGATAAAATGTTAATAATAGGGAAAATTAAGTCTGGGGCATATGGGAGATTTTGGTATCATCTCTATAAATTTCCTTTAACTCACTCTTCAACTCCCTTAAAACAAGTTATCAAGATGATTAGGTTAAAAGTAATCCTAAAGTAATTCAGGAGGCTGGGGAGCCAGTTTGGTAAAGTGCTTCCTTTGCAAGCATGAGGCTCTGACTTTAATCTCCAGCATCCACTGAAGAAAAGCTGGTGATGATGGCACACACTTGTCATTCCAGTGCTTAGGAGGCAGAGATAGGGGGATCCCTTAGACTTGCTGGCCAGTTAGTCAGTCTAGCTGATGCAGCAAGTTCTAGGCCACTGGGAGACCCTGTCTCAAAACAGAAGGTAAATGGTGCTCCTGAGGAATGACATCTGAGATTGTTTTTCTAGCTTCTACATGTGTATGTTCACAAGTGCACAAATTGTAAGTGCATTAACATATAGGAGCTTACACACACACATGCATGTACACACACACATACACACACACACACACACAAACACACACACACACAGAGGGGGGGTAATTAAGACAAGGCTCAATGTGATGCCAAGTAATCTGTTCTTCATTATGCTGTGTCTTTAGCCACAAGAAACACAACATGTGGCAGTATATGGCTGAGGGTCAAGAACCTTATGAAACAGACAACATCCCCAGAAACAGTGTCAGAATGGGCACAAGTGCCAAGAGGAAAAGGCATTCACAGCTGAGACCTCATGGGGGGACATGCAAAGGCTTTCCAAACATAGGGAACAGATGGAACAAATATACACAGGCGGGACCTTCCATTTTCAAAGATTTGTAATTCTTAAAAATCTGTGTCTATGAATGTTTGCCTGCATATGTATGTGCACCATGGGTGTGTCTTCTTCTACATAGACCAGAAGAGGGTTTGGATTCCGTGGAAATGGAATTACAGGTGGTTTTGAGTCATCATAAGGATGATGGGAATTGAACTCAGAACCTCAGCAAGAGCACCAAGTGCTCTTCACCTGGAGGCATCTTTCCAATTCCAGTGTTTTTTTTCTTTTGTTTCTTCAAATGCATGAGTGTCTGTGTGAGTGCATTCTCTCTCTCTCTCTCTCTCTCTCTCTCTCTCTCTCTCTCTCTCTCTCTCTCTCTCTCTCTCTCTGTGTGTGTGTGTGTGTGTGTTTGTGTGTGTGTGTGTGTGTGTGTGTGTGTGTGTGTGTGTGTGTGTGTGTGTGTGCATACGTGCATGTGCATGGGAGTGTGTGCCTGCAGAGACTAGAGGGAGCTTCAGATTCCCCAGAGTAGGAGTTACATGTGGTTGTAAGCTACCCCACTTGGGTGCTGGGAACAATACTAAGGTCCTGGAAATACGAGAAGAGCTCTTTTTTCTTTCTTCTTCTTTTTTTTTAAATAATTTAATTTAATTTTGCACATCAGCCACAGATTCCCTTGTTCTCTCCCCTCCCGCCCTCCCCGCCTTCCCCCCAGCCCACCCCCCATTCCCATCTCCTCCAGGGCAAAGACTCCCCTGAGGATTGAGTTCAACCTGGTAGACTCAGTCTAGGCATAGGTAGATTCAGTCCCCTCCTCCGAGGCTGAGCCAAGTGTCCCTGCATAAGCCCCAGGTTCCAAACAGCCAGCTCATGCACTGAGGACAGGACCAGGTCCTACTGCCTGGATGCCTCCCAAACAGATCAAGCCAATCAACTGTCTCACCCATTCAGAGGGCCTGATCCAGTTGGGGGCCCCACAGACATTGGTTCATAGTTCATGTGTTTCCATTCATTTGGCTATTTGTCCCTGTGCTTTTTCCAACCTTGGTCTCAACAATTCTCACTCATACAAACCCTCCTCTTTCTCGCCAATTGGACTCCTGGAGCTCCACCTGGGGCCTGGCCGTGGATCTCTGCATCCGGTTCCCTCAGTCATTGGGTGGGGTTTCTAGCACGACAATTAAGGTGTTTGGCCATCCCATCACCAGAGTAGGTCAGTTCGGGCTGTCTCTCGACCATTGCCAGTAGTCTATTGTGGGGGTATCTTTGTGGATTTCTGTGGACCTCTCTAGCACTTTGCTTCTTCCTATTCTCATGGGGTCTTCATTTATCATGGTCTCTTATTCCTTGTTCTCCCTCTCTGTTCTTGATCCAGCTGGGATCTCCCGCTCCCCTAAGCTCTCTTTCCCTTGACCCTCGCCCTTCATTACCCCCACTCACGTCCATGTTGTTCATGTAGATCTCATCCATTTTTCTGTCATTGGGCAATCCTTGTGTCTTTCTTGGGGTGCTGTTTTCTAGGTAGCCTCCCTGGAGTTGTGAGTAGCAGTCTAGTCATCTTTGTTTTACATCTAGTATCCTCCTATGAGTGAGTGCATACCATGTTTGTCTTTCTGAGTCTGGGTTACCTCACTTGAGACGAGCTCTTAATGAGACATTTCTCCAGCTCTTTCTCCCATCTTTTAACAAGATATGTTAACTGGAAATCCAGTAGCAGCCTTTGATTATATCTGTTGATTTGTTTCCCATTTCCAACTTGATGTTACTTCTGCGCTGTCTATTGAATTAGCATACTTCCTGAACCTCCTCCAAATTACTTGGTATAGGCTCCCTTCCTCACCCACAGTGCATACTAGTTGGGTTACTGGTTAGGCAGTGAAGCTTAAGTGCTTTATGCTCTGGTTTCCTCCTCTTTAAAATGGGGATAAAATGAGGCGCTACCATAGGATTTTCATGAGGATTAAAGTTGTTACTGTGAGGAAAGAGTTTAAGAGGGAGCCTGGCACATAACACTGTGCAAGTAGCAGCTGTTAACTTAATAATAGTCTCTGTCTTCAGATTGGGCCGAGAATTACACACAAAATTCTAAGGAGCAAAAGCAATGCATTCTGTATATTTGCTTTACCATTACTTCCTTCTGCTTTGATCATACCATTGCAATTGCACTGTGATCACGTGAGTGTTCGCTGTCATCAACTCATTCCTTCTGTCAGCTTTGAGCTCTCAATGATGGTGGATACAGGGAATATGGTGGGAGGCATAGTTGAAAAATAAAATGACCTCAAGGCCTACTATGAACAAAATTTGTAGCTGGGGATTTCATTGTCCATGTAGATAAAGGAAGTGTGTGTGTGTGTGTGTGTGTGTGTGTGTGTGTGTGTGTGTGTGTGTGCGCGGGTGTGGGTCTTCCAGTTATCCAATGGCTATCAGCAGAGGCTAATTTATCAGTGAATAGCTCTTGGTAAGGAGGGCAGAGAATTCAGATAGAGGGGCCACAGGAAAGACATCTATCACCTTGAGAAGGGTGTTCTGAGGTAGAATGCTGCAGTTTAAGATGGTGGGGAGTGGTGATGGGCACCAAGGTTCCCTTCCACTTGCTAGGGCAAGTTAGGTATCTTCTGGAATTTGGCTCACTCATCTGCAAGGGCAGGATAAGAGCGTCAATTTCTTTATGATGAAAGCATAGGAACAGTCCTGGCACACAGGGAAAATTCTCAAGATGCCAGACTCCAGAGAGAGTTTCACCTCCATCCACCCATGCTGCCCATTTCCCAAATTGTTCCACTGAGGCAGGTCAGCATGCACCCATCTGTACTTATAAGAAAATTCCCCCCAGTCCCATGACACCAGTGCATAAGCGCTTCAGCCATCTTCAGTAACAACCACTGGGACCTGGTTCCTTCTAGCATCAGACAGTCCCAAGGACTTGAAATGATGCCCAACGTGGATTACAAGATGTCTCTTATCTCTTTCTTCCACTCTCACCTCTTTGCCTGCTGCTCAAAATGAACCAAGAGCTTCTTCTGCCTGACATCCCAGCAGGCACTGCAGTCAGTCAGCGCTTCCCCATTCCAGCCTGACTCTAGACCCACAAGAGTGTAGTAGGGTCAGGCCAGAGGCAGACTGTACACACGCAAAGTGAATGCAGACTCTTTTCTCCACATCAGAAGCTTGTGGAGCATGGATGTGCCTGTCACAGCCTGAAGCTGTGTGTTCGGGCTGAAGAAAGGACTTTGGAGGCATTTTCTCTCTAGTTCACTTGCTGAAGGGCCTGTGCTGTGTGCACAGCGTCTCTAGAAGCTGTTTCCTGAGGATCAGTGGGAAAATCCCCACAACAGGATTGCTCATGTGAACTTGAGATTTTATGCAGGGACCCACACACAATTACCATTAAGAGTCTGTTTTTGTCACTGTGAAAGCCCGTGGATTAGGCCTCTCAGAAGAAAGGGAAAGGCTGCTTTTGAACTGGGCTTTGTTGGCGGCTCTGCCATGTAACAGTCTTCATGCTGGCAGCGCATTTACTAAGTAAATGTTTCCTTTCAAGGTCAGGGTTTTAGAGCCCAAGGCCACCATTGAAACTTCAAGGGTAGAGCTGGAATAATTCAGCCTCCAAAATATAAGAAGCTTTATTCTCAAAGTGTAGAATGTGGCTTAAAACAGAGACTCCACAGCTTATACTCTCTGGTTATGGCTTGTATCTCCTTTTGCTTTTTTGTTTAACTTATCCTAGGTGGAGAAAAGGCTGGTTAAAATGGGAGAGGTGTACTGATTTCGGAGAATTGACTGAGGTTAACCGTCTTGGATTCTGGCATAGTCTCAATCTTTCTCCCAAATCCAGGTGATGAGCTGATCCATGGCAGCTGAATCCTAAGTATGCATAGACCTCCATCATACATACAAGCTGAAAGAAAATTCTGGGAAGAAACCAAAGCTGCAGCAGTGGATGGAGCTGAAGGATAAAGGCCTAAGGGTACAGCTTCCCATTGCCACCCAGAGGGGAGGATGAACATAGGGCAGGGTGGGGTTTGCTTGTCATTTCCATCCAAGCATTCCATCCTTTTAGCTCTCACCTGCAAGGAGAGGAGAGAATGCCTTCTAATAGAACAACACGTTCAAGATATTTCATGAGGGATTATAATACAAATATATACCCAAATGTGTCTTCTTCTTCAAAATGCTCCAAAAGCTCTGGGTGACCCCAAGAGTCATCTCACATCCTATGTACAGTAGGGTTTTGCTCTGACCACTGTTGATTCAGACAGTGTGAGCCTGGGGCTCTGAGGGATGAATTGATTAGTCATTGATTGGTGTGCATGAGTCTTGAGGATATGTGGATAGAAAACCCACCTGTGGTGATAACATGTTCCACAATAATATTGTGCACCCTAATAAACTTATCTGGGGTCAGAGAACAGAACAACCACTGATAGACATAGAGGCCAGAAAATGCTGACGCACACACCTTTAATCCTATCACTTGGAAGGCAGAGATCTGTGTGGATCTCTGTGAGTTCAAGGCCACACTGGAAATAGAGCCAGGCATGGTGGCACACACCTTTAATCCCAGCACTTGAGATCTCATGTCTTGCTTGGGAAAGACACACGCCTTTAATCCCAGGAAGTGATGGCAGGAAACAGAAAGGTATATAAGGCATGAAGACTAGAGGTTTTGAACTAGAGGCTTTTAGCAGCAGTTCAGCTGAGATCCATTCGGATGAAGACTCAGAGGCTTCCAATTTGAGGAAACAAGATCAGCTGAGAAGTTAGCGAGGCGAGGTTAGCTGTGGCTTGTTCTGTTTCTCTGATCTTTCAGCGTTCACCCCAATACCTGGCTCCGGGTTTGTTTTATTAATAAGACCTTTTTAATATTTGTGCTGCACCCACCTACTGGGAACAGCAAAGTTATGCCATACCTGGCTTCTCTTCAGCTGCCAGTGAGACTACATTTTCTATTAATGAACCACACCAGCTGGCCGTCCTGATTGTGCTGGGCATTGCAATAGCCTTCTACATATTTATATAAATATAAGCCTCTCTTGAAATCCAACCTGGTTTTGATAAAGTTCAATCAACCATTCATTCTACAGCCATCATATATTATCCATCATTCTCTTTTCTACTGGTCTTTTAAGATTTTTTAATGGAAATTAAAAAATATCTTTACAATTGTTTTTGTGACATTAAGATCTCTGATGTCCTGGGTATTTCTCTGAAGAAAAGGGATTAATGTGTATTTTAGTGTTTTTTTTTTCTCCAGCAACCTTTAACTCTGTAGATAAGTCATTTAATTAACCATTGCACAGATTTTAAACATCTATGGAAGTTTCACGTTGGACACATGGGAGCATATAAAAATTGCTACAGTTCAAGAATAACTGACTCATTTGTGTTCCTGGAGGCCATTTTTAATCATGCTGCTGAAGCCAGGTGGGCTTTGCCCCAGCTTTCCCATCTGCACAGGGGATAGTTAGGATGGCTCAGTGGTGGTAAGATATAATACATCTGCAACTCTCTCCTTCGCTCTTTGACCCTTTCATTGAGTCCATTCGTGTTAAGGATTTGCCCTCATAGTCGTTTCTTCTGAATTATTGCACCCCGTGTTTCCTAATGAGTGTTCATCTTCTCTCTATACAACACCTAGCTTAAAAGCTACCTCTACAAAGAGGCCTTTCTACATCATCTGACTAAATCATCTTGCCTTCCTGATTGGCTCTATTTGTTCAACCTATTTATGTCCCATCTCCCCATCAGTGTCGTATTCACTGCTAGAGCTCACAACCTGAAGGATGCCTGCTTCAGTATGCACATTACTCTAAGTGACTACTTAAAAACATTTTAACCTTTATTTTATGTGTATGAGTGTTTTGCCTGCATGTATGCCTGTGCATGCAGTACCTGTGGAGACCAAAAGAGGGTCTGTGATTCCCTGTGACTGGAGTTACGGACAATTGGGAGCCACCATGAAGGTGCTGGGAATCTAATGAGTTGCCCTGGAAGAGCAACCAGAGCCGTTGAGCAACTGCTGAGCCGTCTCTCTGCCAAAAGTGGGTTTTTTTTTACCTCGTTAAAAATTATCCTCTATTCATGAGTGCTTGGATGTGATAAGGCTTAATGTCTCCATCACACAAACTTTAGAAATGTTAGAGGTAGGGTGGTGTAATGGTCTTTGCTGCTTGTTAATCTGACATAAGCCTTCCTGGTTTAGGCCAGGTGGGAAGGCAGCTTAAGATCCAGGAGAAGGGCTGAATATGGTGTGCAGGCAGCTCACTCTGCTGCTCTTGAGCTGTTGGAAAGCAGTTGGGATGGAAGGCTCAAGGACGATATTTGAAAGAGAAGTCACTGGAAGAGCTCATGAGTTCCTTGTGGCAAATGATGAGTTGTCCATTGCATCAATGCATGAAGGGAAGAAGCTAAGATTCCATAAGGGCCAGTCTCATGGTAATACCTTAGGTCAAGAATTAGCTATTTTCTTTACTCTCAGAGAAACTTTTCTCTTCTTAGAAACTATCATCTATGCATCGCAAAGTATATGAGTCAGTATTGCAAAGGGTCCCAGCCAATCAGCAAGCATTTCTTGCATACTCACCATGTGGCCTGCAGTGCAGTAGGAAAGTTTCTAGTCACAGCCTCCTGCAACTTCAAAGCACTCAGGGGTGCTCCTCATAAACAGATTTTAGAATGACGCACTACAAGCTTAAGCCAGGGTGGATTTTAAAATACAAGTATTGGATTTATCCAAATCATCTGCCATTCTCAGTAAACACCATGGAGTTGCCAGACATTTCATTTTTTCAAATGCCCCTTCACAAAGTTCATTAACTTCTTTAATGTTGGATCCTGAAATGGAAGACACATGGTCTAACCATTATGGCAAACATCATAGGCAAACTTTATGAAATAATGGTCAAAAACATCAGTGTCTTTTCTTAGTGTTTTAAAAGAAAAATATAATGAATTATCAGAAAACACGTGTCGACCTTAGGAAAACCTGTAAACTGTACACTCGAAACCTAGTAATTTCTCAAGGCAATTTTTTTTATTTTCGATGAACATAAACCTAACACATAATTGGATGGCTTTTATTTGTACTACACAATGTGTAGAAATATAGGGGCTTTCCTGGTAAAATCTTAAGCTCGCATCAGTGTTTACTCCAAATTTGGCACTGTCAACAATGGTTTACCTAACTCTGTGCCCTTTGTAGAGACAAAGCACAAAGGAAGTTGCTAAGCAACTCCAGAGTGTACAATACTTTTTTTTATTGTGGTCATCTAGAGCTTCATGGGTTCTAGGCAAGCACAGAACACACTGAGAAAGAAACATTTATAACTCACATTGTAAATAGCTAATTAAAAAACTAATGTCTAATGTAACGTATAAAGTCAATAAATAAAAAATATTTTTATGATATAATATGCTTATACATGGTCATCACAAGTGGTGGGGTGAAGATCTATATTGTACGACAATATAGTTTAAGGAGGAACTTAGTTATCTTATCAGCTACATTTCTTACTTCATCTCCATCCCCCAAAGAACCACGTTATTTACCAATGCTCCACTTAAACAGGAATGTATTACTTATTTCATTAGTTTAAATGTGTGTAATAAATGTACCTGTGTGCCATCCCTTTGATGAATTTGACCTATAATTTGATTATATAAGGCAACATCGCTGCAGGGGCTCCCTGAAGAGGCAGGAAGGATCATGGGAGACCAGGAACACAGACAGCTGATGGTGAGGTTTTCTGCAGGGATGGGGGTGGGGAGAGTTGTTGTTAATAGAAAAGACAAGAGAGAAGAGTTTCATCTAAAATGAGAAAAGAGAAGAGAGGAAAAACAGCTGCATTTATATACGATGGCACGATTTGCTTCCATTTATGGGAATAATGGGAAAAAATAACTCGAACATTGGGGTTAAAATTGGGTTGAACTGAAAAGAATCTGGCCTGATAAAATGGCATCTCTGAACTGAAATATAAGGTACTCTGGAAACGACATTAAAAAAAATGAAGAAAATAGTCCTACTTCAGGATGGGTGATTGCTCTGTGACCGGAGGAGCCTGGAGTATCTGTTCATTGAAACCTCACTGGTTTCTAGCCCATTAGAGTTCACAGAGGCTTTGGTTCAGGGGGTCTCACTGTGCACTAAGTGTAGAGCGGAGCTGGTTCCGTTGGCTTCTGCACCAGCTTTCCTAAGTCCCAGCTGTGCAGTGAATCTGCATGAGTTGAAGCCCTGGGTCTGCTTCCCTTCCACTGCCATTCAGCTGGCTGGGACTCACTCAATCAAATGGCTCCTCACATCCTCAGCTAGCCCAAACAGAAACCTAGACATCAGTTCTTTTGCTTCTGTCCTTCAAACTCCTTATTCTGCCTGTTGGCAACTCCTGTCGACCCTCTCTCTAAAACATGTGGCTAATCTGAGTGCATCTTCCCTTCTCTGCTCCTGGCCTGTTACTCCACGTCACAGACATTTTGTTTGCATCCTAGTTAGTCTGCTTCCCTTAATGCCCTTTCATAGCTAACCTTCTAGTAGCAACTATAGGAGTTTCGAAAATAGGAGTCAGATCTTCATGGTCTTGAAAACCACGCCTGTTGAGATACTGGAGCCAGTCTTGCAAAATACGGTGCTTACATTCCACCCAGGCACCCCCTTCTGTACTCTCCCTCTCCCCACGACACTAATCCGCTACCCCTCATCCAGGCTTCTCTATTGGCTATATATGTGCTACTTATCAGTAGGCAGCATGAATTCCAAGGTTCCTTTATCCAATATCACTAAGTCTCCTCCATTTTCATGGCCCATGTGCACATATTTGTGGGTTATCCAACTTTGACCTCTAATCCCCCTTTCAATTTCCAGAGGCATGGTTACCTTTCTCTAAAACACTGTCCTTCCTCTTCCAGCCCCCCTCTGCTGAACTGAACAAAAAAAGAGCAATGTAGAGTATCTTGATACTCCATCTTTTGTATTTTTAGAACCTATGCAGTGGGTGTGTGCTCCTCTTTCTCTTGGGCTCAGTCTAGCCTTGTCTGTGGGGTACCAGTGCTGGGGAGATTAGGTGCTCTGTCCTACATGTGAGTTTTCCCCCTACAAAATCTGCTTTATACATAGTTCATACATAGTTCAGTGCATGATGGTGGTGTTCCCCTGTCCCTTCTTCTATCTACCAATTTTATCTTACTGTGCCTTCTTTTTATTCTCTGTAAAACTGGGCAAAGATAATCTGCTTCATGGGTCTGGGTGCATGAAATGAGTTAATGTATATCAAGTGTCTGAACCAGAGCAGGGCATTTGGGAATTCCCTCATCAGTGTGTATTTTTTTTTTGTTCTTGCTGGTACATGATGAATGCTCATTAAATACCTATTGAAAGAAAGAACATCTGCACTCTGCTGGTGTTAACATAAACACCATCTCTTCAACGAAAGCCAAACTCAAGTAGATTCTTTCTGATTAGCCTAATAGGTCCCTTCTACTGTCTTATTTCTGGAGTCTCTCTCCCTGACCAGTGCATACTCTGCAAGCCACTTCTGTTTGCTGCACAGGAAAATATCTTTCCCTAATAAGAAGCATGTGAAACCACCCAAGGTGAAGTACCAGATGAAGGAACCCAGCAGGAAGAATGAAGGGCCTTGTGGAATGTGTTGAAGAAGTTTTATGTCCCAGGAATGCAGAACTCGAGAGGTCAAGCTTCATCAAATTATATGCTCATGGACCACGGAGATTGGGTAATCCAGGTGCAGTTGCATGAGGGAGCCAATAATAAATAGGAGCAATTAAATTAGTTTGAATGGCTTCACACCTTTCAAATTAGCACGGTATTATTTAAGGCTAATCTCCCTCACTGTCTTCGGAGACTGAGAGGCCACAAATCTTGGCTCTGCTACTTAATGATCATGTGATCTTAGGGATGTCTCTTAGCAACTTTGCATCTCACTTTCCCTATCTATAACATGGGAAAATTATCAATTATCTTAGAATTGTGGTTAACACTGCATAAAAGACACAGGGTGGAATTCTTACATCAACTTCTATTATCTCTGTCTTAAGTGACAAAGAAGAGAAGGAAGAGGAGGAGGAAGTGAGGGAGGAGAAAAGAATAAAAGAAGAAAAGGAAAGATGTGTGAGAGAAAAGGTTACAGATAAAATAGCAACATACAATAGAAGTCAACGTGATGTTGTAAGACCGAGTGAGTCAACAGTCTAGAGGAGGCAGGAGCAGAGAACATTGAGTGAAGCATGCCTGAGATACTCTAAGACTCCAGAGATGGGCAGTACTTTTTAACATTCAGAACCAGAGGATAAAGTGGTGGTCCCACCCAAAATGTAAGATTTACTTGAAATCCTGGAAGAACAAGACTCAGCACATTTCTTATTGCCAGAAGATAGCCCTTGTCCTCTGACCAACAGGTTCCTAGGCTCAGTCTTAAGACTGGAGAACAGAAAGGATGGAGAGAAGGAAGGAGGCTTGGGGGTGGAAGTGGAAGGTCAGTTAAGGTCTGTACAGTTTAGGGAATGAGCCTTCATCACCAACTAACACACCAATCTCTACTATGGATGCTTTCAGAGCTTTTTAAGCCCAGGGGTATTTTGTATTCTTTCCTCCAACATGTATGGTAAATCAGAATATTTGTCTTTCTAGAAAGCGAATTGCTTAGGAGACAATTTCTATAGTTACAGACCCTGAACCATGTAGAAGTTTCCACACTGAAAAACCCCCTTTATCTAAAGAGTCCTCCATTGACGCTCCCAGGTTTCACTCATGGGAGGAGCTTTCCACTGAGGTCTTAGTGTTCCAACCTCAAACATGAAGAACCATTATATACATGAAAAGCAATGTGAGAAATAGACCATCATGAATAAAAGGTCAACAGAGAAAAGAACCCAGAGGAAACAAACACAGTAGAGAGAGCAGGAGATTTTAAAATGTTGCTGCTAATATTGTTAGGCTATGTCAACATGAAACAATGTTAAAAGAAGGGGAGAATCTAACAGAGGAATAAAAAGAAAACAAAGAGAAATCACTCTTAAATTAAAAAAATAATTAATGGGGCTGGGGAGATGGCTCAGTGGTTACAAGCACTGGCTGCTCTGCTAGAGGACCCAGGGTTCAATTTCCAGCACCCACTTGGTGGCTCACAACAGTCTATATAACTCTAATCACAGGGGATCTAATTTTGGCCTCCAAGGACACTCAGGCATTAGAGTATAGACATTCATGTAGGCAAAACACCCATAGATATAAAACATTTATATCAAAATTTATGACTGAAATGAAACTTAATTAGAAAGACTGCTAAAAATGCAAAGAAAAGCTTTTCGAATCTAGAACAAAAATCCAAGAGGTGAACATTATGATAGACGTGAAAATGAGAGCATAGGCCATGAGGTCTAAAATGGTATAAACAATAATTCCACATAGATTCCTGGGCGGGGGTGCCACATGCCTTTAATCCTAGCATTTAGGAAGCAAAGGCAAGCAGGTCTCTATGAGTTCAAGGTCAGCCTGGTTTACAAAGTGAGTTCCAGGACAGTCAAGGCTACACAGAGAAACGCTGTCTCAAAAAACCAAACACCAAAAAAAAAAAAAAAAGAAATCCTCCAAAACCCCCTAAAAACCAACCAAACAAACAAACAAGGGAAAAACAAACAAGCAAACAAACAAAAAACTCCCCAAAATTCCACAGAGAACTGAGAGAATGAAAATGGGAAGGAAGTCATCAAAGAAATAGTCCAGTGGAGTTTCTCTAAAGAGAGGGACATTTCTTTTGACTCGAGTCACTTTCCCAGTACCCAGAGTAGTGACTCAAATTGACCTACAGAAATTTTAGGTTGTTCATGAAAATGAGATGCATCATGAGTATCCATTGCAAGGGAAAGAAAATAAATGAGAAGTCACAGTAGACACATTGGATGCCAGAAAATATAAGTCTTTATAAGTCTGAGGAAACTTGATTGTCAACATATCAGTCTGCAACAAGCCATCCTGCAATCAAACTTGAGAATAAACTGAAGCTGTTTTCCAAGAGACTTGAGTTTTGTCTCCTGTATAACTGTTCTTACAAAGCTGTTGGAAGATGTATTTCAGCAAAACAAGAGAGTAAAATATGGCAGAGGGACTGGAAAATGGATGTCAGGAACACAAAGTCCCTCAGAGAGCTAGTGAGAGATCAAGCCGTCCTGAAGTCAGCAGTGTGTATTTGAGTAGCCCTGGAGAGTCACCAATGTGTGTTCATGTTTCCCAGCACACTGTCTGTTTTGGAAATTCAGTTGAAGAGACAGAGCTGGAGTCCAAGTCAGCCAGTAGATCCTAAGAGTTGACAGGACAGAGCTGGAGTCAAATCATACAGTCAAAGTGCAAAGTGTGTCTGAGACTTACTAAAGGGAAGCATCTGTTTCTGAGAAATCATTGGTAGTAGAATCTACTGCTGCATGAGTGCCATAAAACCTAGGCTGCACAGATCAATCACTAAATTTGACCCTTTGATGCAATCGTACTGTGTTTAAACACAGGATGTATGAGTCTCATGGTGGCATAATGTGATGCTGTGTCTTACAGAGAATTTTTATTTTTATTGAGTTGTATCACAATAATGATAAAATATAATATAGTAAATTAATAAACCAGCAACAGTCATTTATTATTATTATTATCAAGTTTATGTACCATGCATAATGGTATATGCTATGCTTTCCCATAGATTGGCTAAGTAGTATTTTGTTTATATCGAGATTGTCACAAAACACTATTTTATTTTGACGGTTGCAGTGTTACTAGGCAATAGGAGCTTTTCAGTTCTCCATTATCAACTTGTGGGACCACAATTGCAGATGTGGTCCATGAGACAAAGTTGTTTTGTGGCATGTGAATTGTAGTTGTGTATTGGTGCAGGTCTATGTCACAATGCATGCCTCAGAGAAAACTTTTCAAGACTAGGGAATAAAACCAGCCAGCAAATGAGGATGTCTAGCACTTCCTGGGGAGTGGGACTAGTATTTGTTCCTAATAGCCAAGCACCAAGAACTTATAAACCACAAGACATTTATAATTAAAGTATTGACTTGAAAGTAGGGATTGTTAACTCTTTATGGTCTCCATTCAGATATTATCAAGTCTGCAAACAGGCCAGAAAATAAGGAGACTCACCAGGAGACATTGACCTGGATATAACAGGTGATTGGATGAGTTGAAAAAGCCTTGTAAGTTATTATATGTGTATCCCATCCCACATCTTGAAAAAGCTAAAGGAATGGATATCAAGTCTTTTCAAGCCGTATGGGCAAATGCTGCCTGTTTAATGATACTTAGTAGCTGCTCATTAACTTGTAATGAATAAATACCCCACTGAAATATACACATGTAATTGTTTAACCTTTTTGTGTTATGGATATGAGAGTCTAATGAGAAAAACTCAGAACTTAGAGGTTTGATTTTCAATACTTTTCAATCAATATTTATTGACTGAGTTCCAGGCATGCATGAAGTTCTGGGGACCTAGTGGCAAATAGGACATGGCAACAGTTTTATAGTGCTCAAACTGTGGTGGTAAGAGACAGGATATTCGAAATTATGGTATTATAGTACAGTCATGATGGGAAGATCAGAGTGATAATAAGAGCATGTAGAACAGGATCTGTTCAGATTTGGAAGCCTGAAATGTCACACAGAAATGAAGTCTCCTATGGCCCTGAAAGACAAGCAAGTACTCATGCAGTTATGAGCTCAGACAGGGACCAGGCAAAGGACCAGAGGACATAAAAGGCATCTTTAGGAAACTGTAGATCACTTGACATAGGTAGAAATTTGGAGGCTGAATTTAAAAAAAAATCAAAAACCAAATCTGAGGAATGGTAGTTTATGTATGTGTGAGTGTGTATGTCTGTGTGTGTAGGTGCACATGGAAGCTAGAAGACATTAAATGCTTTCTTTATATTTTAGTAACAAGTTTTTTTTTATGGCAATGAAACATGTCTGCTCCTGGCAGCACCAATCTACTTCAGAGAAGATGATGGGCATCGAAGAAACTCCTTATGGAGTTTACTTTCTTTGTGGCAAAAGTTAGCCACTAGGCAAGAAACTGCCCTTGCCTCAATTGCTGTCAGTTGCTGTCCAAATTGGACAAGCAGAACACAAAAGAAAGTGACTGCTGAACTTTGCCAAAACAATATGGAACAGTCCTTCAAAAACCCTGTTTCACAGAAAAGTCTGTCAGTTATTCTAGGACTTCAGGCTGAAGATAGATGCCCCAATGTTACAGAGGAACCTTGAGTGACTATCCAGGAAACCAGCTGCTTCTATCATTTCTTAGTTTTGGAAGTTGTTTGCACTGTACTTCCTGTTTATTCAGGTAATATTATATCCTTCTCAGGTCTCTGATGGAGTTGAATACTAGATAGTTATAGTCATAGTTTTTCTTGTTAACAAATTCAGAAAAAGAACTCACAAAAGAGGTGTAAAGTATATAAGATTGAGAGACATAAAAAGGCAGTTTTTGGTTGGTAATGCAAATTAGGATAGAAAATGTACTAGGTATAATGCTTTGGACTCCTATCTCCCCAGACAAACTTTGAAGCTTTATGAGTACGTCCATGGAGCCACAAGGGGAAAACTCTGCACCTGACTACATATGATAGGGTGCAGTAAAAAAGCAGACAGACTATAAATATCACAGCATTTCTCTTTGTGGGTGTCTTAGGGTTATTATTGCTGTGATGAAACACCATAACCATGGCAATTTTTATAAAAGAAAGCATTTATTTGAGCTGACTTACAGGTTCAGAGGTTTAGTCTGTTATTGTTATGATGGGAAGCATGGCAGTATGCAGGCAGACATGGTGCTGGAGAAAGACATGAGAGTTCTACATCTGGATCAGGAGGCAGCAGGAAGAGGGAGAGAAACTGGGCCTATCTTGAACATCTGAAAACCTCAAAGCTCACCTCTAGTGACACTTCCTCCAACAAGGCCAGACTACTCCAACAAGGCTACACATACTAATCCTTTCAAATAATGTCACTCCCTATGAGCCTATGTGGGCCATTTTCATTCAAACTACCATAATGGACATATGAAACACAAATCAATTTCATATTTAGATTTGTGTCCTATCCCTCAAATATACTATTATGTCAATAACACTTCCAGTCTAAGAAAGTAAACACTTCTGGGTCCAAGTATTTTGGATAAGGAAAATTCATTGTGTACATGCAAAAGGATTGATTCAGAGTCATGAGCTGCAGAGAGGGCTTGCAATAATCAGGTGTAATATGACATTAAATGGGTGAGGAGAAGGTTTCATGCATGAAGAGGAGTGGACACTGTAGAGATTGTATTGAACAGCATTTGAGGATTAGGAATAGCAGGGTCTACAGGAGCAGGAGGGGCCTTACGTCATTCTTGGAGTGAAAATCATACAGTGCCATCCCCACAGCTGTGTGACCAGTGTCCTCTGAATGCCCATCTGTCCACTACTCTACAAAGACCCTCACCATCCACGTGTCTCTGGGCTGCTGGAGTCCATGCTTTTGGAGCCCACCCAGGTCTTCATTGTCTGGGGGCATTTCTGAGTCCTCTTTGTACACTTGGCTGCACTGGTTTTTATCCCTCTACTCGCCATTCAATTGCTACTGATTTATCATCTTTTCTTTTCTTTTCTTTTTGGTTCTGGGATCTGTTTCCTCATTTGCTAAGAACAACTGGGAATAACCCAATAAGTTGATGTTTGCTACCTCCTCACCTCCTCCATGGCACTACATCTCCACAGTCTTGCATGTAGGTGTGGTGAAGAGTGTCCCTATGTTGGATGGCAAGCACGGCCCCTTTGTGCATCAGATCCTGTCCATACTCCCTCTGTCACCTCATGCGGTCCATCAGATTTTTACCCAACTTGGTTTTTCATTTTATTTTTTTTTTTCATCAAAACTCTTGTTATGTAGTCAGACTCTTCTGGAATTGATTGTCCTCCTGCCTCAGCCTCCCAAGTGCTGTGATTACAGATGTGCTCCACCGTGCCTGGTCCTATTTATTTCCTTCCTGCTTCTTTTCTCACCTGTCTGCATCTTTTCAGCATCCAAGTTTGTCCAAACTGCTGCTGTCTTGGAAAGCCGTCCTCTGGTTCTTTCTGGTTCACCAACGTTGTTCCTTTCTTGTCTTCACTCACCTAGGATGTCGCCAGCTTTTCTACTATTGCTGTGTGTCTGTAGACGCTTCAGTAGATGTATGTGTATATATATAACTATATATAACTATAACTATAACTATAACTATATAGTTATATATATATATATTAAACCAAACCCAATGAAACACGCTGGCCTTTATCATAGTTTCTATATTGTGGTAGCTGTTAACATAGCTGTAACAGACGTGTTCTTTCTTCCCTTCTGTTCTGTGCAGTTCTCTTGCCCATTCCTCTTCTATTTTGGGGGCCATTAAAAATTAATAATACTCATGGGTTTGTATTGAGGCAATTTTCTTCTCTATTAAAAATTTTTTTTAGCGAATATTTGACTTCTGATTTTTTATCCAATAAATGTGTGAATACACATGTTTATAGGCCAAAGTTCACATTAGACATTGCTCTTGGTGCTTCTTCACACTGCCAAGGTGACTGGGGTGATTTCTGGTGAGATTCATGACTGGGTTTTTCTTTCTTTCTTAATCTTTACATATATCCATATGTATTAAAGAAAATTTCTATTTTGATTTTTCCAGATCATGCTGACAGAGTTTATTTCATTCTTGTATTGTGCACTGAAATATTGTGATTAAACTAGACTTTTTTTTTTGATGTGTATATCCCAAGACCCTTCCTCTACCCAGAAGTCACCACTGTTAACTCTTGGTAGAAACACTTTAGACCTTTCTGCACACTTATACACACTCTAATAGTCTCCTATTGCTGTTATTGCTGACAAATTACTCCACATTTAGTATCCCAGAACAACACAAGTATGTTTCCTGACAGTTCTATAACTCAGAAATCCAATATGGGATTCTCTGGAATAAAGTCAAGTCATTGTCAGGATGGCATTCCTTCTGGACATCAGAAGTGAGACTCTGTTCCCTCTCCTGTTCTAATGTCCTGAGGCTACTAGATGTCCTTGACTCCTGGCCCTGTCTCCATTCAAAAAGTTAATTAGTTCTTGTGGGATTCCATGCAATGTCTTTTGATAGTCTCCCTCTCCAAGGCATAATTGTGGTATCTTTCAGTCCTTCTCCAAGCCTGATCTTCCTTTTTCTCCTTTTCTGGTTTAAACCCTTATCGTGACATTGGGCCCACAGAAACAGCCCAAGAGTATCTCCCATCTCAGTATTTTTTTAACTTACTCACATTAAGAAGTGTTCCCAGGTTCCAGAGATACTGGTGTGGACATCTGTGGAGGGTTAGTCCTCTCTATGTACCTTGGAACCCATAGCTCATGGTTTCATGGTTTACTTCCTTAAATTTTTGTCATTACTAAATTCTCTAGTTGAACCCACTCTCACAGAAGGAAGGAAAGAGGAAAAGGAATATGGCTCACTGGAACCCAAACCCCATTCTTCTGCTTCTCCTTACCTCATCCAAGGTCTCATCTCACAAATCTTTACCAGGGCAGATGCTACACCCAGCAAACACCCTACTCAGTGAAGCCTCAGTTCCTTTTGTTGTTAAGGGATAGAGTTTGTGGGTCCTTACTCCTGTTGCAGGAACATCTCCCTGCACAGTAAACATTTCCTGGAGTCCGGTTTTCTTCCTAAGTATTCTGAAGCTTGCAAACTCAGACATAATGAATGGAGCCTTTGGAGTGAACAATCACTCAACAGCATAAGCTATTTTAATGGTCCTATCTCTTGAAACTAAACTTCTACCATCTGTTCTACTCTTTAACTGCAAATGTAAAAAGAACACCATTCCCAGTGGTATCATAAAAAGTTAGATATAAGTGATTTAAATGCATGTTTTGGTTCTGTATCCAGTGTAATATGCATCTGAAGGAAAGCTTATATTGGATTTATTTTTTTATGACTAAATAAAAATTCAGAGTAGAACTTCTGTGTGAACAAAAGAGTAACTTTTTAGTTGGCATGGAATATTACAACTTGTCATTCATTCATTCATTCATTCACTTGTTCATGTTTTCCTCCAAATATTTGCAGGTTGTCCCAAGTACTGGTAGTGTACTAGACACTTGGGTATAGAATTTAACAGTGATAATTGGTAAGACCCCTGACACCTATAAAAGAAAGCACATAGAAGATTTCCTATAAATATACATAAAAGTCATATAAAAACCTAAACGTAAATTTCATGCTTTGCTTCAGGATGCTGATGCCAAGAAGGAGAATAAAGGCAGCAGTCAGTCAGATCTTGGTGGAAAATTCACAGCTGTTCCACAGGGTCACCATCTGAGACTGTTGTTTTGCTTGAGTATTATTTACATACCTGACTTTCTTTTCCCATCTAGAACATGGGAATACTAAATATTGCTGTGATTGAATGGGTTATATATAAAAAAGCCATCATAGATACATCTAGAGGTTTGCTTCCTAGGCAAGTCTAAATCCTGTCTAATTGACAAAGTTACCATCATCCACGGATTCTGATTTCCAGAGCCACACTATACACACTTAGATAAAGTTCATTATTAATATGGATATAAAATATGATTGAACTTGTATGAAAATATGATTTTAACTAACTTCATTATTACCATCTATGTAGAGAGGTTTGATATCTGCTGTTTTCTTGTTTTTCTCCCGTTAGTACTCTATTGGTTGTGCAGAGCTATTAATCAGTCCTCCAATTTGTTATGATGGGTCTGATTAAAACTGGACAACAAAATGCTCATCTCCATAATTGGGTACATGTTAACATGCCATCAGGAAGGACTGTGTGAAGAAAGGTATGTTCCCACAGAAAGCCAGAGGCTATGGATTTGTTCCAGATTAAGATACATCAGGTTTGACCAGCCAAGACCCCCTGAAGGTCTCTGATGACACCATGGCCCAGATGATCCAACATCCAGAATGGTTTCAAGGCAGCTGGCTCAGACGATACAGCCTCATGAACTATTCCATAATCCTAAAATTTTCTTTGTGTCTTCATAAGATACAGCGCCCCCCTCCAGCAGGAAGTAGCAAGAGAAGCTACGCCCAAATTCCCAAATTATATGTAATTTTACTTTGTTAAGGTTAAAACCTTCCTTTTTGAAAAAAAAAAAAGGGAAGTGCTGTGGGATGTTCTGTATGGCAAATGTGTTGCTAATTAGTCAATAAATAAAACACTGATTGGCCATTGGCTAGGCAGGAAGTGTAGGCGGGACAAGGAGGAGAATAAAGCTGGGAAGTGGAAGGCTGAGTCAGAGAGACACTGCCAGCCGCCACGATGACAAACAGCATGTGAAGATGCCGGTAAGCCACGAGCTACTTGGCAAGGTATAGATTAATGGAAATGGATTAATTTAAGCTGTAAGAACAGTTAGTAAGAAGCCTGCCACGGCCATACAGTTTGTAACCAATATAATAAGTCTCTGTGTTTACTTGGTTGGGTCTGAGCGGCCGTGGGACTGGCAGGTGAGAGAGATTTGTCCTGACTGTGGGCCAGGCAGGAAAACTCTACCTACAGTTTCTCAGCTAACTGAACATGTCTGTGAGGGGACATTCTGAAACTTTTGTGGCTTGTGACCACCTGACTTAGGACCACAAAGGAGGGTCAGTGTCAGTCTGTTTGTCTGATCTTAGTAAAACTCCTATTATGTTTAAGGAGAAACACTGAAATAACTTTCCCAGTGTTGTCCTCTTCTGTGCCAAAGACGGACAGCACATTTCACATGGGAGGACATTGAATTCCTGGAAGGGACAGGACTCAAGCTGAGTCTAATGATTTCCTAATATTTTTGTTCTCTGACAAGTATAAGGAAGTAAACATTCCCAATTTTGACTTTATTTTAATATAACATGTTCAGGAAACTGTACATACTGTCAGTTCCCACCTTCACGAATGTTCCTCAACTGATTAAGTGCCCACCCACGTGACCATTCTGTAGAGCCTTCCCTGTGTCTCTACGTGCTTCCTTCTTCCCCAAATAACCTTTTATCTGACTTCCGACTCTGCAGATTTGCTTTACTTTTGAACTTTGTACACAGGAAATCATACAATATGAATTATTTTGTGACTGTATTGTTTTTATTTAAGATTTTATCTGTATTGTTGGGTATAGTGGTTGTTCACTTATTTTTGTTGTATTATATGGTTTGAGCATGCCCCTTTATCCAATATAAATCAGTGTTTGGCTATTATGATGTTGCAGTTATCAGTAGAATGTTATCATAGTGTATCTGTCGGGTGACAAAACTTTTCCTGGGGAGGCATAAAATACATGTCTACTCACCCCAGATAGGGATCCCATGACAGGTCAAATTATGGATAAAATATGGACAGACCTAAGTATGGATACCACCAAAACTCAATTTGGTGAACCAATGATTTTTTCTGGGGTTACTTACAAGAATATGGGCCAGGGGTTACTAATAGGAAGCAGAAAATACTCAAAGACAGCTGGTCATCAAAGCCCACCCCAGCATGGATGACAGCTCACAAAGCTGGTGTTAGCATTCAGACCTGCCCCTTGGGGACCTGGCTAGCATGTAGGTAATACCTTGGCCCCCTTCTGGGTCCTGACAACATCATGTGCACGTTGCTATGTGGTCTCTCTGTGCATGTGCGATGTCCCCTCTTAAAAGGGCGGGTGCCTACTGCTTTTTCTCTCTCTATCTCCACGAGGTTGAGTCTGCACCTCTTCTCTCCTTCCTGCCTTTCCTCTTTTTTCTCCTTCTTCTCTGCTCTGCTCCCTTCTCTCCCCTCCCCACAATAAAATCCTGCACATGAGCGTTCTGTGCATAGTGCGACTTTCTGCCGTGCCCCTTGGCTCCACCTGCCAAGGCCACTGCTACTCCATTTTCTTTTTTTAAAACACAACAACTGGGAATCTGGAACACACTGCACAGCATGCAGGCGGCTCAACAGGTTGGGGAGTGTCCTTTCCAGCTGCCTCAGCTGGTCTAAACCCCTTCCTGGCTGTTCGCTGGTTTCTGCTTCCTCCAGGCAACTGGTCTCAGAGTCTACATTGCTGCTTTTCTTGGCAGCTCAACATGTCTGCAAATCTTTATAGTTACGCTCTGCTTGCTCTGGCAGGGAGGGGCCCGGTGAATCTGATAGATTTCAGGGAGCTTTTTTTTTTTTTTTTTTTTTTTAAGCTGTTTACCTCTCTGCTTAAAAGAGCCCCTTGGAGGATGGGATTTAGTCTTGGAGGAGATTGCTACACAATAGTATCTCTTTATATATGTACATATACTTACATATACATTTATGAGCTTTGCCCAGGAAAGTGGAACACATAGTAATCAACAGTGCTTACAATAACGACATTTAAGCAATTGCATCAAGATGGGCAAAGCACAACCATGACCATTAGTTCAATTACCCATCCGTGGATTGGCTGGGACTTTGATTTAAGTATGACTCAGCCAGGTTGGACTGGCTGGGCACTGTATTTGGTTGTGCTCCATGTCTTTCAACCTTGTTGAGTCAGTAGCTCTTCAAGGCACATTTTTTTTTCCCTCACAGCAAGTGGATAGAGCCAAGATGGTGTGCTTCACTGCAAAAGCATGTATCAAGCCCTCTGTTCTCACTATTGCACTAATAGTCTGTTGGATTGTTCAGGGTAGTTGGTCAAACTCAAGGAATAGGGAAACAATATTTTTTGCTGATGGCTGGAGGAATGGATCAGTGGTTAAGACTGCTTGATGCTCTTCCAGAAGATCCAAGTTAATTTTGCAACACTCATGTCACATAGCTCACAATGACCTGTAACTCCGAGTCTGGGAGGGATGCAGCACCCTCTTTCTGGTCTCCCTAGACACATTCACATACATGGTATTCATTCACACAAGCAGACACACACATTAATAAGAATGAATCTTAAAAATATGTTTTTTCACCTACCATGACATGTTTGTTAGTGTGTGAATAATCCTAATACAAAGAAATGAGAAACTAAGACCAATAATTTATTTGATCAGATGTACAGTTTTCAGCCAGACAATAGCTTTCTAGAATGCTTCAGCTTGCAGGGCTAGCAGTGATTTCTGTAAATTGCTGCTCCTTCACATGCCCAGTGTTGGGCATTTTCAGAGTCCCCTCTTCCCTTGCTTGGGATCAAGTAAGAATGTCTGGCAAGTGCTATGCCTCTGAGCTACATACACACCAAAATGAGCAAAGCCCCACAGTGAATGCTGATTTGATCACCTGCCTGTGGGTAGGCTGTGTTGCCTTTGATGTGCGTCTTCTCAGCACTCTGTCCCTTTCCCAACAGTCATTCAATGCCACAGTTTTAATTTGCATATTCCTAATGATTAATGAGGTTGAACATCTTTTTAATATATTTCATATATTTACTCAGCTTTTCTAGGTTGCTCACCCAAGATAAATTGTTTGCTAATCTTCTCTTGATTGATTTCTAGGGTAGATTCTGAGCTTGAGTCCCTTGGTAGTGACATCATCCCCCACTCTGACTCACCTTTTCACTCCTTGATTTGTGCCTTTGGAAGAGCATGCATTTTTAATTCAAATGTAGCCTAATGAATCAATCTTCCTCTGGATGACTAGTGGTGTTTATGTGAACTTGAAAAAAAAAAAGAAAAACAATTTTGCCTAACCCATCCACTTTGGTTTTAGGGACAGGGCCTCTTGTTTGTCTGGAACTCTTGCGGTAGGCTAGGTGGCCAGAGAGTCACAGGGTTCCCCTGTCTTTACCTCTCAGTTTTGGTTTTATAAGTGCATACCATCATGGTAGTTTTTTTTATAAGACATTAAAAAAATCCCCCAAAACTTATTTGTGTATTTGCACGTGTGTAGGTAAGCATGTACCACAGGGCATGTGTTTTCTAATATATTTATTGATTCATTTAACTTTCCAAGCATAAACGTTTAGATTTATTAATGGTCTCTATTGTACATTTATGTGGTAGTCTATTAACTTAAAAAATATTTCACTATTTCTTGACCTTTATCTCTGGTGCTTGGCATTTCTTCTTATCTGACATATTTAATTTAGACTGTGCGTTTTCCTGTGTGCATTGTTTTATCTCAAAACCTCAATTTTGACATCTTGCATTTTTATTATCTTTAAATTCAAATTATTCCATTAATGTTCTAAGTATAAACATTTAGATTTATTCCATGTGTGTTAAAAACCTTACATTTCCTTAGTGTTTTCCTGATAGTATATTCTATCAGTTACTGAGAGAAGTCATATTAAAATCTCCCACTAAGGTTATGGCTTCATATATTTATCCTTAGAATGTAGTCATCTTTTTCTTTATATATTGCAAAGCTCTGTTACTTTGTATATGCAAATTTAGATTAAAATATTTTTTCTGGTAGATTGACTCTTTCATTATTACTAAATATTTGTTTTTATCTCTAGTAATATCCCTTGCCTTAAAGTCTATATTGCTTCATATTGGTTGCATATTTTATATCTTCCATTCTTTTACCTTTCTACATTCTAATATTTAACCAATATTTCTTGAAAGTAGCATAGATTTTTCTCTTTAAAGGAGTCTAATTTATCAATCTTTGTCTTTTAGTGAGAATACTTCATTTGTGATTCATGTTATTGCCCATATGTTTGGGTCAAGATCTACCGTTTTACCACTTGATTTTTATGTTTTACTTTTCTTATGGTCAACCTATCTTCTTTCTTGCTTTCTGTTACATCATTATTATTGTTGTTGCTATATTTCAGTTTTCTCTGTATTTTTTTGTTAGTTTATTATTTTTTTTGAAGACTGAGTTCTCTAGAAATACCACCAGGATAGGGATCCTTGTTCAAGTAGCTTACTGGGGAATGGACTCAGAAGTAAAGGAAACAGGACAGGACAGGGAGAAGCCAATAAAGGAGCTCGAAGATCCTCTGTGGTCGGAGAGGGACACACAGTACATAAGGAGTTAGTTCTGGGAGGGGCCTGGCCTTTCCCTCCTCCAAGATATTGTTCAAGCTCAGCCTTGTGGTTAGGGAAAGAAGACATATCCCTGTGTTTTCTCGATTTGTAATGAGAGTGAATATATTTTCAGACTTACTGGGTATTTGTGTTTCCTCCTCCATAAAAATGCCTATTGATATACTGTGCCCATTTTCCAGTGCATTATTGATTTCTTCTGTTTCTTTATATAATCCTCGATATTAATTCTTTGTCAGTATATCTGGAAAATGTTTTTCATCCTCATCTTTTTATTCTTACTTTTGCTTTTAAACAAATAGGAATTTGAATTTTAGGGTATTAATGTTCCCCATTTTATGATAAGTATGCCTTAGCAAGTACATATAAGTAAAAATTATTAAAAATACACTTGATACCCAGACTTATCCATTGTAAAGTGCAAAAAAAGGTAAGTGAATCTATTGTAAATATTTCTCAACTTCTGATAGGGTTAAATCCAGAAAAAACAAAACAATATACATCAAGGATCACTGTAGTTGGATTCATTAGTTTCTTTCATTAGGATCTGGGGATTTTATTTTATGTTTAAGAATTTGTCAGTGCCATGCTAGGCAGTGGGCATGCATGTCTTTAATTCCAGCACTCAGGAGGCAGAGGTAGGCGTATCTTTATGAGTTTGAGGCCAGTCTGGTCTATAAAGCGAGTTCCAGGACAGCCAGGACTACACAGAGAAACCTTGACTCAAAAAAAAAAAAAAAAAAAAAGAAAAGAAAAGAAAAAAGAATATGTTAATCATAAGCAGGTATTCTTTTCAGTCTTTTACAAGATTTTATAGTTGTTATTTGACATAAAAGTCTTTACTTAAGCTGTGATGGATTTATGAATGATGTGCGGCTAACAATCTTCATTACACTGGTAGCCTTAATGTTACATGTAGCATAAATTTCACAGGGTTTGGGGATCAGAACATGAATATTTCAGGATGAGAGGAATTATTCTACCTGCTACAGTGTACTTTTTGGCCTCAAAGGTTCCTGTCTAACTCATATGAAAAATACAGTGATTTCATTTTAACATCCCCAAATCCACAGAGTAAACACACATACACATGCACACACACACTCATCTAAATGTTATCTACTTAAAAGTTTTAAGTTCTGTCATCTAAATCAGGCATGAATGAAGTTCTTGTGCTCCTCCTTCTGGAACCTGTGAAAATAAAGAAAGGAGGCTTTGTGGGCTCATAGAGGCTCACAGAGACTGAACAGACAACTAGGGAGCCTGCATGGGACTGACCTAGGCCCTCTGCATATACGTTACAGTTGTGTAGCTTGATCTTCTTGTGGGACTCCTAACAGTGCAAGCAGGGACTATCTCTGACTCTTTTACTGGCTTTTGGAACTTTACTCCTCATACTGGGTCTCTTTGCCCAGCTTTAATCCACGGGGAGGTGCTTAGTCTTACTGCAACTTGATATGCCATGTTTTGTTGATACTCATGGGAGACTTGCCCTTTCCTGGATGGAGATGGAGGAGCAGGCAGCAATTGGGGGGGGTGGGAACTTGTCGAGGAGGATGAGGGGAGGGACTGGGAGGGGAGGATGGTGGGAGGCTGCTGCCCAGATATAAAACGAATACATAGGGAAAGAGAGAGAGAGAGAGAGAGAGAGAGAGAGAGAGAGAGAGAGAGACAGAGAGAGAGAGACAGAGAGAGAGAGAGACAGAGAGAGAGAGAGACAGAGAGAGAGAGAGAGACAGAGAGAGACAGAGAGACACAGAGAGACAGAGAGACAGAGAGAGACAGAGAGACAGGAAGGAAGGCAGGAAGGAAGGAGGCTTTGCTCCCAGGCCATTAGAACCCAACCCAACATGGCTTCCAGAGCACCGTGCCCTCTCCTCTACCTCACGGGCTTTTGCATTCATTCTCCCTCCCGCTGTTGTTCAGATCTCTGTAGCTTTTCATCCTTTCTTGCTATTTCCTCTGTCTGAAACTTTCTGTCTCCATCACTTATTGTAATTTCCTCTTTCTAAAATTCCTATCACTTTTTATTCAAATACTGTCTGCTAATGAGCACAACAGACAGCACTGAAGGATTCAGAGTTGAACTTCTTGAGTTAAAATCTAATACGTTTCCCAACAGATATTTCACAACTTACTTGCTTAAGGTACTGTTTCTGTGGCCAGGATAAACATACCCTGACTACATCATTCAAAGGAGAAAAGGCTGATTTTGGCTCATGGTTAGAAGGGATCATTTCTTCACGTCTGGGAAGACATGGCTTCAGGCAGGCAAGACATGGCAGCTGGGGCAGGAGGACAGCTGGTCATATTCCGTTGTCAATCAGGAAACAGAATGAACAGGAAGTGGGGCAAGGCTATATGCTCTTAAGGCCTGCCTCAGAGACCCACTTTCCCCAGTGTGGCTCCACCCTAAAGGTTCTTTTAGGTTCTTCCCAAACAGCATCGTCAGTGGAGGACCAAAATTTCAAGGATGTGAGTCCATGGGGGAAGAGTTTACATTCAAAACCCATTACTTCACCTTCTTTGCCTCACTTTCCTCATTTATGAATGGGGTATAGAAATAATGGGAATGTTTCAACAACTTTAAAATTTGTAGGTCCTTAGAACAGGCATTGCACATTGTTGGTCAATATGTAGACCATACTCTTCACTTTCTTAATTTTTGTCTTTCCTTCTTCTTCTTCTTCTTCTTCTTCTTCTTCTTCTTCTTCTTCTTCTTCTTCTTCTTCTTCTTCTTCTTCTTCTTCTTCTTCTTCTTCTTCTTTTTTTGTCTCTCCCCACCAGAGCTGAGAGCCAAACCTAGGGTCTTGCACTTGCTAGCTAAGTAAGTGCTGACCACTGAGCTAAATCCCCAACCCACTCTTCCCTTTCTCAGATTAAATATCACCCTTTCAGAGAGAGACTCTTCTACGACCAGACAGTCCAGAACAGTAGCCCAAGTCATCTGTCATATTGGTCTGTTAAGATTCTATGTAAAATCTGTAGGCTCCTTTTATTATTCTACATTGTTTCTTACTCTGAGCGACAAGCTCAAAAGTGCTAATGTTGTGTTCATGCTTTGTGATATCCATCTTGTGCTGTATCCTTCTCCTGTCCTAGAGCTTCACTTCAAGGGGAATTATAATCATGATATTTGGTGACAAGCTAAGTCTTAGGGACATGTGTTTTAGCATTCTTGTCTCTTTTATCCTTTCTATATAGGTTACAGTCAACAACACCAACGGCAATGTGCCTGATTCCAATTCTTTAAAAAATAAGCACCATTCTGTGTCTTAGAAAGATCACAAACCTTGGAGATAAGCTTCTAAATCATGATATTCCATGATTATATACAGAGAGATAAATGATGTAATATGGTCATAAAGAAAAAGTAGTTGGTGCAGTAGTGAATTGTAATTTACAACAGTTTTATTGTTTCAGTGAAATAGTAAATAGATGGAATATAGAGAGGTGATGAATACTGTAAAAATATGTTTCTTTGATATGTATAGTTAAGTATTTATTTGTGTGTATTCACATGTGTGGATGCACTTGTGTCGTGTGTGGGGGGGTTAGGAGTCAACCTCAGATGTCGTTCCCCAGGAATTATTCAGCTTATTTTTGAAACAGAGTCTTTCACTGAATCTTAGGGCTTACTATTACAGGCCAGCTGGCCCAAGGGATCCTCCCATCTCAACCTCTGAAACTCTGGGAATACAAGTGTGCAACACCATGTCTGCCTTTTTACTTGGGGCCTAAAGACCAAACTTAGATCTTCATACTTGCAGGGCAAACATTTTACCAACTGAGCAATCTTCCCAGATCCACGTTCAGGGAGAGGCTCTTTCTCAAGGTAGTAAGAACGTGATGGAATAAGACATCCAGTGTTTTCCACATATACACAGAAGCTCATGCACCCATGCATGCTCTCATCCAGCCCCCCCCCATCCCTGCAACCAAAAACAAGGTTTTGGCTGGGAATATTGGCATGTGCCTCTAATCCCAGTATTTAGGAGGCTAAGGTAGTTTCAAGCTGTCTTAGGATCCATAACACGACCTTATTTAAAAAACCAAACCAATAATAATAATAATAGTAATAATGTTCTTCTTTAGAGTTTTATCCCTTGTCTTGCAGAAATGATGAGAGAGCAGTGTTCCTTAGCATTTAACACATCACGCTGCATAGAGTTTCTGGACATTTTGGAGAAGTTTAGGGGCAGACTGGAACAATGTGAGCAGCAGACTGATTGTGTGTGTGTGTGTGTGTGTGTGTGTGTGTGTGTGTGTGTGTGTGAGAGAGAGAGAGAGAGAGAGAGAGAGAGAGACAGACAGAGACAGACAGAGACAGAGAGAGACAGAGAGAGACAGAGAGACAGAGACAGAGAGGCAGAGAGAGAGAGAGAGGACTTCTCCTTTGATCTCTTCAAGCCCTTTTTAGCCATCCCTCTTCTGTTTGAATTGCACTAATTTGTAACTCCACACTTCCATCTGGGGACACAGATTTGTGCAGCCCAGTTCCCACGCTACCCTAAATTTGCTTAGCACCTGGCTGAACATATTGGTTTTAGCATATTTACCTGAATTGTCAGGAAAACATCAGAAATGTCAGCTTTTGTTACTCAGATCACAGTCAGGGGCCCTGTCACTTCACGCTAACACGATATACACCTGAAGTTTGTACACAGATGCCTGCATCTCCATTCATGTTGGCTGCAGATCCTGGAAGCTCAGATCTGGCACCTAAAGAATCTACTGAGAAGGGGAGAAGAAAGGAAAGGAATTCCACTGCTCCCAGCCTAGGATGTCATGCGTATTCTGGGGACAACTTCCCCGTCTTCTTTCACTTAGTTTTTCCCTCCCAAGTCCTTGGACGAGAGCGATGGCTGGACAGCTCCTGTCACTCATGTCCTGTGGCCTTTAAGAATTTTGTCTTTATTAGGTCCCTCAGTTTGGTTGAGAGTTAGAACTTCTAACCTTCAAAGCCAAATTTGTAATGTGATTGAGGGTCAAGGTGGCAAGAAACTGTTTCCTCTTTTCAGTTTTGATTTGAAGTCTTCTTTTTGATTATGTCTGGAACCGTCAAAAACTTCTTGTGATCACATGTTGAAGATGGCCCATTTGCAGCCTAGTCCTCTGTAATGAAGAGTTCCTTCCCTGTGTTTCTATCCATGGAATTTATTATGTCAATGTCTGCTTACTTACATTTATATTTAGTGATGACAGGCTTTTGACCTCTGGGCTTCAAGGATCCTGGCTTTTGGGACAAGACCCCAAGAAGGAAGAGAAAGGTAGAAGGAAGGCTGGGGCATCTTGCCCTAGAATTAACATCTCTGACTTATGGAATATTTTAAGGAAAAAAAAAAACAACCTGGATCTGTGGATGAGTCAGTTAACTTGGAAGTAAAATACCTAAACAAAATCATATATATGTCACAGCACCTTGCTGAGAGAAAGCTTGGCAATGGGTTCCCAAGGTGTTTCCATTGTAGGACTGGACTCAGCTAATGCTTGGTACTGCAACCACTGCTCAGCTGGAAGTTGGATGCTACTGTCATTGTTGCTACCACTTACCACCAGGGTGGTTGTCCCCCCATTCCCCCCCCCCCCCGCTATATATAAATGTAAAAACAAATACACATACATTTGTTTTTAAAAACTTGGACATAAAATGGAGCTTTAATGCATCTACTCACAAATTCTAAGTGAAAACATGATGTATTATTCTTAGCTGATCTAATGTTAGTTATTATAAAGAGCACTCATTTTTGTAATAGTCTACTGAGAATCTGCACTAAATGGAGTTTTTGCTTTATGAGAAAGCATTTGATTTTTATCACAGAGTGCTTCATACGTAAAGACATTAACAAAAACTACTTTCAGATGGCACAAGGTTTCCTTTCTTTTCTTCTTCTTCTTCTTCTTCTTCTTCTTCTTCTTCTTCTTCTTCTTCTTCTCCTCCTCCTCCTCCTCCTCCTCCTCCTCCTCCTCCTCCTCCTCCTTCTCCTCCTCCTCCTCCTCCTCCTCCTTTTTCTTTTTTGAGACAGAGTTTTTTAGTGTAGCTCCAGCTGTCCTGGAGCTAGCTGTGTAGACCAGGCTGGCCTTGAACTCACAGGGATCTGTCTGCCTCTGCCTTTTGAATGCTGAAATTAAGAGTGTATGCTCTATGTGTACTACATATTCTTCAAAGTAATCTCTAAGGCGATTCTCAGTATCTTCTTTTAACTTGTTTATTTATTTATCTATCCATCCATTTATTTATTTGTTTGTTTGCCCATCCATCCGTCCATCCATCTATCCATCCATCCATCCATCTATCTATCTACCTATCTATCATCTACCTATCTGTCTCCATCTAATCTATTTATCCATGCCTATTATCTATCTATATCTATATCTATCTGTCTATCTATCTATCTATCTATCTATCTATCTATCTATCTATCTATCTATCTACCTACTGTGTATGAGAGCTTGTCTGCATGTATGTGTGCTGTGTGTAAGAGTGCCTGCAGAGGTCAGTAGAGTATATCAGATCCCCAGAAACTAGAGTTGTGAATGGCTGTGAGCCATCATGTGAGTGTTGGGAACTGAACCTAGCTTCTTCACAAGAGCAACAACTGCTCTTAACTGCAGAGCCATCTTGCCAGCCTTCCATCCCACTATCTCCTTTAATTCCACCAACAAGCAAGTTCTTCCCAGTCACACCTCAAGTTTTCCTCTCTATATATGGTATGTTTTGGCCTTAATATTCCTTGAAGCCTTGACAGCATCAACCTCAGCCATGGAAAGTAAAGTTAACAAAACCAAATCCTCCAGTCTCTTGCTTGTAGGATCCCGCATAACCACAGACTTCACGTCCTTTCCCCATTGCTGGTAGCTATCTCTCTAGCTGTCCTCTGTGCTTTCAAAGCATAAACATCAATAAAGAGTTTACATAACTGTTTCCTTTTGCCCCCTTTTCTTCTCCAATAGAAGAGTTCTCAGATTTTCTCCATTGTGGACTCAGCTGCTCAAACTTCTTTGTATCAAACTACATGAGAAAAATCTCCATGGAGAAACACAGACTGTATGCTGCCTAGTGCTGTAGTGAGAAATGTCCATACTCAAACATCACCTCCTGGAAGCATCTGAACATTGACCAGATGTACATCCCACATGCCTCTGCTCTTCGTGTAACTAGATTAGCCATTCATGAGGCACATGCCAAAATACTCTTTGCAACTAAAGACAGGGCGGATCCAGCCTCTCTGTGTGAGCTTTTTCAGGCCACCTCACAAAGACCAAAGTCTGATTGGTTTAAGCAACGTATTTTTTTTTCAGTGTTCTGGAGTCTAGAAGTCTAAGCTCCAAGCACCTGCAGGGTTTGGTTTCTGATGAAGCCTCTTTCTTTGAGTTGCTGGTGAATACTTCCTTACTGGGTCTGCATAAGCTTGAACCTTTGTGTACATGGAAAAAGAAGAGGGGAGAAAGAAGGAGAGGGGAAGAGGGAGAGAGAGAGGAGGGAACCATTATATTTGGGGTAAGAACTCCAGTTTATGCATGTTGGAGGCATGCTGTTATGCTGGCAAGATGGCTCTGCAGTTAAGAGCAGTTGTTGCTCTTGCGAAGAAGCTAGGTTCAGTTCCCAACACTCACATGATGGCTCACAGCGATTCAACAATTCCATTATTTTTAATAGGATCATTCATTACACTCTCCTCAGGTGAACTGGCTTATTGAGGGTCCACATGATAAGCCTGATAGTGCCTTATGACGGGGATGCTGACTGACTTATGCCGTACTGTATCACCAACATGAAACCTAGGACACAAGGAAATGCTAGATAAAAGGCTACACAAATGAATTATGTTATTAAATAGGCAAATGTGGTAGGTTAAGCTTTATAACAAATCCTTTTGATGAGGCTTACATTTTGCTGATTGTGTGCTATACATTTTTTCTAGAGACATGAGTACATCAAAAGTATCCCAAATTCCCACACTACAGCAGAACTTGCAATAGGTATGTTTGTTTGAGTGATTTATGACAGACATACTCACAGGGGGTGAAATAAAGGAAGTAGGGCAGGAGTGGGAAAAAGCTGTGCAAGAAAATGGCTTCATGCAAGTCTAGCCTCATCCCACAGGGAGTTCTGAAGCACAAATAACAGAACTAGTTCTTCCTTCGGTTTGTTCCAAGGAATGCTGGGCTTTGGAATTATGTCTATCAGCCACTGGCTGAGGCTAGAGTCCCATGGGTCTGTGACTGTACTTGCTCATTTATAGAACACAGAACTTACAATGGACTCTACGGAAGTACAAACCCTGGCTAAGCTCATTTTTTTTTCTGGTCCTCATTATGAGGCAGCGTTCTTTATCTCATGAGGCTTAGGGTCTATTATTGCTGCTGGCATAGTGTCTGCTTCCTATGGCTGGTGGTCTACTTGCTTTGGGATTCCCATATGACCAGATGATGCTCATGACCACATCCCTTTGTGAACACATCCTCTTCTCTGGAGACCAGGGTCTTCATATCTACCCCGGCTAAGTGTCTCATACCACTTCCTGTCCATAGGATACATGTAACTATATAATGACCATTGGTTTAAAGTGCTTATAGCAACGTAAATTATAGCTTTGTGTCCTCCAAGGGAATCATTGCCAATCTGATTTCACCTTTAGAAGGTTGTTCAATCACTTTCTTGGGCAAAAGCTATTGGGAGACTTGCTGTATGATAGGAGAAATGGATCATATATTCATGCATCTTCAGGTTTTTTAGACCATTATTACCATCTGGACTATTTCTGGCAAAGAATGGAACAAAACTTTATTCATTACTTTTCTTTTTGTGGAAAATACTGGGGGAAAGCAATTTTTAAAATGAAGGGTTTATTCAAGGACAAAGTCAATCATGGTAACAGGAACTTGTGGTAGGTAGTCACATTGTATCCAGTTAGGAAGCAAAGAGAGAGAGCAGGTAGGGAGTGAGGGAGATGAATGCCAGTGCTCAGTTCCTTCTCATTTTTACTCAGCCTGGTAGCTCAGTCCATAAAATTGTTTATGGACTCACGTTTAGAGTGGGTCTTCCCATCTTAACTCAATCTAGAAATCCCAAATCTGTCAGTCCCAGAGGTGTGTCCCCTGTGTGATTCTAGATCCTGTCAAGTTGATGGTCAGTATGGACTATCACATTAGCTCAAGAGCAACACTGAGAATACAAACTGCTTCTTACGGCCGTGAAAAAGAGTGCATTCCTTGGGGTAGCAGCCACATGTTATATATCGCATACTACACATGTTAATCTTCTCTAGGCAAGGCACCCTATCTGACATATTGGCTGCAAATGAGTCTACACTTGGCTAATTCTGTGATGACTCACCAACATTTATCAGGACCCTTCCAGTTTTAAAACTCAAAGAGTGCCTGGAATATGACAGAGTCAATTACTGCTATCTTTCCTTAAGTACTCCAGGGTGGCATTAGTATCTGCCATACACTTTAGGATGACATCTTGTTCTTGATTTACTGTCTGCAAAGAGAGCAGTTTCAGGGCTTCCATACGGCCTTCCTGATCCTGTAGCTCTTGCCCTGCAATCAGTGTGAACATTTACCAACTGCTAAGCATGGAAACTTTGACTATATCAGGGAAATAACTGTGTGTAAATCTGCAGACTCAAGGGACCTGTGAGATAGAGCTGTTACTTGCCTCCATGGACGTTGCTCTAACACGGAAACTGACATCTTGAGTTCCTGGGTGAGTGTCCAGTCAAACTCTGTCTTACAGCCATTGGTAGATTTTAGTATCCCTGCTCTGTAGTGTGTGGTTCAGCCAGCTCTTCTTATCTGTTTGTTGCAGTTCTTTTCTTGGCACAGGGGGAAGTTGGGAACCAGTCTTGTGGTGTTACAAGATTTATTTTTCTTTTTCCTGGACATCTGGTATCTCCTCCAATTCATGGGCTCTGCATCGGAGAACTCTTTAGGTCTGGAATTTGGGTAATCAGGACTTTTCACTGGGACAGTAGATCTTAGCTTCCATGGGCTCTGCATCGGAGAACACTTTAGGTCTGGAATTTGGGCAATCAGGACTTTTCACTGGGACAGTAGATCTTAGCTTTTCACTGGTCTCTTTTGATTGTGTGTTTTAAGTGGTCTATTTTCTGGATAGGCATGTAATTTGGCTCTACAAACATCAAGGTTTAGCTCTACAAACATTTCCAAGATCTCCATGGGCCAGGTTGCTATCCACAATCTCACTCTTGCTTTCCAAAACAGTAGCAAGGGTCATTATATTTCTGACTGTTGAGTACTGTCCTGGCCCCTTCTATTCTAGTTTCTTATTATACTCACTTATATTGGGGAATGGGACTTTTAAAATGATACCTTCTGTTATTACTGAGTTCCAGAGGACAATTACTGTTTAGTTTTGCATTGCATGTCACTCTCACTCCAGAGTTCTGTCCTTTGAGCTCTTCCAAGAACCTGTTGAGTTGGCATATTTTCTGGCCTCATGTACTACACATATTCTAGCATCTCTACTTCTCTGAGGTTCAGGAGTCCTTTCTGCCTAGTTTTCTGAGATCATTCCTGCATGTTTCCTTCATACAAGCTGGCCAGTTACCTTTTAGACATTCTGAAAAGTTACCATAGCAAGATTAGATCCATCACTTGGGTTGGGTAGGAAATATCAGAACATCCATGTCAACAAGCTATCTGGCTTTATATTGTTTAACTTGCTCCATGGTGTTCAGGATCCATCTGAGTCATGTGCTTTCATTTCTGCCATTGTGAGCCACCATGGTCCTGCAGATTTTGGGCACACAATCAGTGTCTTCGCTCTCTAACAGTGGTTCTCTACCTTCCTAATGCTGTGACCCTTTAATACAGTTCCTCATGTGGTGGTGACCCCCTAACCATAAAATTATTTTCCTTGCTACTTTGTAACTGTATTTTTGCTACTGTTATGAATTGTAATGTAAGTACCTGTGTTTTCTGATAGTCTTAGGTGACCCCTGTGAAAGGGTCATTTGAACCCAAAGGGGTTGCGACTCACAGGTTGAGAGCTATTGTTCTACAATATAGATACTACTTTAATCATTTACAGCTAAGGTTTTATTCTAGTTAGGAGTCTTCAGGCCAGCAGACTAGATACAAATATTTTTATGAGCTGAAACATTATATTATAAACCACCTACTCATTTTTAGACATCTGTATACTTTTCAAATAAGGGATTCTCTGCCTTCCAAAACTGGAATGGATCATTCCCACAGGCACAGTGGACTCAGAGGAATCCTGTGATTACTGTTCTCATGAACAGCTTGTCAGACATTTTCACACTAAATGTCAGGATCAGAGGCTTGACCTTTTCAGTGGATACTTGCAGAAGCTGGTTAGTTGAACCTCTCTAATATGCTGTAGTTCTTAAAAATAGGGCTGGTACTTTCTCTTCATCAATGTCCACCTTCTGGTTCTAGAAGATAAGTATCCAACGGGAGACATCTTTCTTTTCTTTAAAAAAGTTAATTCAATATATTTTAAAATTAAAATATAATCATAAATTTCTTCCTTTCTTTTCTTTCCTCCCTCTATCTCCTCCTATGTTTCTATTGCCCAACTCTTTCCATTTCCCCCTTCAAATTGATGATTTCTTTTTCTTTGATTATTATTGTTACATATATATATATATATATATATATATATATATATATATATATATATATACATATACTGCACATGTATATAAATACAACCTAATGAGTTCATTTTGCTTCTGTGTATATGATTATTTCAGGACTGATCATTTTGTACTGGGTAACCAGTTGGAGGCCTCATCCCTGTGATGTCTAATTCTCCTTCTCTCAGCCATCACTAGTTGCCTGTAGTCCTTTGTCTAGGGCTGAGACCTAGTGAGACTTCCCCCTTCTACATTAGCATGTCTACTGATGATGACATTGTTCTGGTACTGTTGAGGCAGCCATATCCAAGAGATATAGCCGATTTCCTGCTTCTTTGGTTTCTACTGTCTTGTCTTCCTGTTCCCTTTTCTATGATGTTCAGGTGCAGGAGCTATCCTAAAGATGCATCTGCTGGGGCTGGGTTGCACACAATCCATTGATTTCTGCATTATATTCAGTTGTAGTTTTTTTGTAATGGTCTCCATTTATTGTGAAGAGACATTTCTTTGATAAAGGGTAAGATCTACATTTATCTCTGAGTATAAGTTTTAGAATGTAATTAGGAATTATGCTAGTCTAGTGAAGTAGTAGTAGTAGAGTCTCTTCTAAGATCCATGACCTTACTAGCCCTGGGTAATTGATTAGCTTTCTAATCCCAGGCATTATTTCCTTTCATGTTGAGTGGCCCTTAAGTTTAGTTAGTGAGCTATCAGTTATTGCCAAGATATTGGTGTCTCTATTGCTTCTTATGGGATATCTTGCCATGTTGATCGCTGTTGTAGCTCATAGGCATCATAGCTGGATAGAACTATTGATCATTTCCCTCCCTTGGCAGTTTACATAGTGCTTTCTGGTACTGTGGGAGCTAGACTACAGGAAGGAAGTTTTTAGGGTAGATCCAGCTCAATTCATCCCAGTCCTGTATCCTGTGTGTGCAGTGTTTTCAGCAATAAGGACTTACCTGCAGCCTCTGAGAGGCAACCAAGGGGAGCAGCAATAATCTATATTGTTTTGGGAGTTACTTGAACTACCATGCCCAACAGCTCAAAAGGAGGTTTCTCATGTCTGGTCATGGGGCCTTTGATAGGTAGACTATGACTCTTGTGGGAGCATTGCATGGCAAATATAAAATAATACGATTCTTTAAGGCTTTAATCAAACAACTTTGGAAGATGTTTTTCTTTGAAACTACCACACTTACCAACAAGGGAAAGCTGGAATGATGCCAATAGCATATGCACTAGAACAGGAATTTCACAAATAGCAAACATTAAATGGCTAATAAAGAACAGGAAAGAAGCTCAATCTCATTAGTAATGAAATAATTGCCAATTAAAACAGGGATCAACATCTTACAACAATTAGAATGAACAAACAATAACCAGACAACACATTTGTCTTAGTCAATGTTCTATTGCTGTGAAGAGACACCATGACCATGGCAACTCTTATAAAGGAAAACATTTAATTGAGGCTTGCTTACATTCAGAGTTTTAGTTCATTATTTTCATGGCAGAAAGCATGGAGGCACACAGGCAGACATGGCGCTAGAGAGGTAGCTGAAAGTTCTACACCTGAATCGGCAGGCAGCCAGAAGAGAGAGACACTCAGCCTGGCTTGAGAATTTCAAAACCCCAAACTCACCCCCAGTGACACTTTTTTTTTCAACAAGTTCATACCTGTTCCAACAAGGCCACACCTACTCCAATAGTGCCACACCTCCTAATCCCTGTCAAATAGCTCCACTCCCTAATGACCAAGCATTCAAATATATAAGCCTATGGGGGCTATTCCTATTCAAACCACTATAAAATCCTACTTTTCAGGATGAATGTATAGACATAGGAACACTTCTATACCAAGAGTGGGGAGGAGAATTGTGCAGACAGTCACTTTGGAAAACAACCTAACAACCCATGATAAAGTTGAAGATGTAGAAGTCTCGTGACTCTATTGTTCTCATAAGTACACATCATTTGACACTGGTCTTCAGACTGTTGCATGCATATTACCTAGAACTTCACGTACATTTCTCCACAGGGGCTGCATTAAGGTTTAGCTCTCAAGCATTCAGATGTGGTCTTTGCTACAGTGGCTCAGCACAGAAGCCTATGCTGTATAAAAGCATCGTGTGGGTTCTCTTTTCTTCTCCCCTTTGCATTACCTCATCCTGTAAAATCAGATCTTTGCCTTCTCTCACTCAAGTGCGTTGTTCTGGAATGTAAAAACCCCTAAAGCCTCAAAGAGGGAATGCAAGATTTTGTTGCCACCTTTTAATCAAGATGCCATACACCTAGCATAGAGCAATTCTGTGTTGCTAGTGTTGTAAATTTTTCTGTTAAGTGAATGCATTGGGCCCCAAATAAGATATTTTTGTTCACTTTAGTATTTTCTAAGTCCATCACTAATGGTAACAGTTTTTATTTTTGTCAACAACTTTATTTCTTAAAATCCCTATTAGCTAAAGATGTATCACTTCAGGGAACATAGCTCTTACCAACAGGCTTTGTAGCTTCATAAAGAGACCCCTGAAACGGCCTTGCTCTCATGAAGACAGCACAGAGCTGGTATCTATGAACCATGAAGTGTCTTCTCATCAGTCACCTTGATCTTGGCTTTCTTAGTCTCCAGAACTGCCTGGAATAATATCCTGTTACTTTAATCTCTTTAATCTTTGATATTTTGTTGTAGCAGCTCAGACAGACTAAGACAAGAAAGGAGAACTTTTCTGAAGCTGTAGGGAAGCACGATGATGGAAGTCCATTCAGTGAGAGGAGTTGGCAGAGCGACAGTATTTTACCCAGCACTCCCCTGAGCGATCACCGTCGGATATGTCTTTCTGCTATGCTGCACAAATAGAGTACTAAATGCTGGGCATCCAGACCTGCCCTTGGAAAATCATAACTCAGAGGGACTTTTCAAGGGCTCCAGGATGTCTTGCAACACATACTGCTTAACTGTCAAACATAAAGGATCATGGGAATTGTTCTTCCCTTCCTGTTTACCTTGCTCAATCCCCTTTTCCCTTTTAATATTCCAAAAAGATGAGAGGCATTTAGAATATATATTTGTGTGAAAAGTCTTTAGAAAAATAATTCTGTTTACATAGGGACTGAGAAGTGGGCCTCACAGCTACTTTGTTTGATCATGACCTCTGATGCCCTTGAGGAGGCATAAATCAGCAAGCTCTGTGACATCACCAACGAGAGCATGTCATAAGGTCATCCTGACAGATGCTCCATATCAGTTAAGCTGGATGATCTCATTATACCTAATGACAATGAACTCATGACATTTGATTGTCATAACTTTACCAGTGAAAAAGATCTCAGTAACAGAATGGTCCCTTTGCCTACAGCTTTAGAATCTTCGACACGCTTCCATGATAAATTACTTTTCTTAATTGTCACCTTCTGTCATTCTGGTGACATTTTGCACACTGATCATATGATTAGTTTTTGATTATTGATGTCGTACCACTAAATCATAGGCTAAACTTTGCAAAACACTGTACCGTGTTCAGCTCATTTACACATCATCTTAGCAAATATTCACCCCTTTTAGAAACAGAAGTGTACAGAGAGCACAGTTCCATGTTAAATCAAAGAAATTGAGGATGGAGCAAAATAAGTTTCATTTCCTTATCAGAAAATTTAAAATGGTGAGTCTCCTGCATGCAAAATAGTATGCTAGGCCCTTTCATTTTCTATGGACATTTTTTCTGGAGGGATTATCTCTGTTTAGTAAATGTGGAATCTGAGACATTAAACTTTCTCTTGTCATTTCTTCTCTGACATTATATTTGAAGGATAGATGATACTTGATACAGGCTGTCCATTTGATCAAGGGTTATGTTACGCTTCTTGACTATTCAACCTTTACAAATGGTGACATTAGCAAGAGATACTCCATCCTTCCTGCTGGCCAACTGATGAATCCTGAGTCACTGCCAGTTCTCTTTCTGAGCAATGTTGTGATTTAAGGATTCCTATATCCTGGTTACGTGTAGTGTTCTTTGGGCAGTTGAGATCAACAACACCTAACTGTGTGATAGTTAATCTTGACTGTCAACTTGTCTGCATTGAAAGACATCTAGGAGATTGATAAAGCACACTTCCGGTTGTATCTGTGACAGAATTTCCAGAAATGACTGGTGTGTGGACAGAAACCAACAGCACAAGCTGGGGGATTGGAGGAACCCAAGAGTTGGGAGAAGGAATCTTCTACCTTGAGTAAACTCCATACTTCCTGAACAAGTGTGCCTGTTGGTGCTTCCTTGCCCAGCTGTGGATATCAGACTCCAGCTTCATTACATTTTAAACATGAATTCCTGCTCTCCAGGGAACTTTTAGGTCTTAAGCCTCAGACTGGAGCTGTATTATTGATCCAGCTCTTGAACTGGGTAGTTACTAGGTTCTCTTCTTCTTTAGTATGCAGACAGATTTGGGGCAAACTAGTCTCCAACTGGGTAAGTCAATCCTATAAATCCACATGTACACATATTCTGTGTATGTGTACATAGTCTCTGGTTTCTGTTCTCAACATTGACTGACAGAAGCCCATTGTTCAAATGAAGTTATGTATAGATGCCAAAGTCTGAAATGGCCTTAGGAGGGTCCTCCAAGTCCCTTATTTTCAGCTCCTCTTTGCCCTTGGCAATGGTGATTCCAGTACCTTTTTATAACAGTAGACGAGGGCCATTAATCTACCTGTAAAAGAAGGCCAAGAGCCTATAGTTTTATAGTATCATTAAATAGCAGGTCCACTATATATAATACCTTGACTTTTATCAGATATGGTTTATTATTATAGCATATTATAGACTATATTATGTATAACATACAGGTTATAAATTATTACTACAGGCTTTAATTAGATAGGGGGTATACACACACACACACACACACACATATATATATAAATATATATATATATATAGGCTTTATTACATATTGGATGTTGTACAGTTTTTATTAAATATTGATAAGATAGAGATTCTTACTAGATTATGTTTTTTGTGCCCCCCAGGTTCAGATTAACTGTAGAATGTGGGTGGGTTAAGGGTTAAGGCTCCTTCCATGAAATACTCGCAAGTGTACCACGTTTGTCCAGGGCCTCTCTACAAGACCCTCTGCAGTCTTGTAGCAATCCGAATATTCCTGGAGCCAGAATTAGAGTATTTGGGTCACGAGTACCTTGTGATTTGCCTTCCCGGACAGTGTCCCCAAACACAAGGGGTTGTAGGCTCTCGTCTTAAGGCTCAGTCCAGGATTCCAGAAGATTATTGAAATGAATCCACAAAGCCTTCTCTGCCCCCAAAGAAATAGGGAAACGAGGGAGCAAGGAGAGAAAACATGACGATAAATGAAATAATCAGGCCCGTCTTGTATTGGAATCCAGCCTGTTGCACTTGAGATACCTGTCTGTGTTCACATATTTCTGAGCTGGCTTAGAGCCCTCCCTTCTGCCCCCCTGCACCAGTAAAGAGCATGTAACTGACTGACAGTTCGATCTTTCTTCAGGGAGACCTTATGTCCCCTCCCACACCAAACCCAGAGGAAAGCCTCTGTCAGGTGGTAGGGTCACGTGGGCAGCAGATAAGCTCCCATCCTTGACACAGGCTTAGGTGTTGATCCCACCAGAGCCAAGGATCCGTGAGTTACTATTAGGAGAAAGCCTCTTCTAAATGCTCAGGCTCCAAGGCTTTCAGGGCAAGCTTGGAGGATTTGATTGAATACTTCTGGAATCTTTTCCTTTTCCTTCTTGATTAACCATTGAGATGACAGGGCACACAGCAGTGGCAGGTGGCTGCCATTCTTCTCCAGCCAAAGGAAATAGGAAATACTGTCAGTTTGTCCTTATATATTGGTGGATTTGCTCATTCATTCATTCCCTTGCTCATTCATTCATTGAATTACATGCCAGGCATGGTACAAAACTATGGAGAGTCAGAAACAACAACAGAAATCTATACAGTGATTCTTTGACTTTGGCGATATGATTTAAGAAAAACCTCACTAATTGGACTCCCAGAGCTCCACCCGGGGCCTAGCCGTGGATCTCTGCATCCAGATCCCTCAGTCATTGGATGGGGTTTCTAGCACGACAATTAGGGTGTTTGGCCATCCCATCACCAGAGTAGGTCAGTTTGGGCTGTTTCTCGACCATTGCCAACAGTCTGTTGTGGGGGTATCTTTGTGGATTTCTGTGGGCCTCTCTAGCACTTTGCTTCTTCCTATTTTCATGTGGAAAGAGGAGGGCTTATATGAGCAAGAATTGTTGAGACCAAAGTTGGATAAAGCACAGGGACAAATAGCCAAACGAATGGAAACACATGAACTATGAACCAATGGCTGAGGGGTCCCCAACTGGATCAGACCCTCTGAATGGGTGAGACAGTTGATTGGCTTGAATTGTTTGGGAGGCATTCAGGCAGTGGGACCGGGTCCTGTGCTCATTGCATGAGTTGGCTGTTTGAAACCTGGGGCCTATGCAGGGTTGCTTGGCTCAGCCTGGGAGGAGGGGACTGGACCTGCCTGGACTGAGTCTACCAGGTTGATCTCAGTCCACGGGGGAGGCTTTGCCCTGGAGGAGGTGGGAATAGAGGGTGGGCTGGGGGGAAGGTGAGGGGGGTGGGAGGGGGGGAGAACAAGGGAATCCGTGGCTGATATGTAGAACTGAACTGTATTGCAAAAATAAAAAAAAAAGTAAAAAAAGATTTAAAATACATCAAAAAAAAAAAAAAAAAGAAAAAAGAAAAGAAAAACCTCGGGGATTCTAACCCCATCCACCACTGGACTCCAGCAATGCCCCTACCCCACGCCATGCAGCTGGGGTGGGCGGAACTCAGCCAAATGCACCAACCAGGAGTCTGTGCGGCACCTATGGCACTGGGTTGTTGGGCACTATAATGATCTCTTTGAGATGAGGAAGAATGGCCCATCCCAGCGTCATGGCAAACTGAGTGGGACAAGGAGACTCACACACAGGCAGCCCCAGGCTCCAAGGAGAAAACACAGGCCCACCTCGTGCCTTGCAGCACCAGCCAGATGTACACTATTAGAGTGAGCAGAGGTATGATGTGGTATGGAAGAGAGAGAGAGGGACAGAATAATTCATGTCCCGTGGACAGAGGCATATCTGAAGAGACTAGAGAGGAAGGGAGCTGGCTGAGATGAGTGGCTTCATTGCCAGCTAGGGCCAAGGTGATGTCTGGGCCTGGGCTGTTGCTGGGACCTACATCTGGGTTCCTGGCTTGACACAGCTGTGGTCTCTGTTAACATCCCTGATCCCTGATACCAACAAAAGCCGAGAGGACAGGACTGTACAGAGTTGGTCCCACCCCCAACTGGCTGCAACTCTTGGGAGAATTGATCCCCTCCCCTCAATGACTGAAGCAATCAGGAGAGAGGTTTCTACACCTCACCCAGGCAGCACAATAGAGCTGACTCTGTGTGCAGGGGAATGGGCAAGATGGCCCTGAGGGTGTGGGAGTGGGAGAGCAGGTCGCTCCCCTCTCATATCCCATGTGATGACATAGGTGAGGAAAAGATGCCCTCCTCCTCTTGCCCCTCACCACCAGCAGTAGGTGGAGGACCTGACTCAAACCCCTCACCAGCCACAACACTCAGGAGAACAGGTCATGTGCCTCACCTGGGCAGCAAAGTAGAACTGACCCTGTAAATGGGTGCAGGAGACCCAGCCCTGAGAGTATCAGAGGGGCATGGCTGATACCACCTTCCTTGTCTATATGAGAGGGGCATGACTGATACCACCTTCCTTGTCTATGTGAGAGGGGCGTGACTGGTACCACCTCCCTTGTCTACAGTGAGGTGATAGAGACAAGGCAAAGATCCCCTCCCCCTTTTCCTTACCACCTCCAAATGGTGAGGGAGCTGACCCCTTGACTAGAGGCAACACACAGGAAAGGGAGCTGTGTACTTCTTTTGGGCAGCACAGCAGAGCTGACCATGTTGACCAGAGCATAGGTGAGCCAACCCTGAAAACATGAGCTTGGGAGGCCTAGCCTCACCCCTCATCTGCCATAAGACAGCATGGGCTGGGAAGAGATGACCTTCCCTCACCCCTGCCCATCAATGCCTAAGGCAGGTGGAAGAGTTGACCCTGAGGTAACAAAAGTGGGAGAGCTGTCCCTGCCTCTCTCCCCCCCACCAAGTTGCAACACGCAGGAGAGCAGGCCCTGGACCTCTCCTGGGCAGCACAATAGAGCCAACCCTGATGGCACAGGTGTGGGCGACCCAGCCCCAAAGTTATGAGCATGGGGAGAGCTGTCTCCATTACCCATCTGTCTTGTGGAAGCATGGGTGGGGGAAAGATACCCTCCCCCTCTTACCTATCAATGTCCGAGATAGGTGGGAGAACTAGCCCTGAGGTCACAAGAGTGGAGGAGCTGTCCCTGCCCCCACCAGCTGCAACGCTCTGGAGAGCAGGTCATGCACCTCACCTGGGCAACACAATAGTGCCAATCCTGTTGGTGGAGGTGTGGATGAGCCATCCCCGAAGTAGGGGTGTGGGAGACCTAGCCTCACCCCTCATTTGCCATATGGTGACATGGATTGGGGAGAGATGCCCCCCTCCCCACCAATGCCTGAGGGAGGTAGGAGAGCTGGCCCTGTGGTCATAAGAACGGGAGAGCTGACCCTGAGCCCCACCAGCTGCAACACTCAGGAAAGCAGACCCTGCACCTTATCAGGGCAGCACAGTAGAGCCAACCCTGTTAGCAGAGATGTGGATGAGCCAGCCCTGAAGTTGTGAGCATGGAAGTTCTGGCCCCATTACCCATCTGTCTTGTGGCAGCATGGGTAGGGAAAAGATACCTTTCCCCTCCCACCCTGAGACAGGTGGGAGAACCTCCCGGTAGTCATAAGAACTGGAGAGCTGACCTTGGCCCCCACCAGCTTCAACACTCAGGAAAGCAGGTGCTGTACCTTGCCTAGGCAACACAATGAAGCCAGCCCTGTTGTTGGAGGTGTGGTGAGCCAACCTGGAAGTAGTAAGCAAGGGAGTACTGTTCTCACCACCCATCTGTCCTGTGGTGGCACAGGCTGGGCAAGTTGCCCCCCCATCAATGCCTGAGGCAGGTGTGAGGACGGGCCCTGAGGTCACAAGAGTGGAAGAGCTGTCAGCTCCCACCAGCTGAAACACTTGGGAGAGCAGGCCCTGCACCTCACCTGGGTAACACGATGGAGCCAACCTTGTTGATGGAGGTATGGTTGAGCCAGCCCCAAAGTTGTAAGCATGGGAGAGCTGTCCCCACTACTCATCTGTCATGCAGCAGTGTGGAGGGGGAGAGATGCCCCCCTTTCCCCCACCCCTTACCGCCTGCAACAGACAAGAGAGCTGACCTTCCCCCTTATCAGAAGCAGTACTCAGGAAAGCGGGCCCTGCCCCTTGCCTAGGCAGCACAGCAGAGCTGCCCTGTGGTCAAAGGTGAGGGTGACCCAGCCCTGACATTGTGAGCAAGGGGGAGTTGTTTCCATTACTCATCTGACATGTGGTGGCATGGGTGGAGGAGGGGGGCCTCCCCTCCGTCTCCCACCCATCAACACCTGAGACAGGTAGAGGAGCTGGCCCTGAGGTAATAAGAGCAGGAGGCCTGTACCTGCCCTTCTCTAGCTGCAGCACTTGTGAGAGTGGCCTCTCTACCTCACCTGGACAATACAATAGAGCTGGTCCTGATGATGGAGATGCAAGAGAGCCAACCCTGAGGGTGTGAAAGCAGGTGAACTGGCCCCACACCTTGCTTATTGCTGCAAGACATGAATTAACTGGGGCAGTGCTGGAGATCTCACCCTGATGGTGAGGACAGGGGAGAATTGATGGGTGGACCAGCCCTGCAGCTGCGCAGGCCTAGAACCAGGATGATGACTTGGCCTGCCCCAACATCCACCCCATCTATGATCTGCTAGAGTACATGAAGGGACATGATTCACAGACCTAAAGCTGCAGGATCTCCACAACACAGGGCAACAACAGGATATCCAAGAAGAGTCCCAGTGAGGGCCCAGCATTAATAGTGTAGTAGAAATCAGAGACCTCAAACCAGACTAATGACTCTTTGCAATAAACACTTGCAAGTGAAGATACATGGACAAAGGGGTTTGCTGTGTAACTTACTGTGTCACACTGCAGCTTCAGTGATGAGATTTTTAATCCCCCCTTTTCCTCTTAAATTTTGTTTTATTTTGGGGGCATTCAGGGGTGGAGAGCAGATATAAAGGGATGGGAGAATGAGTGGGATCAAGATACTTGATGTAAAAGACACAGAATAAATAAAAAGAAAGAAAAAAATTTTTTTAAAAAGAAAGGAACCCAAGTGTATGTTTGTACGTATTTTTTTAAATAAAGGATTCAAAAATTTAAAGGCTGTTTGTTCTCTTGTAAAGGCATTTGTGATAAAATTTAAAATGGTGGTGTTGGGATGGGCAGAGGAAAATAGGAAATCCTAAGGGGACTAAAGATGGCCAAATGCCACTTCAAGGGACACAAGAACCAGCAATGATTTTTCTGATGCCTGAGAAGAAAGGTGAGCACAAATCTTTTGGGAGGCAGAAGCAGAACAGCCTTTTGAGAAGTCTGAAAGGAGAGAGGATGCCTTTAAGGCTCTGGTGCAATAATGTGCAATAATCCAGAGAAGGCAAAGCACACATTTCTCCTCATCTTACCCCTTCATTAGCAGAGAGGATCAGAGAGCGCATTTATAAATGGAATGCCTTCTAACACCTTGATTCAAGGCTAGAGAAGCTGCCTAGGTAGCAGATGCCCGCAGCACCTAAGTTAGCATGAAAATATTGTGATAGTTAGGATTTCTATCGCTGTGGTAAAAAACCATGACCAAAAGCAACTTAGAGGTTAATTGGGCATTGTGGTTCCAGAGGGCTCAGAGTTCATCACTATCATGGTGGAGAAGCATGGCAGCAGGTAGGCAGGCATGGCAACTTGAGCTGCATCCCAGTGTTCACATCTTAAACTCTAAACAGGAAGCAGAGAGATAAAACTCTAAGTGGTGCCATCTCTAAACTCTCAAAACTGGGCCCCCAGTGATAAACTTCCTCCAGCAAAACTGCATCTCCTAAGCCTCCCAAACAGGACCACTAACTGGGGACCAAGAATTCAAATGCCAGAGAATGTGACAGACATCTCATTCAAACCACCATAGCTATAATCTACCAATCCACTGGCTATCTTCCAAACATGAGATACTTAAAAATAAGGAACCTTGTCCTATTCACCAAAAAGACCAATAATTCCTATGCATTTCCTTTACCCAAAACATTGCTTGGAACTTTCAGCCTGAAATTGATTTTTCTTAGCCTACCTTTTCCCCTCTGATCAAGGATCAGCCCTTCCCTTCATTCTTGACTATGGACTGGACTCTGACTTATTTTGACCATTAGAATGTGATAGAAGTGAGAGTGTGAACTTTCAGTGTTTCAGGTTTCTGTCTTTGACCTGGTGGAATCCTGATGCTCCACTTTCAGGCTATGCCACTGGGGAGACCATGCGAAGAGTCAGAGTCTTGAGAATCAGAGCAGATGAGGGAAAGGAGGCCCTACTACACATGAGGGGTTGCGGTCATCTGAACTGACTACCAGACATCTGTGGATGTGGAGTGATGTTTTCTCCCACAGTTTCCACTGGGCTGCTCTGCTACTGTCACAGGGAACAAACATAGCTGTCTTTTCCAAGACCTGCTAGGATTGCAGAAAGGGACCAAGAAAACACTGTGAATGTTTTAAGACTTGCAGGTTGGGTGTGTTTCTTTTTGAAATCCAGTAAATTTAAATGATCAGATCTAGAGCGATAGATAATTATTAGAAATTGACAATTGATAAGTGACATGCAACAACTATATATATGTATGTATACATATACATATATACATATATACACCACACCCAAACTGCAAGTCTTAAAACCTGGTGTTTTGTTTTTGAAATCTACTAATTTTAAGTGATCAAATCTAGTGTGATAAATAGTTATTAGAAACTGACAACTAATATGTGGCATGCAACAACTATATATATATGCATATATATGCATATATACATAAAACACTAGGTTTTTTGTATATATGAAAAGAAGCCAGGTCAATTGGTATGTACTTGGCACCCTCTCATCTGAGAGAGTGGAGTTGACATAAATGCTTTAGCCAGTTCACATTAGGCTTATAATATCTATCAGTGATCTCTGGTGGATTTCTGGAAAAATCTTTCCCATTTAGCAGATTGGAAAGCAATTACTCAGTCATATGGCTATAAAGTAGGTTCTGTGGACAAGAGTTCATGGAGCTCTTGAGAAGTGAATGGGGGAACCAGATGGTTTTCTGGAGTTGCCAAAGAAGGCTTCAGAGTCCATTGCTTCTGATAGCTGAGACTTTCCTACATCATCACCTGCCACAGAGAGCATGGTTCAAGCAATAGGAAAAAAGAAATCTCAAATAAGACAAGTTGAGAGGTTGGGAACATTCATAGCATCATAGGCTAGATCTGGGACTATTTTGATTCAGTAGATCTGACTAACAGTTCTAGGATTTCCAATAAGTAGAAAGTTCTGGGTTGGGTCACTTCATGGGAGAGACTGGTAAGGACTGAGCCAGGGTGGATTTGGTGGCATGACAAGTATTGGGGGTTTCAGCAGAGATTTGGTGTCATGTGACCTGAAAGGGCTTTCACATTTTGAAATTTGAAAGATGGGTAGAGCTTCCAAGTCACGACTCTCCCCACACAGCAGGCTGTGTCCTTGATCACTTGTTGCTTTTGGAAAGAACATTTCCATAGGGAGAGCAGGTATTCTCTGCCTATCCATTTTCTACCATACTTAGAAATCTGTAGCAGGAATCTCTAAAGTTCTTATTAATAAAATCAAACCTGGAGCCAGGTATTGGGGTGAATGCTGGAAGACCAGAGAAACAGAACAAGCCACAGCTGCCTCACCTCGCCAATTCCTCAGCTGATCCTGTTTTCTCAGACTAGAAGCTTCTGAGTCCTCATCCAAATGTGTCTCAGCTGAACTGCTGCTTAAAGCCTAAAGGCTTATCCAGCCAAATGCTTCTAGTTTCTGGTCCTCACGCCTTATATACCTTTCTGCTGGGATTAAAGGCGTGAGTCACCATGCTTGGCTGTTTCCAATGTGGCCTTGAACTCACAGAGATCCAGAGGGATTTCTACCTCTGGAATGATAGGATTAAAGGTGGGAGTGCCACCATTTTCTAGCCTTTGATTCTAGTGACTGTTCTGTCTCTGACCCCAGATAAGTTTATTAGGGTGCACAATATTTTGGGGAACACAATACCACCACAGAAATCTTCAAGGTTCTGGTGCTAATCTCATTAATTTGTCTTTCAGGTGCTCACATGGGTAACAGATTTAGGAAGTAAGATTTTCCTCTTGTGATTGGTGCCAAAGATATTTTTACTTGACCACTCTTGAGTGAGTCCATGTCTTGAAACTTCTAGGCAATCTGTGTACTGCTTTGTAAATTCTAGTTTTGGCAAAGAACCCTGCTGAATCAACCTGACAGGAACTTCACTGTGTCTGATCAGGATTCTTACCCCCACTCCTTACTTCTTGAGGGGAGGTCTGGGCACCCAGGTCTGTCTTGACCAAGCATCTGGTTAGGTGGGACTGACCAGGCTCCTCTGCTGATGTTTCTTAGGTATTTCTATCCATTGATATCCCTCCTACTCTCTGGCTTTACTATTTTGCGTGCTCATATTGTATTCCGAGTGAGCTCCATTTCTCTCTCACTGCAAAATCTCCCTGTGGTTGTCATTACACTTATCATGAAGGTCCAGAGTAAAGCCTTTTGTTACCCGGCTTTGCCGAGTAATTTTCCTTTCAGTGTTAGAAAATAAATATACAATGCTTCCGTGCTCTAGATACACCTGTGCATAATGAACACAAAGAAAATCGAGTCTCCGGAGAAGGAGGAGGTTTCATAGATAGCTTCAAAACATTTATGTATTAGAAAAGTATGGGTTTTTTTGTGGCACATTTCTGAGATCACAGAACAAAACAATACGGACGTCTATGAGTGGGCTAGCCCCTGCTCTGGCAATGGAGTTACTAGGCTTTAAAGGCCAGAGAAAGTTTGTTTATCCCTCTGATTCCTGAGATTTATGATATTCTTCATCAGGCAGAAGGAATTGCAAGATTTCTTCCAGTTTCAAATGAAGGCAAAATTTATGAGCAGTCATTCGAACTGGCCCTCTCTTCTGGAGACTGTTTCATTTACGGCTGTCATTTAGAGTTGGGATTGATTTATCCCCATGGTTCAGCGCCACACAGTCACCTGAGAGCAAAGGCGTGTGTGTGGTGTTTGTGAGGCCGAGCACGAGACTGATGGTGTCCGAGCTCCCCGCGGGCTTGACCTGTCCTGTCCACTCCTCCAACCTTGCTGGGCTGCACGGAAGGCAGAGCCTGTCTAAAGCCAATCATGGAGCAAAGCCATCTGAAGCCTCTCCAAGAACACACGGGAGGAATTCAGCGTTACAGCAAGACTTAAAATTTGCAGCCTCGTCCCACCTCTATCCAATCATGCCTCTCTCTAAATTCTCTGTGAACCTTTCTCTAACTGGAGTGGCTGCATTTTATTTTTAGTTTAGCGCTCTCTCTCTCTCTCTCTCTCTCTCTCTCTCTCTCTCTCTCTCTCTCTCTCTCTCTCTCTCTCTCTCTCTCTCTCTCTCTCTCTCTCTCTCTCTCTGTTGTGTATGGGTCAGAGGTCATTCTCAGATGCCGTTCCTTAGGCTCCACCTGCTTTTTTCTTTGAAACAGGGTCTCTCACTGGCCTGAAATTTTGATTCCAGGAATCCCCCTGTCTCCACCACCCCAGCCCCAGCACTTGGACCACAAGTGCATGCCTTCATACCTGGCTTTCTACTTAGCTCTTTATCACGCCAATCAAAATCATTCTCTTCCCAGTTGTTTGGGAGGGCATCCAGGCAGGGTGGTCGGGATTCTTCCCTCGTACATGGGCAGGCTTTTGGGAGCCCTGTGACTGTGGTGTGACGCCTTGCACAGCCTTGGTGCAGTGGGGGAGGGGCTTGGACCTGCCTAGGCTCAGTGTGCTGGGCTCTGCTGACTCCCCATGAGAGACCTTGATTTGGGGGATGGGAGGGTAGGGGGTGTCTAAGGAGGGATGGTTGGGGGAATCTGTGAGTGGTATGTAGAGTGAGTAGAAAGTTTCTTAATAAAGAAAAATGAAAAAAAAATCATGCTCTTCCTTTCATTATCTGAATTGAGCTAGGCAAAGACAAGCTAGGAGTGAACTGAATTAGAGTTCTTCCTCCTGCAACAGGAGGCCATGTGGATGATGAGAAAGTGTTCTGAGTGCTGAACCTCATGTGCCCATGGTCCTCTGAGAATTTTGTCTCGGCGGCTGTAAGGACAAGCTTGCAGGAGAATGAGAAACTATAAATCATCACCACTGATTCCATTGTTTACCAGCCAAAACCCCACATGTCTGTGGACCATAGATGCAGAAGTTTAGCCCAGCCTGGTCCAGCAGAACCTGCAAGCTATTAAGAATTAGGCAGAATTATGTGGACTGACCATTGGGCTAACACTGAGGTAGAGGTAGCCAAGGACAGCACTCCACCACCTTTTTGTGTGCACATTCTTGTGTGTGTGGGTGTATGTGCATATACATGGAGGTCAGAGGTCAACTTTGGTTGGTGTTTCTCAGGAGCCATCTACTTTATTTTTTTGAGACAGTTTCCCCATTAGACAGTGAGGGGTGCATGCCACCATACCTGGCATTTTGGGTGGATGCTGGTGATCAATTTGTGTCTTCGTGATTGGAAGACACTGGCATTTACTTGCCAATCAATCTATCTCCCAGACTCTACTCTCTTCAAGCCATTACAACCCAGGACAAGGTCTAACTTCAATCCCAACTCATCCTACGTGTGTATCTTTGACTCTTCAAACCTACTCTGATTTTCCTTTCAGTCATTTTTTAAAATTAATTAGATATCAACCTTAACTTGCATCCTGCATCCCCCCCTTTCCTCTTTTGTATAAAGGGTTCCTATTGTTATTTTGCCTCCTGGATCCACCAAAATGATATCTTTTTTTGTTTAATTTTTTAAATTAATTATTTAATTAATTTATTTATTATTTAATTATTATTTAATCCCATGGTCATTAAATACTCCCTGGGGTCAGCATCTGTATCCTGCACCCGTCCTAAGACCTCACTGACTACACAGTGCTGCTTCCTGGTTGTAAATCCTGCTAATTGCTTGCCTAGGGAATGCTCTAGAAGGATGATACTAACCATTTTGCTGTCCTTTTTAATTGATGAGTGTTTTTGCAACCCTTGATGCCTGGCTTATTCACCTCATTTCTTCCTGACAACTTCCAGGCAAGCTTCTTCCATTCCAACCTTAGGGAGCCTGTTTAATTTCCCAATTACTTTCTCTGTTAAGAACATTTCTAGTCATCTGTATCTAACCCAAACTTCCCCTTCTATAGTTTCAGGCCATTGCTCTTTAGTCTACAACCTCTGAAAGGAAGAATAATTCCCCTGATTCATTTGTTTTATGATCACAAAGCTAACTGTTTATACATTGTAGTTTCTGTTTCCCATGGAGTCTCTTTTCGGTTAGATTGGGGGAATGAGATTTCCCTATCCATCTCTTCTCTGTTCCTCAATTCTTCATTTACAAACCTCTATGCTCTCTCTAGAGTTATTATTTAGGGATTGTTCTTTCCTAGTTGATGTATATTAATGGCTGTCATTTGAGTAATGTTTATTCGGTATGTGAGGTGTTGGGTTAAGCATGATTAGATACATTGCTTTGTTTGACTCTCAGAATGAGGTGAGCACTGTTATTAACATTAAGATGTACAGAATCTTAGAAGGATTAAGTATCTTCACAAGTCTGTCTCTCTGGGTAGTGGTAAGATCAGGGCTATCACCGGTCACTCCTTGAAGTGCTCTACCACCGAGATTGTCCCTTTAGGATGGAATGACCAGAGTTCAAACCTGACCCTACTGCTGCCAGATTGGTGAATTTATGATAATGCTTAAATTTTCTAATGATAACACCTGCTTTATTCTGAGGGTCAAAGAAATCATGTGTCTCTATTTGCTTAGCATGACCCCTGCACTGGTAATTCATGGATGAGGCTAGGAGGACTCCTGTTAGAACTATCATGGCCAGTACTCAGGCCAGGAATTAGCTTATCTTGGGCCCATCAACAGCACATGACAAGATACCTGGATGGTTAGTTGGAGTCATTATGATGAAGGTTATAAATGCTGAGGACACTGTGTCTTTTATTATGCTTGAATCCATCATCAGATAAACCTTTAGAGATGGGGTCTCACTATGTAGTCCTGAATGGCCTGGAGCTCCGTGTAGACCAGGTTGGCTTTGAATTCACAGAGGTCCAATCCCCTTTCCCTCCCAAGTGCTGAGATTAAAAACATGTGCTGTCATGCTCAGAATATTGCTTCTTTCTTACACTGTACTCTTGATGCTTAGCTTTAAAGTATAAAGAGTAATCAGGAAAAATTGGTTGAATGACCAAATTATAATGATATTACAATATAATTTGGTTAGAAGATGACCTCAAATGCAGAAAACCCATACATGGTTCACCTCACTTTATTCTCTGTTTACATTCTCTTTGCTTTTCCAGATGATTTATATCTTCTAAACCATAGAAACGCCATTATCAGAAAATTAAAAGTAATGCTTATTGGAGAAATGTCCAAAGGACAATGAGTGCATGGGGAAAATGCAGTCTGATAGATAGCTAATGAGAAGCAGATGTGGCTACAGCCTCCACCTTCTACTGGGTGCTTTAGATGACATTGAATGAAATTAAATACCATGGCAGAGATTCACCAATTTCAGGTAACATCCAAGAGTTCTGAAACTGCTGAGTGAACAGTTTTAGCATTATATTATTGTCTCTCAGTAGGGAAAGTGTTTTTGACATAATTACCACCTCCCAGAACGCTGCCTCAGTCTGTGGGCCTATGGGAACCACCTGTTTTATGATAGAAACCTACACTAGCCTCTTCCAGTCAGTTCTCTTTCTTAATGAGCAAGCATTGCTTGCAATCACTTGGACACAATTGGAGTTAGCCTAAGAACCTCTGTTATGGGACATCATTTTCTTGCACTGTGTTTTACACAAAGCTGATATCATGTCTTCATACCTTTGCTGTTCCTCTTCTCATCTTGGCCTCCAGAGAAAAACCATTCAGGAAATATTATAACTGGCCAAAACTTGAGTGGTAGTCATACAGTCTGGACTGATTAATGGCCATGGGCTGAGGTGCAATTACTGACTCAAAATAGGTTGGAGATCTTTTCTTAGACTAGTTATTGGGCCCAGTGTAGTAAATATATGTACTTCTCATTTGCAGCATCTTTTGGAGAAAACATATGGTATAGGCACACAGAGCCTATTCATTTTTGATACTCAAGATCACTGTCCTAGTTAGCGTTGACTGTCAACAGCCTAGAGTAATCTGAGTCAACTACCTAGATCAGATTGGCTTATGGGTATGTCTGTGGAGAACTAACTTGATTGTTAATTGCAATAGGAGGGCGCATCCCACTGTGTGTGGCATCATTCCCTGAGCTAGTAATCCTGGGCTGCATAAGAAATCCAGCTAAGTATGAGCCTGGATACAAGTTAGCTAGCAGTATTCCTCCACAATTTCTGCTTCAGGCTCCTGCCCTGACTTCTCTTAATGATGTACTGTAACCTAGAAGCGAAAATAATCCCCCTATGTCCTTAAACTTCTTTGGGTCAGAGTGTTGTATCAGCAACAGAGAGCAAACTAGGACTGAAGTGAAGATAATACTTATGTAGACATTAGACACTGAGAATTAAGTGTGTATATTTGTATATACATATGCATCATATGATCTACGTGTTTATTAGTTATCTCAGTATCACTGTGCCCATAAAGTTACTACCCCTGTTGCAAAGACAGTGCCTAGTGATTGATACAAAGTAGGTGTTAGGCAAGCCTGCTAGTTTACTAGTTATGAACTGAGCCAAGTGTGAGGAGTGGTTTTCCAAGAGAGGGGGCTTGGGCTGTTACCTCACTTGTGTGTGTTTCCTCATCACAAGGCTTGTGATGTGGCCCAGACAAATGTCTTTGTCTTTCAGCTCAGCTCCTTGCTAATGGATACCACTGATACTACTCCTATTTGAATTCAGAAGGATCCAATCCCAGGTAATCTGAACTGCAACTCTAGGACATTGTTAATCTTTCTGGTCAAGGTCAAGTTTGGTATGGGATGAACCTGTGAAGAAAATCAAGTATCTCTTTGGTCTTTCATGCAATTGTAGCTATGGCCACAAGCATGCAACCCCAGGCTATGCACAGTTCTTCACTCTTCAGAATGACATGTTGGAATAGTGTCAGAGGCATTATCGCCTTTTGTCCCTGGCTGAAGGGCCAAGACCAAGGATATCACAATCAAACAGCTTGATTTCTTTACTTGTGTTTGGTTAGGATCTGAGTTTAGGATTGATTACCCATAGTCCAGTAGTGGCCAAAAGGCAGATTTACTCCTTATCAGCACCATTGACAAAGTTAATCAATAAGCACATAGTGTGATATGATACTCTTGTTGACAGGTGAACTCCAGTTCTGTTTTCCCAAAGAGTTAGCCGTCTTGTGAGTGAGTCAGATTTTTTGAAAAATATATGCAATGGTAGCACCCTGGGTTTATAAAATCTTCAATGGTTTCTATTGCTCCCAGAATACATTTTGAGGACCTGTAAGACTTCTGGTTTGCACTATGGCCTCTCAGCACACAGCACTATTTAAATTAATTAAAATTTAAAGTTTAATTAAATTGAAAAGTTCAGTTTCACAACTGCACCAGCCTCCTTTTTAGGTACAAAATAGTCACATTGCTTTGGTGAGTATAGAGAACACACTGTTGTCAGGGGTGGTTCCAGACCTGCCTGTTCAGGTGTCAGAGGCCACATACTACCTACCTTTGAGATCATCTTTCACCCCCTCCCCCCAGGGCAAAACTCTTTCTCACTGTTATTTGCATTTTTTTCTTTGCCTCCCTAAGTCCACAGGTTGCAGGTTAAGCTACTTTCTCTAAAAGACTTTCTCTGACTGTTGCCACCAATCTAAATCACTCAGCCCACTGAGCTCCTCTCCCAGCCACCTGCCCTATTCTCCCATTGAAGTATTTTCATGGATAAAGCCCGACTTCTCAACGCTAAGCTGTGAGCTCACAAATGCAATCACACTTTAACCCCAGTGTTCACCCTAGCAGAGGTGCTCAGTAAATATTTGTCGAATGAATGGATATTTGATTAAACAAGTCCTCCTGTGTGACACCTCCCAAAGACACATCCTTTGCAGTGTTCAGACAGGAGGGACAAGACTATGATTTCCTCTTTCTGTAACCACCATCTTGCTCCTATCGCTCTGCTGAGGGCCACCTTTAGACTCCTTTGAGATCTGCTCTTCCAGGCTGTCCTTTCAGAGCCTGTTTTGGTGGCATGTCTGGGCTACAACTGCATTATCAGGCTGCGTGTTTCTTTGGGAAGAAGGAAGGTAAGTTGACAGATTAACTAGGCTTGCTTGTCCATGATCTGTGATTTGCTTATTTTTCATTATACTTGGCAAGGTAAACTGTGATATTTTCCAGTATGCCCACTTTATAAATCAGTTATCCTTGATAATTACTGTTGGTGCTGTGGCTCATCACTGAACACTAGTCTTACTCACAAACTGAATAAGACATAATTTCTTGTTGTTGAAAGGGGGAATGATCAACTTGAATCAGCAGTAAATTCAGTCCAAATTTACTAATAACGCATGATCCATGGTCCATGGTCCACAAGTGATGGCTTCTGGTAGGGTAGTTATTGGGGAAGGACTCAGTTTTCTTTAAGGGGATAGCTACCCAGAGTTTGACCATAGTCCAGTGAGTATATGGGCAACACAAATTGGACTTTTTCTCCTCCTTTCTCCTCCTTTCTCCTCCTTTCTCCTCCTTTCTCCTCCTCCTCCTCCTCCTCCTCCTCCTCCTCCTCTCTCCTCCTCCTCCTCCTCCCCCCCTCCTCCTCTTCCTCTTCTTTCTCCTCCTTCTTTTCCTCCTCCTTCTCTTCCTTTTTTTTTAGGGGTGGTGATAAGGGTGAGGGGTGGACCTGGGAGAATTGGGAGGTGAGTGTGATCGGGGTTTATGATGTGAACTTGCCAAATAATTAATAAAAATATTATGAAGAAGACTTTTCCCCCCTTAGGGTAAAGCTAAGCAGGTGATGTGTGGGGCACGGAAGCAGGAGAGGGCATGATATAAAGTTGACAGGATTAATTCATTTTTAAAATCCAACTTTCTCCCCATTTTATTTACTTCTTTCTTTTTTGAGATAGAGTCTCACTATATAGTTCAAATTGACTTTGAACTCACTATGTACCCCACAGGCTGACTTTGAATTCCAGATCTTCCTGCCTCCACCTTCCAAGTGTGGGATTACAGGCATGTACCACCAGGCCTGGATTTTTCTGTTTTGTTTAATCTTATTGGTGATTAAAATGGACACTGGGCAGATACGGAGATTTATAATCTTAGTTATTTGGGAGGCTGAGACAGGAGAATCTGAAGTTCAAGGCCTGCCTGGGTTCAAAGTGAGTTCATATCCAACTTAATGAGACCCTGTCTCAAAGTGAAAAGTAAAAACTGGTCTGGGAAGGTAGTTTATTGTATAGTGCTTCCAATCTGTGCTACTCAGAGCCATGTGCTGTTCTAGGTTCCCTTTCCATTGACTGTATCCTATGTGATGAACCTTCTAGTTCATCCCAAGGGCCACAGGAACAAAACAACTCAGTGCTATGACACTGTGATATCATGAGAAATGTTTATTTGGTCTCTGCCCTTGGTCTCGCAGCTCTTGAAATCCTTGAAATCTCTTTTTGCAGTGATAAGAATATCCTACATCTAATGGGAAGGATGGTGTTTGGGGCCTTCTGGTTGGCTTTAGGATGGGGTCTGGTCTTAGGAAATACCAGGACATAGGTAAGGAGTACATACTTTCAGCTCTACCCTCTTTTCCAACTTCCAGGAATTAGAGAGGAGCAGGCTGAGTGTATCACCAATAGACAATGATGCAGATGATAGTGTCTGTGTAATAACATCTTCATAAAAACTTAAATGACTAGGTTCAGAAAGTATCCAGCCCACTGCTCACAAAGATGTTCCTGCAAGGCATTGGGACTGGAGACCAAAGGGAAGCTCAGGTCTTTATCAATTACCTTGCTAGGCACATATCTTTGTCTGGTGGTCTTTTCTCCACCTTCAGAATTTCTTCTTATGTTGACTGTTGGGCAGTTTAATGAGCATCCAAGGTTTGGAGCCAATGACCATAGGCTGGAGTTCCTTGCTCCTATCCTATTCCCTCTGCTAAGAAGATAAAGTGAACACCAATTTATGGCATCAGATGTGCTTTACAGCTATGACCAAATAACCTATGAGTTAGAGCAAAGCTTCTTAAGTGTGAAGGTGTGAGGAAGTCACCTATCCTGTTCGATACAAGTCTACAATATGATGTAACTTTCCACACGAAGTTCACTTTATTTCTGACCATTTATTTATAACCATCCACCCAGAGGTACACCATCATCTACATGGTGATTCTGGAAGCTGAGATTTCTATTTCTGACTCATAACACACTTGTCTCAGATGGTTCCAACCATCTCTAGTCTGGTCCTCCTGTATCTTGTATTTCTCAGCACCAGAATTCTTGTTTTATGGATTCCAAAGGAAACTGGGAGAAAGGATGGACACAACAGGTAAAAAGATTTCTGCAATATTTGAAAGTCCTCCCCTTCCAAATAAAATCAACTCTGGTTCATGGTTCCTGCTCACCCATGTAGAAGTAATCCACATACAGTCATTTGATGGGCCTCATTGACTCCCCCAGGCTTCACACACCATGACATGAGAGTGGAGTCTGGGAGCCATCATTCTGATGGATAAAGCAGGTCTCAGACTTCTCCTTCAGACATTCATCCAGCATCACTGCTCTAGCAGGCCTAGAGATGGTCCACAGCATAACAGCTTCCATACTAGATGAATGCTGTGCTTTGGGCCCCTGTGGTCACAGTACTGAGTGCCAGGTTGTCTCATTGGGCCTTACACAACCTCTACCCAAGGTCCCATCTAGAGGTAATGTCTGGCAATGGATCTTAGCTTCCACTCCTGATGAATCCCCTAACACTCTGTTCTCTGGTGGAAGTAGGTATGTGTCCAACCTTTTGACCTTGCAACACAGCATTACCATACAAAGTTCACCTTGAAAGGAATTAAAAATTACAAACAAAAAATACAATGTTTTAAATAAAGTTACAGTTTTGAGTTGGGCTATATGCATAGCTATCATTGGTCAAATTCACTACAGCGCACAGGCTGTAGGCTGTAGGCATCCAGCTCTCTAGGAATGGGCTGACCTTCCCCCTTTCTTCTCTGCTCTTTTCCCCATAGATGTGGCTATTCTGTGAGCACCTACAATGAGCCTCATCCACACTGTGACATGCTATGGAAAAGTACAGACCACATTCTGAAGACTTGACACAAAAGAAATACAGAGTATGCCAGTAATGATTCTTTTCAATAGTTTTGTGTTCAAATAATATTTGAGCCATTAACCCTGGATTAAATACACATATTAAAATTAGCTTTACTTATTCTAGCCCACCATCTCAAGTATTTACTAGACAATTTAAAATTCATACTCTATTTCTGCTGGGCAGGATGCAGGAGGTCCAGTATCTTGCTGTTGACCTTTGAATAAAATCCAGGCTAGGGAGAAGGTGAGCGGAGTGGACTAAGAGCAGCTCACTGCTACCCATCGGCCCAGATGCACAAGTGAACATTAACTCTGTGTTCTCCCCCAGCTCCCCAGGAGCCTAGGTAGGAGCTTGTGTTAGGACTAATCTTGAATGATGTGGGTGAAGAAGGAAGAATTCCTCCCTCTTTACCTCTTGGGCTTAACACAGAGGACAGGACTAATAAGTTGTACCCTGGTAGCTTCTCTTATTCTTAATCTTCTGTCTGAGTGATAAGATGAAGAGACTGAAAGCCAGTGAGGGCAAGAAACTTACCCAAAGGTTTAGTGATTGACAAGAAGGAGGAGCATCCTGGTTTCTGCAACACTCCGCAGCATCCATCTAGTCTCCCAAAGGGAGGTGGAGACTGGAGACGGGCAGGAAACTGTGCCAAGGGATGGAGCATCACACCACGCTGGCTTTTCAGCATGTTTACTTGAGTGACTATGATTTATGGCCAATGATGTGAGTTCAACCTCACCCTTCCTCTTAAAAGGCTGTCATTTATATTTCTTCTGGCATTCCATCTTCAGTTATTGATGTAAAAACTATTCTAGGGGCCAGTGAGCTAGCTCAGCAGGTAAAGATGCTCACTGCCAAGCCTGCGAATCTGAGTACAGTCTCTGGGAAGCCACATGGTTGACGGAGGGAACTGACTCTTGCAAGCTGTCCTCTGAGCTTCACATGCCCACTGTAGTGCGTGTGTGTGCACACACACACACACACACACACACACACTCACACACTCACACACTCTCACACACACATACGGTAATCATAAAAAGAAAAGGCGAGATTTTGTGGTGATGATATTTTCCTTTATTTGTTTAATTCATTACTGTAGCTGTTTTCCATGTTTTCCACCCTCGTGAGACAAGACAAGCTAGAAAGGGACAAAAGAGCGCCAGTCACATTCCTGTGCTGTCACATCACCTCTGCCCTCATGAGAGAGCTCCCCAAGGGGAGGCTAGGCACTGAGCCTCTGTCAAGGCACCAGCTGCATTCGGCAATGGGAACCGCTTCTCCTTAGGAGGGTGGATGCCTTTCTTTTAATCAAATACAGACCAGCTCATGTGGAAAGGTTGTGAGAGTCTTCAGGGAACACAGAGATGCTGAAAGACGTAAGATCCAGCTAAATTCTGTGCGTGCTCCCCTTACAGAGCTGGTTTCTTCTGCCTCCCTCTCCCCTGGGGATCACACTGCTTTGCTGCATTAGCAGCTCTAGAAAGAGGTTTGTATTTCTTAGTGGACTTTTCTGAAGACTGGAGTCTAGCTTTCTCCTTGGGCTTATCTGCAAGTGACAATAGAGGTCTTGTAACTAGCCCAAGGTGCTTTTTCAGACTGCGATCAAACTCGAGGAACAGTCCAGCTCACTTCAGTTGCTCCTCACTGCCCGCACAGTCTAGGAGGTCCAGAAGGAGACCTGGGTTCCGAACTCTCTTTGGTGCTGGCTAGAGTGGAGAGCCCACCACAGAATGGTCCAGTTCGGGAGATGGCTCTCCCTGTATCAGCCCATTCACTTTGAGTACATCTTCAAGGAGAGTTATGTCTAAGACAACAGGATGAGTAAACACTGGAAGGCAGATGAATCTCTGACAGTCCTTAGTTATCTCATAATCATGGTTGCTCATTACGTATTATTTTTATTTACTTATTTTATGTGTCTGTTCATGAGTGTGGAGGTACACGAGTACGTGCCTGTGCACACGTGTGTGGGGGTATGCACGTGGAGGCCAGAGAGCAATCTCAGATATCATTCTGCCGTAAGTGCTGTTCACCTTGTTTTGTGAAATGGAGCTTCACTGGCCCAAGGCTTGCTGGCTAGGCTAAACTGACTGCCAACAAACTCCAAGGATCTGCCTGCCTCAGCCTCCCCAGCAGGGATTCTAAGCCTGCCTGGCTGGCTTTTCCCCCCGCCCTGGTCATGGGATTGGAACCCAGGCCTTCATGCTTGCAGAACAAGCACTCTGTGGACTGAACCACCTCCCTGGCCTGGCTATTCAACTTGTGAGAATCTGCTCCATGCCATTGACATTGCATATGAGCTTTCTCTCTTTAGAAATATCCTTTATGTGTGGCTTATCTCGTTGTGCTTTGCTGAGACTGGATGCTAGCCAGCCAGGCCAGACTCCTTGCTTAGCTGTAAAGATCATGTTCTGTGGGATATCTGCCCTTCAGTAAAGTGATAACTGTGTTTCACATGATGGGTTTTGTTGTTGTTGTTGTTTTAGCGTGTAAAATTTGCCTGGAGTTGATTTTGAAAGTCAGGAACAGAGACAGCATTATGACCATGTTCCTCAGAGAAAGAATTAAAAAAAAAAAAATCCAAGTATGGGAAGGAAGGCAGCCAGAGGAAGAAAACAAGAAAAGTTCACTAGCAACTCAGTAGGGGGTGAGGTAGAGCAGAATAAATCCCAGAAAGCTGGAGTGGCCAAAGGGCATTCCACACATAAAAATGCTGGAATGTACAATTTAAAATTGTTTGTGTTTCCATAATATCAACTCACCCTCCATCTTCTCAGGGTCCCCTCCAAATACACAAGATAGCACACCATCCCCACACACCCCACAGAGCCCCAAGAGAGATGATTCCTATGCCCTTGTAGTTTTGTTGGAGGTAAGGGGAGACTTGAGTCCCTCTGTATCAAGATGACACAGATCAATTTCAGCAGAAGTAGAACCTGAGAACAAAGACAGCCATGAGGATGCAACTGGCCCCAATTTTTAAAGATAGTGGCAGAGAGTTCTGGGTGCATAAGCTCTGGGACAGTGAGTGATGTCTAAAAATCAAGGTGGGCACTGCTTAAGGAAGAATTAGACCCTGAGACTATCTGCCAGGCCCTGCACGTATATACGCAGGTATATGTGTCCCTGATCACAGTCGTGCAACAAAACAAAGGGTTCAGCTTCATCAAGATTCTAGAATCAGAGGGAACCCAGCAGAAACTCCCAGTTGCCTGGTTATATGTGATTGGACACAGTTTCGTCCCCACCCTCTCCTCTTCTCCTCTTCCTCTCTCCTTTATCTTAAGGCTGTATATAGAAATTCACGCTTGATGTCCATTGAGAAAGAATCCTCATGAACATATGAATCAAGCTAAACCAAGACGGAAAACTTTACATGAGTCCTTCCTAAGGAGTTTTTCCTGGTAAAGAGGGTAGGGTGGGGAAGAAAGGGATGGAGTGGACCACACGTTCTCCATGTGATGAAACAACTTCTCCACTGTCTATTTTATGCTCATTTTTAGATCAGGAAATCTCCATAGAAGATATAGCACTATATAAATTAGTATAATATATATACACATTTTGAAGAATAAATTATTCACTTTTAAGTAGACCACAGTCAGGGAAGTTCATAGGACACCACCATCCCAGGATTAGCCGTGAGAATCTTGCAATCGTTCTATCTATCACATCATCTGCCCAGAGTGACTCGACGTCTTTCTTTCTCATAAAAACTGACTTCTTCAATAGTTCCTTCACATTCATTTCTGTTAACCCCTGGCCTCCCACAGCATTCAAGCCATGGAAAGGTACCATTCTCTTTATGGACATGTTAGTATCTAATCTGAACATATATATTTCAGGCTTTCCTCACTGTGCTTGATGATCAGGTATCCACAGAAACCTTCTGATAAAATACTACATTCTCCGCCACAGTGGATTTATAGTTTACTTTTAAAATAACTCACTTGAAATTTAATAGCAAGTTTTAAAGCCACATCTAACCAAAGTCTTGTTAGTTCTAGCTTTTAACAACGTGTTGGCACACTGGCCCAGGCCTTCCTAAGCTACTGAGAGGAACAGTCTTGCTATTGTGCTGTGTGTTGGTGCTGTCTTCATGGCGTATAGGAAAATAAACCAGAAATATATGCTGGGGGGTAGCCTGTTAATAAACTCACTGATATATGATGGCTAGGAACACAGTGTAGCATGAATCTTCAAAAGTCTTATTAATAAAAACAAACCAAGGTATTGGGGTGAATGCTGAATGATCAGAGAAACAGAACCAGCCACAGTTAACCTCACCAATTCTTCAGCTGATCCTGTTTCCTCAGACTGGAAGCCTCTGAGTCCTCATCCAGAATGAATCTCAGCTGAACTGCTGCTCAAAAGCCTAAAAGCTTAACCAGGCTCTAGTTTCTGGTCCTCACACTTTATATACCTTTCTGCTTCCTGCCACCACTTCCTGGAATTAAAGGCATGTGTCACCATGCTTGGCTGTTTCCAGTGTGGCTTTGAACACACAGAGATCCAGATGGATCTCTACCTTCGGAATGCTAGGATTAAAGGTGTGTGTGCCACCATTTTCTGACCTCTATATCTAGTGGCTGTTCTATTCTCTGACCCCCAGATAAGTTTATTAGGGTGCACAATATATTGGGGTACACAATATCACCTCAAAACAGAACCTGGACAGACACAATGTCTTTCAATTTGTAAAGCATCTGAGTGTAATTTTCAGCAGAAAAGAGGAGAGACAAAATCCTTCCTTTAGGATATTAGCTTATAGTCAGAAAAATTTAAGAACCAGAGAAATCATTTGGGGCTGGAGAGATGGCTCAGTGGTTAAGACTGAGTACTGCTCTCGCTGAGGACCCAGTTTGGTTCCAGTACCCATGGGTGGCTCACAACTGCCTGCTAACTCCAGCTCCAGGGGAGCAGACACCTTCTATCTTCTTCAGGCATTACACTTATGCATGTGATGCACACACACACACACACACACACACACACACACACACACACACACACACGGGTCTTAGTTCAAAATTGAAAGAACAATTAGTAAGTTCATTTTCATAAGCCTGTAAAGAGTTGAATAACTTTGTGTGTGGACGTGTTCGGTGACAGAACTTTTCCACGAAGGAATTGGGAAAAACCTTTGCCTTTAAGTAAAGTTTTAGAAATACATTGTAAAGAAACATAATTGAGTTGACAGAAGTTTGTGCATAAAGGTAGTCACTGCTCTATCATTATGAGTGATATAAGTTAAAAGGAGCAGCCACTGGACTGTCTAACAACTGGACAGGGGTGAGAGAAGTATGAGGTGTCTACTGATGAATACTATGAAGCCATTGAAAATGGTGTTTACAAAACCACTAAAAAATGATGTTTATTGTGGAGGCTTCAATTATACATATATAATTGAACACACACACACATACACACAATGTTTCTTCTCTCAGTGTCTCTAAAGTGATAGCTAAGGGATTTATTTTAAAAATATCTAGAAACAAAGTTTAAGGAGAGCAAGAGAGCCGATGAAAGCAGATGAGAGACAACGATACAGTACCAGATACTGGAAAGTAGGTTTATGGTTGATAACTGAGTTATATGGCAGGGAAAGCTGGACTTTGAGCCTGCTTCCCAACTAGGCAATTTCCTGCCCACCTGGGTAGAAGACTGGGGTTTTACCCTCAGCGGAGGTGAAAGCAGATTCCAGGCTTGGTAACTGTCAACATATTGTAATAACAGCCCCGAGTGCCATGGTGAAGGGGGAAATGGTGTCTGAGTAGGTGTCTATGTGCAGAACTGAATGTTTTAGTACCTGTGATGATGAATTCTGATTGTGAACTTGATGAGAGCTGGAAACGAGAAAAGGACACTACTCTGGGTGGATGTGTAAGGTTGTTCCAGAAAGGATAAACCGATGGGAAATGACCTTCACCTAGAGAGGGCAGTATCTTCCAATAGGTGGCCATGTATTTAGAGACTCAAGGAAAACTTAGGTCCTGCCTGCCTGCCTCCACTCCATTGCCTGCTTCTTTGGCTGTGCAGAAGCTTATTGGCTTGATACAGTCCTAGGTGAGTTGTTTTTTGGGTGTGTGTGTGGGGGGGAGCTTTTGTTGCCTGTATGTTGGGGTCTTATAGTCTTATAATGACACCAATAATTTTGGTACATATTTGGTATGTATTTTGGTATATATGTGTGTGTGTCTTCATTTGAGAGAGAGAGAGAGAGAGAGAGAGAGAGAGTGTGTGTGTGTGTGTGTGTGTGTGTGTGTGTGTGTGTGTGTGTGCAAGAGCCTGAGGAGATCAGAGGTGGATGTCTGGTATCTTCCTCAATCACTTTCCACCTTATATCTTTTGAGCCAGGGTCGGTCAGTAAACGTGGAGCTCACCAGTTCAGCTAGGCTGGCAGGTTGCTGAGCTTCAGGGATCTGCCTCTCTAGGCCTGCCTTTGCTTCTTGCTGGTGAGTAAGCAAACCTATTGCTGCTGCCTCTGTCCTTCACTGACACCAGACTCCAGTTTCTCTGGCCTTTCAGTGTGGACTAAGACTCGTAACTCTCCAGGAACTGCTGAGGTACCCAGCTTCGTAGGCTGAACAGTTAATTCCTCAGCCTCTCAGTGTTCAAATAACCCTGTTCAGACTAGATAGCCCTTACTGTATAAGCCAATCTAGTGAGTCCTGCTTCATTTTACACACACACACACACACACACACACACACACACACACACACACACACACTTTATCAGATTTTTTTCTTCTAGAGATCCCTGGCAAATAAACCTCCTTTCATAACTATGCTAGGACTGCTAGCCAACAAGTTGATGACCCCAGACAGGAAGTGGCCAAATTGCCTGGGTACAACCCAGCATGCCCAGAAGGAAACTGCAGACCCTGATACTACTGGCTTTTGAATGTCTGATTCTCAAGTAAGACCAGCCAAGCAGGGATCACCAGACTTCCACATAAACCAGGTTAATAGAAGAGACAGAGACCAAAATACACCCAAGCAGAAAGGAAAATAGCACGATTAATAATAGTTTCAAAGAAGGCAAGCCAAGGTATTATATCCATGAAAATCTTTAAGGGACTGTTCAGAAAAAAATTTTTTAAAGAATTTGTAAAAATAAATATAGGGCAGAAATGTTAAAAGTTCAACAAAACCTCTGGTTGAACTGAAGACACCTCTGAGAAAGTAGAACAGACACAATGGTAGATAAAGGGCAAAGACATTTCAGAAAGAGGGAAAAGAGAAAAAAAAGGAGAGGAAATGATATAAGAAAAAATTTCCTGGCTTTAAATGGCCCCTGCCACCACAAAGAATTAAAAACAAAAACCTCTGAAGCCTCCACCTTTAAATTATTTCCAAATGTCATGTGGAGACCAGAAGAGGGCACCAGATGCCCTGGAAGTGGAGTTACAGATGGTTGTGATCTGCCAGGTGGGTGCTGGAAAATGAACTCGGCTCCTCTGTAAGATCAGCAGATGCTTTTAAACTACTATGGCATCTCTCCAGACCCTTCCCCAAAACCCATTTATCAAGCAAGACATATTGAATCGAAGTGTCAGAAGCCAATGACAGAACAGGACTTTTAAATTTTTCTGAATGAAGAAAGCATTGTGCACCAGAGCATAGGAACCAGAACAATGGCCTCTGACTCCTCAGTGGTAACACTTGAGTCTTTGTGACAAAGCAGCTACTTGTTATTCATAGGGAACATGATTTCTGTTCCAGACTTTGTATCCAGCACATGGTTTTTCAAATTTGGCACTAGAATCAAGATGTTTGCAAGGCATTCAAGGTCAAAAACAAAAACAAAAACGCTGGAAAACACCAAACAAATAAACAAACAAACAAAAATCGCCTTACTATTCATACACCTTTATCAAAATTGAATAAAATACGAGGTTGGGCATATGGGATTCTGGAAAGAGTCAGTGAGCTCAGTAGAGAAAGGAGGGGATTCGCAGAAGGCTGGGGAGACATTTGGGGAGGATCGCTTGCTTCCCAGCAGCCCTTGGTACCTAATCTGACTGGAGTTGAAGGATAGAAAACTGAAGAACTCCATAAACTCCACTATGTTACATTGTATTATGTTAAGGGGGCTTGGAAAAGAATTGCAATAGATATGAGGTAGTTTGAATGTCATTGGCCCCCATAAGCTCATAGGGAGTGGTACTCTTTGTTGATATGGCTTTGGTGAAGTAGGTGTGGCCTTGTTGAAGGAAGTGTGTCTGTGGCAGGGTAGGCTTTGAGATCTCTTTTGCTTAAACTTTGCTCAGTGTCACAGACCACTTCCTGTTGCCTTCTGATTAAGATGTGGCCAGTACCACAACTGCCTGCATGCCACCATGCTCCCCGCCATGATGATAGTGGACTAATCTCTGAAACTGTAAGCCATCACTCAATTAAATGTTTTCCTTATAAGAATTGCCATGGTCATAGTGTCTCTTCACAGCAACAGAAACCCTAACTAAGATGAGATACATTGAAAATGATGCTTGTTAAATATACAGCAATCATTAACTTGAGGAAATAAAAAAGTCCCATAAGGGCCAGTCAAGGAACACTGCCCAATATTTTTATGAACTTAATCAAATAAACATTGAATACTAAATATATCAAACATTGCTATCTATTATACTGGAGGAGTGAACAGAGAGGGGGGGAGAAAGAGAGAGAGAGAATTCCTAGAGGGAAGGCATGTTTAAAAATAGCAAAATTAAGAAGGATCTATTGCGAATTATGGCAGAATGCTGTTTGTCTTCCAACACTGACTTCCTCCAGAAAATGGAGCAGGTGCACATCTCTAAAGCCCAGAGCTCAAGGCTGCTGCTGAAGCTGCAGGAGACCCACCTGTGGGAGTCCTGAGACCTCAGATGATGAACATAAAAATGGCTTGTGAAGAGAAGGTCATATTCCTGTGACTATTCTAGATTACTTGAGATGTGCTGGGAGCTAGAGGAGGAGGGAGAAGGGCAGTGTCCTGATGATAACCAAGTACACAAAGATGATTCTATGCGATCTGCAAACCGAGGTGCTAACCCATTTTATGAACCTCAGTGTGAGCATGGAAACCAACCTCTTTAAAAAGATGATTTCATTTCTTGGGATAGAAGGGGCAGAATGAAGCAAGGAGCACTGGGGAAGGGGAGGGGGGATGACAGGGGATCACACAAGGAAGCTCCAGGGTCCAGTGTTGTGTACACAGTCCTTCAAGTTCCAGCTTGGAAGTCAGCTGTCTCCAGAGCCCAAAGAATGTAAGCATTGCTCTATGAAGTGGCCTCAAGGAAAGTTTGGTCACATGAATGGGTGGCAGTTTGAGAGATGAGCATTTAGAGAAGAAATTGGAGATTTAGGGCTTGCTTGATAAAGTTCAGAAGTTCAATGAACTTCTGGGATATCAGTGCCCTGGTGACTAAAATTATGCAAAAGAAAACCAGGGCTTCTGACATTCTAACAAGTTAGCCCATGTGACTCTAATGAGAGTTCGAAATTTAATGTCATTCACTAATGGCATTAGTATGGGGTTGGAGAAGGGCTGAAATTCTTTGTAGACTGCCCGGGCTCCAACTGTTGACTGCTCCACTTAGGATCAATTGTATTGCACTGTTGTATACATACACACACATACAGACTATATTTATACACAGGTACATGTGTGTGTATGTCTGTACATCTAATAGAGTGTTATCTTACAGGGCATACATTACTCTAGAATGTAGTGTTTACTCTTATACTATAATTCTCTCCTATTAGAACTGCTGGGATACAAGAATGATTCAGTCAGGGGATAGAGATGCCTCAGCAGCTACGAGTGTGTGTTGTTCTTCTGGAGGACCCACATGGGACAGCTTGGATCCACCTCCAGGGATCTAATGCTGTCTTCTGGCCTCTGGGTAGCTGTACTCACATGCATACATACTTGTGCCTTCATGTGTGCATGTGTGGCACACACAGACACAAGTAAAATGAAAATAAAAATTTAAAATATGATTGATCTTTTTATTTGCATAATTAGCTCTCAGCTTCTTAGCAAGCTTGTGAACCATGAGTTCTCTGCAGTTTTGCCTTTTGGTGTTTCCCAGCTCAGACTTGAGTCTAATTGTCTGTGGATGCTCTTCTGGATTGTGGATCTACTGAAGGGAGAGGCTTTGATAGAGGAAATAAAGCTGCAGATGAGTCAACTGGAGCCCTTTAGATGACTTACTCAAGTTCAGATCACTTTCCGTGTGGATTCCTCTTTACCACACTCTAGTAGTCAATGCAGTCATCTTACAGGTGCTGTGATTAAGAAAGAAAGAAAGAAAGAAAGAAAGAAAGAAAGAAAGAAAGAAAGAAAGAAGGAAAGAGAGAAAGAAAGAAAGAAAAAAAAGAACTTGACAAAAGAAACTTGAAGGGAGAAATGGTTTCTGCCACTTAGAATTACTGATTGCAGTTCCTCATGTAGGAAAGTGAAGACAGGAACCTGAACTAGTTAGTCACACCCACAGTCCCAAGCAGAGGGAAGATGCATGCTTACTTGTGTTCAGCCTCCTCTACACGTGTGTGGTCCAGGAGTCCCTGCTTGAGAATGGTGCTTACCACAGTGGGCATGTCTTCCCTCTTCAACAAGACAATCCCTCATTGACCTGAGATGCTCACAGGTCAACCTGATCCAAGCAATTCCTCATTTAGACTGTCTTGCCAGGTGATTCAAGATTGTGTCAAGGTAGCAATTTAAACTAACCACCATGCTTGTTGAAGACTTCTTGATTCCGTGAGAGAAGTGACGCCCAGAGGACTCTTTGCTCATGGCCACCTGGAGCTTTTCTCTGCCTCTTCGGTCTCCTGTGTCCTGAAGTGTAGTATGCTCAATGTAAGTAGATCTCCTACCTGTGGCACTCATGCCTCTGCAGTTAGAGTGGGAGAGCCATTCTTCCCACTGACACTGTTCATTCATCCAGTCAATGGTTTCCATAGTTACTACTATTAAATATTTGATTACACATGATTCACATCAAATAGCAAGTCAATCAAGATCTTCAGATAATCTATGTCTTGGTATATTGGTTTCCATAAATGCAAATTCCACCTGGCGACCATGAACTTGAATAAGGAAAAAATTCCTTTTGAAGTTGTATTCTATAGTTAGAGGATGTCCATTTACCAAGTACAACTCCCAGAAACCATTAGAGCTAGGGTCAGCAAGCCAATAGTCATACCCAAATTCAGTCTACTGTCTGCTTTTATACATAACATTTTTTGGGGAATATAGTCATTCTCATTTCTTGATGTGTGGTGTGGTCACAAATGGTAGAAGTGAGTATTGACAGGGACTGAAATATTTAACTTCTATCTTGTATAGAATATTTTTGACTATTTCTGCATAAAAACATGTTTTCTTTTTACTGAACTTGGCTGTTCCTATATTGTTGGATGATTTTGTTTTGTCAGTGCTGGGGATTGAACCTGGGCTTTCACACAGACCAGATAAGTGCTCACCACTAACCTACATGCCAAGCACTTGTTGACTGAATTGACATTGGATTTTTTTTTTTTTTTTTTTTTTTTTGGTTTTTCGAGACAGGGTTTCTCTGTGTAGCTTTGTGCCTTTCCTGGATTTTTATAGTGATTTTTTTTGTCAATTATGTCATTTTGGCTTCATAAATATCCAGGAATGGTAGAAAGGTATTAGGAACAAAATTTTATAAATGTGACCGGTGAGAATTGTTTTAGGAATATTTATAATAGAAGGTTCTGGACCATTTTCAGAGATGGTGAGTTCACAGTTCTGGAGCAGGGCTGGTATGGGTGATTCTGGGGCACATAGATGTTGAGGGTGGCTGGATAAGATGTAACTGAGGACCGTTTTCCTGTGTGATCCTGGGTGAAGCCCTTTGCTAAGTCTTGTTTAACTTGTATAAAGTAGACCAACACTTCTTCCTCTACATGGTGTTCTGGGGACCAACTGAGGCAATTCTTACAAAATGCCTCACACTGGGTATAACTCCTATGCTGATATTAATTCCCTCTCCTCCACCAGAGAATCCAGGGCCCTGGTAGCACAGTAGTCAGATTTTCATTACATTGCCTTGTGTGTTACATTTCCATTTCTGCTCATTTTAATTTTTCTCTTGTCAAACTCATCTTTAAGATACAAGTTATTTTCTGTTCACGAAAGCTGTGTGTGTATGTGGGGGTGGTGGTGGTGGCTGAAGAATAAATTGAAAACTTGTTCTAGAGAAGCACCCAGAAAGATGAATGACCTTGGAAGACTACTTAGTAATGAATCAATTGATTTAATTGTTGGGTCACAACAACTGGCTCCCGGAGGAGTGCTAGATTTGGACTCAAGTCTCAGAGGATGCAGTCCATCATGGTAGAGGAGGTATGGTGGCCAGAGCAGCCCAGGATGTGGTGATGGGGATTTGCACTATAGCATGTTCACATCTTGGTGGATCAGAAAGTAGAGAGCAAGACTGGAAGTGGGGCTGGGATATCAACAGCCCCCCAAAGTCGACCCTGGTGACCTACTTTCAGCCAGTCATGTCCTACAAGTTCCCAAGCACCACCACCAGCTGGGGCCAGGTATTCAAACAATGAGCCTATGGGTGACATTTTAGGTTCAAATGGTAATGAGCCACATGACTGGTTTTCATCCTACTAAAACGTAAGCACAAACTTTCCCACAACTTGCTTTCATAAATAATCTTGAAATGTAATGGTAGGTTAGATGATTTAAGATGACATTTAATCAAAATCCCTCTCCTTAGAAATGGAAAGACTGGTTTGGTCTCTGCCTTCTCGTTTTGAATGACTTATGGAGAGAAGACTGTCTGCATTAGAAACTGTGGGTGTTGACCCGCCCTCTAGCCCTACCTCCAGAGTTCTTGCGTGGGCCACTTCCACGTCAGCAGCATCTCTCTTTTTTCCTTCTGATAACCTTCTCAGCATCTCGGGACTTGGCTCTCTAGAAGTCAGAAACAACCTGAGAATGAGAAAACTGACGAAAGAGGCAAAGATAGCGGAAAATTACACCGAATCCCCACCCCAAGGAGGACGGTGCTGAGGGTATACACACACTTCTTAGGAGCGTCATCAGTGGCTTTAGATCTGTTTAATCTATAGATCTATCTCTGAATCCATTCATTACCATTTTTCTCCTTCCACTGCCTCAGTTTCCCTTTCTTCACTTGAGATTTGTGGAATCAGCCTTGGATAAAAACCATCCTGGGCCCAACACAGCTGATTCTAAGCAGGTAGCTTTGAATTCCTCTTCACATTTCAGACCCACCCTCTTTTACAAGAAGAGTTTTATTTTTAAGATTGCAGATGAGAACCAAAACAGAAGGGAAATGGGTTCTGACCTCCCAGACAAGGCTAAACGCCATGCTTCGTATACTTTATTCACATCTTTCGCTCTGCCCTAAGAATCTGTTTACTTTTTCTGCATTGATGTAACAAAAGTACCTGCCTTGTGTTGAAATCTGTAAATACTAAAAGTAGAAAATTACAGAAAATTCTGAGGTTGCTCTGAGCATTGCTGGAAAACACAGTAGTTACCAGCCCGCTGGTAAACAGGGAGATGCAAATTACTCACAGTAAAAAGCACAATAGCATATGGCCATTAAATGAAGGGCTGACTAACCCTACCTACAGTTTCCGGGAGCCTCGCTTCACTTCAGTCTGTACAATACTGATTGTGATGGTTGTTTTTGTGTATGGACTTGGCTGGGTCATGGTGCCTAGATATGTGGTCAAACATTATACTAGATGTTTCTCTGAAGGTGTATTTGCATGAGATTAACATTTAAATTGGCAGATTTTGAGTAAAGTACATTTCCTTCATTATCCAATCAGTCGAGGCTGGAACAGCACAAAAGGCTGAGCAAGCAGGATTTTTTGCAGCAAAAAGCCTTTGGACTCCTTCAAGCAAAAGGGAATTCTGTAGCTGATGGGATTGAACTTGAGCAACATGGACTTTTTTTTGTGACTCTTCATCCAGCTGGGTCATCTTTCAGGCTTTCCAGCCTCTGTGATTACATGAAACAGTTCTTTGAAATTGATCTCTCTATGTATATGGTATGCTGTTCTATTTCCCTGAGGCCCTCGATCACTGCACTGAAATCTATGATGTGTCTTTTTATTCAACAATTATTTTGTGGGAACGTTCGTGTGCCAAGTAACATTCTAGACACTTGGCACGCATCATTAAGCAATAGCGATTGCAATTCCAGTCTGTTGTGTTTTTGTTCTAGGGGGCAAAGAAAGATACTCAGCAATAAACGTGAAGTATAAATTACATGCTGTCATGCTAGAAGTGATTAGTGCCTCAAAAAACAAGACAGAAAAGGTAGAGCAGTGTTTGGGGTTACCAAAGAAGATGAAAAAGAATAGATTTTTTAAGGAAGTAGGTAAAGGATGACAAGGAAATGGTGTCTTCAGAACACAGCAGAGAAGCCACACTGAGGAAGGAACTCAGGGGTTGTAACAGCGTACATAAGAGCTGTGCGAGCCAAAGCCAGACCAAATCCCAACATAGAGAGGAGGGTTCGGCATGAAGTCCCACCTTCGGCAGTGGAACATTGGCAATTGCTTATGTGCTGGGAGAGGGAGAGTCAGTTTTCTCTAAAGATGCAGCCCGTGATGAGCTGACCATATACCAGGGGAAGACCACACATCCAAGAATATTTGAGCAGCACAAATTGGTCTTGGTTTATTCAAAAGAGGAAAAAGACACAAAGGTGGGTGGACCAGGGAGAAGCGAAGCTGTATCTTGGAAGAGTTGGGAGGGTGAATATGATTAGAACACACTATGGTGTTCTCAAAAAACTAATGAAACTTATTTAAAAAAGAAAGTAGATAAAAAGAAAAGTTCTCTCATGACTTTTTTTTCCATTTTCTTATTTTTCCATCAAACTCTTAACTTTGAGATAATTCTAGATTCTTTAGAAGTTGTTAAGAAATAACCTTATACACTCTTTCCACTTACCCCCAGAGAGAATACCTCACAAAACGACATGGAATATCACAGCTGGACAGTTAGAGTTGATACAATCAAGACACACGGCAATTTCATCACGTGTATCTCCCCCTCAGTTTTAGAGCCATGCTCCCTCACCACAGGTTAGACTTTCAGGAACTGACTTTTCCAGTCACTAGAGTTCCCTGAAATTCATCCCTTATTGCTCTCTGCATTAATGATTCATTTCTTTTCATTGCTGGGTCATAGTCTATGTAATAGGGATATCACAATTGCTTTTAAAAATAAGTTATCCACTGAAAGTCATTTGGGCTGTTTCCTGTATGGAGCTCTTGAATTGATTTGTTCTAATTGTCTATGTGCAGGTATTGTGTGTGAAATATTTTTAAATGTTTAATTTTGTTTACTTTTTAAATTAAAAAAAATATTTGTAAATATGTATATCTGTTAAGTATGTACTTGTGTATGCAGATGCCTGCTGAGGCTGGAAGATAGTGTTGAATACCCTGGATCAGGACTGTGAGACACCCATGTGGGTGCTGGTAACTGAACAAATTTGGGTCCTCTGGAAGAGCAACAAATGCTCTTAACCACTGAGCCATCCCTCCAGCTCTGATTTCATTTGATTTTTAACTTTAACATGTAATAGTTATATATAGTCATGGGAATAGCATGATAATTCTACACGTGCATACAATGTATAATGATCACAATTGCTGTTTCCATTTTATTGCTGTTCCTTCATGTTTAGAGTCTTCAAGCATGACTCTTCTATTTGGTGTTAATATTTATCCAGTTCTTGTGAACCACGGCCACCCCTTTGTGCTGAAGAACACTACAGTGTCTCCTATCTAAATGTAAGGTGACCCCCATTTCCAGCCCCACTTCAAACCACCTCCCATGTGATCTTTCCCAGCCCCTACTAATCACTGTTCTACTCTCTCTTCTTTGAAATCAACTGCTTTAGCATCCACCTATGGAAAAGTACATGTGGATTTGTTTTTCTGTGCCTGGCTTATTTCACTTAACATAATGATCTCCAGTTCCATCTGCTTTGCCACAGATAGCACAGGATCTCATTCTTTTGGTGGCTGAATAATATCTTGAATATGTACCACATTTTGTTCATCTGTTGATCACCATTGAGCACCTCAGTTTAATTCTTCTCTTGATTATCATGAATAGTGCTGCAAACACATGGTATGTAGCTATTTCTTTGGCACCCTGACTTTCTTTCTTTTTTTTAAAGAGTAAATACATTTTTATTGAAGATATTTTTTTCCGTACAATATATTCTTTTTTAATTAAAAAAATTTTAATTATAACTGCATGGCCATGGCTCAAGCCATTTGCTATCTAACTCTTATATCTTAAATTAGCCCATAACTATTAATCTATGTGTTGACACATGTTCTGTGGCTTTGCCTGGGTCCCATTACATGTTACTCCTTGGGTGGCTTGCTGGTGTCTCTCCTTGCCTTCTTCCTGTCTCTCTCTTTGAATTTCCCACCTGCCTCTAAGCTGCTTTGCCATAGGCCGAATGGCTTTATTTATCAACCAATCAGAGCAACACATATTTGCAGCATACAGAAAGATATTCCCCCATCACTTCCCCTTTCCTGTCTAAACAAAAGGAAGGTTTTAACTTTAACCTATTAAAATTACATATAAAAAACAGCAAGCAAGAATTACAGTTATAATATCTACAAACTTCATTTCTTTTTGATATATATCCAGGAGTAGGTTAGTGGAATCATATATAGTCTACTTACTTTTAAGCTTTTTTTAGGAATCTGAGATGTTCTATATCATGACTATACTCACTTACACCCTGACCTGCAGCATATGAATGTTCCTTTTGCAGATTTGTTACTTTTAAAAAAATAACAGTCATCCCAACTGGAATACAGTGGTACCTCATTCTGACTTTGAATTGCATTTCTCTGAATTTCTCTGATGGTTGCTGATGGTGACCATTTCATATGCTGAGATATTTGTATCTCTTCTTCTGAAAATATCTGTTCAGGTTATTTGCCCACTTTTAATTGTAATACTTGGGTTTCTGTTGAGTTGCTTGAATTCCTTGTATTTTTTGGATTCATTTGTCAGATGAATAGTTTGCAATGTCTTTCTACCAATCAGTAGTTATCTGTTAGCCCTGCTATAAAAAAAATGTCCAAACATTTTTAATGTATATTAAGATCTGTCTGAACCGATGGCAGTTCTGAGTGTTCCAGAATGCCTAGAGAATTTCTCTGGCAGTATTGGTCTCTGAGAAAGAGGATACTACCACATCACCCTCCAGAGCTTCCCCCTTGGTACCTATATTATAGTAATACATGGGGAACACTGGCATCCCCTTTAGAGTTCAGAGATACTTGATGACGTCGGTGTAAATGGGCTTGTTTTTGCTTCTGTGTTTTTTTTTCTTTTGTTAAATTAAGATGGGGACAACTGAGGTGAGAGCCCTTTAAGTTTTTGAGGTAATGGAAGGGAGAAGCTCTGTCTGGCTTCTGATCTGTGTCTCATTTGAACAGAAAGTCTTAATTACACCAATCAAGGCAGCACGCTTTCCCAGTGAGCTGTATATTATATTTTCCTTCAAGACAAAGGTGGCCACTTATGCAATTAAAATATATTGAACAAAATACATGTGAGAAAAAAGCTCAGAATTATATCTGGGGACTTGATTGGGGGATATTAAAGAAATCATGCAGAACTGGGTGAGAGTTTTTTCCCCCCCAAACATGCATTTTAAGCTAGAAAAAGGTACTCCCCCACCTCCATGTGCAGCAGCAGTCAGACTGGGATCATTAGTCCAGCCCAGAGCTGGGGCTGCCCCACAGGTCCTCATCAGCTTCCCAAACACACTATAAAATTGATCTGACAGCCCAAAGAAGACAGTATACAGGCAAGAGGGGAGCACAAGAGAGATCCAGACTCGCCAGAGCACAGAATTCTGCAGTTCAATGATTTGACATGTTTGCCGAACACCAGAGGCTGTGAAGTCAGCAGGTCCTCTGAGTATGAGTGTGTGTGTGTGTGTGTGTGTGTGTGTGTGTGTGTGTGTGTGTGTGTGAGAGAGAGAGAGAGAGAGAGAGAGACAGACAGACAGACAGACAGACAGACAAAGAGGGCCTGGGAGGGTGTCTTTGAGTTTGAGACTTACTAGCACTTGTTTAAAATGACTCTTGAATTTCCTTCACATATAGATCAAAGACAGCATTTTAAAATAATTTACACAAAGTCAAACATTTTTGTTTACTTTTGAAATCATCATAAGCATCACTGGGTGGGGATAAAAGTACTCTCCTGTACAGATTGGAATGCAGAGTTTCGAGAGCAAGAAAGGTAGCTGAAATGTTCAGCATTTAGAAAGCACAGGGAAAGCCTGTTGGGAGCATCTTGGCTGTGGTTCTGGAGCTCCCAGGCAAGTGTTAGGATGGCAGGACAGTGGCGAGATGCTCAGAGAAGCATGGGGCTGGGGCTGTTTATAAACACTCAGTGTTTGAGTTCCTACAGAGCATGCCAGGGAAACAGGCTGTGCTTAGGGAACGTTAACTTCCCTCAAGACAAACAGCTCACTGGGTCTCACATGGGATTTGAACTCAACTTGTTTTACTGCAAAGATAAGACTTTCCAACAGGTCAGACTCATCCATTCACCACACCTTTCCTGCAAGGGCAGAGCTAGCTGGTGCATCTGGGGAAAAGAGTCCTAGCAATCACTCTCGGTGGATGTCAGACCCTGTCCTGTGAACCCCTCTGTCAAGATGATGGGGGAAAGTTTACTGGAAACATAAAGTTCATAATGATATCATGACGGTTGGAGACAGTGTTTCGAAAGGGAAAAGGCACTAAAAAGCAGAGATGGATAGCTGAAAATAACCATTGTCCTAGTCTATGCTTTTCTTCATCACTAATCCTTCCTTTATGATATGGGAAGCATCACATCTTACAGCCTGGATGTTCTTCTGAGGAAGGTTGATGGTCTACTGAAGTACTTTGAGAAGATGCCCTTTCTAACTTAAATGACTAAGCTGAACATGCTTCAACATCTTCACTTAAGCCTTTGCTTCTTGGCCCTAAGTGGGATGATTTTCAACCCCCCACTCTTGAGCATGGCACAAGAGGAGAGTAGAAGGAATGTAAGGAGTGCTGAAAATAAAGTCTTTGGGACATGACATGGCTATTGCACTTACAGATTCACAGCAGCTGTGTTTATCTGAGCAAGAGTAAGCCAGCCCAAACTCCAGCATGTGGAGTACATGTTCTCCAGGATCAGTGTCTTATTGAGGAGCTACTGACAGTTGATAGCTGCTAGTGGGAGGGAGAACCATTTTTTTTAAGTGCAGAACCACATGTAGGTATCCAATGCTCCTATGGGTGGTCCTGTACCCATGCACACATAAGCAGCACTAACTGGACTTAGCAGATTATAGAAGATGATGAAGATGAAGAGGAGGAGGACATGATGATAAAATTGTTGAAAGTGGGACACACTGCTGGAACAGGGAGCATATGGAGGGTGAGTGAGGGGGTGGCTATGTGAGAAACTGGTCTGGAGTCACAAGAAAATGACCATAGAACCCAAAGCATTTTGGCAAGGCAAAAAGTTTTATATCCGCAGAAGGGTGTATAGCCATGCCCAATGAAACAGGTGAACACACCCATCAGGGCTTTCTCTGGTTTTTAAATTCCTAACACAAAAGGGCCCTGTGGCTGACTCTGAGTGGTCGGAGCTCAGCCTCACATTCCTACATTATTGGCTGATTTAAAGTAATGCCATTGATAAGCAGTATGCAATTTTATGCTCTAAGTGCAACCTTGAGCACATATTTTGATTTCAAGAAACGCTGACCCTGGAGGAATTTGAATTTCTGCCATGTGGCTTCTTTATAATGTCTTTTAGAGTGATGTTTTGTCTTATTTAACCCTTTGACAAAAAAAACCCAAAACGGTGCATTTCTTTTACATTCTCCACAAATATGATCACATTTCATTGTTGAAACGTATGAAAATCTCAAGAATAAAGAAAAATACAAACAACAGAAGCTACAAAAAGATTTTTACTCTTTCGCAAGTAGAAAGAGTTCAGAGTTCAGCCTTTTTAATAGCATTCCATGGACATTATGATACAGGGACTCAGGTTACAAGAAAAACCATGCCATCCTTGTTCATTCAGTTTTGAATACCAAGATTCCACAAATTCTTTTTTTTTTTGGGGGGGGGGGTGCAGTGAACTTTATTGATGGTGTTCAAGAGAGTAGGGCTCCCTAAGCCCCTCCTGTTGTTCTGGGGGTCTGGGATGGAAACTGTGAGGGAGATGCTCAGTATCGGGGACTGAGATGGGACAGGAACTGCTCAGCAGCTGAGGGTCTCTCTTGCTGTCCTTGCTGGGGTGGGTGGTCCAGGATGGGCTTCTTACTCCTTGGAGGCTATGTAGGCCATGAGGTCCACCACCCTGTTGCTGTAGCCAAATTCATTGTCATACCAGGAAATGAGCTTCACAAAGTTGTCATTGAGAGCAATACCAGTCCCAGCATCGAAGATGGAAGAGTGGGGGTCACTGTTGAAGTCGCAGGAGACAACCTGGTCCTCAGTGTAGCCCAGGATGCCCTTTAGTGGGCCCTCCGATGCCTGCTTCACCACCTTCTTGATGTCGTCATACTTGGCAGGTTTCTGCAGGCGGCATGTCAGATCCACGACCGACACATCGGGGGTAGGAACATGGAAGGCCATGCCCGTGAGCTTCCCGTTCAGCTCTGGGATGACCTTGCCCACAGCCTTGGCGGCACCGGTGGATGCAGGGATGATGTTCTGGGCAGCCCCACGGCCATCACGCCACAGCTTCCCAGAGGGGCCATCCACGGTCTTCTGGGTGGCAGTGATGGCGTGGACTGTGGTCATGAGTCCTTCCACAATGCCAAAGTTGTCATGGATGAACTTGTCCTGGGGGGCTAAGCAGTTGGTGGTGCAGGAAGCATTGCTGATAATCTTGAGTGAATTGTCGTACTTCTCATGGTTGACACCCATCACAAACATGGGGGCGTCAGCAGAAGGGGCGGAGATGATGACCCTTTTGGCACCGTCCTTCAAGAGGGCCCCAGCCTTCTCCATGGTGGTGAAGACACCAGTGGACTCCACAACATACTCGGCACCAGCCTCACCCCACTTGATGTTGGCGGGATCTCGCTCCTGGAAGATGGTGATGGCCTTCCCGTTGATGACCAGCTTCCCGTTCTCAGCCTTGACTGTGCCGTTGAACTTGCCATGGGTAGAGTCATACTGGAACATGTAGACCATGTAGTTGAGGTCAATGAAGGGATCATTGATGGCAACAATATCAACTTTGCCAGTCTGGAAGGCAGCCCTGGCAACCAGGCGTCCAATTCAGCCGTTCACTCCGACCTTCACCATCGTGTCTCAGGAACAAGGCTGGCACTGCACAGAAAGATGCGGCTGTCTCTGGAACAGGGAGGAGCAGAGAGCCGCACAAATTCTTTTTAGTTATAATCCCCAAACTACAAATAAAAACATAGGAATGGAAATGAAAGGAATGACCACATCTATCCAAATAGCGACAAACTGCTCGGGAAGGAGGTCTTATAACCCTGGCACTCAGGAGGATTGGCCTGGAGGACTGCTGTAAGTTTCAGGACAGCCTGACTTGAAGATCCTGTCTCTAGGAAACAGAATAACAACACACACAAACAAACAAAAAACCAAAGAAAACACAAATAACTTTACTTACTGAATGAACTAACACACCGAGAGTGCACACTTACTCCTCCACAGGGATTAGGTAGGCTTGTGTGTGTTTATAACCCCGTGAATTTATGCCTCCCACTCTTCTCCCACATTATCAGAAACATCTCTCTGTATTGCTACATCTTCTGCTCACTCAAGTAGCATCACCTCTCCCTTCCTGATTTTAGAGTGAGACCTCCTCTATGGTGAACACATATCCATAGCATCACAGGTCCCTAGATGTGGTCGGTACACATCACAGATGGTAAACCAGTTGATCCTAAGTGGTAGAGAAGTGAGTGTATTTAGCCGGGCGGTGGTGGCGCACGCCTTTAATCCCAGCACTCGGGAGGCAGAGGCAGGCGGATCTTTGTGAGTTCGAGGCCAGCCTGGTCTACAGAGCGAGATCCAGGAAAGGCACAAAGCTACACAGAGAAACCCTGTCTCAAAAAACTGAAAAACCAAAAAAAAAAAAAAAAAAAGAAGTGAGTGTATTTCTATTGTAATAATTATGTATTTATTTCAATCTGTATTAAAGTACAGATCTGCAAAGCTAGGTTTGTGATGGCATAGATACTGTGCAGGGCCAGACAAGATTTAAGAGTAAATTTTATTATGAACGATGAAAATACATTAAGAAAATAAAGGTATCTATTTGAGCAAGAATATAACACGGGGTGTGAACCATTTTGGATACAGTTCAGTCCAGGGCTGAGATGGCATTCTCTAACGTTACTGTAGTTAAATCCTCAGTGTCTCCCCGTCCCCGGAGGCCCATATGATAAAGATTTGCACTCAACATGGAGAGGATTGAAACTCTAAGAGGTGGGATCTTGAAGGAGATAAGTCCATTGGGGGAAATGCTCTTGAAGGTGACAGGGACAGTGCTCTCTTCCTGCCTCTCCAGATGAGGTGCTGAGGTAGTTCATCATCTTTCTTCTACCCTGCCCTCCATGCCTTCATGTACTGCCTCAAGGCAGAAGCAAGCAGCTGGCCATGAACTGACATTTCCAAAACCATGACCTAAAACCACTTCTTTCTCTGCACTAGTTGACCACCTCAGATATTTGTTACAGCTAAAGGATGCTGACTAACTTAAATATTGACTGTTCTCATCAGGGAGACAGTGAGCAGTGAGCTCTCGAGGAGAACAGAACATATGGAGACATTATGTTCTAAGTGAGAAGCAGTTGCATGCCTTTTCCTTGGGGGGGGGGCAGTGTCTGTCTCAGTTCGTACCTGATGTAGAGGGGAAAGATGGACCAGAGAAACAACTCCATCCAAATCTGTCTTGGTGAACAAATAAATTTAATTGAGGTTATTTACAAGAACGTTGGTGAGAAATTACATGCAGGAGAACAGGTAACTTATGGACAGTTGCATGACTGAGTCTCTACTCCCAGCAACTGTTAACTGTTCATATGTCAGTGCGGAGGGGAGAGGCCTTGTGTCCCTCATGAGCTCTCTCCCACTTTCCATGAGGAAATGTGAATGGGATCAATCTTATAAGGGTCCTACTTAGGTGAGCACAGACACTCTAATGTCAAGACTGCATTATCCATGTCATACTCAGGGGATCGAGTTCCCTCAAGACAAGGTCTACATCATAAGTGGCAGGTTAAATTATAGGTCTATAAGTTTTCTGCCTGATAAACTATTCTCTTGCTCCCTCTGAGTGCAAAGCACAGGCCAGAACCATGCCCACCATGGGGGAAACCAGGGCATGCAAACACATAGGAAAGTTGATAGGAGTAGGGATACTTGTGCTGGGCTTTTCTATACTGTGTCCTGTTCAGGGGGCAGGAAGCTGAGCTAGGGCAAGCAGGTATGAGATACTGGGAAGGTAAAAGAAACAAGAAAAAAGCTTGAATTAGCCATAAACCAGCTGGATGACAAGACATCAGCATTCTGTTTATGAGGGTAACTTAGATGTTTCAAGGCATTCAGTGTACCATTTATGAGAGTAACTTGGGTAGATCTTCATCTTAACTTACCTGAAAGGAAAAGAACTATTTTTCCCAAGGACATAATTTCCATTGATTAGCTTCGTCTGCAGAACCAGGAAAGCCAGGATAAGAGTTGAATGCCTGGGAGCTGGAGAAGCAGTATACAAATTCTGCTTAGAGTCTAAGAGGTCTTAGAATCAGGAACAATCAGGGTGAGAGGGGCTGGAAGTATCAGCTTCAGTGATCGACACAGAGTGAATTTAACTTTCTTCCACCCCACTGTTCTGTTCAGGCTCTTCATAGTCATGCTGGTGCCCACACACATTTCAGAAGGTTGTTGGCTTCACTAATTTGAGTCCACTAATTCAAATGCCATTCATTTTTGGAAGCATCCAAGGATAATGCTTCAGTAGATAATTGGGCATCACGTGACCTAATCAAAATGGCACATAAAATCAACTATGACACCCGGAATCTTTAACGAGGTGTCATTTAGACTGAAATATTCATCCCTTGGAAACTATACGGAAGTTTGTTGTATTTATTTGGGGCAGTTTCTAGGGTCTGCCTTTAGTAAGGGTAGATAGCAGTGTGGGAGATAGAGTGTAGGAGGCATGGAGCTTCTTTTGTTCCCAGATAAGCATACTAAAAGAACCAGGGCTGTTCCTTCAAAGGGAAGGATACTTAACCATTATCTGCCCAGAAGGCTGGGGCAGATATGGTTAATGGCCTGGTGACCACTATGCTATTTGTGTACACAAAATCACGCCAGATCCTCTGCCAAACCCTTATTGTGAGCTTGCCAATCTAAAGAACTTATCTTTATGGAAGATGTCACATGTTCTTTGACAAAGAGTTTTCATGTAGTCAAATTTCAAGCTTTATTGTATACATGGGACGGAGTTATCACCGGGAAAAATTTCACCAAATTGTGCTGTGCTTCAATATGCCTAAAACAAACTACTAGGGGTCAGACTCCCAAAATTTGAATCAATACCACCTAGTCATGTTGAACCGAACTGCTGTCTTGCCTCTCATGGAATCATTACTCTTCTGGCTGTGGTGGTCTCTGAGACCAACCCCCAGGAGGGGAGATGGATTTGCTTATGTGTATATTCTGGGTTCAGTATATGGTTAATGCTAGAATATATTTCTTTTGAAGGTCATGCCTTTGGGCAAGAGGTGGGTAAGTGAACTTCTGCATTCATTTCATTATCTCCATGAGATATTTACCAACAGAACCTTATTGTCTCTTTATTCTTTAAGCTCCTATATCCCTTTACCTGGACTACTCTTCAGGTAAGTACACTGCTAATGACCTTATTGTTTAATCCACTTTGGTAATATCTAAGTGCCTGGAGTGTAGAGATTGCTTCATGCTTATTTATCATGAACTGTAGCTCAGTATTGAGCATAGGTTAGTATCAGAGAAAAATGAAATTGATGGAGGACCCGTGGAAGAGGGATCTGATGCTTACTCAGCAAAATAGGCTACGTAGAGACACAGTTTCCCAGAGATTAATATGTCCAGCTAGTTCCTGGGCAATGACTACTGAACACATGGTTGCTTCTTGGATGCTAGCTGAATGTGGAAAGAAATGCCAATAACACAGCCCCTTTTGGTTTGAGGTTCTTTTACTTGCCCTATGGTCATCACTAGGGTTGCTGATCATTCTGGAATAAGTTTACTTGCTTCCAAAGATGTTTCAAGATATACCCCGTGTTCTAGGTGCTGATATATTTTCACCTATTTAGAGCAGAATCACTGACAATAACAGATTTTTTTTTTTAATCTCTGTGGCTTTTGTGAAATCTGTAGGGTTTGCTCAGTAGATGATAAATGGACAAAGGAAACTAATGGATTAGTAGGTGTTAAAATATATGGTCATTGGATACTGTCCTAGTAAGGGTTACTATTGCTATGATGAAATACCATGACAAAAAATTCAGTTGAGGAGGAAAGGGTTTATTTGGATTATATTTCCTTATCATAGTCCATGATTGAAGGAAATCAGGGCAAGAATGCAAACAGGGCAGGAACCTGAGGCAGGAGCTGATCCAGAAGCCATGGAGGTATACTGCTTGCTGGCTTGCACTTCATGGCTTTCTCAATCTTCTTTCTTACAGAACCCAGGACCAGCAGCCCAGGGGTGGTCCCACCTACGATGGGCTGGATCCTCCAACATCAATTACTAATTGAGAAAATGTTCTTTAGGCTTGCTTCATTAGGATCTTAGGAAGGTATTTTCTTAAGTTGACATAAAACTAGCCAGCACAGATACTCAGAAAAGCAGATGACAAGGCCCTTCTATGCCATTGCCTGGGTAATGGGAATGATGGTGTGATGTCTGGTGACATGCTAAGTATCATGACAGGGTAGGAAAGCAAAGTTGTTGCCATTAATGGATTGAATGTTATGCCTGCTTCTGATGTTTAGTACCTGCGAAAAGTAATTTTGTAATGATTAAGAAATGTCCAGGACATTATTGAGAACATTATCTTTGGGTCTGTCTGTAAGCATGTTTCCAGAGAGGTATTCCTGAGGAGGAAAAAGCCACTCTGAATGTGAGGCCTCAGACTAAAGAAAAGAGAAAAAAGGAGAAAGCACGAGTTCTAGCATTTATCTCTGAGCTTCCTGACTCTAGATGTCATGTCACCAGTCATGTCACGCTTCTGCCATCCTGCCTTTACACCACGTGGACGCCATCCCAAGAACCTTTGTTCTTTTAAATGGCTTGTTGGGTATCTGGTGATAGCAATGAGAAAGGTAACTAACACAGTGTCTATGTCAGCTGGTCTGTAAGGCTCAGTGCTTTTCTGGTGGGAAAGGGATTTTAAAATACTTGTCTCAGTGTTCAATAGTTAATGTCTTTTTTCTTTTTCTTTTTCTTTTTTCTTTTTTTTGAGACGGGGTTTCTCTGGGTAGCTTTGTGCCTTTCCTGGAACTCACTCTGTAGCCCAGGTTGGCCTTGAACTCACAGAGATGAGTCACAGAGTCTGGCTCTTCAATAGTTAATTTCTATAATTTGTGTTTTAGTTAAGACTCTCCTTTGACCCTCCTCGAAATCTTGTAAATACTTCATCACCACACCTGTTTTACAGGTGAGGAGACCAAGGACTGAGAAGCTTTGGGGAGAAGTGAATGACCTGGAGTTGTGCTCTGCAGAAGTAGACTTTACATGCATGTCCCCAGGCTGGTAACTGATCTCCCTAAGCCTCCTATAACTTGCGACTATTTGAAGATTATGTTCCACAACCAGCACAAACATTCTGTTTGTGTTCCCTGCAAAGTTTTCACCTGCCCTCTTCACCTCTTCACCCATAGTAGAGAGCCGTGCAGACACAGGAAACACGTGTTCACAAGAGTGACATGTAATAGGGGTCCAGGGACAGACAAATCCCTCTCTTCTACTAGCTTCATGGTCTTTCCCAGGAGACAGAGGTGGGACTCTGAAGGGTGGTCTCTTAGCATTCATTCAGAAGGCATCAGAACAGGCCTAGCTCATGGGAAAAGAAGACACTATTGTGGATCAATAGAATTAAGAGGTGACAGGGGCTAGAAAGGTGACCCTGCAGCTAAGGGCATTTGCTGCTCTTGTAGAGAACCTAAGTTTGGTTTCCAGCAACCATGGTGGGTGGCTCATAACCACCCTGTAACTTTAGTTCCAGGGCATCTTTATGGCCCTCTTCTGGCCTCCATTGGCACCCATACACACATGACATACAACACACACACACACACACACACACACACACACACACACACACACACACACACACACAAATCTTTTACAAAAGAACTAAGTTGGAAGAACAGAAAATATTAGAGATGGAGAGATGAGGAAAGCTGATGCTATGCTGATGGGAAAGAAAAGGGTCCATGTCCCAACTTCATTTCTGTTGCTTTATTAGTTATTTTTCTGTTGCTGTGGTAAAACACCATGACCAAGGGAATATATAAAAGAAAGTATTTACTTGGCTTATGGCTTCAGAGGGTTAGAGTCCATGACTAAAGGAAGAGCTGAGAGCACATATCTCGATCTATGATGAGGCAGAGAGAAAGAGAGAGAGACAGAGAGACAGAGACACACAGAGACAGAGACAGAGAGACAGAGACAGAGAGAAAGACAGAGACAGAGACAGAAAGAAAAAACAAGTGCTGGAAATCCCACAAGTTTCTTGAAGTCTCAATGCTGGACTCCAGTGATGCACTTGCTTCAATAGGTCATACCTCTTCATCTTAAAAGAGTTTCACCACCTGGAGACCACATGTTGAAACACATGACTCTGAGGGAGCCATTCTCATTCAAACCCCCATAGTTGTTGTGCTAAAACACCATGACCAAAGAAAGGGTTTAGTTTATCTCATAGTTCCATGTTATAGTCTATTTCTGCAGGGAAGTCAGCAGCAGCAGTTTGAGATAGCCAGTCACATCACATTAGTAGTCAAGAGCAGAAAGAAATGAATGGATGCATGTTGTTTTCTTCCTCGTTTTGTTCAGCTTGATTTCTCCACTATTCCCAGTTCACGACCCCTGCCTAGGGAATGGTGCCACCCACAGTGGGTTGGGTTTCCCCACACAATTAACTTAAGATAATTCCCCCATTGACATGGTCACAGGCCCCAGCAAGACAGAGGATCCCTTATTGAGAAGATCTTCCTGAGTGATTCTAGGTTATGTCAAGGTGCCAGTTAAAACTAAGCCGCACAACCAGGGTGAGTGGGGAGAAGAGAAAGATCTGTTGCTGGGACGGATTTTATCTAGAACATTCTCTGTAGTTCTCAGAAAACGCTTGGTCGTCTTTGAAGAGAAAGTGTAGATGTAACCAACGGTCTTATAAAATAAGAAACACAGAGCCAATTCAGAGAAGAAAGCCAAGAGGTCAGAGCTCTGAGCCTCACCCTTCCTGATTCAGGGATCCTCTCCAGCCAAGAGAGCCCTCCGAAAAGGACCTACTTCCTGTGTGTCTGTCTTTAAAGTCTTCCTGTTCTGCCTTGTCATTGGTTGTAAACCCAAACATGTGACTGCCTCATCACTGCCTGAATGTACCGCCCTCCAGGTCCTTAAAGGCGTGCGCCACCGACGCCATGCACTTGCTATGACTCTGATAGCTCTGACCCCCAGACAACTTTATTTATTAACATACAATTAAAATCACATTTCAGTACAAGTAAAATACCACCACATTTCCCCTTTTCTATTTTAATAAAAAGGAAAAAAAAAGAAAAAGGTTATAACTAACAAAAGAAAAACTATATACAAAAGTACAATGACTATATACAATATATACAAGTAATAAATGTCTAAACAATGTCTAGTCCTTTTGTATTTGACAAATTCAGAGAAAATAATTTCATTATCTATCCTATTTTGTTAAGTCCAAAATGTATCTAATTCACTTTCTATCCTAATTAATCTTCAACTATAACTAACTAACCTTCAACTATAACTACCTAATCTTCAACTCCCTCAGAGACCCAAGAAGGAAATAATATTAGCTAATAAAAATAAAAACAGAAAGTGCATGCAAGCAACTTCCAAAAAATTTGTGAGTTGACAGAAACAGCCAGCTGCCTGGACAATCACCTGAGGTTTCTCCACAGTGTTGGGGCATCATCTTCAGCCTATAGGCTTAGCATATCTGACAGACTCATTTGTGAAGTAGGATGTACACAAGGTCAACAGTTCAACCTCACATTGGGTGAGAGCAGTCCATGTACCAGAAACACCTGAATTCCACTAGTGTCATGTCATGATTCAGGATTTTAAATTCTGGAAATTGTTGTGCCCTGTTCTTGTATAATATGGATGGCTGGTGACCACTCAGAATAATGCCTTCTAATATTTCTCTCAGAAACATGTGCTAGTTTATGATTTGTTTCTGAGATTGGAGGGATGTTAATCTGAGTATTCCATTGTTGTAACAAGTCTCGACCCCACAGGTTCATAGCTATGTTAGCCACATATGGTTTTAATTTTGCTCTCTGTCCTTCTGGACCTATACATTCGAGCCATCTTGCACTCTGTTTCACCTGAGATAATGTCCCAATTCCTAACAGTTGAATGTTTACCTCCTGAAGAGGCCAAGTTGGATGCCAAAATTCTGGTGCAATTATGGTAACGTCCGCACCTGTGTCTACCAGACCAGACAACAAAACACCATTTATTTTTATTGATAATTTTGGTCTTTGTTCATTAATAGAAGTTTGCCAAAAAATTTTCTTTATGTTTTCTCCTGAATTTTCTATTCTCTCTGTTTCATCATCCTGAGCAGCATGACTTATTCCAATAGGCATTTGGTTATTTAATTGTTCTGAGTAGTTGTTTCCTCTACGACTGCAGGAAAGGTTTGAACTGGATTTGCTATTGGGGCCTGCATGAGGCCCCTCTGGGAGTTTCCCGAAGACTGAGGCAAAGGATTACCCTGTCTGTCCCTTGTTGATCTACACTCGTTGGTCCAGTGTTTTCCCTTACCACACCTTCTGCATACTCCAGAAGGAAGGGGCAGTCTGTTGCCATTGTTCCTTGAAGAAACATTGTTTCTAGGAATGACCTGTTTACAGTCCCTTTTCAAATGTCCTTGCTTTTCACATCCAAAACATCTAACATTCCTCAAACCTCTTGAAATTGCTTCTCCTACCCACGTATCATCATGCTCATGAGCTTCAACATTAACCGTGTCTCTAATCCAATCTTCCAAAGGTGCAGATCTTGCCTTTAACGGCCTGATTATTGTTTTGCATGCTGCATTTGCATTCTCAAAGGCCAAAGTTTCAATTATTATCTTACTAGCTTCTGAATCCGGAACCATTCTCTTTACTGCTGAAGCCAGTCTTTGTAAAAAATCTGTGAAAGATTCTTTTGGGCCTTGTACAACCTTTGTAAATGACTCAGTTTTTTTTCCTGGTTCCTCAACTCTGTCCCATGCATTCAAGGCTGCTGTTCGACATAAAATGAGGGTTTGGACATCATATAAACATTGTGCTTGTGCTGAAGCATATTGACCTTCTCCAATAAGCTGATCCTGGCAGACTTGTATTCCTTTATCCCTCCACTGTTTTTCTATGTTTTTAGCTTCATCCTTGAACCAAGTTAGCCACTGAAGCCTTTGACTGGGTTCAAGAACAGCTTGTGCCAGCTCCCGCCAATCCTGTGGTACAATCCTATTATATGTTGACCAAGAGTTTAACATTTGCTTTACATATGGGGAATGCATGCCATAAGATACTATTGCCTCCTTAAACCTTCGTAAATCTAACATTTCAATTGGAGCCCAAATATTTTGTGTAGTCATTTGATCAGGCAACTGCTGTATGGTTACTGGACAAACTAAGGGTAACTGTGTGAACACAGGCTTTCTTTCTGTAACCCTATGATCCAATCTTGAAGCAACTTCACTGTTAGTTTCTTCTGTCTGAGTTTTTACAGGTTTATCAAGTTTTTCTAAAGCTGTCATCCTGGCACTTAAATTGATTATCTTTTTAAATTGTAAAATGAGAATAAGCATAGTAATAAAAAGCATAATTCGGTCAACATTAATCTTCTCATATAGCTGTTCCATTGTCAGACTGTCTAAAATTGCAAACAAAGCCCAATTTTCTTCCAATGAACACAGAAAACCCATTTTTTTTTAAATGTGGAAAAAATTTCTCTTTTAAATAGTTTCCTTTAAAATATTCGATATGTTAAATGACTTACCAAGTCCTCGTAGAACAGTACCAATCCAAGGGAATTTCGAAACAGCCTCCTAGTGTCCGAGGTGTGAATCCAGAGAGAGAGAGAGAGAGAGAGAGAGAGAGAGAGAGAGAGAGAGAGAGAGAGAGAGAGCACGCAAGAACCGTAGCCACAAGTTCTGCCTAAGAACTTGAATCCAGCCACGTGTTCCCGCTTGAGCCTAGTCAAGCCTTGGCTCTGGCTACCTTAAGTTCCAACCACGTGTGTTGCCTTTACAGGCAGGGGCCCTGTTCGGCAGGGCAGGCCTGAATTGTCTGTAGCACCGGCTTTAAGCAAGTAGCTCAAAGTTAGTCCGGCCTGAGGCCAAGCCGACCTGGGCCTGGGCTAGGGAGCCGGCCGCCCTGGCGGAAACAGGACCTGCCGGCCGCCCTGGCGGGAGACCGGACCTGCCGGCCGCCCTGGCGGGAAACCGGACCTGCCGCCAAGCCAAGTTAAGCGGTTTTTAATGGATTCTTGTCACGTTGGGCGCCAAATGTAGATGTAACCAACGGTCTTATAAAATAAGAAACACAGAGCCAATTCAGAGAAGAAAGCCAAGAGGTCAGAGCTCTGAGCCTCACCCTTCCTGATTCAGGGATCCTCTCCAGCCAAGAGAGCTCTCCGAAAAGGACCTACTTCCTGTGTGTCTGTCTTTAAAGTCTTCCTGTTCTGCCTTGTCATTGGTTGTAAACCCAAACATGTGACTGCCTCATCACTGCCTGAATGTACCGCCCTCCAGGTCCTTAAAGGCGTGCGCCACCGACGCCATGCACTTGCTATGACTCTGATAGCTCTGACCCCCAGACAACTTTATTTATTAACATACAATTAAAATCACATTTCAGTACAAGTAAAATACCACCACAAGAAAGAGTGGGGGAAATTCTTTGGCTGGGTTGTATGGACCGGATCTGGATTGTGAACATCTTCACGAGAGAGCAGAGAGGCAAATATAGAGGCAGGAAGTGCGATGGCTCCTTGTCTCCTCGCTACAACACCGCAAAGGAAGAGTGATTCCATTTTGTATTTAGGGCTCGGAATGTAAAATGGAATCTGTACTGAGGTCTGAAGACAGGCGAGAGAGCCACAAACACACTGGGGTAGATGGGATCGGAGCTGTAATGAGAGGGTAAGCTGCAAAAGCAAGCTCTGAGTCAGCCGAATTTTCTGTCTGCCTTCCAGGTCCCCGCCAGCAGAAAAGAAGCCGTGCATCCGTCTAATAAGTGAAGACACGCACATTTGACAATGATCTAATATGCACTTCTCGAATGCTCAGGAAGGCTTGAAAGTACCACATTGTGCTTGCTCTGCTTCCCTGACCCTCTCTTCTTTTACGGTGGAAGGCTGTGAAGCCCGCAGAATCACTGCTTCTCCGCACTATGCACGTGAGCTCTCCATTCTCACTCCCAACCTGGCTTCTCACTACAGGCTTGACCCCTAAACGACTTCCTATTCCTACTGGTGCTAAATAAGCCTCCAGGGCTTCAGAGAGGGATCCTTCTATTCTGTTGTTTAATTGTTTGTGGTCTCTTAGACCTTGTAGAATGAAGGGGTCCTAAGGTCTGAGGGAGATGAACCCTGTTTGTCATTTTACAGAAGGCAGAGGTTGAACAGCTTGAAGAAAACCCCAGAGCTCTCAAAACCTCTTGGTGGGAGCGAAAGATATGTGTTCTTTGTGAACTATCCAAGCGCATTTTTGTAAACGGGGAGCATTTGGGCTAAAATAGAATCTTGGCTCCATTTTCTCTGTCAATGGCCTGAGAGAAGGGAGCACTCTCTCATCAGGCCCAGGGATGGAAAAGCTGGCGCCCAGCCTAGAATGGAGATTTCTGAATTTCAGAGAAACGGTGCAGAGAGAACGTCCCACGAGAAGCGGCTGATCAGTGCAGTGTACCTTTGCTCAAACACGCTTTCTCCCAGCTGAGCCCCACCCCTCCACTCCAACCCTCCCTGGCTGGTTTCTGCTCTGTTGGCTCCTCTGTGGCCTTGTTTTGGTCCAATTCTGCTTGAGGATCTTACTGTGCCGGGTTTCAAAGTACTTCTGCAAATGTGCACACATCTCCTGATTTATGAACCAGAAGGCAGGGGAAACCTGTCCAGCATTAAGCGCATTCGTGAGAACAGACATTTTATAACAGCTGATTAACTGTGTGCCAGGCCCAGTACAAGCACCCTGCAGATACTAACGGACCTCCTTCTCCTCACAAAAAGGGGTGTGGTGTGTGCTGCACTTGTCAACATTCTACAGACAAAAAGACTTAGGCACAAGATATTACATAATTTGCTCAAGCAGTGGAGTCTGTATTTCAGGTCTACTTTGTGGTGCCAGAGCTCATTTTCAGGCACAATATTATAGCTCACACATTGCCTATTTCCTAGGGTCACCCAAAAATCAGACAGAACACTGACAAGGGCATCCTTTAATGATCCAGCACATCAGAACTAGAAATGTTTGAGTGTGCTTTTGCTAGATGCTTCTGACCCCCAAGTTACAATGGAGAGGATCTTGTATTCCTTCCTTCTCTCCCTGTTCCTGCCCTTTCTCCCCTCCCCCCAATCTCTTTCTCCCTAGTTCCTCCCTTCTTCCTGATTATTTGCCTTTTCACATAGTGATGTTGATTTGCTTTCTTAAGTGAAGAAATGTTGCGAGCTTATCCAGAGTCACCTGACTGGAAGGGCCAGCTGGAACAATTGTAGCAATATCCTGGTGTGTTTCTTTCCTCACATCCCAGGGCCAGCCCAGTCTGTCACATGACCATTGTATAGTAACACATGCTTAAGATAGGTTGAGGGGCTGGAAAGATAGCTAAGTGGGTAAAGTGTTTGCCATATAGGGATGAGGGCCAGAGTTTGGATCCCCAGGACGCACAGAAAAGGGAGTCAGGTGTGGTGATGGGCTGTAACCCCAACACTTGGGAGGCAGAGAAAGGTGATCTCAGGGCAAAATGGCTAGCTAGACTGGAAGGAATTGGTGATCTGCCAATCAACAAGAGACCCTGTCTCAGTAAACAAGGCAGAGAAGAACTGAGGAAGATACAACATCAACTTTGGTCCTCTCCACACACGCACGCACACGCACACACACACACACACACACACACACACACACACACACACACACAGAGAGAGAGAGAGGGAGAGAGGCACACATGCATGCAGGTACATGTACACATGTTCCCCACTCACATGTACTCACACATATGTGAATACACATACACATATGCATGTACATAACATGTACACACACAAATAAATTAATAAATACAAAATGAAACAGTGTGGGCTAATTCACATGGCCCAGTCTACCAAAAACATAAAGTGAAATGTTTATCATTAGAATATACAGAAAGCTGTTTTCTTCCCTCTTGATTTTCATAGCAAAATCATTAACTTATGCTTGATGTGCTCTGAACCTTACTTCACCTGTTTAAGGGAACACGAAAGGAGAAGAAACTTTAGTATGTCAGTTTTGGCATGTTAGAGACCTCTCCTCCTTACATGTACATGCCTCTCCAGTGACAGTTTTGATGATCACTGGTCCACTGATGTGCCTGTCTCTTTAAATTCTTGATCCAGCTACCTCGAGTGGACTCTTTTCAGAAGGGGCTTATCCAGTGGACTGGGAGGTGTAGGGTATAAGTAGATGTGCTGGCAGAGCTCTGGAAAGTGAGCATTGCAAATGAAACCATTGCCCTGGAAGATGGAGATGATAAAGAGACAGCACCTTCAGCAAATTAACAGGCTGAAAGTCCAGAATAGAAGAGGAGTTGGCTTCATTGAATGGCTTTGGTCTTTTTTTTTTAAAAAAAATTGGTCAGACTATTGTTGATGTGCATGTTATTTCAGTTAATTGGAATCGAGAGCTGAAGCCTGCAATACCTCATGTATTGTTTAAATTTTATCTTCATTTCCAATAAAACAAAGCGGTAATCGTAGAGCACTCTCTCAGCCTCTTAGCTGCTCTGTATATCAGAGGACCTCCCTACACACACTACAGGATTGTTCCTCCGCAAGGCTGGAGGGACTGTGACTTGGCTTTGGATCACATGTGGTTCTGGGAGATTTCAATTCAGGAGCTAGAGCATCAAAGAGGCAGGGCCGGGGCAGAATCCATCCTGCAGAAATCAGTGACAGGCACGTCAGTCCTGTGACAGGCCTATCCATGGTACCATCACACATTAGAAGCATGGCCTGGCATGTGTGTCAAAAAGCGGCAGGAATGGTGTCAGCCACGGAGTAGTCCTTCATTATAACTTGGGAGTTATTCCTGATTTATAGTTGCCAAGTGCTACTCCCTTGCTTGCCAGAAAGTTTCTAGAGCTTTTCCAATTAAACCACTTAAAATAATGCTACAACTGATTCAGCATTGCACTCTTTTTCTGATTTCAAGATGGCAGCTGGGGAGCCCTTTGAAATGTATTTCTTCAGTATCCTTGCTAGGGATGATAAAAAAAAAAGTTAAGGATAAAAAGTTACAGCACTTGAAAATGAGATAAACACTTCCTGGGTTGGGTGAGCCATCCTTAGAAGAAAGGCTGGGCTGCATGCCAATCATTATGACTGTATAACAACCAGCCACAAAAGTCTCCTTGTCATTCTGTAATCAACATTCACTGGTCATGTACAAGTCTGAAGATTGGTTGGGTAGCATGGCTTCCAGTGAATGGAAAGAAGTTGTCAGGGACATAGCTGATCTAAATGGAGCCTGGTCTTTGTTGGCTCCAGGCAGCTTTGGTTCAGATCTTTTCCACAGGTTTCTCCTTCTCCTGGGAGCAGTAATTGTTCAAGGCATGTTCTTCTCTTGGGCACATTTAAGAAGACACAATGAATTGTGCCAGACAGCCACTGCCCAGATTAGGTTTATAACACCTCATTGGCTGATGCAAGTCACCTGACCAAGTCCATCAAAAGTCCAGTGTTCCTATTCATTCCCTGGGGGTTATGAGAAGGAGAAGTAATTATTTAGTGACTCCTAACCTCCATGGTGAACAGTGTGTAATGCCACAGAGCATGACAGCTATAAATGATGTTTGACACTCACAGGGGAGAAATGGAGGCTCATTAAATACCTGGTGGAAGGTGGGGAAAGAGACTGCAAACCTAGAAACTGGAAGAATGTGTGTGTGAGGAAACAGGGTGGATAATAAAGAATATTCTAAATTAAACTTTAAAATGATTTAATATTGAGAAAGAAGGGAACGGAATGATTTTAGAATGGACTGTGGTACAGAGTAATGAAGCAGAGAGCAAATACAATTGGAGATTTTGAAAATGAGAACAGCAGTTGTAGAAATGGGAAATTCAGTCGAGATTCCCCATGTTAAGGGTGAGTGCAGCTAACAAGGGCATGGTGAGCTTGAGTATAGAATTGACACATCATAGGTGAGTGTTGGATAGGAGTCTGAGTGAACAAATCAAAATGGAACCTACAAGAGCATGTATCCCAGCATCTCCAAATCTTCCACCTGCACAGTGCTTCAGTGTTGTGGGACTTGCTAAATTATATCTGAATGTCAGGTACAATCTTTATGCCTTCCTTTCTCTGTCCCTTGCAAGGCTCACATGACTGGCTGCCCTTTACCCACTTCTGCCCCTTCACAATCCTTCCTCAGTATTGGAGCCAGAGAGATAATTACAGCACAAATCACTTGTTTCTTTTTGAATCATTTGACTAGGCTCCTGTTGCATTCACTCAAGGGTTGAACCCCAAATTTGTGCCATTGTCCAAAAGCCTCCATGTGTTGAGAAACTGGAACCTCACCTCATTGCTTTTCACATCATTACCTTCAGTGGGTCCCTCAAGCCGAGCAGAATGTCTCCAGACTTAAAACTGTGGCAAGAGTTACTTCTTCCCTTTGGGACACTCACAGCTCTTCCCTGCTTCTGATTTGCTTGGCAAATTCCTTTCTCCTGAGCAATTAACCTCATCTCAAATTTATCTTGTCACTTCTCCATCCTTTCAAGCTGGAATCTGTCTTCTTCATGACCCACTCCCATGACATCTGTTGATTATTGCATCACTTACTCACAATTAAAGTTAAATATTGTGTGTGTGTCTTCCTCAATGCCTCTTTCTCTAGGGAGCAGAAGATACTCGAGGGTCATATTTGTGACACATTTTGTCCAGCACCTAAAAACCTCATATTGGGCACAAAATTGCTTTTCAAGAAATGTAGAAGAATCGCTATTTAAATACCAGGCTAACTCAACTGTTCTGTGAATATATGCCACATAGCTACAGAAAGAAGAACTAGGGAATTTTCTAGGGTCTGATTTCATGAAAGCTAATTTGTCCATGAACCTAAGGTGAGTTCTTATGTAACTGATTTGTGTGGTCCTCATGTTGAGCTTTATCAGTGGGTCAATGTTCATCTCAGTAGAAACAAGCTGGGGATCCCCCACCCCCGTTAATGAAAATTGTCTTCCTGTTCATGGTGTCTATCACAAACTTAAGGATGCCAAGAGCAAGAGCATGGCATTCCATATAGCAAGGGGTTGCATGTCTGCAGATTCATGTGTCAAAATTCTAAACTCCAATATGGTCATATGAGGTGTAAGGGCTTTTAGAACATGATTAGGGGCTCCCCCATGACTGCAATTAGTGCCATTGGTAGAGAAGAGATAAGTCCTAGCATGTGAGAGGATACTGAAAAGAATAATGTATGAGGAAGTGGACCCTCACTAGATACCAAATCTGCTGGGGCCTTGATCTTGGCCTTCCCATTCTCTAGAACTATGAAAAAGAACCTTCTTTGTTTATAAGCCATTATGTCTTTAGAATTCTCTTATAGTAGACTAAGTGTACTACAACATGGTTCAAGAAATGTTTTGTTGCCTGTCTAATGTCCTGTTCTGTTTCCTGTTGTTCAGACCCATCAGCTTCAGGGTCAAGAACCTTCTAGGAAGCAGCCAAGGTCTAGTTTTAGGTTTGGGTGTTGGTATGCTATAGTTTTTTTTTTCTTCTTAGGGATTCACTATCCAGCTCTACTATGTATCTATAAATACATAGAGACTTATTCTTACTTGTGAATGTCCAACCTTAGCTTGGCTTGTTTTTAGCTAGTTTTTCTAACTTAAATTATCTCGTTTCTCTTTAACTATGTTTGCCTCTGGGCTTTTTACCTTTCTTCATTCTATATATCTTTCTTTCCTTCTTACTCATGGCTGGCTGTGTGGCTGTGTGGCTGTGTGGCTGTGTGGTTGTGTGGCTGTGTGGCTGTGTGGCTGTGTGGCTGGCTCCTGGCACCTTCTTCTCCTTCTCCTTTTCTCTCTACTCCCCTCTTCTTTCTAGATTTCTCCTCCTACTTATTTTTTCTGCATGCCAGCCCCACCTATTCCTCTCCCCTGCCTTGCTATTGGCTGTTCAGCTCTTTATTAGACCATCAGGTATTTTAGACTGGCAAAGTAACACAGCTTTACAGAGTTAAACAAATGCAACATAAAAGAATGCAACACATCTTTGCATTATTAGACAAATATTCTACTGCATAACTAAGTGTCAACACATTTTAAACTAATACTCCACAATAGTACATTTCAATTGAATCTAATGGTTATGAAAGTATTCCTAAAGAAAACTGAGAACTCAAGGGAAAGAAAAGCATGCTCATATTTTGTTCAACAAATGCAACCACTCTCAGTATGTTGTTGAGATCACTTCTGGTGATTTTCCTGTGCCAGGTAGATTGTTTGGGCACATAGCATTTATAATGCCATAGACCCCTGGACCTTGCCTATTTGAAATACATAATATTTTTTTCTAATCTATTACTCTTAATTACTTTGTACTAGCTTCATATTTCATTAAGAAATTTGTTTTTTGACTAACATGAACAAGTTACCATTTATATGTTTTCCATGGTTCCAAAACAAAACAAAACAAAAAACAGTAAACGAGTAGGGTGGCAGTGGCACACACTTTTAATCCCAGCAGTTAGGAGGCAGAGGCAGGTGGATCTCTGTGAGTTCGAGGCCAGCCTGGTCTACAGAACAAGTTCCAAGGCAGTTAAGGCTATTAAACAGTGAACCCCTCTCCCCCCAAAAATGAATAAATGAATAATAAAAAAAATACACTAAACCCAGGGCTTACATGAGCAGGCACGCATTCTTATAGCCATAGGAGCTAAAAGCCAAGTTCATGGTACCAGGAGAGCCATATTCTGTCTAGAGGCTCTACAGGATGGGCACAGCGAGGTTTGTCTTGTGCTTCTGGTATAGCTGGCCACCTCTAGCATCCTTTGGCTTGTAAGCACATCTTGCAGTCTCTGCCTGCATCATTGCACTGCATCCTCTACTTGTCTGTCTCAATTCTTTTTTTAAGAAATTATTTTATTATGTCACATTTATGAGTGTTTTTACCCACATGTATGCACACTATGTGCGTGCCTGGTGCCTGAGGGGGTCAGAAGGCCTTGGACTCCTGAGACCAGAGTTATAGACAGTTGGAAGCCACCTTGTGGTTACTGAAAATTGAACCCGGGTCCTCTGGAAGAGGAACCAGTGCTCTTAACTGCTGAGCCGTTGTTCCAGTCCCATCTGTCACATTGCTCCTTGATTCATTCTTGATAATATTTTTTAAGGTAAAAAAATAACTGATTAGAAAAATGTGGTACCTTGTAATACATATTGAAGTTGAATACTTTCTCATATTTTAATTAATATGAATTTTATTTTGGCAAACTTTCTGTTTTTTTCCATTGCTGACTGATGTATAAAAGACTTCGCAGTTTTCTTGTCAGTTCTTCTCACTTTCCAGTTATTCTCCCTAGTCTGCTGGTTTATCACTATCATTATTTTCTTTTTATCCTGCAAACACTATAATTGGTATGTGATAGTTTGGAAGAGTTCTTTGCAAAATGTGAATTGAGTTTGTACAAACACGAATCTATCAGAAGGGCTATGCTTGTGCATGAGGTCTGCTTGCCTATGCTTCCCTGGTCTGTCTGTCTGTGAATCGATGGTCTGTCTGCCTGTGTTTTCCATTGTGAAATTCTGTCATTCCTGAAAAAAAAATTTTTTTCTCTCTAAAAGAAGGGAATTGAACTGAGCCTGCTTTTAGTTTTTATTTGTATATATTCTTTATCAGAAATTCCTTTGGTATGTGGAATGATATAATTATTAAAATATATCTTGTTCCACATTGTTGGCTGACTGTCCCAGCCTCACTTATTGGCTAGCCTTAGCTTGTCTAGAAATTAGTTTGTGATAAAGTCTTTACCATAAATTATAAAAAGACACATATTTTTCTGGGTTATTGTCCTTGATGCTTTTTGTGCAGAAATGTCACATTATTTAACTAAAACGGTGTTATAAAATACATTAGACTTCCTCATTTAAAATTCATAAATATTCAGCCGGGCGGTGGTGGCGCACGCCTTTAGTCCCAGCACTCGGGAGGCAGAGCCAGGCGGATCTCTGTGAGTTCGAGGCCAGCCTGGGCTACAGAGTGAGTTCCAGGAAAGGCACAAAGCTACACAGAGAAACCCTGTCTCGAAAAACCAAAAAAAAAAAAAAAAAAAAAATTCATAAATATTCTTTTAGTTTTGGAGGTAAATTGGAGATTCGTTTTGTTAACGGCAGGTTGGGATTCTTAAAAATAGTTTAACACCAAGCCACACATTAATTTAAGCTTTAGTGATACTCGGCTCTGCCATGTGGCTTCTCTCTTGTCATGTAAGGCTTCTTATATCCCTCTTCTTGGTGTCTTGCAGCTTTATGTAGGTCACAGTTTGTTTTAGAATCATTTCAGGATTGTTGCTGCTGGAAATAAGAATTTTAAAAACTCTCTTATGAGGCAGGAAGGAGGGTTCAGTGGTTAAGAGTACTTGCCGCTTTTGCAGGTGACCAGTTTGGTTCTCAGTAGCCACATCAGGCTGTTCCTAACCATCTGTAGCCACCCTCTGTCAGAGGATCTGATGCTCCCTTATGGCTTCTTTTTTTTTTTTTTTTTTTTTTTTTTGGTTTGTTTTTCGAGACAGGGTTTCTCCGTGTAGCTTTGCGCCTCTCCTGGAACTCACTTGGTAGCCCAGGCTGGCCTCGAACTCACAGAGATCCACCTGGCTCTGCCTCCCGAGTGCTGGGATTAAAGGCGTGCGCCACCACCGCCCGGCCCTTCTGGCTTCTTTAGGCACTGAGTGCACATGGTCCACATATAGACGCACAGACATGTACAAATATGTGTAAAAATAAGCAATGAAAATCTCTTTTATACATTGCTTTTGATAATCTTATTTATTTTACATCCAAATTCATGAATGTTAATAGATTCCAACCATTTACACATGTGCATTTGTATTTTTTAAAAGGAATTTAAGTACATGGCATATAAAGATAATTTTCTATTAAATGTTGATCTTTTCATTTTACATCATTTTCCTTTACTTAGAATTTCTCAAGCAATGCTAAATTTATTGATTAAAAGCTTGTTTTTTTTCTTTTTTCTTTTCATTTGTAGCAGACAACATCCTAAGGTGACCTCCCAGTGAGTCACATCCTTGCATAATCAATCTCTAAAACAGTTCATTCTGCCTCCTTGAAGGTGGCATCTGTAGCCCTTGTAACCAATAGATACAGTAAAGGTCATGAAAGTCATGTCTTTTCTAGGATCTGTCACATGACAAAGACAACGAAAAGTCTCTTCCATGATTGTATTTGTTTAAAAAAAAAAACCAGAAAACACTTGCACGCTGATTCTTTTTTTAAGCCAACTAAGTATTGTTAGTAATTTCAAAATTCCAAGTCCCTATTATAAGAAATGTGCTGTTGACTAGACATGCAGCTAATTCTTCTGATCTCAGAACTTAGATAGAAACAGGCAGGAAGACTTGGAGCTCGAGGTCAGCAAAACAAAAAATAATAAAATAACTTGCTGTCTTGATTCTTGATTTTATTTTTTCTCTAAGTGGCTGCCAACTATTAGCATAAAAAATACCTTATTTTCATGCTAAGCAGGTTTTCTTATATTCCTGCTTACATTTTTAAAAGAAGAAAAGGGTTATGAATTTCATAAAACGTTGTTGCACCATTTCTTCAAATGACATAGTTTTTGCACCTTTGACCTGTTGCTATATTACATGATGATAATAGTTTTGTTGCCAGGCGGGTGGACACCTGAAATCCCAGCACTTGGAAGGCAGAGGCAGATAGATCTCTGTGAGTTTGAGGCCAGCCTGGTCTACAAAGTGAGTTCCAGGATAGCCAGGGCTACAGAGAAACCTTGTCTTGAAAAACTGAAAAGAAAAAAAAGGAATAGTTTTGTTATTTGCAAATGAAAGTTCTGCATTATGCAGTCCTGGTTCTGATAGACTATACACACACACACACACACACCCCTGAATTATACTTAATATTTTATTTTTAAATTAACAATGTATTTGTTTGCTATCAAGTGTTAACATACAGAAGCTATTTCTTTTCTCACACAAATCTTACTGTTTTTTGAGGGGAGGCAGGATTTTTGTAGTTGAGGCTGGTTTCAAACCTGTTCAGTTCCCTCACTGGTTGTGGATTCCCATCTTCTTGACTCAGCCTCTTGAGTGTAGGAATGATAGGCATGGGCCCCATAATTAGCATAATGATTCTTATATGAAAGAATATTATGATCCAAAGGCTCAGGACAGTATAAAGACTTGGGCCTTTCCTTGATGAAGGTATTTTTCACCTGTTATTTATTTATTACGTGGGTGGTCCTTCACTCTTTCTATGTAAATTCATAGGGATTTCTTGGCAGTCCTTCTGCTTGACAAGGGCAGAGTTTCCAAACCCAGCCCATACAGCCAGGAAAAACCTGAATTTACATCCTCACTCTGTTACTGTCATATGGACTTGGGCTGCTCCTTTACTCTGAAAAGCTTTGTTTCTTCACCTGAAACACAGACATAGCAAAATAGCACCTGTTTTGAAGATGTGCAAATGATTTCTGCAGAACTCTTAATGTCCTATACACTCAACCAGGTTATACTAATGTTAACACCATGTCAATGAGACAAACGTGAGGGATGAGGTTCTGTGCACAGTACAGAGGCAGAGCACCAGCTGCCCATCCATCACCTGTCCCTCCCAGTCCCATAACCAACTTATATATTATGTAGGGTCTCTGAGATTTGAATCCATTTTCTTTCCTAGTTTTCAAGTCAACACATGCCTTCTCCATCACAGTTTTCTATTTCCTGTGCAGGCTTGCTGGATAAGACCTAGATCATTTTGATGTCCGTAGAAGAGGCAGATGCCACATAACCAAGGCACCTGTGTGATAATCTAATGAATTCTCCCAGTCAGGGAAGCTTATTTGCAAAGCCTTCTGGCGGCGTCCTATTAAGTATAACATCAGGCCAGCAGCCTGAGAAGTCTCAGTTCCAAGGCTGTTCTCATCTTTCTGTTTCACTTCAAATGAGTAGTGTCCACTGTAGGAAAGGTTGTAACACACTGGTGGAGTTGTCTTGCCTAATATTGTCCCCAGATCCACACAGAAGCCAAGCTTCAGAGATCTTATATTTGACCGTCTTTTGAATCCGCTGTGTCCAACATGTTCTATCAATATCCCCAAAGGCTGTTACTGTCCTTGTGGCTGTGACAGCTTGTTTTGTACCATACAAATGCCTAGTTGTCTGATGTCCTTGGAAGAAACATCTGGGTTGGTCTAGTCTCCTCCCTCCCTCCCCTTGACACCTTACAATTTGTCACTTGAGAATGCTTCTCAGCTCGCATGGGCAATGCTCTGCCTGCATAGGAGCTAAGTCTTACATCTTGAGCTGTTGTTTTGTGTGTGCTCCTGGGAGACAAGGGGTTTAATTATGCTCACTGTGTTAGCCAAAGAAAAAGTGCATTAAATCATTCTAACACTTGGTGTCTCCTAGAGCTCCTGTTGGTAAATGGGGCTGAGGAGATTATGGAAGGCTCTCAAAGGCCTGAGCCATGTTTTCCAGCTCCTTGATTTCCCTCTTCATCCTCACTCCATTTTCCCCTTTCTACAGTGGGTCATGCAGTGGGCCCTTAAGATTTCTGAGGCCAATTAGCAGGTTAGAGGCTATCAAGAGATGTTGACTTGTGAAATCACACGTTTACTGTCATTTCTTAGCATTGTGAGTCTTAGATTGGTTCTCTTGGAGGCTTCCTTTGAAGCCTGTTAAGGAGAGGCCATTTAGATATTGCAGGTATTTTAGATATTTCTTGAGCTCAGTGGTATTTTCAGTCCTGGGACTTCTGCAGCTTGGGAAGGCAGTCCACCTGTGAGTTTGCATCTTCTTGTTCACCAGGCTGACAGATGATTAGCTTTGATCATGGAGACAACATTTACCAAAGGCCAGGTTTCTCCCTGTCATTTTCAGGTACATAGAAAGACCATTTGAAGTGATTGTAGAATGAAAAATTGAGGTCTAAGACAATGGTCTTCTTCAAATTGAATTTAGGGACCTGTTAGGACGGCTCCGGTCCCAGGTGCATGGAAAGCACACTCACTCTGCCGGTTGCAGATAGGCTGTTGGCATGTGGATAGATTCATCTGTGGGAAACACATTGTTTGGGTGAATCTAGGTAAAAATACCATCACAAGTAACCATGGGTGAGGGAAGAACTTTTCAATAGAAGGTTTGGGTAGTATAGTATAAACTATGTAGCTTCAGAGTCAGAAACCCATGGGATAAAATCCACCTCTTCATTTCTCTTTGAGGCCAGGGCCTAGCTGCTAAAACCCTTCTGTGTTTTAGACTTTCTCCATACATATTGGGTATACAGGCATTTAGGGGTATTGTGCTGTGCCTTCTTAGAAAAAAGCCTTGCTAGGTGCCAGTCATATTGGAACAACACCAGGAACCTCAAAACAATACAAGAACATTCTCATTCTGGAGTCCTATACCCTTGAGAAAAAACCATACGGGAATTTCTTGAGCAGATTGGCCTAAGTAGGTTTTGAATTTGTTCTGATGGTATTTGAGCATTAATATCCAAGAAGGTATACTTGTTTAGATGAGTGTTGGAAATTTTGGGTGTTATACAGGATACTGTTGTAAGAGAACCACATACTTCAAGTTCTTAGTTTTAGAAATACAAATCAGGTAGGGATTATTTAGCTTGTAGATGTTCCTTTTATATTACTCCATAACAGTAATCAGTTGCCACTTGGTTGTACATAAATCAATAAGACTCATAAGAAATGACACTGCTCCTTAATGAAGATGCCAGTTTTCTGGGGCAGAAAGTCCCAGGCTCAGGGTCCTTTCTGTCTTAAGACTTCTCAGACACTGTGTACCTAGGAGGAACATGCCATCTGAAGAATGGTCCTTTCTAGCTGGATTTCCTATCTTTCTCTTGTAAATCTGCTGTGGCTGCTTGCATTTCTGTACCTTGGCCAAATCCCTTTTGTGGGAATCAGTGGGGTCATAGAAGGGTAAGAGACATGGATATGTGAAGAGGCTCCTATTTCTGTCAGAGAAAGATGGGAACCCAACTCTGCAACAATATGGTGTCATTTAAAAGATGCATTATTTAACACCTTATGTGTGTTTGCTAGGGATGCTATAATAATTACCTCAAATGGGACAGCTTGAATGGTAGGTAGACATACTGTCTTATAGTTCTGGATGGTAGAAATCCTAGATTAATGTCTCTACAAGGCTACAGTCTCTTGAGGCCCCTCTCCTTGGCTTGTAAGTGGTCGGCTTCTTACTGTGATTTCCTCTAAACTTTTCACATGTGAGTCCATATGACAATGTTCAAATTTCATAGTATTACATGTCTGACCATTTCATCTGTGTTTTTGTGGGCTGGCTCTCAGCCCTCTATATTTCCAAGACACTTTTCCTTTATGTAGTCTTCCTCAGGCACCTTGAAGAGTCTGCTATCTATGTCCAAAATGTCATTTACAGACCAACTGTCTCAGCATCACCTGGAAACGTATTAGAAATCTCACGTCCCACCTTGCTGTGACTGAAATGCTATACCTACTCCTAACACGATCTCCAAATGATTTGTGGGCCCATTAAGATTTGGGAAGCTGCTTTACTAATAAGGTCAGCACCCACTGCCTGCTTGCCATCTGCCCATCTCTAAGCTCTAGCCTCCAGATGTCTCCTAATTTCTAGTTCAAATCACTAGCAGCCTAAGACTTCTCTAGGATGTCAAACAGGCACAGCCGATTCAGTGCCCCAGCCAGTTCCCTTCTTCCTCCTCCATCTCCACCTTCTCCTCCTCCTCTTTTCCAGTGCATTCTTGTTGCAGGGGTGGTGCTTCAGGCCACCCTGTATTCCTTCAGAAGTGCCAGCTCCTGTACATCCAGTCAATCCCATCTGGCTGTTTGTTTGTTTCCTTCTGTACCTCTTATCGCTGTGTCTCTTTCTCTACTCTCCTGCCCCAGTCTGGGCTTTTTATTCTCTATCCCCTGGACTAATAAAGACGACTCAAATAGATTTATTGGCATGTAGCTTTCCCCCCTGTTACTCTCATCACCTCAGCCTGGATCCTGCTGCCTCTCTGTTGCCTAGCAACACTCCTCATTGTTTAGGACTCAGCTCTGGAATCTTGTTTCCAAATCCCCACCCCCTCCAGCCCCAGGAATCCTTTTCTTTTTCTTTCTTTTTTTTTTTTTCCATTTCCTAGTAACCATACTTTGGTGTTGCCACTGGAGATAAAATGCAAAGGAATGTTGTAAAGAAGAGATGAGTTATGTTCATGGAACAGCCTCTGTGATGAGGTCAATGGCCAACAGGTCCCCAAGAGACGATCTGGACACTTTCTTATCCTTTCCCCACACCAGGACTCTTACAGTTTCAGTCATCGTCAGTGATGGTGGGATGGGTTTAAGGTGGTATTTGCAGTGGGAAGCACAGCCCTAAACCATTGTTTCTTGGGAATAGGGACTGTGAATGGGTCTTCTGAGAATCCCAGACCTCTCCCTGCTGGGGTCAGAACAAGTGCTCCTTAGATTCTTACCATTCCAGGTACCAACTGGACATTTGAGATAGGAAAGGCTGGAGCCATCAAGAAGTCACTTGTGGGTCTTCCTGAATGTGCAAGCTGAGTGGGGGACTGTTGGCAAGACTGATAGATAGTTTTGAATTTGTGCCCAGAAGCTGTTTGGGGAAAGTATTTTTAGAAAGACAGAAATAAATACAATTAAATTAGATAGAGGTGTCAAGCACATTTTTAAAGGCTGTCCTTTGACCATTACAGCTTAGGTAATGACAACTCTTTGAATAATGGTGCTATATTTTCTAATTAAACAATCAAGTTTCTCCAATCATTACATTAACAAAGAGAAGGGCCAAAAGGCTAGGACCTAAAAGAAAAGAGTTTTTTAAATGGATAGAAATGGTTGTAAAAATGGAAATGTTTTTCTCCTGATGCTTTTTAGTATTTTGTTAACACTTTGTGTCCTGGATCTGTGTGTCTATCTTTGTACTGAAATGGGTCTTCACCACTCGATGTAACAGATAGAACCTGTGGAGAGTGAACACATATATGAGCACACACATTCACACAAATGTGCACACACTCACATAGTACGAGCAGACAGGCTTGTATCTGGCTTATAGATGTGTAATTTCAAGCAGATCTTTTCATCTTTCAGAATCCCAGATTTCTCTCCCACTCTGAAGGGGGAAGGGAGGCTTCTGGTCATGGCCTTAGCTTTGACTTTGGAAGTAAAAATGAAATTACATGTAATGGATATGTATCTGTGTTACCATCTGTCCTCGTCAATATGTAAAATATTGCTTCAATTTTCTCTTTTTCCCCAAACCAAATCAGGTGCATTTCAGCTTGCACATGTTTCAAAAAAAAAAAATTCACTGTGGCAATGCACCTTTCTTCAGGCTGTTGCAGGAGTTAGAGGAGAATTACAAGCAGTTTCCCACACTGAGGACACCACCCTGAGGTTTTCCTTGCCTCGAAGCACAGAGTGAAGCTCTATGCTAGTAGCACCCACTTCCCTATTAGGAGTACACCGAGCTATGTGTGTATGTGTGTGACTATGTGTGATTATGTGTGACCGTGTGTAACTGTGTGGCTGTGTGTAACTGTGTGGCTGTGTGTGACTGTGTGTGACTATGTGACTTTGTGACTGTGTGTAACTGTGTGACTGTGTATATGGGTGTGTGATTGTGTGTGTGTGACCATAGCTCTATGTAATTCTCTGTGTGTGACTATGTCATTGTGTGTGTAAGAGATTGAATTTATGTGACTTTCTCTCTCTGTGTCTCTCTGTGTCTCTCTCTCTCTCTCTCTCTCTCTCTCTCTCTCTCTCTCTCTCTCTCTCTCTCTCTGTGTGTGTGTGTGTGTGTGTGTGTTAAGCTATTATTATAATGCTACTTATGTTGCAGTCAGGATAATGTAGTCTGGACATGCTTCACTAACACACTAACACTGTTGCCAAAACCAAAGTTCATTTACTCCCCACTTGAACAGGCCAGTTACTTAAGGACAAAGTGATGGGACAAGGAAAAAGACTTACTTGGAAAACAAGCAACCCAAAGAAGATGAGAAAGCCCATCTCTGGGCATGTTGAGGTCTTTTATAGGGAAGGATTAGAGTAGCAGCGGTAGGGATGGTTAGAAGGACCCATGACTGGAGACCTCTAAGCACAGCTCTGGGGACCCAGAATGGGTCACTAGCTTAGTTTCCCTATTTTGGGTTTTTGCTTTTTGAAGGAGGATCCCACTATGTAGAGGAGGTTCTCCTTGAACTTGCTGCAATCCTCCAGCCTCTACATGCCTAAGAATTACAGCATGCTCCACTTACCTTGTTAGTCATCCTTGAAGGAGAAGAGAGTGCTTTGGTGAGTTCTGGTCAAATCCACCTTGTATTACAGTTCCAGTCAAAGTATTCTTTAAATGATTACTATGTCTACATGAAAGATGGGACAGAAATCTGCCCCAAAGTTCAAGACAGCGAGGTCGACAGATACGAAATGAAGGCAGAGATGCCAAACATTTTCATCCCACTGCACTAATGCAAGGGGTACCCTCAGGCCCAAGAGAAAAGTTGGGGTTTTCAGAAAGAATGAACCCTGAAAACTGTCATGGACCACCGTTGTCACATAACTCACATGGCAGGGGTATTGTCTACAGCAAAGCCAGTGGGAGACGCAACTAAAAGCAAAAGAAGTCAGAGGGTCAACTTAGGTTTCCCCTTGACTCTAGTACCAAAGGAAGGCTTCAGCGGGTGTGTGTGGGAGTCGGATGGATAGAACCAGCAGGCCTGGTGAGTAATCTGTGACCGTGGGCAATGAGATTTCACTGGGGGAAACTCTTTTACTCCCTGGGGTGAGTTTGTTAGAAATAGACCTTTGGTAGCAACACTGGAAGTGTGAGGACCAACAAGTGTGTGTTAGAGATGTCGCTCACCATTGGAGGAGTCCTACACGGCCTCAGGGCAGTGCTCCAGGGCATGATGGGAGGTCTTTGGTTAACTCTCTGCCTTGTTTCACAGCTCAAAACCATCTCCTTGGGGAACATTTGTGGGCTTTGTTTCCGTTTCTGCTTTTGCTTGCACAGATCACAGATAGTCAATTGTTCCAAAATCGCTCACGCTGAGCACACAATTCCCCCTCTCAACTCCTCTGGCTCCCATCTCTGGGGCCGGCAGGTGAGTAACCTGCAGGCATCCTATTTCGAACCTACTGCTCACTGCTCTGTGATTCTTCTTCCTGGGCCTCCTTAGCCAATAGCCAGTCTGAAGAGTGTGCTGCTGGTACTGACCCTGGAGTCATGTCATCCCTGCTCCCAGTTACCTGTGCAGCTCTGGTCCATGTCTTAACCCTAAACTTCTATTTAATCTGCTAAAGGAAAACAGTGAAAACACTACATGCTCTACAGTAGAAGATGAAAGACCAAGGATACAGAACATGAACCATAGTGATAATGTTGGTTTCCTTCTCTTCCTCTTCTACCCTTTCCAGGGTCTCCTGGGAACATCACTGGAAGACTGTCTCACTTTAGTTTGCATGAATAGTTTCACTAAACTGGAGAGGGGATAGATTGAAATATCAAAATAATCAGAGTTCTGTGAATACATGAGAAGTGGGCAGGCCTTTTCCCTTTCCAAACAACCTTTAGTGTGTGCTTGGTACACATAGATGATGGCAGATTGGGTTGATGAGTTCTCCAGGAGACACACAATACTATTGTGCACAGGCCTGCCTCTACAGCAACCAGAGTCTTTGTCAGCCTTTTACACATCTCTATGTCATGTTTCATCCAACTCCCAGAGAGGCTTCCCTGCTGCCTTGAGCAGGGAAGATGGCTTTTGTTTGCAGACAACTTAGGGCTTCCTGCGTTTGCAGTGATCTTGACCAAGTGATGCTGGTGGAAAATCCCGTTCGGGTTAATGATGAGAGTTCCAGCTTTGACCACACATCATAACCCTCAGAACAGTGCATCAAAACAGAATTCTGGCCCCATCAGAACTTCTCATCAGTAGGCCCTGGGGTTAGGGATGGGGACTGAGGTCTTCATTTCTAATACTTCCAAATGAAATTGATGTTGTTTGTTCAAGTCTTACATTGAGAACACAGGTCTTGGGGAGGGGTCATAACTTTACCTGCATCTTAGGGTCACTTAGGGGAGCTTTAAAAATTCAAAGGCAAATCTGTACCTCAGATCAATTTGGTCTGAATCGCTAAGGGGTGGGACTTGGGCTCCATTTGTTTTAAAATCTCTTTCTTTTTTTTTTTTTGGTTTTTCGAGACAGGGTTTCTCTGTGTAGCTTTGCGCCTTTCCTGGAACTCACTTGGTAGTCCAGGCTGGCCTCGAACTCACAGAGATCCACCTGGCTCTGCCTCCCGAGTGCTGGGATTAAAGGCGTGCGCCACCACCGCCCGGCTTAAAATCTCTCTTGATGGATGACTCTTAGATGCAGACATGATTGACAACCAGCCTGATGAAATTTGGAAGATCTAGTCTCAAAACCCAGGTGTTACTATGGGGTGGTGGTAGATAGATTATATCAATGACCTCCAAATATGTCATAGGGAGGTGCTGTAATGTCCAACTCTCTGTGAGCATGCGCTGGGCTTAGTCTCAATGCAATCTTACTGTGTTCCTCATTCAAAAACTTAATAAGTATGCTGGATTTTTACATTTGTTCCAACTGGGCATGGCTGATAATATGAAGGAAAGAGTTTTACAGAGCACGTTGAGGTTGCTAGTTAAGTGTGCTGGCTTTGGGGTTGACTGTTGGCCAGCATCCAGCAGCGTGGCTTGGAGAATTCCTCCATGTTACTAACTGAAAGGATTGCTGGATATGCCAAAGAGCATTCAGCTCTGTTGAGGTAGCTTGTCATGATGGCTTGTGCAAATAGTGTGAGTGTTGAAGACTATATGTTGAGGAGACCAGATACCTGGGTGACCAGCCCTTCATGAAAACCTTGGCATCTGAGTCTTTAGTGTGCTTATTGGGCAGAACACTGTACATGTTCCATTTCATTGCTGGAGAAAGGAACACATTATACATGACCATCCCCTGGTGGGAGAGAGAGCATGGGAATCTTGACTCTGGATTCTTCTGAATCTGTGTTCTTTCCACTCTGATCCTGCCATGTATTGTAACACGAATTGTTAGAAGGGCTTATTAATAAAAACAAACCCAGAGCCAGGTTGTTTGGTGAATGCTGAAAGATCAGAGAGACAAAACAGGCCACAGCTAACCTCACCTCGCTAACTTCTCAGTCAATCCTGTTTCCTCAAACTGGAAGCCTCTCAGTCCTCAGAATGGATCTCAGCTGAATTGCTGCTCAAAAGCCTAAAAGCTTAACCAGGCTCTAGTTCCTGGTCCTCATGCCTTATATACCTTTCTGCTTCCTGCCTTCACTTCTTGGGATTAAAGGCGTGTGTCATCATGCCTGGCTGTTTCCAGTGTGGCTTTGAACACACAGAGATCCAGGTGGATCTCTGCCTCTGGAATGCTAGGATTAAAGGTGTGTGTGCCACCATTTTCTGGCCTCTATGTCTGTCTAGTGGCTGCTCTGTTCTCTGACCCCAGATAAGTTTATTAGGTGCCCAATATATTGGGGAACACAATCGCCACAATGTATCCTTTTATTTGATAAAGAGTATATGATATTACAACTAACTTAATTCCCTGAGTCCTTTTATTGATAATAAGATATTTGTGGTACCTTAAAAACAACAGGACATTTGAAAAAGTACAGTTAGATTTAAGTGTTGGTATGGAACATACACCATGCTTAGTTATTATGGTCAGCACATGGATTAGGATAGGGTTAGTTAACAGATTTAGGAAAAGGATACCAGGCAGGTTTGATATTTCTAAAACGACGTGGAAGATTGGGATGAACACAGAAGGAGTTGAGGCAGATGAGACAGAATAACATCATCTACAAGAAGGCAAGGACAGGGCAAGGATGCTTACACCAGGCTCCTGAATCCTCACAGTGGACATTTCCTGATCTTCAACATTCTGCACATGTGTGTAACAGCAGAGCCCCTTTGAGGGCCACAGCTACTAAGGGACATCACTTTCCCTGCTGTCTCATCCTTGTCTCAAAACAAGGACCAGTCCTCCTGAGTCCCAACCCATTCACAAGGGGAAGGATGGAGAGAGGGATATGAAGGAAGAGCCTGTGGATCAGAAGACAGGGCATTCTATAAGGGTCCTTAGTGTCCTGAGCAGACTATGCTACAGTCTTCTCGTCTGGGAGGTGCTGTGAGGTGGGGATCACGCTTGATGATATGCACTGGTGGGAAGACCAACACAATGTGTCAAAGAATACTGGCTCACTAGAGCTCAGAAGGCAACACAGACTCTCATCTGCCCATTTAACAGAGGAGGAAACAGGAATGCAGAGGAACCATAACCTGGCTCTTTTACTCAGATAAGACCAAAAACATGTTTCTGCAATCACGTGGTTCTGTCCTTTACATACACAGGCAAGCACAGAGCCATGCCTGCTACCATACACCGAGTGTCTAAGTGTCTGCAGTGTTCAACCCACTTCCTGTGATGGCTCAGTTGACCCTCACAGCAGTCAAAGACTGAACACTAATGAATGACCTGCTCAAGGTGATTCAATGCCAGCCTTCAGTTTTAAAGCATGTTTGTTTCCCAGACTTCCTTTCTCTTGTGCTGTCTCTTAGGGCAATAATGAAACAGGTAGTACTTCCTCAGCACAGACTGGATGCCAGGCACCATACCAGGTGCTGCATACCATCTCATTTAATCCTTGCCACAATGCCAGACTTGAGTCATGACTTCATCCAATTTCATCCTAAGGCAACACGGTTCTTTGTTAAATCAGCAATAAGTGTGGTAAATGATTAAATCTCCATGCCAGCCCCAGGATCCCAGAAATAAGCCAAATGCTGGTGACTGATATTACGGCTCTGATTTAGGACAGCCTTGCAGTCAAAGCCTTTTCTAAAATTGGACAGTTAGGCATTTACTGGCTGAAATGAGCCTCTGGCCCAAGAACTCGTGGAAATGATGATGGTTTCCATCTCCTTCCCAAACAACTCGAACATCAATCTGAGTGTGATTCCTAGCCTTGGCTCTCTCAGGATTCATGCAACTTATTTAAAGTCTCTGAGCCAGGTCCCTCTTTTAAATAATGCATAGATATATGTATACATACATATATGTCTATATACACATATATATGACTAATAAAGAATCTGCCTTCTTCAGAATTGAGATTATTTAACCACTAGTCAGACAAAGACATTGGTCTTTTAAGGTGAACAACCATGGAGTCCATTGTTGTGGGAAAGTTAAAGGCAGTTCAGAGTGTCTCTGGAAGCCACAAGGGTGGCACTTTTTATACTGTAGAGAACAAGAACTTAGCAGAGAAGAGCTCCTGGAGGTAGATGGCCCGAGGGTTCCACCACTTGCTAGCCATGTGGGCTTGGGGACATTTTCTAGTTTCAATGTGTCCTTCTCAATTTGAAAAAAAAGAGAGAATAATTCTCCCCACTTAGTTCATCTGGATTAAGTACTGTAAAAGGCACCTGACAACATTTGAGCATTCATATGTGCTATCAATCAAATCTTGTCCACGTTATACTGTGGCCACATGGTTTTGTGAGTCTCCAGTTCATAAATGGGGAGATTAAGGCTCCAAGAACTAAGTTCCGATTTAAAGTCAAAATGAGATCCCTTTAGACTCCCAAGTTAAAGTGTCCCCACAAGGTCATGCTAAGAAAAGTGTTACAGAAGATGGGCTAGGGACTTGACTAGCATGTCTAGTACTGGGTTTAATCTCCAGCACTGCATACATGGGGCTAGGGAGTACACATCTGTAATCCTCATAGCAGGGAGGTGATGGGTGGACAATCAGAAATTCGAGGTCACCCTGTTCCTTACATAGTCAGTTTGAAGCTAGCCTGGGCTACAGGAGGCCCTGTCTCAGAAAGAAAAAGACAAAAAGAAAGACTAAAAACTGAGTCAGGGAAGGAAGAATTTTAGTGAAAAGGCTCCTGTCACAAAAAAGAACAAGAAAAAAATGAATGAAGGAAGGAGGAAAGGAAAAACGGAACAGTCCAAAAATCAATGTTACAACAGCCACCACTCCATGTATAAATGGAGCATAGATAATACAGGTAGAGACAGGTGCATGTTTGGTGACTCTTTCAGGCTGTGAGGACTAGCTGTTATTTTTTAGGAATCTTTCCAGACACCTGAGAATCCCATGACAACTTAAAATTAATTGGGGCAACAATTTTTACCCCTTAATAACTGGTAATCACTATACTGGAAAACAATCCAAACTAATAGACATTGGTGAATTGTGATGTGGAAAGAGGCTGGGGGGATAAGGAGAAGAAACAAGATTCCTTTGGTATACTTTTCCATTGTTTTTAATATTTTTAATTATGTGTCTGTGTGTGCATTTTACTGCAGGTGTCCATGGAGGTCAGAGGCATCCAATACCCTGGAGCTAGAGTTATAGACGGTTGTGAGCTGCCTGATGTGGGTGCTGGGAATGAAACTCAGGTCTTCTGGAAGAGCAGCAAGTGCTCTGAAGCACTGGACCATCTCTCCAGCTCCCTTCTGTATGGTACCATTTCAAAACTTTTTCAAAATTGAAAACAGAGAAAAGAAATGAATTCTATGTCAAACTGACAGTCTAGCCACACAAAAACCAAGTCTATTTTATGGGGCTTTCAAACACTGTAATCTTCAGCGGGAAATATTTTAGGGATACAAAGAATTACAAAGAAATGTTAAACATTCATAAATGTTTTTATTATCAATAGTAATTTCAATATTAATATTTTGAAGTTGTTTCTTTGTAATGTTGGACAGAGCAAATGCATAGTTATGTTAATGCTCCCAGAAGTCAGCATTTTCATTGTATGCGAAAATACAATTAAAAAGTAAAAGTCATTAACTGAGGCCACTATAATGTTGAAATTGAATAGAAGTACTGCTAAGAAAACAGACTGCATGCCACGCATGGAATCGTGCTTTGACCAGCCACAGACCTCAGATACGATGGTAAGTCTTTAAGAGTCTAATAGAGCTGAAGTCTAAACTGGAGAATGAAGAAGAGAGATGTGAGATGCAGGCTTCTGGATATGACATGGTGAGCCCACTCAGGAACTCCCGGCAGCTGTGGATACCTGTACAAGATCGAGACAGCCAGAATTCTGACATAGATGAGGGTGGTGTTCCCCAGCCCCCACCCTGTCCTGAGGGGCTATTAGCTCTTGATAGCTGCTGAGAGACAGACAGAGAGAGAGAGAGAGAGAGAGAGAGAGAGAGAGAGAGAGAGAGAGAGAGAGAGAGAATTATTATTATCATTTTTTTTTTTTGCTTTTCGAGACAGGGTTTCTCTGTGTAGCTTTGCGCCTCTCCTAGAACTCACTTGGTAGCCCAGGCTGGCCTCAAACTCACAGAGATCCACCTGGCTCTGCCTCCTGAGTGCTGGGATTAAAGGCGTGCGCCACCACCGCCTGGCTGAGAGAATTATTTTTTTGAGGTTGTGGTCACTGGCAGAATTTTCAAACTCTAGGGTGTGGACCTGACTTTATGCACACACGAGCAAGACTAACTGAGTTAATTAACTTATCCAAAACAGAACAAAATGAAACATGAAGTTGGGAAGAGCTGTGTTAGGAGAGAGATTGGGAGAGTAGGAGAGGGGAAATGGTGGGTGATATGGTATTTCATTGTATATATGTATGAAATTCTTAACAACAACAACACAAAACAGGTGAACATCTCCTGAGGAAGGATACTATAAATTGCTGTTGGCTTCCATACGAGTGTGTAAATGCACATATGAAATAACACATAAATATGCACCTGCAAACACTGGAACATGCATAAACACTAAATAAATCACTAAATAAATCAACACTTTATTAAATAGCATCAATAAATACTTTTTTAAAAAATTTATTTATGTATTATTTACAGTGTTCTGTCTGCATGTATGTCTGCAGGCCAGAAGAGGGCTCCAGGTCTCATTATAGATGTTGTAAGCCACCATGTGGTTGCTGGGAATTGAACTCTGGACCTCTGGAAGAGCAGCCAGTGCTCTTAACCTCTGAGCCATCTCTCCAGCCCCAATAAATACTGCTTTGACAGTTGTTTCATATATAGGTTGAATAAAATCCTTGTCATATTTAAAAGAAGGTAAAGAAGCATCCTATTGGCACCTCCATTGTAAGGTCCTGGCACTAACACAACACCCATGTGTTTATAGTGGTCCTAGTGTAAACACACTGGCTGTGCTGCCAGTCCAGGAGAGCAGAGAGCACACAGTTGTATTTTGCATATTGTTTTTTACTTTCTAAGCATTAGTTTAACATATATTCCTTCTCCTAAGTAAAAAGGAGTCTTCCATGATACTACTAGCAGCCTCAACAAGTGCTGTCATGTCTTTTATTTGCATCAAGTAGCCACATCAATTGATTGCCATAGACCATCTAGATTTGCAGACATTCATTTATTCTGTGACAATTGTGTAATGAGGAAATCACAGAGATGTCCTTCTCAGAATGCATCCCTACCGATAAGTGATGTGTGACTATTTATATGCACATGTCCATACAGATAACATACACACACACACACACACACACACACACACACACACACACACACACAGAGAGAGAGAGAGAGAGAGAGAGAGAGAGAGAGAGAGAGAGAGAGAGACAGAGAGACAGACACACAGACACACAGACACACAGACATACAGAGACAGAGAGATTTTTTTTCCTACTCTAGCCGTAGATACAGAAACAATGAGAACTCTTATCTTGTAAAGCACAGACATTAATGTCCACAGTCAAAAAAGATTATGTGGAAAAAGGCAAATTTCTCATTTGATGTCAAAACATGGTGGTGGGGTGGGATAGATTGGAGGTGATAAAAGACAAACTAGAGCCAATTTATGCCAAAAAAGCAAGAACACTTTCAAAGTTTCAGAGTACCATATTAAACAGACCAGGGAGCCAGCTTAAGATGTATCATAACATGTCACAAGAATTTGAACATAGTAATTAGAAACCTATGAGTCGGTAAGAATATTTTTTTGAAAAAAAGAAACTCATCATTTGAGGTAAATTTTTGAAAACTAATTACTTTGGAAATTGCTAATTATATAAACAGTTAAACATTTAATTTATGCTTCCAGAAGAAGCATGGATTGTTTTGGCATTGATAGAGAAGTTTCAATTGATGGGTGAAATCTCTGCTTTATACAAGAATGTTATTAATGGGGGCTGGAGAAGGAAGTTAAGAACACTTGTTGCTCTTGCAGAAAAGGTAGTTTCAGTTCCCAGCACCTGCATCTACCAGAGGTGCACAACTGCCTGTAACTCCAGTTCCAGGGGGATCCATTGCCTGCTGCATGCCTCTCCTGGCACATGTATATATATGGTACACACGAATACATTCAGGTGTGTGTGTGTGTGTGTGTGTGTGTGTGTGTGTGTGTGTGTGTGTGTGTGTGCCAGTTTCATTCAGCAAGATAAACAGTAAGTTGACACCCAAACCAAACAAGAAACATAACAACAATGAAGCCAACGCCCAACATGGTACCCACCTTTATAAGAATGACTGTGAAGTCGTTTCTCATCAGACTAAAAATAGGTTAAAGATTCTATGAAATTACTGGAGGAAAACGGACAGAGGTAAAAACGTACATTTTATTTCAAGTCAAATGCATGTTCTTGAATTGGGATGGATAATTGGGAGGGTTGCAACTGAATTTTTTATTTACTTAAAGATTTCACATTCCCACCCCCAAGCAGATAATTCCTTTGTTCATCTGCTGTTTCTTCTTGGAGGAAGAATGGAATAGTTGTTCCTTGTGGCCAGTACCACAATGCAGTTTGTCACACGGCAGAGCTCACAGCCCTCCAAGACTAGTGCAACACTGGAGTAGTGTTAAGACCCACACTACTGTGGGCTATCTTCTGCCAAGGTGGACTCTTGGCTCAAGGTCACCGTAACCAGGCAGAATAACATTCAAATAGAAATGGGTCTGTAGACATACCCGCCCATCCCCACATTAATAGTGAATAAGCAAAAATTATTCGACCTTACTGGTCATCAGAGAAATGTAAATGAAATGAGATTTTATTTCACCTCAGTCAGAATGGCTATAACTAAGAAATACATAACAATGAATCCTGGTAAGAATATGGACAAATACTAAGTCAGAGTGGGAATGCACGCTAGTTCCGGCACTGTGGAAGTTAGTTGGAAGCTTCCTTAAAAAATTCAAAATAGATCTAGCATACAGCACATCTATCCTATTCCTGGGTATCTACTGAAAGACTCTAAGTTGATACTGCCACATCTGTATATATGACACGAAGGTAGAAGTGAAACTCTCTAGGGAATGAAGAGAACTAACCACAGGGACATGGAAAAGAAGGGAGGGGATATATGGGGTAGAGTATTTTCAATGTGTCTTTTATACTTGCAAAAAATGTCTATCTGAAATCCTATGCTATGTTCAACAATTATATGCAAATTAAAATATTATTAAGAAGGAAAAAAAAGAAATAGGTATGTGTGTCTCTGCCTAGTATTTGGGTTATTTTGGAGGCTTCATGGGTCTTAGCTTAGGATTGAGGGCTGTTATGATATGCTCAGTTGTTGTGAAGTCGCTTCCTCCTTGTTGGACACTGTCTTTACCATCTTGAGTCAGAGCACTTGTCCTCACCTACCAAAAATCCTAAGATCAGGCCTATCAATTCCATCCTAGGAGAATGGGAAAGGCAGGAAGGGTCTTTAGACCCTCATCTGAGCTTCCAACTACTTCCTCCCCCATATCGATTCTCCTTGAAATGTGTAGCATCCTGCCCTAGCTGTACATGTTTGGGATGTCAGGAGTATATAGGACACAGAAAGTTGACTGGGTTTAGGATTCCAGCACTGCATCTTTCCTAAGTTATCACTCATGCGAGAGTGGGGCTTTTTGGTGATGCAAGTAACTCCAAATAAACTCATTGGTTCGACAAGCTGAGCATGTGTGGGATGGTTTCTCTGTTTTATCAGTGCCCTATCTGGGGTAAATAGGCATTTCTGTACATCTCTCCAGGAAAAGTAGTGAACACCAAGTGTTGGTTTATACCACCCTGCTGTGGGATGTTTTGTATGTTAAGTGTGTTGCTCTGATTGATTAATAAATAAAACACTGATTGGCCAGTAGTCAGACAGGAAGTTTAGGCAGGACAAGGAGAGAGGAGAATTCTGGGAACAGGAAGGCTGAGTCAGAGAGATGCTGCCAGCCGCCGCCATGAGAAGCAGATGTTAAGATACCAGTAAGCCACGAACTACATAACAACTTATAGATTAATAGAAATGGGTTAATTTAAGATATAAGAACAGTTAGCAAGAAGCCTGCCACAGCCATACAGTTTGTAAGCAATATAAGTCTCTGTGTGTTTTCTTGGTTGGATCTGAGCAGCTGTGGGACTGGCAGGTGAGAGAGATTTGTCCTGACTGTGGGCCAGGCAGGAAAACTCTAGCTACACTACCCCTACACTGAGTTCAGAGCAAACTCTTGAGCTTCATGCCCTCTCCTACTCCATTAGCAAATGAAGTCCTTACCTATCCTCTGTTGCTAGAGGTTGGAGTGGTGTGATGAAGGCAGTTCCTTAATAACTGTATCTTCATAGTCTCCGAGGGGTACCCAGGTCCATGCCACAGCTGGTGATGACAAGGACAGACACTCATCAAAAGAGAAGCTCAAAGTTCATGTAGGATGAGTCTTACATGTAGCCTAAGAAGCTTTCACACCTCAGCTTCGAGATGTCTGGGGAAGGACAATATATAGCTGCTCCAAACTTTTGCCTCATTGCTTTGAGTTTTCAAGAATTTTCATCCCTCACGTTTTTTTTTCTAAAGATTTATTTACTTTAGTTCTCTATGTATATGTGTGCCGATTATGAACTGCCTATATTTCATTTTTTTCCCTGATGAAATCTACCCGACATCTATATATACCCTATATATTCAAGCTCCTGTAAAATGGTTCCTCTATGTGCCCATCTTCCAGGGTGCAGCAGAATTCACTCTAACTTTGCGGGTTGGCAAAATAGAGCCAATATCACTTCTCATCTCTGAAGGTAGCCAAAGGGTTAATTCACTAAGCAATGATTAAAAATAACACCTGAGTTATTTCAGAGCCATTTGCTTAAAGAGCCTGGCAGAACTACTGAAACAATGTTCTTAAAAGCTTTTTCAGGCCTTCAACCCCCCAGAGATCATTCAAGGAGAAGAATAAAACTTTATCTGATGAAATGAGAGTTGGAGGAGGATGTGATAAGAAGTGTTAAATGACTGTATCAAATAGAGACTCTGCTAAATGTCTCTGACATAGGTTGAAAGAAAAACGACACCGTGAGAATCGACACAGTCATTCAAGACTGGAGGGGGCATTCAGAATTGGCCAGATAGCCACAAAGTTTTGAGGACCACATTAATTAAAGCGGTACATGACAGGTGATGTCTCCCAGAGGAGCTGTGGCTCATCTTTAGATGACTTGATAGTTAGGCATTGTTCATCTCTCTAGGCTATATAGTGTCCTGATCTGAAGAATAGGAATAATTCTACCTCAAGAGGTTGTTCAAAGGAGCAGATGAGAAAGTTAATTTAAATATCTCAGAATGTAGCCTACAGTTAGTTCTCAATGAACTTGCTAGTCTCAAATCTGGCTAAGTGCTTTCTCCAAGGAAGCCTGAAGTACCTACTATGTGTTATGGATTGTGATAAAATAAAATCTACTGGCTAGGCTTCCTGTTGAACTCACTGGATCTGTTTCAGTAAATTTAGCAGCAGAATAATATATTTTTTTTTTAAAAAAGATACCTGGTGGTTAATGGAACCTTAGGAAGGTCAGTTGTTGGTCAGGACTGGTAGCCATAATGCTAGTATCTACCACAGTGCATCTTTTGCTGCCAATGAGAAGAGGCTTCTCAGCCTGTAGCCATTCCTGAAAGCTAGCTAGACCTTTATCTTGTTGGAATGTATTCCACATGACTCTCGTCTCTTTGAGATACAGCATCATCTTAAGTCTCCCATGAGGTCATTTGATTGGAGATTAGTTCAAATGCCTTGATGTTCTAACTACAAGGGAATTGAGAAACACGATTTTCTGAGTTTCAACTGGGTTTTAAAGTGAGTGCCTGCGTTTTATCCAAAACCATGATAAATATCTACTGGACCTTGTCTTTGATTTCCACAAATCAATTTAGTGATGACAAGAGTGTGAATAAATTGGTACAATGCCAGGACTATTGAAGCTTCTAATATTGAACAAATATTTACTCTTGTAGCCATCTGCGTGATATTAGACATGGTGACACGACCTGATTTAGTCTAAGAGACTGTGTATGGAAATGATGATTTGGCAGATGCAAAGGTTTTTTAAGAGGTAGTTTAGATTTTTCTCATGTTTCCCTTCTTTAGCAGGAGAATTTTATTTTCCATGGGCAGGAACTTAGCTTGGATACTTAAATCAAGAAGCCATGCATGTTCAACCCTAATGTAACTGCAGCCTGGCATAGCCATAAAACTAACACTATAGCTACCATATGAGCAGGAAACAGATATTTGTCTTTACAACCCTTGGACATTTCTGTACATCATTGTTATATACAGATCTTACCAATACAAGAAAATGGTGGAGGATACAACTGCCTACATCCAATTCTGAAGGAATCATAGGAAACAACACACAATGAGACCATGTTAGAAATGAATCATAAAGGAGGTGACTTTAGAAAGAGTTTGGGAAGCGTTTAAGATTCATCTAGGCAGAAAGTTATTGGAAGATAATTTCAGAATGAAATATGCATTGTCAAAAGCTCCAAGAGTGGAGTCAAGCATGTTTTGGGAAATCCAATGGATTAATTATAGTGTTTCTCAGACTGTGGCAATGTAAGTATCACGTGATGTCTCTGAAAAGCAGTGACACTCTCTGACTTTCTGTCTCTACTTTTTTTTGTCTTGCTGCGCTTTTGAGTATCATCACAAAAGATGCATGCTAATGAAGTCTCACTCAAGGTTGATATCTCGATAATTTTTTTTCTAAAATATGAAAGTAATCTTTTAGGTACTAAAAGTTTAAAAACTAATTTTCTACATACTACCAACTTTATGTGCCCTTTGTCATTGACACCACTAGTCATCTCTGGAATATTCCTTCTTTTTTGCTTTGTTGGCAACAGAACCACAATGTGAGGAACTACTGTGCACAGTTAAAAATGCCCCTCCTCCAGCCTCCTCTGCAGATATTTCCTGGGTGTCTGTATGAGTAGATCTTGACCATTGAAATGCAGAAATGTCAGAAAGTACCACTGGGTGGTACTTTCAGAAAGGCTTTTTTTTTTTTTTTTCTGATGTAAAAAGATTTGACCAGAAGGTACCCTTTTGCTTTCTATTTTCTTTTTTTTTTCCTTCTGGAGCATGGTTTAGTACCTGAAAGCAGAGCAGCTGCCTTGGGCTTACTGGGATGAAGAGAATATATGCTAATGATAACAAAGCACAAATCTAGAAGGAGCTTGTTCCTGTGGCCCTACTTACAGCCAGAGAGGCCCAGGCTCTATTTCTGGCTAAGATGAAGGGGAGGATGCTTGTTAGCTGTAGCCAAGTGCAGTCTTAGCTGGTACATATATTTTGGAAAATCCTAGGCTAGTACCCATGTGTTAGGTCTGGGGCTCCGAACATGATTGATGAAGGGCAGACACACCACAACATGAGAGCCTTGCAAAACACATGGAAAGACATGGATCTTCACCAGAGACAGTGTAGAGAAACTTATGTGGATAACTTGGGGCCATTGACAATTATGTGAATTGCTTTCAGTCATTCTTTTCAATATCATCGAACACATCTTTGTGCCAGATCTTATTACTAGATTTAATTACATTTACTTCCAACTGGGAAAACTAAAAGTCTGGACTTGATTTTGCTCAACTATAAAATGCTGTAGATGTTGTAAGTTTGGGAGGCTGCTATAAAACTAGTTCGTAAAACCCTTGGAATTTCTGAAGTGGAAGCAGCTCTGTTGGCTACTGAGATGAATGGTGATTAGGGGTCCGAAGACAGCTTCAGGATGGAGCTTGGTCATCAGACCAAGGCATTTGTGTTAGTTATTGCCCTAGTTAGCTTTAAATGTCAACTTGACACAGCCATAGTCTCATGGTGTCTTTTTCTCTCAAGCCAGAATCATCTAAAGAGGAAAACCTCAGTGGAGGAATTCAGGAATTCTCTCTTGGCCTGTGGGATGTTTGTGAGGGTTGTTTTGACTATTGATTGATGCAGAGGGCCCAGCCTACAATAGGAATACTTTTCTGAAGGCAGGAGGTCTTGGCTATACAAGAACAATAGTTAAGTATAAGCCTGTGGGCAAGCCTAAAAGCAGGATTGCTCTGTGGTCTCTGCTTCAAGTTCTGCCCTGATTTCCCTCAGTGGTGAATCATGACTTAGAAGTATAAGCGAAATAAATCCCTTCCTCCCCTAAATTGATTTTGGTCAGAGTGTTTTATCATAGCAACAAAAAGGAGACTAACTTACCTTTTAACACTGTGCCAAATATCTGAGAAGATTAAAGGAAGGGAATCTGATTTTGCTTTTCATTTTCGGTCAACAGGCCCTTGCCTGCAAAACTGGTCAACTCATGATGTCAGAAAAGTAGAGAGAGAGGTAGGGAAGGGGCTGAGATCCAAATAGTCCCTTCAAAGTCATTGCTCAATCACTTGCTTCCTTCAACTAGAACTCACTTCCCAAAGTCTCCATCATCTCCCAACAGGGCCATCAATGAAGAACCAAGCCTGTAGACACACAAGCCTTTAAAGGATGCTCAAGATTCAAACTTGAACAACATAACCAGAAGATTTCCCTCTCAGCTTCCTTCTTACCTTGTGAGAGGGGAGAGGGGCTGGGGACCAAACTAATCACCAATGCCTAATGAGTTAATCAATCAAAACCTCCATAATACTACAAAACCTCCTTAATAACTAATGTTGAGGTTCTAAGAGCCTCTGGGTTGGTAAACACATCTATTTACAGGCATAACTCTTTGTGCTTGAGAGACCCTTCTGCATCTTGCCCTCTGGGCTTTTCATCTTTAATTTGTTCTTTTCCTTATAACTAGAAATACTAGTTAAGTATTTCCCCTGAATGCTGTGAGTCCTTCCTTGTAGTATCTATCATACTGAAATGAGAGTCCTGGGGACTTTAGGTTTGTGTCCAAGTTTGACTGCCACCTAAAATAGGGGGAAGTCTTGTGATGATTAGCTCTCAACCTGTAGGTTATGTGCTAAATCTGGCTACTTGGTGTTAGAATCAAATTAAATCATAAGGCCCCTAATTTGTGTCTGCAGGGAATTTCTTGGTATAGAAAAATCCTCAAATTTGTATTAAAAGTGTTAAAAGGAAATACTTTGCTTTTAGCCCTGTTTCTATATGAGGTCATGTGATGGACAATCATGTTAACCTGACAGGATCTAAAAATCACCTAGGAGATAAACCTCTCAGCCAAAGCTGTGAGGGATTATCTAGTAGGTCAATTGAGGTGGAAAGACACACCTTAACTGTACATAGCATTACTGCATGGGCTGAAGTCCCTGATGGGAAGAGGAAAGGAGCTGAGCAACAGCATTCACTCCTTACTGCTTCCTGACTGTGGATGCCATGTGAATGGCCACCTTGAACTTCTGACTCAGTGACTTCCTCGTTATGATAGACTATACACTGAACTATGGGCCCAACAAAAGTGTTTCTTAAGTGGCTTTTGTCTGTGGATATGGTAGTTTAAATGAGAAATGTCCCCCACAAACTCAGGCATTTAAACACTCGGTCCCTAATTGGTAGTGCTGTTTGGGAAGATTTGGCTTTACTGGAGGAAGCAAGTTACTGGGAGTGGGCTTTGGGGGTTTATAACCCCCCCCACTTCCTGTTTGCTCCCTCTGCTTCACGCTTGAGGTTGAGGATGAGAGCACTCAGTTTCCTACTCCAGCACCATGCCTGTTCCTTCCTGCCATGGTAGATTCTTTTTATTCTTTTTTTTTTATTTGAGATTATAATTTGATTACAGCATTTTTTCTTCCTGTTCCTCCCTTCAACTCTTCATTCTCCGTATATTCCTTCCCACTCTCTTTCAAACCCATGACCTCTTCTTTTTTTTCTGTTATTGGGTGAATGTAAGGATGTACACAGACATATATATTCCTAAATGTAACCTGTTCAGTCCTTATAATCTACCTGTATTATGTTTTCGCGGCTGGCCACTTGGCACTGGATTTGTGTGTTCTTCTCAACCCACTGAAACTGTAAGTCCAAATTAAGTCTTCTTCTATATGTTCCCTTAGTCGTGGTATTTTATACAGTAATAGAGGAGTAACTAATATAGAGTACTTTGTCACAACAACCAGAGGAATAACAAACACAGTCACATTCATGGGTGCTGGGAATCAGGACTCCAGTACCTTTATGGAGAATATGATTCGACCCGTAGCCATAGCCATCCATCTCTCTTGGTCATCAGCATGGCATAGCATACATTGTTATGTATAGAGAGCAAGTGCTCTGGAGTGTGAAAACCCATAAGGTATGTCAGTTCATATGTTGAGGAAAGATCACACATAGCTTGAAGAAGTGGGGAGGCAGAGGTGGAGCACTGGACCATGACACTGTCATAGACTGTCATGGATACTGCCACCCACCCAGAAGACGATATGACTGGCAGCCTCTTCCTTACTTTGTTCTCAGTCTTCAACAGACAGTGAGCAATCTTAATTAGGCCCTGTGAAAGTTGTTAGAGTGAAAACGGATTCACTTGTGCTAAACTCTAACAAAACAATAGAGCCAGAAGATTAGAAAGGCAGAGCACTCATATGCCTATGTATGATAGCAAGAAGGGGCACAAGAGACTTTTCAAGAACCAAAACTAAGCACAAGTATCACTGAAGTCTTAAACAATTAGCATACTTACACAAGGACATCTGCCCAGCAACAGCCTGTCCAGCTTGGGACTGATGCCATCTTGTTATTGCTCCACGTGGTCAAGGATAGTTGTTTTACAACGTACATAAACCTGTCCATTTCACCTTTAATAGATCTTGTCTTCGGTTGCCTGTCTGAATGTGCTCATTTTGCTACTGCATGCAAGCTCCTACTACAATGTGCATTCTTGAATCAATTCATTCTCACTGTAGAACCTCTCTCCACTTATTTTACATCAACATCCCTTACAACCTACCTTTCTTATATAGTTAGATGCACAGGACCAGCCTTTTGAACTTCCATTGACATTTAAAAAAACGTATGTGACATATGTTTGTGTGCACATCTGGAGGTCAGAGGTCAACACAAGTGTCAATCCTTAGGAGCCCTTCACATTTTTTTATGGGACAGAGTATCTATCTCACTGAATCTGGGGTTTGCTGATTGGTTGCCTGGCCAAGGAGATCTAGGTATCCTCTTGTCTCGTCCCAGTGTTGAGATTACAATGCATGCTGCTCTCTGGGATGTCTTTTACTTAAGTGCTAGAAGTTGAATCCATGCTCAGGCTGCAAACACTTTACCAACAGCACTATCTCCCTGGATACATTGACATCTTTCCGCACTCAGGGCTTTCTAACCTTAGTCAGGTGGGCTTTTCCTGGGACTTGATCTGTATATCACATGATACAACAGTAGCAACAAACTAGGAAGCTTATACTAATAACAAAGGCAATTGGACCTCTAGAAAGAAGGCTAAGACAGTATTTGTCTAGCTGATGAGAGGATTAGCTTGAGTTGACATGGCTTTCCGTGGAGCATGGCAGTTGATTAACTTGGATGCTAGAGAATTCTCTCCAGTATGAACTCTGTTTGTCGTGGGAAACCTTGAGTAAACAAGCAATGAAAATGCCAGACAAGCAATTCCATCTTTTATTCCTAGAAAAGGCTTCCTATTTCTTGTTCAGCTTCCTTAATTGCTTTATAAGGAAGATTATTATTATTATTTTTTTTTACCAGAGTTAAATGTTTTAAATATTGCCTGGATTTAAAATTGGCTGAGGAGGTCAGTACTGCCTGACCCAGCTTCCATCTCCAAAGAGCCTCACAGCAGATTGCACATAGACAAAGCTGGCTGCAGGGAGCAGGTTTTATTTTCAAGATGACAGTTTGATTTCAGTCCATTTTGCCCATACTTGGAAGGGGAAAAGTTTCCTATGAAATTAACTGAGTGCCATTCCTTTTTCTGTCTCTGCTTTTCCAATTAAGGATTCAGTTCTGAGGCCCCCTTTCTATCCAGATTCACCTGAATGGGCAGACTCAGCTGTTTGGAAGTCCACCCTGAGCATCAGAGGTCAATGGTCCTTGGTCGAAAGCCAGTTTCTTCTACTTAAAAGTGCTGTGACTTTGGATATTTTGTCTCTGGAATTCAACTGTATGATGGGGAATAAAATAAAATAAAAGCTTCAGATTGACCTGTGATTTAGGCACCTGATAAGCTTGTCATTACTTGTAGTTGATTTTTTTTTAACTATTTGGGGACCTGCCACCTAATAGCTCCCAAATAAGCACACAGAGACCTATTCTTATGAATGCCTGGCCTTAGCTTGGCTTGTTTCTAGCCAGGTTTTCTAACTAAATTATCCTGTTTTTCTTTAACTACATTTTGCCACTGGGATTTTTATCTTCTTGATTCTATATATCTTTCTTTTCTTCTTACTCTGGGGGGTGCTGGCTGTGTGGTTGGGTGGCTGGCCCCTGATGTCCTCCTTGCCTTCTCCTTTTCTGGCTCCTCCCCCTCTACTTTAGATTTCTCCTGCTATTTATTCTATCTGCATGCCAGTCGAACCTATGCCTCTCTTCCACCTAGTTATTGGCCAGTCAGTTCTTTATTAGACCAATCAGGTGTTTTAGGCAGGCAAAGCAACACAGCTTCACAGAGTTAAATAAATGCAACACATCTTTGCATCATTAAACAAGTATTCTACAGCATCAATGAATGTAACACATCTTAAACTAATATTCCACCACAATTCCCTTCTTGTTCATTTGTGAAAACTTCTTCCCAAGTTTCTGTGGTTCCCAGATGACACTTGAACATGTTTCATTCATCTATCTATCTATCTATCTATCTATCTATCTATCTATCTATCTATCTATCGACCCACCATTCCATTCATCCATCTATCTACCCACTCACCTACCCCTCCATACTCTAACCCTGCCTCCTTTTCTTGTTCTACCACCTAAACTATTTCTCCTGACATTCTGTCTCATCTATAAACTTCTTGGACATTTGGAACTTATCTGATAATTCATGGAAATGTCTATAGACTTAGAGGATAAAATATTTTCAAGCTAGAAAATGGGATTTTAACTTGAGTCTCATGGTTTACTGATGGAGAGAAGTTGAATTACTTGGATGGTTAATGCTATATGATTTAGTTGAAACAACATACTTATTTTTTTAGGCTCTCCAGTTCACCAACAGTGACTCTAAATAGAGTATTTTTTCTTATTAGTATTCATTATGAGGAAAGATAAAGAAAAAATGGTGGTTATGATTAATACATTAATCGTTGTAATGATGTTGATGGCAACAGTGAGTTTTCCTAAGGTAACACAGCTGGAAACTGGAAGCACCAAGAGTGAAGTAGTGCTTTGGATTTGAAGTCTACTTTGTTCAAAGTTAGACTCCTCCCTCCTCTTGTGAGAAACAAGAGACTCACTCAGTTATGAAAAATACGGTGAAAACAAAGCAGCTTTTGTTTTGCAATTATACAGAAATCTAGTCAGTCCAGCAAAAATTGACTGGCACTGATTTGGTATGAAACAGTAGTTTCTAAAGTCTCTGATCATGAAAAATTTCTGCCCCATTTTCCCATAGGCTGGCACTCAAGAGAGTTACAATCTTTGCATTCTTCTACTATAGCCTTCTGCCCCCAAATTCTCCGCTCCATTGTTTCTGGATGCAAAGCCTTATCTAGTGTTTGTTCTGAGGCTTAAGAGTCCCTATTTTCCTGATCATGGATTCAGTTATATAGCAGACTGCCTATAATTTTCAGCTCTGGGATGAACTGAGAATGCCCAGACAAATAGGCACCAGCTTTCAGCTAGGGAAGAAAAGGCCTAGTGTCTTTTCTTTGTGATTTTTCTGATGGGCTCTATATACACTTCATTAAAAATGGACCGTACTTTATTGGTCTAGTCAGGCCAGACAGTGATAATGATGAAACAACGATGGTCTTGATTCTTCATACTAACCCAATACAGTTAACACTCAGCATGCCCGCCCACTTCTTTAGATGTGAGTACAGAAGCACAGAGACTAAGTTAAGGGTCTTGTTCTGAGGCTAGAACTTTGTAGACTTTGTAGATTAAAAGCCTAACCCAGGCCGTTTGCCTCATAGTCCTTGCTCAGGACTACTACACAGGGGCAGCCTGTCTTTGAAGTCAGACAGTGTTGTAAGCTGGGCTCTGGAGTGTGAAGCAAGGCTAAATTCCTCCTCCTACTTAATCTCCCTGCCTGAAAGGTCCTCCTATAACTCCTCTCTTGCTATTGGCTGCTCAACTTTTTATTAGGCCAATCATGTGCCTTAGACAGGCAAGATAAAACAGCAACACATCTTTACATAGTTCAACAAATATTCCATAACATTCTTTCAGGAAATACCCTCACAGACATGCTCAAGTTTTGTTAGTTGATTCCATATCTAATTAAGTTGACAACCAAGATTAATTACCACAGAGTAGATTACTTTGAAGTCAATGTTCACATCATAGTACTGGGAATTCAAATCTGATGCGCATCTAGAAGGATGGATTTCTTGAGAGACTGATTTTGGACCCTACTGGGGTGTTAGAATCCTATAGAGGAGTCTCCTGGGTTCTCTGTACTCTCCTCCCTGCAGTGGAATGTCTTACTAGTGGGGTGAGTTTGAGAAGTGAAGCTAAGTGCATCCTTTCCCTTCTTGCTCCAGTGAAGGCTGCATATCCATTTCCTACTTAGCCTTCCATCATGTGAAGAAGTAAGTCTTCCTGGGAAACTCTCAGTGCTACAGCACCACCTTGGTTTCTTTTTTTTAAAATTTATAAACTTTATCATAAAAAGTATTGCAAATGAAATAAAACATCACACACCAAAATTAAACAGACCCAAAGTCTATACAGCTCAATGAACTTCTTTTATTGATTATTGATATAATGTAAGGTGATGGGTGTCTGAATCCTATCATTTGACAATCAGATTGTATTTTTAATTTAATTTTCACAATTCATAATTATTCACTAAATACACATTTATGTTGCCTCAAGGGTAATATATAGGAATAATAAGTATCACAATAACTCAAACCAGAAGAGATACAGGTGCATATATTTATAGAAAATCATATTTTATGACAAGTGTATCTGAAAATGTGTTGCTGAAGGCAGAGGGGAGTATCCTCTAATTTTGGATCGCTCCATTAGTTTCCCTGTGAGAAGGATGCACACCTGCCTTTCTCCATTTTGAATCTGTTCAGCCCTGCGTACCCACCCCTCTCTGCTCAGCAGTAAGAGCTGAGCTGCCCTTTGATTAAGATATGATCTGAAAATGGATTCCTGCACTGGACACAAATGCAGGCACAATTGCATAGCCTGTAAAAATGATGAAGCATGCTTCTCACTTTCACAAACACGGCAACTGGACCTTCATTATTTCACCAACTCGTGCTCACTCTGAAGAGGTCTTCAGCCTCCCCAGGCTCAGTCTCTGCTTTCCATCCATGAGGACGCAAATAAAGATTCTCTGGCCTCTGAGTGCCTTATTTTCCCTTGCTCCCTTCCTATGTGAACTGGGTATCCATGGAAACAGCTGAAGAATTAATACTCAGAATAGACAATCATTCATTTCTTTCTGAACAATACAGTACAAATAGTGATTGTGTAGGAAAGATATGAATTCTTGCAACAAATTAGGAGGTGCCGTTGGAGAATACAGGCAGGAGGGAGGTGGTCAAGGTTATGCCTCCAAACACTTTCTTGATGCATATAGTGCACCTATCACAAATGGACCCATTGAGTTCCATGAACTCTCCATCTGGTCATTTAAAGCACAATTTCTTAAACTTTTTCCCCACTTTGGAGACTCACAGAGGTTTCCTAATGAGAATTTACTCAGGGTCTGAAAATCTGAGCTTGCTTTACCCAGCAGGGCTGCATAAGGGGATGATTTGATGGACATGGTTGTCAGGTGTTTGGAAGGGTCTACACTTGTCTGTGTGGTGTGCTTTGATCTTGCAAGTGGAAGGTCTTTTGCCCTGCCCCTTGGCATTGTTATAAAAAACCCTTTTGAGTAAATGGAAAGGGCTCTTGGGTATTGATCTAGGCACTCCCAAAGCTAACCTGTGTTTCTGTCTTTCTTCTCATAGGCTAGGTCTCTCTTTCTATCTCATATTTTTTTTTATCCCTCTCTCCTCCTCCTAAGAACCCTAGAATAGGTGGGAAAAGGTGGGAGCTGGACTCCCACAGTCCCCCACACCCCACTTATGACTTCTTTTTTCCTAAGAGATTTTCATATGATCCTTGTCATATAGAGCTGTAAAATAGATATATAAATCAAATATTCCCTTGTAATAAATCATAAGGAAATTCATTTTAAAATAAATTTGGTATACATATCATCTTACTAGTTGCTAAAAAATTTGCATACTAATGAGGAAGGTGTCATTTATTTTTACTAAAGAAGTAAACTTTGGCTGAATATATGAGACTTCAGAACACAGAGTATCTTTTCAGAGTTGGTTGATACTTTGATTTTTAATTTGTCAATGCTCAGAGTGTTGCTTTGCCTAAATACAGAAGACAAAATGAAAGAAGTAAGTTTAGGGCCAGTTCAGACATTGTTAGAAACCCTGTTCCAATCCCAAGCCCAAATGCATGGAATGATTCTTTGTGAAACTTAAGTCAGCAAATCAAACAGCAGCTGAGATGAAAGCCCACTATTCCAGACAATCAAATCCAAAGGGATTCTTACTTAATAGTTCCACAATGAGGAAGGAAGGTAGCAAAATATCGCAAGCCATGGTTTTCTGTACTTAAACCTGTGCATTTCCCTAGAGCAGAAGACTAACTGTACTAACATTGCAGTTCATAACAGACTGTGGCCTTTGATCTGAACTGACGTGCTCCAGGCAGTACTCACTGATGTCACACGACATGCGCAATACAGAAGGCATGTGCTATATGCTCAGAACCAAGACTGCTGTGGGGGAGTCCACACAATCTGGGGGTGCTGCCTGGAGCATCTCAGAGTCATGGCAGTTTTGATTTTGAATTAATTTTTCACTGCCTTTTACTCTTCCTCAGATTGTCATGACTCCCACATTCAGTCACATGGTTGTGAACCACAGTTTAAGAAGGTGTGATTTAATGAATCCTGGACTGGGGCCTACTGGGCTTCAGTGGTACTTAAGTACCATTCTTAGTTTTGTGATAGTGGTGACCCTGCCCATCACAACCAGCTGGCTTTAACCCAGGGTTGTAGCTGGAGTAAGCAACAGATGGTAGGTTCTAACCTGCCATGCTAGTTTGTGCTGTTCATACCCCATATCACCATGGCAAAAACACTCTGGGATTTTGATTGACATTTTAATCTGAGATGAATACACATCTCTGTAGAAACATAATATAGTAGATGGTATTCATGGAATAATTTTGATATTCTGAAAAGCTACAGAAACATTACCTAATCTAATTATTTTTGTTTTTTATTTCATTTAATGTGTGTGTGTGTGTGTGTGTGTGTGTGTGTGTGTGTGTGTGTGTGTGTGTGTGTATGGGTGACATGTGGTGATCAGAGGATATTTTAATTTAAAATAAACTTAGGGAATAGGAATTATGATATTCATTGGATACATGAGGTCAAGAGAAATAACTTGGCTTCCAAAAAACCAGAACTGTGTAGAGGAAGAGGCTGGACTTAATCTCAGGCCTGGCTTCTCTCTGCACATGTGCAGAAGGTATTGCCTCTGGCTTTACTGTGCATGTGTGGAAGATCTCACCTCTCACTGACTTATCTTATGCCTTTGTAAATTGTGTTGTTTTGCTCATACAGATTTTATACTTTTAAAAATTAAGATTTGTTGTAGGTGTTTAAAACTGTTAAACAATTAATGATGATAAAGTAGACATGAGCCTGATAACATTAGGAAGTGAATTAACAGAATAATTCTTGTTAGTAGTATAAAAGGGAAAGGTACATTGTATTATCTGTTTGGTGGACAAAGTGGCATTTGCTGAAATTTAATTTCCACTAGTAATTACATTTAATACATTAGCAAACACCGGGAGACTTCCTTTAACATGTTACAGAGTTGACAACATCGCAGTAAAGGAGGAAACTGTGGAACTGATTTCATTAAAGCCAGGAGTAATTCAAAGTGTCTGCTGCCACCACCTCTAGTCACCACAGTTTAAGTTTTGGTGAGTGCATTAGACAAGAAATGGAAACAAAGGTAAATCTATGGGAAGAAAAGGAATCATCAGTGTTTACAGAAGGATTGGTTATCTACTTTTTTAAACAGCTCAGGGGAGTCCAGTAAGAAACTATTAAAATTATTTAGAAAAGCCACAAAGCTGTCCTATTTAGATATCAATGTACAGAAAAGAATCTATCAGTTTTATGAACAACAGCTTCACTCCCCAAACAGCATGCATACATTAATTATGTTTTTTCTCTGATGTGATAGTTACTTAGTGGAACATCTTGAAATGTTAAGTGGTTAAAAATATTTTGCTTAAGTTTCTGTTAATTTTTAAAATGTGAGTTTTCTCTCTCTCTCTCTCTCTCTCTCTCTCTCTCTCTCTCTCTGTGTGTGTGTGTGTGTGTGTGTGTGTGTGTGTGTGTGTGTGTGTGTGTGATGGTGGCACCATCTGTCCTCCTTTCAGAGATTTCAAAACCAGAGGAGATCCATGATTCTCTCTATTGAGAAAACAAAACAAGTCACCTGGTACTTCACAGATGGAGTCGGCTCGTCATCTTCATCAAATGCAGCACACACCTCCATCAATTGCAGCATGCATTTGAAAGGAAGGAAAAGAAAGAAGAAAGGATGGAAGGAAGGGAGGAAGGAAGAAAGGAAGCAAGAAAGGAAGGAAGGAAGGAAGGAAGGAAGGAAGGAAGGAAGGAAGGAAGGAAGGGAACCTATGTTGTCAGGAGCAGAGATACCAATTTTATTAATCAAGACAATTTACTCTCTTCTGTTTTTATTAATTTATTTTACCACTTATTTTATTTTTATTTATGTGTATGTACAGGTGTCTGAGGAGGCCAGAAGAGGAGTCAGAACCCCTGGACTTAGAGATACAGATTGTGCCTGCTAGTTTTATGTCAACTTGACACAAGCTAGAGTCATTTAGGAAGCAGGAACCTCAATTGAGAAAATGTCCCTACCAGACTGGCCTGTGGGCACATCTGTGGTGCATATGCTTGACTGATGAGTTATGTGGAAGGGTCCAGTTCACTGTGGATGGTGCTACCCCTGGGCTGGTGGTGGTCCTGGGTGTTATAAGAAAGCAAACCGAGAAAGCCATGGACAATCAAGCCAATAAGCAGTATTCCTCAATGACTTCTGCGTTAATTGCTATCTCCAGGTCCCTGCCCAGCCCGAGTTGCTGCCCTGAATTTCTTGGATGATAAACTACAAGTTTTAATGCAAAATAAATAGTTTCCTCCCCAAATTAGTCATAGTGCTTTATCACAACAATAGAAAAGTAACTAAGGAACAGGTGGTTGTGAGCCATCCCATGTGGTTACTAGGAACCAAACTCAGGTCCTCTGAAGAGTGGCAAGAGATCCTAACCACTGAGCTAACTCTCCAGCTCCATGACCTGATTTTTTTAAAAAAAGAAATACTATGTTATTTTTTTAAACTAGCAGTCTGTGATGATGTTATGTTTTGATTCTGGGGGGGGGGGGTGATGAAAGGATAATGAATGTCTCACATCTGTGGCTATTGATGGGTGTGGGGACCAGATGGTTCAGTGAGAAACACCCATCTTGGAGGTTTCTCTTACTGAGACACTGACATACTTCTTTATTTGTAAACAAAACAAAACAAAAATAACCAAAATCTTCTCCAGGTACTTGGGGAAAATGCAAGGCCCTCAGACCCAGACTTAACTGTCCCAAAGTGCAAATGTCCACCACTGTTTCTAACTGCTGTCTTATAATTGCCTGGTTTCCATTTCCAAGATAAGGGAGTTTTCTGTTGGGCCAGATGGACAAATCCTTGGATGCCTGTGGCACGTTCTCACTTGAACAATATGCAGCGGCTTTTTCTCCACAAATACCACCGAGGAAGCGGTGGTGTCCTGTGATGAAGGAGCAATGTATTCTCTGTCATTCAGTTTTATCTGGGGATCTTATTTAGAATGGCAGCTCAAAGCTGTTGGTGCAGCAGAGAGAACACAGGCTGGTAGGGATTCGCACTCCCAGGTTCAGGCATCTACTCTGTGACACATCAACCTGATGTCATTGGGCATCTTCCTGAATGTCTGTCTCTTTATCGTTTTTGTTTCTTACCAGTTGAACAATGCTATTCATGCCTTCCTTCCCCTAGGCAAAGTGTGAGGATTAGAATCAATGTGTGCAAAGCATTTGGGATCCAAAGAGAAGCTTCATACTGGGAGCTGTTATGATTATGCACCAGCTGACCAGCTGATTTTGCTATGTGCCTGGACAAGTTTGCTTGAAACCCGGGAGCTTCCAAAAGCTGGGAATGATCAGTGCTAATCTTGGTCTAAGGAAATTGTGGTGGTAGGGCCACCTCATTTTTATGGGGGCCAACTGCCATTGAAAAGCTTATGATTTCATGAGGGGAGTGAAAGGAATTCCTTCCCTCTGCCCTGCTCCTTCAGCAAGACTGCTCTGCTAAGGGCCGAGCCTTTCTCTCTCCCAAGCTTCTGCCAGAAGCTTTCAGCAGAAGCTTGCAAGTTCCCTGGTCCTGTTAACACAGTTGGCAGGGGAGAAGACCTATACAGCCTAAGTTTCCCACAATTTTTGCTATAAAATGAAAGTGTTCATTTTGTGACAATGCTGTCTAAGCTGGAGCTGACATGTTTGTTGCATTAAAACAATTTCACACTCATTTCTGAATTTTGGTGGATCTCTTTTAAGGCATCCATACTTTCATTCGAACACGACAGAAGAATCTGCAACCCCCAAAGAGTGAACAACTACTTTGAACAAAGGACAATTTCAAAAAGGGGAGAATGGCTTCTTATCACAATGGCCTAAATCCATGCTCAAAGAAAAGGGCCTAGGGTGCAGCATGTGGGCCTGGGAAGACACAATCCACTTTGCCATGAACAAAGGTGCTTAAATGAGCAATAGACATTTTCAGAAAATTCTCTGAAGGTTAGCAGAGGGAGGGAGGGAGCAAGGAATGGAGGAAATGGGAGGGGAGAAGTAAAAAGAGAGAAAGGCGAGGGAAGGAGAGAGGAGGAGGTTTTCCTTATCCAGGGTGGTAAAATTCTAGAATAAGCAGAAACCAACAAGAAATATGGGTGGGGGATGGGGCCTATGAAAGTGTTTCTCCAATTTCCTTAATTTATAGTTTTAATAACATTTCAGCGCCTTTTACAACTTTTCAGCATCAAGTTTGCAAAGCATGTTCATCTAAACACCACTCACTGCATGTTTTAGGTTTTCTTCAGTACTTAAACCCCTTTAGGACCTTAAATAGCACCTTGACACAGCTGATGGAGAACAGGTGAGAACAGACACTGAGTTTGGGTAAGTAAGCAGAATCTCCAATGTGCCTGAGTAGGAGAATGGGATTCCTCTGCCCACCTTATGAAACACCCCAGCATGGTGCTTGCATTTACCTCAGCATTTTCCTGCAGCTTAGTAGAGCAAACGGGGCATTGGAATTTTCTCTGGACTGGTTCAAGCTTGACATTGATGTTTTCTACCTGCCTGACCTCTCTGCACTTCATAAAGAAAGCACTGGCCTTCTTCCTGGTCTGGCGAAGATGGAATGAGATGTAAAGCACTCCTCGATAGGGCAACACTGCTTAAGAATGCCTTACCTCTACGCTATGATAGCTTTCGTTTTCTGTGTTTTGCTGCCCATTACTTGTTCTTTATCCCAAAAGAATTTACAGGTACCTTAGGTGTAGACACCAGGTACAAGAATGTCTTTTAAGCTTACCTATGATTCTGGATCATATCAAGTGCCTGCCCAATAAATGAATTTTGATGGAAAAACTCCTAGCAACTCTTTACCAGCTTATTAGTGATTATGTAATTCTAATAGGATATTAAAAGGGGAGTTGTACTGGCTGGTTTTGTGTGTCAGCTCGTCATCAGAGGAAGGAGTCTCAGTTGAGAAAATGCCTCGATGGGATCCAGCTGTAAGGCATTTTCACAATTAGTGATCAATGGGGGAGGGAGGGCACAGCCCATGGTGGGTGATGCTATCCCTGGGCTGCTGGTCCTGGGTTCTGTAAGAAGGTGGGCTGAACAAGCCATGGGAAGCAAGCCAGTAAGCAACTCCCCTCCATGGCCTCTGCATCAGCTCCTGCCTCCAGGTTCCAGCCTTGCTTGAGTTCTTTTTCTGACTTCCCCCAATGATAGACTATGATCTAGAAGTATAAACCAAATAAACTCTTTCCTCCTCAATTTGCTTTTTGGTCATGGAGTTTCATCACAGCAATAGAAACTCTAACTAAGACAGGAGTTGACCAACTAAAAATAAATGGGTAATAAACTATGGTATATTTCACGAGTGGAACATTATACACAAACTGAAACTGTATATGGAAAGAATTTTTTTGTTTTTTGTTGTTGTTTGTTTTTTTCGAGACAGGGTTTCTTTGTGTAGCCCTGGCTGTCCTGGAACTCTCTTTGTACACCAGGCTGGCCTCGAACTCACAAAGATCTGCTTGCTTCTGCCTCCAGAGTGCTGGGATTAAAGGTGTGGATGACCATACCCAGCTTTGAAAGAATTCTTAATGAGCTGATTCGTGATAATATTATATACAACAAAGCACAGGACATGTGACTGTTAATTCTCTATCTGGCCAGTATTGTAATGCATTTGAGCCAAGAAGAAAAGGCTATAAAGTTATTCATTGAAGTATTGCTAATGGTTATATCAGGGAGGTGGAATTGTAACAGGTCTCCATACCTTAGCACAACTGACACCATGTTGGAGGCACCATTCTGACCTTAGAACGCACCATATAGACCCCAGTACTTGCTGTAACAGGAACAAAGATCTAATCCATCAAACACCTCATCCATAGTTCCAGGATTCTGGAAAGTCCCTAAATATATTAATCTTGCTTTTTGGCTTCTATAGTTTAGCTTCTTGCTAACTGTTCTTACTAACTGAAGTGTATCTACCAGGATGTGTTTTTTTTGTGCATAAAAGAAAGAATGGTGAGGCTCAGGGTTGCATGATTTGGGCAAGTTCCCCATGCAGCTGCCAGCTGGCAATATAGACTTCCTATGTGGCTTTAAGAATGTCCATGTTGTAACACAAATTGCTAAATGGCCTATTTAATAAAAAAAATACCCAGAGCCAGGTATTGGGGTGAAAACTGAAAGATCAGAGAGAAAGCCAGCCACATCTTACCTCTAAGAACTCCTCAGGCCAAGAGAGGGCTACTTCCTGTATACTCATGTCTATATACCTTTCTGTGCCCCCTGCCTTCTTACTTCCTCTCTTTGCCCAGCTATATCACTTCCTCTTTCTGCCCAGTTCTATCCCATTCTGTCTGTCTGTACAGACCTCCAGACCTCTATGGTTAACTAGTGCTGGGATTTTATGGGGAATGTCTTTCTATATGCTGTGAATGTGTTGCTCTGATTGGTTGATAAATAAAACAATGATTGCCCAGTAGCCAGGCAGGAAGTACAGGTGGGATAAACAGACAAGGAGAATTATGGGAAGTGGAAGGCTGAGTCAGTAGATGCCAGCCTGCTGTCTAGGGAGCAGCATGTAAACACAGGAAAAGCCATGGAAAATGTGGCAGCATATAGATTAACAGAAATGGGCTGTTTAAGTGTAAGAGCTAGTCAGTAGTTAGCCTGAGCTAATGGTTGAGCAGTTTTAATTAATGTAAGCCTGTGTGTATTTACTTGGGTCTGAGTGACTGTGGGACCTCAGGAGCTGGGCAGGACCAGAAAAACTTCAGCTACAGGGATTAAAGGCCTGTGCCACCATGCTACCACTGCCTGACCTCTATATTTAATATAGTGGTTGGATTTTTCCTCTGATCCCCAGGCAATCTTTATTTGTTAGAGCACAAATAAAATATCACCACACCATGTATATTCTCTGGTGAAGTTACCTCACAATGTTCTGGAAGCCCCTATATGATTTCCAGAGACTGAGACAGTGGGACACTGGGAGCATCAGATCTCCTGGATTGATAGTGCAGGCCAACAGACAGCTCCTAGAGGGTGCTCACTCTGAGAGACTCCAGCACCTGAAGAACTTCTCCCACCTCTGTTCCTGGTTGTTTTTGTTACTGCCTGTCTGTGTGTCTCTCTCTGTTTCTGTCCACGAACCAGTTCTAAAATGGGGGTTAGGGGCAGTAAACAGTTCCAAGACACAGTTGAAGTGCACGCTACAATGTTTCAAGGAGGGTTTTGTGGATGAAGATGGATATATTGACCAATGGCTTCTCCAGTGTGAGATCCACTGGCTTAAGGCATGTACCCCTTGTTGGGAACACAAATCCTTCTGGCTCAGCCAGGTCACCCAGAGAAACCCCAAACCTTTACTTGTTCTCTCAGCCCCGCTGGAGTAAATTGATTTATCCCACTCTGTATGTCTCCTTGTTCCATGGAGATGGTATACAAAGTTAACAACTCTGGTTGATCTCCTACCTGGTCCCACCATGGAGTACTCCATTGTAGATGCCCAGGCTAGCCAAACCTGTGATGGCTTTGACTTCAGTAGGCACCTACCACTCTTAAGTACAAATTTTGTAGAGCCCTCTTCTCTAAGGGGTAAAGTATTATAATAAATTATTCTCTTGAGTCACCCACTGAGTCTTCGATGGACTTTTGATGCAACAATAGATACTTGAGAATCAATTTTTCTGAGACATCATCAGCAAAGACTATATAATGACTACACATATGAATGATTTTCTAGAACTGATGAATGAAAACCTAAAATGGCAGGGCTGAGAAGAAATTAGAGGTCTTTCTTTCAACAGCTCACCAATGGCGAGTCAATAAAGCAGTTGTTTCTGGATCCTTTTTTTTTTTTTTTTTTTTTGGTTCTTTTGCTGTTGTACTTACAGTTTCCTTATTGAAAAGCAATGTGGAATTCTAGAAAACACTCAAATCTTATGGCAGAGGAGCATGTAGACTCAAATTTCAACTGTCATCTATGCTGCATACCAACAGGACCAGTTCACTTAAAAGACCGTGTCTGCCCAGATGTCCTTTACAAAACTCAAGATGCTCTGACTCCTGCCATCCAATTAGCTCCTTCCCCACAGATTTTGCCCTCAACTGGTGGAAGCTATCTTGCCTTGAAGGTCCTGGCACCCTCACTCACCTTGCGCATGGTCCTCAGCTGGTGATGGATTGATACAGGTGTACAAACATTGACGTCTAGCCCAAGAGGAGTCACCTGTGCTCAGATTCTCCTCTTGTGGAACAGCCCATGATTATAGACTTCAGAGGTTCACAGCTTTTGCTGGCTGCACTTCCTTACTTAGCCTGCATTTCCCATTTCCTGAGTGGTTGGTCTTCAAATGAAATCACTCTCATAAATCCCATCTCCTCAAATTCCAGTCTCAGACGCTGCTTCTGGGAACCCTAGCTTAAGACACATACTTTCTTTTAGATTCTTTTTTGAGGTCTACACTGTGCTGAGATGAGGAGCTGAAACTGTCTAGCATAAGTGTATCAAACACACTCAACAAATGGTAACAGTGCTCCTCTCCTTATTGCCGTAAAGTGGGAAAAATGTGAGGAATTTCTTTAAACATAAAAGGTACTCAAGTGAATTTTCTATACTCAGTATATGAAGACAATAAAAGTAGTTAAGAGACACTGACTTTAAAAGTGGGACTATTAATGCTCATGCTTATTGTATGGAGTAATTGAGAGCTGTGCCAGTGATGTTGGCAAGTTCTCTAGAAGAAACCCTCAGTAGGGGGACCCACTGCCTCTCTATTTGGTGACAAGCATGAATCAATCTCCACTTTCCCAGATTGTCTTCAGAATGGAGTTCAGTAGAGAGGACATGATACATCAACTGCAAAAACCATAATGTACAGGTTCCTTTTGCAAAAGAACCAAACTTCAAAAAGTTGCTGAGGCTACAGGCTAGCCTGTATATGTCTTCAGCACTGGGTATATACTAGCCTGTGCTTATCCTACTTCTCACCTGTAGATCGGAAGAGTAACTATAGAAGATGTTAGAAACACAGCATCCTGAGCCAGACAGAGAGAGACTAGAGGCTCCATGCTCTGTCCTAGCCTACTGCCCCCGCAAAAAGGTACCCTTCGCTGCAGTTTCAATGCGTCTCCCAAACTCCACATGTTAGAAGCTTAATCAGTAATGTAGTGTGTTGAGAGGTGGGGCCCTTAAGATGTGACAAGGTCAAGGGCACTCATGAACTCAGCAACTATGTCTGTGTGCACAAGATTAAGCCAATCAGCATCCTAGCAGGAAGCAGGCAGATTCACAGTAGCCTCACCCCTCAGGGGCTACTGACAGCCAATAGCTTCTCAGAGAGGGAGAGTTAGTTTTTTTTTTTTTTTTTAAGGGTGTGGCCCCTGGTGCCTGGACCTTACTTCAGAGGATGAACCCACATTGAGAAATATGTAAACAGCACCAACTGAACTTACTGGGTTATTAAAGTGAAAAAAGAGGATATGGAATTGGGAGGGGGTGGCAAGTTGAGGGAGTGGACCTGGGAGGAGTTGGGGGTAAATAGGATAAAAATGTAAAGAATGAAAATACGATGTTAAAAGTAAGTGACAACGTTATTAGTTTGGCTCCCATGAATGATATATGATATTACCACAGGAGTGGCCTAGCCATCCTGGGAGCGGGCTTCTCATGAAGAGAGTTCCACCTTCTCCTTCTTCTCCCTCCCTTACTCTTTCACCGTCTGCCTTGGGGAGACACAGGAAGGCTCTTGCCAAGCCACGGCACCTTGGTGTCAGACGTCAACGCCTCAGGGTTGATGAGAAAATGTCTTCTCTTTATAAATCATCTATGCTGTGTATTCTGTTTTGGCAACACAAAACAGACAAAGATACCCTTCTGCACTTTGGCCCAGTGTTTCCAGGGACCCAGGGCATAGAAGGGGAGCAGGGGTGAGCTTTCCAGGCTATGTCAGTGGCATGGACACTCAATACTCGGCCTGCCCTGGGCAGCATTCCTGAGCCTAGGTTGATCAGCTGATCTGACTTTGCCTCTCATTTTTTCTGGCTGCCCATCTGTGGGTAACCAATCCATTTTATGTGACTTGCTGCCTGTAAGTGTACTCCATCTCAGAGAAGTTGGTGGGTGTTGAGCCTGCTTTCACACGAGTATCGTAATACCTTGGTGTCTGGATACTAAATCCAGTCTTGACACTTCTCATAATTGTGAGCAGATGGATTCACAGGTACTCACACCAACAGCCAGATTCAGTTACTTTGGTCATTAACAGTTTATTATTGGCACACTTACCAGTAAAGCATACATAAAATACAGCTGTTTTATGACACACGAAGCCACTGTGTCTTTACATGTATAGGGGAACATATTAATATGCAAATGGAAAATTAGTTCTCTTATAAAGTTTCACATAAATACACTGAACTTGCCCCAAAAGAAAAGTCCCCATGAAAGAACCAGGTGAAAGATTTACAAAATTTTATACAGGAAATATAGCATGAAAAAAACAAACAAACAAACACCAAAACTCAGTCAACTCAGATACAATTAAAAAAAAAAAGAAGGAATACAAAAAGTTTCAGATTTATTAAGCTTTCCACAAAATTAATGGATTACATGGCTTGAAAATATTTGGACCCACAGCAAGTTTACAAATGCATACATTTCCCAGGGTCCATTTGTCTTTGTTTACATAATAAAATCTACCCATATATCTTTGACGATTCCTTGTTTCAGTACTTGGCCTAAACTGAGACAACTCAGACTCAAGAACCAATTAGGATCAGCTTGCCAGAAAGTCACCTAGCTGTGTCTTCTTGGACTCTTGCCACATGGAAAACCAATGGAAGGTGAAGAGGGGGAAAAGGTACATTTAAATTACTTTTCCAAAACAGATTTTTTTCTTTTCTTTTTTTACTGAAACAAGAAACTCTCAAATGCAAGTCAAAAAGCAGAAAATATTTTACAATATTAAAAAGTCATCTGTAGTTGGGGGTCGGCATGTTACTGTGATCCTGAGCACGTTCGGACAGCATGGCCTTCATTGGGTGCATGGACAGGAAGTTCAACACAAAGAGGGAGGCGAGACCGTGCCAGGAGATGCGTTAGCCTCTGCTGCTTCTAATTACCGCCAGGGACAGTGTCTGTAGTTCTTGCGAAGGCCTCCAAGGAGAGGCCACGCAGGCTCATTTGAAACGATCCTCTCAATTAAAAAAAGGGAAAAAAATTGCAAGAAAGTAAATCAGGTCATTATGTTTAGAAACAGATGTTTGCATGGAAACGTTTTGTTTGTGTGTTTTAAATTTCACCTCTTTCCTCTCCTGATAGTAGAGATTTGCAACTGGAATTCTACCCCACTGGGCCTATGGGCAGTGGAATCAGGTGCCGGTGGCCCATCTTATTGGGAAGCCTGGGGTGGGGGGTTTTCTGATTTGGTCTCTTGCGTGGCGGGAGGTTTACTGTTCCACGGGCTGTTGTTCCCCAGGGCAGGTGAATTGTTGAAGTCTTCCTCGTCGTCCATGCCGTTGGCCGCATCATATTGCGTGTTTTCTAATCTAGTGATTAGCCTTTCGTCCTCGTCCCCAAACTCACCTCCCATCAGAGTTGGCTCTCCTACCACCATCACATCCTGTGAACAGCAGCTGACATTATTACAGGGAAACCTTAGGGGAGAGAAGCTCAGCTTAAAACAACAGTGGGAGGAGCTCGGGGGACCTAGGACAGACACACTTGTGTGCGCTGTACAACCGGGTCAAGTCTCAATGTCGGGGGGCCGAGACGCATATTGGATTTCTACAGGAAATAAACATCGCCTCCTGATGTGTAACAACCACGCGAGTTTATGTCCTTAGTGCGCAGCCTGACACCGGAGAACGAGCAATGCTAGCAATCTGCAGAAATAAAAAAATGGATTTTTCAAAATTAAAAAAATCCACGCTTTGAACTTGCTGACCCGGGGTACTTTTGAGAGGGCAATAGAACTTTCTTGACAATACTTCTAAAAATTGCCACCTTCACTGAGGGCTTGTGAGTGGCCCTGTCAACTTGTAGAGAGCTGGGAAACATGGGCAGGTGAGGTACCTTTCTGAAATACCCACACAACTCTTTCCAAATGGTATTTACTCTGTCCCCAGGATGATATACATTTTAATTGAAGACAGAATCCCTCTCTTCTCTACTCTGCCAGGTCCTTTTATGCAGCCAATATCCTTGACATTCTGCTACTTAATTATGGTAATTAATTTAGGTAAAGTTTTCGATAAAAACAATGTTCACACTGATTTGACAATTTGCATAGCTAATTAAGTCATTAGCAAAAACCTGCTGATTGCCAACAAGCCCTGAATTTACCATCTGTTATTTCATGGTGCCTGTCACCTATCTCCACACAGGCAACCCTGCTACCAATCTGGGCACTAAAGAGAACCAGTCTGTCCAGCTGGTACCATAAAAGAAAGATGAAGAGCAAGCTAATTATAATTACACCAATGGAGCTGGTAGTCATCAGGGATGGGGGTGTGCAAGAAGAATCCGAGTAATCACTCCTTTAAGTACAAATTGTCCTTCCATGCAAACAAGAAAGCCACCTACTGTAGCTGGGAGCTCCTGTAGAAGCCACAGCTGGAAAAGCCGGGGCCCAGGGTAGGGGTAGGGATACACACAAGATACAGCGCCAGCTTCTTTGTTCAAAGGGGGTGATGGCCCAGGTGTGGGACAGGCTGTTTGTCAGGTAGATTCTTCTGGGGGAGGATCTGAGCAGCATTTACTTAAAGGTTCAGGGCTTGAGGAGGGTGAGTTGCCCTCAGCCTCTAAGAAGCAGCCAAAAGTCTCGCTAGGCTAGCTGTCTTGTAGTGCTGGTGTGCAGCTTTTCACGGGGAAGTTAGTTCAGTAAAATGTTTCACCACTGGGCATTTTTTTTTTTTTTTAACCCTGGGGAACTTTGCCTAGCCTCTGGAGAAGGGAGCAACATTTTCTGATACCATCTAGAACTATGAAGCTGTCCATTGCACAAACTCCTTAATTTGCACTTTAATTTTCTACTCTGGGATGGAAACCCCTGTTTTGTTTATTCCTTCTCTGCCCCTTTCTTCATTTGGATGAGATGATAAACAGGTCCCACATTGTGTTTTCTGACTAGTCACTCTTGTGAACTGGTAGTTAAGGAGAAATGACTCAGGTGGAATAAATACATAAAATGTGAGCTTGGTTAACTCAGCAATAAAGGTGCTGCTAAAGGTACTGGCGAGATACTGAACTGGGTGCTTCCAAGAAAGTGTTGACTAGGCAATGGAGAGCCAGTAATGACACTGACATGTAAGGAGACTCATGAGGACTCTTAAGATGAGATGCAAAATAGACACTGTCTTTCTGACTGGGAAGAGGGACCACGTGGTTTTAGATGGAATGCAGACACCACACAGACTTGTGAAAATTATTCAGTTAGCTGAGAGGCTACCATTTCACTCACAGGAGTTTGAGGATACAAAAGTGTCACTTAGGTACAGGCAATTAGGAGGCTGTACTTATGATGAAGAACAAAAGGGAGATTGAAAGAATAGGGAGGGAAAGACTGGCAGAGCATAGCATGAAGATTAATGAACACACTTAGAAGGATGGAGGGAACATGCATTGCGTGTCACGAGCAGGACAGGGCCATAGAACCAACTGCGTGGGTCTGGGTTAGTACTGTGATTCCAAGGCCATGGAGAGAAGCTGAAAGAGTATGAAGAAGTGACAGGTGCTTGGAAAAGCAGAGGGGAAATGGGAGGAGTGGCCGACTTAAGTGTGACTTCAGAAGGAAAGTCCCCCGCACTGCAGATGTGTTCTCTGCATCAGAAAACGACATTCATGCAAGAAAAAACAATAGGCATGTAGTGGTTTGAGTCACTCCAGTGGGGCTCCAGCATAGGCTTGTAATATGGGGAGAGCCCCACTTCACCCACACACACTAGAAATAGCTGGAAAAGATGCCCAGGCATAGGTGTTTATAAATCTCTGAGTTTCGGGGAGTTGCTACATTGGCTTTATTGGCTATTCTAAAAGTATTCTTAATTAGAAGCATAACTGGTCTGTGTGTGTGTGTGTGTGTGTGTGTGTGTGTGTGTGACTTAGTTGACTGACAGGTGGCTACCTATAAAAAGAACTTTAAGCTTCATATGCACATAATGCTTGGGGCCACTTATAGAGTTATATGAACGTTTCTATTTGGTTCCTTCCATACCTTTACGAAAGTACAGTGATGCTCTGCTCCGGCTGTCTCTACTTGTTACACAAAGTAAGTGGAGAAACGTTATACATTCCAGGCTGCTGCTAGCTAGGGTGAATGTGAAATGCAAATCCCCACCCCCATGTCCTGAAAATCCCACTTCAGTAGTGAGAGTGAATTTCCTACCCATCTCCAGCCTTTGTGACCCACTGGGGGCACAGGAATCCATCTGAGAGTAGCCCACATACCCTTGGTTCCCCATGAGGCTGACCTCTGCTCCTGAGCTGGGAGCGTGGAGGTGCCACCAGCTTTTGCCCATTTCACAACTTCTCACTAATCCCCCGTGCAAGGACCACCAACCTCTGAGGAGGACTGGAAGTGACTCCTTTCAGGGCCCCTCAATGCTTCTCCTTAAATTGGCCAGAAGGGGTCACTGCTGTTGAATGACACAGGTCTCCATCCCTCCCAGGGTTGAGGCTGCAGTTCGGGATGGCTCCTAGCCCCTGCTCATGAAGTGAGAAGCAGAATCCAAGGATTAAAGCCTAGCCCTGGCCACACACACACTCGCACACATACACTGTTGCTGCAGAATCGCTGCAGGCTAGAGTTGTGGTCTTTGGACCAGGCAGCTGATGCCTGCAGATCATTTCTATTCAAACAATAAGATGATGTTGATTCAATAGCAAGCGGTTAAAAAGATGTGGTCACTCTTGTTTAAAAGGCATTGAACTTGAAGACACTTAAGGGTCTGCACATTTTCAAAACTTGGTTCTCTTCCTTGCTTCTCTCAGTCATCTGCAAGTTCCATTTAGTGAAAACACCTTAAAATGCATGGTTCAGGGACACTACTGATATTCATCTTTCTATTTAGTGGTGCCTCGCTCACACAAAATTCACACTCATGGAAACTCCCAAATGTAGAGATCCTCTACCTAAATGCAGTTCTTGGCTTAGAGGATAGGAGGATTGTGGAATAGAAAAACTTACGGACTTGTTAAAGTTGAAATGATTCCACCCAGACCAGGTATGACAAAATACATAAGGTACGCTTTTACTCTCCACTTTTACACTCATGGCAGACATCACTAATGGATGGCCTACCAAACACTACCTGCCAGAATCCTTCTCAGCATGGTGCTCTGTGTGCTGTCGTGAAAGAGGGAACTTCTTGGTCAAGCCCAAGTTAAGTAATGAGCTCCTTTATGACCAGGCTTCCTTGGCTTTGTTTTCAAATGCTTTTTAATCTCAGGGTTGTTAGTACCCTGCATAGTATCGCATATAGTAGGATCTTAGAGAATGCTTGTTGAGCTGAGCTAAATTCCTTCAGTATCCATACTTTCAGTAGCAACACCATGGTTCCAGAATTCTCTGAAGTCCATTTTCTTTGTTTGCTAGAGGAACCTAATGGATGTTAGTTTCTAAACCCAGGACTAGAGGAATACGTGGGCTACGTATGTGGACATTTTCAGTCCATTTATTTAGATGGGGGTGTTTTCTCTATTCTCCAGTCACATTCTGGTGTAACAAGGAGCAGGTACAGCTCTTTGGTGCCTTAATACGAAAGCATGGATTTTCTCTGCTGACTTTTTCCCTCTGACCATCAGATATGGTGACTGCAAAGGTCTATTCAGAAAATAAAGGAACTCATTGTATTACTTGATGATAATAATTCAAATGATCCCTCTTTGTCTGGTGGCTGTTGTTTCTACTAACCCCTTCTCTCTAACGCAGTGAACATGCAAACCATGCTCCGGTTTGTGGAAGACAGGAAGAATTCCAGAGACTCAGGTGATCCTTGAGCACTGGGTTTGTCTAAAGAGAACTGACCAATCAGAAGTGGGTGAGGGTCAGATTAGAGAGGCACATTTGCAAGTGGGGAATTTCCGGACAAAAGTCTACTCTTATGGAAAGAGATGAAGCAGGATCAGAAAGAGGCTGGCGAGGACAACAGATAGAGAGTGAGTGGAAAGAGTAAGGAAGCTACAACATGGGGGAGGCATACCTCCAGAGTCACAGTGTCAAGGAAGGGTCAGGATTCAACAGAGTCAAACGCCTGGTGACAGTCATGAGCATGGGTAGAGAACCCACAAGGAACCCTGGCAAGTGGTGGCAGCAGGTGTTTGTAAGAGTGGGAGTCTTTGAAAGTGACAGTCTAATACTGCAATGAGAATTTGGGGTCAGGAAAGGCCATGTCAGTTTGAGAAGAGTCAACCAGCGATGAAGAAAGCCTTGAAGTCTACTCTCTTCTGACACTACCTTCAATGCTCAGTTTCAAGGTTTCATCCAACCCCGCCCCCTCCAGAAATGAAGGAAAGAGGTCAGGGGTCAAAGGAGGTGAGATCAAACGAGGGGCTGGCTCTACCTGAGCTGGTGATGTGCCACACAAAAGTTTACTGAGCTACACGTCTAGTGGCTGCAAGCTAATTGCCTGGCTCTTAAATATGAGGGAGGCCCATGCTGGGATGACCCAGGCAAATTACAGTATGGGGCCCGAGCTCAGGGGACCAGTTTCCAGGGGCATATTGGGTCTCCAAAGTTGCAGCTGAGAGGCCTTAATACGCCACAAGTCATGCTGCTAAGTGATGCTTTAATTAAACCTTGAGTGCCATATCTCCTGTCAGTGACTCTGATGGCTTTTTAATTCAGGTCCCATCACAGCACGGACTCTTAATATTCCCTCCTAATTCCTCGTTTGCAGGGGATGTTACCATGGCAGGATTCGTACCTCTTGACCTGTCCCACCCTGTCCCTGTCGTGCTCTTTCCCCCACCACCAAACTACCCAGAACCCTTCTTTCTTTCTTTTTTTTTTTCTTTTTCTCAGATGCAGAGAGGAATCCCAGCCCCCTGAGTTGGGTGAAGAGAAAAGGCAAGGCTCTAGGCCTAAAAGCAAAGTGAGACTTACAGGTACCTGACTGGACAGGCTCAGGCTCGCGGCTGGGGTCTTCTTCTTGCTGCCGGCACTGTTGGTGGTATTCCCGGCGCTGCTGTTGGAAGTGCTGCTCGTGGAGTTTTTTCTTTTTCTCCGTTTGGTGGTTGGTTGCCTTGTGGGTTCTGCTGTAAGAGGGAAAGGGGAAGAGGGATGGACTCCAGGGCAAGAATATGAGGCAACCCTAAGCATGCTGTCCGCCCAATGGTGCCCTTTTTACACATTGAAAAGAGAGCTATTTAAAATGTCCCCATTTTTGAGTAATCTAAAAATAATAATAAAAGAAAATGGTTGATTTATTTCTAGCACAAAATTGGTGTAACCCTTTTCTTCTGCACGTAGCTATGACATGATTTTTATTTAATTGTTCAGCCTAATTATATATCTGTAATTCACTAATAGTACTGTAGGAGCAAGCTACAGGTACTACTTTCATAATTGAATATGAAATATTTTTACCAGTAGAAAAGTTGGGAGCTAGCCTACTTTTTCTCTTTGTAACAAAGGAAGCAAGGACCCCTAGGTACCTCAGAAGATGCAAGATGTCAGCAAAGTATTAACTGCAGCCAGTGGCTGTCAAAGCTGTGTGCAACACTCACCCTACTGTATCCATGTCTCATAGCGACCTGTCTCTCTTACACCTTGATATTCTTGGTTGCCTCAGCCTTGGTGAGATTGGGGCTTCTCGGGTGTATAGGAACACCCCATGGTTTGGACTCTGGTCTTTAATAAACGCTGTCTATTAACTTCAAGATTCTTAGAAAGAATGTTTCAGTATGGTGTAACAAGAAAATGAGGGAGACTAGGCTTCTTCAAGAAAGGCATATTCAAATAGTGAAAGATAATTGGGGCTTGAATGGGACAACTATTTACTGGGGAAATGTGATCCATGGTGATGTGTGGTAGGGATTATTCATTTCCTTGTTATCTCTTTGTTCTGTATTAAGATATATCCGACGCAGTACCATGCTGACACATCCATATACACATAATGAATGTATCTTTAGAGAGTTTTACATACTTATACCCCAAATCATGGTTGGGATACTCTTGGCAACCAACCCTTCCTGACGAATGTCTCATCATCATCTTCTTCCTTCTGGTAGCCTTTCATCCCCAGACCCTCTGAGAGCATATTTACAAAGACAGTGAGGAACGAGAGCATACCTGGCGGTGCCACCATCCGCTGCCACTTCTGAAACAGGCAGGTCTTCAGGCAGTCTCTGGGACTGAGGTTGTAGGTTTTGTGTCTCGACATCAGTTCCTGCATTGGCTCCAGTATTACACACAACTGCAAGGAATTCAGAATTACCCATGTTCTGTCACTTAATCATATTAATTGCAATAATAATTCCAACAGCTGGAATCCATTAGACAGCTTAAGGGTTCTTTTTTCTTTTTTCCCCTGGTTTTGATTTTCTCTATGTACATTTGAAGGGAAAGAAATATTACTCACACTTGATTATACCCATTTAACGTAGTATCATTTATAACATGGTATTACAGCTGAATGTGATTTACACACACACACACACACACACACACACACACACACACACACACACACACACACACTCCTGTACAGACTTGGGGTTGGACACAGACAACTCTGTAATGAATTCAGAGGCCTCTCCCTGGGTAAAAGGAAAAGTCTCTTCCATGGAGTGCACTGCTCTGACTTCAGCTTTGGCTTCTGGCTGCTCTTCTTGTTTGTATAACCTCACTCTGGGCATTCCAATGCTGGTTAATACAGGTTATCTGGTGGGAAATGCATCTTTTGAACTTTGCAGAACAAGGTGATGCTTCTTGATGCCTATTCTCATAAGGGCAGATAACGAAAACTGTATGTGATTTTATTCATGTGCTCATTTTTATTTCTATTTTACCCAGGAAGATCGTGTGAGAGACATGTTTGTAGCCGCTTTATGTAGGAGAATTTACCTTGACTCAACATTTAGTCACCCTGTCACCTCCTTTATTTAGCTTTTCAGCTTTATTTTGTTCCAAAACATCTGATGACAAAGATTGAATGAAACAAAAAGACAAAATCAGTTCGGATGACCGTAGACTTTTTCAGATTCCTTTGATTGTAGGCATGTCAGAACAGCCCGGCCCTAAGAACACTCCACCTACTAGGACAAAGCCTGTGACTTGGAATGAACTATCCATCACAATTGGAGGCTACAGTGATGCAAATATCAGCATATGCCTGCCCCTGTGCAAGTCATGGTTGCCTTAGGAAAGGCATATGTGCAGCCCTCGGCTTCTGTTTGCTTTCCTTACCACCTCTCGCCTTACATCAGCCCTCACCTTCAGCATCTCCCCATTAAAAGGCTTTCTGTTCCATGAGTTTTCTTATCTCCGACTTCTGGCTAACACCTGCCCCACCCTTAAAGATGTAGAGAAGGTATTTGTTACCTGCCCCCCCCATCTCCCTATGTAAGCTGCAGTGTTTCTCTGACTCTCCCATTGCATCCAGCACTTTTTGCTTCACAGGATTATGCTGCCTTCACAGCCCTCTGCTTCCAAGTCTCCTTCCCACTAGGTCACAGATTCTTGGAATGCTGACACTTTGCTTTTTATCTCCGTGTCCCACTTTGGCTCCAAGGAACAGGTACATCTAAAGAGTAATTCTTAGAAAGACCACAAGACAGTTCCAGGCCCAAAAAGCAGTCTAAGGAATGCTTCCATCAGAACCACATGGTCTGACTACTGAGAACACAGACTTTGATGCTCAATCTCTTCTCCTCGCAGAGTCGGGATGTGTGGTCCTGAGTACACATTGTAAAACCTCTTAATTGCATATAAGTCTATAACTTCCTACTAGAGTTCCAGGTCGTCTGCCCCACAGATTCTGGGCTCCCCGAGGGAACACACTGCTCTGCCCTGCTTACAGTTTCTGTCCATTCCTTCCTCACTTCCTTCACCCTTCAAAGTTCCCTCTGCAAAAGTCTAAGTAGAATCAAGATGAACTTTACCCGGAGAGATCTGACTTGTTAATGACAGATTTGCTAAATTCACTAACCCCATTTAAGGGTCTTCTGTAAACATCTTCCAGTTTCTTTGAAAGAAGGGAGATTTTTATAATTTTTTAAAACATATTTATTTAATGTACATTGATGTTTTGCCTGCATGTATGTCTGTGTGAAGGGGTCTGATCCCCTGGAACTGGAGTTGCAGATAGTTATGAGCTACCATGTGGGTGCTGGGAATCGAACCTGGGTCCTTTGAAAAAGCAGCCAGGACTCTTAACTGCTGAGCTGTCTCTCCAGCCCCAAGAAGGGAGATTTTGAAGCCTGAGCAACACACATTCAGTGTCTAGCATAGAAATGACAAAGCCTCCCTCCTGGCTCTTGGGTAACCAACATTACAGATCTCCAAAGTTATATGAGCTGGATTTTCTTGTTAGATCTTCAATCTAGCAGACCTTCATACTTAATTTAGGTCCCCTTTGAAATCTAAAATGCCAGTAAAGAGAAATCAGTAAAAGTCACAGAATTCTCTTGCAATTAACTATGTTCCAACATGGTGAGGACTGCATGTGTGCATTTTCCTATTAAGAATTCTTTCTTGGAATTCCAAGGATATGCAGAATGCATGCTTGGAAAGATGTTGCAATGGTCTCTACTCGTAGATCTGAGAGCCAGTCACCCCTCAGAGCAGAGCCAGGTCAAATTCAGGCAGACTCGGAGGCATTTGCAGTCATGATTACGCAAGAAAATCTTTCAAAGAAATCCCAGAGACTGGAAAACAGGGTTTTTTTTGTTTGTTTTGTTTTGTTTTCAAACAAAAAGAAATAAAAGAGGAAAGCTTTTCAAATTATTTTCCTTTAATTCATTTCTTTTTGTTGCACATGCAATCATAATGACTATAAAAGATGCAGGGGAGTGGGACAAACTGGGAAGTCTCACTATGGAATCTGACTGTCGTTAGGTGTCTATCCTTGACACACTGCTGGATAGCTCTGGGTTTCCATTTCATTCACAAAACAGATACCCACCTTGTGCTGTGAGAATCTGAGGTAATGTGTCTCACACACAAGCTTTCAGTGCTGGGAGTGCTATGACATGATTGTTAGGAAGCACACCACAGATAGTGAACACCACACTCCATTTCTTGACATCAACACACATCCATTGAGCTTCACACTCGGCTGTCAGGAATTAGGCTCTTGTGTTGGGAACACACACAAAAAAAATGAGAATAACCTTCTGTCCTCCAAGAATGTATTGTTCCCTTAGACATGATTTAAACAGATTAAGAAATCTACCCTGGGTTCATAGTTCAAGTGTCTCAGGAAATCACCTCATTTTGACAAAACTATTTTTCATTACATGACAGGCTGGATGACAAAGATGACCAGAAAGGGTGACCAGCATTAACCAGGGTATGGATTGGGAGAGCTACACTTACCATAAGAACTGTGAACACAGGTTTTTTTTTTTTTTTTTACAGTGCCTCTCCTCTGGATATTGGGAGATTTTTTTTTTCAGAAGCTAATCCTTAAAATCTCTCTCTTCCACTTTAATGTGACAGTATCTTTCCATCACTGAAACCCACCCCAATGGAGCTTGTATCTCTGAATGCTAATCAAGAATCCTCACAGCCCTTTCTTAAACATGGAGAGGTTCAGGGCTGGAAAGGCAGGCCCACCCCTTTTTCATGTATGTAGACAAGCCATCTTGTCTGCTATGCTGACGCAGTGGCTTTGCAGGGCTGTGTGCTGTAGGTGGCAGAGCTACCTCAGATAAGAGCTCATCTCCTCAGCAGCAAGGCATCATGTCTCAATAGCATAAAGCCCTGTGACTGTTACAATATAAGATCAGGAAGATGGTTGGGGAAGTAGGTATCTGTTGGACCTAACAAATTCTTGGAGTTGTGATCCATGCTCTTTCTGATGTTTTAGAACATCTTGATAATCTGCTTTGAAAGTTGTTGAATTGACCATAGTCCCACCCACTGACTTTAGGTGAACGAACATTCTTCTTTTTAAAGTATGAGCCAGAGCACAATGGCTTGTTTTTTCTATGCTGCATGTATGCACACGCACACGCGCGCGCGCGCGCACACACACACACACACACACACACACACACATACACACACATTAATAGATTGAACTTGGCATAATGATACAAATCCATTGATTTGGAAGAACAATTTTATAGCAAAGTTGCACCTGCTCCCAAGTTCCTAGTGCATGAAAAGAAAGGTAACAGCCAACATGTCTGTAGCAACATCTGCAGCAGCATCCATGTAGGGCTATAGTTTAATTTTGTCTCCTACAGTGGTACTGTACTATACCTCCTATAATCTCAGGCAGCTGTGGAAAGGGTTGGACCATCAAGGCTCAAAAGGAGACTGGGCTTTGAATATGTATGAATATGAAGCCTTTCAACATGTAAGGCTGACTAGGCCAGTTAGGACCCTAGAGAAAGTCACTGCTTATTCCTCAAAAAGCTCAAAGGATGCCAGTTTATAGATTTAGTGAGAGTGTAGGCTAGGCTTGCTCTGCATGCTTCTCTTCTGACTTTGTGGGATTCTGACATGGGGGATTTGCTGAATGAACGGATGCATGGATGGATGGCCCAGATACTGAGGCCAGATTAACAGCAAGGAGTCATTTGTCAGTAGCAGACAAATCAGGCACAGTCCTGTGGGCTTAGAAGTAATCAATCTATTCATCCAATAAATGACTGATTGCCTCTTCAGTGCAGAATGCCGGACCCAGATGCATATGTCTGTGCTGGCTGGGCAGGGGGGACTTGGGTAAGTCTCAAGATTCCGAGCCTAGCAAATGTGGATAGTGTGTTATTTTACTTTGTTTCTTTTTCATCTGATGGTTCTTCCAGAGGATTCTGATTATCTTCAGCTGCACACTCATGCTCATCTGGTGCAATTCCTCTACAGAGTTGAGGAAGTAAGTGGCACTTGTCGGTGTTGGCCTTGAGCTACAATGAAGCTGGTGTCCCAGAGTCAGTACGTGGTTGGTACTGCCACCAACATTTGAATCCTATCCTTTTTGAATAATACCTGGGTGTGAACCATCTATTCTTTCCTTAAATCTGTTTTTGGGCTATGTATGTATACAATGTGTGTGTGTGTATGTGTGTGTGTGTGTGTGTGTGTGTGTGTGTGTGTGTGTGTGTGTGTGTGTGTTGTTAGATTTTCTTTTACTCTAGCTCTACATTGGAACACCAAAATGTTTTTGGTTGTTTTTGCTCTTTTGGGGGACCCACGACCCAGCTTCCAAATAAGTCACACATGGAGGCTTTATTCTTAATTATGAATGCCCAGCCTTAGCTTGGCTTGTTTCCTGCCAGCTTTTCTTAACTTTAAATTATCCCATCTACCTTTTGCCTTTGGGCTTTTACCTTTCTCCATATCTTTCATTATTTCTTACTCTGTGGCTTGCTGTATAGCTGGGTGGCTGTCCTCTGATGTCCTCCTCCTTCTCTGGCTACTTCCTCCCTCCCAGATTTCTCCTTCTCTATCTTCTGTCTGACGCCAGCTCTGCCTATCCTTTCCCCTGCCTCGCTATTGTCCGTTCTTTATTGACCATCAGGTGTTTAGACAGGCAAAGTAACACAGCTTCACAGAGTTAAACAAATGCAACATAAACAAAAGTAACACACCTTAAAAAAATATTTCCCAATGTGTGTGTGTGTGTGTGTGTGTGTGTGTGTGTGTGTGTGTGTGTGTGTGTATGAATGTCTTTGTGTGAGTGCAGGTGTATTTGCAATGTGCTGTGGCCTATGTGTAGAGGTCAGAGGACAACCTCAGGTATAGGTTCTCACCTTCCAGTTTTGTTTGAAGCATGATTGATCTCTCTCTGTTGTTCGTTGTTGCATATGGCATGCCAACTGATTCATAAGCCTGCCTCCCATTTTATCATAAGAGCACTATGTATGTTGTAAGCCACTGTACTTGTGTGGAGGTCCAAAGACAACTCTTGGAGGTTAGTTCTCTCCTTTTATCATCTGTATTCTGGGTCATTAGTCTTGGTGGCAAACAACTTTGTCCATTAAGTTATCTCACTGGTCCCACATTGAGCTCTTTTATGTGGGTGCTGGGGATTCAAACTTATGTCCTTCCATTTGTGTGTCAAGTGAGTTACCCACTGAGCCAGCACCCTAGTTCCTACCTACTCTATATCCAGATCTTTGCAAAGATGCTAGGTGGACATCTTTTTCAGGCCTCTGTGTAGGCTTTTTTCTTACCTACAAACTTCCTCTCTTCTTTCCAGTCATCAAAAACAAATGTTGAGAAATTATGTTCTATGTGCCATATCTGGCCATTCTTTATTCTATAGCTCTTGTGTACTATAACAAAGATTGTGTACTATAACAAAGATGAGCAGTTGAACCAAATCCATACGGTGCACAAGCACAAAACCATTAATTATCTTGCCATTCTGAGAAAGTCTGTTACCTCTTACTCTGAACACTACTATCCTAAGGAGGCAGATTGATTTGTCACCTCTCCATGGCAGTGCAGGAGCAGAAGCAGATCACCACCCAATTCACTGCTTCTTTCATTGAGAATGTTTTGCTTTTATAAACAAAAAAAGTCAGATGAACTAGAGAAGGCACTTAGTAACACAGTTGATTTGCAATGAAGAAATCTCTTTTATCTTCCTGTGCACCAGTAGGGCTTTGCTGTTGAGCCTAGCTCTGCTCTGAAAATCACACCTGATTCACACTAGTCTGAACCTCCAATATCATTGCAGGTCCAACTCAAATCCCATGCTGTCTCTGAGCAACCCCACTGCAAGATTCTTCTTTGCCCCTATGACACTTACTGCTATTATTTTCTATAATTCCAATATTTACATGGGCATTGGGATTTTCTTTTTCTCGTGAAATTGTTCATGTCTGTCTCTATGGCAAGGTATGCTTTACTTTTCTTTTTACTTAACACAGTAAATATTTGTTGAGTCATAAATTAGTGATAGCTATGGAGTGCCTGGTCTAAGTCTCTCCCTGGAGTATATACCTTGCACATGCTGATTTTATCATTAACCTTTGTCACTTCTTGGGTCACTTTTACAGGTGAGGAAGTTCAGACCCAGGGCCAGTAAGTCATCCAGAGCTAATAATGGTGGCTGTGACTATGTGAATGCTGCTAAGGTAAGAGCTTTCTGAAGGGTAAGAGAAAGGTTCGGTTGAGTTTGTCTGGCTCCATCACTGCACTATTAACTCTTAACTGATATTCTGTTTACCTGTGGGAACATGAACATGAATGGCTTATATTGCTGGTAAGTACAGAGTCCAAAGTCTTTCATCACCCATCTCTAGCTCTTTGCATGTGGCATGAATCTGTATACAGAGGACAGATTTTGGAATGGACTCAGGCCTTAGACTCAGATTGACCTAGGTCAAATCCCCCACATCTGCCATTTACTAATTGTGTGTTCTTGCCCAAGAATTTTAGACTCCTTGAATCTGTTTTCTCATCTGCAACTGGGAATACATGGTACTCATATTAGATGGCTTGAAAGAGCTATGCCAAGCTCTTGTTGCAGAGTGGGGGACAAGTCAAGTACTCAAAAGATGGACATTGGTGTTATGAAGAATTCTCTTTGCAGATGTCCCTTTTGAGGCAGGGGAATGATACACCCTGGTGTTGGTCAGCTACTCTGTGAAGCTAATCACATGGTCTCTCGGGGACTTAGAAGGTCTTTGTGTACAAATCCCAAGGAGGTGTTAATCAGTGCTTGACATTTTACTAACCAAGGTCTGAAAATCACCCCTGTGGAGAATTCAGCCATAGATACAGAAGGCTGAAGGCCACAAACCCCAGTTCTTTTTCCTAGGGACTCATCCTCTTGCTCAAGTGCAACTAGAAAGGTCTATTAGGAAGGTGTAGGGAGTCATTACAGAATATTCTTCAGCGAGTTGCTCCTAATTGTGAAACACATTATTTAAAAACATGTTAGAAAAAGATAATGTATGCAATTTAAAAGAAAAAAAGGAGGCAAAACAAAGCTAAGAAAAAGCAAACAGTTGCCCACCAGCAGCAGATGAGAATGAGTCACAGACACTGGTCCCCACACCCACACTGCCTAGAGAGGAAAAACAGCCAGAAGAGGAAATAACTTCGCCTCCCAAGCTATGCAATTCCAAACATCAGATTATGATTTGAGTTTATTTCCTGATAGGATTAAAGGTAGATTGGTTGTCAAATTCAAAATATCCTCCTTTTTATCTGAAGCTTCAACCAGGAGAGGCTTTGCCTTTTTTCAATTGTTTTTTCAATTGATTATTCATGCAAGTTATCTTATCCAATGGGCCCTTCATACTTGGGGCTGCTGCTATTAGGGAGGGGAGATGGTAGTAGTGGCTGCTTCACAAGACAGCAGCTGCCACTCTGGCCTTAAAGGGACCATTTTTTTTTTCCAGAGTCACCCGACTGAATATTTCAATATCTATTCTTGATCTCACTTTGAAGGCTGCTACCACTTGACCACTGAGGCTACTGATGGAGCCTCCAATTCACCCAGAGGAGGTGTGGTCTGGCTTCTTTGCTGAACCTAGGCAGCCCCTGGAGATGCTACATCTCTTAGACCCATGAAGCATGGGGGCAGGGGCAGGAAAGAAGGGAGAATCAAGATCCCCTTTCTTTCCCTTCCCATGGTCATAATTTATCCATGGGATCTTTTGGCATGAACATCCTCTGTAATGTTTAGGTTGCCTTTCTACATGATTTAGTGCTTTCTCTTCCAGCCCTGCGTCAGGGAGGCAGATCCTGGGTGTTATTTCCCAAGTGGCTTCAAGTAAGGTTTGGTCTATTGGGGATCAAATCGAGGTACGTTCCTAGGACTTTGGGTCTGAGTTATGCAGACCATGGGGTTACTATTACTGAGATATATTCTCTCAGGGCTGGAGGCTGGAAGTCTGGAAGCCAGGGGTAAGCAGGGCTATGCTCTTCTGAACACTGTCGAGGAATCCTTGTGCTTTCATGATGTTGATAACACCAGCATCTTTGGTGCTCCTGTCTTGTCACTCTGCCTTCCCAGCCTCTGCCCCTACTCTCCATATGCCCTTTCGCTGTATGTGACTCTGCATCATCTCCTCATGTTAGAAGGACACCAGTCATTGGGTTGAGGGTACATCTGAAATCCAGCATAATTTTATGTTGAGATCCTTTCATTACATCTGCAAAGATCCTGTTCCCAGGATCACGTCCTAAAGTTCCAGGTGAACTTGAAAATTTGAAGGACTCTATTATATACTTTAAAAACTAAGTATAAGTGATCAGGCTGTCTGAAGCACAGGTCACTTCTGCAGCAGCTCTCAGCACCCAGGACCGTGATCTATACGTCCAGCTTCTATTCATCAGTCTGACAGCAGCACTGCCTGCCTTTGTAGTCCAGGAGTGACATTGGCAATCCTAGGACTGGCTCACCTTCCTCTGGCTGCTTGTGTAGGCTAGTATTATTATAATCAACTTTCCATATAAAATCTCTCTAGTAAATTGCCCACTATGAATTTTGATTTTTCCCGGGTGGACTTTGCTTCACCTACATGGTTTGTAAGACATTCAGCAATATGCAAAAGAGTAAAGGATGACTTAGCAGGTGTTTGGAGCTTCATGTGTACAGTGTGGTGATGCATTGCCTTGCTTTTAAATTCCAGCACCTAATAAATAGATGACCTTGAGGAAAGTCCTGAGTCTCTTGGTGTTGTGGTTTCTCCACTGTCAAAGCTGGTAGAGCACTGGAACCTTACCAACTACATAAGTTAAAAAAAGCAACAATGTACTTGACCACGTCCTAGCATATGGAAAGTGCTTATTATGGCCGAGGAATAACCACACCAGGATGCCCTTGTTTTCACAGAGTACAGTTCAAACCTGTCAGGACATATCTGTTAAAATTTTACAGATGTTCCTTGCCTTACATGTAAATGTGTGTATGTACATATGCCTGTGTATATTTACACACACACACACACAAACAAACACACACACACACACACACACACACACACACACACACACACACACATACCCTGAAAGTTAGATTTTAATGATGATAGAATGGTTGCCTATATGTCTGCTCTGTATGCAGTATGTTTGGACGTCATCTAGTTGTTCTAGCGGCATCTGGGTTCTCAGCATGGTGTCTAGATGTTTCCAAAAGGGAAAAGAAGCCTCTGCTCTATCATCCACCGACTCCCAGGCCGTGTTGTCTGGGTCTACAGGGGCATGCGCAACTTTCAGGTGCAATTAAACAGTTCTTCTTGATCAGTTGCTGTGGCTTCTGTTGAGTCGGGGTCTGACAGTGAAAGCTATGTTTACTCTGGCAGACACTCACTCATGGGTTGTCACTGAATTAGGGTTCTAAAGAGAAACAGAACCAGGATGTATGGATGTATGAGTGTGGTCTTGAGACAGAACGCTCTCTTCTCTGGGAAGCCTTCCTTCTCATTCTTAAAGTCTTCAGTGAATGAGGCTCATCCACCTAATGGAGGGTAATCAGCTTCACTTAAACTGAATGGGTGAACCACATCTACAAGATACCTTCCCAGCAATACCAACAGCCTGGCTGAGATGACACACAATGCTGATAGCACTGAACTGTCATAGACTCCCTTACTATAATGTAAAATACTAGGCCACTGGCCTGTGGCCTCGTCTTTACTTAGGTTTTTCTTTTATATCTCTGAGCACTAAGCAATCTGAGGGGAATGAACCAATACTTGCACATGATTATGACATCATGTCAAAGAAAAAAAACTAATAAGGAGTTCACTATTAATTGGCCTAGATCCACACCATCCACATCATAACCATAGTGACTTGAGCTAAATCAAGCATGCATCTCATGGATTCTTTGAGGCTCTCTGTGTGATCTGAAAGAGAAGTACTAGGAACCTGATGGTGACCACAGAGGATTCAGTTCCTCTGCTAGGCTCTGTGTTAGAGGGAGACACATGGGATTGGTGCATTTCTAAATGGGCCACTAGGTGGCTTGAGTGATAAATGTTCCCCACAGTCTTAGTCACTGAAACACTTTGGCCCCAGTTGAAGGTGTTTGGAAAGTGTAGGAAGTGTGACCTTGTTGGAGGAAGTATGTCAGTAGGGGTGGGCTTTGAGGTTTCAAAGTCACCTGCCATTCCCAGTTTAGTGTCTTGCTTTGTGTTTTTGATTCAAGATGTAAGCTCTCAGCTTCTGCTCCAGTCACCATTCCTGCTGCCTGATCCCACACTCCCTGCCATGATGGATTCCAACCCTCTGGAACCATTAGCCCAAATCAGCTCTTTCTTTTGCAAAATGCCTTGGTCATGGTGTTTTTATCAAAGCAATAGAAAAGGAACTAAGACCACTACATAGTCTAAAAGGATGAAGGGATGAGGAAGGACCATCAGAAAGAATTGGTATTTAAGTGGAAACAGGTAAATGAGAAGGTGCCAAGAACAAGCTTGGAAGAGATCTCAGGCTGACAGATACATTTTAGAAGGCCAGATCAAACCTGGTGTTAGAAACTGCCACACTGGGGTCCCAGCAGCTTCAAGGGGGGGGGGGGGCTGACTGGAGGAGCTGCAATGGGCAGGTGGGCAGGGGTCAGGGCAATGAAGGCCATGGTTTCTGTCTCAGAGAAGAGGTGACAAGTCCAGATAACATTGCAAACCTCCGTAGGAATGAATGCTTAATCGAAATATGACAACTGGTAGATGGTTTCCTTCCATCACAGTTACAAGGCATGAGAAACATCACCAATTAACATTTGAATGTTTTCTTAATGAAACAAAAGCATCAAACATCCTAAAAGACAAATACTGGCTGCTTCAGTCTCTGAGCAGGGGAGCCCAACCCCCCTGGGGAGACATTGGCACAGCATGGAAACCAGTAGTATCCTTCCAAACCTCCCTTAGTAGACAGAGGTATCTTTTCTAGTATGTGGGTTATATTTCCCAGGGAGCTCAGAGACTGCATGTTTGCAATGGCAGAGCATTAAACACTAACATTTATAAATGGGGCCTTATAATCTTAATACCGCAAGTAAGGGAATTGGGAATTGTCCTTGGGAGCTGTTGGTGACAGTTTCCAAGGAACATGGCTATCTTGTGTGAGCAGTCGTAATCCCCCCTGAAAGCTAATGGAGTGGTTATGTCTGCCTCCTTCCCAGTGCAAATACCCACAAGACTAGCTAAGACAGCTTTGTGTTCTGGGGCGTCGACTGGCATTCCCAAGGCTACTGTTTGGAAGGACTCTCTGGGTAGTTGCTGGTGGGATGTGGCTTTGGCTTTCTTGGCACTCTTGCCCAGAGTGCAGCTACCTTGGCTGGGTTGGCCCGCCTTCCCCAGCATTTACATCAAGCAACAACCCTCCAGCAACGTGCTGTGCTGACACACAGAGCAAAGGAAGGATTTCTCAGCAACTTGACACTCAGTTCCTGGATTGCTCCTGGCTGCTCCATCAATGTGTGCCTGGGAAGCCCAAACTGTAGTTGCATAACTTTCAAGGAGATCAAATTAGTTCCCCCTTTCATTTTCATGCATAGTGAATGGATCTCTAGTGCCCTGTATTATAATGAGCTGTTTCCCCAACGGTGTTGGAGTCCCAGGGGCAAGGGCAGTTGATCAGCCTTACATCACCAGAAATCGGCACATAGAAAGCCAGTTTAAAAAAAAAAAGCAAAAACAAAACAACAAAAACAAACTAATGTGGAAGGGAGTGGAGAAGGAGAGAAGGAAAAACAGACAAGTTCTTTCTGACTGAGCCTGTGTGTATGTGTGTGTGTGTGTGTGTGTGTCTGTGTGTGTGTGTGTGTGTGTGTGTGTGTGTGTATTGTATACTTGTATATGTGTGTGCTTGTATATAGAGGCTAGAATTCTATCTCAGGTGTCCTCCTCAGTTGCTATCCACTTTCATTTTTGAAACAGGCTCGGTCACTGAACCTAGAGCACACTTATTCAGGCAGGTTGGCTGTCCAGCAAGGGCCAGGGAAAAAGCCGTCTCCACTTCCTCAGTTCTGGGACTACAAGTGAATGCTCTCACACCTGGTTTCTTGAACGGGGGTTCTGGGGATTGAACTCTAGTCCCCATGCTTTCATAGCAACCACTTCACTTTCTGAGCCACCATTCCAGCCCTCATTTCTGACTTTTATCTGTAGGATAAGATACCCAGCATAAAATACCGTTGGGGCCAGGGTACAGAAACAGCGAGGCCACCATCTTTGTCCCTCTGCCCAACTGTCATTTGGAAACATGTGCCACTTCTAATCTCGTGCATAGCCCCTCCCCCCAAGTATTATAAGCCTCTGGAGGGGTTACAGCTGTGTTCTTTTCTACATCTGTGTCCTTCCTGCTCCCCGTGGGAGACCTTTAGTCTTGCATTTCTCCATGTTCTCTCATCATTTCTCTTGCATGAGGCATCATGGCCACTGGGTCCATTCCAGAAGATCTGTAGATAATGCTGAACTCTTCCCTGTTCAAGCCAGCCTATGGGTCCAATTCACTGGGGCTTCTTGATACACACACACACACACACACACACACACACACACACACACACACACACACACACGCACACGCAGCTTTGCAGTCAATACCTGTCTAATTAAGTCAACTCCTGGCGTTGGATTCGTAGAATAGAAAGCAGGGCTTCTCAGGTTCCCTGAGAAGGACCAGGGTTGAGTATATTGGCTGGAGATACTCAGATGTTTCAGTTGCCTTCTAGCTAGAAGGGTGGGGCAATGCACCCGTAATCCACTCATTCTAAGCTTCTGTGTTCGGATGGAGTATCAGAATCTCAAATTACTTGAAAACCAGCAACCACAGATGATCAGATCCCAACAATTACAAGAATCTCAAAGCCTGAACATGCTCAGGCCTTTTTAGCAGTGAGAACAGAACACATGGGGTTTGGGTGGCAGCCTATTCTCTCTATGACCTCTGAGGGTCAGCTCTGGCACCACCGTCATCTCTCTCCATATTTTAGGTCCTTTCCTCTCCACCATGCTGGGGGGTGTGATAAAGGTTTTCTCTTTTCAAATCAGGCATTCACTTTTGGGATGCTTGCAATAGGGCACTCTCTGCAGCTTTGGAGCTTTATGTTCTGTGATGCAGTGAGTGGGATTTGCCTGTGGGTACAGAGGAAGCTCCCAGAGGCACACAAGGAGCCAGCTCTTCTGCTGTGTCCCTTGTGACTTGAAGCAGAACCCAGTGGCCTAAGGCCTAACAGGAACCTGTTCAATTATAGCTGAAAATCTCTTCCTATCTAAAAAAAGAAGCAATGGGGACTCAATTCATATTTCCTTTCTTCTGGGGTTGCTTGCAGGATAAAGACCAGTTTAAGGATCTGGCACCTTTCTCTAAATGATTTATTTATCCTTAGTAAGATGCTCTTAAAGTTTAACATGTGTGGGTTTGGGGAGGCCTTATCTACTTTTCCCTTCATCTAAACATTGGGATGGTACTGTGAGACAGACCTTACTGTCTGTTCTTAAAAGCTGAGCAATCAGGCTTAGAGAGATGGAGGTGGCTCTCCATTCATAAATGATCTTATTCTATCTCCATTCATAAATTGTCTCATCCTACCTTCGTGACAATGGTTATGGATCCGGATAACCCCCACCCTCCATTTCTTTGTTTTGTTTTTAGAGATGTTAAGTGCCTTATCCCCAGACTATTAGCTAGGCAGTCATGGAGTCAATGTGTACCCAGCTCCTTTGGTCCACAGGCAGAGAGGTGCTCAGCAAACAGCATGTGTTTGGTAATTACCTGTGGAACAAATAGGTTATTCCAAAGTCCCAGTTCTTTCCACTCCCCTCTGCTGCCAGGGCGTTGTTATCTCTTCCAAGCTGATTGAGAAGCAGGTGGCCAAGCCCTGTCTTCTCCAGCCAGCTTTGGGCCGTCCTGGTTTCAGTTACCTCCCTGTAACCCTGGCTCCCAACTGTATCTTTAGGAAACAGCCATTTCCCAGCTTCTCTTTGCGATCAGGTGTGAAGCTGTAGAGTGAGATTTCCTTTCCCTCAATTTCTCTGAAAGGCAAACAATGTATTCCTTGGGAGTTCTGCGTCAGCTCCTGACTCCAGATGCCAGCTGCACACACGAATCACATCTCCTCATACAATGTGAGATCATATCGCCCTGGCTGGATGAAACACATCCCTTGCCGTTCTTCACTGGTGTCCTTGGCATCTCCCACAGCTTCCCAAACGTCATTTGTCTTGTTCAAGTTCTTCTGGGTCCAAAAATCAATCGTAGATTTAGAGAATCATCACCCATAGTTGAGGATTAGCATAACTAAGCAGAGGGACAGACACTTCAAATCAGGGATGTGGTCTAGGAGAGCTTACAATCGAAATGGTTTTTGTCTAAAAACACTTGGAGGAGAGGATGCTGCAAGATATCAGATGAAGAAACAGCCCAACCCATAGCTTTTCGTGAAGACTTTGCCATTCAAACTAATGAGGAAATGCAGAATAAAATCTGAGATGAGCACAACCGAGTTTCATTTGGAAATAAAGCCTCTAATAAAAGCCTTTTTCCATGGTTTCATCTCTCTCAGCATATTGGTCTTGAGCATTAAAAATAGAGATGATTTAGACTGAAAATTTGGGGGTGGGGTAGCAGGACGAGGGGAAAATCACCATTTCTCTTTACCCTTCTCTTCCCACTTTCCTCCTATTTTTTTCTTTTACTTTATATTTTGATAAAAATTAAGGTTTTGGAGGAGCATAACAAATGATGGGTTTGGGGTCTCACGTTGCTCTCTCTAGGGACAGACATACACTTGAGTGGCTCTTTACTGGGCCTCCATCACAAATGCAGTGTTTTTCACAGAATGCTATTTTTAGACTGAATTATAGGAAGTCTGCAGCATTAATAAATGGACAAGAAGCACAGAACCACAGTACATGGTCCTATGCCAAGGCGAAGGCCAGATTGGCCTTTAGCCAGTGTACTGCAGATTGATGTTTCAACAGCGAAAGTCAAAACAGTGCTTACAAAGGAATGATTAATCAGCTGACAAACTTCCAGGCATTTAGTCCCCATTCTGGTTCCAGCTATATTAATATTAGCATATTTTGAACTTTATTGGTAAAGTCTTGGAGTCTGCAACTCCTAGGTGGGTTCATGGTGAGATTCTTAAATCAGCTGTAAATAATTTGAAGAGGTGAACACTGGAAAGATGTTGTTCTTCCACTGTCTCTTTAATGTAGTGGTTCTCAGTTTGTGGGTCATGACCTCTTTGGGGGTTGAATGACCCTGTCACAGGGGTCACATCAGACCATTGGAAAACACAAGTATTCACATTATGATTCATAACAGTAGCAAAATTACAGTTATGAAGTAGCAACAAAAATAATTGTATGGTTGAGGGTCACCACAACATAAGGAGCTGTATTAAAGGGTCACAGCATTAAGAAGGTTGAGAACCACTGCTCTAATGGATGATGTCTGGTTATTTGTCTCTATGAGACTTTGTACGGAACAATATCCACGTGGCTTCCTCAAACCCAGAGTTGTGGGAATCTTCTTCAGATGTGATACTAGCTTCCAGCAGCCTTGGATCCTTAGGCTGTTCAGTGTGGTTTCTTAGGTCCTCTTTGGTTTGAAGAACTGCCATCCTTCTCAAGGACAAACTGATCTCCCTGTGTCATTTTGACATCACTTAGATGGGAACTATTTCCTAGCAGTTAGATGTTGGGAGTCAGTCAGTAGACTTGTGTTCCTTTTATGGACGAACTCACAATCTCAAGCATCTTGGAAGAAGGAGGAAGAGAAGGAATTATGTGATGAAATTAGGGTGGCCGTCATCTTCCAGTTTTCACAGAACTGTCCCAGACTCTGACTCCCAGATCTGAAGAAGGTCCCGAGGTGCTTTCAAAGGGTGTATTAGTTACCCCAGAGGGAAGAGTTACTAGCTTGTGCCTGCAGCAGGCCAGGAGAGGACCCGGGTTTTGGATTCAGACTCAGATTCAAAGGCCAGTTTGGGCCTACATCGATGTGCTTCTCCTCAAGCTCAGTGTTGGCACATTGATTTATAGAAGATGAACCTGAAGACTCTAAACGCAAAAGAGTCAGTGTTCAAGGTGAGGAGAGAAATGATGAGTACTTTGGTTTGGTCATTGCAGACTGTGTACACAGGTCAGGTTATCACAATGTACCACGGATGTATATTGTCAATGTGTTCCGGTTTCTTAAGTTAATTACAACAATGAAAACTTATAACTGAAAGTGTTGATGTTAGGTGAAACTAACAAAGCATACCCTTCTGGTGCACTCCTCTCTCTGACTCTGAACATGGGTTTATTCTAGTCTATAAGACTGAAACTTCTCCCAAGACAGCAAGACAGAGAAGGCCAGCTCCCTCAACATCTCTGGACCAGTAATGCCAGACACCCTGTTTGTAGGTGGTCATTTAAGATGAACACACACAGGCTTCACAACATTCCATTCGGGATCACATGAAAACCACAATTCTTTGAAAATCTTAATTAAATGCATTCAAAGGGAAGGCAGATGATGTCTCTAAACAAGGTCCAGGCTTACTGGAGGCTCAAGCTTGATGAAAAGCAAACCTCACTGTGGGCAAAGTGTCTCAGTATTGATACTTCCTGCATTAATAATATTTCAAACCACATTCATAATCATACAATTAGCAACACAGTTCGTATCATACAGCATGTGAGGGCTCTGCATTATTAATCACTCCAGTGTGGACTTTGAATAGAATATCACACTGTAATTTCAACTCTTAAGGTAAATGAGTATAAATCCAGGGGTGGGGAGCCTAGCAGAAAATCAAGCTGAGTACACAGTTCATATCTGCCTGGGGACCATTAAATAACAATGAGTGCCCTGTCCACAGCACCTGTGGGGATGACAGTTTTAAAGTCCAAGCTTGAGTGGATTTGGCTGGACTCCCAAATCCTGTGTGTGGCAAAAGATGATTAATGTTCTTGAAGGGCTTATTTAATCTCAGTCTCCATTTGCACCCCAAGGGTCAGTGTGATACTTTTGTGTCAATGGAGAAGACACCCTAAGGAGGGTCTTAAGAAGTCAATCTTATCTCAGTGTGGGGTTGTTCCAGAGTTTGTATCATCTACCCACCTTCACACTCCCATGTGTCTTCACAGGAATCTTTTTAGCATTGGCCAAAGGGAAAAGCAAGTTTCTCTCTGATGGTTTTGCTAGAGTACTAAATAGTCTTGGGTGATGAAAACAAGGGATGGAGGCATACATGTACCAATTTCTGTTCTGCAAGCAGCTGCCAGGGGCTTCTGACTTCATGTACCTTCACACACACACACACACACACACACACACACACACACACACACACACACACACACAGTCTGTTGTCATGTTAGATGTGGCTGCCCATTTGATAGATGATGAATGAGAAGACATTGTTTTCATTATCCAAGGTGAACTCAGAGGAACACAACTTGGCTGAGATCCCAGCAAGGAGGAGGGCATTAGACCAGGATGGATTAGGGACTGTGGATGGCCCCCTGGCTTGTCATTTGTGCTACACTTTCCCCCCTGGGCCTTTCCAGCACCCATTCTTCTTTTGATTCCATAGTCTAATTCCCACAACATGGGCACTGCCTACTTGAAATTAGTGTTTAATTGTTTTCTTATTACTTATAGCAAATCCATGCAAATGCTTTAAGTCAAAACCAGGGCTTTTCTGCCTCTCTTAGCTAATGTGTGAACATTAGGCTAATTTCTGAGGTCACAGAAATGCATGTGAGCTTCTCTTTCCTGAACTTCGAAGAGCTCAAAACCCAGTGGGGAAATGGGTGTGTCAAAATTCCAACTACAATTCATTGTGGGGGAAAAATGAACATAGGTATATATAAATGATGATTTGACCCCGTGGCGCCCCCCACCCAATACTGTACAAAGCTAGAAACTAAAAGTGGATCTTTCGTGATTTTATACTCCGAATCTACCAGAAAGAGTTCTGTAACTGGGGGATGTCTGAGCAATGTATGGTCTATGAGCCAGAGTTGCATGCTTGCGATCACTCAGAACTGGTCTGGCAAAGGGTTCTCTGCCTCACAGACTACTGTTTTCTGGAAAAAGGGAAGTTTATTTTGACTCAGTTTCAGAGGTTTTCAGCCTATGGGCTGGCTGGTTCCACTGCAAGGCACCAGAGGATAGCAGTAAGAATGTGGTAGAACTCGCTGCTTGCTTCATGATGGCCAAAAGGGTGTGTGTGTGTGTGTGTGTGTGTGTGTGTGTGTGTGTGTGTGTGTGTGTGTGTGTGTATGTGTGTGTGTGTGTGTGTGTGTGTGTGTGAGAGAGAGAGAGAGAGAGAGAGAGAGAGAGAGAGCCACTAAGTATTTACATCCTTCACAGCTAGGTCACAGCTCCTAAATGTCCTTCAGTTCCCAAAGTCTTATCAAATCAGCAATCGATCAGCGGGTTGTCTGTCAATATGGTCAGAGATCTCAAGATCCATTCACTTCCAAAATAACCCATCTCTAAAGACTGCTGCATTTGGAGACTAAGTCTTCAACATAAAGGACTCAGGGGACATTTTAGTTCCAAGCTCTGTTCTCCAGCTCTCTTGGAAGTGGGATGAGGGAAGCTGTCTGGGGAGCTGATTTTACATCAATCTTGATAGACACATGGGTGTCTTCTGGATAAAGTAGCTGGCAGCAGGACACAGAAGACACTCAGGCAGTGTAGGAGGGAGTCACATAGGCCAGGAAGCATCAGATATGCTTGGGAAACTCACTCAACGAGTTTGGAGACTGTAGCACTCTGAGGCAAGAGGCAGTTAGAAGGATGAGTAGTGCAGTGCTTTTCTCTGCTCACAGACACAGACTGAGGCAGTCTCCAGCCCTCTCCACTTTGGTAGCCATGGAGATGATAGTGGTCAAGATGGTAAGGGAATAGATTTGCACAACACCCAGTGGTTTATGAAACACATCCACACATATTACAATATGTCACTTGATCCTGGGAAGTAGGTCATGCAGGGCAAGGAAATCCCCTGCCAGGTAAGCTGTACAAAAGAGAATTAGCTTTCATTGCTTATATGGACTGATGCCAAATCTATTGAGAAGCCCCACAAGACAGCGGTTAAGCCGGGATTCTTTACATTTGGAGTCTGAGAGTCCACTGGTATTCCTTTTATCCAGTAAGAAAAAGAAAAAAAGAACAAATTCACTAAATGTTCACATGGCTGGTGGAATTAGCATACACCAAATACCCACTCAGTTCTCTAAACCTCTCTGTCTCCCTGGTGGTTCACTTTGAATCATGTGACAAGATTTGACCAATGGGCTGGGAGTGAGCCTGGGGCAAAAGTCCTTACTGCTCCCCCCACCCCATTGATTTTCCCTCACCCAGCAACTGTAGTCATCACATTTTCTAGAAGATGGAGGAGGGGAGCCAACTCAAGCTTAGCATTACAAAGTAAGAAATCTTTGCTGATTATGTCAACTGAGACTGTAGGTCATGTGTTGACTCCAGCATTATACCTGGACTACCTGTTCTCCCTGAGGTGTATTTGACTTGACCTCTTGGAGTTCCTTGGTTTTATCTTTTGAGAATTATTTGCTGGTGGTCTTCTCTTCCCCTGCCTATTTCTAAGTCCCCTGAAGTCAACGTGGTGAGAACCATTTGGAAGGAGAGAGTATTCACAGGCAGAGTGTAGTATGACAGAAATACGCATTAAGACTGAACTTCACTGAAAAAAAATATGAGAAAGGATTGTTGTTCTTGGGGCATTTTTAGTTGGCCCCATCTGAGGCAAGCTATCCCCATCACAGGCAAGTGAGCTGATTTTAGCTTTATATTATTTAATAGCTGATGATTTTCTGACTTTGATTTTCAGTCTTTGGTACTTTTTTATACCTTTATATCAAAGTATGAAAATTAAAAGTTTACCTAAAAGAGTCTTACATTTATTTCACACAAGGACTGTGCTTCACAATGGGAGGTCAGACAAGCTACAGAGCACACAGTAGCAATTACTGCCCAGTGGATAGCATGAGGATTTATAACTTCAGACATGTGCTTCCTATAAGTTGAGAATCAGAATGTTTACATAGTTAGGTTTTGGCATGGAGCTGGGAATGTCTGGGTAACACCATGACAGGGCCCTAAATCTCTGGACTACAGTCAAGTGCATGTCATCCTAACTATATGATATTTACAATGCGTAGCATGCCAGTTGTCACTTTGTCCCTGGGCCCCACAAGAAAGCAGGTCAGAATCCACAAGAATGATGCGAAATCTCACCTGAGCTACAGGATAAAAGGCCAATGACCACTGGGCTATTGCTGGTGGTACCACTCAAAGTTGATGCATGCCAGCTGAGACCTGATGCTTCAGATGCTGGGTAGCCTCTATTTAGGTTGGTCCCAAGAAATTAGGATTTGCCCAATCTGGCTTGCAATGACAGTGAGCGCCTCTCTGCCCAACCATTTTGTAACGCTTTTGTAGTTATTGAATTTCCCGACAAGAACGCTGTCAGTTTCTCTCTTCTCTAGCTGACCAGTTCATGGTGTGTACTCAGCGGCAGATCCATGAACAGTTCTCAACTGTGATCGCATCAGGGGACGGTAGGAGAGCACTGATAGTTCAATTCCTCGTTCATTAAGCAAATAACAAGCTGACACCTATCATATACCAGGTGGATATGGAGGAGCTGTCGGAAGGCAGTGATGGGGAAAGCAAACCAAAGCTTCAGTCTACAGGGCATCTTGGTTGTGAATACACTTCAGAAAGATAATGAAACAAAGCCATGTAGTACAAAATGGCCAGAGAAAAGGAGAACAGACTTGGTGCAGATCTTCCTAAAATGATTTAGTAAGAGTCTAGTTTTGTGATGACCGAAGGAAAGGGCCTCTGAGTATGCTGTAGGGAGGAAAGAATCCAGTTTAGTAGATGAAGGTTAGGTGACGTGTGCAGTGAGAAATGGTGAAAGAGGCAGGGATCGGATCGTAGTAAGATTTGCAATCCGTACTGACAGCTTCTGAATGCAAATGGAATCCACTAGAAGGCTCTCTTCAGACAGTATAGCAGCACTAAAATCTAAGGAGAACTTTACACTTATTGTGGGACTCCTGGAACCAAATGTCAGACAATTGTCTTCCTTTCTCTCCTAATAGTGACTTAGCATCTTATCTACTTAGCTAAAGTGCTAGGCTTTGGACTCATAGCAGAGCACATCAATTGAATTCCTGTTCTCATGTGTCCTTTAATGTAGTGGAAAGAGGTAAGTAATAGACCAGGCCACACCATACCCTTTGCATGTACAGTTTCTGTATCTGCTGTGTCAACCAACTAGCGATTCAAACAATTGTGGACTGAACATATTTGAAGAAAATTATGTCTCCTAAACATATACGGACTTTTCTCCCTGGTCATTACTCCTTAAACAATACAGTATGGAATATTAGGCTTACACAGAATTTGTATTTTATCAGGGATAATAAGTAATGTTGCATTGACTTGAGGTATACAAAAGGATGTTTGAAGGCTGTATGCAAATTTGTTCTATATAAGGGACTGAAGCAGGTCAGATTTGGGTACGCTTGATGGTCTTCAAAGCAACGCTCCTTGATACTGAGGGACAACTTTTATGATGATAAGAAATGCTACATTTATAAGGAAAAATAGAGAGCCATAAGCAGACAGAGTACTGTGTGGGGGTATGAGTGTACACTATCTATTTCAGACAGGAAATTTTGCATGAGTTGAGCTGTGATTAGAAGGAGAGGAATAATTTATGAATACTAAGCATAACAACAGTCAGGGGCAGCAACAGTGGTAAGGAGCATGTTCGGTGTAGCTGAGGGAGGGTAAATGGTTGGAGGGAGAGATGGAGGAAGAGTAGTAAGGAATCAAGGTAAGGCTTGTGGATTTCATTCTGGGAAGAAGAAGAAGGTACTGACTGAGGGGAGAGGAAGATGGACCAGTGGGCTTTTCAGAAGGACCAATACTGCTGACATAAAAAGGAAAGTCTGAGGAAAACATCAGGCTCACTGGTCTAAGGTGTGCCTAAGGGACCAGTCTGGTAAAGGTGGGATATGAGCTCCACTGTGAATATGAAGCTGACTCATTGAGTTGCCCAACATACAATCAGAGGAGCCAGTGGGATGGGGAGCTGAACTTCCCAGGAGAGATGGGCCTGAGCAGTCAAAGAGCTAACAATTGAGAGATTGTACCAGACGATGAGGACAAGCATGAGGACCTGAGATGGGATCCCCATCAATATGTAAAAAGCTGAGCTTGGCCACACACCTGATCCCAGGGCTGGAGAACCAGAGGCAATTGGATCTGGAGAGTTGACGTCAGTCTGTCTAGCCAAATGAGAGACTTTGCCTCAAAAAACCCAGATGCAGAGCTCAGCAGGTAAAGATATCTGCTGTGCCAAATGATGGCTTGAGTTTGGGTCCTGAGACACAGAGTGGAAGAAGAGACACAACTCCTATAAGTTACCTTTCAACATCCACCCACATCTTTGCACACAGTGACACACACACACACACATACACACACACACACACACACACACACACACACACACACACACACCAGAGAGAAGGGGAACATCATTCCACTGACATGCTGTGGTCAGGAATTAGGGAAGCACCAGGTGGGCCAGAGAAACAAAGGAACACAATGTCTGTGAGGCAAAAGGGGGTCATGTTGAGAAGCAATCAGAACTACAGCAAAGCCTTTGCTCTCCATCCTCTCTCTTTCCCTCCCTGTATCCTCTAGTCTCCAGTTAGTCCAGGGTGCAGAACAGATGTTTCTGGAGGTCTTCACAGAATCCAGGGCCCTGGGTTTCCTCTTGACTCACCACAATGCATGTGAAGACCCAGCAGATAAAGAGATAATGGTCTCTAACTACAAATGCAAGCCTTGCACTCTGGGGTTGTATTATCAGCAGGTCTCGTATTTTCCTTCCAACTTTCCCTGGTGGAGAATTGAAAAGACACTCCAAGTAAAGGCTCAGAATCATCAAAACCTGTACGCGATCAGCATAAATGTCTCATTCTGGATGAATCTACTTCAATTATATATTTAATTCAGCTGAGAGCTCCCCAAAGAAGGGTTATTCTGTATTCACCAGCAAAAGTATTCCTGATAACCCTCCTGGGGAAAATGATTTGGCAAAAATTCATGCAGCCATTTTTATATGAATGCACAAAAACTTGAAGGTTATTAAGTCCCTGCTTCTGACAGCCCCTGCAGTTACAAATAAAGCAACTAATGAGAAGAAAAACTAGCCCACCGCCTTATTCCCAAAGCCCCAGCCATCTTTATGCAAGAACGCCATGACAAATGATACTTTTCACCTTCCTAGCATGCTCCTTCTCCGGGTATAGATTTAGATGGATAACGTGACTACAAGAGTTAGGCCCTGGAGCTGATGATTGCCTCTGGCACCCATCGTATGAAATTTGGGTGGAATTTCTAAGCACCAAATGAAATCATCATCATACTGGGCTAAGTTGAACTCAGCAAGTGAATTTATAAAAATTAAAAGGTCTGAGCAGTAACGCTCACAAACCCATTTGTCTCATTTTTCCTCATTAACATTTAATTGAAATGAACTCTGGTAACCGTAAGGAAAGTCACATTATTTCCTGCTAGCAGATAAAAGAAGGTAATTTTTTTTAAAGCATCTAACACTCCTTGGATTGGGCATGTTACACTATTTCACAACTGGTGTCTGTGAAAACATACTTACCAACACAATACCAATAGAAGAGACATCATTTCCATCAGAATAAGGCCGCATTTCGACATTTACAAAACATGAGTGGCTGTGTTTGAAGCCACAATTAAAATAGCTTCTGCACAAATTTGAAAATGTGAATTGGCCCCCTACCATGGAAAACTAATTTAAAGGAAATGGAAAGTCAAAATATTGTCATCTGAAATAATTACCTTATATAGACACAGTCATTCATTTATCTGCCACTTTGCTGTATTATGTGAGAGAATTGATATGAAAACACTCTCATGTATGCATCAGAGGGTCCAGCAATGTAAGAATATGGGAATATATGAGAATGTCCTCAATGGGTTCCTGAGGCTCCTGATGTATGTAATAGAATTTAAAAGCTTCCAAGTGTTGTGGCTGGACTGACCAGCAGAAGTTCCTTCTCCGTGTAGCTATCTTGTCCTATCAGTTCTGTCCAGAATGAAAAGATAGATCCATGCCAAGATCACCAGAAGCCTCCCCGTGAGTTCTACACGTCTCTGTGGTATCCAACATTGTCTCACATCCCTGCTTGTTATAAACAGCACTCCCTCCTGCTTCTACAGTTTCTAGATCTTTCCCTAAGTTCCTTCTCTCCTCTGATGGCTTCTCTTTGATCTTCTCTCAGGGGTCATTTGTTTGTTCTCCCAATATTGGTCCTCTCCGCCATTCTGCCTCAAATTCACCTGCATTCTTGCTCTGGGACAAGACTGTCGTGAGAGCACGTTGAGTTGAAGCCTCGCTAAGCTAAGTGATCTACCCAAGCCCTGACTTCTGTAGCCTACAAATGCAAGGAGTTTGAAAACAAGGCCCTTCCTGATGTAATTAAGGTAGCTTCTAAGATGGGGTCAAACTGTATTTAGTGCATACTGTAAAGCCAACCTCAGACAGTCTCACTGTCACAGTGCTGGAAGGTGTTTATTATGCAGATTGCTGGGACAGAAAAGACATCAATGGTCTTCCAAGGACAAGGCCCTGCATGCTATAATATCAACCTGCCAGTCACTTTTTGCCTACTACTGCAATAGTAGCACAGCAGACATGGGGGGTAATCAACCCCCTCTGATTCGATCTGAGGCCGGCTTTGCAGGAGATTTATCCTGTTTGGTACTGTAAATCTGGTTAAAAGCCATGACTGGGGAGGTTATAAGTCCAGGGGAGAATCTAGTAGTTCTGTTTCACTAAATGACTCTGCTATTAAGCAACCTTAATATTTATGTTTATACCCACAGATTTATGCTTCTCTCAGCCTTGGGAATAGAAGATTCTTTTGCAGTGGTAGTGGTCAAGGCAGGGATTCATAACTGGTCAAAGTGCTGGAAATCAGTTATTGTAAATGTTCAGTCATATGTGGATCAAATGTCCCTACTCCCAGACTCAAGGAACATCTGGGAAGAACAGGCAGAAAAAAATGCAAGAGCCAGAGGATGGGGGAGGAGATCCTTCTGTCAGATGGGAGCTGGCTGGTGCAGGAATCAGCTTACAGAAGGTATGGTTGCCTGCACAAGATGTGTACAAGACAAGTCAGCCAAAATTCCAGCCTTGAGGGGGAGAAGATTCCGAGGCCTGACTGCTAGCTAAGGGGCTATTTGCAGATGATGGCTGAGGAGAAAGGAAAGTCACTTTTCTGTGGGGGCATGAGTGCCCAAAGCCTCAGTGGATGGCCTCAAAACCATGTGCATATAGTCAGTACTAATTGCACTCAGGGAGCTATTAATAATAACAATAACAAAAAGGACATGAAATTAGGAAGAAGATGGGTTTTGGGGGCCTCGGGAGACAGTTGGAGGGAGGTAGTAGGGGTAGATTATTTTAAAACCAAACAAAACCAAGAAGAGGACAGATCTACACAGAGTAACAACAGTGCCTTAGTTAGGGTTCTAGTTCTGTGATAAAACACCATGACCAAAGTCAACTTAAGAATAAGTGGGCTCATTTCATTCTACAAATCTCAGGTTACAAATCCACCTCTGAGGGAAGTCAAGGCAGGAACTCGAAGCAGGAACCTGGAGGCAGGAACTGAGGCAGAGGCCATGGAGATGTCCTACTGGCTTGTTTGCTAAGGCTTGCTCAGTCTGCTTTCTTATAGAACCCAGGACTACCTATCTGTGGGTGGCATACTATGTGCTTAGCATCTCACATTGATCACTGTGTAAAAAGTGCCCACAGGCTTGCCAATCTTACGGAGGCATTTTCTTAATTGTGCTTTCTTTACCTCAGATAACTCTAGCTTTGTGTCAAGTTGAAAAAACCAACCAACCAACCAACCAACCAACCAACATAATCAGAAAAAGTACCCAAGTGAAGATGGAGGCAGCCTGGAGTTAGGCTAGCACCAGATAAAGAATCACCCGGAAATTCCTGGATCACTGAAAGCTGGAAGAGACAAGGGAAGGTCACAGGCTAGCCCTTCAGAGAGAGCTTGGCTTTGCTAGCACTGCAATTTTTGTCTCCTGGTGTTGACACAGTAAAATTCTGATTGCTTTACTTCTTCCATGTGTGGAAAACTGCCACAGCAGCCCTTTTGAAATTAATACTAAATGGATAATACCCCCCTCACGTCCCAGGTGAGCTGAGATACTCTGCACGGGAAAGTTGACACATTGGTAACATCCTCTGCAGACAGTTAAGAGCTGGGATGCACCCAAGAAGACCACATACCAACTTTTTTTGGTATCTACAGCATTGAGAGGGCTGGGGACCAGACCTACAAATTCAGTCTTCCATCCCCAAAGTTTCTTTATCTGTCCTGTGAAATCCACCCCTTCCTGCACCTTGGCACACAGTCCCCACGGCTTTGGAGAGATTGCTGCCCTCCACTGTTCTGATTAAAGGGCAATCCTTTTCTGTAAAGGTCTGTCTCCTTTTTCTTTTATTTTTATGTTGCCTTGATCAGTGTTGATCTAATAGATACATCCACCAAAATCAGACCCCAGGGTCTCTTTGTCCCAATGACTCCCAGTTACACAGCTCCAGCCAAATACCTCCTAAATGTCACACTGGGCATCATATAGACTTCCTTTCAGGATGTGTACCTAACCTAGAGCTCACATCCACTCCCGGATGCTTTGGCATCGATGCTAGAGACTTGGCATTCACATTCTTAATCATGTTTCTTTACAGTGTCTAACTGGATGCTGATTTGAGAGACAGCAGCATGATGCAGCACCAAGCCCAATTCTACTTCCTACTCATCGTTCCCACTCAGGCCTGCTCCTCCTGCTATTCAGTCTCTCTACCTATTATACAGGCTGACAATCGTTCCTAGTCCCTGTGAGATGTGAAGCACAGATTCATTACTCTTTCTACAGGGTTTAGAACATTCTCCAGTGTCTACAAAGCTCCATTTTAAACTTCTTTTAAATAAGATGAACAATTTTAGAACCATTTAGAATTATCCTGCTTCTTGACCCAAACTTGAGGGCAGCGAGATTGCAGTATCATCCAGGAAGTAAAACCCAGCCATTACCTAGGTGTCTCTGGAAAGCAAGTGTCCATATGAGCCAGTCCTCCACAATCCATCTCACATTGTGGACTCTCTGCCTCCGATTAGCCTGCCTTCCTCTGATATGATTTGTCTCTGTCTCTGACCCCCCACCCACCTCATCTGGCATGGTCTTTCCCTTTCCTGTGTCTTCTCTTCTTCATACCATTGCACTCGTGTGCTACAACTTTTCCACACCCTTTCCAGGTCTTCCTGAAGTTGAAGTGTGATGATCTGTTTATTATCCCTTGAGGAGACTGTCAGCTCTTCCAAGGAGGAATTATATTTTCTTCCTGTCTGCACCTTAAAGTGTTGCATAAGGTGCTCACAGTCTGCATACAGTGCTCACAGTCTGCATACAGTGGGTGATGCAAGGAATCTCTTTGAAATGAGTAAGTTTTGGTGTGTGGCCTTTTAGCATCTTCTATATCCCTTCTGGGACCTAACGACAGAGAAGCCTGAAAGTGGATCTTAAGTACCAAATCATAGCCCCCTCCCCCACTATTAGTGGTAAGGCTTGTGGGATATATGATAGTTGCTCACTGTTTAGATTTCAACAAAGCACAACACCCTACAGTCTGCTGACGGATTACAGGCAGCACACATTTCACAAGGAAACAGCAGAGCATGCCAGCGGCAGAGGAGATGCCAGGGAGATTAACGACAAGGAATAGGATTTCCAGAAAATCAAGGGCAGTGAGTGAGACCCTAAGCAAATGAGAAAATGGAAGTGTGACATTTTACCTGATGAAGACATATGAGAATATCAAGGTCTTTGTCATTTCTGAAGCCAGCTTTATTCACGTGGGACCTAGAACCCACGCAGGAATTTGATGTCTGCCATTCTGCTCAGAACATTCTTTAGCTGCCACAGAGCCAACAAAGATACTGTACTTGTTCAAAGAGCATTTTCAACATCTGCATCACTTCAAGAATGCCCAGTCTGTAGGTTCTAGGGCAGCTCAGGGTTTTAGTGTTGGTAAAGAAGTGGCAGTGGAAGTCAAAGCCAGAACCTCAGACGTAGTTATCACATGTCTCCTCATAACAAGAGCCCTGATTGTTCCATTTGGAAGTCTAAGGAATGAATGGGAACATAGGAGGAGACTCAACGCTTCTCAAACTTCACCTTCAGTCTGCTAGCAAGTCCTGCTGAGTTAACATTTTTAATAGATTGAGGACAATGGTCCCTACTGCAATCACCTTGGTGCAGACTCCACAAGATTGTCTAGATGGCTATAAGCACCTCCTGACTGTTTCTGTTTCCACCCTTAGCTACCTTCTATCTATCTGTTGCGTATAGCAGCCATGGTCTTCTGAATCACTCTCAGCCAGGGGCAGACCCTAAGTGCCCTTAGTGGTGGACAGTGTCTTCTATCCTTGGCACTTGGGGAAAATCAGAAGTTACTTTCCCACCACATCTGTGGCATTAAGCTCAAATCAGAAGCAGGGGTATGGCAGACCCATGCAACCCCATCACTTTCTCTGCAATAGTCACAAAATCCTTTATAGTTAGTAGAAGTGTTCAAATGAACTGAAAATGAAATGATATTTGAGTTGCATGGGAAGCCACCCCTTTCAAGCATGTTCTTGTCAGATATATTTTATTCCAGTTGACACTCAGGATTTCTTAGATAAGGGGGTAACCTTCCAGATGTGTGTGCTGGCTTTGGAGAGAAGACCCCAGTTCAAATCCTTTCTTTTCTTGGCTCACTTGCTTTTTCAGGTAAGTTAGATAAGCTCCCTGAATCTTTTTTTTTTTTCACCTGTACAATTGGACAATAATGTGTCCTTTAGGAAACTGCATCCTTTTATCCTGAATTACCTTGAATTCTGTTGGGATATTCCTTTCCACAGGAAATCTGCTTCATAGAATTAAGCTCCCCCTTCCTGGAATTTCCTTCTCTACCACCAACAAATCACCAGTGCAGTTATTTTTCACTTTTAATTGTTCTGAATGTCATGCTTCTTCTCAATATTACAAGTGAGTTCCTGGATAGTAAGGAACATATCTCATTCATCTTTTTATCCTCAGCTCCTAATTTGGTACTGTTTTTTGCACGAATGAGCAAATGAATTCTCAGGCGCAAACAAGGTGTGTCTCATAAATGGAAGTTTGTCATAATTTTATTTTCCAAGAGATTTACTTATGGTAAGTGATATCAGGGTACTAAAGTGGAAGGAAACACTGCAGTATGAAGGAAAACAATCATAAAAAATGATTTGATATTACTAAGAGTGGTAAAAAAAAAAAATCACCCAACACCAAATACTGATAAGGGTGGTGGGGTGGGAACTTCAAGACTGTAGGAAATGACACTGCAGATGGACATCATTCTGTCCATGCTTCTACTCCTGAATGAAAGCAGGAGTGGACAAATGGGTTAAAACACGGGACTTATAAAACAACGAAGAGAATAAAATAAAGAGTAGGCATTCATTAACCACAGGTTTTATAATAGTTTCCAAAATCTCAGGTACACTAGGCAAGCCACCTAAATATTTGTCATTGGTTTACAAGTCACATGTGTTTCATTCACTCATTCACTTAGTCATTTATCACATGTGTGGAAGCAACCTTTACTGTTTACACACTGTCTTTCTGCTCCTGGGGATAGATCATTGAGATAGAAATCTTCCATTTGACTTGGCCTGTGTCCTTTGAGATAACATTAGAGTTATATCTGCTCCAGTTCCTGTAGCTAGTGATGGAGAACGTTTGCTATTATTTGTGCTTGATGAGTAACAAGGGCTTGGTAAATATGAATACTCATGGGATATGTTGATGCATTAATCAATGCATTTGAGATGATGGTTTCCTAGGAATTTGCTCAGAGCATTAAGAATGCCATTGTTCTGGTTTGATTTTTGTTGCTACGATAAAACACTCTGATTGAAAGCAAAAACTTTTTTTGGCTTCCATTTCTAAGTCATAGTCCATTACTGAGGGAAGTCAGGGTAGGAACTCAAGCAAAACTTGAAGGCAGAAACGATGGACACTCTGCTGGCTGGCTCACTCTCAGCCTCATGCTTAGCTATTTTAGAAAGCCCAGGACTGCCTGCCCAGGATGGTACCACTCACATCAATTAATAATTAAAAATAGTCCCTTACAGACATGTGATAGCTGATCTGATCTGGACAGTTCCTCAATGAAGGCCTGCCTCTCAAGCTGTTCTGATCTGTGCCAAGTCGACAATTGTAGCTAACTAGGACATCCATGGTCTAGTTTTCCAATGTCTTTGAATTTTAACTCATTGAGAATTTCTCCAACTCTTAATGCTCTCGATCATATTATTGACAAAAATTTACTCTTACTAAAACCAACAAGCTAAACATACCCAAGCTTTATGTCTTTCTTCGTGTTCAACTCCTCAACTAATTAAGAGTCAACCTTCTTCTTCCCCGCAGCCAGGAACTGGAGAGAGTATAGGATGACTGGATGCAGCTGAAGATGTTTAAGATGGTAAAACTGCATCCTACTGTAAGAGTGGATTCATACCATTGTACATTTGCCCAGGCTTATCGAAAGCACCCAAGCAAGAGTGAATCCTATTATAAACCAGGGTTTGGCTGAGTATGATGTGTCAATGTGGGTTCACTGACTGTAACAAATAGATACTCTTGAGGGGATGATGTGGGGGAGGTTGTGTGTGTAAATATGGGCAATTTTCATGCTGTCTGGTCAATTTGCTATCAGTTATCGATGAAGGTGGAAAAAAAAACACTGAGGTCTGGATCCACCTACAGAGATTCTGATTAAAATGGGTTGGATATGGTCTGAGTGTCTTCACACACCTGTGAAATGATTCTGATATTCAGTAGAGTTAAGAGATACATTACTTTAAATGGAAAAGAGTCCAGATATGGCATCTCATCTACTAAGCAACATTCCTAAGTGGTGGGAAATTCTGTAGCATAGAATTAGCAAGCTTAGCTAGCTTGTTCAATGCTCCACCTGAATTTCTGAATATGTCTTCTAAAACTTCTTACCTTAACTCCTTTCCATATGTGTATATTCACACATGTGCTCTCACACTAAAAAAGTTAGTTTATATATTTGAATATAAGGTATTGTTTTCTATTTCCATGTCTTTGCCCATTCTGTTTCTTCTGCTTGAAACACTCTTCCTCTCTTCCTTGACTACTTAGCTTTTACCTATTTTCAAAACTCACTGAAAGTCCGTCTGCCAGGGAGGTTTTCTCTGGGCTCACCAGAGCACCCCAGGGGTGTTTCTGCAGCAACCCTCCTGATGATACAGAAGCATCAACTTCCACGCTGTTCTGAAGCACAGCACGTGCTCCCAGCCATCTGACACTGCACTGTCACCAGTCCAATAGCTCAGCACTCTTTGGCCTGACTCTGCACCCCAGTCATTGTCCTTCCCCATTCTCTTTCTGCCATGGAAACTTTGCCAGGATACATTTCTTTGTACCCTCCATCTCCTCCACTCTCTCCTGTCATTAAAACCAAGCCTAAGATCTCAGTTAAGGTAGCACCTTTCTGTGGATGCCTTCTGAGCTCTCTCCTACACTGAAGGCCAGTTTCCATTTGCTATACTCACGAAACTATGTTTCTCTCTTATTCTGAAATCATGTACACATTTTGGTGAGATTACATGCCATCTCTCTGGACCTGGCCACAGACACATGAGAGCAGGGGCATGATTTTTCTTGCCCATCACTGTACTTCCAGCATCCACCATCACACCTGGTTTCTAGCCCACATCCTTTGAACATTTGTGAATGAGAATTAATGAATGAATGCCCAGCACACAGTAAGTGCTTGGCTATTCACTTCATTATATTACTGCTGTGTCTATTGAACTCAGGCAACAAACCTTTGTTTTTACAATTCCCAGGCTTTGGCTGCTAGGGAGCGCTCCACAAGATTGGTTTGTGTATTATCAAAGCTAATGACTATTCCTTGGGCTTCATCTCATAATCAGCTCTTAAAGTATATCAAAAACATCTTATCTCCTTCATAAACCCATGAACAATAAAGACTGTTTATTCACATAGCCACTGGAACAGCGAGAAATTGCCTAAAGCCACTGGGAAATTAACAAGGAAATAACGGTTTTGAGAAGGGTGAAAGACCTTTAATAAGAGAAAAACCTAACCGAACATTTGTAGTTAAAAGTTGAATCAACTACATGTAAATATAGCAATGGGGAAATGCAATTGCCACCATTTTTATTTAAGTGAGTCATTCTTGAACCAACTTACACAGTGAAGTGTATCAATCTAATATTTTTAAGAAGTAAAATGTATCTCAGAACATTACTTGGACTCTACTAATGGGAAAGGCATATTCTAGAGTTTTGTGGAAGTTCATGGTCAGGAAAACTAAAATGATTTGTATTAACTAGGTTTTTCACCAGTCATACTGTGCATCAGAATCATAATACCTAAAAATTATTATAGGGAATCTTGTTAAAACTGTGACTATACTTTCCTAAAATTGCAAAATTTTCACCAGTTGACTACCCTCCCTCAGGACTCCAGCACTGGTTTCTAGTCAATATGTCTCCAGTCCTTAGAATGTTTTCTTTTGTACTAAAAAAAAAAATCAACATTATGATTCAAGATGCTTTTTGGGTTTGTGGCACAAATTACAAACCATAATGTTAAAACCATTTCCAACCATCTATCCAGATATTTAGATGCCAAATGTCTCTTTTAGCAGAGATATCTATGAGGTCCTGAGTTGGGCTGTTATTTCAGAAGATATGATCCCTAGTGTTTAAAGATGGTTAGAGTGGATTCACATAATCATGGCTCCAGAAATTCTCAATAGGGAGCAAGTTAGAATAAGTGATGTCACTCTGAGCACTGTGTAGAGGTCAACGGCTTTCCCCTCACTCTCTTACTTTTTTTTTTCCTGGCCTTGATCCATAGTGATCTCCATGGTTTTAATTGCAGAAATTCAAATGTTTCACAAGGCTTTGTCTGATCACCTTTTGAAAACAACTCTGAACGTCATAAGTATCTCCAAATCCAACAAGTTGAATAACAAATAAAAGAACTGTGCCCTCCCTGCACCATGCATTCTATGATGAGGCTTCTTTTTTATTCTTACTTAGTGAAGACAGTCAAAATCCAACCTGCTCTACAGGCAGAAAATGAGGGACAGAGGTGACATCTCCTCTCTCACATTCCTTGTAAATTCAATCACCAAAGTGAATTAACTTTTCTCTCCCCAAATATTTCAGAGGCATCTTAATGAATGGTCACCCCTTCAAAGCTTTCTATTGCTTATGATACGTTTTTTAACATTAAGAATTTTATTCATTCTGTGTAGGATATTGAAGGTATAGCCTGAAAAAAAATTGTCAGGAAATCATTCTTCTCTCCAAAAGCCCCAGTATCAGATGGTTTCACTGGATTAAATACATATAACATAAAAGTGAAAGTCTGCAAATCCTTTAAAAAAGGGATAACTTCAATGCCATTCAAGTTTTTCTGGAAAAAGGAAGAATAAATGTTCCTAAAATGTTCATGACTATTCATGAGAATGCTGAAAGTCTCCGGACAAGAGAAGAAATAATTTTATTAAAATATTTCCTTTGAATATTGATATGGAAATGGTAAATATTAAGCAGTATTTAATATTGAATGTGGCCAATTAACAAGAAGATACACACTGGACAAGCAAGATTTGCTGCAGAATGGGATGTTGATTTACCATCAAGAAAGCAAGATGAAATATTGCCTAATGTTTTACAGTAGGAAAATAGCCCATGTTCTGTGATCTTGTCCAAGTTTTCTAACCTCTGTGAAAACAAGTTTCTTAAGGTGTAGTAATCATGGTAATAATAGATAATTCTAGCTTAGGCAATGACTAAATGAGTTAATGTATGCAAAGAAATTACAATGTTACCTTGAATATCAAGTGCATCAAATAAGCATTGTTTGTTATTATCATGTTTAGTCACAACAGAAAAAATACATCTAATAAAATTTAATCCCATTTAAAAAAACTTTTAAATAGCTCTTAATAGAGAAAAGCAAGATACTACCTGACTATGAGAAATGTGTCTATCTCACATCATAAGCTGCCGTCCTGGTAATGAAAAGGCCCAGAGCATTCCTATTAAAGTCAGACACTGAGTGAGTACGTTAATTATACTAGCTGTCATTTAACACTTTTTAGTGGTGTTAGCCAATATAACTAGACCAAAGACAGAGAAAAAAAATACAAGAATGGAAAAAGGCTTGGTAAAAATTATCATTTGCAAATGTTATAATAATTTAGCTGGGATGCCCAAGCAGTTCAACTTAACACATAAATATGACTAAAATATTTTTTAAATTCTAGTTTAGATGAAAAATAAACATTCCCTAAGAATCCTAAAATAAAAATAAAATTATAGTCTACTGGATACAAAACATGATAAAGTGACAATACTCTTAGAAATGCAGTGTCAGATTAAGAATGGAAAGCCAGACTAACACAATATGTACTGAAGTCCAGAAATGGACTGGAGTACCCAGTGTACTTTAGAATATGCTAGAAGCAGCATTTCAAACCCAGGAGAACAGCATGTATTAATCAATAAGTGGTGTGTAGATAACTCAGGAGATAAAAAGATTCCTCACACTTCATAACTCTTCCCATTTCAGGAAGATTGATTACTAGTATAAAAAACAGCTCCTCAACTTACAAGGGGGCCTGAGAAGATACAGAGGAATTTTTTATTTTATCGTTGCCTCAAAGAGGGCTATTACCAAACAGAAAACAGAAGACATGGGGGAAATGCTATGTCATATATAAATATATATACAAATATATATTTATATATAACATACTATATAAATAATATTATATACACTATATGCAAATTGTCTCTGTGTGTATTTCCTTCAATGGATAAAACAAAAGAAATGTAAAAACTTTAAATTTGTAGTATCAATTATATTACAACTAAATTACTTATGTAAAATATAAACCCCTATTTATATGTATAATGTAGCCAGGGGGTATATAACTCAGTAGCAGAGCACATGCCTTGCATATACACATATAAGAGAAAGAACAGGAGTCCAATTAAAAAATAGGTAAAGGACATACAAATTCACGTGAAAGGAAATGCAAACAGCTCCGTTTTAGGATTATCTTTGCTTATGTGCATGTGTCTGTGAATGTATGGTCCATGTGTGCAAGTGCTAGTGGGGTCCGGAAGAGGTGTGAGAGCCTCTGGAGCTGGAGTTACAGAGGATTGTGAGCCACCTAATGTGCGTGGTGGGAAATGAACTGTGGTCTCTTGGAGGAGCAGCAATTACCCTTAATGCTGTGCCATCTCTCCTACCCCCACAAATTAAACATATTAGAGGATGACAAATTTCTTTTGTAATAAGAGAAGTACATATGAATATGAAAATGAGATTACTTATAATACTAAAATTTATAAAAAAAAAACCCAGCAACTGTTGAATAGTATGGAAAATATGTAATTAAGTTTTTAAAATTTATTATATGTGTGCATATATGACATGTGTAGGCACACATGCCAAGGTCCTCATGAAGAGGTCAGAAAACTTTTGTGGAGTTGGTTCTCTCCTTCTGCATTTGTGCGTATTCTAAGGATTACGCTTGGGTCCCCATACTTGTGTGGCAAGAGGCATCACTTACTAAGACCCTCACTGGACCCAAATAGGCATTTTTCTACTCCACTGGTAGAGTAGAAACTTGGTACACTCACTATGCTGAAGAACTTGGCAACATCCATCAAAACTACAATGCACATCTTTCTGTCTGGCAAATTGACTCCCTGGATTATTTCCCCTACAGATTTTGTTCTTTTATTTGTTTCTGTGCAAAAGTCTATTATGAAAGGCCATTTGTACATCACTGTTAACAATAGATGGAGATTAGAAACTACCTGGGTGTCATCAATCTAGTAGGGCTAACATGAGTTATCATATAGTACTAGAATGACATCCTTCTCCGAGATACAAAGATAACACAGCATTGCAGGTTCCAGTGTGTATGAGTTTGTGTGTGTGTGTGTGTGTGTGTGTGTGTGTGTGTGTGTGTGTGTGTGTGTGTGTATTGAAAACAATGAAGGACAGAAGATACACAAATTATGCTGGAAGGGAAAAAAAGCCACAAATCTGACAGTTGTGGATGTCTCTAGGGAGGGAATGGGTGCAAGACGTAAGACTTTTATACAATTTAAATTTGGTGCTATATGAAGAAATGATTGGTTCAAAATATGCATCATTAAGTTTTTTTTAAATAATAGAGAGACAGTTAAATTATTGGCAACAATTTGAACAGAGTTGTCTTTTGGTAAATGGCTGTTCTGTGTCCCATTCTGACATTGAACAGGAGGTAGGTGACCATGGTAGGCAATGGGAAATCATGAAGCCTGGAGTTTTTCTATCTGCCTGTTATCCTCCTCCCTTAAATATTAGTGTAAACCAAATGAAATAGCCAATAGTTAACGTATTTGACCTGTCATTCTAGTACTATATGATAACTCATGTTAGCCCTACTAGATTGATGACACCCAGGTAGTTTCTAATCTCCATCTATTGTTAACAGTGATGTACAAATGGCCTTTCATAATAGACTTTTGCACAGAAACAAATAAAAGAACAAAATCTGTAGGGGAAATAATCCAGGGAGTCAATTTGCCAGACAGAAAGATGTGCATTGTAGTTTTGATGGATGTTGCCAAGTTCTTCAGCATAGTGAGTGTACCAAGTTTCTACTCTACCAGTGGAGTAGGAAAATGCCTATTTGGGTCCAGTGAGGGTCTTAGTAATATCATCAATTCAGTTCAGTATTGTTTTCATTTGTGCACATTAGTTTAGACGTGATAGTGATAAGAATGCTGGCTGTCACTTTGCTTATTCCTTGTCATCGGAATCTACACAGTTTGTTGATGTGGAGAGTGAGTTGGAATAATGGGGATGCTGACGGGCATGAATCAACTTGGGTCACATGTTTTGAATAGCGAGTAGCTTGAATGGAATTGCAAAAGATCTACTTGGGCCCTTGTTCAAAGCTCACTGATTTGTGAGTTAAGACAGCAAGAGTATGGGCAACAGGGGTTAAGACAGTGAGGGAGAGAGGCTCATTTCTAGAGAATCACCCAGTTTACTAAGCATGTCAGTGTGTATACCGTTGTTTATTCTACAGCCTTGGGAGGTGGACGACATGCAACCTCTTCCATGCCACTTTACAGGATAGGAAACATTTCTGCTTTTCTTCACAAGTCATAGCTAATAGATACAGTATAGTTAGTGTTGTCTACTGCCAGGGTCTGCTGCTCAGCATTGTCTCCAAAGCAAGTACTTTCCTTCTTGACCTTCCACTGTCAGAGAGATGCCCAAAAGCACAAAGCTCAGAAGGGTGTCCTGGTCTCTGTCATTTTGCGTGTTTATAAATTCTGTTTATCAGTCTTGGGGAAACTTTCATTGTCTATCTATACTTTCCACTCATGATAAGACTGTTCGGCAATATGGGAGGTGGTTGCAGATTTCTTCTGTAGGTAAGACAGGAAGAAGCCAAAGGCAAAGTTGAAAGAAAAAGGAAATAAAACTTGACTGATTCCTCCTGCTAAAATCTGCCTCCTTTGGGCTTCCGGAGTTGAAGTCTGATCTTATGCTAAATGTTCCTAGGATGACCGAAGGAAACACTCTCCTCTCCCCTATCTCATAAATCATGGGGGCTGAGCTAGAAGGAAGGTGGGGGAATTAGATGCTTCCAAATGAGACTTTCAGTATTAGGCTACAATTAACCCAGGAAAGTCTTGAAGGAGGTGGGAAACAGTGTGCACGCTTCTCGTGAGGAAGGCATACGTTCAGCCATATGAAAAATGTGCTCCATAGATAACAAAGTGTGCACAGTCATATAGTCTGTGATTGGCACATGCTTGTGGATAGAGCCTGTGATGGAGAAAACCCAAACATACCTTAGTTCCCTTTATATTGCTGTGATAATGCACTGACCCAAACCAGTTTGTGCAGGGAAGAGTTGATTTGTCTTGATTTCTCCATCGCAATCCATTATCGGAAGAAGTCAGGGCAGGAACTCAAGGCTGGAACCTGGAGGTAGGAACTGATGCAGAGGCCATACAGGAGGGCTATTTACTGGCTTGTTCCCCCATGGTTTGTTCAGCCTGCTTTTGTATAAATCCCAGGACCCGGGATGATACCACCGACAATGGGCTGGTCCCTTCCATGTAGGTCACTAATTAGGAAAATGCCCCACAGGCTTGACTTTAGCCTGAAATTATAGAGGCAGTTTCTCAATTTTGGTTCTCTTTTCTCAGATAACGATAACTTAAGTCAAGTTGACAAAAAAAGACAAAAACAAAAAAAGCGTTAAACAGCAAAACAAACATACAAACAAACAAACAACAACCAGGAGAGTTAGGCTACCACCAGTCAAGGGATCACCAGAAGCTGGAAGAGACAAGGGAAGGTTACAGGCTTGGTCCTGCTAAAATCCTGATTTGGCCTCCTGATGCAGACAATAAAATTCTGATTACCTCAGTTCATCAAGGTGTAGCAAATGGCCCTAGCAGCCCTTTGAAATTGATACATCCACCCAAATCAGAACCCAGGGTCTGCTTTGTCCAAATGATTACAAGTCCCACAGCTCCATCCAGACATATCCTGAATGTCACACTGCGCATCTTATAGCCCCGCTCTGCTCAGGATGCATACTTAACTTAGAGCTCATGCCCACTCCTTGTTGCTTCAGGTTCGATGCTGGAGACATGACATTCACATCCCTATGCACGGCCCTTTGCGGTGCCAGACTAGATGCTGGTTCTAGAGGCAGCAGCAAGATGCAGTGCCGAGCCCCGCTCTGTCTCCCCCTCATTGTTGCCACTCAAGACTGCCTGACTTTCCTTCTTTATTTTCCGCTTCATCACCTGTCATTCAACGCTGTCAGCTAGTCTTGAAGTAAGAGATCATTAGGAAACACGGAGGCACAGAAAAAGTAGCCGCCTGTCCAAGGTTCTACCACCAGTGAAGAGAACTGGTAGAGCGTAAAGGGCCTGCTTTGAGAAAGGACTTGGTGTGATGGTGTATTGGCTATTTTTCTTATTGCGGTGACAAATACCTGAGCAGAAGCAACTTAAGAGAGGAAGGGCCCAGTTTGCCTCACAGTTTATGAAGGGACATAGTACATCACTCAGGGGAAGGCTTGACAGCTGGCAGATGAGGTAGCTGAGCACGCATAGGAATCAGAGAGTGGGCAGAAGTGGGCCCAGGCCATAAAACGTCAAGGCCTGCTTTAGTGACCCACTTTTCCTCTAGCAAGGTTTTATCTTCCAAAGGTTTAACAATGTCCTGAAACAGTACTGCGGCTGGGGACCTTCTTCCAACACGTAAGCCTGTGGTGGTTATTTCACATTCCAACCACAATAGAGTAGCAGAATTTTAGTTCAGGGGTACTACAGATTGCAATTACTAAAGTGGGAGAGGTTAGACTCTATACGGCCTTGCAGGCCCCTCTTTGTTGTGTGTGTGTGTGTGTGTGTGTGTGTGTGTGTGTGTGTGTGTGTGTGCGCGCGCGCACGCGCGCATAGTACGTTGTCACTGGAAGGCTTGAGGCAGATGGTTTTAAGGTCTCCCCCAGGGATGGTTTGATTTTGATTTTTTGGTTTTAGAATACATGTGCAGACCCCGGCCAGCATAGGGACAACTGTCTGAATGATGACAGAAGGGTCTCAAAGTTGGGGGTTATGGGAAGTCAGAGATAAACAGAGACTTGAGGCATACTGGGATAAACTAAGTCCTAGTTCTGGCCGCCCATCATACTTTACTCTCTGGGCACTTTCCAATGTCCTCCATTGTACCTATTGACAACTCGAAAAATCAAACACTCTGTGTGTCTCAGAGGAAATGCCTGGGCTCACCCAGGACTCCAGTCCAGTGCTCAGAAGAAGATCCTTGCTGTCTGATAGAGTGGTGGGATGCTAGTTAACGTGAGATTCCAATCCAGCTTGTGATTAGCCATCTGCAAGAAGCCAGATGAGTGCCAGGTCCTGGTCAAGGCTTTTCTCCTTTAAAATGAACCACTAAGATGAGCCCCCACCCCAAGACTATTGTGGTGATTAACACACACCAGGTCTGACTCTTCCTGGCAGCAGGGCCTAGTGACACTAGTCTATTGGACAGCCTTCTCCCTCACTGCCAAGTTGTGAACCTTCCAGATTTTGCTTCTTTTATATTAATTACAAAGTTACACCATCCCCAACCTTCCTGCCTAGATGAAGAACAGAGCACTAGCCTTGCCTGTGCTTCTGCATTCGTACATTGCTTGTTATCTCTCTGTTCTCTGAACTCTACGAAAGACAGAGGACAAGGCTCCAGAGTCCCAACGGTCGTGGGTTTGAAGGAACTGGAGTTCCAGGTGAACAGGATGATGGTGCCCCAGCAGAGTGGAAATGTACCCAGAAGTTACACACACAGAGTGGGTTGCCTGTGAGCCCAGGTTCCTCTTCCCACTTCATCCAGCTACCCTGCTTTTTTCCCTCAACTTCAGTTCAAAAAGCTCAAAATCTCTCCCTTTGTTTCCTTTCTCCTCCTAGTTTCCTTATACACATGTTCCCCGCTCCACAGATAATTCCAGAAAATTGGAAAGGACTGTTTTCTGAGAGTAAACTCAGGCCTCCATCTTGCACTTAACTTCACAATCCCCAACCTTTCCTTAGACTAACTGGCAATTTCCCACCTTGCCATGTGCCTTGATTTTCAGTGTCTTATTTAACAATTTTCTCCTCTTTTTCTGTGTCTGAAACTGGGAAATTGCTTTCTTTAATCCAGGCCCCATTTGTACTTTTATGGCCAATCACCAATGGCTCTGAAATTGTTTTCAGTTAAGATTACTCAGCTAACGTACTGTTTTTGTTTCATTGTTTGGGGATATATATATATATATACACACACATATATATATATATATAAATTTATGTTGTTTATTATTATATATTTTATGCATGTATTTCTATATAAGGGACTCTATGGCTGTTCCTTCAAGCCTGACTTTGGAGATCATGCTTGCTAGATGCCATGATGTATGTAAGTTATGATTACTTCACTTCTTTAAGGGTTAATTGCTTGTATTTCTTTGCCATGTAGTCACATGTACTGCTTTTCTATCTCTAAATGCAATTAAAAGTGCCCTTTGGGTATTCAAGGTTTTAATCATTCTCTGTGTGCAACATCCCTGTGTCTCCGAGGGGTCTCCTCAGCCTTCTCTCATTTGGGGCTTTTCTCTGAAGAGGAGAAGGGGGGAGGGGAGTAGAGAAACAGCAGGGGCAGAAGAAGAAGAAAGGGAGGAGAGGAGGAGGAAAGGGGGGAGGAGGTGGAGAAAGGGAGGGGGAGGATGAGATGGAAAAGGAGCAGGAAGAGGAGGAAGAGGAGGAGGAGGGAGAGGAGGAGGCTGAGGAGGAAGTGGGGAAGATCGATCAGACTGAGGTTTCAGAGGCTGGGTCCTTGGGCTTTCAAAACCTCTGTACAGGGCTGGCTCTAGAGTCTGAATCCTCCTGCTTACAGAGAATCGGAGCAGAGCCTTGTAGCTCTAAATTCTTGATGGTGAAATGGCCTGGTTTGCTCTCTTGGATTTGCAACTTTAAAATAGGAAGGATATCCATTTCAGTGTTTATTAGGGGCTTATATAGGTTCCTCAATAATTAACAGACTCATAAATCATAGACAGTCCTTGAGAAAGGCAGAGTGGGTCTCTGAACCAGATTCATCCCATGCCAGTGCTTGCCAATCTCCTATGGCACGTGGTATTCTAGCCTTTGACCAGCAGCCATTCATCATGTGAGTATGATAACCCTTGGGTGGATGTATATTTCAATCAATAGGATGAGTGCCAGGGTCACACATTTGTTTGTATCAAAAATGACAAGTTGCTATGGTAGTTTTAAAGTTCTCATTTTCTGGCCATAGCCTAACTCCATAACAAATAGCTGCGAGCCTGCTATGACCTATGGATCAAATTCTGAATAACATGCTTTAGTCCTCTGGGGACCTATAATATGCCAGGCACTGCATAAGGCATGGGAGATTTGCCTGGGTATGTTTTGCTTTCCCAGAATGTCAAGGCTTTGCTGCTGCTCTGTCTGAATGCATGAAGCAAGAAAAGGGCAGCCAGCATCCCAGTCCACTCTGTTGGTCCATCTTAGTCCCTGTGTGGGGTACCTGCTCCATCCTCAGGCTTGTTGTGGCATTTAGGTGGAAATGCCTCCTCCACTTATATGACCAAGGGAAATATATGGCCAGGAGTCAAAGTCTTACAGAAATAGGAAACAAGAAAACACATCAGCAGGATTCCAGTGCTGACTCCAGCCACACTCAGTCTCCGGGAGGCTACTTCATGTCCTTCTGTTGGGGGTCATTTTCCAAAGTTAATTGCCCAATATGTCTAGGCTTGGGCTGTACTCCCTTTGCTGTCAGTAGAGATGACTTGCAGGGAGCAGTGCTCTTTAAGGCATGACAACAACAACAGCAGCAAAATTCTTCATTTGTGGGGGGAAATTGAAGGTACAGGATCTAAACAAAACAAGCCACCACAACCCCAAACACACGACTCTGAATCTTACAGGCTTTCATGCCCACTCCCACTTGCTATTACTCATTTGGAAAGGTAAGCTCAAGCTTATTTAAAAACAACAGTAGACTAAAGCCTGTAGATAATATTAAAAATCTCCCCAAACAATGACTGTACATTTACAATATTAACTGCATTCAGAAAGTGTATTGGTTACTTTTCTCATTGTTTTGACTAAGGGTTCATTTTGACTTATAGTTTATCATAGAGGAGAAGGCATGGCAGATGGAAGTGGCCAGTCATGTTGTATGTGCAGCTAGGAAGCAGGGTGAGGAGAGGAAGTGGGGGGGGGGCTATCAAACACCAAGGCTTTCCTCCAGCTACTGACTTCCTTCAGCAAGCCTCCACCTCCCCAAGCTTCTACAACTTTAAATGCAGTACCCAGCTGGAGGCCAAGTGGCAAACACATGAGCCTACAGGGACCATCCCACATTCAGACCACTAACAGGAGGGGCAAAATACAGGACACACGTCTTGGGCTCTCTCCTGTACCCCACGTTACTCTTCAATCCCTTCTCCCTCTCTCCTTTCTATTTCTTCTGGTTTTCCATAAGGTTTCAGAACCTCAGAAAAGAATTCAACGCCATGACCAGTCTAAAGAGGGCAACAAATGCAGCAAAGCTTACTTGGATTCCTGGAGTACTAATTCAGAGTTGGGAAAGTACTCTCCACATGCTTTATCACTGTAACCCTCACCCTTGACACAGATGCTGTGATACATCATGGGCACATCCGTTCTCGCATGCAGAGGGCAGGGTTCTGAGAAGTTAAGGCACTTGGTAAATATCATGAAAAACAAATCAACAGCAGCGGTGGAAGTTGGACTCTGATCTACTGCACAGCGTGTGTCTGGTACTTCTCAGCCTCCCCTGTATGCCAGGGTATTTATGAAGTGAAGTTCACCAGTCCTCATGGCAATCTTGTGTGACATCTCACTCCTAATTCTCAGAGGAGGCAACTGAGGTTCAGGGAACTTAAGCAGCTTGCTCAAGACCATGTAGATGAGTGAGGAGTTGGCAAAGTCTAACCCCAGGAAGCACAGTCAAGAACAGCATGTGTAAAGGGGTTCAGAGGGAAAGCATTAATGATGGTAGCAACTTAAAGATGACTTCACCTTTGACATTAGATAATTAAATAAACATTGTCACCATCCATACTGGAGTGTTTGAGGCTATTATAAATGGTTAATATGATGCCATTGCTCATCAAATAACAATAAGAAACTACATGTTGGGGTTGGAGATGGCTCAGCGCTTAAGAGCATGTGCTACTCTTGCAGATGATCTGAATTCAGTTTCCAGCACCCACAATGAGCTGTAACTACAGCTTTGGGGACATCTGACACCTCTGGCCTCCATAGGTACCTACCCTCACTTTCACATAGCCCAACACAGACACATACATCTATAATTAAAAATAAAAACTAAAATATGAATCTTTTTTAAAAGGAAATCATATGCAACCTGATTGCATGAAAGCAAAAATTATGCATATGAATGCATCCAGAGTCAGAAAATATACAAAAGGAATATATCTTAGTTAAGATTCAGGATAATAATTGCCCAAACATCCTATCAAGTACAATATTTGAAACACAAAATGTGTATCATAGCTGCTAAGAAAACCAGGCCAAAGGAAATAGACAAAATAATTACTCACTTTAAAAAAAATCTGTTCTTCAGAGTGGAAAGAATGCATTCCCCAAATAATTAAAGGCGGGGGGAGATGTTTAGTGTAAAAATTTATAATGAGAAAGAGCAAACAGAATTGCTAGTGAATAAAAATTTGACACAGAAAATTCAGAGTCGGTCTCTAAGTGGGAATTTTGCACATTAGAGAGAGCTAGAGGTTCCTTTTATTTTTTCAATATAACACACCCCACTCCTCTGCTGCTCAGTTTCCATGGTGAAAATCTAGGAGTGACTTTGAAAATTAATATACAGGGTTGTTTTTTTTTTTGGTGTCATTGAAAAATCAAATCTATCATTTAACAAACCGTCTGCTAACCATTCACTCAAGTGACATTTCCTTGGAACTTGGGAGTTTTCACATTACTTACACCATGGAGCAAGAGATAAAAGAGTAAAGCGGTGCTTTGTATATGGGGCCTGCCAAGAATCCAGCAAGGGACCATGTGCTGAGGACTCCAGGAATGCCAAGGGAGAGAGCCTCATGGGAAGTAATAGAAGAATACATCCTGAAAGAAGAGAAGGATCTGGCCTGGGAGAGACTTGGACGGGGAGAGAAGGGCAGAAATTGTGTGACAGGCAGTGAGCCAGACTCTTGAAAATTCTGATGGCTTCCATGCTCCAGTGGCTGGCTGCATCCCTCTTCCCATCAGTACCATTGTCCACTCCTACCTGCACAGTGGCAGAGCTGTGCCGTGAAACACTCAGATGCTCCAGTGGGCTGCCTCAGTTCAACTTCCTAGTTCGGCCATTTGGTATGCAAAGCTGGGTGACTACTTCACTTATGTATCCTGTCCATAGCTCATTTTCTCCTGACGATGGTGACCATGGACAGGGCTCTTGTGAGACTTCTAGACTTCTAGGTTGGGAGCTCTGTGGCACAGGATCTGGTACACAGCCAGCACCACACTGAAGTGGTAACTTGAGGGCACCCCCCCCACCCCCAAATGTTCCTGCATTCACAGTCAGGAAAGATGGTTAGCCCCTCTTCCACCTTCACAGTCTTCATGGGCTAAAAGTGCAGGACTGTAGAATGTGACCTGGAGGGGCTTGACTACACCGTGAAAGTTAAATCATTTCCATATAATTGGGAGAGGTGGAGGAGGAGAGTTAGAAGGGAAGTTTGGCCTTTGTTAATCTACATCCAAAGTAGCTAACAGATGTCACCAAGACTCTGTCTGAGATCTCACCAAAGGATTAGTCACAGAGTCTGGAATAGGCTCCGGAGTCCCTGATCCCCATGCAGGCCAGCTGAGGACATGGCACGGAATGCAGTCTTTCTGAGTGGGGACATCTATAGCTTCTTCTGGTCCCTGATGAGAGATAATGCAGTGGCGAAGGGCAGCTATGTGCAGTCTGTGTATAGGACTATAACAAACCCATGGTCCACAGGTACAGCTACCCATCATAGAGACTGCCGAACTCAAGCAGCGCTGGTTCTGAATGCAGAGTGCAAAGGTTCCAGGTGCTCTGGCTGAGTACATACATGCTTCCTACCTTTCTGGGCAGATTTTGGGTTTCCTCTGAGCAGACACAGTGTTTCAGGACTGCTATGACTCCGAGGGTGATGGATGAGTTGGTGGAGAGCCCAGTTGATTCTGGCCTTTGCCAAGTCTGGTTTTGGTTCCAGGGCCTCTAGGCTATGGAGAGGATATTCTCTCTCAACCCAGAACCAGGATTCTGCCAGAGCTTCTCATCACTAAATAGTTCTCCCAGGCCAGCAGCCAGGTTGGACAAGACCCACTCTCTCACCCCTCCTGGCTCCTCACTGGGAACGGTGACCATGAAACCTGCTAAATGCTCAGATGGCTTTCCTATGTCCCATCTTCTGGTGCAAGTTCTGTTTTCCATGTAGTGGAAACTTCGGCCCTTTCCTTTGATTTTCTCGTTTCCATCTCTGCCTACTCCACTCATGGATCACCTTTCACACAAAGCCTTCTTCTGAATGATTTCTCTCCCTAAGGTATTTTGGTTTTCTTCTGGAAACTTGCATCATAGTATTTACCACTCTGCAGTGTCTTCTTTTTATTAGTCTCACCCCTTAGGGATGAGTTTCTTAGTGGCAGAGGATTGGCTTTTTTTCTTTGTATTTTCGGTGTCTAGAAATGTGTGAGTGAAATGGAACACTGCCCCACCGCATAGAAGAGTGAGCCTGGCCAAAACCTATTGCATTTCAGCAGGTGCAAGGCTTGTACACAAAGCATGGTGGATACAAAACAGAACCCACGGGCGTGGAGTACATTGGCAGCTAGAGAGTCCAAAGCATCAACTCAGTGCTGGGAAGGGAACCCTGGTGAGGAGATAATGTATCAGGGGCAAAGGGGCCACCACTTTCTCAGGATTCTGGAGTACAATGTTCATTTTGTGAGTGAAACCAGATGTATCGCCAGTGACTTGACTGTTGGAATTCTATATTAAACTGGTGTGATCTCTGTAACTCTTTCAGGACAAATATGGAGGCTCTTAGTATTGTATTGGTAAGACATGTTGTCTAAAACCCTTAACATTTAAAAATAAAAACAATTTATATCACAACAAAAACAATGCCCGAACCCACGCCACTTTAAGTAGAGAATTTGTAAGGCCTAGAAATACCTGCATTACGGCACTGAGTTGAATTTCTCCAGATGACTCCATAGCCTTGGCTACTTGCCTCAAGTGGCACACTGACTCTCTTAGGAGGAGTTGAGTCCAGGGTGAGCCCACAGAGGCAGAGAACTCAAACATTGTCACCTTAGAGAGTGGACGCATGTGCAGACTGATTCTGCCAGAACATTTATGGGATAAGGACATGGCTTCCTTTGAGTAATTAACTCTAAGAGTTACAACTGTGTGAGCAAACTTAACCCTATCTAGGTGCAGGTTTGATGCTTTGTGAAGTGTTATTAATTAAGCCACAATTTCTACTACTACTACTACTACTACTACTACTACTACTACTACTACTACTACTACTACTACTAAACACACACACACACACACACACACACACACACACACACTCAAACACATCACAGAGATGGAGGGAGCACAGAATATACATCTGTGCTATGTATACCTGGTTTTACTAATTAATTAATTAATTAACTAACAATTAACACTTGGAATTGAATCCAGGGCCCCTCATACGCTAGTAAAACACTCTACCATTGAACTATACACACAGGTCTTTTACTATGATTTTTATTTTAATTTGAGATAGAATATCATTAAGTTCCCAAGGACAGCCTTGAGCTTTCTCTATAGCCCATGCAGCCTTGAACTTACCATCCTCCTATCTCTGCCCCCTAAATAGCTGGGATTATGGCCTGTGTTACCCAGCTTGGCTTATACTTCATTTAACTCTTTGGCTTAGGATACATTAAACAACAAACAAATACACAAAAAGCTCCAGTTCTTTTTCCAAATTCAACAAAGTAACAGACTCATTCAATCAGTCTTACCCTGAGGTAGTTGAGGGTGAAGTTTGTTAGACCCATCCTGGTGATATTTTTGGACAGCTGATCCAGGACCTGAGGATCTTGTGCCTAAACAGAGGGGGGGGGCAGAGAGGGAAATGACATATTTCACTCCTATGAGATGGTCTCATGAAAATGTTAGACTATGTTGCTGCTGCTGAGACATGCACTCTTGACACTGTTGGTATTTCTTGGAGGGACAGATCGGTGGAGACAATTTAATTTACTTTTGGAAGTCACTTGCATCTAGTCCTCAAGAACACTTTGAGATCATTTCTGCAAGATTAGGAAGCCAAACTGCCTCAGATATGCATTGGATCCAGGGGAAAAAGATGTCGCTTTCTCTGTGAGAGACCCTGGCCCTATGTCTTCAGATGGGAAGTCACGGAGCTCTGCTGGAAGATCTCTTGTCTGAACCAGAGGAAGAGATGCCTCAGAACTTGGCAAAGCCATGCTTGCTCCCTGCTGAGATAGGGTGTAGGACCCATTCAAAAACTTGCAGCTACCACAAAAATATATGACATAATAATACATCATGCCAAAATCCAATATGTGTGTGTGTGTGTGTGTGTGTGTGTGTGTGTGTGTGTGTGTAGAGTCTTTTATGTGGAGAAAAAACTTTAGCTTTCTTCCCCACTCGGTTAAAATTAATGTCCTCAATACTTTTCATCCTATAGGATGAAAAGAGTAGGTATCACATTTCTCAAAGTATCATGGGATGTAAAACGCCACAGATCACCCCAAATGTTATATTTGGCCAGGGCCCCAACAAAAAAAAAATTCCTTCTGCACTGCATTTGAAAGTGAGTCACTTGGTTGATCCTCCTCATTCTGCTTCTATCTCATCAAATTGGTACCATGCATAGGGAGAGCTAAGTAAACAGTGTCTGTGCTCATGAGACCACATCAGGTATAACTAATAGAACCTTAGTTTTGTCTGTGTTTTTAATTCAGTGATAATATTATTCTTATTTGTAATCATGGATAGAGAATATAGATGAAAATGACCATGTAGTAACAGTTTCCAGTCAGTTTTGAAATAGAGTCTTTATGGGCATTGAGCCTCCGTGGGAAGATCTGGCCCTATGTAGACCCTCTAAGTTGTGTCATGGCCAACAACAAGCAGCTTGCATTGTAATTGGACAATAACCAATGATGGAAGGATCATTTTCCACCATTTCTGCTGCTGCTGAGAACAGATCACCAACACCGACTGAAGTCCTATTATGATCCAAGTATCATTCTGAGTGCTTTGCAGTCATTAATTCTTGATTCTCAAGCTGATTTTCCAAGACACACTCACAACCATACCAGTGTATAGATGAGGGACTAGAAGTCCAGAGACATCATACCAATTGTCCAAAGGCACTCATGAACAGGAATATAAGCTCATGAGTTCTCAATGTATGGCCTCAGCTCTCACTCACACCCTTCTGAGGCCTTTTGGTACATTTTGAGAAAAAAAAAAATGGATAAACCAGACTTCTTCCAGAAGAGTGGAAGGTGTGAAACTGGCTTTGAAAGTTCCGAAGGACTTGAAACATGGTAAATCCAAAGAAGTGGAAATAAGTGTGCTACAGTAGAAGACCTGGGGTCACCAGAAAGGGCAGAGACAGGGCAAATAGGTAGGAAAGAGAAGGGTGAGATCAGAGGTTTAGAGATACAACATGAGGTCCAAAGGCTGGGTGACAGAGTTTTGAACTCAGAACCAGGTAGGTCACAACCTTGTTTTGCCATATTTGGATTGAAAGACACCCTGGACTTTCTCCTTCTTTACTTTGGAAATAAAATAATAATAACAATAACAATAATAATAATAATAATAATAATAATAATAATAATAATAAAATAAGTCAACCCTTGAGTGACAGTTGTAAATTAAATTTTTGGCAAAAGTCCTGGTTTGGTAAATTCTATAAATGGTATCTGAAGTTATTTTGTTCTCTTTTGATTTCTCAGGGCCAGGAATAAATCAGACTCATGAAGTCTGATTCTGTTGCATCCCACTCCCCCCATTCCATCCAAGCATCATAGTTAGGAAGAGCCAATAGATCCAGAGTACAGGGACCTCACTTCTCGTTAGATGGTTCTAATCAGAACTGGAAGCTGCTCTCACTTCCTGTTTTAGTTCACATTCTCATTACTGGTAACAGGTTCATACACCCAGGTAGAAAAGTATCTTGTATAGAGCTACTGCAACTGAAGAAAATAGAAACCATTCATCAAGGGAACCCCACTAACATATAAAAACCTCTTACAAGTGGGAACAATGAAGGCAAATAAGAACTTGTGCATTCAAATGGTTGAGAGGAAGACTCAATACTTAGAACTAATTGTGTAATAATGGCAGGACTTTGTTCAGACAGAACTGGGTTTCCTTGCTGAGTAAGATGCAGTGGGAATAAGAAGAAAGGACATAAAATAGAGATGATATTACTTACGTGCATGGCTAGTATGCTTCTGGGGACCAGCTCCCTGTACTGTCTAATGGTAAAGTGCCATGTTTTTATTCTCATGAGGTCATCGAACGTGAACTCCAAGATCAGCCTGCCTTCTGTGCATACCTGGGGGTGACAAACAACACACTCATTTGCTATGCAGTTCGTACAAGCAATGGTTTGTAACTCGCATCAGCTACTCAATATAGTGTCCGTTGAGGTCCTTGGGCAGTGTCTCCATGGTACACAGGGATAAGTATCAGCTCTAGGGTCAGAATCAATAGGTTCAGGAGATTGTTCAGTTGCTTGCTAGTCACAAGTACCAGACACCAATGAAACTTTACATGCTTCGGATTTTTCATCTGGAAACATGGGGCCCAAATCCACCTTCTAGTGATGTTAGTTCAAAACCAACTGGTACATAGTTCGGCTTTCTCACCACCTTTCATTGTGATGATCATCTTCTCATGGGTGCCACAGCCACACTATTTATTTATTTGTTTGTTTATTTGTTTATTTTACATTCTGACCGTAGCTTTCCCTCCCTCCTCCCCCCATTGCCTTCTTCCCTCCCCTCTGTGATCCCCCAAACCACTCCTCCTCTGCTTCTGTTCAGAAAGGGGCGAGCCTCCCATGGGTATCACAAAACATGGCATATCAAGTTGCAATAAGGCTAAGCACCTCCCCTTGTATTAAGGCTAGCAAGGCAACCAAGAGCCAATCAAAGCATTGATGACAGCCCCTCTTCCCACTGCTAGGAGTTCCACAAGTAGACCAAGTTACACAACTGTCACATATATGTAGAGGGCCTGGGTAAGCCCCATGCAGGCTCCCTGGTTGCTGGTTCATATTCTGTGAGTTCCTATGAGTCCAAGTTAGTTGATTCTGTGGGTTTTTTTTTTTTTTTTTTTTTTTTTTTTGTGTGTGTGTGTGTGTGTGTGTGTGTGTGTGTGTGTGATGTCCTTGACCCCTCTGGCTCCTACAATCCTCCCTCCCTCTCTTCAGCAGAAGTCCCAAAGCTCAGCCTAATATTTGGCCGTGGATATCTGCATCTGTTTCCATCAGTTACTGGATGAAGGCTCTGATGACAATTGAGATAGTCACCAATCTGATCACAGGAGATGGCTAGTTCAGGCTACATATCCTATTGCTTAACTGGGGTCTTCCTTGTAGATTCTTGGGAGTTTCCCTTGCATTAGGTTTTGACCTGACCTCGATATACCCCCCAAATCCTTGGTTGCTCTAATTTGGGAGAAAGTTTCCCATAAGATAACTCATGCTCAAGTGTGAGTTACTACAAAGTTACCCATCAGGAGTACATCTTCATTTCCAAAGAGGAACTCCAAAAGGTAGTATTCAATACAATGTACCTATACCAGTCACTGATGCCTGGAAAATACAGGGTTTTTTAGAAAATACACTAATCACATCAACAGTGGCAAGTCCTGTTTATATTACATGAATGGATGTCTAATCTCTCACCTTCCTATGAACATGTGATTAATAAAACATAATAGAATGCCAGAGTGTCTCTCTTCCCTTATAATCAATGACAAAGGCATTTCTAACTTTTCATATTCATATTATTCTTAGCACAATGACTTTGAAAGAGAAGAAAATAATGCAAAGCAATACACACTATTGTCCTGTTTCAACTATGAGACAGTAAGTGGGGGATAACATAAATAGTTACAACTAGTTAATAAACCCATATTAGTTTTGGGGAAGGAGTACCATAGTATGTGGAGGCTTTGAAAACAGATGTTACTAGATTTGAATTCTGACTCTACTTTTCTCATTCTAGAACTCAGGGAAAATCAAATGTGCCCCACACCATCCAGTTTCCTTATCAACAGAACAGAGAGACAGTAACATCATTAGAAAGAGTTATTGAGAAAACACATGTCAGGGAAGTCTATATGTAGAGTCCTGGCTACTGTGCTTGGTACAAGTATAATGGTGGTAAGATGTATCTGAGCAGATAAAATAAACAGAACCAAAGAGAACAGAGAATTCAATCCTGGTCGCCATGCTGTACAACCTGAGTTGTAGATCATAAGAAGTATCTCTAGGGATTTTTGGGGAATTCATGAGGACTGAGCTTCTACTCAGACTTTCTGGGAAAAAGATTTCCTAGGTAACACAAATATGCAAACTTCTGAAAAAATATGTAAAAAGTCATCTGTAAAACTATAGTCCAGGAAGATGTGGTTAATAGTTTATATCAAGCTTTCATGAGATATGGCTAATCACTCTCCTCTTGGAATAATACAATTTAGAAAGTTCTGACCATCACAGGCAATGATTGCAGGCTTTCCGTGTACTCTGATTGAAGGACATAGTTTCTTTACACAAACCAAAACTTGTCTGGGAGAATTACCACGGAGAGTTCAATAGGGCTTTGCTCAAAAGAGATGCATTTGCCATGTTCGTTTTATCAAAGATCTTTGGGACACAGTGAGATAATTATTGATAATCTGAGTGAAGACCTCTACCTCAGATCCAATTAGCAGAACTTGTGAGTAATTTCCGACACGTGGGCACCCTGCCCTAAAACTCGGAGAGGGGTTGTCTGCTGAGCCTGGCATCTTAGCCATGAGTGTTATATGAGTAGAACTGGAGATATTGTCAATGTTCCCAAACCATTCTTCCAAGCACATCTTAAGCACTGGAATTAATTTATCAAGGTTTTCAAACAAGTATCATGAAGATTAAACCAACCAACTCCTTACCCCCACCATCAGGGTGTTAATTTTATAGAGGTCACCTGCAGAGACAACTTTCACAGAAGGGAGGTTGTAAGAGTCAACTATCAATGGGAAAACACGTATTTATGGGCTATACTCTTTTTTAAAGAGATGGTATTATTGGATAGTCAAACAAATATTAACCTGGTTAAACATCAGGGCTATTATTAGTATTGTTGTTGTTATTATTGTTATTACCATCTAATCTGTTTTCTGTCTGCAAAGCACAGGGTCAGGGCAGATAAAGGCTCTGGTTTGCTTCTACCAGAACCAAGTTTCATGATGACAAGATAAGCCTAGAGTCCCAATGGACTGCTTAATTGGAGCATCTTCAGGTCCAAGGTCAGATGTGTCTTCTGTTCACTCTGACGTAGCAAACTAGTTGGGCCTTCTTTTGCAGACAAACTGTCTCAGGCCTACAAAATGGAAAATTCCCACAAGTCTTGGGCTCCCTTTGTAGTCAAATGGGTTCACTTTATTCAGGGCACACTACGGGTAAAGTGGGAGCCCTTAAAACTGTATCTCAGTTCACTATGATAGATTCTTATTAAAGGGAACTAAATGACTTCCAAAAATGAAAGACAGAGGAGAATTTTGGTCCTTGCTCTTTTTTTTTCCCAAAGTGTTAATACATACAGCACCATCCTAAGACTCGGAGACGCCCCCACTTCCCTGATGGAAGCTAAATGAAACCATAGGCTTCGAGGATTGTTTTCCCTGCAACCATCAGGAAGCATAACAGAGGTACATATGAAGGAATGTATGTCTCCTTTGTTAGGAAATATAAAAAATGAGCATAGCTAATAAAATGGAAGTAATGTTTTTCTCACTTCAAAAAATATCTGTATATGCTTATTAATGAACACAGTTAATGCAGCTTTTATCTAACGTTGGCCTTAAAAAAAAAACCAAACCTGCCTTTCTGTTGGAATCCAAAAATCAAAAGGGTCCCCAATTAAGAAAACATTTTCTGTTGTGCTGAATTCATGTTACCGTACTGTGAGCTCTGACATTTTGTTTCTGTGGTAACCAAAATCAGCTGATTAGTTGGCATGGCAACAGAAAAGATGTAATCCCAGCAGACACACTCTAATCAATGCCCCCAGCACAGATGGTCTCCGGAGGATCAACAAGAAAGAGGCTGGCAAGCATTCAGTTGATCACGTGCTAGCTTGAGACTAGGCCAGGAACAAGAAAAGTAAAAAAGAACATTTCTCAAACTACCCAGTAGCTTTTTAACCCTTTGCTGGCTTTTACTAATGAAGTAATATTGACCGTGCTGTTGTATGATTCAACGGTTCCCATAAAGCTTCTTTGAGACAACGTGTGCATTTTTTTCTTAAAGGTGATAATGTTTAGTTTTCTATCTTTACATGTAAATGGCATAGATGGAATAGAGAATTTAGAATACTATTTTAAAAAGCTCTCTGAATTTTACCTAGAGATAACACATATATAAATATGTATGAAGGAGATATGATCCTTAACATGGAGAGGAGAAATTATATACTATAATGTGATACACAAGGTAAGAATGGGGAAACAATTGTCAAAAATCCAAGTGAGTAGTGTTTGGTTAGAGGAAACTTATCTAATGTCCTTCCAGGTTTTACTTGGTAGTAAATAATTTCATAATAAATAATTTAGAAGAGAAAAAAATCCATAAACCCATGGTTGCAGAAGTGAGGAAGGTATCCAGTAGTGCCCATAACTATTGTTTTAATATGCAAAACCCAGGAATGTAGCATTTACAGTGCCTTTCTCAGCATCCTCTTCACTTGAATATAACTCAAGAGTCTTTGACTCCGAAAGGCTCCCGGCATGTTCTTCTGATTATTAAGCCTTGTTTTCTATTTGATTTGAAATTGAAAACATAAAAGAAAGGCTTTATTATGTGCATTTAAAAATTCCAATTACATATTTATCCTTAATCTATAATGTTCCTGGTATCAGGAAATTACAAAATGCTCACTGTACCCCTGAGGGATAGTTAATATCTGTGTTGATTAGGACTGTGGCTGATTCCTGATTCACTAGTTGACCAAATTTTCATAAAAGCAACTCAGTGCCATCGGGTCAATGCTATTTGGGGAGAAATTGTTTAGTGATAGTCTAAATTAGAACAATGTGAGCTGCTGACACATAATGTGCTCAATAATACCAGGACTAAGACCCAAATGTCAGCAGCGGTTTTAGAATCCCCTTTCTTTGTGGTACCAAGAAGTCATTGTTTGTTTAAAATAGCCATAGTGTTTTATTACCCGAAACGGAATTATTTTTAATTAACATAAGAAAAATTAGGAAGATTCTTAGAGTAGTATAGCAAACATCAAGGGGTGGAGGGAGGGAGTGGGAAAGAGGAAGGAAGGGATGGACGGAGGGAGAGAGAGAGAAGAAAAATGAATCCTTTGAATCACATCAAATTTCCTAAAAATAAATGTGCATAATTAGCATCTGGATTAAGTCCCTATAATGAAACCGCATGTCCTAGAAAGAGATGTATTTCATCAGAGTACTGAAATATTCATTACAGGAATAGGCAAATAATACTGCCTGCCCTGGAGCAGAATGACATGGGTGGTCAAGTAATTGATGCTCTCAGAGCCAAGGAGCTGTGTTCAGGTCTTTCTAGTGATTGCCTTGTTTTCTTGAAAAGAAAAAAACCCACTGGACTCCTGGGGAACAGAGGGTACATTCCAGAAAAAGAATGCAGCCAAGAGGAAAGCCTCAGTGTCTTAACTAGAATGAAAATAGCACTTTGTGGGGCTTCATGGATTCCTCAGAAGAGAAAGATTGGTCTAACCCAAGTCTGAAATATTCCATACTACAGCATCAGAGCATCTCACTGTGTTCATTTGTGAGTTATAACCTGACCTGGGAAAGAAAGATATTGACTAAATATATAAAAAAGACTGCCACGAGATGCTTTTTAAAAATTTCAATGGCTGAAGACATTAAGCCCAGTTTCCGAATGATGGAAAAGTTTTATTTAATTATCATATTTTGTTTCTCTAGTGTATATGAGGTAGTATGTTTTATTTGAATCAGCTAAAAGCATTAACATTTGAGAGGGGAGGGGGCTCTTTCTGCAGTACTCAGACTTTGCAACCATAGAAGGGAATGGGGTGTGTTCATCTTGTCGGCATGGTTATGAAAATGTCCTTTATCTTCAGAATGAGGTAAGTCATGGGCAGATTAGACCTTCCTCTCAATGGCCATTTCCTTCCATAAGCAAAACTCTTTCCAGCACAGACTCCAGCATTCTCATGAAGCTCTTCTCCAAAAGATGCCTTTTTAAGTGTTAGGCAGAGAAAAGCCCGAGTCCTTGCAGTATTAAACATGCCTGTCGTCAAAACCAAGATGCCATGGAGTCAACGGTATTCTATGGCTTGCCTTTGCATTGCATAACCATATCCTATGCCTTTGGCTTCATACACCATCATGGGCACCGAGAAAGACTGAAATGCACTAGTATGGCGGATGACACTAATATGAAACACTGAATGATTATTCTTGAAGAAAAATTGCACAAGCTTCACATTTCCAGTTTTACAGTTTGATTTTTGGTCATTAACCCTGATAATCCAACACCTTTTAACTAGAAAGGGCTGTCAGATATCTGTGTTTTGTTCTAAAAGAGATAGCTGCTATCATTAATATCACAAAATAGATTCATGCAGAATTTTAGTCCATATTAAATGAGTAAGTTCTCATTAAAGCAAAATTCTGTGGGGCTGAAGAGACAGCTCACTGGCAGAGCATGCGTTTAGCATATGCAAGGCCCTGAGTGTGAGCCTCAGCACACCAAAAATAAATAAACAATAAACTGACATTTACTAGATCCTGTGACTATTTGATTATTACTATTTTTTTTCCCACTTGGAAGGGGACATACAGTTATCTTCTGCTAATACTACCCAGTGGTTCTCAGTGAGGGGGATGATCCACATGCTGATATTCTAGCCATGACAGAGATTACCGGTGCAAACTAGGATGATGCTGAGTCTATGCTGCTTCTGTTTTACATTTCATATCCTTCACAGGCTCTGAACTTGGCCTCAAACATTCTGTTGTCTGGCCCTCTCCCTCTTCTTTGACTCTTAGTTTTATAACCCGTTTCCATTTCTGCTGTGGCCATTGCTGAGTTGCTTGGGTGACACACTTTGCAATCCTAGAATCTCTGAGACCATGATGAAGCAACCTAGCCCTGTACACGCCTTTTGTTTGCAGATGACTTCCAGATAATAGTTAAAGTGTAATGTAGTGAAATGTCCCCTTTGTTTGTTCACATTTGAAATTTCTTAACGTTTTCAAAATAACCAAGCACAGATACTGTGTGTATTCCTTCAGCCATCAAAGACTTATTTGCATAAGAAACAAAACCTCCCTGTTAGCTGCTAAAGTAAAGAAGCAGCTGAACTCTTTTCCTTTTTGGTAGGTTTGTACTGGAGCGCGGCCCCTACCTTGGTGAACATGGGCTTCCCATGCTGTGTGACCATGGCACACTGGTCGCAGTCTACCGTGATGGATGAGTTGTGGTAAGACTCCTTTGAGTGTTTGAGGATGTAATACAGGTCAGTCACCCCTCCTTCAAACACGGTGCTAAAATAACGGGGGATGAGGGTCCTGCCGATAGCTGCAAGAGAAACACAGAAGAGCAAGCTGTGAACACATATCCAACCAATACTGTGAACCCCCACCCACACTGTGGCCAGCTGGATCCAGTCATCTTTCAAAACTGTGCCAGGAGCCATTTCTCTTTCTAAACAGCCATGACCCATCTGGGTTGCAAGTAATAAACTATAATCCCTGACTATTTGGGAAAAATGGGACCACCATCTTGCTGAGGTTTATGTCCTCTGAAAACAATAAAATAAGAGTTAATAGTTGGAAAATAATGGGGACAGTGCACTTATACTTGGGGCCTCATATACACTTTTGAGTGGACATATTTTATGAAAAACAAAAGCCAGACAACCTGCTTGACTTGTCCAATGTGCTATTTACATCTTAATTACCCAGCTATGTGGGGTTTTTTTTTTATAAGTAGCAAGAGCATAAATTTTAATATCACATTGCCTTTTAGTTTGTGAAATATATTGGTATTTTCTCTTTGGATTTTCAGCAAACACAAAACAAAACAGGAAATAACTAATTAAGACCCCAAAAGGTGACTGTGGAGAAAAAAGGTATGAAGAATTCAAAGTCCCAGGACTTGTAAATAGTCTTGAACCTTGCATATGCAAGCATCAATAAGCCTGCCTTTTCCAATAGTGTGTCTCAAGCTGCTCTGTAAAATAGGGATCTCTGATAAGTAACCTCATTCCAACCAGGCATCATCACCATGTGGATTCTGATTTTTAACTGCTTTTGTGCTACATAAAATATATCATTGCACTAAAGGGCCCACTATCAGAGAACCTGATACCTCTGCTTGCTCTAAGTTGGTCTCCTCCATTCCATTAGAGTTTGAGCAATTTGAGTAGAGGGGTTTTTCTGATATATCATGCTTCCCAACTCAGGACCAGCAGTCACTTCAGTAGTGATTTTAAATCCTCTTACAGTGGAAATCCCAACTCATAATGTCAGGAATTTTGCTTATGTGCAGATTTTAAAGGCAAAGTCCTAAAATCAGTATCAAGCAATCCAAAGTTTGTTTGTTTTTTTTTTAAATAAATCTCTCACATCTACTATATAATACCTCTCAAAGACAAAAATAATATTTAGGATAAACTACCAATGAAAGCTTTAGCTAGGAAAGATCATATATCATTTCCTGACAGTTTAGAATATTTAATTTCATTTTAAAAGCATCACTGTTAATCCACTCCATATGGATCTATAGCTCTTTTGTACACGAACTTGGAAGAAATAAGTATAAAGAGAATTATCTGCCCAACTGTTTTGTGATATGATCCTTAAAGAACTTTCATCCAGATGACAAATCTTTGAATAATTTATTCCATTGTTATTGCTTCCTATTTGCTGCAGGTAGATCAATCAACAAGCGTGTGATAAACAAGCGGTCCAGGATCTTGGTGATGCTATCCCAAATAATCCTTATATGTACATTTCCTAAATACTGACTAATCCTGAATATTGCATGCTCCTTCTCTGAATTTCAAATTCAAATGAGACTCATTTGAGTCCAGCACATCCCCCAGCAAATGCATAGCTAATATTAGAAAGAAAACTTTACAGAGCTGGAGACCTTATTGTACTTCGCCAGACAGATAAAATTAATTGAATATACTTCAAATGTTCTAACTTAAAGCTAATTACCATAAATCAGCTCAAGTATTTTGACAATTTGGAATCTGTACTATTAAGAATAAATACACGCCATAAAAGTGAAGCTGAAGGGTGAAATATTTCACTATAACATCCAGGGAATTGTCACATTAAAAAAGATTACAGCAAATAATTGCCACTGGACTCATCACATTGTGGTTTATTCTCTATAAATCATATACAGTTTAATTGCTCTATGACATACTTTGCTATATGTTAACATAGTTTTATTCACAGTCTAAGAAAAAATGAATGAGAAAAAAATTGCAATTCCTTAACTTTAACCTTAAGTTTGTAATGACTTCCTCAACCCCAGATAATGCCCAAACCATATGGAAACGTACTTAGAATGAAACATGGCTCTGTGCATTGAACAGTTTCTAATACCTTAGGAAAAGACTGGAGAGTGGCATGTGCTGCCAGGCCTACTTCCTTCGTGAGACTGCCTTATTACGTTTCCCAGGTCTGATTTGGAATTACGCACATAGCCCCCCTTATTCACAAGGGGGGCTGCCACTCAGGTGACCCAGGTGAACCATGGCAATGCTGACTGTGCCTGTTATACTTTGACTTCCCTTGTTTGGTTCCTCTGGTCCCTGTGATCTGCTTCAGTTAATAGAATGTGGCACAGCTACCAAGTGTCAGTTTAAGTGACACCTTAGGAAGAACTACGAAGTTCTACCTTAGTCTTCGGGACTCTGCCCAGCTATGCTAAGATCATTCTACCATGAGAAACCCAGCCAGCAAATATGGAGCGGTCACCTGAAGAAGAGAGTCCTCTATCCACCACCCAGCATTAGTTTTCAGGAGTGAGACCATCTCAGAACTACTTCAAGATGTTGTCATAGGGAGTAGAAATGAGATGCTCCCAACAAGCTACTTCCTTGCGGAATGATTAATGAAAAGAAATAGTTGCATTTCAGAATCTTAGTTTTCCCACTAAGAACTTGTAAATCATGGGATATGGGAGCCTGCACACAAAGAGAAAGCAAGGCCGCATATTGTCAGTGGACTGATTTGAGTCCTTATCTAGGCTGGAAGTCCATTTATGGACCACGTGCCCTCCTAGTCCTTTCCCTCTTTCTCTTCTTTCTTGTTCTTCCTTCTCCATTATTTTTCCTCCTTTCCTTTTTGTCTCAAGATAGTTATGTTAAACTTCAGTTGTTTGCAAACAGAGAAAGCGTCATTAATGTGTCCTGTTCCAACATGGAAATAGTAGCTGACACAGATGAAGAGAAGTGACAGAGGGGACCAATGACAAGAGTTAGCGGAGTCTCTATTTGCACACATGCTGTGCAGAGCTGCAGGAGATGAAAGAGGATGTCAGAGACTGTATTAGTTTCCCACTGCTGCTATAACAAATCACCACAAACATAGTGGCTTAAAACCTCACAAACATATTATCATCTCAGAGAGCCAGCCGTCAAACACAGGTCTGGCTCAGCTAATGAAACGGGGTCAGCAGCTGTGGCTTCCCCTCTGGAGGCTCTGGGGAAGTTGTTTTCTTGTTTTGTTCTTCTCAGCAACTACAGGCTGCCTATATTCTTTATTTATAATTTTTTTCTCATCTGTAAGCCCAGCAGCAGCAGGTGGGGCCTTTGTAAGGTTTCTTTTTTTCCCCTGTTCTTTATATTCCATGTTTGGTCTCTAACCATTTACACTGGACCCACATTAACAATCCATGATAATCTCCCCATCCCAAAGTCCTTACTGATCAGACAGGAAGAATGCTTTGGCCATGTGAAGGAGCATTCATGGGTACAACAAATTAGGATAGAGATATCTTTGGAGGGCCATTATCCTGCTTATCATAGAGATGATGCTTGAAAAGAGCAGATATTCCATAAAGGAGACAATGATAGTAACACACGTGTGTGTGCAGGCACCCACACACACTGCAGTATATAAATTGTGTGTGTAGTTAGGTGTGGTAGCTCACATTTATAATCCCCACCTTCATGAAAGTGGAAAAGGAGATGTGCCATAAGTTTGAGGCCAGGCTGAACTACAGAGTGATGCTCTTTCTTCAATAAATGAATAAACAAATCAATTCAGTTCACCAGAGCAAAATCCATGTGTTCACCATCAACCCACTGCATAGTCATGCATTTGCTTTGTGAGCATTCTCTGAGCTTGGAGCAGGGGTAGAGCTCCATGGTGGTGCTAGAAGCATGAACACAGACCTTCATCCTATCTCTCAGATTCATTTCTATCAGGAGAGTTAACAAATATCTAAGTGTGCATAACACAGTGTGATAATTCATAATGCTTAAAGTTGGATTTGTGATTTTGAACTGTTCACCAATATTTTCTGAATCCCAAGTCCAGTGCACAGTTTTATACTGTGGAAGCACCAAAGTTAGCACATTCTATTAATGTATAAAACCATGCAACCATATAATACAATCTAATGAACTACTTTGAAGATCTGGGAACATTTCAGAGATTCAGTCATCTCCTAACTCATCAGCCATGTCAGTTCTGACTTAGGTTCACATGCATATGCTAAACTTACCCTTTAAACCTATGCTTTAATTCCTGGAATTGAAATAATTTTAATATCGATATGCATAAATCTACGTCATATTCCCACAGAAATGCTTTAAATATTCTTTGAGTGAAATAAAGATTATAGCAGATAATAAAAAGCATTCTATTTTCCTAACATATTTAGATCAAAGACCCTTAAGTTAGAAAGCATCAATGGGTTGAGAGTCAGGAACACAGGAAGATTTTCTGTTATGTTAGGTAATTGAAATATACTATATATTATTTATGTATACGTTCATGAAAGAGAAAAGGAAATCATATATTAAATTATTCATGGACTGAAATGTTTACAAAGAAAGTCCAAATACTCTACTTTGTAGGTAAATATACTTAGTCTGGGAATAGCTAAAAATTTATTCTTAGCTGTTTTGGATGTTGAGACCTGGACTCAAGTTTCTGTTGTTTTTCCCTCCTGTTCCCACTCATACCCAACTGCTAGAAGTTCTCCATGAGGAAGTCGGTAGGTGTGTGGAAGCAGAACCCAGCTTCTATTCTGTCAGAGTTTCTTGGAGATAGCAGCAGACACATTTAGAATCCAAATGGTATGGGTTCAGGAAGTAATCCAGCTAGTAAAGTACCTGAAGTACCAGCATGAGGACCTGAATATGATCCCTAGAACCCACATGAAAAGTCCTGGGGTGCATTGGGAGACAGAGACAGGAGGGCTCCTGGAGGGCTTGCTGGGCAGCCAGCCTACGTGGGTGACTCCCCAGACCCACTCAGGTAAATTCTAGTCCTTTGGAACAACACCCAGGGTTGACCTCTGGCCTTCCTGAGCATGGGCCCACAGAGGCATGTGCACCTCCCCTCAAACAAATTAAAACTAGTAGGGAACTCAATGAGAAAAATAAAACCCATTAAGGCATTCTTTCCGAAACAGAAACCCCACCTTATAGAACATTCTATTCCTGCTATTGATTATGAAAAACTTTTCTCAACTCTTTTTTTAAGTACTTTTTTAAAAAAAGATTTATTTATTTAATGTGCACTAGTTTTTTTGGTTTTTTGTTTTTTATTTTATTTTATTTTTGTTTCCTGCATATACTCTGTGTGAGGGTGTCAGATCCCCTGGAACTGTAGTTACAGACAGTTGTGGACTGCCCTGTGGGTGCTGGGAATTGAACCCAGGTCCTCTGGAAGGGCTGAGCCATCTCTCCAGCCTCTTTTGTCAACTCTTAATGATGTTTATAGGTAATTGACATGATAAGATCATACACAGAAATAACCATAGGAGGAAATATTCACATTGGTAATCAAAGTACAAAATTAAAATATTAAATCCTTGTGAGGTTGTAATGAAATAATATATGCAAATACTTTTAGAAAAGTGAGTGTTGAGAATTACTCCTTATCTTAAATTCCTTAATTCATTTAAGTTTGGTAGGTGTGACTCAGCCTTGCTAGGTTCCCTCTTCAAACTACAATTCTGAAAGTCCACGTGTTATTTGTTTTGGAGTTCTTTGAGTCCATCAAGAAACTATTGTATGATGTAAGATCTCTTGATTTGCAGGGCCCATTAGTTACTAAGTTGGATACTGTTACTTTCTGTGTTTCAAAGGCAACTCAATTCTGAAAAGTGAAAGAGATTGAAATCTGATGAAAATGGAGAATGAGAGGAAGATTTGGAGCTAACAGTGTACCAGGGTGACTTAACACTTCGAGGCTAGTTACCAATGATTTTCCAACACCTAAGAGAGAATTATACAACTACACATCAGTGTTTCCTGATAGGCAACGTTAATTATATTAAAGTAATTGATTATCTAATGATATTTACAGTTTTTCTAAATATGTTAATGAGTAAATTGGTTATCTGAGCCTTGGTCGTTTGGACCACTCTGCTACGGCTGCTGTGTTTCACAAATTCACGTGGAAATTCTCCTGTAGTACAGAGGTAACATTAGGTAATAAGTGGAGATTCATTAAATTTTAGACTCATTTGTATTCATAAATCTGTGACTGTATTATGCTAATATGTAAATGAAAGTGCTTCTAGGAATGATAAAAACAAAACTGATGATTTCACATAGAAAAAGTAACCATTATAAATAGTCAAAACAATGCAAATAAAATACAAGACTTTGACTGAGGTGGTACGATTCAAGCCAGATTCCCTTGTTCTTGAGAGAGGGGAAGCAAGTCAAGCTAACTCTGTGGCTGCAGACTGTTGTAGTTTTCATTCTAAGATGGCTTTGATTTATTTTCTCTATCAAGGCAATTTGATTTAAATATCTTTTCTCTAATGATATCTCTTGCTTCTTCAAAGATTCATTCATTTAATCCATGCGTATTAAATACCTGTTATGGGTGAGACATTGTTCTGAATGTATTCAGGCAGAGGATTTAGGGTGTTAGCAAGTAGTGTAGGCTGGGTAAGCCTGGAGCATGACTGTGAGGAGGTGAGTTGAGTTTTAATTGAAAAGGTCACATGAAGATCTGTGATTGGAGAGGGCAAGGTCTAGGGCTCAGCAATAACTCTAGACCTAGGACAGGCATGAGTTTGGATCAAATGTGCTTGATGGATTATGATGTCACCAAAAAAATGCAGTGTGGTAGGTGCACTATTCAAGAGAACAAGCTGATAGGTGAAGTTAGAGAAAGAATCAGGAAAAGGCTGAGCAAGTGGTTCACCTTTTGTTCTACAACATGACACTAAAAGGTTTTTGCCAATTCCATCCTGTGATGAACCAACTCTGTTCTTCCTGCACATAGTAGCCACTAGCCAACACGGTCCCCTAATTCCATACAGTTTGTTTTTTGTAATCTGCTGAGAAGTATGATTAGGTATTTTTTTCTGCCACTGAATCCATTAATTAAAGACAAGGAGATGATTGTCATGGCTTCATCTGGCATGATTTCCTCTGCTGTGTAGAGTCCGCTCACTCCTGACCACAGTGTTGTTTCTTAGATATTGAAACTTTATGTCATACTCCATATCTCATAGATTTATTTCTGCATTCTTTACATTTTAATGTCAAATTTTTTATAACTATACATTTGAAAAAATTAACCTTAAGAGTCTTTTGTTAAATTCAAAGAAATAAGAGAGATATTGGTTCACTCCTGACCACAGTGTTGTTTCTTAGATATTGAAACTTTATGTCATACTCCATATCTCATAGATTTATTTCTGCATTCTTTACATTTTAATGTCAAATTTTTTATAACTATACATTTGAAAAAATTAACCTTAAGAGTCTTTTGTTAAATTCAAAGAAATAAGAGAGATATTGGTTCACTCCTGACCACAGTGTTGTTTCTTAGATATTGAAACTTTATGTCATACTCCATATCTCATAGATTTATTTCTGCATTCTTTACATTTTAATGTCAAATTTTTTATAATATACATTTGAAAAAATTAACCTTAAGAGTCTTTTGTTAAATTCAAAGAAATAAGAGAGATATTGGTTCAATTTAATTTAGAAAGAAAGGTATCTTTTAAATCTTCCTATACAGGGTTATGAGACATATGCCTGTTAATTAATCTGTTTTTGTCTTAAAAGATGTCTATAGATCTCTACAGAGTGTTAGGGGTAGGAATACCTTTGTTTCTTAGATACGTTTAAATATATAATATATTTAAATACTAATATATTTTCACCATATTTCTAACCAAAGCCTTTATCTGCATTCTTCTATTAATAAAGGTTTAGATTAAGTTTTGAGTTTTGTTTTAAGTCCAAAACCCTATTAGTATAGAAGTACTCAATTCAATATATGTTCTGATTAGAAATATGGTTAAAAAAAATCACAGCACCATTCAACATATGTAAAACATCAAAAATATTGAGAAATTTGCTCCATTTCTCGTTTCCAATTTCTTGGTGCCTTTCTTGTCTTACTGCAGCAGCTTGGGGAGAGGCTCCAGGAAGAAGCGGAAATGTTGAGTGAGTGGGCATTCTCCCTGACCCCTTACGATGCTTATGAACTCACTCTAGGATTAGGGAAGTTCTACATGTTGTCTTGAGATACTGCTTGTTGTGGAAGAAAAATTTTCTCTAGTCTTGGTATTCATTATATTTTGCTCTTGAATCCTGATATATATTTAATTTGATCAAACATCTTTTCAATACTACTCAGTTTTCTTTTAGAAAATTACTAATATATTTTCAAGTGTTGAACAACCTTCATATGCTTATGAACAATTTTACTATTTGTTCATATGCATATGAATCCATAGCTGAAATTGTTATACAAATTAATATATAAATTTATTTATCCTTCAGCATATATTAGTGAAAATAGAATTCTACATGAGCCATTGTACTGGGAACTAAATTACAGTTGCAAGATCAGAAAAGAAACATAGTTAATTCCAGTGGTTCCCAGAAACATTTCCTAAGATTTCTGTAGTGTTAAAACATACCTACAGCTGGTTCCATATTGAAATGTTTAATGTGTTTCTCTGGTTTGAATAGGAATGATCTCCACTCAGAGCAGCACTGATTAGTTTCTGATTAATGATTATGAATGGAATTTAACGTATGTGGAAAAATATAATATAAAATACTAACAATTATTTAATAAATATAATGAAGTTATCCATGATTATATTTGACATTCTCATTTTAAAGGCCAGCAATCTGATGCCCAGGGAAGTAAAACCATGTAAGTGCTTAGCATATGTAGAATTTCTAGATTTTGGTATTAATATACCATTTTTTATTTTTAATAATAATTTTTATTTTCTGAAATTATATCTCTCTCTCCTTTCCTTTCCTCCCTCCAAACTCTCCCAAGCACCTCTTTGCTCTCTTTCAAATCTATGACTTCTTTTACTTTAATTTTTGTTACACACACACACACACACACACACACACACACATTCCTAGATATCTAACTATAACCTGCTCAGTCCATGTAATGTTACTTACATGTACACAATCTCAGGGCTGAGCACTTGGTATTAAATAACCAGTTGATGTGATTTTCCCTGGGGAAGATCATTTCTCCCACTCTCAGCATTTACCGGTTGCTTATACTTCTTTTCCTGGGGAAGAGATCCTGTGATCTTTCTTCCTTGCTATGATCCTAGGGATTAAATCTGAGGCCTTATGCATGACAGAGAAGTACCCTGCTCCTCACCCAAGTTGTTACATTTTAGTCACATAATAACCTATCTCCAAGGAAGCAACACCGGAGGCACTTGCTAGGTCTGTCTGCTCACTAGATCTGACCATTCTGTGAACATGGAGCTGGACCTTATTTTCTACTGGGGACTGCTTTGCAGTAGAGTTCAAAGGACATTGCTATTGTTTTCAATATTTCAACAGAATAAACATCCAGATAGGAGATTTGTCTTTAGACATGGGCAGTAAAAATCAGACTATGTGTTACTGTGCCCTATCTCCACCCATGACAACTTGATGCTGGACACCCAGCAGGAGGTACCATAGTCTTTCTCTTCCCTCATGTTTTGGATAGAAGAGCCTTGGTGTGTGCCCCTAGGGCCTCAGAGTGACATGAGGGGAGTTATTACATCTGAAGAAAATGAATATGGACTTTGGAATAAAAAAAAAATACCTTTCTAGGGTTTTGTGCTACTGAAATAGGAAGACTTGTTTGTTTAAAAATCTGATCCTATCACAGTCATGAGTAAGTCTCAATTGCCCTGGCCACATTATGTCCACCAATACTGTCAGTACCAATATCCATCAGTACCTTCACCTGCTCTCAGATCATCTTTGATTTTAATATGTCACATAGCCTTCTAGATATCATATGTATAGACACATGACATCTAGATAGATGTGTGTATATATGTATATGGTGTTTAGCTTTAGTTGTCAACATGGTATTCTGGGCTAGCTGACTCATTAGCATCTGAGCAAATTCTCTGCATCCACATCCCATCTCTCCTTTGGAGTGCTAAAATTACTGATACACATCATCACATCTGGCTTTTTACTTGGGTTCTTGGGATGGAACTCAGGTTGCCTGGCATTCACGGAAAGTGCTTTTAGCTCCTAAGCCATCTCATAGATTTTTTTAAGCACCACCCAAGTATGGCCGTCTTATTTATTATTTAGAGCTTTCGTATTGAAGGACATAGAGAATACTTTCATTTTTCAACAACAATGTAGACAACAAGAAGGGAAACACACATATTTATTTTACTAGAAATCAACAGTTACCCTCTGAGTTGTTGCTACTAATTCATTCCCACTTACTACTGTCAAATTTTAAAACTCTGCCATGTAAGTCACAGGGTGTGCCTGTGTCCATGTCAACAGTCATGTGTCTGTGATGGTATCAGTAGGCACGGGCATCAGCTGGCTAGGTTACTTCTGCAGATGAACCATCCCCACTGATTGCTTCCTGCTCTGGGATGGTCTGTATGTCAAATGCTCCGAATGGTCAATAAATAAAACACTGATTGGCCAGTGGCCAGGCAGGAAGTATGGGCGGGACTAACAGAGAGGAGAATTGAGAGAACAGGAAGGTGGGAGGAGACACTGCCAGCCGCCGCCATGACGAGCAGCATGTGAAGATGCCGGTAAGCCACGAGTCACGTGGCAAGGTATAGATTTATAGAAATGGATTAATTTAAGATATAAGAACAGTTAGCAAGAAGCCTGGCACGGCCATACAGTTTGTAAGCAATATAAGTCTCTGTGTTTACTTGGTTGGATCTGAGTGGCTGTGGGACTGGCGGGTGACAGAGATTTGTCCTGACTGTGGGCCAGGCAGGAAAACTCTAGCTACAGTTTCCCAGGGTCTCCAGCATTTCATTCCAACCCACTGACATTGCTGAAAAGAAAACAATGCTGCAGACTTGAGAAGTTAAAAAAAAAAAATCTTTCCTTTATTCTCAAACTTCAGGAATTCTCATGAAATCATTTCAGCATGCTTTACTGGGCTGTCCCAAACTCAGTCTGGGGGAGATGACCCAAGTCACATTTCACATTTTAATATCAGCACATTTTGTCTGCCTGACAAAAAAGCAGACGTGTGTTTGTGATTTTCAACTGAGTCCAGGCCAGGAAGCAATGGGCTTTAGTGATTCCAAGAGTAGTGAGGAGGCAGCTTTGTTTCTGCTGAGGGAGGGCAGGCAGGTAAAACTCAGCCCTCTGGAGGGCTGGATGGCATATCAAACAATCCTTCAAAGGTGCTAAGTGGTCACTAAGATAGACTCTTTTTCTACTTAACCCTTGTCAGAAGGGTTGAAGTCACAGAAGTTTTTCTGATTCAAAACTAAACTGTCAGAGTCCTGTGTCCTTCCTCAGCATTGATGGCATATTTGATGCATGGGAAGCCTTTCTCTCCCATCAAATCCCATTGTAGCCCTGCACCCTTTAGGGGAGTAGTACCCTTTTCCCTTTTTATTTTCCAATGTCTCCTTTGTGCTGTGAAAGCAACTGTAAGCTTACACAAGCTGGCCATTGATGGGTCTCCATTCATATGCTGACTGCGCCCCTTAGATATGTTGTGACCTTGAATGTGATCTTTGCCCTTTCTTTTTTTTTTCTTTTTTTTTGTTTGTTTTTCAAGACAGGGTTTCTCTGTGTCGTTTTTGGTGCCTCTCCTGGAACTCACTCTACAGACCAGGCTGGCCTCAAACTCACAGAGATCCATCCGCCTGGCTCTGCCTCCTGAGTGCTGGAATTAAACACGTGCACCACCACTGCCCAGTGATCTTTGTCCTTTCAACTCCAGTTTCTTCATCTGGCCAGTAGGATAGCAATGACCAATACAGTGAGAAGTTACATGTACTAACACCACACATACATAAGGTGGCAGCACAGAGCCCATGTTGGCTAAATACACACTGATTTAGTCTTACATCCCTACCTTCTCCATGCACAGACTTTGGGACACTGTTGAGCTGTGCTTGCTAATTTTATTGTCTTTCAAGTGTAGCTCCCAGACAACATTCCTGAAACATTTAAGTATCACAGCACACTGGTGGTGTCAATAGCTACTGAGGAGATACTTGGCAAACGAATGTAGACTTGGCCTGTCTGTATGGATTTCCTGTGCAGAGAGGTCAGACCACTTTCAGTTCAGGGCTGGGAACTAAGACAGTGAGAGGAGAACAAGAAGAATTTATTTTATTTTTATTTTCTTTTTCAAAAGTATTTTAATTTTATTTCTTTATTTATGTGTATGTATGTGTACCTGTGTATATATGTGCACAAGAATGTAGTTACCTGCAGAGACCAGAAGAGGGCGTCAGATCTCCTGGAACTGTCAGACATGAGTGCTGGGGTCTGAACTCTGGCTGTCTGCAAGAGCAGAGAACTCTTAACTGCTAGACCATCAATCCAGCACCAAAGCCAGAATTTTAAGGGCTCCGATTTGGAATCCTCACATTTCATTGCTCAAGCACAAAAAAAAAAAAAAAAAAAAAAAAAAAAAAAAAAAAAAAAAAAAAAAAAAAAAAAAAACAAACAACAAACAAAAAAAAAACCAAAAAACACACACACAAAAAAAAATCATGATTTAGAGACTAACCATTTTGAAAGACTAAAGCTGAGGTTGAATTTTGCAAAAAGAAATGATGCCTCCCATCTAAGACTTCTCAGGGTGGGTAGGGCTTCTGTCTCGCATTGATGTATACAATTCCCAGACATCCAAACTCCATATGGAAAGCACACTGCTTAGCTAAAAGAGTCCAAGTCAGCATTCCAGAGACATTTTATAAGGAAGCTAAAGTCTTTGGAAATAAAGAGCAGTAAAAGAAGGTCAGGTTCACATTCCACAGCAGTCCGCAGGGGCCTGTGCTTCTGACCCTTAGATGGTGTCGACAAGGAGAAGAACGGCTATTCTGACAGAATTAAATGTTACATAGGCTTCCTGGCAGCAGGACACAATGGCTGACTGTATCCACCCGCCTGACAAAACTGCACAGGCACCAGCTGCCGGGGCTGACATTCTGTGTACAAGTTTTTGGTGAAGCCCAGGGATGCAGGAAAGAAAAGGTACCACTTGGTATCCAGTGGGCAAAGACTCAGCATCAAGTGGCTGGTGCTTGTGCACATTCACTCATGGGCTAAATATCATATGTACCTCAAATTCCTACCACTGTTTAATCCATTGCTTAAAGCTCCCTTTTCCATTCAGTGACAGTGCTGTGGCTCAATTCATAAAATGAAATGAGACTTTGTGATTACACTCTATTGCCTTTGGGAAGACAGAGGACTTTCTGATGAAGAGATAAAGGGGGGGGGGGGGGACCAGAGACAAAACAGACATCAGGAACTGAGAACAGGGAAGCTAATCCAGAGTAAGCATAGCTTTGATCTCTTCTTTAGCTCCCCTCTTCCTCTTCTGATACTGTTAAGACTATTATGAAGGTGCAGGGAGACTCCTGGACTTAACCTGCTCCAGGATTCACTTGGCCTGACCTCCCCCTTGGTGTGGGCCTGAAGTCAAGCAATGTTAACCAGGACCCACCCTGCCTGCAAGGCAGTCCCAACTTTACCTTATAGTGGCTGTGTGATTCTGGAGTTATTCCAGCCTATACTTTTCCTCTAACTAAATAGATATGGAAATAGCATCATCTTCACAGGGATGCTAAGAGTGTTCAGGAGTACTCCTGATCTGTGGCAGATGCATTCCAAGATTACTCATGGATGTCTGAAAGCATGGATACTAGCACTGATTTCTGTATATGTCTTTTCCATCTATACGAACACCTGTGACTAAACTTAATTTATAAATTAGGAACAATAAAAGGCTATTAATATAGCAACAATTTCCTCAAAAATTGTGTAGATATGATTTATCTCTCTAAAATAACTCATTTTATTCGGCCTTCTTGTAATATGATATAGTCCCGTGTCTATATGATGAGAAAAAGTGAGATGAATGATACTTGCATTGTGACAGTGTTAGAATACCACACAGGGGAACCTTCACACAAGCAGTGTGATAGCGAGACAATCTGATAACCAACGCCATTATGAAATGAATATGTGTGATGTCACTATGTAATTCAGAGAAGAGTGCATTTTAAAACTTAGGATTGCAAGAGCCAGAGGTTGTGGATGACTACATTAAAACAGTGTTTTCTAGGCACAACAGGGAAGTTGACCATATGAACTCATAGCCATTGTGGCAGCAAAAACAAGACCTGTTCAGGCTCAAGTCAGGCAAGATCTCAGCATGGAGGGAGTGAGGGGTTGCACAACCCTATCCCTAGCTGAGGAGCTATTGGTGGTTGATAGCTGCTGGGGACAGTGAGTTGGTTTTAAGGGTATGGTCCTTGGTAAGTGAACCACATTCTAATATTTGCCCTAAGCCACAATCCCAGGACACAGTGGTGCTGGACAGGTAAATAGTACCAGCCAGAGTGCTGGACCTTCTATATGGCAGGAACTCAACATATGTTTGCTGAATACAAGCCTGAAATACATATGTCATAACAAACAAGAATCATGTAAACCCAATCCCCACTCTTCTTCCACATGTTGATGAAGAACAATGTAATTTTCAGTATTTTTCATAGATGAACTTGCTTCTGTTAGGAGTTTCTGAGAGACACACATATGCACACACCCTGATTTCTGTCTTCCAGGCAACCCCAGGACTAACTTTGTTCACTTGTCTCCCAATTTGTCCAAGATCCCGAAGATTAAAGACAAGAAAACAAGACAAGGAAGGTACACTCTGCAGTTCATTTGCTGTTATTTCCTCAAGTTTTGGAAACCTTCAGTATTCTTTGCATCATCTGCATTTGAATGATGGCTAGGACATACCTTGCTGCTTTAATAATAGTTCTTTAAAATTCTCCTCCACCCACCCCCACCCTGTTTCTTTTATTCCAAGGCTTTTGTTATCAGAATTTCATTCTCTCCAGTGGGAACATTTTAGCGGCATAGGTTTATGGCTACCGTAAAGAAGAAAGTTTGAAAGGCAAAGCCAGACGTGATCTTCAGCTTTATAACAAACTCCTGTCAAAACATAACAAACCGCAGCCAGACATGAGCCACAGTGACAGAATGCAAGACCATAAAGATGATGGAGATCGGACAGGACAGGCACTTTATAGAAGCAAACACCTTCCTTGAAAGCAGATAGGGTGAGCAGAACACTGAAAAAACTCACTAGAAAAAAAAATGGTCAGAAGAAATAAGGACAAAAACATAAAATTCAAATGACAGTCCAGCCCAAGGAGATAAACCCAAGGCAGACAAAGAATCTAATTTTACTAAATCAAGCCGACATCTCCCCCTGACTTTAATTGACCCAGTAAGCTGGATCCTGAGCAAACATAAAATTAAGCAGCAGTTACACCCAGTGAAGAAATGAACTGCCAGTGTACACGTATGTGTTGAAGTTCCACTCTCCTAAGACGTACCTTTGTTTTATATAGGAACTATGTGATCATCCACCAAGGACACAGAGCACAGCATAAGGTGAGAGGTATTCAATGGCTCTGAGAATTATCAATGGAAATTTTTGGAGCTGAAGTTGTATCCTGCACTGTACACAAACACCAATTCAAGTTCCTGTACTGTCATGGGAAAGGAAGTATAACTAATACATGTGGCCGGTGAGAGTGCCAATCACAGCAAAACCTCTCCTATTAAGTAAAAACCATCTGAAATTAAAGAAGCATGGCTGCTTGCTGAAGTCCTTGGTGACCACAGCTCATAGGTTTTGAGAAATCCTTCTCACAGTCTCTCAACTGGGTATTTCCACTACTGGATATTCTTTTTGGACACTCTTTATTTTTTCTGGACAATGACTTCTTTTGACTACTAATGTGGTAACTACTTCCTCCATGGTCCCTTCTCATTCATACAGGCCAGATTGGCAAGGTTTACCTCTTGGGAGTCTCTGTGAACATCTTACATTTCCTGCTGTGGCTCTCAAGCTTAGATTACATCTGGGGAGATGTTGAGATACACAGATCTTGTCCCAAGTAGTATCTGGTTCAAGAGGGCTGGTGATATGACCAGAGTCTGATGCTTAAGTATGTTGGTTGATAAGGATGAGCACTTGATCTGCCTTATTCATAGTTACCTTCATGGGGTTTATTTATCAGAGCATATCCAATGAAAGTATATCTGTGCATCAGTATATATTTACCCATGTGTGTTATATATGGTGCACATATGAGTACATGCATGTGCATATCTACGTGGATATACGTAGACAAGTACACACAGTTATTAAGTGTACATGCCATGTTGTACTTGGCAGGCTACAGAGTCTGCTCAGCAGAGACAAGACCACTGATGATCACAGCCTGGAATGCTGGGTAAGTATCTGCAGCTTTGAGTTGATATCTCCAGCTCCCTCCACTGATAATTTGCTGGGAGAAGGGATAGGATCTTAGCAAAAATAATAAACATAAAAACGTCAGACTGTTATCAACAATAGGCAGCATGCTGACTGGCCTCACCCAGCCAGGAAGTCCTCAGGGCCCACCCTACTGAAGGTGACAGGTGCACAGCCTGAGCAAGGGACTTGAGTCACCAAGTGAGAACCTCCTGTGGTTAACACCTCTGTGGAGAAGATGAATATTTCTACTTTACACAGCAGGAGATGGAGGGGGCATCACTGTGAGAGTGTTTGGGGAAGCAGTTCTAAAAGGCACTCTCCTTTCTACCATACCAAACTCCACTTAACAAGTTCTGCACTTTACCCAAGGTTCTTTAGAGTGGGGCCTTCAGGTGATGAATTGCCTGGAGATGAGGGATTTGTAGCAATCCAAGGAGGTAATTCGTGGAGTCACCAGGCCATTGTGAGCATGTATGAATTGATAAGCAGGGTGATCATTTGTGCAACTTCAGCTTCTTGAGATATGAACAGTATCTCACTGGCAGATAATATCAGTTGTCATGCATATGCTTTTAACCCCCAGAGCTCCCTCTTGGTTTTGCAAATTGCTCGTGCATATCTTTGATACTTTTTTCTTGGTTTCATGGGGGATTTGGAAGAGTTTTATTCTTTGATCAGAGAAGTTTGTGTTAAAGAAAAGTTAAAAAGGAAAAAATAAAAGGTAGCACATAAAAACATGGAAGGCATGTTAAGACATATCACCAGTATTTTAAACATCATGGAAAATATTTTAAATGCATAATTTAATATCTATAGTCAAGATTGTGTGTATCATGCATGTGTAAAATATATTGTTTCTCTGACCAAATAATTATCAGGGTTAGAGTACAATTATTTGCTCCACTTCTCTGGACCCTGGATGTCCAAAAGTTTGAGGAGGGAAAAGGCCATATCTTTCCCAATCAACATTACATCTTAAATGTTCAAAGAAGTACCTGGCAGTGTGGTCAAATAATTAATATATTCATTTCTCACACTGACTTCCTCCCATTGGAAGATCAAGTGGGCTTGGAGACAAAACGGTCAGAGAAAGTTCTGGAAAAGGGACCTATCCCATGGAGACTCAAGCAAGAGAAATTAGATAAGAGCAGAAATTAGTTCAGAGCAGTTGGAATTATGAGACTCAGACCACTTAGAGGAGAATCAATAGCAAGTTAAGACGAGTACAAAGAAGGCAAGTTGAGAAAAATAAGGAACATGTGTCCATTGCAACACTGTATGGCTAGGAAGTAGGGTTTCCTGACTCTGTAGGTTCCCTGTCTCTCTGGCTGCACTCTCTTCACGTGGGGAAATAGCAAGGGGAAAGACTGACGGAAACTTATCAGAGAGTTTAATGCTTCAAAAGAAAATAGGCATGTGGGGAATGGCCCTTTCCTTATTTATTATTCTTGCATACAAGTTCTACTGGGAATGTGTATGCTGCCTGGTTTCCCCAGGCAGCAAAAATCAGTTTGTAGTAGTGGTTCAGTGTGTTTGGCTGCCTATTCCATGATTCAGTGTTGGGAAAGGACTTAGTCTGCTTTTCCAGTAACTGCTTATAACATAATTATACATGGTATCTTTTATATTTATTGTCTTAATTGTCTTATTTCTTAATTGGTTTGGATCCTATGGATTGAAAAAGATCCCCCCAAAATTATTGGGAATCTGAATTTACTACCAAATAATTCTGAGGGATAAAAGAAATTTTAACTTGTTCCATTCCACAAATACTTTTTACAGTCCTACTGTGTGTATAGAATGATGCAATGTTTCAGAGTGACTATAGCAGTAATCAAGAGATTTTAAAGGCAGAATGGGGTACATACATAATATTCTATACCCAAGACAGGGGATATCTGTGTGTTGAAGATAAGAACTTTGCTCTGGTATTGATCTTGGTCTCAGTCTTCAGAACAAGGCATATCCTCAGACATCATAATGGGATGGCTGCCTAGATGAATAGATGGATGGAAAGGTGGGTGAATCGTTTAAGACAGAGTGTGGTGGTTTTTAATGAGAATGGCCCCCATAATCTGAGATGTTTGAATGTGTGGTCCCTAGTTGGTAGAACTGTTTGAGAAGGATTAAGAGTCATGGCCTTGCTGGAAGAGGTGTGCCATTGGGTTGGGCTTTGAAGTTATAAAAGTCTATGCCACTCCAGTTAGCTGTCTCTGTCTTGTGGTTGTTGTCTCAACATTTGAGCTCTCAGCTACTGCTCCAGTGCCATGCTTGCCTGCCTGCTAACATGCTCCTCGATACGATGGTCATGGACTCACCCTCTGAAACTGTAAGCCCCCTCTAAAGTGCTTTCTTTTATAAGCTGCCTTGATCATGCTGTCTCTTCACAGCAATAGAGGAATAAGTAAGGCATATAGGAAGATGGGTATTTAGAAGAGCATAACAATCCTCCTTGTCTCAAGTGAGAATAGCAGCAGAATAGAGAGGACTTGAGCTTTCACAGTCATATTCCTAAATAAGTTATGAAAATTTGAAGGATTTCCAAGGTAATATCGTAAGGATTTTCCTAGATTACTGTTCTAGTTTGATCTGTTACAGTGGTGAAACATTCCAACAAAAAGAAGCTTGAGGGGAGAAAAGAGTTTATTCTATTTATACTTACAGATCACATTCCACCACTGAGAACGTCAGGGCAGGAACTCAAGAAAGGAACTTGAAGCAGAAACTATGGGAAAACACTGCCTACTCCTGAGCCTGTGTTCAGTTAGCCTTCTTATAAAGCCTAGGGCCACTGACCTAGGGTATCACACAGCCCTTGATGGGATGGGACCTTCCCATCAATCAGTCAAGAGAGTCCCTCACATGCATGGTCACAAGCCAATCTGGCCTTGGCAACTCCTTGATTGTGGTTCCCTCTTCCCAGGTAGCTCTAGGTTGGGTCAAATCGACAACAATAACTCACCAGGGTAATTATTAACCTCACTTTAACACTAAAGAAAAGAGGTTTGGAAGTAAAGACAAATGACATAACTAGGCAGGTTGATTACAAATCTACTCAAAGAGCCTCGTGCTCCATTTCCCCATGAAACTTCTTAGCTCAGAAGGTCAGTGTAACCACACAACCACCACTGGTGGCAGAGAGAGCTACTTTGGTTTTCTTGAATGGGCCAGGCCATACTTCGATAACCAATAGCAGGGGCGTATTTGGAACCAGAGGATCCACAAATTGGACTACACCTTCCTAGAGATAACCATAAAATGAAAACTGTGCAATGTCTGGTGCCTAGGAAACTTTCATTAACTATTGGTTAAATGAGGTACATGAAGCAGACACATGTTTTAAAAAAGAAACCCAAGTTTGTTACAGGTCACGGGTAACACAGTGGTTAGAGTCATGGGACCCAGCGGTGTTGACATTTCCCTTCAGCATCCAAACTCCTTGGACTCTTCAGAAGGCCTCGGGAATTAAGAACAAGATGTCTATAACAACCGCTACTGGCCAGATTCATGTGGAGTTCAATCATTCATTGAAGACAGAAAATATTAATTGGTTTGAAGCAGGCAGGAATAGAAACAGATTGAAATGTGCCAGAATTTACATTTCTAAAATTTTTTTTAACAGTCTAGTTGTGTTTAATCTCCTCTGTCAATATTCATATCTAATCATGAAGAAAGTTAGAAGGAATTTTATGATCCTGGTATGGAGTAGGAGCATTTGTTAGTGAAGAAAAAAAATCAATCTCTGGTAATTTTGGAGACTCAAAATTATACCAAAATATTGACATATGATTCCCACTGTCTCAAAGTATGTGATATTCTATAATGATTTGAGTTCTGATTAACTAAAGAACTGTCAGTAACTGACTTCATTATGTTTATATTTCTGTACCCATCTATGCACACTTAACCAGCCCCAAACATTACTACTGCTACATTCTAAAGCCAAATCTATGAACAGAATTCAAGATCCAAGAAGAGCTGCCTTCGTTTACTTGTTCACCCCTGAATCTCCAGTACCCTGTCGTCTCGTTTCTGGCACAGAATTGGAACTCCATAAATATTTGCTGAATAATAAATAAATGATGACAGTAATGAATACATCTCATGAAGAATAACTGGGGGAAAGATGAGGAAGAAATAAGATATTCTAAGTAAAAAGGACAAATTATTCTGCAAAGATACACCTTTAGTTGCATAAAATAGATGACTATCAGGGAGCTGCCAATGTAAACGATACTAAGAGGTTGCTGAAGATGGAAGTAGGGTGGCCGAGGAAATCAGTGTGCAACATACATGCTTTGAAAGTTGCTTAAAGCATTATGTATATTTTATAGAGACTCAATACCTGCCTCCAATTCACCTCTGCCACTATCAGAATTTCCAGTATGCATCTGTAAAATATTATGGCCCAGTCCCACAGAGAAAAGAATTTCATACTATACTAAACTAAACTTTCAAGTTTCTGCACTTTACACAGAGTTCTTCTTCTAACTAACAGTGTAACAGCAACAACAGCTTACAGTGCATTGCCACCCTTTCACACTCCTTCCTGCTTGTTTTAGCTTCACAGATGTACCAATATCACCACTGAAACTAAAAATGATGTTCATAAAGAAGATTTTGTTTGGTGAATAGATTTTAGCTGCTCTCATGAACACATAAAAGGTAATAATCTAAGGGGCTGGTGAGGCGGCTTAGTGGGTAAACATGCTTGCCACCAAGCCTGAGTTCAATCCCTGAGACCCTCAGGGCAGAAAGAGAGAACTAATTCATGGAAGTTGTCTTCTGACTTCCACGATCATACAGTGGCACATCTGCATATACACATATAAACACATGCACACAAGAAAATAAACATAACAAAATTTTCCTACAAAGAAATTTGTGACCTCATGAGTTGATATGCTTCAATGGATATCAGGAGCCATTTCTACCATCTATATGCATCATGTGATGTCATGTTATAAGCCTCAGATACAGAGTATAAAACTGATTCTAATGTATGTAAGTGAATAAATAAAAAAATGAAAATAATGTTAGCAACTGACAGCATTTCCTGGTATGTGCCATTCATTGGATTTAGTGTTGTGGTCAATCTTTCTCCTCCAACATTCTCAGCGATTTCACCCAGAAGATGTTATTATACAAATTTTATGAGAAAAGTAAGTCTTAAAGAAACATGTGAACATTAGATTGCAAAATGATCCAGTCAATCCATCATACGTCTTGAGCTACCTCTTTTGTTGTGCAGGTAAGATGGTCATCAGACTTTTGCATTTTGGTTGAACTATGAGCACACTGGAACCTCTTCCCCACTCCACTGTGATACATTTGACATCAGCAGTAAGCAGTAAAAGTGCTGCTAGATTCATACCCTTTTGTGAATTAAGGCTACAAAAGGCAACTGGTTATTACTTAAATATTGAAGAGTTTACTTTTCAGGGTAGCATTTCAAAGACAAACAAGCCTTTCTTTGAGATGGTTCAAAGAATAAACCACATTTACCCAGCTGTGGAAAGCATCTTCCTGTGGCTCCCACAGTCTTCACAATAGTCTAGACTCCTTGCAAGGATCTTTTACACCTGGCCCCACCATTTCCTTTTCCTTTTCATTCTTAATCATCTTTTTATTCATACATATACATGCACAATATGTGCGTGCGTGCATGAGTGTGTGTGTGTGGGGGGGGTGAGGTTGACATTAAGTGTCTTCTTCAGTCACTCTCAATTTTCTATATTGAAGCAGGGTCTCTCATGTGAACCCAGACTCCCTAAGTTGGCTAGTGTAGCTGGACACTATGCTCCAGGGATCCCCATCTCTGCTCCTTGAACACTGGGATTATAGGTTGGCCACTGCACCCACCTGGTATGTACACAGTGCTAGAGATCAAAGTCTGGTCCTCACTATTGCACAGAAAATGGAATAGCACCTAGGCCATCTTCCCAGACTCCTCTGTCCTACAGTTTCTCTTTGCACTATCATGCTTCTCTGTGTGCCTCTTCAGCCTTCCTCACATCTGAGGATGACATGCACTCTTGGTTTTTGCAGCACGGAACTTTTTCAAGGTCCTCTGTGCTCTCTAGATCTCTCTTACTTCTGAGTTTTAGTTACTGGTGTTTTCTCTGCTTGGAATGTTAATTCTCCCCTTAAACCTCTCGGGAATTTGGAGAGCGCATCCCTTAGCAGTTTCTTCCATTCTTTTTGTTCAGTAGAGCCAGTCAGAATCGAGCTGTTTATCTTTTGGTGCACTCCAGAAGATCACAGGCTGGCTGAACTACACCTCTGATTCACTACATTATCCTTACAGTACTAGGGACAGAATGCACTGGATTCATATTTGCTATATGAATGAGCGGCACGTTGAGGCCTGCTGGGAACTCACCCATGAGGACAGCAGCTTGCCAATAGGGCAGGCCACAAAAGCAGTCCTGCACATAGTGCAATGTTCTGACTCCTAGGAAGATATTTTTAAGGGAAGCAGTTTGAGCTTCACAGAAAATACCTACAAACTTAAGCAAAGTCTGAAAATTCACTTCTTTTGATAGGAAGCGAGTCTTGACCACAGCATGTTGTTTTAATTACAGAATCCACCACTGTAAAATGTCCTAAAGATCTCTGGGGCAGCCAGTCAGTCCTACTGCCCACCACATGTACATGGAACCCCATTCCCTTTCAGTCTGGGAACTGCAAAATGTCCTTGTGGGAAGACTTTGGAGACAGACAATTCTTTCTCGCACTCTTGTTTGTGATGGGATGGGGAACTGGAATCCTGAATGTCTACTTGGTAGCACACTGTAGATGCAGACTAAGTTTGTGTGCATTGTAGTATTTTATAGACATCTTAACCCCATGAGGTTGGACTATGATCAATTCATTTGTATAAAAGAGAGAGCTGAGGAGCACATTTTAGAAGTAACTAATATAAAGTCTTACACTACCGGAGAAGCTTGTGTTTTTTCTTTACCTTCTATGCTCAAAAACCCCATTGCCATCAGAATATATATATATGTATGTATGTATGTATATGTCTCAAACTTCCTATATCTCTCTGGCTACACACTTCAGTTCCATATACTTGAAAACCAACCGGGATCCCAGGGAGAAAACAGGCAGGGGCAACCCACCCCTATTTCTGGGAGTCAACTCTCACAGCTTCTCTTTTATCTCACATCATTACCAATATCTTACATTTAGTGGTACAAAACCTTCCTAGAGAAAGAAAACGAGGCTAATTACTGGCCCAAGTTCACACAAACACTAAATGGCAAACAAGAAAATTCTTTAATCTCGCTGCATATCTGTTTCCTCATTTAAAAAAGAAAATTGTGATGGTCCGACCACAAGTAGCAGGTAATACCATCATAAGAGTGCCTCTTGGTGAAGGACCATTTCTCTTGTATTGGAGATATAAGCCTCAGTAGACATTCTCCACTGTAAAGGCATGTTGGGACCTGGAGGGGAATGGTACAGAAAACAGACCTATTACTAGTTCACCTGTAGTCTGGGTCTCCTTTATAGCCAGACTACAGGTGGACTAGTCTGCAGACACTCCGAATCAAACACAGGGAGTCTTATCTCAGCTCTGCACAAGGCAGCAGCTGCTGCTATTTAAGGAATTCTCCCGGGAGGATGCCTGGAGTGCCCTCTCTCAACACCTCCTTCCATGATGGCTGCATATTCATAGCCAAAGCTTCTTGACTGTGAGACACAAATCATGAGTCACTTTGGAAGGTCAGAGATGGAAATATTATTTACTCCAGTGTCATCCCTATTCTGTCCATAATTCCATTTTCCCTTCTGTACATTTGAGTTTAATGTGCAAGGAAAGTAAAAAAAAAATCTTTGAAGATATTAGAAATATATGGGTGGTTTGTGCCATGAGAAGCAGTGTGCTTCTGTTCTCCAGGACAAGAACACACGACGATGTTAACAGTAGACTTGCCCTGTCTACCCTTCTGTAAAACTGTCTGTTCTAGGGCATGGAGATCCTAGTTTGCTTTCTAGAAGGGAGGAAAGGAGAGCTAACACTCATATATCACTGTGATCATGGCCATCATCCTGATAATCAACTATTCTAGTTAATTTCCTATCGATGTGTTAAAAAACATTCTGACCAAAAACAATTTAAGGAGGTGTAGTGGCTTAAATGTGGATGTACCCTGTTGGCTCAGATATTTGAACACTTAGTTCTCATTTGGTGGTGCTGTTTAAGGATGTTTAGAAGGTGCAGTCTTATTGGAGGAAACATGCCACTGGGGGTAGACTTGGAGAGCTTAAAGACTCCGTGCCACTTCAGTATTTCCCTCTCTGCTTTGTGCTTGTGGTTGAGATGTGAACTCTGAGCTTCCCAGTCTTGCTGCCATGCCTCCTGGTGGCTGCCTCACTTCCCTGCCATGACAGACTCATTCCTCTGAAACCATAGCCAATAAACTCTTAGTTCTTTAAGTTGCCTTGATCATGGGGTTTTCACACAGCAGTGGGATAATAAGTGAAAGGGAAGAATGGATTTATTGGCTTACAAATACAGGTTGCAATCCATCATTGAGTGAAATCAGGATAGTAGCTCAAGGCAGGCACCTGAAGCAGAAACCATGGAGGAGTGCTGCCTGGTAACTTGCTCTCTGGCTTTCTCATAGGCTCATGCCTAGCTAGCTATCTTTTAGGGATCAAGAACTCATACCTGTGGATAATGCTGCCTACAATGGGATGGATCCTCATGTATAATTAATAATCAAGATAATCCCTCACAGACATGCCCACAGACCAAACTGATGAAGATAATTATTTGATTGAAACTTATTTTCCAGGTGATTATAGACTATGTCAAGTTGACAAAGTTAATGTTAACTGGGACAATCATCATTATCATAATATTTAGTTACTATTTGTCATGTATCAGGTCTCTTACACTCATAGTATATTTTTAACAGGTGAAAGAAATAAAGGCTCATCAAGACTAGACTACTTGTTCAAGTTCATTTAAACATTAAGTGACAAATAATGAGATTCCTAGTATGGGAGTTAATCACCTCAGTGGCTCAGGTATTCACACCTGGAGTAATCCCTTTTATTTGGGAATGATTTAATGAATCTCTTCTAGCAATAGAACAGAATATGTAGAGGTGGTTGGTCAACACTTTGAAGATTAGAGTATAAAATGACTGTGGCTCAGTCAATCAGAGAAAGCCAGTTGTAATATAATGAATTGTACCATGGATCTTGGTTTTCCAGTTCATTGATAACTAAGACCCAGGTCTGCTAATAATCATGCATGTGACCCTAGAAGCAGATCCCCTAGTTGAGTCAAGATGTATGGAGTCCCCAATGACACCTTGATTATAGATTTGTAAGAACTACTGATCCAGAGGCCCTCAAAAAAGATATTCCTGCATTCATAAGCCACAGAAATTATAAATTAAAACCAGTGTGTGAACTTATTTAAAGATTCCCCCAGAAGCCAAAGGCTGCTAAATGAAAAGTCTGATGCCAGACGTGAGATACCTCACCTCAAATTATTGCTTAGGAATGTTGCAGAGACCTTCCAGAACAATACAAGCTATTGCCACTGCTCTTGATTGCCCATACAAATTCAATGGCCCTATTGCTGAAGACAGAATATACTCTGGTCACAGGACATAGAGGAATCTAGTTGGTACTGACCAAGAAGCTTCTACCTTGCTGACTAACATTTGTTGTATTGGAAGGTGTTATGCAGTCTTCTGGGTAAATTGTCATCAACAGTCTTAACCAACTGTGAAAATGTGAACTATAATAATGACTCGTATGGCAAAATATGACCATGAGTGCAATAATGACATGGAAGTTATGGGGATAACCAACTGATTCTCATTAGATTTAAGGCTCGCACAGGAGGAAACATATGCCCGCTACATTAAATTTGGCCTAGAACCCACAGTTGGGGAGCTCAAAGGTTCCAACAGTAAACTTACTACTATTACTTACTAAATAGATAAAAATACAATGCTGCCCTAAATCACTATTTCTGTGTCTGGAGCTTAGTAAAGCTCTCAGTCATCATCAGAGAAGCTTTTTTTTTCCCCCCATTTTTTCTTTTTTCTTTTTTTTGTGGTGTACAATGGTTAGTTAACACAGACATTCATAACTAATCAAAGTACAGAGAATAAATGTCATTGCATTACTCAGCCACCAGTGGGACATCACTATCATCCCCTCTCTACAAAATACCTTAGGGACCATCATGGAAAGGGGCTTGGAACGGCTGAAAGGGGCAGTGGTCAGGAAGGATTGGAGTGAAACTGGTTTCTGGACATGACAGGACCACCACACTCAGCACACACAGCAACTATGGCTGCCTGCACAAATATTGTATAAGATAAGGCCAGTCAACATTCTGGCATGGAGGATGGGGGGACTTATCAGCCCTTATCCCTGACTGAGGGCTATCGACAGCTAATGGCTTTAGAAAAGAGAGAGAGTCAGTTTTTTTAAGAGTGTCGTCTGTGCAAAGTGAACCATGCTCCAATAGAAGGCCACATATCAGTGAGTATATGGGCACCACAAATTGGATTTAGTGGGTTAGGTTATTGAAGGAGGACACGAAACAGGGAGAGATGGGAATGTGGAGGAATAAATCTGGGAAGCATTAAGAGTGTGGGGGTGAATATGAAAAAAATACACTGTATGAAATTCTCAAAGAATTAGTAAAATATCATATTACAGTTATTTACTTCATAATGCTGCAAGTTAATATGCTAGGCTCTCACTTCTAACCTCATGCCAGTGATGGTCCTCAATGGGAAACATTGCAACAATCCTGAGGGTTGTGGAAAAGAAAACCATGGAAGAGAATTTGTTAGGCAACTCTTTAATGGTTTGACTTTATACTCTGAATGATTGCTGGCCTCTTAGGAGAACCCCAGAGGAACACAACACATAAACTGTGAAGCAGTGGGTCCAGTTAGTATGAAAGCAGGCCTTTTCAGCTAGATTGTAGCCAGGGTAACACTGCACAAAAGTACCAGGATATAAAGGCCAGCTGTGGGTTGAAATAAGCTACATCTGCTCAAAGGGAGCCCCTTCTAACTCACCAATAGGCTTACAGTGATATGCTTGTTATTTTACCATAATCACAAGCAGACTAGGACAGGCTTTACAAAACCCAGGGATAGTCCTGATTATGGCAACACTGTGAACATGACCCCCATCATTCAACTGGGTTTCTTCTGTATTTTCTATTTGCATATCCTTGGTTAAAGTCTTTGGGAAAATCCCAGGCAAAAAAATCTCAATGATGCTAATGATGACAGCTAGTAGAAAAGCAGGGTCATTTTTTCTAGAAAAGAAAAAAAAAATGTTGGTAGCTTCAAATCTGCAGGTATTACAGGAAGTTAAAAGGAAAAATGAATTGTATCCCTTCAGGGCCACCTGAAGGGTATGAATCAATGTTGGCCACTGAGATTGAACATGATAGTCTTTAAGGGAGACTGAGTGACCTGTGTAACCTCTTTCCCCCACAGCTCAGAGTCATGGCAGCTCTGACTTCTTGATTGGTTGTATTGTGTTACATCCTCCCAGGGATCACACTGTAGCCCAGGTAGGCCTGGAACTCAATGGGCTGCCCAAGACCTCAGACTCATAATGATCTCATACCTCTTGAGTACTAGGATTGCAGGCATGGACCAACACATCCAGATAACTTTGTTTTCTTTTCTTTTTTTTTTTTTTTTTTTTTGGTTTTTCGAGACAGGGTTTCTCTGTGTAGCTTTGCGCCTTTCCTGGAACTCGCTTTGGAGACCAGGCTGGCCTCGAACTCACAGAGATCCTCCTGGCTCTGCCTCCCAAGTGCTAACTTTGTTTTCTTTTAAATATCTGTGCTATGATTCCTTCAGAGGCAGAGCTGCCTGAGTAGGGAAGCCTGGGAGATTGGCTCTGTGCCTTAGTGGCTTGGGTGTGGGGCAAGTCACTAGGGATGTATATATTTGGGCCATGGATGATAATGACAGACCCAATTCCACAACTAGACAGAGGACAGTAGTGTGGTGCTGGTGTCCCCTATATCTTCCATGTGGTTTCATCACTACAGAGTCTTGATCCACATCCCTTCAGCTCAAGCCTCTTGAGTTCTTCATATAATGGATCCCACCAGCTAGTTAGATCCCAGAGAATTTGTCTCATTGTCTAAGTGTGGTACGATGGAGTTCTATGTGATCTGACCAGCTGCACTTGCCTCTAATACCACCAAGAATCCCTTTCTTCCTTAGCTTCAGAGCCTTGTAGCATCCACCAGAGTGGACATCGTCCCCTAACCACACCACCCCCATTTCCTTCTACAATCTCCATATTTCTCACAGATTCCTGCACACCCTTCAAAACTCTACTCACACATCATTTCTTCCAAGAAAACTTTAATGGTTTCTTGAGACCTGTTGCACCTCAGTATTCCAGACCAGGTTAGAGGAGGGAGCCACCTGTGCTCCCCAAATAACTGGCAATATTTGTTGTTCCATCCTCTGCATTGCTTATACAATGCTCATCTGCATTGAAGTCTTTCTTCTGTATCAGTCGAGAGTCCTGTTATGCAAGGCCAATAGCATTTATTTCTGTATCAAGTACACACAAGAGGTACTCAAATACACAGGGGACATAATACTCCAGACACTTGATTTCTTAAGATATGGTTTACTGGGGAGCACAGTCTACTGATGTGGTGATATTTTATTTGTGCTCTCACAAATAAAGCTTGCCTGGGGATCTGAGGAAAAAGCCAGCCACAATATTAAACACAGAGGTCAGGCAGTGGTAGCACACACTTTTAATCCTAGCATTTGGAAGGCTAGGATTCATTCCGATCTCTGTGAGTTCAAGGCCACACTGGGAGCAGAGCCAGGCATGATGGCACATGCCTGCTGTGGGATGGTCTGTATGTCAAATGTGTTGCTGATTGGTCAATGAATAAATCACTGGTTGGTCAGTGGCCAGACAGGAAGTATAGGCGGGACTAACAGAGAGGAGAATTGAGAGAACAGGAAGCTGGGTGAGGGAGACACTGCCAGGCGCCACCATGACAAGCCACATGTAAAGATGCCGGTAAGCCACGAGCCATGTGGCAAGGTATAGATTAATGGAAATGGATTAATTTAAGCTGTAAGAACAGTAAGAACAGTTAACAAGAAGCCTGCCACAGCCAGACAGTTTGTAAACAATATAAGTCTCTGTGTTTACTTGGTCAGGTCTGAGAGGCTGTGGGACTGGCGGGTAACAGAGATTTGTCCTGACTGTGGGCCAGGCAGGAAAACTCTAACTACACATGCCTTTAATCCCAGCACTAGTTAATCATAGAGATCTGGAGGTCTGTACAGAAAGATAGGAAGTGATAGAGCTAGGCGGAAAGAGGAAGTGATGCAGCTGGGCAGAGAGAGGAAGTAAGATGGCAGGGAACAGAAAGGTATATAGGAGTGAGTATACTGGAAGCAGCTCTCTCTTGGACTGAGGATTTCCTAGTGGTAAGAACATGGCTGCCTTCTTTTTGCTTCTCTGATCTTTCAGCTTTCACCCCACTATCTGGCTCCAGGTTTTTTATTAATAAGACCATTTAGCAATTCATCTTACAGACTGACTTATGAAAACAGTCTGGATCCCCAGAAGTGACATAAGCAGACAAGACGCTGATGTCAAATGAACACACATACATGGTTTTTGTGTTGAGCTCTGCTTCTTCACTGTACAAAAGCCAGTAAAGACCCCATTCTAATCTCTGTGTAGCAGGTTAGAAAAGCTTACTTACCAATGGGCCACAAAGACCCTGAGCTCTGGGCGAGCACAGAGAAAGGGGAACTAGGTTCTGTTTCCAATGGTTTCGGGTTAGTGGAATGGGACAGTGTACCCTGCTAGCACTTCTTTCTTTAGGTTTTAAATACTTCCATGTAAGCTCTAGGCAAATATGAAACATATGGGATGCATTCCTCTGACTTGACTCATCAAAATGTTGTTTGCGAGTATTTTGTCTATTCTAGGGAGCCCTGGCATTCCTTCATGGTCCCAAAGCCCTTAGTGGGGTCCACCAACATGGATGGCGTCACTTGATCCTCTGCAAGAGTTTGTGCTATGTGGAGTTTCCTCTTCCTACTTTGGAAGCCCAAGCTTTACTCTCTCAGTGACCGCACATCAAGTGTGTTCTTAGGAAATAGAGGCTTGTATCAAGTGGCTTTTAATGAGTGGAAGGGTCCTGGTAATACAGATAGTGACACACCTTGAGTCCTTGCAGAGATTAGGATTGAAGGCACATGCCATTTAACATTCCACCACAAAAGACTAACATTCCAGCTGAGTTACATCAAGGCTCAAATCCTATAAATCATGATTATGTGGTCTAGACTTTACAGCTAGGATCACTGAGGTTAAGACACTCTACTTAAGTCTACCAGGAATTCCACACACATGCAAGGAAACTAAACCATCCTTTGCTTCTCTTGCCAACAGTTCTCCTCTTCTCCCAATCTCACCAAGACAGAGCAACTGGAAATGGAACATCTCAGAGATGATAATTCATAAGCAGCAGGCTCTAGTATCCCACCTCAACACTACTCTTAACTGAGTAGATTAAATGTGTAATGTTTCTGATGCAACACTGGGCATTTAGTAGATATGCTGAGCTCTAGACAATAAGATTCTTTAATTTACCTGAAGACCCTTCAGGCTGCACAAAAACTTACATTTATGTATTTTTGTTTCCAACACTGCATCTTTATCTGAGGTTAATAATACAAATCATTTCATTACAATAAATCCTCTTACCTTCATAAGAGAGGAGAGAGGGATGGGCAAGACCGGGGTGGGGGTTGAATCAGCCAGGAACCAGAACATTATAATGATTGTAGAGAGATGACATGTTTTAAATTTTATAATTTATCTAGGTGCTACAACAAGCAGAATGCAAAGCTTTGCAGCCGCTGAGAGTCAAAGCAGTTCACGTAGGATTTGCCAAAAGGATGGGCGAGAAGCTGCTTCACAGGCAAAGCAGTATGCTTGGCCTGCAGTCGAAAGATGCACTGTATTGAAGTTTACTCTGCAATTTGTACTCTGTGATCGCAAGAACAAGAACAACAAAATTCTTGCTAGGAGTCCATTTGGACACACTTTAATGGAAATCAGAAGTCCCGATCTGATCCCCAGCAATGTTGGCACTCCAATTCCTCAGAGCTGCTTGGCTCTGGGAAAAATAAAAGTCCTATTGTTATAAACCATTGCCTTTGGGGACACACTTCCCTCCAGCTCAGGCTGGATTAAATATTCGCAGAGTCAGTTTTGGTGGAGTCTCAGGGAACGAGGCTTCTGTTATAGAACCTGGGGTGCTTTCCTTTTCTCTCCTAAGGAGCCAAATGCTCCATGGAAGTCTTTCATGGAAGTCTTTGCCTACCTTGACGTTGTTTTCAGTTGCTTTTTTTTCCCCCAGGGTGGATGAAAGAGAGCTGTTAGTTATATAAGCATTTTATATGAATGTGTAAAAGACATAATGTGGCCACTCATAAGGTAAGGATGTCTGATGCATCAATTTCATAAATGTTGACAGAGTGCTTCCTCTGGGCCAGGTGCAGGGATGACCAGGCCAACCAGTGATCCCCATCTATCCTCTTGGAGTTGAAAACCTATTTAATAATCAGGTGCTTCATAAATCATGTATAATAATATGCTGTGGTCAAAGCTACCTAGAGAAACCTTGGGTTCTCCGAGGTTCTCTGGGTATGATAAGGACACTTAAGTACAATGGGGTCCCAAACAAACTAATGAAAAACATGGGACAATAGCATGGGGATGTATTATTCTTCATTATCTTAACCATGGCCATTTCTTGCCCTGTTCTTCCATAGGGAGTCCGCAAAGAGGTTGTGATGACAGACGCTTGTAAAACAAAGTTGAATGAAGCGCATCCCACCTCAAAGGAGAAGGGGATGAGTGAATTCAAGCCCAGGCTTCCGAGCTGGCTCTGTCACCCAGCCGTTTGACAGTCTGGATACCAATGCGTTCATTTCTCTGTGCTTCATTTTCTTATATTTGCAATGAGATATTAACAGAATCAATCTTCCTTATGGGACTAAGTGGATATGAGGATTAAATGAACTGATGCAGGTTAGAACAGTCCCTGGACAAAGCAGGGCTTTGTGACTGAACACACAAAATAAGGAGTCTGTACCCCAGAGGGACAGACAGTGACAGCATGACTAACGGAGGGAGGGTGCTGCGTCACTAAAGAAGTAGGGGTGCAAACAAGAGAAGCATGTGTCTCCCTAGAAACAATGTCTAAGTGAGCCTCAATTTTGTCCTCATGACTACAGAGCAGAAGGGTCAACCTCACCCAGCCAAATCCAGCCATGGTTAGCTAAGACAGTAGGCAATATCTGGAAAAGGGAAAACTTAAAGAACTCACTAAATGGAAAAAACAAAAACAAAAACAAAAGACAAAAAATCCCAGATGAGCCAGCTCTAATCATACAAAGTGTCAACTCTTTCCTCCCATGTTCAAGTTAACTTTTACTGTGTCTGTGTCTTCCTAAACCTTCCTAAACATTTCACACTGCATGATCACAGGCTGAGTCTTTTCCACTGGTCCATTCAATTGAACAGGAATTATTTAGTGAATTACATTTGCTTGAAGAGCACAATTCTGGGCTCCAGCACACAGAAGAAGGCAGCCCACTCTGCGTACATGCACAGGGTTGATCGGCCTGCCCACTATACAAACAGGGCAACATACTCATGTAGTGTGTTCAGCACAGTATGCTCTGTTGTAGCAACAGTCACAGAGACTTGCACAGGTAAGCATCCTCCACCTTGGAATTTGTCAGATGTTGCTGGGATGCATGGTATCCATATAATAGAAGACAACCATGAATTCATTCTAGGATCCTTCACTTTGAAATAAATTCCAAAGCAGCTTTAGAGAGCTGCATAGAAGCTTGGTAATGTTTGCTCAAGGAGGAAGGTAAATTAAATAAGAATCCTACTGGCTTGGCTTTATATTTCTCCTTCTCAGTAATGACATAGAGAATTTATTCTGACTAGAATGTTTCCAACATTGTCTGCAGGGAAAAAAAATGGCTCCAAAATTTCTGTTGTCATGCAATATAATTTAAAGCTAATTATGTTAAATTGGATCTATTGAAATTTGGCATGGGTATAGCTTGGCTTCAGAGAGAACTCTGAAATAAAAGTCAAAGACAGGTGTAATATTCCAAATACCAAACTGGCAACAGATAATATTTAATGAGAAAGGGATACCAATTACAGTGAGAGAAAATAAATACAGAAGGTGCTGGGACCAAAGGAACTGTTTTATTTTTTTAAATGTTGAGATGAAGTACTCATTTCATATTAAATTTGTTTCCTCAACAAGTAAGTAGCCAGAAACCTGGTATTGCCCTAATAGTAGAAGACCTAAAGGCAAGGGGCAGATATAACATGCCATGCAGGGGTGACGAGCATGGTATAAGACAAAGATGACCAACAGAACAGGCTGTCTGCTCGTTTCTCAGTGACTCAATGATATTCCAAATTTGTTGGGTGGTTACACAAATATCATCTATCCACTGATGCCACTTCTTGTTAAACACCAATTTTATGTTACTCTATTATATATATATATATATAAATATATAGTATATTGTAGGTGAATATACATACAAATACACACTGTGTGTGTGTGTGTGTGTGTGTGTGTGTGTGTGTGTGTGTGTGTGTGTGTGATAGACTTCTCCTTTCTAGCACATTGTCATTTGGAATATTAGAACCTATCACTGTAATCATCTGTTGTGTCTCTTAAGATCATGATATGCTACCAGGAATACGAGAGCAAGTATTATTTTTTGGGGACATGCAAAAATATTTGTAACAAATATATGAGCTAACAATGTAGTGGGGAAAGAGAGGAGTAACTAGACAACTATGATGTCAGCTGTTATCATAATTTTAAGTAGTTAATGGTTAACTGGCATATGAAAGATGCTCTAACGTGCTGGCCTATTTAGGGCAGCTACAGATAAGTCCTTGAGTTTTTAAGGAGGAGAAGCCAGCCATGTTTATCAACTGTCTTTGTGGTTGTTACCCAGGTCTGTTGGATGAAGCACAATAAGTGTATTCAGGCTTTGACCAGTTTTGACCAGCCATTTCCCAGGCATTGATAAAGCTTGGTTATGGAATGTCCCTCAAAGTTCCATATGTTCAAGTGATAGCTTTTCAGAGTGGTGATACTGTAAGTATAGAGCCATAAAGAGGAGGGACCTAGTGGGAAGCCTGTAGATTATTCTGGACACACCTATGGAAGGGATTGTGTGCCTGGAGTTCTCTCACACTGTCTTTCCTTATGGTCTTGAGTGATAAGCAGTTATGGGTCACTACATGTTCCTGTCATGATGTGCTGACTTGTAAGTGTCCCCAAAGCAATAGGAAAAGTGGACTGGAATCTCCAAAATAAATATTTTATACAAATTATCTCATGTTTGTTACCATGATAGAAAACTGCCAAGCACAGACAGTATTATATCCATTTATTGTGTCATAAGATATGGTTCTCATAACAGGATCTACAAATTAGATGGTGTATGGTTATTCCTGATTTATAAATCAGGACACTGAACTCTAGAGATGAAGCAGCATGCAGGTCTTAGAGCTGGTAATGGATAGACAGTCAAATATATTGATTGCTGAAGTTCTCGCCTACAAAGAGATCTGCATAAACAGCCTTCGTGTGTGTGTGTGTGTGTGTGTGTGTGTGTGTGTGTGTGTGTGTGTGTGTGTTGTGGGGGGGTAAAGAGGGGAGAAAGAGAGTGTAAGAGAAAGAGAGAGTATATATGTGTGAGTGGGTGAGAACATTGAGAGAAAATGTGTGTATAAGAGTATGTGTGTGTGTAAGAAAGTGTGTGAGCCTGTATATGAGAGTGTGTATATGTGCAAGAGTGTGTGTGTATATGTGTGCAAGAGAGAGTATGTGAGAGGGTGTGTGCATGAAAGAAAGAGTATGTGCATATATGAGACAGAGGGGAATGGAGAGAGGGAGGGAGAGAGTTTTCTACTCTATGATTATACATGTAAGGCAGAAAAATACCTGCTCCAAATCATGATGGGAAGTTGAAAGCTATAAGGACAAGAAAAGCCGATGCAGGAGACAAGTTGGAAATAGAGGGACATTTTCTTTCCATTTAGATTTGATTTTAAGATGGAAGGAGGAGAAGAGGGAGATGTTAATTATTTGATGAGTGGACAGTATTTTAGGAAAAAAATCACAAAGAACGTTTCAAGAAGAGCATACTTCATTTCAGGAGATGGCAGGAGGTCAGGGTATGAGGAGTGTCTGTGACAGACAATGTGTTCTTCCTTGTGAATGGACCAGGAAATGAGAGAGAAGGAAAGACTGAAGCTTGTGATTGAGAGTACAGGACCATGGGTGGCTGTGCTGAAAAAGCAAATAGTTTAGGACCAAAAGGAACAAACCAAAGTTGCAAAAGAGGGAAGTACCACAGAGGAAAAAGAAGAAAGAATTCAGTGAGTTAGGGGCAGATATCTTAATACCAAATGTCATTAATCAGAAGGGAAAACATCAACAATAACAGCAACAAACAAACAAAGTGATAACTGGGATAGCCAAAGATGTAAAGGGGCCACCTGTGGTGGGATAAAATTTAAGATCAGGTGACTAAGAAGGAAACAGATATTTACAGGGTTTGAGCATGCAGAACTATCAATTTCAAACTTGTTTTTGCCTTCCAAAGCCAACTGCTTTGGAGAAGTCAATTATTTGATTGAAATCCTAGTCTCCCTTACAGTAGAGTGGATGTTCATGCTTACAGCATCATGTCATGAAGGGAGTCTGAACCACCCTGGAATGAGAATAAGATAAAAGGAAAGGAAGGATTTTTGTTGTTGTTGTTTGTTTGTTTTAAAGAAAGCATCTGGGTGTGATAGCACGTGCCTGAAATCCTAGCACTGGGAAGCTGAGGCAGGAGGAATGCCTTAAGTTTGAAGCCAGTACAGGCTACAGCGCTAGAGTGATATTTTTGTCTCAAAAAAAGGAGAAGGGTGAGGAGGAGGAGGAAGAGGAAGAAAGAAAGAAAAAGAAAAAAAAGCAAACAAAAAGAAAGATAATGTCGTAGATAAGCCATTTCTAAGAAAAAAAAAGTGGAAAAAATGCTCCATAGGAATTTCATGATTCAGATCTTGGTAAAAAAAAAAAAAATGATGTCAGCAAATTAAATGCCCAGTAACAAGATGATAAAGTGTCAGAGAGATAAATGAAGAAAATATAACCAGAGAATCTAACAAAGGACATTAAGGACTAAAAGAAAATTGCTACTGTTTCAGTATCACTCCTGGGACTTCTTTTCCAAGGATCCAAATTCAGGGTCCAGTTTCTGCCCAGTGTCCATGGCTCCCCTCCAGGTGGCTGCCATAAACTATTTGTGACTGGCTCTCCCAAGGAAGCCCACACACTATTGTTATAATTGTGTGTTCATTAACTGTTTACTTTGCCTATATCTTATGCTAAGCTCTTGGAAGTAGACATGGGGTATGGATTCCTGTTACCACTCATAGGTGGAAGTAAATCGTTCATAATGTCTAATGGATAAAAAGACAGCTAATTGCCATCAAAATGAAAGCAATGTATCATTAGGTTTGAGTTGAATAAAAATAAAATACTGGGTTTGACAAAAAGAAAAAAATTGTTTGTTGGTGGTGGTCATGTTCTTTGGCTAAATGGCAAAGTTGGTTAAACACCTGTGCCTTAGAATAGGTTGCCTACTCAGTGCCCTGCAAAGATGTCTGTCATATCCTGGGCATGAGAGATTGGCACATTCATTATGATGGCTTTCCAGTAAATGGCAGTAACTTTCTTGGTCTAGACAGTGAGAGTATCACAACAATTTTCCAACACATGGAGAATAGGTGTCCTGAGGGATGGGTACTTCCCTCTTAATTCCATGGAGGCTCTACATGTGCAGTGCTTGAAGCACAGCATCACTGTGTTCCAGTTCTAATTCTCTTAGTTCTTAGTTTCAGGATCCTGGAGATGGGATGTATCTGCTCTGGAGATTAAGTTTGTCATCTACAAAGTAGGGTTGATAGTAGTTTCTTCCTCAGACCAGTATCAAAATGTCATTAAGACAATGCAAGCAAAATATTCAGTGTGACAAACTGGCAGAAAAGAACGCTGAAGAATAATTTACTATCATGATAGTACTACTCTTATTTAAGTGGTCTCAAGACCCATTGTCTTAGTTAGGGTTTCTATTGCTGTGAAGAGACACCATGACCATGGCAACTCTTATAAAGGAAAACATTTAACTGGGGCCTGGCTTACAGTTCAGAGGTTTAGTCCATTATCATCATGGCAGGAAACATGCAGAGTACAGGCAGACATGGTGCTGGAGAGGAGATGGGAGTTCTACATCTTGATCCTCAGGCAGCAGGAAGGGAATAGAGACACACAAGGCCTGGCTTGAGTTGCTGAGGCCTCCATGCCTGCCCTGAGACACTTGGTCAGCAACATCACACCTACTGTAACCAGGCCATACCTCCCAATAGTGCCACACCCTATGGGAGCCTATGGGGCCATTTTCATTCAAACTACCACAACCATATTCCTTTCCACCTTTCAAACCAAGAGGGCAGATTATTCTCAAAAGAAAAAGTATGCAAATCACACAAATCATTCTTGAGAATCCTTAGAGTTATTTCAAACTAATAATTTCAAACTATTTTGTCTGTTCTGCACATCTGCATATAGACATCTTAGAATAAGCATATTGTTGTCTTTAGTGGTGGGTAATTAATTAATGATCTCTTTTTTAAAAGCTTAAATAAAAGTATAAGTAAGTGTACTATACAAATAAGTGTATGAGGAGACTTGTTGCAGTATAGAGTGTCAATTCATTTATGGGCTTGTTTTCCTTATAGATCAAATCTAGAGATGCATTTGGAGAACCAATTCTTTTGTGCAAGGGCAAACATAGTACCTAAAACGCTCTTTCCCAGTTTTGATGGTGACTCCTACAAGAAGCAGCTCTTTTCACTCACTGCTTCTTGAGTTGTTTTCTGACCATATTTTGTCAACTTGTCAGTTGCTCAGTGTTTACAAACACCTTCATTGCACAGCTGTCTACAGTGTACAGAGGAATTCACTGTGCTGAGTACAATTAAATCCAGTAGCTGCACTGGAAGATGCTTTGTTCTCCCATAGGACTTGAGGAATACATGGGAGGAGTACTCCTGACATGCTGGCAAACTCCAGTTTTGACAACATTTCTTTGACTATAGAATGCCAAACAGGGTTGAGAAAGAAATGGTGGCACTTGTGTTTTGACATCCCCATGTGCCAAGTGCTTCTTCAAAGAAAGATGATTAAATGCCAGAAGTGCATACCTTCATCAAAGAGCCTGACATAATCACTAAGTGTCCTTAGAGATCCATGAGGTTCACAGTGATAAAAACAGGCATTAAGAGAATTACCATACAATCCAGGAATATCACGGCTAAGTGAACACACAAGAGAAATGAATGCAAATAACCGCGTTAAAAAAAAGTGCATTGCTAGGCACACTATTCAGAGTGTATATAAAATGGACGTTTGGGCTGAGGACGTAGTTCCTTTGATAGAATGCTTGTCTGGAATGCAGAAAGCCCTAGGTCCGAGCTCCAGCTCTCCACAAACCCATACCATGGTGCGTGCCTATAATCACCCCCATTTAGAGGTGGAGACAGGGGGATCTTAATTCAAGATCATCATCAGCTACAAGATGAGTTTAAGGCCGACATGAGCTAGATATGACCCTGTTTCATATAAATAAAATTTAAGACAGAGGTAGGAAACTGTGCTTTATGCTGACAACTTCTCATGAACACCAGAATCCAGGGGTAGTTCTCAGGTCTATCTATATGACACTTCATCCTGCACATACTCACACAGACAATACGTTTTTTTCTCTCTTGCTTAAGAAATCACCACTCACCATAGCCACTAGCTTTTGTGGTTTCAGGAAAATCTTCACAATTTAACAGATAGAAGATTGTTCATACCACAGATCTCAGCAGCCCTGGTATCTGATTTTGTATCCTTTCTTTATGAAGTTACAAATTTTCTCCTCTTCCAGGGAAAGCATACTGTGGCTTGTCTTTGGCATGTCCTCTATGGCCAGCATCACTACTCTTTCATTTTGGGACCGTTATGAAGTAAACTAAGGGCCACTTGAACACAAGTGCTAATGTGCCGCAACAGTCATTCTGATACACAAACTTCTAGGTGACTATTGAGCTGGTAACATATGCAGCCTAGACTCACTGAGCAAAGTGATGGTTCACGTTCTGCATGGGATAGTGTAGGAGCTAGAGTCAACCCTGCTTTCTTAGAATGGTGAACAACTTAAACTTTGTAAATGGCTTATTTCAAGAATCTTCTCTTTAATATTTTGGGGATAGTGTTGACCATGGCTAACTGAAACAAAGGAAAGCAAAGCTAAGAATAAGAATATGAAGCCTTTATGATATTCTCAGGAGTTGGTTTGAGAGCACCAATATCCTAGCAACACATTTATGATTATTCCATGCTGCTACATGAGTAAAATCATGAGCTTGTTGAAATCCATTGTCAGGACTGAGTGGCCATGTGCATCAGGGTAAATAATGGTGATCCTTCTTCCATGATAGAATGAAAACAAAACCATGATTCTACTTGCTCATGGGAAAGCCAAGGGAAGAATGAACACATCCCTATTTCAAATGTCACTGCTTAGGGGAAATCCTTTCAGATTTCAGACTTTATTATGTGCATAGATATTAAGGAAAGGTTAAAATAATGAAAAGGTGGAATGAAGAGTAGCTCTTGGTCAAGGAACCAACTGAGAAGAGGTTCCTGTGTTCATTTCAGAAGCAGGTGCAGCATTTTCTGTAGAACAGTTGACTAAAATGTGTGTCCCAGTGGGACATGTAGAAGTATTGCTGACAGTCCACGATATTTTCTCATATTCATGGGCTCTATTCCTGAAGCTAAAGCAAAGAGCAGTGCATCTCTTCAGGACAAAGAAAAATTACTTACCTATCAGGCCATGCACATAGATAGAAGAGATAAATATTCCTTACAGACAAATATGTTCTCAGTCAGTTTCAGCCATGAGTTGTAGTAATGTCTTAAAATACTGTTTGGAATAATCATGACTTGGGCAGGTTTAGATAGCATGATATTAGTTATTAGTTTATCTGTAGGTATGCATGTGAATCTGTAAACTCTCATAACAATAATAGAGCTGATATTAGTCCAGAGCTTCTGCAGGCAAGGACTGCTGTGAGCCCTCCAGTAGACATGAAGTTGGCATCCTAGACTTGCCAACTTCAAATGAGGAAACAGGTTAAGAGTTTGTGTATGGCAATGATGGGATTCAGAGGGTCTGGATCTGCTCCAGCTTTCAGAATACCTGGGATGTCTTAATGAGTGCATCAAGAATCTTGTAGGTTAATTTACCCAAATGTATGAGAGGCAGCATGATGTTGCTGTGTAAGAAGAGTTTGGTACTTGGATCTAATGTTCTCTCTGTCTCTGTCTCTCTTGCTTACACACACACACACACACACACACACACACACACACACACACACACACATGCATATGCACATGGATGCACATAGTTTTTATGGCAACAGGTCTATATTAAAAAATCCAAGGAGGATCTGGAGTGATGGTTCAGTGCTTAAGAGCACTTGCTACTCTTGCAGAGGACCCAAGTTTTGTTCCAAGCACACGGCATCTACATGGCATCATACAATCATCCATAACTCTAGTTCTAGAAAATCTATCACCCTCTTCTGATCTCCGTGGGTACTAGGCATGCACACAGTGCTAGCATACATGCAGGCAAATAACTCATGCACAGAAAATAAAAATAACAAATTTTCTAAAAATAGCAAGGAAAGTAAAATCTTACAATTATGTTTTCTTTAAATCAAACAATTAAAATTCTTTTATTAAAATTTAAGCATTAAAATAAAAAATACACTGAACAATTAGACTTATAGAATATGTTTTCAGGGACCATTAACAAACTTATACTTCACCACAGGGGATAATCTAGCTAAAGTGCAACTGTTACTTTAGCTTGTCAAATAATGCTGTCAGTTTTTGACAGCAGGAGTTCTGAGTAACCTCCCTCGTAGGGTTGTGCCCAAAGAAGCTAGGCATAAAGTTTTAAGTTGAGATCTGGTATCTTACCACAGTCTAGTTAACATAGGATTAATATTTTCCTTTTCTACATAAAAATGTAGTTTTCTAAGGGATCATAAATTTTTCAACAGCAACTGTCTGATTTCTGACTGAAAAAAAAAGTCAAATTATTGGCTTGAGCTAACATTTTTAAACTCTGCCCTGCTTTGTACTTACTTAAAACATCCCAACTTCAGAGCCCTTCCTCTGTGAATTAATCATGTGCAGAGTACATGGCATTGGAATTTAGCTATAAATATAAATGAAATGGCTCCAGCTATGGCTGACTTCAAAAAAGCTAGAGCGATTTGCAGTTTTCAGGGAAAAAAATAAGAAAGAGAGAAATTTTAAAGAAAAAAATAGGGGGGGAGTTGAGAGGAGTGATTAAATATAATAGAGTCTTTTTGCATTCAAATGTCAGACTTGTGCTGAATATCAACTTTATTCCAGATACTCAGCAAATCAGTTTATAAGTAAAAAGTGTTGAACGGTTTTCACTAGGCTCTTTCATTTCCTTCCCACTTCATCTATGAACCGGACAGTGAGAAAGGAACCTACCCATTTGGATCATTGGGCCAGATAAGCACATGGCTGATGTGAGAACTGTCTGGTACCACCAGGCCAGTGGGTTTGTCAAGCTGGAGAACTTTGCAAACAAATGGGAAGGGCCTGAAATGAGTACATGGTATCTACAAGGCCAAGGACATACACTTTATACTAGATTTTCCTTCCAGAAAAACACCTTGGATGAGTTTCTAGAAAGCACTCTCAGTTACATGGAGTCTGTTTTCAGATCTGGTTGATGTCTTCACCTCTGCTCATGCCTGTAGAACTGGAATTTGAATTTGGGGACCACACTGAGTTATGGTTCAAGTTGTTACATTGGTTAGTTAGTAGAGGGGGGGTAACAAAGTATGCTATGTAGACCTTGACTTAAACACTTAACTGTTGTGTGGATGAAATGAGAACATCTATCTGCTTTTTGAGATCAGTGAGAAAAGCAGCCAAGATCAGCTGTCCGTGTTCCAGACACGTGGCTTATATGTCATGATTCTGGTTAAGGACACAGGATGAATGCTGTTGATGCATTTATTTCACTTCAGAAATCCTAGGAACTCACACTAGTAAGCAATGTTGAACACACTGCGCAAAGCAAAATGATGGAAGTTATGTTGAGAGTATTGTGGTAGCAAAGGAGAGAGCTGAAAGTGCCTATAAAGTATGCCAAGGGTATGAGTTACTTTTCTGCTACTGCGATAAAACACCATGACCAAAAGCCATTTAAAGAGGAGAGGGTTTATTTTGGCTTATGGTTCTATAGGGATAAGAATCCATATGATAAGAAGGTATGAGGGCAAGCACAGGCATGGTGTCAGAAACAGGAAGCTCACAGTCCACATCCTCTGTAAGCACAAGCAAAGAGAATGAACCATAAGTAGGTCAAGGCCATATACTCTCAAAGCCCAGCCCTAGTTACTTACTTCATCCCACAAGGCCCCCAAACAGCACCATGAACTGGGAACTGAGCATTTAAATTCCCCAAACCTATGCTTTCTGGTTTGGGGCTAAATAATATATTTAGGATCCTAGGTAGCTTGAAGAAACAAACAAACAAACAAACACAACAAACAAAACACACAATTCAGAAATTCAATGGCCAGCCCTATATGTATCTCATCTCCCTGGTCTTCATGGACCCCTATTGTCCCATGTGTGTGGTAAGGGTTGCCCCTTCTTTAGATTACAAGTCACTTCTGGGAAGCCCTTACCCTAGCAGCTAGACTTCAGTAGCACCCCTAAAGCTCCATCGGTTTGTGAGTTTTCATAGAGAAGAACTGGTCTAATGAAGCCATCGCTAAAACACATCGGGTATGAGGTAGAATGCCTCAGTTATTTGCACATTTTAAGGGACTGGGGCTACTTTGGTGGCAGCTGATTATATTCAATCATTCATGCAGCTCCCCTGAGGACACGGTTTTTATTTTTAGAGAAACCTCCACTCGCTGACTGTCGGGAAGGGAACACTCAGGAGGAGCTATCAGCAGTCATTTGTTTCAGTAAACATTGAATATAACATATGCCTCTCAAGTAATGTGTATCCAAACATACAATTTACAAATAATTAACATCATGTTAATTAGTCACATTAATTTATGCCACTTTGTGGAATTATTTCCTCAGAGTGTTTAGGAACGCTGCCAGGAGCTTGAGCCAAACAGTGTGAAAATGTGCCTGAAGTTAACTGTTGTGAGTGGCTGTGAGACACAGCTTGAACAAGTTGTCCCAGGCCCCTGAGGCATATCAGAGGCTGCCCCAGCTTTCTAGCTACTGAGAATTCAGTGAGATACCACCTCGCACTTCCTGCTCCAGGTCTCTTTGTTGTGTTTTGCTTTCTGCTTATTGTTGCTGAGTGCCCACTGCCCAAGATACTCTGCTGGGTACAGAGGGTGAGCCAGGCTGAGTTTTATATACGGCAGTATTGTCCTGACAGCAGTTGTCTTCAGATTTCCAAACAACAGCAACGACAATCAATGACTAGGAATTATTTTCCTGTAAGCAAAGCTCTGAGAACATAAAATGGCAAAAGCAACATGCTAATGTTTCAAGACTTCTGTAGGTCTTATCTATCTATTATCATTATTTTTTATACTGACTTATTCATTTGCGGGGGCACACATATGGAGCTCAGAGGATAACTTGCAAGAGTCTCCTTCCACCATGTGGATCCCTGGGGAGATCGGACTCAAATCATTAGGCATGGCAGTAAGCTCACTAGCTTTATCTGTCTTTGAAACTTTGGCATCTTCACAAGGACTGAAGCCCAGTTTCCAACAGTGTGTCAAGAAATGGGAGAGCCTAGCCAGGCAGTTCAGATGATATAGAAGGGGAAGATGTTCGGAGAAAAGGGGCTGGTAGAGCAAGCAGATAGGAAAACAAACAAAACCAAATCACAAAATGAAATGAAGCTAAGAGGATGGCTTATGGGAATATGATTGGTCAGGGTAGTGTGAAGGGCTTTTGAGCTGGGCTACTGCAATGGGCTGTGGGTAATCCTCATAGATCTGCTCTGGTCTACTTTATTGGGACAACTTATTCAATAACAGACAATGGAGCTGAGTTCTCTTCCTTTACTTCTCAGTATGAATTACAGATACATCTAGACACGACACAGAACCCAACCATCATGACTCTGTTTTAAAAGAAGGCATAGGAAACACATTGGTCATTATAAGTTGATCATAGATACAAAGGTTGAAATCTATTAACAATCTATTTTTCAAAGGACCAAAGTTGAAACCAAAGCCCCTGTGTGAAGTTTAGTTTAGGTGAATATGTGAGCATGAGAATGTAAGGGATCAGGCAGGAGGAGGGCATTGTGGACAACAGAAGCAGCAGTTGACCAGGGGAGCTGAGTCTCCACATTTTTAAAATAATGTTAGAATTGGTTATTAGCATTTTCAAACCTCCAAACGCCTGCTTTGTCTATTTATGCAGAACAGACCACTCTAAGCACCACACCCCATGAGAAATGTGGAGTGCGGCAGAAGATAAAATGAAGGGAAGTGAGGACAGAGGGCACTAGGGACACACTAGGCAATACCAGCACCCAGCACCATTGCAGACTTGTAGGATACAATCATTCTGTGGAAGAAGCAGGTGTATGCCTGAGGAGATGGTACAAAGAAGGACATAGATGCCAACACTCACGCCCAAATGAAGCCCAGGGAGATGTTGTGAGATCCAAAGAAGCCATGTATGACCCATTTTAAAAGTGAGAAAAATTCATGCAAGGAGAATTCTTCACCAGGACCTGTTTCTAGCTGTCTTCATGGTGAAAGTTAGGGCTCTCTTTCCATGTGGCTACATTGATGTGCATAGAGGTCATTTCTCTACAAGAAACTTTTGACTTATTGGTATGAGAACCATGGTAGAGTAATCATGGCTAATAACAATAAATATTAAAGGCTACTTTAAAATTTTTATTTAGGGCCTATTTGATTCACTTTAACTTTGATTCAATTTGGCTCCCCTTAATATTTATCCAAAAAAATGTTTCAGAATTCCCAAGTTGTGAATACATGAAAGCTCTCCCCTAATATCCAGGAAACCATTGAAAATATAAAAGCAGCAAAAAAATCATCCTAGGGTTTCAGGACGTTCCACAACTTCAAAGAGAACCGAATGAAATCTGCACCTATTTTGCACAAACTGAAATTGCACTCGGTGAGAGCAGCCCTTCTCCCCATGCAGAAATCTGAAAATGCATTTGAAAAACTAGATCCATATTTTAATTAAAAGGGACCATTCTGAGCCCAGCATGTGGAAGTGTAGCATTAATATTTGTGACTCTAGCCATGGGGGACAAAGGGGCAAAGAGGGTCTTCCACAAGCAGTGGGAAGTCAAGGTTGATCTTTCTTGAAGCCCAGAGTCTCACAGACATGAAGGGGTCTGCTCTTGCTTCAAAGTGCTACCCAAGGACAAGGGGCATTGATGGAAGGTCTGGACACCCAATCGGGTGACTGGAGGGATCAGAGTTTAAGCAGCCAAAAGTGGATGTTGAACAAAATATTTCACGGATGTGCATGGATGTGCACAGGTAGAGCAGAATGTATGTGACAACCAGCACCTACTCCACCATCACACAGTACATTAGTGAGTGTCACTCCACAAGCACACAGATTTTAAAGCCAGGGCCATTTGCTTCATGTGCTCCAGGAAGCTCTCAGGTCTACCAAATTTCAAAAGCTTTTATTGGTATTATTTGTTTAACGGCAGAAGCAACCATTGTCAAGCAGTACCATATTAGGGCATTTTACATAAAAATGAACATATTAAGCCAATTGGTGGCGGTATCGTCTCAGTGCCATAATGCAATGACAATGGCTGGCAGCCAGCCTTGGCCTTCTCAGTACTGCTGGCTTTATGGGCATGCATATTTAAAGCCTAGGAGCTTAAAAAGTCACATGCGTAGATGAATTAATTTTTCTGTGTCAAATGGATTGTTTCCTTTTTCTTAAAGAAAATGTTGGCTGTTCTTCAAGGAAACATGTTTTAAAAATGGAGTCTGGCTTTCAAAGGGTTGGACTTCATAATGACTGATTTATTCACTGACAGAATTTTAAGATCATTTTAGTTTTAAATAGGCCAGAATGTAAGAGCAAGGAGGAGGAAGGACAGGAGGGTATTTAGAACTCATCCCAAACTCCTCACTGGTTGGAATTGGCTAGAAGAGTCCCAGGCAGAGAGGCTCCATGTTAAATTCCTCCAGAGCTGCACTGTCCAGTGAAGCAGCTGTCAGCTCCACCCAAGCACAGAGCATTGACCATGTAGCTTAATAACACAGAGGAACTGAATTTCAAATCTTAGTTCATTTTAATCCCTATAAAATGGATTTAAAAGCTGAAGCAGCTCAAAACACAAATTCACCTTCATTTTAGCTTTAGTTTACATTGAACTGTTATATAGCACAAGGTGGTATTGTATGAGTCCTGTAGTTTGATCTGAAAAGTCCTCTATGGGCCTTTGAGTGTGTGCTGTCTAGCTGGTCGTGCTGTATTGGAAGGCATGGAGCTCTTAGCAGGTAGGATCTAGCCGGAAGAGCAGGTCACCTGGGGATGTGGCTTTGATGGTTATACTCTATCTCTGGTTCCCTGAGCCCACTCTGCTTGCTGGTTTGCTGTGACCTGAGCAGTTTCTGAGAGGTCACACTGGTGGGAACTCAGCCACATCTTTCCAGCCATAAGAGACTGAAAGCCCCCGAAGCCATGAGGCAAAACAGCCTTTCCTCTTTTAAGTCATTCTTTCAGGTATTATGGTCACAGCTATATATTTAACTGATATATTTAGTGAACATATTGGCTACATGAGTTATTTATGCACATTTGGGCACATGTCTGTCATCAGATATTTATTGAACTTAAAGTGTTTTATTACTTTATGCTATACATTACTGCAATGTGATTACTTAAACATTTCATATAGAAAGCATAATTTACAGGAAGACCTATATAAGCCACAATTAACAACTAAATAGAAATTATGATTTTAATTGTAAATTATTAAATGTGGAAGGGCTCAATGGCTTATCAGCAAAACCTGCTTGCTGCCAAACATGATGAACTGGGTTTGATCCCCTGGATCTATATGGTACAGGGAAAGAATTTACTCCAGAAGGTTGTTCTCTGACATTCACACTTGAGCCTTGTGGCATGTGATGCATGTGTACATGTGTGTTCACACACACACCCACGCATAAATACATAAATAAATGTAGATTAAAAATAAAATGAATTATTAAATTGATTTCTACTGAAATAATTGTAGACAGATTACAAAATCTTGGGTAGCACGGATGTAGAACCAGCAGCCAGTTCTACAGCAGGAAAACTTAATTGAAAAGATTAGAAGAAATATCACAGATTTAGGAGGAATGTCAATTGCAATTTTCTGCAACATAACAAAACAAAGCTGTTTGTTGTGTAAAAAAAGATGTTAAAGTAATAAAGTAGACAATTTAAAGAGATATTTTAGAAAATACACAGTAATTTGGAATAGACATTTCTTTTCAACACTAAAAACAAACATGTTGCTACTAGAAAATGCAGTTCCTAGAATGGGATTGCTAGAAAATTTGAAACTGTACATGTGGTTGGCATTACATATCTGTTGGCTGTTGTCATGGCGCCAACAGATGCTCAAACTTCTAAATCCATCTGGAATCCCCATCAACTGCCAGTTACTCTATGGCCATTGCCCATCACTTCCCGCTTGCTCTGTCTGACGGGTCTCTGAGTTTAGTCTTACCTCCTGGCCATCCGTTCTTTATGAATTTCTCATGATGGAAACCTGATTTCATTCCAGTCAGCCACAAATAATGTGCAACACCTACAAGACTTTAATAGACTGGGCACTGTTTCCTTTCTACTTACTTTTCTCCTTTCCAGGCATCCACTCTGGCCTGCCTTCTATTTCTTGAAATATGCCAAGCCGATTCCCACATCAGGACTTTGAACCCATTCTCTCGATCTACAACTCTTTTCCCCATTAAATATGTGTTAGGTGAGTATCTGAATGGAAGAGCGTGGGGATAGAGGTGAGTCGAATTTGATTTTTGAACTTCATCTGATGTTATTCATTCCTCCATCAACCTCAGTAGACATCCCTTACTTGATCTCCATGATGACAGGTACTAGGCTAAGCACTGAGAAGCCTTGTTTTTAAGAGGAGGAAGGAAAAAAAAACCCTCTCCATAGGAAATAAAATGCAACCTATTTTCTGTTTCTTTTCTACAAAGTTACAGAAAAATGGAATTTATCATCAGCAAAGTCATTGCAACTATTTTATGTTATAAGTACATTGAAAACAAGACAAAACAAAAAACTAGGGCTCAACTAGATGGTATCATAAACAGAATATATAAAGTTAATGATATTATGAGTTTCAACTTGGGCTAGAAACAGAAATAGAGAAACTCCAATCCAATCAATAGGATTGAAGAGGTCAGCAGGGTTGGTTCCTCTTGGGCAGGGGATAGATCTCATTAAGTTTGTTCCTTCAGTGCCAGGTCTACAGGAGGAATTCAATAAATTCCTCCTAAATTGAAATCATCACTTACAATAAGCCCTTAATAAGACAGTGAATTTATTGAAGGCAGAGTGGATACTACTAGGCCTTAGCATCCTTAGATCTTCAAGTATACCAGTTTCCTAACTGTTTTGTGCAATATGGCCCAAACCTTCAGTTCTAGACTTATCAGATGAATAACATGAATGAGCAAGACAAGCCAGACGTATACATCAGGAATAACGCAAGTTGGAGGATGGGAAGAACTCTCTACCTACAAGAGCCCAATATTGATAGAACTGGCTGTTTTTCCCTAAAGGCTAATGTGTAGGTCTTTATTTGAAACCTTCAAGTTTGAAGTATTGGCAGTTAACTCACAGTGTCTGAAAACATTGTACAGAGCAAACCATGGATACTAACTACATTTGGCCCCCAGGTGACAAGATTCTGACCTAGCTGCTAAGCCAGCCCTCCACAGAGGAGGCACCACCGTTTCTCTACATCTTCCCAGCCTCCATGGATGGTGGGGGCATGTAACCCCATTTGTAGGGAAGAAGAATAAGCATAAGAATAGTTAAACAGTTTTCTCAGGGCCACACACCCAGATAGCCAGCAAGGTTATGACTAAATGTCAAAGCAATTGATTTTCACAACATATTTAGCTGTCTTCCTGTTGAATATTCTGAACTAATTCTTCAACAGGAAACAAACAATCCAATAAAAACAAACAAAACAGTTCTTTCACTGAGAGATCCTCAAATGGACCCTGATTCAAGGGGTCCCTTTGAAATGTGAACAGCAGCACTGGGAAATACTCTGCACAGAGACACATTCCTGCACGCATCAGGCTTTCTGCCTTCCCGTGGAATGCTCTTGCAGCCATGTAAGGAAGACTGCCCTTCAGTATAGAAGTCACACGCAAAGAGGAGGCCTGCCATACAACTTGGCAGTTTGATCTTTCTCTTTGGTTTGCAAAGGCTCATTTTCCAGACATGTGTTTCTGCTTAGAAGTGCACAGAGGTGGATAAATCACCAGGGTCGCCGTCCCTGGAGCTGGCTCCATTAACTTTCTTGGCATGATCTCACCATTGAAGTCAACATGACTTAAGAGTTTATATAACATTTTATTAGGCTTTAATCCCCTACTTTCCCTGAATTTAAATGTTCATCTGTTGGCTAGAAAATGAATGTTACTTGTGAGTCAAAGACCAAAGTAGCCTAACTTTAATTTGTTTTTAATTAACTTATTCTGCTCATTTTGATTTTAAGCAGGAAAGGGGAAGTTTTAAACATTCCTAAAGGAAAGATCCTGTGTGTGTGTGTGTGTGTGTGTGTGTGTGTGTGTGTGTGTGTGTGTGTGTGTTGCATACACACACAAACCATGATGTAATACACCTTATGAAAAACTTAAGTAGACAGAAAGTAAAGGCTCAAGACAATGAAGAAAATAGGAGCGTTTACTGGAATTTTTAGCCAGACTGGAGCAATGACTGCATTTGCCTGACTTTGTCTTCTGCTCCTGAACCTTTTGCTCTATAATCCTTACCAGACTTTTCTGTGTTCAGTACTCTCATTAAAAACAACTCATCAAAACTCAATAACATTTTATTGTTTGCACAGAATCTTTGGACCCATAGATCTTGCAAGGAACAATTTCGCTTCTCAGAGTGCAATTAACAAAGTCTTGGAAGATGCTTTTGGTTGTTGTGATATTAGTGGGTAGAGGAAAGTATGACAGGCATACCATGAGGAAGAAAGAAAGGATGACAGATGACAGTCTGAAAATAGAGTGGTTGAGCAGCCCTCTCACACAGGACACGGGTGCTTATATCCTGCCCTTTGTATTGGGGTTGAGCATTGGTAATATCTCCCATTCTTAAAGGGAAAGATACAGAATTTAGCAGGCAAATCTCAAGAGCTATGTTGTGTATCAGCCACCAAATGTCCTTAAGCAAGACCCCTAAGCTTACTCCGGCTGACTGTCTTTACTTATAAATGAGGGAGAGAGAGCACATCTGACTTCACAGGGTAGTGGCTCAGCCCACAACACGATGGACACTGGGAGCCAAAGCAGCTTGCCATCACCATCATCACTACATCTTATCCGAGGGGTTGAAAATGCCCATGTGAAAGTGACAGAGCTTCCTATTGCATCCACTCACTTCTTCAATAAAGACCTATTGTACAGCCAACTGTACAATATATATGCTAATCACCCTAATGGGTTGTGGGGTAACAAACACAAGCAAGACACCAAAACCTTATACTCTTAATAAATCATTTCTACTCTCCTCCACCTTTATTGTTGTGTCTGTTTTGGTTGTTGTTGATTTTTTTGTTTTGTTTTGTTTTTTGTTTTTGTTTTTGTTTTTGAGACAGAGTCTTACCGTGTAGCCCAGGATGGCTTCAAATTCGTAATTCCATTGCTGCAACAACCACCCCCCACTGGGTGCTCAGATTATAGGTCCATGCCCAGTTTCCTTATCTTATGATCACTAGACTGAACAAGAAAAAATGATTTGGGAGAGGTGATATTGGCAGTTTTGGGATTTCTTATTTCAGAGTACCCTTTATGAGTAGTGACTCCAGATAAGAAGAGCACATGGTGATCAGCAATGCCTGGGAACATGTTGAGCATGATTAGAAAAAGGAATGAACACTTCATCTGGAATTAAATGGTGTCTGATCCTGTGACTGACTCACCCATCCAGGAGCACCCATTTTCCTACCCAGGCTAATGAGGAATGCCCTCACAGGTAAGGAGAACCTCAGAGATTTCAACATGGTTCCCTTGAGGATTTAGTGAGTGGACTTCTAGAGAACTAAAAACACTCTGTCCTTTCCCTGGAAAACTGCTACCCCTCACCACCCTACAATTTCCCATTCCTAGTGTTTGTATATATGCTTGTTTAATATATACAATTTTATATATTTATAAAATATATATAATTTATATAATATATATAATTTATATATTTTATTGGACAGCAAAATACAGAAATAGAAGAGAAGAGTTACATGGTTTTGGAGAGCCAGTCATCTTCTAAGATATGCCAGATAGATACAACTTTAGAAATAAAGAGCAACCTTCCAGAAGTTGCAGAAATAAGGTGGGTATGTAATAGTGGTAAAAATGGGAACTTTCCCATATCAGCTGCTTACTATATAAGAATCTTGAGCAATCTGCTGTCCTCTGTAGGGTTTCACTTTCTTCTTTTCATTGGGGATGATAAAATTCTCGATTATATCCCCCGGTTTGTTGCAATGAGTCAATGAGGTCATATATGAAAACAAGTAGCATTAGACACTTATGCCTCTAGCCATTTTCATAATATCATCATCACTGTTACCACTACAGGTGCCCTTGTCCCTGCCTTAAATAGAGTTTGTTACTCTCAAGGAAGTAAGAGCCCAGATGTCGGGTTAAAAAACAAAACTTCTTTACAAGGTTGAGGATGACTGATTCAGCACGCAGCAAGCCCTTCATCAATGACCAAAGAAAAAGTGAATGGCTTTTGTGAAAGGAGAACTCAAGGAAGAAACTGAGAGTCAGAGGATTTGGGTGAACCTGTGAAACCAGCAGGAGCAGTTGGACTTCACAGGACACTGAGTTCCCAGAAGCCTCTTCTCTGAGACCTGTAAAGGTGCAGGTAACACTTATTCACGCAAGGTATCTGCAGAGAATCTAGCTTTGAGCCAAAGGAAGTCAGCAATAAACTTTGGGTTCCATTCCCATTTCTTAATCATTTATTTATCCTTCTTAAAGGGCAAAAGCAGAAAGGAACAGGCTAACTGACAGATAGAAAATGCTGGACTAATTCTATGCAATTTTTTCTTCTAAATTATCTCCATCCAGTTTATCCCAGAATAGCTTTGTTGTCATCTCACTCAGGCCATTCCCCAGTTGTTCACACTCCTTCAGAAAACACAATGGACTCAGGCCCTTCACCACACTCAGCCTCAGTCCTGGGAAATGGTACCTTAGAGATGTTTGCCGCAATCCCACTAGAGAAGATGTTCAGTAAGGCTTTGATAAAAGACCAAATAATAGAAACAAAGCTTTGTGCAAAAGGAGGCACAAAAAAATACTAATAGTAAATGTTGAAGACCCTGTTTCTCTTCTTGCTGCTCCTGGAAAAGTGGGTGAAAACATATCATCCAGTTAGAACAAGCAGCAAGGCAGGTGACACTTTATATGTTATATGGTTTTATTTTCCTTGATAAACAGATCATTTGGAGCATTACGATTTCAAACAGAGACGAGGACGCCTCCCTGTGAGACCTGTTACTGATTCTAGCTAGAGCCTGAAAGAGTCATGGAACCCTCTTAGTATTTGCTTTCTGGGGTCAAAGAATACAGAAAGGAAAGCTTTTTGTGTAGCAAGCTCCAAGGGCTTCCTTTTGTGTGCTTTCCTGCTTCCCACAGCTTCCCTTAAAAACATGTGGACTCTTCCATAGAGGGGTGGAGATACTAAATGGCTTGCTCTAAAGCGAATTAGCAGCCAAAATGGAAGTTAGAAAAAGAAATCACTATTGTGATTTTGGTAGCGTGCTGGTATGTGCTCAACAACTGCCTCTTTGGAACAAAACCACCTTCTTTTATATTGCTCACCAATCCATGTGGTATAAATACTCCAATCATGCTGATTTCAAGAATTTCACTATGTTGTCACTGAGTACAGCCATGAACAGCAGGTCTCAACTGTCACTCCTGAATGTTAGCAGCTGGCTCCAGTACACTATAGTCTGATTCTCCCATCCAGTCCATCACAGACGTAAGTGGACAGTGACTCTCACCTCTAATACTACCTTCATGCCATGGCTATATGTAATATGTGGGACTGGTGTCTTTCAAAGATAGTGCCTGTAACATGAAGGTTTTTGTGGGAAGGATAGTAACTCCTCATTCATCTTAGTATCCCTAACATTTAAAGTTAGCACAGATAGCTCTGGTCAAAAAGTAGCTGCTTTTAAGAACATATGTCTATATATCTATATCTCTCTCTATATATCTATATCTATCGCATATGTGTAGACTAGCAAAACCCCCCTCATTATCATCCTGTATTATTTTCTTGTCTCATTGCTGTGACAAAATATCCTGCAAAGTAACTAAAAGAAGGAAGGGTTTACTTTGGCTCACAGTTCTAAGGGTCACAGTCCATTCAAATGGAGAAGTCATGGCAGCAGGATATAGTTCATTGTGATAGAGAAGTCATAGCAGCAGGAAGAGGAAGCATCTGCTCACACTGTGTCCACAGTTAAGAAACAGAGAGTGATGAAGTTCTGCACTCAGCTCACTTTTTTTTTTATTCAGTTTGAGACTCAAGCCCATCCAATAGTACCGCCTACATTTAGACTGGAGCTTCCCACCTCAACATATCTAAGATTCTTCCTCAGAGATGTGCCGAGAAATTTGTTTCCATGGTGATTCTAAATCTAATCAAGTTGACAGTCAAGCTTAACCACCAAACATGCCAAATTAGCTATGTCTTGATTTATGGAATTTAGTTTTAATAAAATAACAAAACCTCCCAGAGTATCAGGTTGATAGAATTGAACTCTCAAGCAATTTCCTCCCAACATGCTTGGTAGAGAGCTAGCAACAACAGATTTTTATAAAGAGAGAGAGAAGATGGGAGTTGGAGAAGGTATACCTTATGGTCTGAATGTCTGCACCCACTCCCAACCACGGTTCATATAAGGGTATGGAGCTCTCATGATCAGGATTGGCACTCTTATAATTGATGTCTCCAATTGCTTCCCTGCCTCTCGCCATCACTAGAGTGACATTATCCTGTAATCAAGCTGGCTTTGATCTATCATAATGGCTGTGTTCCTGGAGTGCTTTGAATGAGAAAAATCCCTCCCCCACCCCAGGCTCATAACTCTGAACACTTGGTCTCCAGTTGGTGGCCCTGTTTGGGAAGGTAATAGATCCTTTAGGAGGCAGATCCTTGCTGGACAGAGTTTATCATTAGATACAGGCTTTGAGAGTTTATAAGCTTGCCCCACTTACGGTTCTGTTTCCTCTGTGTGGATGAGAATGTGACTAGCCTGTTTCCTGCTGCTGGTGGTCACACTGTGATACACATTCCCCACTGTTATGAACTCTGCTTCCCAGGAATAAACCAAAATAAACCCTTCCTTCCTTCAGTTGCTTTGGGTCATGGTATTTTATCATAGCCACAGAAAAGTAGCCAATGGGCTCTCATGAGCTCATCACTTAAAAGCTTGACCACATGATCCCTCCAAGTAGCACCTAAGTTTCAACAGGAGCTTTAGGAGGTAACATGAAATCACTGCAACCACAGAGAGATGGTAGGACACACAGCTTCCTGCAGAAAGATAAAGCAACTAGAACACGATATCCATGGTTTTTATCTTGCGCTTTTCAATGAAGGCTTTAACATGACACAGAGGTTATTGAAATATACTTCTAGTAGTTAGAAGACACAGGGGACTAGAGGAATACCTCTAATCAGAGCCTGCAGCTGATGGATTGTGGGGCCAGGATGGATCCTGAGAACCAGAAAAGAAAAGAGAGAGAGAGCAGAAAGCTGGGGGATGCCAGGGACTGGGAACTAGAGGCATCACTCTTGGGTCAAGGGAACTACAAGGGAAGGAAGAGGAACCCTGATTGTGGACAGGGACCTCCAAATTTCCCTGTGAGAGGAAGAACCAAGCATGCTCACTGTTGAGACCTCAACAGAGTCTCCACTTCAAATATTTCCCAGGCATCCAGCCAAACATGGTCTAGCCTGTCGTTCCCAACTCACCCCTTAGGCTCTGGCAAAGAAGTAAACAGTAGCTATATTGTGGAAGTGGGGTAGGAAGGAGGTGAGCCAAAAAGAGCGGGGAGAACAGAACTTTCTTTGGTTATACAGCCTCCATCCTGGACCTGGGCTATACAGGAGGCTGGAGCTAACTCAAGTTCAGACTCTGGCTGTACTATAGTAGCAGATATCCTAGTAACTACACCGAGACCATCTTTGAAATTGCTGAGGCTGAAGGCTGGTTAAGAGTGGGAAAATAGATGTGGGTAGCATTATTCAGGCACTGAATGGTAGGAGGGGGCACTGGGTTATCATAATATCCCCACAAATGATATATCTACCTGGAGCTTTCAAGTGTAAAGTCATACTGACAAAGTAGGTATGACAGATATAACTAAGGGTCCCAATGTGACATGATTTTGGAATAAGGTAAGTCCTAAATTTATAGAACATCCTTATAAATGGAAAGAAAGGAAAGCAGACCCAGGGAAGGGGATCATATGAAGACGGAGGCAGTGGTCACATGATACAACAACAGACCAAGGCATACCAAAGCCTGCCAGCATCCGCATCCGGCCATCAGAACCTGGCAGGGAGGCAAGGGGCAGAGTTTTCCTCAGAACCCGGAAAGGACTGAACCTATCCTTTTGACATCTTGCTTTTAATCTTCTGGCCCCTAAAATTGAAAGAGAGGTCATTCCTTTGACTTGGGGCCACCAAGTTTTTGGTAATATGTTTCAGCATTCGCTAAAGAAAACAAGCCATGTTAACGTGGAGATAGCATTTTATCACAATTCTCACAAGGGGCCTGTGCTACACAGTAGCTTACAGGTGTTTCTACTTTGCTTGTTCTGGCTCACACGGAGAAATAATGAGGCACTGAAACTTCACTAAGCCCAGCTGTGGCCTGGGATGCTGCTCAGGGGAGAGCCAGAAGGAACAGGAGCAGCACGGAGAAGAGAGGTAGCCTCCAGTGCTCCTAGCTCTCCTTCTAGCCACAGTGGCAAAACGACAGTGACTCTCCGCTCCTGCACCAATTTTTTTTCCTGCCTCTGGGAAGAGCCAGGCTGCTGTTGCAGACCGAAGAAATGTAAATGTAAGTGGCTTCCTGCCATTTCAAGAAGTCCTTCTCCGCTGATTTTCTGAGCCTTGCCTCCTGTTCAGAGAAAATCAAGAATCTGGGGTCTTCTGACTTCATGGATGCCCTCCGAAGTGTTGGCTCCATGCTGTCTGTGGCTCGCCTCCCGTTACCTACTGTTAGGGAACTGTTTTATGGAGACAGGCCCTTGGAGAGAAAATCTACAATGTTTTGCAAAATCCAAAACATGGAGAGCTCCGGGGCACTTAAAGAGCAAAAACCTGGACCCAGGCCAGCCCAAGAGCTCTACTGGCATCCCTCCCCTCACTTGATTCAGAAAGAACAGGCAGCAGTTGTGTTCTTATGGAGCTTCATTGTCTCTGTCTTCCTCCCTCCCTCCCTCCCTCCCTCCCTCCCTCCCTCCCTCCCTTCTTTCCTTCCTTCTTTCTTTCTTTTTCTTTCTTTCTTTCTTTTTCTTTCTTTCTTTCTTTCTTTCTTTCTTTCTTTCTTTCTTTCTTTCTTTCTTTCTTTCTTTCTTTCTTTCTTTCTTTCTTTCTTTCTTTATTTATTTATTTCAATGTGGTGGTGGTAAGGCAAAGAAAAGGACCTTGTTCCATCCACATTGTGTGGCTGGGGAACACCCTTTCGGATGCAAGGAAGAGATGGAGACAAGGCATATGGAAGCACCATGAACACTGAGTTAATCTCCTGAACACCATGTCTATCTGCTGGGTGAGGATTGTCACTACATAGCAACTGTGAATGTCAAGGTACAAGGGAAACACAGAGAGGGTGACAGATTTGTCAAATGATACCCAGAAACAGGGAGAACACTGTGTCATAGCTCAGAACTCTACCAGCTCTAGGCTTGGCCCTAATGGGTGTTCTTAGGCGATCTGAAATGCCTGTGCATCACACCCATGGCTTTCCCACGGCTGCTGCAGCTCTAGGCAAGGAAAAGGAGGGAAATCAACATGAGCAGATCTCTTGCCAGGCGCCAGACCTTGGGCTACATGCTTCCAGATGTGAGAGAAGCTACATGATCCTCTTGAGAAGCTATTGGATAACAGACATTATTATGACCATTTTAGGACTGAAGAACCTGAGGGAGAAGGGTGGGACCTCTGGACGAGTTCCCAACGGTCCTGGTCCTGGGACTTTTCAGTGCCCCACTGGGTCTCTGCGGACAGTCCTCCGCTTCTGCCTACTGCATCACTGGAGCAGGCAAGGGGGAAAGGGAAATGTACGGATTTCAACCACAGGAAACCCACAGTAGCTCAGTTTCTTCCATCTGTGAGCTTGACTCACAAATGGAAGATAGGGCTCTCCTCTGGAAACAAAACTGTCTAGGGAGAGAGGCTAAGAAGGACACAAGGCCACATTAAAGTCTGTAGATAAGAGTGCCAGGCTTGATTGGCAATGTCTGCTTCTCTTGGGTTAAGAAAAATGGGTTCCTCCACTTCCCCAGAGGCCTCATAGGCTGCATCTTTTGTGTACCTTCTACAGAACACTCAAGTGATGGCAGGAGGTGGGAGATCAGGAGTTCACTCTGAGCCTCTGCTTTTGTACAGTCTAGCCTCCCTGGAGGATGAGATTTCAGAATATTGGTAGAGGGAAGAAAGAAAATTAGTTCATCAGCCTAGGGCACATCCATCAGTAGAGACGTAGCCAGGAGAGACTTTCCCTCCTACTCGTCTAAGAACTAGCACCCTGGAGTGAATTGTCCTTAACTTCTCCTCTTCACCTCCTGCTGTCCTCCATTCCACCCATCCCTAAAGGTGTCTAAACACTCCACGGCGTTCATAATATCACCTTACTCTTCACCTCAGCCCTTATATCTGACAACCTGGCATGTGCTGTCTGTCATAGGATATTTCTCATATTCATATTTATTTCAGGCTTCCTACTTATGGGTTTATATAAAATGATAAGCAGAAAGAACTCTGTACTCAGAAAGACATGGAAATGAATTTTATCCTTTTTAAAATTTATGAGCATAAAAGGGGGCATGTCTTCTGACCTCTGTGAGCTTGCTTGCTTTGCCCATCAAAGGGGATGTTAGTGGTGGCCACTCAATCTATACATTTCTTTGTTTTGTGGATTGAGAAAGAAATTGTTATTTTTCAGCACCTACTCTGTGCTCAACAATCTGGAAAACCCCTTGTATTTATAATTTTGTTTTGGGTGTGCTTTTTTCTATTACTGACTCTCACTTTCCTCAATGATGAAATGAGGTTGACCATGAAGAAGGAATTCTAAGCAGCTCACAGAATATGGTACAGAACAAGTAAACAATGCCTTTTACTGTTCTTTTGAACAGTAGAAATTAGATCTAGCCATGGTGGCCCATGCCTGTAAGCAAAGGACTTGAGAGGTTGAGGCAGAAGAATTGCTGTTAATATGAGGCCAGCCTGAACTACAAAGGAGTTCCAGCCCAGCCTGGGCAATAGAATTAAGATCGTATCTCAATAAAAACTATCAATCAATAAGGAAGGAAGGAAGGACAAAAAGAGATGACTAGAGGTAGGGAAAGACAAAAAAAGAAGAAAGAAAAATTAGCATTCTCCCTTCAAGTTCATAGTCCCATATAAGCCATACTAATGGACCAGAGCTCCTTGTTGAAGGAGGTGGAGATGACCAAGTCAACAGTACCAGGAAACATGACATCAGCAATTAGATGTCGACTTAGGAATGAGGCCACATGTAGATATTGTTTCTCTCATGCAAAGCAAAGTGGAAGGAAAAGGCAATGCGGGTTCTTCGATTGGGAACCTGTTGAGGATGCAGAGAGCTGGGCTCCGTTTCTGCATTCTGAACTGACATCCTCTCTAGAAGCTCATTGCTGGTCTAATCCTTAGCAGATGCTTTGTCCCCTGCTCAGTCCTTAGAAGAGGGCATGAGGAAATATAAAAAGAGTGCATTGTTCATGTTACACAGCAAGTCATTGTGGCAACCGGGACTGAGATCTCTCTTCCTAACCTCCTGACTGGCTTTTCCAACAGTGGTTGAAGGGCTTTCACTTCCCGGGGTCAGGAAGATCCAAGCTGTGCACCCTTATTACTTCTTTCTTTCTTCTCTCCTGAGCATCATTGCAAATATACATATTTATATATGTTATATATTTAACTACCAGCAATGTGTAGACTTACAAAAAGAAAACATCTGTACATAAGGATATATAGCAATTTTTTTGGAGGTGATTCTGGAACGTGGCTACAACTATCAAGCAGCTAAAAATAGTTAGATAATATAGGATCAGAGAAGTTTTGAAATACTCTGAGTATGAAACTTAGAGTAGACTCTCTCATATAGCAACTCACCAATTTAATAATAGCACCACCACCACCATCATCTCTATCTCCATAACCCCATCAGAACCTCCCACCTGAGACAACACAATCCTTTATAACAATGTGTTTCAAACACCGTTAGAATTCAACTACATTAATAAAATCAAATTTCTGGGTCATGCCCAGCATCTTGAAAAAAATCAAAAAGGGGGAAAGTTATCAAAATGTATATCACATGGTAGAATGATAGTCTTATGGAAAATTAAATTATTTTTATGTGCTCTTGTGTAGTCATGCATCGAGGTGCATGTAAAATATGTTCATTGCTGTGGGTAATGCTCAAAACTGGCTTGAAAACAGTCCAGTAAAACAGTGCCAGGAAGACCCTGCTGCAATGGACACAGGTATTCCTCTGAAACTGCCTGCTGCTCTTCTGTTGAGGGATTCTCTCTCAGAAATTCCTCTGTTTTGTGGATTGAATTCTAGCCTCCAGTTGGTGATGCACACAAGGGAAGCCGATTATGCGTCTCCCCAGTCTTCCTCCAAGCTTTCTGCCCTGCCTGTCCCCACAGGCTGCACTGGTCTGGTCTTACCCTGTCCCCTCATCTCAGACCCATTTTCAGTTGCTGCACACATTCACAGCTGCCTTTGGAAGACCTGGACCACACACAGGCCTTCTTTGTCTCAGGGTTAAGTCAACTAAAATCTGGATCCAGCTATACATCAGTTTCTTTCAGTAAACAGCCCTGTTGATCCTTATCCACATGAGAAATGGGAAGGGATATATATTCATTATTTTGTACTTAAAATAATTTTGTAGATGTTGATAAATATATCTTTGGCCTTTTCATGGACACACGGAGAAGTATGGTATTTACAGGACACACGTGTGAGATTCAGAAGGGTTAACTGACTTGAATAACTTGTCTAAGGTTACCCTGAGTGACAGACTACAAATTCTAACCCAACTACTATCATAACTTCTGATATTGAATCCCTGGTCCTGCAGTGGCTCAGAGACAGCGTCATGAACCTTCACCTCTCCCACCCATATTTATGTTTCACTCAACTCTCTTCCTCAGGCATTTTATGTTACCAGTGTACCAACTCTGCCTGTGATTGGCATCAGAGAACAGTAAATTGGGGCAGGAGGTTTAGCTCATTGTTCTGGCTCCTCACCTGTTCTTATGAAAATTTAAAATGGAACACCTTCTTGCATATTGAGTTAAGAATTGTCTATGGCTTCTTGTGTGTTACAATGCTGAAGTTGAGGGCTTATGGCAGAATCATACAGATCTACAAATCTTGAATTATTTACTATCTGGTTCTTTCCAGGCAAGTCTTGACAAGCTTTTGGTTAAGCTACTGATGAAGAGATGAGCTAGACCTGGTCAGAAATCTGCTATGTTGCCCTCATCACTGCAAATCTTTGTCAGGTCTTGTAGTTAATCCTTGTCCAGTGCAGTTCATAGATACAAGATTCTCCAAGCAAAGGTGTAGCCTGGGAGTCCATTCAACAATAGGTTCTCCCCCATTCATGTGCAAGCTTTTTCCTGTTACCTGCTACCTTTTTTGGCTTTGGAGATTTCTTTTCTCACTTTTGTGAACCTCCTGTATCAGGGATTGGTGGTCATGTTTACTACACCACACATATTTAGTCCCCACTACTGTATTTGCTGAATATCATTTAGAAGAATTCTATAGGGTGGTATCAGATATGTGAAGCTACCATGATTAACTTACTAATAGCAATAGTTCAAGTCCTTTAGTTTAAGGCTAACTTTCTATTGAATAAAAGGCCAGAGTCAATTCAAGTTCACAGTGCAACATGACATAAAATATAAAAACAGTCAAGGATTGTGAACCTCAGCCTAAATCCAGCTGGTCTCAGTCTATTATAACTGCATAGCCTTGGGCAAATTCCCTTAACTATTTTGTGCCATAATATTCTCTGTTGCAAAATGGACTTAATAATAGCACTTATCTGAACAACTGTGTTGTGATCAAATAAGCATATTTGTGTTCCATAGGAGAATGCTCAGCATGTAGCAATATTCAATATACGCTTGTTATTTATTGAGTGTCCCTAACATGAAGCTGTATGTTAAGAGTGTTCATAGATTATCTTGAACCTGCAACCCTGCCATCGACCCATGATTTATGATAAGCTTCTATATAAGAAAAGAAATTGGTTACAGCTGGTATGTAGGGAACTGTGTAGAACCCACAGCCTGCTTTATCTGTGCCATATTCAGAAATAGACCTTTAGCTGGATGACATCATCATTTAAGTGCTTGGGGAAAATATTAAAAAAAAAAACATGCACAAAGGCATGAGCTTGGAGCTTAATCTCACTATCTCCAATTTCTTCTTAAAACTTGGCATGGGGATAGTTATTAAAACCTAGGTATATCTTCAAGAGAATTTGGCCATGTGAACGTCATGTGTCAGGTGTGTCCTGGAAGAAATGTTCTTGCAAATCTCTGTTTTGGGGCACTTCACATTACATGTCCCCTTCGGTTCGTTTTGACTTTCTTCTCTGGTTAAAGTGGGTACCTAGGTTTGCGGTAAAGGTAAAGGAGACAGTGCATACAAAACTCCTCCACTCCACCGGCCCCCACACACAGGCACCCGTCTGCTGCTCATCAGTTCCCAGACTCCCTTCATGGGTAGAGCTCAAACTCACTGCAGTCCCGCATGTAAGACAAATCCATGATGAAACCCGGTGCTCAGAATTCCCTTATCAGAAAGAGAAACAAACTATCAACATAATTCTGAACTCAAGAAAGGCAAATTGGAGAGCACCAGAGAGCAGCCGCATCTGTGAACACCGACAGCAGACGGTCAGGTTCCCGGGGTGAGAAGGGATCCAGTGGGAGAATCTGAGGCCAATCCTTTCCTCACTGCAGCCCGCGTCCGTGCTATTTAGAACTGTGCAAGAGCCTTGGGGAACTGGCACGGGAATATGATGCCACAATAGACCATCTGTCCAAGCCTTTCAACAAGGAGACCGGAGATTGAGGCAGACTCCAAACAAGAATCTCACAGGGTAGGAGAGACGAAGCTGCTTTCTACATGGGACAAAAGTGGGCTCCAAGGGTCAAAAGAACTACTGTTCCTCCTCCTTCCCTAGCCCCTAGCCCCTCTTTTCTCTCCCTCCTCCCATCTGGATTCTTCTCCTAGCTTTGATTTAGTAATTCAGCATCTTCTTGGTCTCTCTGATAAAACAAAAACAAAAACAAAACAAAGCAAAAACAAAAGCAAGTGCTGCCTGGAGTCCACGGGTGTGCAGGTTCCAGATCCCCCGTCGGCCCTCTGGAGAACACACCTTCTGTGTTGGAGCCCACCTGTAGACATCAACCATGGTTTTTCTACTCTAACCAGGATCCTTTAAAAAAAAACCACAACAATGCAGGGACATCGACATCCGCATTCCCACCTTCACAGCAGAGAAAAGCAAGGGTCGGGAACATCAGCCAATTAGTTTGAAGAGACACAGCTGTGAGTAGAAGCGACAAAGTAGAACATTCAGTTGGGACTCAGAGCCTGCAAGCATGGCCCCAACTTTGCTCATTTCCAGGGTGAAGCAGTCTGCAACACTAGGATTGTTGGCTAGTTCATGCAAGAGAGAAAGGCAGAAAGGAGGGGAGTCCAGAGATTGTGCCAGGAGTTCAAGGGTGCTTAGGCAGGTCTGTGGCGTGTCTAGGAGACAGGACAGGAAAGGGTTAAATGGAAACGAAGCCCTTATTTACTGTGCTCTAGTTTCTTTTTTAAACTACACTACAGGGAAGGATTGTAAGACTTGCCTGCTCCTTATTAAAAACAGAAAATCTGTTTAGGCAGCAGCTACAGCACAAAAGCAGATAGATAGATTGCGGGCAGTGGAGAGCCAAGCTCCTCTCAGCCTAACATCAGGGGAGGCGGAGTTTGAAGTCCTGTTGCCAATGGACCTGCAGATCCTAATTACACACAGTGCTGCTTCCAGAGTCAGTGAAACCACAGCAAGCGACCCTTCCTCCTGTCCGTGGAGGAAACAATGCTTCCTTCAAGTGGAGAAGAGAACGTCTTTCTTCCCTTCCTCCCTTCCTTCCCTCTCCCCTTCCCTCCCCGCTCCCTTCTTGTACCTTCCTTGCCTCCTGTCTCTTTCCTCCCCTTCCTCCTCTGGTCTATCACTTCCTCCTCTCTCCTTCTTTCCCCACTTTCTCCTTTTCCCAGATCATTACTGAGGATTGTGGTTTGTGGCCAAAAGGTTGGGCTTGTAATTCTAAAGGGAGCGTGTGTGAGTTTAGTATATTTGCTTACATTTATTCCCCCTTTTCAGAAGCTGCTTCAGGAAAAACTTCACTTAAAATCTAGATATATACGATTTTCATTATTGACAGTATTCTAGATTTTCCAGATCATTAGCCTTTCTACTGGGACTCAGCTGAAAACACTTGTGGGTATTAAATAATTACTGAGTAAATGAAGTCAGAAGAACAAGAACTCCATGGTCAAAATGAGCCCTGCTGGCCCTGACTTTGATGTGGGATCAGGGATCACGGTCACTTTAAGATGGGGCAATGGTGTAAGTCTTCCCACTGTGTTTTCGTAGTCCCTCTATCCACGGATATGTGTTGATTGTATGTAAAAATTGGATGGGGGGGGGGTCCTTCTTACTGATTGCCCTGTTTCTCTTTGCTGCTACTGTAGTAATTAATGCCTACGTTCATGTGTGCTCCTCTTCTACAACGATTGGATTGCCAGTTGGTTGCTGAACACCCACAATGCACAGCTCAGCATCCATGCTCTAGTGAAAAGCCAGCAGATACTGTATGTCCAGCTTAGAAATTCTTGTTGGAAAAGATGGGAAATGTGAATACCCAAATGAGACTATCTATCTATCTCTTATATTTCTTCTCCACTTTCACAAGTGCCATTACACTCTGTGGGATATCTGTGCCCAAGATGCTGAGGGAGCCTGAAGGGAAATGAGATCAAGGATCAATACTCATAATAACAGTAACAACCCATATTTGTGTGTTGTTTTATTGTTTATCAAGTGTCTTCCCCACATTAACTCAACTGGATCTGCACTGGGGAAGGAAGTTAGAAAGATTTCCCTAAGAATATTTCCCCATTTTATGCATTTCCAGAATTAACGGTTTAAAACAAATTAGAAATAGATTAAACGAGGTACCTTTGGTCAAACAGAAAAGCAATTACACGATAGGAAATTGTGATAATCCATCATAGGCATGTGGTTACGAATCTCAGGGCTGTACTTTTTGTCAGCCTCTGCTAGGACCCCCACTGTTCTTTGTCTCTGCTGTTGCCAGAAGAGTTCATGCTCCCCTCAGCAAAAACCCATGAGCACCTGTTACATCATGAGTGTCCCTGTATTGGGCTCCTTCTGGCCTAGGGTGGGTGCCTGATTGCTCAACACTTATTTCTGAGCTCTGTGTTTGTGAAAAGATAAGATGACTGTGCACCTGTATTTGCTGGGTGTTATTTGTTAATTTTCTGTTGCTTCGATAAAAATCTATGACTAGAAGCAACTTTGTGGGGGTAGGAGGGTGTATTTTGGTTTATGGTTCCAGAGGAAGAGTAAAGAACAGCCAGAAGGCTTAGCTTTAGATGGCTAAAAGATCACATCTTCAGCACCAAACATAAAGCAGAGAGATTGACTAAAAGTAGAGTGAGGGTACAAACTCACAGAGCTCACCGCCCATGACAAACTTCATCCAGCAAGGATACACCACATCCCCAAACAGCAGCGCCACCTGGGGACTGTGTATTCAAATACACGAGCATACGAGAGACATGTCTCATTCGAACTACCATATGGGAAAAGGAACCTGAGAAGTTATACAACTACCTCAAAGCACACAGGGGGCACATGGGGCTCTGATCTGAGCTCTGTTCTCTCTGTCTCCAATCCATACATTACACCAGTTGAGAGCTGTGAACTTATGGGGTCTGGCACAAAGGAGTTACTGAATAGACTATTGCTATGATTGGTTTTGATGTCAAGTGGACTGAATTTAGAAACACCATGGCAACTGGTGAAGCACATTTCTGGTTGTGTCTGTGAAGATTTTCCAAAAACTTCTAACAAAGGAGATGGGTCACTCTAGGAGTTCCATGGTCTGGGTTCCTGGACAGAATGAAAAGAAAAAAGAAGAAAGCCCAAAGAGTAGCAGCATTCCCTTTCTTCAAGTGCTGGACACTATGATATCAGCTGCTCTCTTCCACTAGATTCTTCTTCATTGTAATGGTCAGATCCTCTGGAAGCCTGAACCAAAACCTTTGCATCATCTGAAGTTATTTCTGCCAGGTATTTAGTCAGTGACATCAAGAAAACTAACCAATACTCTCTTGTTATTTGTCATTACTAAAGAGAAAAACAATGAAAGAAAAAAGCCTTCGTCTATTGAAAGGACACACTCATAGACAGACAGACAGACAGACACACACACACATACACACACACACATACACACACACACACACACACACACACCCTTCTTTGGTTAATTCCATGTCAATATTAAGGGAGTATACTTAGCTTCTGTCCTTAATCAGTGCATCATAAAAAAATATCTGTTTTTCCATCTGCAAACCAAAAATTGATATGCCTCTATGTTCCGATTATATGTTTTCATATATACATACATGGAAACTACACAGAGATGAGAGACCCTCATCTTGCAGAGGACCTGAGTTCATTTCCCAACATCCACACCAGGTGATTCATAACCTCTTGTAACTTTGACATTCAACACAGTCCACCCACCTTACTCAGATGGGTATGGAAGGTATTGAAGGGACCCCTTTTATTGTCATTTTTAGCTACTGTTGTCATTGGTATTATATGTATACATGCCCCACATGTGTATGTGTGCATCATATGTGTGTTTTATTCTATACGATTTTGTGATGTGGACTGATAAAGATCCTTATTTGGTGGCATGATAAAGACTCTGCACAGTCTCATTATGAAACAATACTAAGGTCTATTTCTAATGAATAGTGGTTCATCAATTCATGGTCATTTCTATACTAGCAACTTTTGTTCAAAAAGGAAAGAAAGAAAGAAATACATGAAGAAAAGAAAAAGAAACAGTGTGCTATTATAGAACTTACGCTCTACTTGGCAAAGCAAGACCAAACTGAAAGAAGTCTTCCAGTTAGTTACAAAAAAAAATCAAGATGAATTAATTTATATGTTATTCATTACATTGGTTTTGATCTCAATGTGGATTGGGCCTTTAACAATATAATGTCTTAATGTTTTAATATGGATCATGTAACTAATGTTTAGTATTTGAAAGCATTAGCTCTGATAATATATCAGTATGGTACCTATACATTGTCTTGTATGTAGCTGGAGAGTTTTCTCTCTGGGTCCCGCCAAGCCCCGGCAGTCCCTTAGCCCACTTATAAAATAAACATACAGACACTTATATTATTTAAACTGCTTGGCCATTAGCTCAGGCCTATCATTGTCTAGCTCTTACTCTTATATTCAGCCCATTTCTATTAATCTATACTTTGCCACGTGGCTCGTGGCTTACTGGTACCTTACATCTTCCTTGTCCTGGCAGTGGCTTCAGGCAGTCTCCTCCTTCCCTTCCCGTTCCCTTAGTTCTCCTCTCTGTTAGTCCCGCATATACTTCCTGTCTGGCTACTGGCCAATCAGTGTTTTATTTATTAACATATTTGCCATACAGAACATCCCACAGCACTTGTGTCTCTTCTCACTACAATAGTTCAATTCAATATGTCACATTTAACTAAATCAGTTCCAGATTTGACTTACTCATGCATAGATTCCCATGTTTCTTATACATAATTCTTATAAACTTATGTGTATTTTGTCTGTGCTTGGTCAAACAAAAATGCTTATCGGACAAAAAGGAAATTGAAGCATATAGGTAGGTGTTAGTTAGACTTACACAAACACACTGAAGAAACGTATTTTATAATCCAATGAAAGCCTCTATTGCAAACTATCTCCTCTTGCTTAATAGCATTGAACCTGAAGACATTTTCAACCTTCGTGAAGCTCAGTTCCATATCCTCAGGACAGGATAGTGCCTATGTGTTACAGCTGCACATATTAATACCTGTGAAGCATTTAGCATAGATGGTAAATGTTGGAGGAAAATTGCCTTGGGGTCCTATGTGGGAGTAGGAGAGTGAATAGCAGAAGAGTGAATAGGGTCTAGTATGGCTTCAATCTTAGAAGACTTGAGCTTCTTCCAACTCCCAAGCTTTCAAGGGTCTTGGAATCAATCTAAGTAAGACAAATCAGCTAAGCCTATGTGCATAAGACATGCTAAGGAATTAAAATTGCATACAGAACCAACAGATCAGAGAGGAGAAAGGCTCGGAAGCAGGCAGATGATGGATGGAAGGATGCTGAGTCAGGCAGAGCAGCCTCCCAGGGCCACAGAAAACTCATGAGGCAAAGGACTGGGTTACAAGCCAAGCCCAGAGCTTTGGCCCAGCAGCCTGGCTGTGCCATGTTCCCAGGAGATAAGGAAGGCCTCTCCTTTGGTAAGGATCTTATAGCTTATTAATCTGAGATTCTCTTTGGTTACATTCAGCTCCAGATCAAATGTATTGTTGCAAATGTTTGGGGTGTTCTGGTAGTTTCTTATTCCTGCTGGGAGGTTTTTGCTCTGACAAATGCTCACTTACATGGCCTGGAGATAAAAGGTGAGTGGAAATGAAAGTTAAAGTGACTAGTTTGATGCATAAAAGCTGCAGTCTCTTTCCTCACTGTTTAGAAGCAACAGCCATGGACTCTTCCATAACTGAAGAAAGGTACAAAGAACAGCACGTTTGAATAACCAGCACCTCTGAAAATTCGCCACTAAGATGAAAACCCTTAAGACACAGAATTGTGGTTGGCAGAATTATAAGGAGACACTGCAGGTTTATTGGGCCCCGACTGTTCAGTATAATACAGAAAGTATAGCTGTATACTTTAAAGTGACTTCATGGATGGAAGTCAAGTTCTACATCAGCTAGTCTTAAGCAGTGGAGCTTATCAAGGTGGGTGACTGAAGTACCTGATCAACTGAGCCCTTTAAAAACAGAGAGGCTTCTCCAGCTGCTGGGGAAGTAGTAGAGAGATTGATTCAGTGTGAGAATGGAGAATTTTCCTACTGAAATGGGGAGAGCATGAACGACCTTTCCCATCCAGGAGGTGACCCTAACTGACAGCCGACAAGCATATGGAGACCTTTGAGTTTTACAGTCCTAAGAAATTGAGTTCTGTTATCAGCCTGAATGAACTGGAGGGTGAATTCTTCCCAGAGAAGACCTCAGTGAGACGACAGCACCATGACCAAACTGTAGTGCGAGGACTCAGCGGAGAATGCAGTTGAGCCCACCTCAGCTCTTGAGCTGCCAAACTGAGTAGTGACACATGAATGTCAGAGGCAGACGTTGGGTCTGTTCTAATTTGTCACGTGCAATGAGAACCAATCAAAGAATTTTATTGTGACAAGGCGAACTACTGAAACACACCATTTTACCTTTTAACAAGATATATGCACTCCAGTTCTGTGTATTCAGTTTCTAACAGTTTTAGTGGTATCAAGAGATCCATGAGGTGGGAGCCCTCTTTATCAATGAAGATTTCTAGTAATAGGCAAATGTGACTTTCCAAGGTGAGCATGTACCATTTAAAAAAATTAATGTCATTTTGAGCATTGTTCATTACTATGTTTGCATAGATGAAGAAAAAAAGAGACAACTGTATAATGCAGCTGATGGAAGGTGAGTCTTCAAAAGTCAAGTGTGTGCTCCCATACTGTAATTATTTTAATCTGTTGGGGAAACAAAGCAAAGTCTTAGAAACAAGCTGAAAGTAACTAGTCAAAAGAATAAAAGATTCCAATTTCAGTTCTCCCAGCTTCATAAAAAAATCTTTATCTCTCTTAGTACGAGGGGACAAGAGGGACAAATGAGTACAACCGTGTCTCCAGGAAGGCAAAAAGGATCAGGCACTGCCAGAGGACCTCTCCACACATGAAGTGAAAATGTTGCTTCCGTGAGACCCATTGACCTTCAACACAAGGTGTCTGTGAAGAGTCCTGTGTTGCCTTTCAGAGAACTCAGGCCAATGACAGGCATGGTAGACTTCCAATATCTATTCATTCTAGTGCCCAGGGATACCCACCCATTAGCTGGCAATGTTTCCTGCTTACTCATCCCTTGTGTTTCCTTCATATGAGTACAGCTCAATTAATTTAAGATGTTGACAGGCACCTTGCTTCCACCTCTAGACAGATGTTTGGAGGGTGGGCAGCCGAGGGTGGGGAGTTTTGTGCCTGGGAAGCTCTGCCAGGGTTCAGTTCTAAGGTTCAAAATGAAAAGCACATGAAGTAGAGGCCACCAGCCTGGACTTTTGGTGGGAAAAATGACTTTTTATTCCATTTTAATGCTACTTTTTACATCACTAGTGTTCAGAATTAAGATGAGAAACAGCACTGATTACTGGGTTCCTTTTGAGTCCCCAAGAACATCTATTAAGAAAGTGTAACTCACCTGTAATTCACTTTGATGTACATGACTCAGTTTCCAAAATCTACCCTACCTAGGACTGTAGAACATACACCTTAGCAGATATCCCTTCTCATTTATATATCTATTGTTCTGATAGATTGCGTTAATGTTGGTTTTCTTTTTTAAAACTATACATACCCATCTCATCAGGGAGCTCTCTCTCCCATAGATAAATGGAAAGTGAACTTTCATAAATGTTTATGAGGTCCAGAAAATAGTATGTCACTTTAAATAATTCATTATAGAACAAAAACTGTATTTATCTCCAAATGTATTCTTGTTTGAAAGAATCCTCTGGTAGAAAACAGTTGGGCTGGGAGACAGGGCACTAGCTGAGGTCTACTCTCATTGTTTCCAGCAACCAAGAGCTAAAATAACATCAAGTATAAACATGGTCCAAAATGTATAACACACACACACACACACACACACACACACACACACACACACACACACACACACACAGGAAGTTAGAGGATTAAAACACCTGAGTTCTAGACTTAGCACCATCATTGACTTGCAACAGGAACTGGATCGGATGACTTACTATCACACACCTGAAACGGAATCTCTTAGTCTTGCCAGGACATGGTCTGGAATTGTACAGGTCCAAACACCAATTCACAAAGAAGACAGAAGCCTAAGAATTGCTTGGAAATGTGCATGAGCATCCGTCCTGAGGATCATTACTCTACCCGTAGGGACATACTATTGATAAAGAAAACTGCACTTAAGGCAGTGCTTCTCAACCTCCCTGCTGCTGCAACCCTTTGATTCAGTTCCTCATGTTATGGCAACCCCCAAATATAAAATTATTTTCATTGCTACTTCACGACTGTAGTTTTGCTACTTTTACAAATCTTAATGCAAATATCTGTATTTTCTGATGGATGGTCTTAGACAAGCCCTATGACATTGGTCGATCAAACCAAAGGAGTCTCAACCCACAGATGGTGAACCACTGACCTTAGAGGAGGCTGTCAAAAAACAAAATTAAGTAAAACATTGAAAAGTGAATTATTAGCATATTGATATATGATAATATCGTATCAATTTATGTTAGATGCCGCAACCTACAAAACCCTAGATAGGAGTGTCTTAATGAGATGGACACATGTTTCTTGTTTGTCTGTCCCATGAATGGGAGATGTACCAACTGTATAGTGAGTGATTCAGACATATGACTCAGGTCCTTCCTTCTTATAGCCCCATCATCCTCAGCCCTAATCCACCTGGGGGAGTAAACAGGGAGTGAAGAAGGCCCACCTGATACCTGAATCCTACAGCTTCGAAACAATATCCATCTTTTTTTCCCTCACATTTTGTTAGTAGCAATGCATCACAAGATCTTGTGAGCACAAAAGAGGGAATTGGAACTACAGTTTCTGGCTGAGCAAATACTGGGCAGCATCAAAAGTTCTCTGTGGAAAATGGGAATCAATCTTTAGACAGTGATGCTCATAGTTAGTACAGTTAATTAAATACACATCTTACAGATGCAAGCTCCCTCTTTGCTTTCTGTTTGTTTGTTTTATTGATGTTGTTCTGAGACAGAGTTTCTCTGTGTAGCTTTGGCATTTTTCCTGGAACTTACTCTGTAGCTTAGGCTAGCCTCAAACTCACAGAGATCCACCTGCCTCTGTTTTCCGAGTGCTGGGATTAAAAGCATGCGCCACCACCACCCGGCTTTTTCTATTGCAACTTTTATATTAGCAAGTACATTTCTGGCTTATCTGGTTTGAAATATGCACCTTAAATGTGCCGGAGAAAACACCACCAGCATGGCTAAAGCAAGCAGAACTCAGCTGGCCCCGTGTGGATTTTGTTCTGTGCTCCTTTTGTTTTGTTGTTTTTAGCCTGTACAAGCAGAAATACAAGCCAGATGGGTCCAAGAGCAGAAAATGGCCACAGTGATTTCTGCCCAATTGTAATAAAAACTAACACATGAAGCATGGCTGGATTTAGGTAGAATTCAACTCATCAAGAATATTCTACAAAATATGTATATAGCCCTTGATTGCTCATTCATCATATTTTGGCTTATTGAGCAGCTGACACAGTTCTATTTCTTATTTTGTGTGTGTGGAGGGGGGAGGGGTGGGATCAGCATGTTGAAAACAGTGGATTATTTTCTGGAGAGCTGAAGCTTATTTTTAATTTGTTCTTGAAGACAGAGATGGAGTGTGTTCTGACTTCAGCCCAGGGGAAACACTTGGACCTTTGGATCTGGATTTGGTAACATTTCTGCCATCCGTTAGCATTTATGAAGTGGAGAAAAAGAAAACTTTCCTAAAAAAATATAGTCAGTACTCTGGGCCAACCTAAGCATCAACAAAAGCAGTGGTTGAAAAATATTTTTTGCAAATGGTCAAATAGAGGCTATTTTATTTTTTAGTGGATAGGGTGTTATATTTTAGGAGATTATATTCTCTGCTATGACTACTGTCAGTACTACCAAAGTACCTCTGAACTTCAGCTTTATAGACAGAAGAAGAAAGGGAAGACAGCCCTTTGTGAGATGGGAATGATTGAACCTGGCAGGGCTCCAATAAAATGCTATTTATTATATGGGACAAGTTGAGTGTGACCGACAAGCTACATTTTATCAATTCCTAAACTAGAGCAAACCCAAAATGGAAGTTTCTTTCACCAGGGCCTGGAAGACAATCTTAATTTTCCTCTCCCAGCTTAGAGATCACTCTTCCAAGTTTGTTTGAGACTTCCTGTAGAAGACAAACCCTGTTGCTATTATAAGTAGCTGATGAAAAGAAAGGATGTTGAGCAGCTGCTAATGAGAAGTGTTTGAGACCCAGGAGACTGGGGTCCAATCCTGACTGTCGGTACAGAAGATGTGGTCCTTGCTTGCCTCATTTAACTTCATTAGGCCTTTGTTTCTGCTTCTCTGAAATCAGGGAGTTAGCTGGGATTACGTCAAACATCCTTTACATCTCTCAAGCTCTTTTTAAGCTGGCCTGGGAAAAAGTAACAATTTTACATTGGACTTAGAGAACACACTGCCAACTTGTTGAATATATTCCTGTAGCTGAATTGCTAAAACCCTCTAGGGCTCCCTCTGTTGAGTAGGTCTGATAATTCCTACTGAAAGAGTTAAGTAAAACTATGGTTTTTTGGGGTGTGGGGTGGGGTGAGGGGAGCAGCAGGGAAAGGAACATGCTAGACAACAATCCAGATTAAAGGTGACTCTAACTAATTTGAAGGACCCTTCTTTAGAATGTAGCATCACCAGAGCCATTCATGTTTCTGAGAAACAGGAAGCATTCTTTAGCAAGCGACCATCGAATCAGATCAAAATAAGGCAAGATATACAAGCATTGCAGAGCACAGCTGATTGACCATAGTATCAAAACTACATCTTCTACCAAAGAAAGCTCCAAGAAGAAAGAGGCCAGGAATCTGACCCCCTTCTAGAAATCACTAAATTATATTCCAACTTCTCTCTTCATTGTAGTAGTTCCTTCCTTACAGACAAAGCCAACAGCATTCACCCAAAGAGATGGCTGAAGAATGATTGGTTGGAAAAACAGTTTATTGCTTTTGTGCTGTCACTGAACATTGTTTCTGTCCCTTGACACTAAATTCTCACTCTTAGTGGTGGAGAGGCTTTAAGGCTCACACAAAGACAAAACATGGGAACAAACGTATGCTCACACCAATAAGATTTCACTCCTGTGTGTGAGAAATCAAGCTCACTTTTGAGCAGCTATGTTGACAGCTGACACAAAGAACCTGAAACCAACCTTCCCAGTGAACCCCTACATCAGGGGCTGCTTTCCCCAAACCAGAGGCCTGCCAGGGGGTAACCACAGGAATCTAAGTCGTACCAGCTTGTTCTTGACACTGGGACAGAGCCTGCAGTAACACTGTAGGTGAAGTTTGCTTGTTTTTGAACGAATGCATGAAGGAAGGAAGGATTGCTGACATCTGACATTTGGTAGTGCTGTACCAGTCCAAAAGCAAAACTGGCCGCTGGCCTGTTTGATTTCACCTGCTTGTGCTCTTGCCACAAACTACAAATGTCCTTCTTATTCATCCAACATTCATCCAGCATTCGTTCTTTCCAGATTTGGTTTCCTACTTTCTCTGCCCTTGTACTCAACTTTGCTTGTATTTCCTCTCATTTCTCCTCTACCTTCATCTCTCGTGCCTTCTGAAAAAAAAAAATGAGTGGTTTTTTTTTTTTTTTTTGAATCAGCCAAATACCAGAAGAGTGGGATTTTTATTTATGTCTTTATTTTTACATGATTTGATTGTCAAAGTTTCCCTCTGTAAACTTGAAAAGAAAATCAGCTTTCACTTGAGTTCATTGATGCAATGCCCTATGCTTCTTGTTAAGAACTATGATGGATTGACATATTGTGTCCCAAACCTCCTCCTCCCAATTCATCTTTTAAAGTCCTATCACCCTCACTGTGCTGGCATTAAGAGGAGAGACCTCTTGGAGGTGATTAGGTCCCAGGGTCTCCAACATCATCAAGGGGATTGGTGCCCTGACAAGAAGGTACTCTTAACCTTATGCTCTCTCCATCTGCTCTCTTGATCTCTGCAACACAAGGGAACAACATAAAGCTTTCCGTAACCATGGAGCAAGCTCTCATCAGATGCCATGGCTTCAGGAACCTTATCTGCTACTCCTCAGCCTTGGAATGTTGAGAGTTCATTGTCTGCTTACAAAAACCCTAGTTTTCAATGATGACAATTAACAAAACAGAGAGAGGAGTGATTGCTTTGGAAACCAAATAATACCACATCTATTGGGAAGAGCCTTTCCCATCAATTAATGTGCACTTATGCACTCAGGGAACTCTCTCCCCTGTATTTCTTCTATACATGTCTCCTACATGAGCAAAACAGTTCAGGCAAAGTATTAACAGAACAAAATGATTCCAGGAACTATTTCAAAGGTTTTCAGGATCCAGAGTGAAACATGTTTTAAACACGTACACACACACACACACACACACACACACACACACACACACACACACCCACCAGGTTCTTGTCAACTTTATGAGTCACGTAAAGAAAATGAAACACAAAGATTTAAGTAACTTATTCTGAATTACAAGGCATGGAAGTAAAAGAATGAGGATTTGAACTCCAATTTGCTGGGTTCTGAAGTTTTTCCTGCCTTTGCAAGCACTGTGTATATATACATAAGTGGCCTCCACACAGCAGGGGAGGAGAGATTCAGCACCAAAGGTAAGCAAGAACGTTGTGAAAAGACAAAGGAAATCTCCATAAACTCAATGATGCTGGAGTAAAGTGAATATGGTTTCTGGCCTCCCTCCTCCTGCCAAGTTCAGGCTGGCACATCAGCTGCCTTCCTCACCCATGCTGGAAGCTGAGTCATGTGGAGTAAAATGTAATTGTGGGATTCTGAGGAATCCCAGATGTGACTGATGGACTTACCTGTTTCTTAATATCTATCTGCAGCCCAGCAACAGCAGCAGCAGCAGCTGTATTGGATACTTTCTGTGGGTCAGTCCTGATGTGTCTTGCTAAGCATTTTACATGAGTGATTCCATTTAATCTGTATAACCCTTTGAGGGGGTTTTACCATTCTCATTCATTTATTTATTGTTAATACATGAGAAAATGGATGCTTAAGAGGATAACTTTCCTAAGGATCACAGTTTGATTGGTAGCAGAGCTGGGATTGGAGCACAGCTTTGCTTTGTGCTAAAAGCTTAATCTATAATCTCCTCATTCATAAAAAGAACGATGCACTGCATACTGAAATCTGATAACCATGTGCAATTTGCATATCAACCCAGACACAGATGTACGTGTAACTTTCCAGAGAAGGATTCACTATGAGCTATGAGGCAGGGCAGGATGTGGAAGGAACCCTGTGGGAAGAGAAGAATGAGGTACCAGCAAGGGTGCAGAGAGAAGGACATGCTGCAGCAATTTTACTGGGCAGAAAGGATGGGTAGTTGATGCACATGTCATTTTTGTGGGCTCTCCTTGTGGCTTTTTATAGACTATAAATAAGTATATAGAAACGGACATTAAACTGATACATTAATAAGCCCTTCTCTACCAATCCTTCCTGTGCCCAGAAAGTTCTGAGTTGAAAGAAAAGCCTTTGGTGTTTGACAATGAAGTGTACATACCCACTCCTGTGGCTGGTGGGGATATGTGTGCTGGTCCTGGGAACTACGAAAAGGGGTGGGCTTTTTGCCACACTGCCCAGACCACTCTGTCCCAGCCTCCTGGGGAACTGGAGGAGGATGGCATGGGGGGCATTCTTTGTGGAAGAAGAGAGACAAACATGCAGAGAAGAACAGAGTAAGGACTGATGTCATCTGGGGACTTCCTGAAGAAAGAGAATTCTCTGGGTCCATAAGAGGAAGCAAGTCAGTTTCAGTTCCTTCTGGGCAGAAAGGAAGCCATGCTTCTCCATCATTCACAAGGCAGCTGCAAAGCTGTCATAACATCCATACAACCGATGGGACAACATTTGATCTTGAGGTCAGTCATGTGTCCAAAGTCACTGAAACAGCAGAATGGCAGAGGTCATTTGAGCTGCTTCCAGCACCAGCAAACCAGACAGAAAATGGTGGTAAGCTCTCCTTCCTTTATGTGAGGGTTAATAGCAGTTGTCGAGGGAACAGGATCTAGCTGCACCCAGGACACCCTACCCCATATGTATGGCTGTGAGGGAGGCTTTTTGTTTGTCTTGGTTTTGTTGTTTACCAAGACAGGGGTTCTCTGTGTGACAGCCCTGGCTGTCCTGCAGCTCTCTTCCGAAAACTCACAGAACTCCGCCTGCCTCTGCTTCCCAAGTGCTGGGGTTAAAGGCGTGCGCCGCCACCGCCCGGCTCAGTGAGCGAGTTTTCCATTAGGTTTATTGAAGGGAGAAGACCCACCCTGAAAGTGAGGGAAGTGTTCCAAGGGTGGGGTGCTGTAACATCTCTCTGTTTCCTGACTGCAGAGGCACTGGGACCAGCCATGTCAAGTTCCTGCCTCTGTGATGGTCTTTCCATGATGGACTACAACCTCACACTGAGCCTGAATGAACCCTTCCTTCTGTAAGTTGCTTGTGTTGAGTATTTCATCCCAGAAACATGTAAAGGAACTAATACACTTTACATTGCATTTTCCTTAAAAAGCATTTGCTCTGTGTCTATGATCTTTGTCAGAGCATTAGGTGGCCACAGGTAGTCTGACAATTTAAAAAATTGTAATGTGGGAGGCCGGCCCCCAGCTCCCATCTTGCTCTGGACTTCCCTTTTGGAAAACTGGTGAGTACCCTTCCTTGCCCCAGACCCCATCCCTGGGCACCAGCCACTCCAGGGAAGACCTGCCCAACTTGGCCCCAGGTTCTGGCCACCGGGCAGGTTCCCTGCTAGCCCCACCGGGAAGGATCCCCTTCTCCAAGACCCCTGGCAGGCCCTGCAGTCTCCACGCCCTGCCCCCACGCCCATCCGCCTGAGGCCCAAGCCTCTTCCTGAGACTTAGAGGCCGGCCCCCAGCTCCCATCTTGCTCTGGACTTCCCTTTTGGAAAACTGGTGAGTACCCTTCCTTGCCCCAGACCCCATCCCTGGGCACCAGCCACTCCAGGGAAGACCTGCCCAACTTGGCCCCAGGTTCTGGCCACCGGGCAGATTCCCTGCTAGCCCCACCGGGAAGGATCCCCTTCTCCAAGACCCCTGGCAGACCCTGCAGTCTCCACGCCCTGCCCCCACTCCCATCTCCCTGAGCCCCAAGCCTCTTCCTGAGACTTAGAGGCTGGCCCCCAGCTCCCATCTTGCTCCGGACTTCCCTTTTGGAAAACTGGTGAGTGCCCTTCCTTGCCCCGGACCCCATCCCTGGGCACCAGCCACTCCAGGGAAGACCTGCCCAACTTGGCCCCAGGTTCTGGCCACCGGGCAGGTTCCCTGCTAGCCCCACCGGGAAGGATCCTCTTCTCCAAGACCCCTGGCAGGCCCTGCAGTCTCCACGCCCTGCCCCCACGCCCATCCGCCTGAGCCCCAAGCCTCTTCCTGAGACTTAGAGGCCGGCCCCCAGCTCCCATCTTGCTCCGGACTTCCCTTTTGGAAAACTGGTGAGTACCCTTCCTTGCCCCAGACCCCATCCCTGGGCACCAGCCACTCCAGGGAAGACCTACCCAACTTGGCCCCAGGTTCTGGCCACCGGGCAGGTTCCCTGCTAGCCCCACTGGGAAGGATCCCCTTCTCCAAGACCCCTGGCAGGCCCTGCAGTCTCCACGCCCTGCCCCCACGCCCATCCGCCTGAGCCCCAAGCCTCTTCCTGAGACTTAGAGGCCGGCCCCCAGCTCCCATCTTGCTCTGGACTTCCCTTTTGGAACACTGGTCTGGCTGAACCAAGTGTGCGGATAAGGCCAGTAACGAACCACAAGGAGATGGGCAGACGTCAAGGCAGAAACATATACAACAAAATGAATAGCAATACAGCATCACCAGGCCCTAGCCCTCCTCCAACACCTAGACCTGGACATCAGAAATTGGAAGAAGCAGAAGAAAACAGCCTTATGAATGACATCATGAAGAAGCTAGAGGCTTGTGTAGAGGAAAAGACAAAAAAATGTGAAGAACGCTGTAAACAACTAGAGGAAAGGGCAAACAAATTAGAAGAAATCAATAAAGTCCTGGAAGAAAACAATAAAATACTGAGAGAAAGTCAAGAAAAATCAATGAAACAAATGAAGGAAACAGTCCAAGACCTGAAAAGGGAAATAGAAAAAATGAAGAAGACACAAACAGAAGGAATGCTGGAAATAGAAAATCTGAGAAAACGATTGGGAACTTCAGATGCAAGTATAATCAACAGAATGCAAGAGATGGAAGAGAGGATCTCTAGCGTTGAAGATACAGTAGAAGAAATACATTCATCAGTCAAAGAAAACACTAAAGCCAACAAAGTCATGAACCAAAATGTCCAAGAAATTTGGGACACCATGAAAAGACCAAACTTAAGAATAATAGGGGTCGAAGAAGGAGAAGAATACCAACTCAAGGGCACAGAAAATATATTCAACAAGATCATAGAAGAAAACTTTCCCAACTTAAAGAAGGAAATGCCTATGAAGATACAAGAAGCTTATAGAACACCAAACAGACTAGACCCCCAAAAAAAGTCCCCTCGCCACATAATAGTTAAACAACTAAACGTACAGAATAAAGAAAGAATATTAAGAGCAGCAAAGGAAAAAGGCCAAGTGACATATAAAGGCAAACCCATCAGAATAACACCCGATTTCTCAATGGAGACTTTGAAAGCCAGAAGAACCTGGACAGATGTAATGCAGACACTAAGAGACCATGGATGTCAGCCTAGACTAATATACCCAGCAAAACTTTCAATCACCATAGATGGAGTGAACAAGACATTCCATGACAAAGCCAGATTTAAACAATACTTATCCACAAACCCAGCCCTACAGAAAGCACTAGAAGGAAAATTCCAACCTAAGGAAGTCAGATACACCCTCGAAAACACAGGCAACAGATAAAGCCACACCAGTAAACCCCAACGTATAGAAGTACCCACACATCACCACCAAAAAATAACAGGAATGAACAATCACTGGTCATTAATTTCCCTCAATATCAATGGACTTAATTCACCTATAAAAAGACATAGGCTTACAGAATGGATACGAAAGCAGGACCCATCTTTCTGCTGCATACAAGAAACACATCTCAAATTCGAAGATAGACACTACCTAAAAATAAAAGGCTGGGAAAAGACTTTCCAATCAAACGGTCTTAAGAAACAAGCGGGTGTAGCCATCCTGATATCCAGCAAAATAGACTTCAAACTAAAATCAATCAAAAGAGATCAATAAGGGCATTACATACTCATCACAGGAAAGATCCACCAAGATGAAGTCTCAATTCTGAATATTTATGCCCCAAACACAAGGGCACCCACATATGTAAAAGAAACATTACTAAAGCTTAAATCACATATAAAACCCCACACATTAATAGTGGGAGACCTCAACACCCCACTTTCACCACTGGACAGATCTCCCAAATTGAAACTTAACAGAGAAATAAAGGACTTAACTGATGTCATGACTCAAATGGACTTAATCGATATCTACAGAACATTCCATCCTAACAAAAAAGAATATACCTTCTTCTCAGCACCCCATGGAACCTTCTCTAAAATTGACCACATACTTGGCCACAAAACAAATCTAAACAGATACAAAAGAATTGGAATAACCTCCTGTGTTCTATCAGACCACCATGGTCTAAAGTTGGATTTCAACAACAACAAAAACTACAGAAAACCTGCAATCTCATGGAAATTGAATAATACCCAACTGAATCACCAATGGGTTAAGGAAGAAATAAAGAAAGAAATTAAAGACTTCCTAGAGATCAATGAAAATGAAGACACCACATACCCAAATTTATGGGACACTATGAAAGCAGTACTAAGAGGGAAATTCATAGCACTAAATGCCCACATAAATAAGTTGGAGAAATCTCACACTAGAGACTTAACAGCATACCTGAAAGCTCTAGAACAAGAAGAAGCACAGTCTCCCAGGAAAAATAGACGCCAGGAAATTATCAAAGTGAGAGCTGAAATCAATAAAATAGAAACAAAGAGAACAATACAAAAAATTAATGAAACAAAGAGTTGGTTCTTTGAGAAAATCAACAAGATAGACAAGCCCTTATCCAAACTAACCAAAAGACAGAGAGAGAGCATCCAAATCAACAAAATCAGAAATGAAAAGGGGGACATAACAACAGACATTGAGGAAATCCAGAGAATCATCAGGTCATACTTCAAAAACCTCTATTCGACAAAACTGGAAAACCTAAAAGAAATGGATAACTTTCTGGATAGGTACCACATACCTAAGTTAAATCAAGACCAGATAAACTATTTAAATAGTCCAATAACCCCTAACGAAATAGAAACAGTCATTAAAAGTCTCCCAACCAAAAAAAGTCCAGGACCAGATGGTTTCAGCGCAGAATTCTACCAGATCTTCAAAGAAGAGTTAATACCAATACTCTCTAAATTGTTCCACACAATAGAAACAGAAGGAACATTACCAAACTCCTTCTACGAGGCTACAATTACCCTAATTCCTAAACCAAACAAGGATACAACAAAGAAAAAGAACTACAGACCGATCTCCCTCATGAACATTGATGCAAAAATACTCAATAAAATACTGGCAAACAGACTCCAAGAACACATCAAAACAATTATCCACCATGATCAAGTAGGATTCATTCCAGGGATGCAAGGGTGGTTCAACATACGAAAGTCCGTCAATATAATACACCATATAAACAAACTCAAAGAAAAAAACCATATGATCATCTCACTGGATGCAGAAAAGGCATTTGACAAAATCCAACACCCCTTCATGATAAAGGTATTAGAGCGATCAGGAATACAGGGAACATACCTAAACATAATAAAGGCAATTTACAGCAAGCCAACAGCCAACATCAAATTAAATGGAGAGAAACTCAAAGCAATTCCACTAAAATCAGGAACGAGGCAAGGCTGTCCACTCTCCCCATACTTATTCAATATAGTACTTGAAGTTCTAGCCAGAGCAATAAGACAACATAAGGAGATTAAGGGGATACAAATTGGAAAGGAAGAAGTCAAGCTTTCCCTATTTGCAGATGACATGATAGTATACTTGAGCGACCCCAAAGATTCCACCAAGGAACTGATACAGCTTATAAACACCTTCAGCAACATAGCAGGATACAAGATCAACTCAAAAAAATCAGTAGCCCTCCTATATACAATGGACAAAGAAGTGGAGAAGGAAATCAGAGATACATCACCCTTTACTATAGCCACAAATGACATAAAATACCTTGGGGTAACACTAACCAAGCAAGTGAAGGACCTATATGACAAGAACTTTAAGTTCCTGAAAAAAGAAATTGAAGAAGATGTCAGAAAATGGAAAGATCTCCCATGCTCATGGATAGGCAGGACTAACATAGTAAAAATGGCAATCTTACCAAAAGCAATCTACAGATTCAATGCAATCCCCATCAAAATACCAACACAATTCTTCACAGACCTGGAAAGAATAATACTCAAATTCATATGGAAAAACAAAAAACCCAGGATAGCCAAAGGAATCCTGTACAATAACACAACTTCTGGAGGCATCACGATCCCTGACTTCAAGCTCTACTATAGAGCTACAGTAATAAAAACAGCTTGGTACTGGCATAGAAACTGACATGTGGACCAATGGAATCGAATTGAAGACCCTGACATTAATCCGCACACCTATGAACATATAATTTTTGACAAAGAAGCCAAAAGTGCACAATGGAAAAAAGAAAGCATCTTCAACAAATGGTGCTGGCAAAACTGGATATCAACATGTAGAAGGCTGCAAATAGATCCATATCTATCACCGTGCACAAAACTTAAGTCCAAGTGGATCAAGGACCTCAACATAAATCCAGCTACTCTGAACCTGCTAGAAGAGAAAGTAGGAAGTAGTCTTGAACGCATTGGCATTGGAGACTACTTCCTAAATAGAACACCAGTAGCACAGACTCTGAGAGAAACAATCAATCAATGGGACCTCTTGAAACTGAGAAGCTTTTGTAGAGCAAAGGATACGGTCAACAAGGCAAAGCGACAGCCTACAGAATGGGAAAAGATCTTCACCAACCCCACATCTGACAGAGGACTGATATCCAGAATATATAAGGAATTCAAGAAATTAGACATCAAAATGCCCAACAGTCCAATTAAGAAATGGGCTATAGAACTAAACAGAGAATTCTCAACAGAGGAAACTCAAATGGCCGAAAGACATTTAAGGAATTGCTCATCATCCCTAATCATCAGGGAAATGCAAATCAAAACAACTCTGAGATACCACCTTACGCCTGTCAGAATGGCTAAGATCAAAAACACTGAAGACACCTTATGCTGGAGAGGATGTGGAGCTAGGGGAACTCTCCTCCACTGCTGGTGGGAATGCAAGCTTGTACAACCACTTTGGAAATCAATATGGCGCTTTCTTAGAAAATTGGGAATCAATCTCCCCCAAGATCCAGCTATACCACTCTTGGGCATATACCCAAGAAATGCTCAACCACACCATAAGAGCACTTGTTCAGCTATGTTCATATCAGCATTGTTTGTAATAGCCAGAACATGGAAACAACCCAGATGCCCTTCAACTGAAGAATGGATAAACAAAATGTGGTACATATACACAATGGAATACTACTCAGCAGAAAAAAACAATGGCATCATGAGGTTTGCAGACAAATGGATGGATCTAGAAAAAATCATCCTGAGTGAGGTAACCCAGACTCAGAAAGACAAACATGGTATGTACTCACTCATAGCAGGATACTAGACATGAAACAAGGATGAATTGTCTGCTACTCACATCACCAGGGAGGCTACCCGGAAAACAGGACCCCAAGAAAGACACAGGGATCGCCCAATGACAGAGAAATGGAATGAGATCTACATGAACAGCCTGGACATGAGTGGGGGTAATGAAAGGCGAGGGTTGAGGGAAAGAGAGCTTGGGGGAGCAGGAGATCCCAGCTGGATCAACAACAGAGAGGGAGAACAAGGAATAGGAGACCATGGTAAATGAAGACCACATGAGAACAGGAAGAAGCAAAGTGCTAGAGAGGCCCACAGAAATCCACAAAGATACCCACACAACAGACTGCCGGCAATGGTCGAGATACAGCCCGAACTGACCTACTCTGGTGATGGGATGGCCAAACACCCTGATTGTTGTGCTAGAAACCTCATCCAACTACTGAGGGATCTGGATGCAGAGATCCATGACTAGGCCCTGGGTGGATCTCTGGGAGTCCAATTAACGAGAATGAGGAGGGTTTATATGAGCGAGAATTGTTGAGACCAAGGTTGGATAAAGCACAGGGACAAATAGCCAAATGAATGGAAACACATGAACTATGAACCAATGGCTGAGGGGTCCCCACTGGATCAGGCCCTCCGAATGGGTGAGACAGTTGATTGGCTTGATCTGTTTGGGAGGCATCCAGGCAGTGGGACCAGATCTTGTGCTCATTGCATGAGTTGGCTGTTTGAAACCTGGGGCCTATGCAGGATTGTTTGGCTCGGCCTGGGAGGAGGGGACTAGACCTACCTGGACTGAGTCTACCAGGTTGACCTCAGTCTGTGGGGAAGGCTTTGCCCTGGAGGAGATGGGAATGGGGGGGGGGGGGTTGGGGGGAAGGTGAGGGGGACGGGAGGGGGGAGAACAAGGGAATCCGTGACCGATATGTAGAACTGAATTGTATTGCAAAATAAATTAAAATAAATTAAAAAAAAATTGTAATGTGGTTTTACTTATCTTGTGGAGCCTTGAACGACTTATCCAAGAGACCTTGTCTAGGACTGAGGGCTTCTTGTTTCTTTGTTTACAATCACTGAATCTCAGTGAGGTGTATACTCTGGGTGATGGGGCCTGTCCCCACTCCCACACAAGGTGTCCGACTCCTGTTACATTCCTTCACCCTGCTAGTTTTCTCGTCTTTGGGATGGTGAAGATACCATTAACCCACCAGAGACAGAAATGGAGGTGCAAAGAAATAGTACTTTAGCACCTGAGCATAGTAACAGGAGCTTTTCTTATAGGATAATCCTGCTTGGATTGCAAGAGAATTATGATGCTTTTGGGAGCGCTAATGGCTTCTATTTGCCCGTTTCCCTAAATTACCCAGTGTATACTGCTATATAATCTAATGGGATTGCCTGTGTCACGTTAGAAATTTCTAAGAATAGTCAGACCTTGAAACTGACAATGTAAAGAAGTCTATTTTCAGAGCTCTACTTCCTTCAATGCCATCTTTCACAAGGAACCCCGAGTGGAAAGCAGCTTCAGAAGGGCAATGGGAAGGGCAGGCCAGCTCAGGGTGAGTTTTCTGTATGTATTCAATCAACTTGAGCTAACCAACCAAGTAAACATAGATGGTCTGGGCCATTTCCACTGGCCACGTTGTTCCAAAAAACAAACAAACAAACAAACAACCCGCTATCCTCACTCTTTACCTAAAAGGGCATCTGTCACTGGTGTGGGTATATAGAATAGAGTGCCACACCAGCCACTGCCAAGACATTCCAGTGAAGCACTGTGAGCTTCGGGGAAAGAGTTGTGAGACTTTAACAAGTTCTCAGATAATTGTGGGAGCTGAGATTGGTACTTCTGGAGAGTTGAGGTTCCTTCAGTCTCAGGGAAAACAAGACACAAAATGTAAATCTTACTTCTTCACTGAATTCTAACACTTATCCCTTTGCCTACATAGAATGTAGCTCCTACCTCTCACCAAAGAAGCTTCTTATGCAGACAGAGACCATTACAAAAAGCCATAACAAGACCTAAACAATGACCACACCAATTGGCATGCCAATGAGGATGAAAGAATTCTCATGGGACACCACTCCTAGAGGAACTATAGGCAAATGATGGTGTCTGGAAGGGGAAGAATCAGTCTTCCATAGGGATGAGCCTGGTGATAGGTTAGCCAATACCAAGAGGTCAGCCCTAAACACATATGAACAACAAAGAATGATCATAGCCATCTATATTCATATATTTGTATACATACACATGTGATAATTATGATTGAAGAATTAAAAGTAGTGTGTCTGAGAAGAAGTGGGAAGGACATGGAAGGAATTGGAGGGAGGAGAGGGAAGGGGAGAATAATTTAAATACAGTACTCATACATAAAATTCTCAAAAAGAAGTTTTTTTAAGTAAATCCTATTAGCCAAGCTTGATTAGAGCCTTCAACCTGAGGGTTGAAATGTGAGAAACTGGTGGGAAAAATGTCAAAATTATGCTTCAATAACTTAGGTCCTAGTGAACTAAGCATCCTGAAGCTTAAAATTAATTCTGTTGTCTACTGGATTCTTGAAATATTTTCAATACAGCTACAGATTAAATTACTCTTCAACAGTCCACAAAGAAAAAAAATCTGTGTGAGCCAGATGGACAGTTTACCTTTTGGTTTGAAGAAAGCCACTTCAAGTCCCTTCTACCTCTTAAAAACAAATACCTATTGGCCGTGTAGTTCCATAACTACAGGCTTTGCTTCATTATTCAAATCTTAGAGATGAGAAAGTCCAGATGAGACACGTGGAGTAGACGGGCCAAGGTCAAACAGTCTTTTGATTCTAATGCAAGCATATTTATTTGGAAGCCCCTGAGATTATTTTCTCTCAGCTGGACCATGTTTCTAGTCTTCAGAGAATATCACTTACCTATTCATGTATTTATTCATCAAAAAGCTAATGAGGTCTTATTGTGTACATGGAACTATGCTAGGTACTGAAGCCCAAAGAATAAACATGAGGCAGAGCAGCTTTGCAAGACAGATATGTACAGGAACTATAAGGGTCTCTGCTCCTAAGGAAAAGTGGTTATGATGTGAATGAGGGCTGTATGCTCATAGAGGCATCTATATGATACAAGCCATGAGATGGAGATCTGGAGGAGCAGCATGCACTAATTAAACACAGGCCTAGAACCAAGGCAGAGATGAGGAGACAGCATTGAGATAGAGGAACAAGCAAATATCACCTCCCCCTGCATGAGGTGACAATATCACCTCTAATTCCAAGAGTGAGTCCTGACCAGAGTGTCTGAGTGCAATCTCAACTTGGCTGATTGGGATCAGCTTTGGCAACTCTGGTCTTGGTCTCCTTCTGAGAACCAAGGCAACTCCACATCTAGAAAACTCTGATTTTTACCATTTATTCCCTCTATAAAAGCAAAAAGAACTTGACCTATTTTTTTTCCGTAAAGATGATCACTAAAAGGGGTGCGGGATCTGAAAACACATTGACTTTCATTGCTTCTGCTAGGAACCTCTCTCTGCTTAAATTAATGGTCCTAGGAGAAGCTGCTTTTAATCCTGAATTTTATTTATGCTCTGCTTCTTTGCAAGGCTGATCTTGGTTATACAAAGTTGAGGACATGGCTTCTTCTCTGACATTTATTGTTCTGAATCCCTGGCAACAGTGGCATTCTGAGAGCCATGGTATTGAGGCTTCATAGATGTGGAAGAGAAGTAACATATTCGGATTCATCAGAAGAGACAAGAACGTGTACATACAATAAGTGAAAGGAGAAATCATACATAGGAAGAAGCCACTGGAAAGCTCAAAGACATCAAAATAGAGCTGCACATGTAGTTGGCTATCAGAAAAGAGGAGAGGGAGAGAGGTAAACTGAGTCATGCCCACAGGCTAGAAAGTAGAAAATCATCTTCAATTAATTTCTGAGATCTTGAAAATACATACAGTTGGTGTTTTGTTATCAAGTTTCTTGCTAAAATAGACTAATAAAGAGTTAGGTATGACCTCCCCCTCAGGGCTGTATCTAGCCTGAAATCAGACAGTAGGAGTAAAAGAGTTATCCAACCTTTCCTGGAAATACATAGGTGCCAACGCCCTGGGTATGTAATATTTATGAGCCACGGAATTCAATTTTTTTCTTCTTTGTTGTAGAAGGAGAGAATATTCCTCTCCCTAACCCTCTATTTTGGTAAAAGTCAGCATTGTGGCACAAGAAATTGAAAGAAACAAACAAAAAAACCCAAACAACTTAGTTTGAATGTTTCCATTCCCTCTGCCAGGCTAGTGAGAAGAGCAGGGGAGAGCCATCCAGGAAGCAAGATGCACGTTCAATGATTTGTCTTGGTGATTTCTTCAGTGATTTGAGTTTCAGAAACTATTCAGCCCATGAGGCAGGTTTAATCTGAGCTACACTGCTGATGATGCCTATGTGTTTTTGCAATTCTTAGGATACACAAGTGACCCACACGTACAAGTGAATCACACACATCAATTGGACTCATGCCTACCATCAAAACTCAGTGCAGTCCAATCCTCCACTGTGACCTTCCACATTAACTCTTATTTTCCTTCAGCTGGGAGTCATCATGAAAATATTTACACTCTATACATGCCCTGATTATTTTTAGAGTGAGAATCAGGTAATTATCTGGACCAGACCCCCTGTAATTCTCATAAAAAAAGCAAGCAAATAAAATGAGTTTCAGGGGTCTTGTCTTGGCTTCAGACAGGATATTGGCAGTGAGGCCACCATGTCCTGAGACTCAAAGAGTAAGTCCAAGAGAACAATAAAATTGAAATCAATGCCCTTCATATGTATGAATCAAAATTTTATTTGGAGTCTCAAGAATTTTGGTCCCTGAGCACCTTGAGGGGGAAGATCCAGGCAGTTGTTGCTACACTGAGAGCTACTGACACATTAGTGCCTCTGTGCTGTGAGCTACCCATTCCCCAGAGCAAGGAATGATAGTCATGCTTTGCGGGGGGGACGGGCTTAGACAAAATGACGACTACACTGTCACCAGAAAGATGGGCAAATACAGCTTAAAAACTGGAAACATGTTCAGGGCACTTTCAGATCATGCAAGATGCCTCTGGAGGGTCCTTGGCTCGGTGCTTGAGCTATGAAATTGTTAGATGATACCTATAAAATAAGGAAGGTGTCTACCAGTTACACTTGCCGAACTAAGTAAATTGAATGAATAAATGCGTGGAAATGTGAGAAGACAAATAAGAAAATTAAGCACAAAGAATTCTTGTTTTTCCCATTCTTCCTCACACCAAGAAGCCATGTGCTTCCTGCATTGATAAGAATATCATAATTATCATCATAACTCCAGCAAACATGATGTATACCAATTATATATCTGGCATCATCCTTAGGGTATTGGCTATAACGTAACTTCAAATCCATAACTCACCTGGAGGCTAGATCCAGACCTGAGTAATTTAATGATAGAGACACTGTCTGAGATATTAACTGTGGAGGATATCGTCACTGTAGACAGCCAGGTGCTTTCAGTGGCTATGACCCAAGGCAGCATGGCTACAGTATCACCATGCATGTGATCTTATGGAGCCATTGTTTTCTGTGCAGTTTGTAACTGAATGAAACTTTAATTCATGCATGACTATATTAGTTATATACATGGCCAATGAGGCACAGAGAGCATGGAGCTATGCACACAGAATTAGTTCTCCTGTTGGCTTTCATGTAGGGCTTTGTTTGTTCATTGGAGCCTGCAGCATGCCCTTCACTGGAAATCTCTATCCTGTGAGTGTCTGGCAGACTTCCCCCAGATATGCAGAACATGGCTGCCTCAGCTAGTCAACTGTGTCTGCTTCCCAGGGACAGCCTTCACTACAGTAAACAAGAACTGTAGGCACATGTCCATATTGTACCTTAAGTTTTCCTTCTGTGAATGTTCCAGCTCCAGCTAGGATGGGTCACTGTTCTGCCTCTCAACACACACACACACACACACACACACACACACACACACACACGCACACGCACACGCACACGCACACGCACACGCACACGCACACACACAGAGAGAGAGAGAGAGGGGGCACAAAGATGACAAGGAGGCTGTGATCAGAAGCTCTTCTCTGAGTTTCTCTTCAAAATCAGAGGGGAGTACAAAGCACAATTAAATATTGCAACCGGTCTGCAAACTACTGTTTCCACAAGCACTATCAGGGTCAAGAATTCTTTCAAGTCTTCCCAGTAGGCTTTCCCAAATGTATGGACCGAATTATGCCTGAAGAGGGATACTTGCAGCATGGGTGCCCAGCTAAGCTCTGCAGCTTCACAGTAGAATAAAGTAGAAGCTGGCAGCAAAGCCCTGGCTGCCAGGGTTACTCATGACACTGTATTTCTCACTGTGAGCCTGGACTGAATGGAATGTTGTGACCAGCCAAGACTGGCTATAAGATGTAACTCACAAGTTTATGGGCAGACTGCTTTTCAGAGGTGTATGGAAGTAGGTGAGTTTGCCCCCCACATTTCAGTACTTCTTTGCCTCCAGGCAAGAGAGAAAAGCACTTCAGGTTGCCCCTGTCACTGCTCTACATTTTGCTTGTATCAGCATTGGAACCCATGCCTTGTGCAAAGAAACCATGTATTCATGGGAAATGCTGAGTTCATATTTGGGGACAGGGCAGGGGATGTGTCACAGTGTAGCGGTGCTTAGCTTCAGCATCATTTTGTTTCCCTACCTTCTACCCACCTCTTTGCTGGGAGCCCAGACTGTGACAGAAATCCAGATGTACTAGGAAGGGAGATGAAAGGACATTAGGTTTAGCAAGAAAAAAATCATCAGTGCCTTTTCAAATGGAAAGTTTTGTGAAAGGTGGTCAGAAGAAATAATACAAAAGCCCACAATGTTTTCAAATATAACTGAATGTATTTCAGCACAGGCACCATCTGACCAGAGTGGATCAAGTTAGGAGTTCTCACATTTTTTTCTGTAAAGATCAAATATGAAATCTTTTTCTCTTTGTAGGCTAAAACATCCCTGTGAAGACTTTTCATATGGGCCTTTGTGGAGCTTAAGCAGGTGAAGAAAAGACAATATATGAATGAAGGGGTGTGCCTGTGTTCCCAAGGACATTTTATTTATGGATTTTGAAATTGGAGTTTCATAAAGCTTTTGCCTGCCATGAAATATTTTCCAGAGTTTTTCTTCTAGTAACTAAAACATAGCATTCCTTCCTGGCTTGCAGGTCGTAAACAAAGAGGAACTGGCCTTGGTTTGGCTCCAGACTCTAGCTGTGGGTGCTTTGACAAAATAACACTATTGACAGGAATACCTCCTCTATGAGATGTCTTTGGTATTAAACATCAGTCGGAGCAATGGGTGACAAGGGAGTACAGAACTAGCAAAGACAGTGGGGCCAGCCTGAAGACAAGGGGTTTTTCTTCTTCCTTACAGGGGTGAGAGGTCATTGGTGGTCTGCTCCCCAAATCAGCAGCCATGAGGTGTGGGGCATGTAAACCAATGTTCTGCACTAACCATCACCATCAGCCTTGCACTGAGAAGCCAGTGATGTAGGTAAGTGATGGGATCCATGTATGGTAAGCTGCTCAGAAATGGCTCCGAACCCAAGGCACCCAGATCAGCCTTGTCTGGTGTTTGTTTTAGAGAGAGCTGTTCACTCTGCATCAGGCACTATCTCGGGGACTCAGCTAGCGACTGTAGTGCTAAACTAAACAAAATGAAAAATCCAAGTTATTGCTTACTTAAAAATCCTTAATTTTTTATGTGTATGTATATGAATGTTTTACCTGCATGTATGTATGGGAATGACATGCATGTCTGGTACATATGGAGGATCCTATGGAACTTGAGGTACAGATGATGGTGAGCTGCCATGTGGGTGCTGAGAACTGAACCCAGGCTCTCTGCAAGAGCAACAAGTATTCTTAACCTCAGAGCCATCTTTCCAGTCCCTCAAATGTTCCCTCTGTTACCCATTACTCCATTCTTGTCCTTAGGACTTTATTCTTGCCTTCCTTCTGCCCATACCTCTCCTCCCATCCTGGACTCTGTAGACTTCCAGTGGGAAGTTTTCTGATTGTGCTCATGTTGGGACAAGTGCAGTAGGCAAGATAAGGTTCCTATCCTTATCAAGCTGACACTGTGGTGGGGCAAAGGTGACAGAAACCACAAAATACAGAGACATAAACAAGATGGACTCAGACACTGGCAAAGTTAAAATTATATGATGTCATAGAAATTTGTTTGCAGTCACAGGGTGACGTGGTTTATGTTGATTATTAGCTTGGTGGGCTCTATGAGAGACTTTCTAGAGTCGAAGAGAGGTAGGAAGGTCCACAGTAACTGAATAAAAAGAAGAAAGGAATTGCAATGCGTTTTCATCAGTCTTTGTGTGCTTTCTGGCTGTGGGTATAGTGTGATGAGCTGGCCTCAAGCTCCTGTGGCCATGGCTTCCTCACTACAGGAGCCTGCACCTTTCAGCTGTGAAACAAAGCAAACCCGCCCCTTCCTTTGGTTGTTATTGTCAGGGTGCTTTGCTGCGGCAATGAACAAAAAGAGTTAATACAAAATGTCAGTCCCTACAAAGGTGCTTGAGCCATCAACAAGGGTTAGTTAAAGAAAGGAAGAGAGAGAGAGAGAGAGAGAGAGAGAGAGAGAGAGAGAGAGAGAGAGAGAGAGAGAGAGAATGTCCTGTTAATGTTTAAGCCAAGTTAATCATATCCATTCTCTGTTGATTGTTAATTTGCTTTCGTCAGTCCATAACATTATCTTTTTAGAGTTTCTGCCTTGCCTCAGCCCAGGCAAACCCAGTTTGCTACTGTTTTCATCCAACTGAACAGAGCATATAGTTTATTTTTATTTACCCCTGCTATTATTTATTAATAATAAATGTTAGTATTTATTTATATTTATTTATTCCTGTTGGTAGGATAGTTTGAAGTTTTGTTTTGATTACAAATATTTCATTGAACATGCTTGAACTCAAACTGCCTTTATCTGTTGAGCATCACATTACAGAAGAAAATTCCTGAGGGTAGAATTATTAGTCCAAAGGAATATCAACAGAATTAAAAGTAAAACTAAATCCTAACACAGAACGGTGTCAGCACTCCCACTCCTGCCAGAAGTGTCTGTCTGATAGCATGCTTTCCAACTCCTCACACTGGCCAATATTAACAAACTTTTCATTTGTCAGTCTGGTAAGTTTCTTCTTACTGGATTTGATTTGCATTTAATTAATTATGAGTTAAAACATCTCTTCATATATTTATTGGCCATTTGCATTCCTCTCTGAGCTGTCTTTCATGGCAGTCCTCCTTTATTGTATTGGGTTGATCATCTTTTTTTCATTCTTTTCTGTGGTGTCTTTGTAAATTGAAGAAATTTGCTTTATGAGTCATATTAAAAGTATTTCTTTCCAGTTTGTTTGTTTGCATTTCATTTATCTACTTCATATTTATTTATTAGTGTATTTTAGTCACTGTACAGGAGAGTTTTTAATTTGTACAAGTGCAAACATTATTTTCTTTTGTGGTTCCTGGGCCATGTTTATTACTCATGTAATAAGCATTTTCATCATCTTATCAAGAACACAATTATACAGAGTAAGGAATTCCAAGCTCAAAGCAAGGAAGGGACAAAAACCAGTGAAACCTCATGGAATGATGGCAACTCACTCCCACGTTAGCTCTGATGAGAGCAGCTTTGTCCTTCGGCCTCCTAGGAATTGAGTTGCCTGTTTGAAGAGGCAACCTTTTCGTTATTAAATAGTTTTGTATTCATTTGTTCAAATAAGCAGTAGAGGAACTGTGGTCTGGGCAGAGAGCAGAGGTCAAGAGCAGGATTAAACAATACTCTCAGAAAATGATGATCTCTGCTTTTTCACAATGGGAGGGTGCTCTTAATCCAGGGCCCCCAAACTATATCCCAGTGTGCTCTGTAGACTTAGTGACAATGTGAGTATATTTGAACGAAAAGATCCTGCCCTGGCTCATTTTGATCTTGTAACAAAAATCAAACCATCAGGAACCAATAAGCATCGTCACTGAACTAATTGTGTAATAAATTCCGTTACAGACTTCATCCCCTGATGATATTGCCAAGTAATAAGCATCTCTTTCAAGTTTGTGGGGAGAGGATGTATTTCGAGTCTGACTTTGCAATAAGTTCTGTATATCAATATCACTTCCCACTGACTTTTATTGTGTTATTAGGTCTATATGATGGCCTGTTATCAGCATCTGTTATGCAAATAGATCTGTTCCCTTGGCCGGTATTTGAGATAGGGAGCTCTGTATATGAAGTATCTAGAAATATAAAGAAACCGGGCAGTAACTCTAACCCATGGAAACAAAACCTAAAGGAGAGGAAAAAGGAAGAAAAGGCCAAAGACACATTTGTAGCTCAAAACAAGTTACCCCCAAAGGATGTGTTCAGCATTTCATTTGTTCACATTGCTCCACCCTAGGGAAGACTGGAGAGAAACTACAATTCCCATGATGCACTCTGTTCCCCATATGATTGATGCTGCATCCACTTAGATCACATGGATTGTAGGGGTTTCAGTTTTGACTAATGGAAATTCGGAGCCACCAGTTAAACTTGCATTTTAGATGAGCTATGAAGGGTAATTATTAGTGCAAGCATGTCTCACATGTCTCACAGTTGTCCTGCAGTCTGTGTGTCAGATTTAATGAATGGTCTACTTCCCGTTTTCATTCAGAAGCCCCTCATTCCATAAAGGTGATCTTTGAGATAACACCAAATATGCAAGGTTTTTGTGCTGCATGCTAGATATATTTGCTTGCCATGTAAGAAGATAACCTTATCCTGAGAGGTTTCAGACATCTTGCGGGGGGTGGGGTGGGGGAGCCAACCATGTATTTCACACACACATAAACACATTCTGGCCTTGGAAACAAATACTACTTGTTTGCCTCCTTGGAAACTTTCAGTTGGCTTTCGAGGGGAAGCCTGCACTTCTTCTATGAATAAATATTCAGTCACACTGGACCTGCATAGACAGGCTTGAAGGAGAGTGAGACCAGCTATGCAGAGCCAAAGCTAGGTTGCTGTGCAGTGGCTCCCATGGTGTCTTCTTGCAGTGTCCCCTTTAAACACACTAAGTGGGGAGACTAGAGGGAAATCATCATCTCATTGGCCTGTGAGTGTGTGCCATCACTCCCAACCCCTCCTGGGCTACTTTGAATATGAAAACAGTTTAGGTAATGACTTCATAAAACCAGTTAAAGCCCCCTACTGAATTGATAGAATAAAGTTCTCATCAGTTAACACAAGGGAAGGGAGATATAAATGAGAAGCCCACAGCCTACATTGAACCTGACTGATAGAAATAGCTCTCATTTTGCATTTAGTGTGTTTTTACACGTATTAACTCCTTTGTTACTCACAACAGTCCTGGGAGGGACAAGCCTTGATTACTACCATTTTAACGCTGATATCCCCGAAGCAGAGAAAGGTTAAATAATAATCCAAGGCTATGTCACACAAAGTGCCTGAGATGGAATTCAAACCAACACAGGGAATATGACAGGATGCTTCCAATCTCAGGTGTCTTTTGTCCCCTTTGTCCCCCAGATTGTCTGACAAGGCAAAGACAAATTACATTTTGCTCAGCAGTCATTCTGATCCTACCAGACTCGGTAATGTTCTCCTCAGCCTTCACCACAAAGACCTAAAGGCTCAACCTGAACTGAACATCATGGTCTTGGTCCATTGACCAGCCTCACCTTCCATCTTTCTTCCTGAAGTAAGGCAAGGTGGGTTGAAATATAGTAGAGTGAGCAGAGTGCCCAGGACCTATGTGGCAGACACACAACTTTGGATGACCATGAGTTTCAGTGTGGTACTGGGTTCCTTCTGGAAGTGGTCTAGAAAGGTGACAGCATCAGCCAAGGAGAGCTCTACTCTGCCCAAGGCTGGGTACCAGACATTGAGGAACACAGGGCATCTGCCAGAGTGTGAACAGAACCTCAAGTGAGCTTGTACTCACTTCCTACTTGAAGAAACAGAGAAACGAACCTTCTCTGGAAGAGAACCTTCCAGAGTCACACAGCAAATAAGCAAAGTAAGGCATTGCTTTTTGTATTGGTTACTCTTCTGTGGCTGCAATAAAGCATCCTGACCAAAACAACTTATAAAAGAAGGAGATGATTTGGGATATGTTTCCAGGGATGTGAATCCATCATGGCAAGGCAACATTGTAACAAGCAGCGAGTATGGTGGTAGAGGTAGGAAGCTGAGAGATTTTCTTATTAACTTACTCATGAAGCAGAAAAACAGTGAACTAATAACAGTGAAATCTTAAGCTCTCAAAGCCTACCCCCAGAGACATACTTTCTCCTGCATGCTCACACCTCTTAAAGCACGCCAGTGTTACCAACTGGGAATGAAATACTCAAATGCTTGAGAATATAGGGAACATTTCTTATTCAACCCACCACCCCTTGAATCTAGTGCCCTTCCCTGGGGCAGCTGGAGCTGAGTGCATGGTTTATGGTGTCCACCTTTGGGTCAGGCTGATCCTGTTAACTAACACTGGTGACATTATACAATCTCTTTGTGCCACAGGTTCCTTTTTTCTATAGGAGCGGCCATGATTACAACAGATATAATAGAGTTGAAGACAGTATAGATAAGGTGACTAGAACATTGCCTGGGACAGTGAGCACTCACAGAGCTGGCCTAGCACTGTCACGGTGGCCACTGCAAGTACAGTGGCCGTTGCTATGGCTACTGCTATTGCTGTTCTGACCGCATGGCTGCTGTTGCTACTGTTTGTACCAGTCTTGTCTCGGCTCATCAGCTCTGCCATAAAAGGGAGAACTTATTGCGCAAACGGTCTGTAATTATTAAAATTCTAGAACCCCGGAGGTGGACTGAAGGAGAGGAAGCAAAGATCAGAGTTCATTCAGGAAAAAAGAACTTCCTTGAGGAAGGCTGGGGAAAAAGACGCAAAGGAGGAACGACCTGAGACATCTAATCTTCACATTCCAGATATCTGGCTCCCATTTGGTTTGGGATAATCAAGAACCAACACGTGGCCTGTGAAAAACTGTTTTACTTGTCAATATATTTCCTAAAATGGGTCCATGACACAAAAGATCCAAACTCTGTGGCCCTGCGTGTCCCCTATGGCCCTCTTTACTGTGACAGCCTGGGTCCATCCCAAGGTCCTTCACATGCATGGTTTTCAATGGCAGCATGAAGTCCTGCCTGGCCCCTTCCTTCCTCTGTTCTTCCAAGGTGACATCACAGGGTCAATAAGGAAGAAACAACCAAAGGTAGAAGAAATGGGCCTGCGGCTTTGCCTGGGTGCTTCTCCCCTGCACACTCTGTGACGGGCACATCTTCCCTCTCCTTCCCCACGACTAAGGGAGATGGAAATGATGGCTGAGGTCCACACATCTTCTTGTTCTATGTAAGGATAAATCAGCCTGTGTGACCCCATTATCACCAGCCCAGAATGCCCCACCTCTCCTACAAAGCCATATGACATTACTTCCAGTCCTAGAGTGCACAATGTATTCATTTTTCTGTTCTCTGTGTCATGGAACACGGTTCCCCTTCCACCAATCTCTGCTCATTCTGAATGACTAGGTTGGAGCACATTATCCAATACACCATACAAAACCCATGATCCAATTGGGGGTTTGCTTTCCTTCCCACATGTTTCTTTATAGTCCTATTTATTCCACATCTCCTATGTATGTGCAGACCTTGCTCTAGGCAGCAGAGAAAATGGTGAATGCATGGACATGGGAAAAAAACGGTATTACAGATAAGACCATTTCAAGGGCTAATGAGGGCAGGAGGAGGTAGCTTCATGAAATTGGGAAACCAGGGTTCCCCTATGAGGAAAGAACTTCCTTGATAGAGGCTGGTGAAGGGGACAAGTGGAGAGAAGACCTGAAACCTCCACTCTGACAGCTTCGAGGCCAGGCTTCTCTTCAAGAGGAAAAACTCGTATGTTGGCAGAATTTTCACAGCCACCTATGGAAGGAACAGGACATAACATTCCAGGTAGATGCAACTACACAAAGATGGGAAGGCAGGGATGGGTTTGGTGTTTGGATGGGCAGAAAGCTTTCCAGGGGAGAAACTTGAAGTTCGCTGGCGTTTCAGCCAATTTGCTGTCATGGCCAGCTCTCATTCAATGGGCATCACGTGCAGAGAGCAAATGCACATGAAAAAAAGAGCCTTAGCATAAGGCAGCTGTCTCTACCACTCATTGGCTGTGTGGCCTTAGGCAAGTGTTTTAATGACTCTGACCACAGCACGTGATCGTATTAATAGGCCTTAGAGTCAGTCAGATAATCATATTTTTGCTAATGTGCAAAAACATATTTAACTTTTATGAAGCTAATTTTTTTTCCTGTATGCCAAGTGAATGCCTGACAGTTTATGGTCCATGCATTATCACTGCTATTGTGACTCATTTGTTTGTAAGTACCAACTGCACAGATTGTTTGGAATGATATACAATTTATAATCAGTAAGCAACATTTATTACAAACCTCCTATGTAGTGTATAGTGTAGTGGGTGTTTCCTTCTTATCCCCGAACCCTGACCATTCCTTTAAATAAGGACTTTCTCCTTGAGAATAGATCTCTAAGACCCTGAGTTCAGTGCCCCTCTTTTCTCCAGCCAAGTTGCCCAGCTTTCAGCTGAATCAAGCAGAAAAGTCTTCCTTGGCATCTGAACTCTGAGCTGGATCAAGACTGAAAAGAGGGAGGATTCATTCACTTCATCTATGGTGCCTAAAATATCTCTTCCTACACTGACTATTACTGTGACTCCTTCTCATTCTGGCCTCCAAAACTGAAGAAACTGGTGGCCCAATGGAACTTTTGTTTATTTGTTTCTGTTAATTCTAGAAGATCGAGATAGCTTCCCAATAGACTTCGTTTTGTTTAAACTAACCAGGTTATTTTCTTTCTCTTGCTACCAAAATTATAACCAATCCAGATGGTAATATTCACATTCATTCTCAGAAAGAAGAATTTAACTGTAAATATTATTGTTCATTTTTATTATTGATGATGTGGTGGTATAAACTGCCCACAAACTTTCTGCCTAAATTGGTAGTAGATAAAGATGTCAAAAGCAAACAAGGAATATTAAATATATATATATATATATATATATATATATGTATATGTATATATATATATGTGTGTGTATTTTATATACATATAAAATATACATACATACATACATATATACATACATACATACATATCAACACTTAAAAGAGCCCATGAATTTGAGAGACATCAAGGAGGGCACTTGGAAAAAGGAAAGGTAAAGGAGAAAATTATGTAATTATATTTTAATTAAAAAAAAGCAAACTATATAAACTTTCCATTTCCTTTCCCAAGCCAATTTCAGCTACTTTCCTACACAACTACTACATAAGATGCATGATTTTCAGTTAAAGGTTAGATCCTGTCTACAGTTTACAGATGATAGATTGGGCTTTGGTTTTGTGTCTACTCTCGGGTCAGTGATGTGGTCGTATATAGAAACTGTCTGCCCTATTAGTAGTAGAGAACAGTGCCTGGTAGGTGGGTTCTCTGTCAACGCTGCTTCAAAATTCATTTTGTGCCTTCACATGTAGGATCCATGAGCTCCATTCTCAAGATTGGTTCTAATGAAACAGGAAAGCAGAAAGGTGACATTCCTGAGGGCTCGACAGGGTCCTATACTTTTCCTGTAAGTCTTTGATTGTATGAGTCTGTTGATTTTTCATTGGTTATTTAGAGTATGCATGAAGACCAATGACTTACCTACTTGTATTATAATATTCGACTTGCTCAAGATAGCCACTTCTTTAATGTTCTTAAAATGATTTCTGTTATGAAATAATAATTGCCTATGCTCCTTTCACAGCTTATAAGTGTCATCACATATAATTCACAAAATCATGGAGACTAAGACAAGTTGTGTACTCTGTACCTTGGCACCTAAGAATGGACCAGTTTATATAATCCTTGAGCCCTCCTGTGCGGGACACACATTGTGTGGCAGCTGGCTTTGCCACATCTCCAGTGAGGGTGGGACAGCACATATTTTCCTGCCATTTGAACTTGGATATGACCATGGGGCATGTTCTGACCAATGGGAAGCTGGCAGACATGACGGAGTACCTGTTTTCTGAGCTGATATCTCAGACAGTATAGAGCCTTCCAGTCTCTTTCCTCCTCCAACAATTTGTTATGACAAGAATGCAATCCAAAGCAGCTTTTCTGAGGGTAATGAAACACTTCAAGTTCACCCAAGGCCTGGAGCCAAAGCCAGCAAACCTGTAGCTTAACACAGAGCTGCCCCAAATCATCACAGCCGTGATGAAGAAAGAAAAACCTGTTTGCTGATGCAGATATTTGGAGACAATTTCACATCATTGATTAATCATTGACTATGGCATCTGATGACAACAGCCTGAACAGACCAAGAGACAGGGACAGTAAGATAGCAGTTCTTGGTCTAGTATCACATATACTGTTGTGCAGACGATCCCATAGATGACTGTTTATACTTAGTGTTCAATGTTTGGGCAGATACAAGTCCTACAAAGTCAGAGTAAAGGTCAGTGGAGTCCATTGTTATTTCTCCACATTTATTTTCTGTACAATACTGACTGGGGATTGAACCCAGAGCCTCATATGTACTAGACAAACACTCTACTATTGAGCAAAGGCCCCCACCTTTTCCCACCTCCCAGAACATTTTATGATGAATAATATTTAATGGCCATGTAAGTCTCATTTTTTCTCTCCAACAAGATATGAATTTATGAATAATTAAGTAGTCTTACCTTAGAGAAATACCCACAACACACACACACACACACACACACACACACACACACACACACACACACACTTCCCAGCAGTTCTATTTTTTAAGTGAACAGAATGCATAGAGAACTCTTTTAGGCAACAGTTCAGACGCCACCTTTAAAACATTATAGAATATGCAACTGTTTCAAGATACAGAATTAGAGAAAGTAGTGATGAAACAATTCCAAATTGATGTATTCTCTTATTCATTCAACAAACCTGTGATTGTGCTTTGGGCTAAGGCCTGCATTCAATCTCTGAGATATGGTGCTGTGGACAGACCATTTTCACTCCCAGGGACAATTCATACATTGAAATCTTAACCTCCAAAACAAAGTCAGTAGAAGATGAGGCTTTGTAGTGTGATCCTTCATGAGTGAGGTCCTTCATAAAAGAGACCTAAAAGAGGACTTGTGGGATCTTGGGTTCCCAAACCCCTAGAAATATGAGAAATACAAGCCTATTGTTGATAAGCCATTCTGACTATGGGATTCATAAGAGCAACCCGGATATATAAAATGCAGGGAATCAGGATCATGGTCCTTTGTCTTATGTATTCATGGACTCAGTTGTGCAGATGTAATCTCACAGGCATCTGCCTGCAGTTTAGTGATGAGCACTTGGGTAGCTAGAAAAAGCATGCTTCCTATAGGAAATGAGGAAATATCTACCTCGGACCTGGGAGAAATTAAGTAATTCTTCTTTGAGCAGGTGATGGTTTATTTTATTATGAATAGCAGACATCTGTGTGAGTAATAAAATGAGGAGAAAAATAATAGTTCAGTAAGCTAATTAAAAAAATTTTAAAGTTAAGGTATTGCTGCAAATCTCCTCAGAGTCCTCACAGCAGACAGGGCCAAAGCAATGCCTCAAATAGAAAGAGCCAGTCACTGTTCAGTTCCAGTCAGGAACAAAACTTTAGTCTACCCTCCCTGACCATGATTCTGTCCTCTCAAGATCCCTCAGGCTTTCAGTCAAGACACAGATTCCAAGGTTAGGCAAAGCTGGGGTGCCTTTGAACACAACATTTGCGATTTCAATTTATTTGTTCTCTGTGACACAATTGTACTTGAATTGGGAGACAGAGGCTACAGTCCATCAACTAGGGGCCAAAGCGATGGCTCATGGGAGGACAGCAGTACAAGCATGATGAGCTGAGTTTGGATCCCAGGAAACCTCATGAAAAAGCTGGGTATGGTAGCGTATACATCTGCTACTCTGGTGATCCTATGGAGATGTGGGAGGAAGAGACAGGGAAGTGTCTCAGCTGGAAGCTCATGGCTCAATTATCCCTGAGGGCTCAGTACAATGGCAGAAATATAAGTGAGATTCTGCCTCAACAAGGTGCAAGGCAAGAGCCGACTCCGGAAAGTTGTCCTTTCACCTCTACATGTGAATCACTGTATGCATGTGCCCAAAGCCACATACACTTTATACACACATAACCCCCATTCTCCTCTCTCTCTCTCTCTCTCTCTCTCTCTCTCTCTCTCTCTCTCTCTCTCTCTCTCTCTCACACACACACACACACACACACACACACACACACACACACACACACATCCCTCTGCCTACTCTCTTCCCATTGCATACTTTATGTCAGATAACTAAGCATAATAATGAAATACAATTCTGATTTGGGGCTCTCACCTTTTAGGAAGAAGAAAACTCTCTGTAATTACAATATTACACAAGGTGACCAGATGGAGCTGGAAATAATGTAAAATAAACCCTGGGATTTAATCAGCTTTTTAAGCATCACTAGTTAAGACAGTTGTTGGGGACTGCTATTTTCAGTAAAAAGCAAAACTCATTTCACGATCATTTCAAGGGTTAATTATTGTCTTTTATTCAATGCACTCTTCTCCATTGCCTTTATTTTTATCTGCCAGTATACCAATACGCAATGATTAGCATAAATTAAGCAAAATTAATTTCATGGGTTACTAAATTATTTTCAACAGGCTTTTTTTTTTTTTTAATTTTCCTCTCAAAACACTTAAAGGTTAGGAATGGGTGAACAGTTGGATGGCAGATTCAAACATCCCACTGCTCAGCCTCTGCTCAAAAAAAAAATTTAAAAAAAAAAGTGACTGATTTTTAGAAATCTTGGGTAGAAAAATACATGGTGACAAATGCCATCAGGAAAGATGTGTATCATTATAGAGTGACCTGTAGAGTCCCACAGACCTCAAAGCTGGGCAGCAAGGCACTCTACATGCAAACTTAGATAACAGTGGTGCCAATTTGACTGCACACTTCAAATGAGCCATTTCCAGTGTTCAGCCTGACATACTGTGACCCACATGGCTCTGTTACCATTTTTTCTTAACAACGTGAGTTTGTTGAATTTAGATAGTCTGCTCTTCTACCGCTTCTTCATTGGCGGGAACTCCATGTTCATTAAGAGGCTCACCCATCTTGACGGACAGAAATAATGATTTCATCTTGACTGATAGAAACAATGTGAAACTAAGTCCCCTGCACACTGTGGTCAGGCTACCCCAGCACCTGCTTCTCATTTACCCCCAGGCCAGAACACTAAGTGCCTTATCCACTTCAATTCTTTCCCCAGCCCACCCACTGCTTCACCCTTGTGAGCTTCACCTACCACTGTGTCTCTCCACATTTGACTCAGAGAAGCCACCTCTTGCAGGGAGCAGCCTCTGTTGGGCACTTGAGATGGACTAGTTCTTGGCCTAACCCTGGAGATACTTTCGTGAGATCAGGCACAAATGGTTCCTATTTCACAAAGCTTAGGGTCAATGGGAAAGACCATAGTTACATGAAAGTGAAAGAGAGAGGGTGAGTGGCTGAGAGCACTTGATGATCTTGCAGAGAACCTGGTCATGTGGTGCTCAGAACCCTCTGAGCATTCTACAGTCATCTATTACTCTAGGTCTAGGGGATCCAGCTTCTGCTTCTGGAATCCATGTACACTGGGCATGCACAGGGCATACATACATACATGCAGGCAGGCAACCACTCATACACATAAAATGAAATAAATAACATCTTTTTTTTCCTTTATAAGAAAGTGATAGAACTGCAAGAACAGAATGGGGAAGGAATAGTGAGAAGGCTGAGAGGGTAAAGCCCACACATAGTATAGCTAGGGGCCCCGACCTTCAAGAATGTTCAAGAAGAAGCAAAGAGAGATCAGTTCAGATAAGGAGCCTAAACCACACTGACATTCTAAACGACTTGTAGTTTAGGTGACCATTGTATTTAAAAACAAAACAAAGTATAAGATGGTGTGGAAAAAAATAAACAACCAAAACAATTCCTATGTTTAGGGAAATTGATCATGTATAATGATATACAAGTACGAAAGAGAGTGAAACTTAACATTTTGCATGCTAACCTAGTGGTCATCCCGGAAATCATACAAGTAGCACTAAACAGACTGAACAGGTTATATTTATATTTACTCACTTACATCTGTAACAATAGCAATTAAAGAGAGAGCAGCCATGAATTTGACAGAGAGAAATGGAGGACATGGAGGGAGAAGAGGGAAGGGAGAAATGATATAATTGTACTGTAATTTCAAAAACTAATCTTAAAGTGAACTTAAAAAAATGTGTACCCTCTCCCAAAGAGCTTTTGTGACCTATTTTAGAGTAGAGCCATATTGTCCAAGGTAACTTGAGTTTGTATTCCCTGAACATATTCACTCATATGGTTTAGAATAAAGTATTCTCTTGTTTTAAGAAAAAAAAAAACAGGAAAAAAAGAAAAACAAATAGAATATGGAGATGTGACTGGGTGGTTAAGAACACTTGATATTCTTGAAGAGGACCAGGGTTCAATTCCCAGCACCCACATGGCAGTTCACAACCATCCATAACTCCAGTTCCAGAGGATATACGGTCCTCTTCTGACCTCTGCAGGCTCCAAGCCCATGTGTAGTACTCAGACATACATGTGAGCCGAGCACTTACACACATACAATAAAATAAATAAGTCTGATTTAAAAAGAAGAACAAAGGGAAAAAAGGAGACAACATAAAAATTCTCTTGAAATCGTCCAGGCATGCTGATGACAGCCCGGTGTGCATAAAGGTTTAAGGTGTGGTTAAATGCCTGCCCTCAGCATTCGTGAGCTGCCTATGCTTCTTTGTGTGGGGTTGCGGCCTCAGGAGCTTTACACACACACCAACTGGTTATCCAATACCAAAGAGCCAGCCCTGAAAATATATACATACACGTAACATTATACAGGCTACGCAGTCTGTGTTTATGTATTTAGGAATATTATACAGGCTACGCAGCCTGTGTTTATGTATTTAGGAATATACATACACACACACACACACACACACACACACACACACACACACACACACACATAACAATGATTAATAACAAAACAGTCCTTGAATTTGAAGGAGAACAAGGAGGGGTTTATGAAAGGTATAGGAAAGGAAAGGAGGGAATGACATAATTATAATCTCAATTAAGGAAATAGTAATACATTCTTAGTAATAGTAATTCTTAGTAATAATAAAGAATCTGCCTGCCACATGTTTGTTGGCCTATGAGGAAGACAAGAATCTTCTGGAATACACACACACACACACACACACACACACACACACACACACACACACACCCTTGTTTGACAGAAAACCAACTGCCAAGTTTAAAAAGTGAAATGACTGCGTTGGCTTCCAGCCTCTAACAATCATCCTGAGATTACCTTGTTAGTAACAAACAGTGTGAGCAATCCATGCTTCCTGGGGAAACTGGACCTACTTATTTGTAGGTAGGACCCCCCCAAAATGGTTACAAGGCAGATACTAGCCATTAAAATGGATTCCCTAAGTGGAAAGCAACCTATGGAAGTAATGTCAACACAAGGATTTACTTAAAGAAGAAAGCAAACAAGAAAACAAAATGCTCCTTCTCAGGACAGGAATGAGATTTGCATAGGAGCATAAACCTCAGCAGCCCCTCCCTGAGCAACCTGCCACTGAGCTTTAGGACTCCCAAAGTGTTGTCTTTGTTCAGGTTCTTTTCGCTCTTCTTTTCCAAGTCCACTGTTAATTGGTCCTGAGCCATCTGTCCCAGTAACATGTTGAGTCAACAGGGAAAGATGTGAAGCTGAGAGTGGAGACTGGTGGCAGCCACCTCTCCTAGGCACCTTATGTCCCAAGATTTCTCAGAACGTGGGCAGATCCTTGCACACCCTCCACCCCACAACACACATGTATTTACAACCCTTTTCTTTGGACTGTGGGCATACTGTAACCAGCTGCCTCATACTTCCCTGCCATAATGAACTATAGCCCTCAACTATGAGCCAAATAAACCCTTCCTCTCTTCTCCTCCCCAACTCCAACCCCCATCCCTGGAGCTGAGGACCAAACCCAAGGCCTTGCTCTTGCTAGGCAAGCACTCCACCACTGAGCTAAAACTTCATGTAAAAAAAAACTAAGACAGTGATGATAGCCAGAGACAATAACTATACTAAATTTAAATATGCATTTATTGATGAATCTGTCAATATATGGATGAATCTATCAGAGCCACAACTTTATGGACAAGGTAGTTTAGACCGAAGCTAAGCAGAAAAAGTGTAAGTCTTAGATTAATCTGAAGATGTAAAGATCAAAAAAGACTTACAAGCTAGCATGCTTCTCAATGGCTCATCCAAAACAATGGATCATTAATGAAGGATGTAAAGAAAGGGGCTTAAGGATTAACCAAGCCTTAGCTAAGTATGAGCTCTGGTTACTTCTTGGCAAAGACTGGTGGCAAACGAGGATGCTATTAGTCTCAGCCAAGCCTGCTCAGTTCACTCTCTACCACTGTCGTCAGGGACTGGAAAGAAGCAAGCAAGGGGTGATTCAACAGAGAAAACCAGAGTTCTGGGGATTTTTCAAGTCAGAAAAAGCAGGCCTGGTTAACTGGGTATTTGCTGGAGAAAAGGGGATTACTATCATGAATACAAAGCATAGTCTGTTCCCTATGATGCATAGGATGCATTCCAGAGAATCGAGGGGGTCATGAGAACAGCTGTGTATGGAGTTACTTACACCACCTGGGAAGTTTTCCCAGACGGGAATATGATCGAAAAGTACGATTAAAACCCATCCTTTAAGAATTTTAATAATCCTATCAAAAAGCCTTTTGAATTCCTCGTGTATTGACATGTATCTCCCCACAGACATGCCAGTGAAGATAGAATCTGTCCTTCTTTTTACATCCATGCGTTGGTGCCTTTCATTGCATTAAAATCTCTCATTAGCTGGACAATTTCACTTGGTTGTAAGGATTGTTTTGCTCTGTTTTGGCCCAAATCATTGTGCCAGTGACATCTCATGTGTCCCATGTGTATTCGTGTCCTTTAAGTATTTCTGAAAGTATATTATGGGGCTTTCCAAGTTCAAATTTCTTAAAATATATTATCCCTCTCCCCAAAATAATGCTGGCAGCGTTAACTAAGATATTAAGTTCTCTTGCTCTGGGGGCAGGAATTTTAGAAAGGCTGTGGGAAACCAGCACATAGCTCAACATTCAAAGACTCTGGCTCTTCTTAGTCAATGTCCGGGGGGAAGTTTATTATTTAATAAATGCAGCTTGATAGACAAAAATCTTTCAAAATACAGAATCCAGGGGATGACAAATAAAAGATACCCACGTAAGTAAGCTCTAATGCAAATGAAGAGGAGTTGTTTTGGTGGAGGGTGGAGTGCTTCTAGGACTGCATATTCATTTATCCACCAAAGAATGATTTATTCAGCTTCTACTGGGTGCCTGGCATTGTACCAGATACTATGGAAATATAGGCAAAAAACACATGGTTTCTGTCTTTGAGGAACTGCCAATTTAGAAGGAGGAAAATGTGATATATAATTACATATATGTAGCATATAATTATATAGACATGCATTCAGCAGTCTTTTTAATATACTGAGTACAGTGGAATAAAAGTGAAAATAGCTTGAAAGAATTTTTCAAGTTTAGACCAAGCCTGAGTTTTTAATGGCTTTACCCAAAGTCCTCTTCTGGCAACTTTTACTCAGATCTGCACATTGGGAAAGGCATTCTATAGCCCTGCGGCCGTCGAGCAACGGACGCACTGCGCTGTTACTTCCCGAAGGGTGTTTGGAATTGCTTCATCCTTTGAGAAATTCCTACAAAAATCAAAGCAGACAGATTTGGGGGGTTCAGAAAAAGACACCCCCAAATATGGCCTTGGCATCCCGAGTGCTTTAAATTGAAGAGACTGTTCAGGCTTCTGAAGCACTCTCCCTTCCTGCCCTTCTGCACTCCTGCACTCTTGTACTCCTTTGTCCAACTTTAGTTAAGTCGCAGCAACAAGAATCCTTCTTCTTTAAGGCAGGTCACCGAAACTAGACTCCCTCTTCCCTGAGGCGAGCCATGGCGCTTACAAATATATCAACCTTTCTCTGCTGGTTTGAGTGAGAATAGCCCAGATAGGCTAATATATTTGAATGTTTGGTTCCCAGTTGTTGGACTGTTGAGGAGGTGTAGTCTTGTTGGAGGAGGTGTGTCACTGGGGCATAGGCTTGAGGGTTCAAAAGCCCATGTCAGGCCCAGTCTTGCTTTCTCTGTCTCCAGATGAGATGCAAGCTCTCGACTCTACTGCTTCAGCGTCATGTCTGACTGCCTGCCACCATGCTTCCCAGAAAGATCACCATGGACCAATCCTCTGAAACCTTAAGCAAACCCCCAGTCAAATGTTTTATTTTATGAGTTGCCTTGGTTATGGTGTTTTGTCACAGCAATAGGACAGTAACTGAGACACCTTCCCATGTCTTTCTTCATGGGAGATAGTCATAAAGAAATGATCTCACCTACATTGTCAGATAGGCCTATAGAGCCCTTCGTGAAGGATCCTTCTCCCTTCCTGGATGGAAAGAATGCTACCCAGAAAGGCTAGGAAATTGGATACACCCAGGCCTTCGTAGGTTTCCCTCGTTGGTCCATCACCATTAGAACACACCCCTTTTGTCCAGTCATATTTCCCACAGCTATCCATTCTTCATCACACCTAAGCATAAAATCATTTCCCTATAATTTTCAGTCTCCATTTCTGAAGGATTCAATGTGAGAGAGAACTTTGACATAAATCTATGATGCTTTTATTTTGCTTTGTCTCTGGTTAGGAAAAAAAAATGGCATTTGTGATCCTTGTGATGGGTTGGGGATTACAACGTGATTCTGCTCCCACTGTGACAAAGTCACCAACTGGGAATCACTGAACTTCCTCCGTGAACTAGAGACTACTACCAGAGACGATGAAAAAACTTCCCACAGGCCTCTATGAAGTTCTGCAAAGAATGCTCTAATTTTACTCATGGAATACAGTCAGACTTACTTTATCATGGATGGAATTTTGTGTGTATAATCTAGGGACCCAAAATGTCCTCTTAGGAAGGCTGAAGCAGTAGATAACATGTATCTATAGCTCTCCAAATGTATCTGTGGAGTCCTAGTCCTATATCTGACTCCAGTGACACCTGGCAAATGTTAAAATTTTGTACTCCATTTATATATTTCCAGAATAAGTTGTTTATATATTGATGCAAACTGCAAACTGAAACTAGAGTAAGAAGGAACATCAGAGGAATAACTTATAATATCAAAGGATAATAGCTTAAAAACGTATAACCAAATGCACAAGAAAAGGACACAAGGAAATGACCAGTTTTACACACAGTGGGCTGCTGTTTAATCTGGAGGAACTGTTGGCTTTTCTGCATCCTTTCTTCTTCACACAAATATGATTCTTTGAATGGCATTTTGCTTTTGCAGTGCTGTGGAATCAAGCCAGGGCCTTTCACATATTAGTAAAGCGTTCTATTATTGAGGTGCACACCCACCCTAAATTAATTTTCCCATGATCACCTTTTCATTGTTTTTAATAGCACCTATTTATGTATCTACTCATAGGGATATATATTTATGTACATATCCCCAAGGAGATATATATATGTGTGTGTATATATGTATGTATATGTACATATATATGTATACATTAACAGAGGTGGGAATCAGGGTACAGTTTTCAGGAGTCATTTTATCTTTCCACCATGTGGGTCCTGAGGATGAAACTCAGGGCATCAGGCTTGTCAACAAACTCCTTTTCCCACTGAGCCACATTACCAGCCCATCATTGTTTTACCTTCAAGTTGCAGGGCATTCCTTTAGAGAAGAATAAAGCAATTCACCAGGAAACATGATCGGTCAAGATGTAGCTTAGAAGGTGCTACAAAGGGTCTTGTGGAGTATGCTGACCTGAGAGAATAGGTTCATAGGATTAATGACATAACCCAAATAGTGTTATTTCAACTATGTTAATTCCACAGAGAATGAGCATCTCTATGACACTTGCTGTTATTTGAGATTCTGTGGTACCCAAACTTACTTTCAAAGTTCCCCACTGTCCAGAACCCACCCCACCAATCCTTTCAGAGTTGTTCATATATTCAGAACACTACTTTTCTCATTCCTGTCCTATCATAGGCTTTGCAGGACTTCACTGAAATGATCACACCTGTAACTACTTCTGTGAGTAACCTTTACCATAGCTCTTAAAGGAGATAATTCAAGGAATATATTTATGGTGGTGTCAGATCCCAGTCAATATTCACTAAGCAGTGGACATGTTGGGTAATTTTCGGGGAATTTTCAAGCCAATCTCCTGTCATCACCCAATCTTCAACAACACAATGGGACAAGGATTATTGTTCTGTTCTACAGACGAAGAAACTGAAATGAAATGTTACTGAGTAACTTTCGGCAAAAGTCATCTAGACAGCAATTCTAAGTATGATTTTTAAGGACCATCAAAATACAGTTTAAACATCTTGGGAAGGAAATGCTGGGGATCAAATCCAGAGCCTTGTACGTGCTGAGCTAATACTCTGCCTACCCCTAGCCGTAACTATCTATTGTCACATAGTTTATTAAACCCCAACTATTAGAATCTGCTTTTCACAGATGAGAACTAACTAAGCTCTGGAGGGTCAACAGCAGGCTGGTGTGATAGTTTTGGTGTTAACGTGATTCTAATTCCCCAGTAAAAAAACTCAAACATAGATCTAGATATTTCTGGAAAGGTACTTTCTGGTTGTGATTGGAATCCATAATCAATAGACCTTAAGAAAAAAAATCCTAGACAGCCTTCACAAGCCTGCTCAGTTAACAGGCTGTAAGAGCAAGCCTGTGGTTTTCCTCAGACTGAAGACAAATCCACCTGTGACCAGGAGCAAACTCCCTCCCTGCATTGGAGTACTAGCCTCTTCTCCCATGGGAGTGCCCAGTCTCCTTCTCTTCCTCCTCCTCCTCCTTCTCTTCCCCCTCCTCCTGTTCCTCCTCCTCCTCTTCCTCCTCCTGCTGCCCCTCCTCTTCCTCCTGCTCCTCCCCATCTCCTCCTCCATAGGACTTACATCCATCTCCCACATAGGACAGCAAGCCTGACTCCACCATAAACCCACTTCATAGCTTCCTGATTTTTCCATTGAGCTTTCATATCATAGAAGTCAATTCCTTGACTAAGATGTCCTGATATGTATCTCCTACTAGTCCCATTTCTTCAGATATGTTCCAATCTCTGTTAAGAGACATAGTCCATCTCTGTGTTACTACTATCATGGCAGCCATCACTCACTCAGGTTATTGGATCTTGGCTTTGTCAGAGCCTCATGGACTCAACTTAGCAGCTTCAGCCATATTCCCCATGAATTCATAAAGAAGATATCTTAGTTAGGGTTTCTATTGCTGTGATGAAACACCATGACCATAAAGCAAGTTGGAGAGAGAAGGGTTTATTCAGATTATACTTCCACATTGCTGTTCATCACTGAAGGAAGTCAGGACAGGAACTCAAACAAGGTGGGATCCTGGAGGCAGGAGCTGATGCAGATGCCATGGAGGAGTGCTGCTTACTGCCTTGCTCCCCATAGCTTGCTCAGCCTGCTTTCTTATAGAACCCAGGACCGCCAGCCCTGGGATGGCATCACCCAGCATAAATTGGGCCCTTCCCCATTAACCACTAATTGAGAAAATGGCTTGCAACTGAATGTCATGGAGGCATTTCTTCAATTTGATACACAAAACCAGCCAGTACAAAGATATGCTTGTATTTATATGGCTCTGCCTTTCGTTTGCTCTTTTCCAGACACTGATAACACTGTGAGCCTATCCTGTCCCAGCAAAGGACCAAGATCTTAAACATCACTATTTTATTCAATAGGTACAATTCATAAAGAGGTAAGATTCTTCCTGATGCAAGGAAGAATTCTCTGAGCACAAGAGAAGTCTAAAGATAGAATAGGCTCATCCAATAGATGGAAGGCTCTCCATCTGTCAGGCTACGGAAGCCCAAGTTCGAGTCTCTTGACAGGGAAGTTAGAATTCAGTTGGATGTGAACTCAAGACGACAAAACCTAAATTCCCTTATTCCAAAATCATGTTCTCTGGCAATTTACATTCATTTTTCATCATATTCTAAGTTGCTGATAAGACTGTCCTCAAATGACTGAATCTGTTCACACTTGGACCTTTTGCAAAATCATAAAACAGCCAACAAAACTGTTTCCTTTTTTTTTGTTGTTTTGTTTTTAGCCTTCCACAAGCGTACATAAGATAAAAGAAACACATAATGCAAGCAAGTTAAATCAAAGTCAGTTTTCAATTATCCATATCGAAGTTTGGAACCAATGGAAAGCAACAAAGGGCCAGCACATTTGTTTACTTGTTTGTTTTTCCTTGAGACAGAGACTCACTATGTACCCTGGAGGGCCTGGAACTTGTTATGAAGACCAGGGTGGCCTCAAGCTCACCAAAACTGCCTGCCTGTGCCTCCTGAATACTGTACCTAAAAGCACATGCCGCCATGTGTTGCCAGGCCAACATATTTTTATCAACAGCTTTGAATTCTGTGACCCACCTTCTGTGTGAGGAGGGTAATCGTGACTTAAAACGTGTCTACTCCTTAAATAAAATTCTGGTTCCTCTTCCTTTAAATAAAAATCTCTACATTAAATTTATTATGCTCTTAATTAAATGGAGTCAATAAGAATTAGCATCAATTTTTCTGTTTAATTTTCCCCTGGACTCTCTAAAGTTCAGACCATCCAAGCGAGAATCTGAGTTAGAATAAGACAAAGTTAGTGCACGCAAATGCTCTCATAGGACATGGACCAGCGTGGCAATAGCCCGTGTCTTTAGTAACAGCTGTGCTTAGCTCGATAGAGAAAGTTGACACAAAACCTGCCCAAAGCAGAGGGATCTGTGTCCTTTTGAGCCTGAAATGGTTCAGGGACACTGCCAGTGGGGCTGTTTTGTGAGCAGTCAATATTTATTTTATTTTTAAATGGTTTATTTTATTTTTACTCTCTCTCTCTCTCTCTCTGTGTATGTGTGTGTGTGTGTGTATGTGTGTGTGTGTGTGTGTGTGTGTGTGTGTGTGTGTGTGTGTGTGTGTGTCTGCCTGTCTGTTAGTATATGCACACATGTGTATGCAGGTGCCTGTGGAGAGGGTTGGCATCCCTTGGAGCTGGAATTTCAGGCATTTTCAGTCAGCCGAACTATGTACTGGGAACTAGACTCTTGTCCTCACAATTGAGCAGTAAGCACTTGTAACTGCTGAGCCATTGCTCCAGCCTCAGGCAGCCAGTATTTAGACAGTCTGAGCTAAGAGGTCATTGAATGAAAGGAAAATGGCCTTTGTGAGGACTGCCCAGAAATTTTAGGGTGCTAGGGATAAGGCCTAAACCACATGTATCTGACTCCTAAGGTGTGGATCAAGACTTAGCAGAGTGGGAGGGACTGTTTTTAATTGAGGCTTTAGTTCAAATAAAAATTTTCTTTTACCTTTCTTTTTATTTATTCTTTGTGTCTTTTACTCCATACATCCCGTCCCTTTGTATCTGCCCTCTGCCCCTGCAATGCCACCCCCAAAGTAAAAGAAAAGAAAATTTAAAAGAAAAGGAAACATCTTGTCCTGGATGCTGCAGTATGATATAGTGAGCCATGCCATAAATAAACCCTTTTAGATATCCATGTAAACCTTTCAGATGGCTTTAATGGAGTAGACCTGAGAAATGTTTGTGCTGTAGCAGGTGTGTTTGAAATTCGTGTGGATCATGATTTTGTAGGTCAGGAAGACTTCATGAAAACAAGTCAGAAAAGTGACTGATACTAAGAAGCTGGAGTCCAACCTGGGCTACAAACCTGGGTAATTTACTATCAGGTTTTTGATGGCTACATGACAGACATTGGCTTAATGTAAAAATAAAGTTAAGGAAAATAATGTATGTATGGGCAGTGATCTCATTAAAAGTGAATAAACATATGTATGAGCAACATCAACAACCAAAAAGAAATTGGATGAAATAGTTCAAATAAAAATTTTAAATGTCATGAACTAGTTCAACTCAGGAAATGCTACACTCAGGACTGGGTGCTGGATTAAAGAGTAGCATCCTTGAGTTCTGGTTCCAGGTGCATATAGTCCTGTGACTTCATAGGCAAATTTACGTAACTACTCTGGGTTTAGATGTCTCAACATCAGCTACTACTGTCCAAAGTTTCCTTTTCTGAAAATATTTTTTGCACTTCTACAATTATTATCTTCCTGTAAAAAATGATATTAGAACTTAACCCATTTCACTGATGAGGAGGTCAAGGCACAGAGAGCAGCCTGCCCTGGACAGGGTCACTGAGCAAGACGCTGTTGAGCAACTGTCCAATTCATAGTCATAATCACCATGCCTTTGATCTAAAAAAACCTGAGCACTGAGTTAGATTTTCTCTCAGTGCCCTGCAGCTCCTGTGTGGGGTAGTCTAAAAGGCTAGGCTCAGAAGGAATGTCCCCTTGAAGAAATAGCATTGAGGATGTGGTTTAAATGTATCTCTATGTTCCCCAGGGCACATATGACAGTGAGTCATGAGAAGACAAGGGATGGAAGCCATGGCTTTGGCACTAACCATGCTTCTTGGGACCAGGAATACAAGCCATCTTTAGTTTGCACTTTTCTGCTCAATATTAGAGATCAAGAGTATAGTTGATCACCTTCATGTGATTCTAAAGTGCATCTAATGTGTATCATGGTGGGCATTTAGAACATACTACATTTAGGACTAGATAGAGATCTCAGCCCATGGTTGAAATCACAATCATGGCAGGGTGTGGTGGCACATCCATTTAATCCCAGCACTTAGGAGACAGAGGTAGGTGGATCTCTGTGAGTTCAAGGCCAGCCTGGTCTACGAAGTGAGTTCCAGGACAGCCAGGTCTACAAAGTGAGTTCCAGGACAGCTAGGGCTACACAAAGAAACCCTGTCTTTAAAAACCAAAAAAAAAAAAAAAAAAAGGAGTACAGGCACTTTTTACCCTCTCAGAGGACCTGAGTTCAATTCCCAGCATCCAGGTTAGGGAGCATAAAACTTCCTGTAACTCCAGCTCCAGGGTGATCCCCTGAAACCTTTTTCTGACACCTCAGGTACCCACACACATGACATACACACAGACACACATCCATAAATTAAAAAAAAATAAAACTTTTATGTTTAGTAGTAAGAAACTGCACATGGGTGAAGCATTTCCTTATTGAGAAAAAAAATCTAGAGGAAATATTTAAGAATAAGTTCCAGTCATTCCCCTTATCTGAAGCTTTGCCTTTTGCTATTTCAGTTACCAACAGTCAGCCACAGTCTATAAGTGGAAAATTCCCGAACAAGGAATTCATTTCAGAGCATCCTTCCTGCTATGTGGATAACTGATCTGCCTAATGTATCCATGCAGTATACACTACCTTCCAGTTAGGTATGGAGAGGCTGGGTTGGAGCTCAGATTGACTACTGAGGGATTGCTGCATCTGTATGCAGGACTTGCTCCTGTCTGCGACTTCAGGTGTTCACTAGGGGTTTGGGTGGACAGCCCCTATGACAAGGGGCTGCTTTATTACAGTAACCTACGACCCAGCTCCCTGCCACTCATGAATCCATCTCATCTCACACCCCCTTTTCCCTGTTTTCCCTTTCCCTCTTGCTGTACTTCCCGGAGCACAAGGCAAGCATGCCCGTGCAAACAGAGGAAGAGCCTGACTATGCAGCTGCACAGCAGCTGGGCTGTACATAAAAGCAGAACCCTGACCCACAGAGTGCATTGACCTGCTCAGGAAGCCGAACCCTCGGCTCCAATAAACAAGCCAGGAAGGCAGCCTGCTGTAAATCAGATGTGTGTGGGAAGCCTGGGTTGCTATCTCTAGTGACAGTCCAGGTCATAAACGGTAACTTTTGGAGCAATCCTCTCCTTGGTCAGGCCTTAATTAAAAGCTGACAGCTTCTCCAGTTTTGTTCCCACGTCCGACTTAAAACTAACTGAGGAAAGTGCAATGTATCTCTATACAATACAGGGGATCTTCTCTCGAGGGGCCTTTCTCTAGTTATCTAGGCCAGCAGCCTCCAGAAAGCAGTCGTGAGCCTTCTCTTTCTGCTAGGAAGCTTTGCTGCCCCTTGCCCAACTTTGACTCTGTTCACAGTAGCTGGCTTCCTTGCTATGATCTCTGAGTAAATTGCTTTGCTTGTTCTCATTTGGCTGCTCTTCATTTCTTTTATGTATGTACAAATATATGTCACTAGTATACACAGAGTCTCTCTATATATGGCCTCACTCATACAGAGTATATGTAATACATATCTAATGTAACTACTTCTTGTTTTATTTAATGCTTTTCTTTAAATATAGTCCTTGTAAATTTTTATTTCAAGATTAGTTTTAACATTCACGCAGAAAACTATGGATTTTTTAACATGCCCCCAAATAATTGCCTATTTAAAATCTATCCGTTCTCTAAGAACCTAAAAATACTTCACAGGCTGCTAGTGAGGAGCACTGTGTAGCTGACGAACGCTGAGTTGAGAGTGAAAGGAACGGTTTGCATTTACCTCCAGCTCTCACATCCTGTGTGTCCCAGGTAAATGACCTAACCTCTCTGAACCTCGGAGAGTCCTATCTGGAAAGATGATGACAAATCCATGCTCACAAAGTTATGGTAAAGGCATAATTCAGGGACTGATACTTATGAATGCACCTGGCACAGATGAGTGATCAACATATACATATGTATGCTTACATGATCTCTGTGTGCATGTCCTATGATGTCTGTGTGTAACAGTACAGGTGTGAGTGCCATGAGCTCACATGTGGAAGTCAAGGGACAAGCTTGGGTTCTGGTCTTCGTCGTCCACCATGTCCGAGGCAAGGCCTCTTGTTCATTGTTGCAAATGCCAAGTTAGCCAGCCCCAAAGCTTCCAGGGATTCCTCTGTCCTCCTCTATGTCAACAAAGGAGTGCCTGCTACCATCTGGCTTTACGTGGGTTCAGGAAATCCTAGCTCAGGTCCTTAAAGCTTGGACTTCAAGAAACCACGGGCTTTCTTTTCTGAGCCATCTCCACAGCCCAATGTTTATATTTTAATGCACACAAAATAACAGCAAGCAGTGAGGGTGTGGTGTGGTGTGTGTGTGTGTGTGTGTGTGTGTGTGTGTGTGTGTGTGTGAGAGAGAGAGAGAGAGAGAGAGAGAGAGAGAGAGAGAGTATGGTGATATTTTATTTGTATTAAAATGTTATTTGTATGTTAATAAATAAAGTTGCCCGGGGGTCAGAGCTATTAGCAAGCCATAGGAAAGCAGGGCAGTGGTAGCGTACGCTTGTAATTCCAGCACTTAGTAGGCAGAGCTAGGTAAGTCTCTGTGTGTTCAGGGATACAGCCATTATTGGATACACATGCCTTTAATCTTAATACCAATCATGGAAAACCTGGAGGCCTATACAGACAGGCTGTGAGGAGGCGGTCATGTGGTTGGGTTTACAACCAATGAGAAGGCAGGACAGGAACTCTATATAAAGACTTTAACACAGGGGTAGCTCTGGTTCGGAGAGGTAGGACCACTGCAGGAGGAAGGGTAAGGTTTTGGCTCTTAGCTCTGACCTCTTGGCTTTCTTCTTTGCATTGGTTCTGTGTTTATTGTTTGATGGGAAGGTTGGATACATCTACAAGAGAGAGAGAGAGAGAGAGAGAGAATAGAGATTCTACCATCAGTTGGCTCTGCATTAGCACGAAAATGCTTATCTGTATTACCTTCATTAATTCACCGTCACTGAATCTCCGGCTGCCAAGGAGAAGGAATGCTTTAAGCGGGAGGGAGTAGCAGTTCTAACCATCCACAACCACACAAAACCATTGCCCCTTCCCTGTGTTCAATGACTGGCGAGCATTAAAAGCCGAGAAAGAGCGATTCAGCTCATGACCAAACAATCCCCAATCTATTCTCACACATTTTCCAGAGAAGACGGGGTCTCTTTCAAAAACTCTGAATAGACCCTACCACCAAGAAATCTGGAACATGGAAGTTGCAAGTGTGTGTTCATTGTGTGTGCATAATTATTTTTTTAACAATATGCACACTAACCACTGACACAGGTCAGGTTGCTTTAGAAAATGGCATACTTAAGGTTGTTCAATGGAAGGTCGCTTCGTAAATAACTGCACAGATTAATCAATCAATGGAATGCATTTAAAAGATGAGTGAGGGGGCCAGCTTCCCCTCACGGTTGGTGACTTAGAAGCAGAACTGGTAAGTTTGAGAGATGCTGGGAAGGACACAGACCCCTGTCTTATCAACCCCTGGAGACTGCAAATTCCCAAAGCAGCTGGAGGCAGTGAGGAAGCACCGGGCAGAGAATCCATCCTGTAGAACAAGGGGAACCTAGGTGGACAGGAGTGACATAAAGCTGGGTCACAAGTTGCTGCTGTGCCTGGAGTCTATGCACAGAGTCCGGCACCATCCACATCCCTGCTCTAAGAAATGGGATGGCCCAGCAGAGATGGTGGTTGAGACACTGCTGAACACCCTTCCCCAGGCACACCTTCGCTGAGATTCTCCGATCTGCTCTCTTGCAGTGTTCACAAACAGGTGACATTTTACCTTTAAGGAGAGGCACATCTTTCCCGAGATTCTCTGCTCGGCTCTCTTGGAGTGTTCACAAATAGGTGACATTTTACCTTTAAGGAGAAGTAAGTACCTTATGCCTAAAGTCTGAAAAAGAAATTTTTTTTTTTTTGCCCTCTGTATAAACAACATCTATTTCCTTCCATTGATCTCAAGCTAATTTTTAGACAACACCTTGTGATTCCTGGGCACTGCTTCAACCCTCTTATTCCAATATTCGGATATGTCCCTTTTCTGCTCACTTTGCTTTGTTAATAGCTCAATGGTGGACACATGATAACAATGTGGACACAGGTAGATAACATGGTAACACTTCCCGCAGACCAACATGGGAAGGCATGTTGGTCATCACCCAGCCCAAGTCTTACAGACCCCCACATAGAAGCTCAAAAGTGTTTCCATCCTGGCTGTCCTCTAGCCATGGGCAGACTGAGCCTCACCTTCCAACTCATAGCCCAGTGTGTGTGCCCCTGTGGTCAACAAGGAAGCTGAGCAAAGCAAAGTCCTGAGCAATCAATACACTTCTGAAAAAATGCATTGTTTCTTAAGTCTGGACATAGCAATGGGCATGCTCAGTTACAGAAGTAAGGAATTGGGTGGGATTGTCTTACAGAATAAGCCAGTCCCACTGAATGAGAATTTATCTGAAGATGCCATGAGACTCAAGAAAGAGGTGGGCAGGTCCTGGGTTTCACAGGATGGAGTTTATTAAGGATTTGCTGACAGCAAGACCATGGATATCCACAGTTTGGATCAAAGGACTTCTCATATAATAGTCAGGGAAAGAAAAGTGACCTCATCCACACCAAAATACATCTGGTTTAGCTCAAACTGCTATCCAAAACACTGGACACATTAGTGCCAGAGGCCAGCTATAAAGCCCTGAAAACCACACAGTGGATTTTTTTACAGTTTTCCTGGAAAACTGTGCAAGGAATACAGACCAAGCTGACTAAAGGAGCCACCATAGCAGTTGGACTCAAGGTAACTGGAGTCATAGCAAACTGCCTAAATAAGATAACATGGCGAGAGGGGAAAGGAATGTGGTATCAGGCAAGAAGTGCCTCAGATAATCTGGGAGGTGAGGCAGAGCAAAATCTTTGTGCACCAAGTGACCCATCAACTGTGGATCCTGATCTCAAAATGTTTGAAGCTAGCTTTCCCAGAAGCCTTGCATCCTAGTACACAAGAGGAAAGAGACGGCCGTAGCGTATGTATACGTGATGGACAGATGCAGAGATAATTAATAGTAAACTATCAGGTGGAAAAGAAACTGCAACTGATGGATTGATTGATTGGTTAGGGTATGGCTTTTCAGGCACGGTCTCCTGTAGCCCAGGTTGGCCTGAAACTCACAATGCAACCAAGGATGATTCCAGCAAGGAATCAACAACCTTGATTCCTGCTGCTGCCCCTCAAGTGCTTAGATGACAAATGTTCACCGTTGAATCCAAAGATTCAATCCAAGAGCAAACTCCAAATATTCTTGTCCTCAAAAATTATGAAAAAGAAAAAAAATACCCAACAGTTTTTGGCTATAAGAGTAATTTAATTACAGCAACAGCTAATGATTATATTTAGCTCTAAAGTTTCATTCATTATCACATGCTCCAATAACTCATATCAAGTGCCTAGTGTTCTAATAATGCTATAATTCTTACCTGACTGCAGCAAGAAACTATTTTCTTTGGTCAGGCTTCATAGATTACCTGGAGTAGCCTGTTTAGGCAGGAAAGATCCTATCAGCTACATCTTTGTATCTGTCATCAGAATCAAGGCTATGTGGCCAAGGGTGACTTAAAAACTACTTGTTAAATGCTGACTGAAGGTGAGTTGTGATCCAGCCAACTAAGAAAGGGGAGGATATGGGGTCTCCAAAATGAATCTCCCCAGGACTTTTTACCCTGGCAGTTTGCATACAAAGAATGAAACCCCAGCATCAAATCAAAGCCACATTTAAAAATCAAATGAGATCCAATTTTTATTGGAAGGACTTAGACATATAGATCTGTGATCTACGACTGTATGAAATACAGCCTATGTCATCATCAGCCAGAGCCTGAAACTTGGGGGACAAAGTCCACAATTAGACAAAGCAGGCAGAACGCTGCCTCCTAGAAAAATGAAGTGCCTCAGACCATTTCCAATTTCAAAGCAAACATCATCTTTCAGGTTAAAAACAAAAGCGCAAGCCCTCCTCCAGCTTTCGAGGCTCACACTGTGCATTAAGCTTGCCATATTAACAGACGCTTCGTAAGTTCAGTCTTTATTCAAGCTATTATTTGTTGTATAACTGCACTGTTTAAGGGTAATAAATATTTACTTGTGGAGGAGTGACTGGGCCAACAGATACAAAAGTCAATCGGGGGAAAAAAATCAAGCTTAAAACTTAACATTTTTTCTTTGAAAGAAACTGGGAAGAAACGAGAGAGAGAGAGAGAGAGAGAGAGAGAGAGAGAGAGAGAGAGAGAGAGAGAGAGAGAGAGAGAGAGAACAATTCAGAGCTAGAGAGCAGGAGGGGGAGGGGAATTAACAAATCTTTGGAAAATAAAGCTGCATAATCTGCTATATTTCAGGCTGCCTTTATCCTCCAAATCCTCCATCTTTGTTTAAGCAGACTCTATAAAAATCAGCTCATTGGCTTCCCCATATTGTACACCTCCCTGCACAAATCAAAGCTCTGAATGAAAAGCTGATAATAAAAAAGAAGAGGAAGAAGAAAGCTCACCATCACCAGACACATGAGCAACCTGCTGGGTTTAGAAAATGGTTATTGTTTCTAATCCTCTCCTTTCTCTTTGGGAAGTAGATTGTCTTTCTAAAGAGCACACACTGGCCCCTGTGCTTGTTTTGATTGGGGATTTTATGCCACACAAAGTGTTTCCTTAACCCTGTGGGAGTGAACAGTAATGGTGAGACCCTTTCATAGAAGGACATAGCCCAGACCACCTTACACTGCTCTCATGGATGCCTCTGCTGAATACAATCTGGCTGCAGGACCGTCAAGGAACTTGGGATCTGTTCCATCTCTTTTGCTTTTGTTTTTTAATGTTTATAATGAATCTGGCTTCCATCCAGAAATTTCAGAAAGAAATATATCCTCTCTGGCCTTTTGGCTCTTGCTTTTCTTCCAATGGCTGCACTGTAGGGGGGACTCTGAGACACCCAACCTGCATGCCTCTCTTGTTTCAGGGGCTTTGTAAGTCTTCAGCTCAAATCTGAGAGCCCCTTTATCCAGCTGTGGCCATGAGAATCTCTGCTCCATGGTAGATATTGTTACTAGCAGATACCCACTAGTCTGTGTCATCTACTGGGACAGAGGTCACTGTCAATCTTTGAATCCTTCGAACCAAGTCCAGTGAGATAAGCAACGGTAAGACTTGCAGCACTTACCACCTTACAGGTTGCGTTTTTAATCATTGTAATAGTAAAAACCACATACAAAGAACTTTGCATATGTTTTCTCATGTATTCCTCTCCCCAGATCTCTAGGTGGTCACTAGTATCCACTGTCTCTCACAGCTGAGAAATGCAGGTTACTGAGGAGAAGCCAATCGCATACTGAGGGTGGAGTCAAGGTTTAGACTCACAGGCAACTTCAGAGCCTATTAGCTCTCATCTTTCTTAGCTGCTCCCCACACTGGATGGAATGAAATCAGAACAAGTTTGTGGAGAGCTATCCATTGTTCTTATGTCTGCTGTTCCACGCTAAGCTTCTGTGACCTCACTGTGAGGCATTCTGCATCCCATAGGCAGCCACTCTGCTCTCTGAAATCCGAGTTTGTTATGAGCCCCGCTGACTGCCAAGACCCTTGTCCCACAGAGTTCAAATGGCTTTTCTGAGTCCATATAGAATCAGATGAAGCCCTGGCTTTAGACTGAGGCCTGGACACTTTTTCTTAGTGGGATTTTGAGGGATTTGGAATTTGAGAGGAGGAGGGAAAGAAGGGAAGGGAACAGCAAACGTGTAACTGATCTGGGTTCACGAAAGAAGTGAGACAGGGATGGAGGAGGAGCAGGACAAGGAAGGAGTGGATGCAGCCTGGTCACCTGCACACACAGGGGCGACTGGGGGACATCTGCCAGGACCAGAATGGAATGGGTTGAAAATATTGAGGCAGAGTGGGTTGTAGTAAAGGGGAATGGTTTAGAATGGAAAAGCATAGATTAGCCTGGAAAGCAATGGGGTGGTGTGGACATAAATGACTTAAAAAGGAAGAACTAGAATGGGGTGGAGTGAACAGGAAAAGAGTAAGGTGGAGTGGAAAGAATGGGGTGGGGTAGGGTGGAGTGGAGTGGAAGGAAGAGCCGTGGAATAGAACAGGCTGGAATGGAAACAGCCAATTTCCCACTTGTCACCGATAGCTCTGTTTCAGCTTACATCCTATTTCAATCTGTGTTACTCGTTATTAGTTAGATTGCGGGTCTCATCCATATGGGAAATCTCTAAGGTCCCATGTGATACTGGAGAAGGTTGAGACCTTTTTGATGAATCATAAAAGACACCAGATCCCCCTCCCCCACTTTCCTCGTCTTTGCTCTCACTGTCCACACATGCGTAGGAAAGTCACGTGAACACACAGAGACATGGTAGCCTCCTCCAAGCCAGGAGGAGGGTCCTTATCCTGAATCAAATTAACCAGAAGCTTGATCTGAAACTTCAAGCTAAATGTCTGTGACTTAAGGCACCTGTGTGTGGTGCTCTTGTGCCTTCCTGAAAAGTCTGACCTCTTCTCAACCTGCTTTAGCCTCCAAATCTCTTGGTTTTGCCTAGGCTACCTGCAACCTGTACCACGAGAGAAGTGTTTGCCCAACAGTATCATCCTGATTCCATTCAAAAGCAGTGTTTTGGGGAAACAATGCCCAACAAATGCAAGATACCTAGAGCATAACCAAATCCCTTTTCAAACCCCACCCAGTTGGCCTTGAAAAGCTGTGGGAGAATTCTAAGAGCATCTCAACAGGAATTCAGAGTCCCTGCTCTGAGAAGTAGATCCGTGCCTTCCATGCTGGTTTGTAAAGAATTTCACCCATCCATCCCAATCACTTAGATTCCCGTCTAATTATGGATGTGAACCAGCTGCATATAGAGAGAAGCATTCTGTCGCTGTGCTGACTGTTGTTGCAAGACACCAACTTTGTGGTTTCACCCCCCCCTTGCCTTTTGCATAGGCTTTGGGGCTTGGTGGGAGCTCTCTTGTATAAACGCAAATACGATTATGAGTTCTGCATCTTGGCACACCCCAAAATGGTAAAGGACAGCGCTATTGCACTCGCAGTAACAATGCACTGCCTGCTGTCCCCTGCAGAGCTCCAAATGTTTCTTCATTAGTGTGGGTTTGATCACAGTGCTCTTTGCCACTCTAGCTTCTATTCCCGAGCACAGGAAGCTGAGAATGCTATACACTGGGTGATTATTAACCTACAGCCAGCAAATCACAGCCACTCAGTACACTGTTTTAAACTCATTTAATCCCTCATTAATAACCTTAATTATTATGCACTGATAGAGCAGGACTTCATCAGATGGATAGCTTGAAATTACCATGGCAAACTCGTTACCATCCATAGCTATAGTTCCATAAAAAAAGTCACACTGGAAACTAAGAAACCGCCCAAGACAAAAAGTTTTATTTTAATGGGTGATAGCTGACAGCCTGAAATGATTTCTCATCTATACATACATCTGAAGCATCAGCTAGGAGGGTCCAAGTTGGGGGACACATTGTGGGATGCTTTCCTTCCTGAGATGAGGCTTGACTACAAAGTAAAACCAGTGTAAGTTAAAAAAATGAGTACTACAGAGTTAGAAAACCAAATTACGCAAATAAACCCACTTTGCACCTGGGTACTGTTTCTCTGCATTAGCTGAGGTTTAAGAACAAGGAGAGAGGTTGGGGCAGGGGGATGCTGCAGAGGTCACTTACTCAGAGATCACTCCCAAAAACTGCACTAGGGGACCAGTCCTGGTTGGAACTAATTTTGTAACAACTGTTAAAGAAATGAAACTGTGAACCAAGTAACATCTGACTCAAGCCCCTTTTTAAATTGGACAGAGTTCAGATTAAATTTATGGCTCATAAAGCATGGAGTGGCAAATCCAGTGAGGCTTCCTGAGCTCAGGGATGCCTTTTCCTACTTCTGAGACAGCGAAGAAGGAATAATTGACATCTACCCTGGTTACTCACAATGACAAGGTAAACCGGAGGGATGTAAAAGTTAACACAAGCTGCGTATGGTGGTGCACACCCTTAATCCCAGTGCTCAAGAGGCAGAGGGAAGTGGATTGCTGTGAGTTAGAAGCCAGCCTGTGCTACATAGCAAGTTACAGGACAGCCAGGGCCATGTAGAAAGACCCTATCTTGAAAGAAAGAAAGAAAGAAAGAAAGAAAGAAAGAAAGAAAGAAAGGAAGGAAGGAAGGAAGGAAGGAAGGAAGGAAGGAAGGAAGGAAGGAAGGAAGGGGGAAAAAGTTAACATATGAGGAAGATATGGTAAGTTGCATACCTAGAATGAATTTGAACAGATGGCCAACCATTAGCATTTTTTTTTTTTTTTTTAGCAAAAGGCTGTTTGAGGTTAGAACAGTACATAGGCTGGAATAGTATACTAAAGTAGAATAATATTCTTGGCATCTGATTTTCATGTAGGTCTGGAAGGTTTTTTTTATTTACTTTAGTTTTTATTTTTATTTTTACTTGTGTATATGTGAGAGGTGGGAGGGGGTACTTGTAGAGGCCAGAAGAGGGTATCAGATCCCCTGGAGCTAGAATTATAGGAAGTTAGGAGCTGTCTGGTATAGGTGCTAGGAACTGAACTCAGGTCCTCTACGTAGAGCAGCAAGTACTCTCGACATCTGAGCCCTTTCTTCAGCCCCTGGAAGCTCAATGGGCACCAACCAATTCCACCTACGAATCAGTCTAGACTTTCGGAATCAAGCTATGGGTCCAACAGGTAAATAACTGGGTTAAACAACGGAGCTTTAACAACTTGGAGTTTAATCCATCTGCCTCAAGGGGAAGCACTGGGAGATGTCATGGAACAACAACGGCACTGGATGCAGATGGATTGTCTGATACCAAAGGATTCAGGCTCAGTCACTGGTGCCACTCACTCATCCAGTCAGCACTGCAGTCATTTGGCGGCCATGTGGAAATACTCTTCTGATAAGAGGCTGGATGCTGCCTCTACTACTGTACACAAACCACCCTAGCCATCAAGGCAATAATTAACTTCATTTTGATGTTCCTAATTACCATGTTTACTTCTCACACTATCACAACATATTGGCTTATCTTTTAAAAATATTGTTATTAGTAGGAACAGATATAATGGATAAAAATCTTCGTGTTTGGGAGAGACGAAGCTGCAGGGAGATGACTCAAATTTTTAGAGGCAGCCTGGCCCAGGAAAAAGAAAATGGGTTTGGGAATGAGAAGGCAAACAAAAACCACAGCTCGGATTCGGCTCAGGCTCAGTTTTCTTACCATGTGAAGGAGAATTGCTGGGCCACATCAGATAAGGAACACTCGCTAATACTCTGAGCACAGTTTGCGGCACCTGGCAGCTTCTGCTTCAGTGGTGACTGTTACAACACTAAGGGCATCTGATTACAATCTGCTTTGGGCAAAAGGGGTCCTCACTGCCCACTGGCTCCCTCTGCTTCCCTTAAAACATACAAGAGCTTTGAGCTTTGGAAATTACTTCTCTTCAGCCCTTACGGTATGCAGATGGCCTTGTCCAAGATTAGAAGCTCCCACTTAGCCTTTACGATTTAGACGGTCATTCTTAAATCGATAAAATTAATTTGGATTCTGCTAGACAAAATCCACACTGGTTTGCGTCAATTGTGAAGACACTTCTGATTTTCACAAAACCTACGCAGACTCTTAAGGCTGCCAGAGGTGTTCACAGAGGGGGTGAAAAGCCTGTTTCCTTATGTATTAAGTGACAGAAGATGAAGAACATTTGGAAAATTAATGAACAACTGTTAGCAGCATTCAGTGTAGAAGAAATGAATATGTGAGTGGGTAAAATAACATTTGCGATCCCATATTGAATAAATTCCCAGCTTAGATTGTTTACTCAGGCTTTATGCAAATCTTCCCAGTTCTGGTTGGCTGATATTTCTAGGAATTTGGAGTCTTTTGATAAAGGGGGTAGTTTTGAATTCTGGGTCTAATTCTCCTACAGTTTGGGAAAGTCTCTATCATGTGGATTATCTGTCTCCTAACCTTTGTGATGGAAGTTCAGAAAAAGCAATTGGGTGGTAGAGGGGGAGGGGAAGGGAGGAAAAGGGAGGAAACCATCTTCCAACTCTCCTACATGGACTTTGTTTAACTAAACACTCTAATACATGCCTGAATTGTCTTTTTACAGAGTCTTAGTCCCCATGTTGGTTTCTGAAACTCCCTTTGGTGATTTAACTGCACTACATTCTCATGTTACCGAGAATTTTTGAAGACATGAACAGCAAATCCAAAGCCAGGAAAGAAAAGAGGGCATCTTTTGAAAATTTAACTAATTAATTTATTTATTTTACACCTCGAGTGCAGCAACCCCTCCCTCCTCTCCTCCTATTCTTTCCTTCCACCTCCCCTGTGTTCCCCACTCCCTCCCCTGACTCTGTATTCATTCAGAAAGAGGCAGGCCTCCCCTGGGCATCAGCAAAGCATGGCATATCAAACTGCCATAAGACCAAGCACCTTCCCCTGCGTTCAGGCTGGGCAAGGCAATCCAGCATGAGGAGTAGGTTCCCAGGAATCAGACATAGCACCAGGGACAGTCCCTGCTCCCACTGCCAGGAGTCCCACAAACAGGCCAAGCTACACAACTGTCACATACATGCACAGGGCCTAGGTCAGTCCCACGCAGACTCCCTGATCATTGGTTCAGACTCTGTGAGTTCCGATGAGCCAGGTTAGCCATGGATGTCCCTGACCCTTCTGGCTTCAACAATTCCTCCTCCCTCTCCTTAGCAGGGCTCCTGAGCTCAGTCAAATGTTTGACCCTGGGTCTCGAAAACAGGGCATCTTTAACGGCTTTAAAACAACTGATTTTTAAGGAATAATTGAGTTTTATATCTGAATTCAAACTTTCAACTTTAAAAACTCCACAGTCAAAATGCATCATGAAAGCGTGTATTTATTTCCTGAGTTAAATGAGGGAGGTTTGAATGTGCAGCAAAACAAAACAAAACAGAACAAAAAGAATTTTCAGTAACAGAGTCCAATTCATGTGATTAATGGAAAGACAAAAATGAAGCTTGGCATTGGAGATGGGAAGGAGTTCCTGGAGGTTTTACTGTCAGACCTCAGTAAATATGCCTTGGTTTTGTTTTAATAGCAACACGCCATGGTCCCTTCCATTTTAAAGAGCTCAGCCGGTTTTGATTCTCTACCTGACAGTGTCTATCGTTCGTCTTCTGGTCGACAGCCAGCTGTTAAATGTGACTTTCATCTCATTGCGTTTAGATATATTCCTGACTTTACACTGCCCTGAACGTGCCACTTGCAAGCCCTGGAGGTTTTCTAGGTGTCTATCACAGTGAGTTCTCTGGTAGCAGTTGCTTAGCTACATTGCAAATCTTTTGTTCTTTGCCATGGATCAATCCCACCAGGCCTCCGCTGGTGTGAGCTGTGCTTTTGATTGTCCCTCCATCCCCTCTGCTCTTCTTGTTGCTTGACTCAGCATGCCCGGCACTAACTCAGGAACACTCCGCACAGGCTTCATATGTTTTGTCTTGTGCTAATATGACACTTGTCTAATATAACTTGTGGAACTTCTTGTACCTATCCACTCTGGCTGCTCATTCCTGTAGGAGGCTTGTCCCCTGGATGACATTTTATTCACGAATATGAATATACATTTTCTTCTATATGAAGCGACACAATTACTGTGCCCTAATGCCTTACTATAATGTACACACATAGTTTCACTGACAGGCTGACAGAAATTCAGCCCTAATGATTGCTTGGAATATCTCTGTAACGTAACCTGTGTATTTTATTTACGATTTTAAAAAGACTTATCCTTCTGATGATAAATATAACTTTCCATAATGAGAGCAAAATGCACAGTGCCACCCAGAATTCAATGGCCTGGAAAGATCGTCAGTCACAGTGTGGACATAAGCCGAGCTTTACCTCTCTGCAGCAATCAGGAACATAATTTGGTAATTACAAGTGGTTATAATCAAGTTGGCCTGGTGCTTCTTAGCTGGTAATCCACATATGCATACACAGAATTACAGGATTTTGATGTCTCCAGGGATACCGAGCTTGCTGTTCTAAGATCATCTCATGTGAGAAAAGTATACTCTAGGAAGACCTTCTATTCAGGACAGGACAGGGAAAGGGCTCCTTGTGTACAGGTACCGAAGACCTGGGTTTAACCCCAGGGACACATTTGGTGAAAAGAGAGCACTGAATCCTGCAAGTTGTCATCGGGCCTCCTCGTCTTTGTGCGTGCGTGCGTGCGTGCGTGTGTGTGTGTGTGTGTGTGTGTGTGTGTGTGTGTGTGTGTGTGATGTAATAAAAACATTTAAGGCACCACAGACTATTAGCTTGTTACACCTATTACTTCCAACTAGTTCTTAAATGCCAACTGTTGGTGGTTAGGAGGCAAAGACTACAAAGACATCTCCAAAACCTACCTGGCACGTAAATATGCAACCAGGAACAAAGCAAAGCATGCAAGAGGTATGACATGTGTGCTGGCAGGCACAGACAGAGGGAGGGGAGGGTTCTTGTAGAGGGAACTAGGGATTGAAGTGGGCTGTGAAGGTTGAAGGTTGCAAAGGACAAATAGAACACCAAGGCAGAATCTGCCACCCCACATCCAAGCCCTTCTACCCTCTCAACCTACATACAAACAATGTCCCCTTCTCTTTTGTCTCATCTCCAAGGCACATTTCCCAACCTTCTACATCGTTCTGGTGTGCTTCTCCTTAGGTCCCCCACTCCATCCTCAACTATCTCCTGCAGAGACTAGGGGAAGGCTCTCCCTGCTTCACATGTGTGTCAGCCCATGTATTTTACCCATAGTACTTGTCACAAGAACCCATTTAACTTCAGAGGCAGGTGTGGCTTAACGGAGTCCAGATGGACAATCCCTGGCTCAGTTCGGAGACATGAAGTGGGCAATGAGCTGTCCATAGAGATAGCTGCCTTCCTGGGCAGTGGATATTGAAATGAGCTGATCTGGGAGTGGTTCCTTCCTCTGGATAGCCTTTAGTAACTAATAATTACTGTGTTCTTTTTATCTCATAAACCTTCAGGATTTAAAATCTGATCGACCCAGAAGACATGAACGAGTAAGAAGACTGTTTCTTACACAACAGAACTGGAGACAGTTATCTACCTAATGTGTCAAAGACAACATTGAACCCATTTTCCCCAGACTTCTTGACTCTACTACCTACTCGGTGGCAAGCCTCCCAGAAAAGGGCAGTTTACAAGGCCCCTGGGTGTCCAGATCTAAAGTTCTCTGACACAAAGTGTAGAAAAAACAAAAAAGACTTTTCCAAAATCAGAAGGGTGAGCACGAAGGATAGATTCAGAGTTTCATTCCCATCAAAGGCTTGTGGCCAGACCAGGCTCATCTCCCAGTTTCTCAGCCTGTGAGAAAGCATGAAGGGCTGTCAGGGCTCGGGGGCCTCCAGCACTCGTGCCAACAATTCCATAGGCTCAAGCATACCGGTCTGTTTGAGACCTCAGAGCAGGCCTGGAGAGATGAGTTAGAGAAAGCAAGTTCAGTTCCCAGCATCCACATGGTGATTCAAAACCATCCGCAACTCCAGTTCTGAAGTATCTATCGCCCTCTTCTGGCCTCTGCAGGTACTGCATGCACACGGGACACAGACACAAGCAGGGAAAACAGCCATACACACACAATCAGAAAATAAATAAACCCCCAAACAATTAAAACCCAGAGCAGCTTCTTCCAGGTAAGTTCCAACCAAGCAAAAGTATTAACCATTTCCCATAAGTATCCTCTGTGCCTCCCTTGGGATGCCCTGTTCCATCTTTCCTCACGGCCCTCCTCACCTCTTCTGTTTACCTGAATTCTACCTCTGTGCCATGTCTTTAACCTCTTGGGCAGCTTATCTTCTTGGGATTCACAGGACACTTGGTCTTGTGAGGCCTCTTAGGATGTATTTTTTTGTTATCATACAGTTACACATATGCCATGCTCATGCCTGCGAGAGTCTCTTCCCACTGCCAAGGCATGCGCTCACGTAATGCCTTCTCCTTGACAGCAGAGGCACTTGTGACTATGGCGGTAGCAGACCACACTACGGCTGTTACCTCCCGTGGAGGACAGATTTTGCTGATATAATAGAAGTTCCTAATCAAATGTCTGGGGTTTGTTTAAAAAGAAAGGAAGGAAGGAAGGAAGGAAGGAAGGAAGGAAGGAAGGAAGGAAGGAAGGAAGGAAGATAGATAGAAAGCAAGCCCCTTGAGTTGGCCTGGTGTAAACAGTTGACACTTAAAGTCATAGAGTTGAAATGAGGCAATTCCCTTGCTGGCCTTGAAGGAGCAAATTTCCATGTTATGTAGAGGACACACAGTAGGCTTTCAGCAGTTCCCCGGGTGTGACCTCGAGCAAGAAATTCTGTGCCACACCTCTGGCACGGCTGTGGCAGTCCTGGATTCAGGGCAGCCGCGGCTGCCTGCACAAGACTGAGCCAGACAAACATTTCACCATGGAAGGGGGAAGGGACCACGAAGTCCCACCCCTATAGGAGGAGTTATTGGCAGTTGGTGGCTGTAGGGAGAGTCATTTTTCTTTGGATAGAGGATAAGAACCAGTAGTTCACCCATGCCCCATGGGATGACCCCACACCCGTCCGTGCACATATGGACAGCATTAATTGGATTCAGTGAAGTTTTTTTTTTTTTCTTTATTTTAAAGAGGACATGAAGTTGGGTCTATGATGTGTTAGGGGGATTCCAGGGGTATTGCAAGGAGAAGAGGGGTAGATATGGTAAAAATACATTGTATCCATATATGAAATTTTCAAAGAATCTTTAAAATAATTTTTAAAAACAAGGGCTATCCTCCTTAACCATTGCAAGGAGCTGAATTCCGTCAGCAATTGTTAGCCTCAGCTAGACCTCAGTTTCCATTAACACCGTTTCAGCTTTGTGGTAACCTAAACTTCCAGGGCATCCAGTTTGCCTTCCCTGAGCTCCTGAACCAGGAAAACAAAATATGCATGAGTCAGGAGTATGCAGCAATATGGTAGGCTGCCATCAACTAAAGAGTCACCAGAGAGGCTGCATCTCAGTGTTCTGCACATCACTGAATCCAAAGCTGTTAGTGACTCCAATTGCACAGGACTCTGAACTATTGTAAAGATGAGTCAAAGAACAAAACACAATAAAATATAACCCACATCACCCATCTCCCTTCTAGATTATTCCTAATGAAAAAGAGAGCAGAGAACATATTTTTGCAAGTTAGTAACAACTAGAGACTTGTGTCCTAAAACAACAAAATGAAGGTATGGAGACATGAGTTCCGCTTTCGGAATTAACTAGGTGGGTTGCTGTGAATGAGGCAGAGCCGAGTCAGTTTCTGGATGTTATATACAAATAATCATTATAGCTATGATTGATTCACTGTCTTTACATACCAGGAAATGCTAGTGATAGATAAATATAATTTTCGTTGAAAATAGGCTCAGAGGGAAGAGGCATAATATACAGGATCGTCACTGTGGAAGCTGCTGTGATCACAAGTCAGGTTTGTCGGATTCACAACCCTGGGTTATTTGCCTTGAAAGCAAGGGTTTAGTGTGTGCTTTCATTGTGAGAACTGTAAAGGGCTTCCGCAGCACATGGCACAGAGAGACCCTCACAGAGGTGGGTCACATTGGAGATCTTCTCCAGGAAGAGACAATGGCAGGGACCCCAAGCCCTGCCCCGGCAACTGCAGGCATCTGAAAACCCCCTCACTCACAACCGTGAAAAGGGAGTCAGGCGCGAACTCTCTGAGCTTCAAAGATATTCTCGGGGCCCATTGGGGGTGAGCATAAATCTTCAAATTTATCTAAAGTTGAGCAAATTCACAATGACAAATGTAACAGTTCCTCTAAATTGAAGTTCATCGCTTGGCAGTCTGGGAGGTTTGGAGGAAGTGCCAGCAACAGGGACTTGGAAGGAAATAAATCTTCAGATCCCCTGAAAACACAGGGAGTTATTGTGGAAGACATATGGAGGATCCCATACTGCATGGAAGAAGAAAGCCCACAAATGTCAGCGTTGCCGCAGCGATGGCAAGAGGACGTCAGCAGTCCACGCTGAACTGTGAAAAGAAAGGGGAGCTGGAGGACCCATGGGCCATGGAAAACTAAATAGTCTTAACCTGTGCTGTTCCTGGGAGGAGCGAGGGAAGAGGGGGAGGGCCCATTTTTTTAGGATCGGAGCAGGAGTCCCTCTCATCTAATCAGGCAACAGTTCAAGAGCTTCTCTGTTTATCTGTGTCCAGCAGGGCACTGGGAAAGGGCCACAAAGCAGGCTTCCAGGGGAGAAGAATTAGAACCTATATTCACTAGGATCTCACTTTCTTCATCACACCGAGTGTTGAGTGCAACACCTGCTTGGAACAGGTGGTAAGGATGGCGTGAGATACTGTCATTCAGCCCGGCACAGCAAATATTAACAATGGGTCTCCCCGCTGCCACTTAGTATCAGTCACACAGGCTACAGAGGGGAACAGAGCACAGTTCCTCGCGTGTGCACCCTACTCAGACAGTCCTGATTTATCAAGGACTTTTCCAACCTTCAAGCCATCATTAGAACACTTGTCATTTTTAACTCCTTAACCAGGTCCCAAGTTTGCTGTTGTATTCAAACAACCACAGATAAGAATCCAGTGAGTGACTCCCTCCCTCTTGGGAAGGCAGCACACCTGTTTAAGGTATATACTGTTTTCTTAAAGGCTTTTCTCTTCTCTCAAGTCTAAATCTATGCTGAAACCTTTTCTTAATATAGACCTCAACTCTGCCTCATACTGAAAAAAAAAACCAAATTCATTATTCAATTCTTTTTATGAAAATTATAACATCATAGTTAGAATTCCTTAGTTTGAACTCAAGTTGCCATCAATACCTGCGTCTCTTTTTAGACAACAGGAAGTACCCCGTGTATTCCTTACTTCCCTGGGAATGGACCATCTTCCCCACTCCTGAAGGGACTGAATGGAGAGTGTGAGCCAACTGAACATTGCCCTGGCTGGTAACAAAGCCCAGCACTAAGAATGAGAGCAACGCAGTGGAACCATGAACAGTCCAGAGATGGCATGGGGCCTTGGGAAAGATGCTGCACACAACCGATGAGAAACAGGAGACTTCCTGAACTTCTGCAACTAATGCCAATGAGACGATGCTGCAGATCAGACTGGGTTTATACATCTCTGAACAGTTCCACCACTGAGCCTGCTCACACCAGGCTGGTGGGCCATTTTCTTAAATAAGGCACAGGGCTGGCCTGACAGTAGTTTAACAGGATAATTATCATGTGAAAACCAGCTGCCGCACGCTGGGAACCCGAATAATAACTCTCATAATTACTGATTTGGGGCCTGTCTTTTTTAAAAAAAAAAAAAAAAATAGAGTTCTAAGTGCTCCGGCCTTTGCAGTGACTACAATCTGGTACAGGGTCTAAGTGTAGAGAGTGATTACGGGTATAATTAGCGGTTTATTTGCATAATCAGTCAAATACTATTTATCATTTCTCTTATGGACCTATTGAAAGGCAGTAGATAAGCATGGGATGTTCACATATTTTAATGCACACAACCTCAAAAAAGTGGATTACTTAATTTTTTTCAAAGCTTGAGAGTAGGACTGTCCTAAATGCCTTAACTGAAAAGAACTGAGTCGGATGTACCAAATGCTGGAACTACTTCACACATGTGACACAACAAATATTTTCATAGGACATTTGTGATGTACAACTGCATCTCTCAGATAGGGAGCTGACTTCAGTTTGTGGAATATGTCCAAGCATCTACTAATTCTGAAAACACATACATGGACAATTGGCCTTTGTATGGAAAGTATTTCAGGAGGTTGATTTGTGTAAGGGACAGGACAGAGACGTGGAGATGATGGTATGTGGGTCTGTGAGTGAGGAAAGGCACCACACACTAGGCTGACCATAACTTTAGATGCTGAAAGTGAGTATATATCCCCAACATCAATGCAAACCCATCCTGACATAGAAAATGGCGTAGTTTTCAAAATGAAACCAAGGATCACATTAAAAGCAAGATTACTCAAAGGTCGGCATGAATAAGAAAGGGAAAAGAAAACACAATGCTCTGGGAACTCCAGATAACATATAGACTAGATTCTAGGTATAAGTGTGTTCTAGTTCATAAAATGGAGTGGTTCTATCACCATGCTGTGATGGCCTCGTTTATTCCTTTAGATTTTTGAAGTGTTTGCATAAATGTCAATTGTCAAATTCACGTCTCCCTGACTTGTGAAGAAAACAAAGATATATATTGTAACAGAAAATTTCCCATGTCAAACTGGGTTAAAGTGGGCACTGAAAGAAGATAGACCATCATAAAGACAAACATGTGGCGCATAACAGTTGTATGAAGTAGATGCTCTTGGAATGGAGGCACAACACGGTAAACTCCTAAATGCAAACACTCTAACAGGACTTCTGTGATTGAGTAGTGACTCAGGAAATTTATATCTTGATAGGAAATTTTTTTCATGGAACTTCTACAGCCTTAATGCAATGCATCTGAATATCACTGTACGTGTAGAAGAATAGTAATTTTTATTTAAAACAATATTTTATTTTTTATTAAATTTATTTATTTTACATCCCAACCATAGTTTCCACTCCCTCTCCTCCTATCCCCTCCCTCAACCTCCCTTCACCACCCCCCATCCATTCCTCCTTTCCTGTTCAGAAAAGGGCAGGACTCCCATGAATATCAACAAAATATGACACATGAAGTTATGGTAAGACTAAGCTAATTTAACCTGACTTCAATCAATGCTTTCTTTTACTGCACCTGTATATGCAAGATGTATTCACCACTTGAAAACATGATGTGGACATGATGAGGACACTCTGAGTGTGTGGTAAAGGATGTTTCAAATTGACATTCTCACTGTGGTGCTGAGCCTTAAGGAAAAGGTTCACAGTAAGAGACAAGGGGTATGTATCTCCAGGGGAAGGTGTCACTGGTGGATACGGGGAGTGTGGGGGTGGGGGGAATACATGCAATCCCAACATTTAGGAGACAGAGGCTGGAGGGTTGGTGAGTTTGAGCAACTATACAGGGAGGCCCTGGCTCAAATTAAGCAAAACAAAACAACAACACAAAATAAGAAAAGTTATGGCTAAGACTTGCTAAGATGTAATTCTTAGAAGTAATGGCTTGATTAGATCTTTAGCATCTCCAGAGAACAAGGTTTTATCCATTCATTTTTATGTATCCAGGGCACAGAAAATGACACATAGACCATCCTTAAATAAGGTTAAGTAAATAAATAGGTCTGTGTCCTGAAATTATGTCTAATAAGATTCATTCAATAAGAAGATGCCAACATTTACTTACTCATTGCTCAGAACCACTTATTTTATACAACTTCATGATTTAATCACACTTTTTATAGGCAAACACTCCAGTCGTGCATGGTCCAAAACATTTAAAGAATTTATCAGCGCTAGTGCCTCAGGTGCCATTTTAGTTTCGAGTCTAAAATCTGAACCTCGAGCCCTGATTCTCTCTACAAATTTGCAAGTCATTGTATGATTTATTTTATATTCCAATACAAGAGGAGTTGCAGCAACTTGAGATTGTGTTAGTGCAAATGTTTCAAAACACGGGGGGAAATCATAGGTGCCACACTGTGCCTACAGCTACTATGCCTACAGCTAGATTACCCCACATGTCGACTTGCATTTGTATAACAGTGCTAGGGGATTCCTCAAGTCCATAAGCATATATAGAAAGCCTTCTATATGCTGGCTAGATGTGTAGCTTAGGGGTAGAGTGCTTGCCTCGTTTGTACAAGGACCTGGGTGTGATCCCCAACAACATGAAGAAGAGGAAGAAGAAAAGAGGAAGAAGAAGAGGAAGAGGAAGAAGAGGAGGAAGAGGAAGGGGAGAAGAAACACATAAGAAAAGAAACCTTTAAAGCATGATAATATGATTAAAGCGTTGAATAATTAAGGTACACAGAATGTTTTGATATAAAAATATCACTGAAAACAAACGTTAAGAAAATTAATAAAGTAATTTCCCTAAATGTTGACCTTTGTTGTTGTAGTTGTGAATGTACCTGAAATGGTTGCTCTCAGGAAAATTTTGAGACAAAATAGTGTAAAGCTAACAGCAATCATCATGTTATGCATCCAATAAGACACGCCTATGTCCTATTTATTCCTACCTTTGAATAATCTTATTTTTAATTCATACCTTGTAGTGCAGTACCTTGCTTGTCCCATTCTCAGTGCTGTTGCAATTACATAGGAATTAGTAGTATGCATGTATCTTTACCACTCTTACTAACTTGCAGGCTCCTTTAAGGCAGGCCAGAGATCACACTTGTTTGTATGCTCGATGCCTACCCCACTCTGTAACGTAGCAACCTGTGGATAGCTCATAATACAGACTTGAAGCTTCAACTCAGGCAGACTGTGATTTCTGTCTTTCCGCTGAGGTGTTTCTTGAAGGGGAACTCACATAGTTAGCTAAGCACGACAGAAGCAGGACTTTAGTGAGTCAAAATACATTTCATACAACATGACGTTTCATGTTCCAGTCCCATTCAGCTGCTCTTAAATCTTCACAATTTCATATTCAAACATGAACTGGGGTCATTCTCTCAAGGCTGCAATATTTAACAACGAAAAACAGCAGGACACAAACTTAAATGTGATCTTTGCACAGGCAGAGGGTGATTTTGTAGGATAGTTCCTCTTCAGCTTCGGCTTAAGTTGGCTTACTTAGCAGCATGGAGACAGAGATGACCAGTAGAAAGCATATTGGACCTCTAGACTCTAATTGCTTCCTGGGCTAGCAAAATGGGTATGGTACCCTCTTGCAGTAGGCAGTCAGGCATATGATCGTGAGAGAGAACAACCAATTCCCTGGGTGCATGTGTTGTGGACATTACTTTAACTGTGTAAAGATGTGTTACATTTGTTTATTCTGTGGAATATTACATTAACTGTGTAAAGGTGTGTTACATTTGTTTATGCCGTGTTTGTTTAAAAGTGTAAGGATGTGTATTTAATTATGTAAGGATGAGTTGTCTTTGTTTCACTTTGTCTGTGTAAGGCATCTGATCGGGCTAATAAAAAGCTAAATGGCCAATAGCTAGGCAGGAGAAGGATAGGCAGGGCTGGCAGGCAGAGACAATAAATAGGAGGAGGAATCTAGGCTCAAGAGAAGAAAGAAAAGAGAAGAAGGAGAAGAGAGCTGGGAGAAAGAGGGAGACATACTTGGGGCCGGAAGCTGGGCAGCTGCCAGACAGACAGCCATGGAGACAGCAGGAAAGTATGATATACAGAAAGAATGAAAGGTACAAAACAGGTTAAGTTATAAGAGCTAGCAAGAAAAGAGATAAGCTAAGGCCAAGCATTCAAAACTAATAATAAGTCTCTGTGTCGTGATTTGAGAGCTGGTTGGTGGCCCAAAAGAAAAAGCCTGGCACATAGACAGCTCTGTTAAGCAATACATTTTTTTGTTTGCTTGTTTGTTTGATTGTTTTTAGTTATGATGTTTTCAACATATCCTTGGGGTTATCAGGTCATAATCCCACTGTGAACCAAGGAGCATCTTTATGATTATAACCCAAGTATGACATTACTAGACTAACGTTTTACCTGGCACCCTTACCTTCAGGATAAAACGTTCATGGTTAGGAGGGTCAGGTTAGTGTCTTCTTTCCAACATTGTCTATGGTAGGAGCCCCTATTGTCTAGAAACCAAGCGCCAATAGAAACGTCCGTTATTGTAACAATTGGGAAGTTCACCTTGCCTTTCCCATAATTCATTATGGGGTAGAGTCATTTTGGATTGATGCTCTTATGGAGGATACAAAAGTAGAAAAATACTCCATAAAATCAAGGCCAGGAATGCTTTGCAGCAGCATTCAACAGTCACAGTCTCCAGAAAACACATAGCATCTGTTTCCTCCCTATGCCTCATTTAGACCTCCCAATAGAGATGTTGAAGGCAGAGATCTGACTTGTTTAAATTTATGTATTCCACGATTTTCACACTATGAAGAAAAGATGCAGTCACCACCTATGATTCCATGAAAGCTTGATTTATAACATATATAGGGCAAATAAAAACTCACCAAACCCAAAAGATCAGTCATAAATATGGGGACAATTGTATCTCCAATTTGGAAAGCACTTTAAATGTATTCAAAGCACTCTTTTGTCCATTACCTCATATGCTCATTAGTGTGGTGTTCATCAGAGATGTGTCCCCCCCATCTACTGTTATGGGCACTCTGTAACTTGTGATAACCTCAATCTGAAACCACGAATGGGAAGATGCACATGCCCGTTTTTCTCCTTCAATAGGCTGTCAGTTCATCTATTACTGCAGGCTTTCTCTGAAGTCATTTTTTAATGACTAGTCTGAGACTTTCCATTAATGCCACAAGAATACATTGCCTGAGGATCTTCATTGATTGTACTAATTTAAGGTAAAAGTTTTAAATAAAAAATGATGCAAAAAGCACCCAGAAATTTTTATGAAAAACTTAATTCCTTCCAGAAGATGTCCACCATTCTCAAACAGCAGAAACTCAGGGTTATGAATGAATGAATTAATGAGTGAATGAATGAATGAACAAACAAACCAATGAACTAGTAAAGTAACAAATGAACATTGAATGGAAACCTTCTTTGATCCTAACTTAATTTGCTTCAAATCTATCAACACTTAATGAACTCTGCAGTTGAAAAGGATAACTCAGTAAAATCACATTAGAGACCAGAGAACCAAAAACCACTTAATGTAACTCAAACTGTCTAGTGGCACTGAGACAATGACATCTGTGTCATTCTGCAATGGAGATGCCACAGATACAGACAGGGATGCATTCCTGTCATTAACCATCAAGGGCAGCTCTGAGGAAGTGAGTTCTTTCTTCAAAGAGGAAGTTTTAAATGCAATCAAAGGCAATTTCCTCTCATTGGCTCCCTGGGAAAGGAGATGCAGAACTACAAGTTCCCAACCAGGTTACTGGCATTCACTTTTGTTTTGTTGTTGTTGTTGTTGTTTGTTTGTTTGTTTTGTGTTTTTTGTTGTTGTTGTTTTTAACCAGCATTTTATTCTCTCAAAATGGGACCTGGATATCATAACTCCTGATGGGCAGGTGTCATAACTGTAGTAGTTTGGGGGTTGCTTGTCTTAGATCTTAATCTTCCATTACTTTTTTTTCCCTCTCAATTGGCTACCAAATGCCTTAAACTAACTAAAGCCAGACATCTTTCTGCTCTGTGCCAAGTGGTGGAATGAATAGTGAAAACCTACCTTTATTTTAATTCCAAATGCCTATCATACTGTAGGATGAATGCATTCACTTATGTATCCATTCATTAACTCATGAAGTCATGTTCCCTTTTGCACCAAGGCTGGCATTGAAGTAACCACATATACATTTCATAACACTACGTGATGTGGCCATGATTAATAACTTGGTTTTGTAGATGAAAAAAAAAACTGAAGTTAAATGCATTCAATCAGATACAAAATAATTCTATGTAAATTGGGACCATGACACTGATGCTTTGGGGGAGAAAGACAAATATACAGGAAATGAAATTACTTCATTAACGACCAAATCTTCAGGACCAGCTGTTATGTCCCTCTTGAGGTGGCTCAGGACCTACAATTGCTGACCACATGAACTCTTCTAGGTTTCAGGAGAATACTGTGAAAATACTACTCATAGAAAGACACATGCACAGACTGTGGCCATGAATTGCCCTCACCCAGTATGCTGCAGTGGCTATTGCTCCAGGAAACTTCAAAGCATGGCCACATCCCTGCCACAGTAATTATTAAGGGTGGTGTCCAAATAACTTGTGCATGTTATCAAGGAGGGATTTTCTCAGAAATATACTTTTAATCATATAATAGTCTATAAAAGAGAAAGGAGGGGGAGAGAGAGAGAGAGAGAGAGAGAGAGAGAGAGAGAGAGAGAGAGAGATGAAGGAAATGATTTCAGAATTCCTGTGCTACAACCACAGTACATGTAAGGGTGGGTGAAGTGAGCCAATAACAGTGAGGAGAGAGATCAAGGCTATTTGGACTGCAGAGAATTTTGATACCTTAGGGGAACATGTCTGAATATATAACACATAAAAACACACATTGCAAGGCAAGCCTGAAGAACTTAGTCAATATTGCAAAGCCATCAGAGCTTTCAGAAGAAAAACAGAGATGGGGGAGAAAATGTAAAAAAGTGTGTGGTGATTGCTTCACAGCAGGACCAGTTCACAATTCTTCTGGCTGCCTAATGAGATCTGGTGAGTATGAAGAATGAAGGTAGTTGTGGAGGTGGCATTCCTAAATTGTTTTATTTTGTTTATTTTATTTTATTTGGAAAGTAAAATGTCCTCCTAACAGCTAGAGTAGTGTTTGGTTATGACCTTGAAGGTGGATGGCCTTTCACAAATCTTCATTTTAGACCAGATTTGAAATCAAGATGGGATAACTTCTTGTACAATGGACAACTACTGGAAACCTCAGCTTAGAATTAAAATTATACAGAGTAGTTAAAGGAACAACCAAAATTTTACCCAAATTGTCCAAGGTTTTGATCTAGAGAGAGCAATAGACTCACTGGTTTTCAGTCAAATAGAAAAGGCTAAGTCTCATGAAATATTTTCACCAGCTTGAAGTGCTGCTAAGAATCTTTGATGTATCATCTCACTGAACTTTCACTTGTCCATGGAAGTTACCGATGTTTCTCAAATGGCTTATTCCAAACCATGCAGCTGGGTTGAGTTCAGGGATCAACCTAAAAGTCCCCTTTCCTATGAGGAGGGCCAACAAGATGACATTTCTCATTTATTTCACCCCTCTCCAACTTTAACCAAGTTAATTAAACACTCTACTTCCAAAGGATGGAGCTGCATGTATGTTTAACCAGGCTTCCTTCTGCTTTCCTCTTCCGGTTTATGAGGCAAACACCGGAAGTGGGAGTGGCTCCACTGGGCAGCTGGATGCAGGGAGAAGCAGAAACTCTCTGTGGCTGTATTTTGCCTGGAAGTGCACAGCAGAGAGGTCTTGTGGGCTCCCACCTGCCCAGGGAGCCTCAGGACCAAGCTCTACACGCTGCACTTGGCGAGTCCCTACCAGAAGGCAGGCTTCTGGAATGCTCAAAAGGCTTGGTGAAGCCAAGGCTGTTCATAGTTGTCAATAATAATAGACGCTGGTGAGTGTGCTACAACTAACTAGTCCTAGGCTCTTTGGTTATATCACCCCATTTTGCACAACCCAGGATGGTATTATTACGTCTGCTCTTTCCCATGGGAAACAGATGTTCTATCATGTACTCCACATGGTCCTCTGGATCTCCCTCCAGAATCACTCCCCAGAAAATGTTTCCTGAATGAATTGTGAGCCATATACATATTTCCTAAGAATGTAGCTGATACTGGCTGGGTCTGCTGAGAAGGCTCCCAGCAGCATGCCACTTAGATGATTGTGACAGTCACGAGAAAACAGAGCAGACACCACAGTTCTGCTCTGTGCCTAAGAGGAGCGAAGAAAAGCAAGCTACTTTGAGCAGTGGGTGATCAAGCTAACTTACGGTATTCTCCATGTACTATACAGGGAAGGGACTAACAGCATGCCACACTGGGTTAGAGTCACAAAGCAGGCGTGAAGAGGGCTTTAAGGATATGGATCACTGACTTCCTGGGCCCTCTATCTTTAATAAAAGCATTGTAATTATTTGTGACCCTCTATCTGTTACTCAAAATTGGCATATTGGTGAAGTCATTTCTTTTCCCTTAATTATGGGGTGATGTAGGGACAGGGTGTGTGTGTGTGTGTGTGTGTGTGTGTGTGTGTGTGTGTGTGTGTGAGAGAGAGAGAGAGAGAGAGAGAGAGAGAGAGAGAGAGAGAGAGAGAGGAGAAAAAAACAGTAGACTGACCAATTGAGTTTCTAATTAGCAGACATGAGTCCTACCTACCCCCCACCCCTTCACATCTCATCCCACCCACACCTCACCTCCTCCAAGCTGTGCTTCCACCTAATCTCTCCTTACAAAATCAAAAGGATTCTTGGGGCTAGGATGGAGGATGGAGCTTAGTTGGTAAAGTGTCTGGGGCCTCAGGTTTGATCTTCAGAACCACATAAAAATAGATTTGGTAACACAGATCTGTAATCGCAGCACCCAGGAGATGGGTGCACTAACCCACAACTTCCAAGGGAGAACAAAGCCAGCCTGGGCTCTGTGTGATGATGTTGCAAAGCAAAACAAAAAAGACCCACCTCCTTTTCAGCTTGAAGAAGGAAATACCTACCTATAATCTGCTTCCCTCTGGACAATCTGCTTAATCTAAGGGCGATCCACACCTCTGAAACTGCAATCCTCTGCCAGCACTGGAGGGAGCATAGCAGCAGGCCAGGAGCCTGGGACGCAGGGTCATACAGCTCAGTTTCTACCTTTGTCCACTCTGCACCTCCCCACACTAAGTGCTGCACTCTCCTAGGCCGGTGCAGGCAATTTCCCCATGAACCACTTATGCCCAGTCACATCCCATCTGTGGCCCTGCCCACCAGGATAGAGTAAGGCTGGGGGATTGGGTAGGCTGAGCAGCAAGGTCAGGACAGAGGAGCCTTCTGGAAGGAGGGACCACTGTGTCATCCAAAGTACAATCACTTGTCAGAATTATTACACTACTGTTTTTTTTTTTCTTTTCTATTACAGTAGGTCCCAATACATCCCAGACTATTTGAAAATGACAGCAGAGCACTGACTACGGATCAAGTTCATCCAGTATTGGAAAGTCCAAAGAGCTGGGTTAAGGCTTGTTTTGCCACCCATTCCATTTGATGAACTAAACATTTCCCTAAATGTCTATTCACCTGTTCACTCACTCAAGATATTACTAAACACCGATCACAACATGTGTGTTCTTGCATCAGCCTAAGAACTCAGCATTCAGCAAAACCTCCACCCTACTGGAGTTAGCATTAGAATAGAGGTAGCGGACAAAACGTACATAAGTAAACACATATTCCAGCATTGCGGTAGCTCACAGATAGGACATTGATAACTGCAAGGGCCCTCTAATGCCACAGATGAGGATGAGAATAAGCTCTTCTAGGAAAGGCTGTAAATCACCGAGGAATATTTCTTACTGTTTAGCATAGATAATTGGGGAAAATTTCCTACAAATAATAATAAAAAAATCTATTAGGTAAGTCTTATTTTCCTATTAGAAATGCAAAGAAATCTGTTCCCTGGCAGTCATCAAGGAAAAACCTCAGCTTTGAGCCCAGGGACAGGCAGGTATCTTCCCAGCCTGGCATACTGCGCCTGCATCCAGAATGGGTTAAGGTGGCAGTGCTCGGGAGTACCACATAAACAGCGTGTCAGATGTTCTAGGCAAGTTTCATCTTCTCTGTATCCCAGTCCTGGGCTGTCAATCAGCTGTCACTGGTCCCCACATCAGCCGGGTGCGTACATCACCGGGCTGTCAGCGAGGCTGCTGATGAGACTCGGCTCCAGCCTGTCAATCATCTTTGTTTCTCTTCTCCACTCGGGAAATATTTTGGCTCAGAGAAACAAAGAGACCTGGGCCATGATGGTTTGCAGTCAAGCATTTCCTCCTGTGCATGGACATATGACTGCTCACTAGCACAGAGTCTGTCTCACCCGGGGGCGGGGAGTGTCTGGATACAGGGAAGACAGAGAGAAGAGCAGGCATCTGTTTTGTCCGTGCAGGCTTTAAAACTGTAATTCTAGTTAATTCTCCGAGCAGGCCCTTATGGGTCCTCCAACCGGCAAAGCCCGGGAACATAAAGTCATGATAACTTGAAGTTATCTGAGCTCTGCCTCAGAAAATAAACAAATGACTGAATGCATAAACAAGTCAGCTCAGAGGGTGGTGGCTGCGGGGGGTAGAAATCAGTCACCACTGACTAGGCAGCAGGGAAGGAAGAGTTGGTGCACTGCTGAGCTCATTCAGTTCCCTACACCTTCTGCAATGCTGCTCTAGGGCCTGCAGTGCCTTGGGGAACTCACAAGGGAAAGGCAGACCCACTGTGAAGTGGGAATACCAGTACTGGCACCAGATCCTTCAGACCACTGGCTGGCATACCAACCCTCTCGTTCAAAATAGCCCATAACACCCAAATCCTAAATAGATGCCACTAAAACAAGTTGCCGCAGGAGAACAAATCCTTGATGGTAGACTCTTTCCTTTGCTAACCCACAAAGTCACTACATGCATATGTTAACATGATACATTAATATACCATGCAATAGATCCAGATAGTTCTAGATTATCTAAAATATCCTTATATTAAAAACAAAGGCACATTAGTCCCTAGTAACTTTTGAACATACTCAGCCGATACCAGTGTTTTGAACCATGTTTATCAGGAGCCTATTGCCTATCAATTGTCAAGTGCTCTGAACAGACTGCTTCATGATGTGTACGTCCATCATCACCTCTGGGTTTGTGACATGGGGCTGTTTTCCCCTGTGACAGGTGCTTCCATATGAGTACTGCTGCCTCTGAAAGCATGTCTCTCTCTGATCTAAGTGGACATTAATTGCTTTTGTGTTGATGTATCTACGGCTCTTGGTCTGATAGTACAACCAGCAAATCTGATGCCTGACAAGTTGGCTGAACCTAATCAGGACAGATCAGCTGTTACCCAAGGTGCCACCGGCTGTAATTTTGGGATCTTTACCGAGTTATCACTCGCCAGAAAGACAAGGAACTATAATTCTGTCAACACTAATCCCAAACTCTATGTTCGAAGCAGCTGTGGCTTCCCCTCTGTACAAGAAAAGATAGCACTTGTCAAATAAATACCTGAGATCATAGATAAGCGTGAATTAGAGGATGGGGCTGATCCTGTGATGGTGAGGGACTTTTTTTTTTTTTTTTAAGGAAACTTTCACAAGCAGAAGCATGAACCCTCAGGGATGAAAGGAAGTCGAAGACAAGACACATGCCAAACCCTCATCCTTCTGCTGCCCACTGATTGGGCAATTTGGTGCATATGTGTTCCACCCTCGAAATCATCAGATGCCCAGACAGTCTAAGCCTCAAAAGAAAATCTCACAGTGGTGACTTGGGCTGCCTTGGTGGGAAGCAAGCTCATTGTCGGGCCAGAGAGGCATTATTATCAAGCTGTCAGTTCAAGGTATTATGCTCAAACCCCTGTGGGGTCTTACAGTCACAAAAATAAGGGAGTATTAGAAAAATAAACTTCTTCCTTACTGTATCGCTTTGGTCCGTCTTCCAAACAAAATGAAAGAGTTAATGTGGCATCATCTTCGAAAAATTCAGTGGCAAACGCATCCCACCAGAGGTTGTCACTGTCCTGCAAAGAGACAGGTAGGTCATTTATTTAACAAGCAAAGGCAAAAGCAGCAAATATGTCAAAGAGGACGAGAAAAAGGGGGTTGGGATAACCACTAAGACAGAACAACAACAACAGTACAAAAAACGGGGACTCCCTCCTTAGCATATGTGGGGGGGGTTCTGAGAGGGGGTGGGCAGTGTGTGGTCACTTTTCAAATTAATTGCTTCAAATGTGGATCAAAGGATCAAATTACAGTTCAGTAGGCAATCTAATACCAACTCAACCAACTAAAAACTAATTCTTGAGGACACATTCGGAGAGATTTCTAAAATGTACTTTGAAATGCAATGGCTGTATCTTCATTAAAGGGCAGTTATTTGATATGAATACATTCAAGATTGTGGCTTTAGTTTTTTTGTAGGTTTCTTTGTTTGTTTGTTTGTTTTCTGTCAGCTGCCTTGAGTCCATTTTTATTGATGGAAAATACATTATTACAACCAGATCAACAATTGTCATTTTTTAATGATTTGATCAAATAGGGATGTTCATAGTTTCACTTTTTATACAATGATATCATTGTAAGTAGACAGCTATTGCATCACACACACACACACACACACACACACACACACACACACACACACACACACACACCAATCCAGAAGCAACAGTCTTATGCCTGTGGATTCTCTTGAAGATTTTTTTTAAGGCAGCAACAGCTCACTTGTTATTAAAACAATTACAAAAAATGGAAAAGTTCAGGAGAATGCAGGCCTCCACGTCAGTCTGTTTGACTTTCCTTGAGTGTTTCCCTTGTTTATCTAGAAAACACTTTAGGAAGGATGTAGCTGAAGGACTTTGAGATTGCTGATCCCCAAGAGATGAAGGGGCCCACAGCAGAGGTTGAGGCAATATCCAGTTTAATGTTATTTACCCTTCAAATTCTTAAGCAAAATCTTTCTCCAGAGATTGCCTATCTACTCTGGTGCCAGACTGGAGGGAAGATGGCTCCCAGCTGCCTGTCAGATGAGTAGGGTGCAGAGGGGAATCACTACTCACTATGTCCCCCAAGGCTGGGGCCCTGGTGGAGGGGAGACATTGCAGCCTCCCTACTGACCATTAAGCTGTTCTGCTTATGACAACCTTAAGTTGTCATCACTGGAAGACCTCAGGAATGATCCTTCATTTCTTACAAGAACAATTAAGAAGCCTGGGGAGATTGATGTCGCCCTCTCCCGCAGAACGGAAGAAGCTCAGACAAATGAACTTTTCTGTCTCCTTCCTCTGGATTCCACCCAATAGTCACATTAAGGCCAATGCTTTTCTTAAGAAAACACAACAGTAAACACAAAATCACCCCCAAAACAGGGCGCAGACCCTCATTCAAACTCCCACTCTGGTCTCCTCTGTAAAATATTTTATTGATCATTTACTATGTTCGGTACCACAGAATACACATCTGAGTAAGAAATGGGTTCCATCCTAAAAGCCCGCTAGGGGAACATCAGATGAGCAATGTAAAGACAGCCTTGACCATTTCTGAGACCCCCATCATTCAAGATAGATACTGTGGAAGTTTCTAGAGCATTTAGAAAAGTCTATGAGTTTGGAAGTAGAAAAACCAGTTTGGGAAATAAACCCCATTTTGGAATGCTGAACTCACTAGTTTATCTGAATTTAAGTTGCTATAGATAGACAGACAGACAGACAGACAGATAGATAGACAGATAGAAAAATAAATAAATAAATGATAAATGATAAATATCAGCCCTTAATGGTATTCAATGCCTGCCAAATGCTATACTAACTGATTTTTCTGTGTTTTCCAATGTAATCCACAAATCTCTTATTTTTATTTTCATTTTTGCTTTCTTCTTTGGCACAAGGATTAGCTCCTTAACATCAGGAGCTTCATTTCTGTCCTGCATTCTCCAGCCCACAGAACGGCATCAGGCCCATGGTATTCTCAGTAGAAGTGATCCTGTGAATGAATGCAGCTGCTTGTACTTTTTTCTGAGCTTTGCAACTGCAGAAACTAAACCTTCAGGGGGGAATGTGACTTACTGGGTATGCCAGCCATCAAAAGGTGGGAATGGGACTTCGAATCAGAAGCCGGGATGTCTGCCTTTTCTGTACCTCTGCTCTGCTGCAGCCATCCGCCACAGCTCCTGAGCTGTATTAGTTAGGGATGGGGGGTGGCGGGGAGGATGAGGTTTTAGGAAGAGGGAGGGAGAAAGAGCAAGAACATTCCACCCCAGGCCCCCTTGGTTCTCAAGCTCCCTGCTTTTGTAGCACAGATTTACTGCCGGAATTCATGCCCAGGTTTGCTAGGTACTATGTCACTGGTGGAATTTGCTCCTGTGGACAAGGCTCTCCTAGGACAAGCCTATGTCCTAGGCTTCCTATCTATTAAAACCCAGGTGGTTTAACTGACCTGCTTCTTTGAAAATTGCAAATAACCACAACCACAAAAGTAGTCGAAATAATATCCACCTGGCAGGGTAGATGTGCGAGTGAACTAGGTTAGAGGCTGTGAAATGCCCACAGATGTGGAGTTCGGTGAGATCAAGAAAAAGCCTTCTCCCTGCTGCGGTCCACCACCACCTCTACATCATTTCTGGAGCAGGAGATGGTCTGTGCTCAAAAGAACTGCATCAAAAAATAAATTCTACAAACCAATCTGCAAATGAATCGAGCTGCTTTTCAGGTTTCGCCAGATTGTAGCCCACACACAACTTAGCCCAGCATCTAGTTAAAGACCTGAGTGGAATCTAGAAAACCACCTTTCTGCCTTGCTCATTAGTTGGATGTCCATAGACTGGATTGGGTCACCACATCCATTTTCCTACAATCTGACTCTTGGTCTCTGAGACATCAGCTGCAGAACGAACCAGTACAAGACAAAAACTAAGAAACAGTCCAGACTGACGTGAGATAGTTGGGAGAAAAAGAAGAGGCCTGAGCAAAAACTAGTTTGATAACTGTCTGTGGATAGCCTTGTGTATTCTCAGAAAAGCTTCCACGGGAGTGAGAACAAGTTGCAACAGGCATATGACCCAAGGAGAGATGTCACTTGATCCAAACTAACTACAGAACAGGTTTGTAAGGAGTAAGGCACATCAGCGGCAGCACCCTGGAACAATTGGTGTTATTACACAGCTTCAAAGAACACCCCACAAACAAAGATGGAATGTTTGAGTTCAGATTGCCAAGCACAGGCAGTGCTGGCCTTTTTAGCTGACTGAGTTAATAAAACTTCTTATTGAACCCATACTTTATCTTAACCCAACTTGGGAAAACCCCTGGACAAAGCTGTCCAGAGAGCTTCACTGTTTGCTGATTCTTTGTTTCTTGGCTGATTTTCAACAATCATAGCTCTTTGCTGTGTTTACAGCCAGCAAGATGGCCTAGTGAGTAAAGGTGCTTGCCACGCCAATCTGACAACCTACATTCAATCCTGGAACCCACAGTGGAAGGAAGGGACTGGCTCCTGACTCCTGAGAGTAGTTCTTTGGCTTCTGCATGCGTGCCAGCGTATGACCAATCCTGTTTTCACATAGGCACATCACACACACACACACACACACACACACACACACACACACACACACATACACACACACAGGCACACATGAATGCAAGTACTCGCTCACTCACACACTCACATACTCACACAATAATAATAATAACAATAATTTTTAAATTTCTGGGCTCTATTTTAAGTTAGAAAAGCATATACGTACAAAGCTTTTAGATTAACCTTTAGTTATAAGGGTATAAATATTAACAGGGAAGGAAAGGATCTTGAAGAAAAAAAATACTAACTATTGAGAGTTGGACGGTCCTGTCTCAGCTGTGCATAAAGGAAGCTGCCTGTGGAAAGCCCACACACTGAGACCCCTAGGTTAAGATCGGGACCCATAACCCAGTATTTCCAAGTGTTTTACATGCAATAAACCACCTTGTATTCATAACTGCTCTAATTGCCTCCAACAAGTGGAGCTGGCAACCTTTTGGGAATGTATGTCCTTAACCTCTATGTTACCCTATCTTGAATATATAAACCCTGTCTCTTAATGGCTTAATGACCTTCGCCAATCCACCTAACTCCTTTACATGTTTGTTGCTTTGGTAAGGGACTACTAACCCTGATAGTCTGTGAGGACTGAGAAGAAAGCTACATGTCGTGACTCTTTGATAAATTCTGTTCTGAATATTCATTATGATCTCATTTGACGCTTACTTCACTTGTAGAAAAGGAATCTGAATCCAAAAACATTAAGCTAGTCAATAAAACTAAACGACAAAACAATGGTGCAAAAGTTTATATACAGTCTATCTAATTCCAATCCACATGCTCCCTTCCCTCCAGTTTCTGCTGAAATGGTGATTTTGTTTCCACCGTAAAACAGATCACAGGAGTTGGAACTAGCAGTCAGCTGGCGTGCATTCAAGGATGCTTCTCAAGAAGTTTCTTCCTCCAGCCGTTTACAGATTAGGGTCTCCCCTGACTCCGCCACACACACGTTTTCCTGTTGCCAGTCTCTTCTCTTGCTGCCTGCTATGGCTCCTGGGATGGGGTAGCAATCTTGTAGAATAAATCTGTGTAAGGAAGAAGCTAGGCCTTTCTCAAAATGACCAATTACAGCCAGAGTGACCCCTGCTGAACCACATTAGAACCCTTTGCAGAATGTCTAAGAATCCAACCTGGTAGAAACTTGGCTCTTAGCCATCTGGTTACATCAGCAGTCACGTGTTACGGTGTCATTCTTGTAGCCTGGGATATCTGGCAAGCACCAAATCTTGATCTCCTCTTCTGCTGCCCCCCGGGCTAGGGAAGTTTGCCAATTTAGCCCCCATTGAAGTGCACAGGAAACTATTGTTGACTCAGGGCCTTGCAACTTGCTTATGCACACGCCTGACTGTTGCAGTGTGCTGCCTTAAGGACGGGCACGGGCCACTGTTACCTTTTCCATCTCTGGCCAGATTCCTTCCTAGAAATGAGCAACCAAGAGGGGAGCAAGAAACAGGAATGAACAGGAGAGGTCCTGACCCCAGCTAATGAACTTCTTCCTGGAGTGCTGGAGGAGTCTGAGGATTCTGAGTGCAGAAGCACAGGGATGGAGGCAGCGTTTGTGTCGGGGCTTTGTACCATGTTGTAACCTACCTCTCCTCTACCAGCCAGGGCCACAGACATGCAGGTTAGAAGTTTGCATTGAGGCAGAAGCTCCAAAACCTGCCTCTCACCAAACCTGCCATTCTGGAGTCACCTTTCAGGTGTGATTTCTCATAGCACAAGAACACATTGCTGACCATATTGAAATGAGGCAGGCTTTATTTACTTTAAAGACTAGAGAGCAGAGAACAAGATGATGAAGATCTGAAGCCCATTATCCTGCACTGACAACTATTCAAATGATAAACTGGATTCCTTTCTAATGAATTTAAATGATAAATAAAAATAAGTGCCCAGGGTCTCCATATCATACAGTATATTTCTCTCCTTTCCCCTAGAAGCAATTGTCTCTTAAAAATCATATGAATCTTGCAAGCCCAACTCTAATTTAAATGCATATTTGACCACAGCTATATGCAACCCTAGTGTTTCTAATGTTTTATTTAAATGCTAAAGTCCATTATTCTTCTTTAAACATGAATTTTTGTTTTCTTTTTTATTACTACATTAATTTGTTTATTTATTGTGTGCATTGTGTGAGAGAAAGGGCTCACACCTGCAATATCACATGTGTGGATGTCAGAGTACAACCTGTGGGAGTCAGTTCTCTCCTTCCACTACGTGGGTATCAGGGATCGAACTCGGGTCATCAGGCTTGGCAGCAGGACCTTTATCTGCTGAGCCATCGTGTTGGCCTCATAACTTTAATTGTTTTATTTGTTTGTTTAGTTTATTCTGCTCTGCTGGGGATCATGGCTGGGATTTTTTTGCATGCTGGGTCAAGTGTTCTATCACTGAGCTACATGCCCAGTCGTCAACCATCTGTTTAGAGACCCATCCACTTTATAGCCTGGGGGCTCTTCTTGTCTTGTATAAGCCACACACTAACGCATGAGATGAATGTATTAAAGTTTATTAGAACATTTTTTCCACTAATGTCTTGCCATCACGACTGGCAGTGCTGTAGTGAGAACCTTTGCCCCATCCCTGTCTGTAAGTGTGTAGGAATTTCTCAGGGACAGACACCTGAAGTGCCCTGAACTTAGGGAACATGCTGGGTTATTCTTCCGTTCTTTGATTAGGAAGACCTTGGACTTCTCGTTTGATGGATGGATGCATAGGTAGGGATGAAACAAAGAGAACCTCTGAGTGATGTGTTTCCAAGTGGGATCAATAGTGAGAGCAACATAATTACAAAGCCAAGACCCGCTCTGCCAGGAGGAGGAGCAGTTACTTCTAAGCATCCAAGAAATAACAATGGAACAGAACAGTGAGTGATAAAGTAAGTAAAGTTTGTCGGTTCTTGTCTCAAAGGAGAAGGGTGTGTCAGGAGCTCTGTTACCCAAAAGGGGGGCACTCCTTGACACTATAGTAAGAAAGAAAGCATAGGTTCTTTGTGGTCCTTTGCAGTGACCCAGAGAAAAGGAGCCCTGATGTTCCAGCACCCCAACTCACATGCATTTCCTATCCATGAACCTGTCACATGGCTTCCATTTGGGGGACCTGCCCTTTCCCAGCAAACAGGCATTTCCTGTCCATGCTGTTGTTTTGTATCTGAATATTAACAGAAAAACAAACTGGGTCCCTTTCCCTAAAAATTACAACAGCATACAGCAACTTCCAGGTAAATAAACACAAAATTGACTAGGCCTGAACACTGGCAAGGGCTCTATTGTTGACAATCCTCATATATTTTAATTAGGTAAAAATATCATCGAAGTGCCTCGATCCTAAATAATCCCCCATATGCATTTCAGCGATTAAAATTCTTATTCCTTTTGTCTCACTCACAGGTGAGCCCAAGTCCCACTGACAGCCAAGTCATACATCGGGATGGGAGACACACTCATGCCAAACAGCAGAAAAGATCCTTAATTATATTAAAAAAATCCACAGAGGCATTTCCTCCCATCCCGGATTCTCTCCCATCCCTACTCTGTCCCTCTCCACCAAAAACATGATCCTGGTACTGGGGATGCCCCCCGGCATCTTTAACTTAAGCACTGACAGGTTACGGGGGATTTTTGCCAGAGTAATTATTTTTCAATTCAACAATAATGAGAAATTACCATGGCAACCACTCGTCACGTGGTGCACATATACCCCCTCCAAAGAATGAGCCACACTTAAAGCGTCTACTCCTTAAAAATGTGTGCGTGGTTTAATTAAACTAAAACAGGTCAAAGCAGGGAGTATTGCGGAGGGGTCTGAAAGCAGGGATGTGGGCAGGGTGTTGACTGGCTTCAGTATCTTGTGATCTAGACTGTAAGAATGTCTCATGACACCCTGTCCTGTGCATCTACATTGGCAACACTATGCTAATTTGTATCTTACCTTCATTTCAGTCACTCCCATTTACACAAGTCAGCTAAACTCCTAGAATAAACCGAAAACAGAGCGAACGGGGTCACGCTTGCATTTCTCAATGTCTTTGTTGGTCTTCGCCTTATACTGAGATAGGAGACAGAAAAGTCTCCCGAAACTAACTGCCTTCTGTCTTTCCATGACCCTCGGGAGGTACTTGCAATCTGTTTTCCTGGACTGGAAGTCTTTATATTTTCCTTTTAGTTTTGGATTTATTTTTTTAGGACACTGTCTCACTCTGTGGCTGAGACTTCTGTGTAGCCCAAGCTGGCCTCAAGCTCATAGCAATCCTCTTGCCTCAGCCTCCCAAACTATTGGGATTATAGGTTAGGAGCCACCATACTACTATCTCTATCTCTATCCCGCTTTTCTCCCAATTTGGGAATTTTAAAATAAGCCATGTTTATTCAGAACAGGGTCATCACTCAACTCTGTGTTGGCCACTGTTCTGAACTCTGCCCTTAGCACAGCTTCTTAAAACCTCAGAGAAGACCTTTTTCACAAAGTCCTTACTGAGCCCATTTCACAGATGTTAGGAAACCAAGCCTTGGAAGCTCAACACTGGTGCGGGCAATTACACAGCTGTTGGTTTCAAAGAAAGGACTCAAAGGCGGGGCGGGGATGGTGGTGGAGAGTCCTGTGTCTACATTTGAACTCACAACCACTACATTGTTACATACCTTTATCTAAATATCCCCCCAAATAACCTCATTTGCTTAAACATGCAGTTAATATTAATGTGCTGCATGTGGGGAACTTCCCCATCTGGAACACACAACCCAAAGCACAGATTTTCATTGCTCCCACAGTTTGTGGGGACACAGAAAGAAAAGTAAAGAGGTTGCATCATTTTCCCTTGGTAGCTCCTAACTGCAGAAGCATGTAATAGATACTGCTGTGGGATGATCTGTATGGCAAATATGTTGCTGATTAGTCAATAAATAAAACACTGATTGGCCATTGGCTAGGCAGGAAGTGTAGGCGGGACAAGGAGGAGAATAAAGCTGGGAAGTGGAAGGCTGAGTCAGAGAGACACTGCCAGCTCCCACGATGAGAAACAGCATGTGAAGATGCCGGTAAGCCACGAGCCACGTGGCAAGGTATAGAGTTATAGAAATGGGTTAATTTAAGCTGTAAGAACAGTTAGCGAGAAGCCTGCCACGGCCATACAGTTTGTAAGCAAAATAAGTCTCTGTGTTTACTTGGTCGGGTTTGAACGGCTGTGGGACTGACAGGTAAGAGAGATTTGTCCTGACTGTGGGCCAGGCAGGAAAACTCTAGCTACAAGATACAGGCAAGAATTTTTAAACTCTTCTCCTCTTCCTCCTCCTCTTCCTTCCTTCTTTTCTTTCTTTGTTTTGTATTTATCTCTATAATATTTTAAGGGAAACAAAATCTTCCTTTTTTTTTTTCTTCTGAAATTATCAACTCTGATTTCATTTATTCTTAGCGAAACTGTATTTTATTTGCTGGTAAATGTTTGCTATCAGCTTAATAGACATCTTAAAACTGCATGTTGCCATGACAGTGAACTGTCCCTGTCACTAGAGACTCTTGGAAATTTGCTCACAATTCAAGGCTTTCCTTGGAGAAAGGGGTTGCTGTATTCTATTCAGTGCAAGTATATACTGCTGTGGGAAAGAGGTGGGGTAAAACCACAGAGAGCCCTGGCTCTGAACCATACACTTTTGCAACAAAAGACAGATCTGTGTCTTTTTCCCTGAAAATACCCGAGGAATTCATGTATTTCCTTCTCCGACTTTGGTTCACTAAATCACAATTAATTATGAATATTCCACAAACAAATATTGCATTGGATGATCAAAAACAGTGGTGTGTGTGTGTGTGTGTGTGTATATGTGTGTGTGTGTGTGTTTACTCTCCCAAAATGAGCCCTTTGCCACCAGAGTTTTCACAGTTGGAAGCAAATAATAATTTTTCCTTTCTACATTTAGATTCCTGTCAATTTCTTACCATCTTTACTTGAGTCTTGTGTCTTTTACAGACAGACAAGACACATGGCAGGTCTGTAACCAACAATAACATAATTACTTCTATTCATTACATATGGCATTCTAGTCCACATAGTGTCCCTCTTGGGTTAGTATCTTTATTATCACAATTTCATGGAGAAATTTTAATCTCCAGGATATTTAGAAACGGACCCAAACCCTAAGAAGCTTATAGACTAACAAACACCCCAATACCAGGCATGAGAAACCCCTCTGTAGCTGAAAGTTTCCTGTGTCCCACCTGGCCAGCAGTCAGGACAAATCTCTCTCACCCACCAGTCCCACAGCTGCTTGGACCCAAATAAACACATGCAGGCATTTGGAAGCTACAGAGTTGGTGAGATAAGGTTGGCTGGAGGCTTTTCCTATTTCCCTGATCTCTAAGACTTTCACCCCTATATTTGGCTCCATGTTTTTTTATTTAATAAGACCATTTAGAAATTCATCTACACCCCTTTTGAGTGGTTAGTAAGGGGAGCCCCAGAGATTCCCAAAGCAGTAGAGGTTATTGCTGGTGCCCTTGGCGACTTCTCAGAGGCTCAAGGTAAGTCCCCATTGCTGAAGACACCAGGCGTGTTCTACACAAGCTCCAGAGGAACCAAGCTGGATCTGACCTGAAAACCTCCTCATAGTACTGAAAGATGCTATGCAAACTTCCAAAGGAGGGCCGCAACCAATAGTCCTACCCAGCTGTGATGCCTGTGAACCATAATGCCATGCAGCATGGCAGGGCACAATAACCCTAAGGAGCAATAGTGGGACTCATATCTTGTCCATCACCAACAAGTCTCTAATTGGACCTAGGCACACGCAAAAGGAAGGACATTACGCCTTGTAATGGAAACTTGGCCAATTTCTGGAGGCTGGTGAGGGCATGGACCTGAGAGGACAACCTTTTCCTGTCAATCCACTAAGCCAGCCCAATAGCTACCTGCATCTAAAATATTTATCACTCTACCCACAGGTAAGCAAGGCTCTCACTCCTCAAAGAACCTTCTTGTTGCAACAGGTAGAAACCATTACAAGAAACCACAACTGGTCAAATGCAGAGAACAAGTGAGTGTGGAGTGCCCAGTCCCAATGGCTACATCTACAACACAACTCCAGCACCTAAGACTCAGGGAACATCAAGGAAGATGAGCCAAAAAAAATTGCAAGAGCCACAGGACCAGGAAATACGCTGTGGGATTGTGTCTCCTAGAAAGGACAAGATACCTCAACAATAGGGCTGCCTACACAACACCAGCACAAGGACAATGCCAATAGACTTGCTAACACAGTAGAGAGAAGTCACATGGGGCCTCATCAGTAGACAAAGAAATGCTGCCAACTGAGAAATGCTAAGAGCTAGAGAAATAGACTTCCCAAGAATAAGCCCCCTAATTGGTTATCTAATACCAACAGATCAGTCCTAAAATATGAATACAAGTAACACTAAATGGACTGGGTGTGCAAAGTGTGTATGTGTGTGTGTGTGTGTGTGTGTGTGTCTATATTTGTGTCTGTGTGTCTCTGCATGTAACAATAACAAAGAAAAATAAATGATGGGTTTGAGAGGGAGCAAGGGGGTAATAAATGGGAGGGGTTGGAAGGAGAAAGGAGGAGAGAATAAAGTATGTAATTATATTTTAATCAAGAAAAAAATAAGAAAAGAAATAGACTCAAGGTCTCTGGCCAAGTAAGTGGCAACATGGGGGACTGTCTTAGGGTTTCTGTTGCTGCAACAAAACACCATGAACATAAGTCAAGTCGGGGAGGAAAGGGTTTACTTGGCTTACACTTCTACTTTGTTCATCACTGAAGGAAATCAGGACAGGAACTCAAACAGGGCAGGATCCTGGAAGCAAGAACTGATACAGAGCTCTGGAGGGGTGCTGCTTACTGGCTTGCTTCCCATGCCTTGCTTAACCCACCTTCTTATAGAACCCAGGCCACCGGCCCAGGGATGGTACCACCCACCATGGGCTGGGCCCACCACCATTGATCATTGCCTTACAGCTGGGTCTCATGGAGGCATTTCCTTAACTGAGGCTTCTTCCTCTCTGATGACTCTAGCTTGTGTCAAGTTGTCACATGAAAGTAGCCAGTTCAGGGACTTTCTGGGCTCTTTCTGTGTAAATTCATTTTCTTATTTTATACTCAAGCATGGAGAAATGCAATTTTTTTTTTTTTTTTTTGGTTTTTCGAGGCAGGGTTTCTCTGTGTAGCTTTGTGCCTTTCCTGGAACTCGCTTTGGAGACCAGGCTGGCCTCGAACTCACAGAGATCCGCCTGGCTGTGCCTCCCGAGTGCTGGGATTAAAGGCGTGCGCCACCACCACCCGGCGAGAAATGCAATTTAACATATCAAAAATAATATACAGGAGACCCTATGTGAAGCTGTCTTGCAAATGATCCAGTGAGGTGTAATACCAGGTGCAAAGGTCTCCTGGGTGACAGTTCTAGAGTGTGGAGCACAACAGCTCAGATGGCAGCACACCCTGATGTATAAGAGGTCCTCAACTGCAGAATCCTGTGGAGAGGCAGTCACTTGTATATCTGGAGAAAAACTCGCCACAGAATCACGTGCAGCATTTTCTTCTCCAACATAAATACAAAGAACATGAGAACATTTTTGGGAAAACTTGCAAGATGCAACAGCTTTTTTATCTAGCCCACCCAAATGCATCAGAATAGTTGATCACACGACAGAAATCATGCCTCGGATCTGCACTAAATGTTAGAGAACTATGCCAGGACTGAGGCCTTAGAATGTCATTAGAAAGCCCAGATATTTTTCTTTGGGGTTGGAGAAAAAATGAGACATTTTTATGCACAAGGAAACTAAAATAGAGGAGACTCAGCACATCTTGGTGACATTCCAATGTCTCCTTTCCTTCCTGTTTGCAAGCCCTACCACTGGGCGGCCTGAATGACCTGTCTTACACACTTGACACCCAAGTCTTTCACAGTCCCCAGCTCTTCTCCAGGACTAGAGGACTGTGGTTTCAGCTGCCTGTTGGCCTTCATCTTAACTGCATCTGGACCCTGACTAGCCAAGAGCACAGCCAGACCCTCCCAACTGCAACTCGACTCTAATCTTACCCCCTCTCCTCCCACTTGTGATGCACTCCCAATCCTGGAGTTGCTTGAGTGAGCATTTTGAGATGTGTTGATTCCTTTCTTTTTCTGAGCCTAATGCCGCCAATTCATCTTCCAGTCCCATGGACCTCTTTCCAATGGATCCCTGGAAATCCCACTCTATTTATTTCAACCCTTTTCCACTCTTTCTCTGTACCTCAGTATCTCCAGCCCGGACAGTGTGGTAGTTTTCTATTTCATATCTTCACTTGCACCCCTGAGCACTCTTGTAACCTCTTTAGAGAAGCCTGAAAGATCCGACAGTCACTGACCTGGATCCCTCCCTCATTTCTTAGCCTCCCCGTGGTCCTCACTCTGCCTCGTGAGCACATGGGACACAGGCCTGGGACTTTGTCTTGTGTCTATTCTCATTTGCTTTCCCTTCACAGCTGAGAGAGTTTGTATTTTGCCACAGGCTCCTTCCTCCTGTCCCAGGCCACGTTCTACCTTCTACCAGGTGCTTTGGACCCGTTGCCACTCAGCCATTCAGTGTATGCTTTCCCGAACTTGGTGTAGCTCTCAGCTACTTGTCAATCCAATCCTAGGTTCCTTGTCTCTTCAGATCATCCAAATCGTAGAAACCAGCTCCCTACGGTACCAGCCTGTTTTCCTCCGGGGAAGTACTTCACTGATTGGCTTGTTGTTTACTGTCTTGTCTATGAGGAAACGGTTCATAAGACCCTGTTTATACTTCACTATGAAGCATAGGATGGGTGCTTACTAAATGACTGCCTGAATAAATGAATATACAAGAAATGTTATAAACAATGAACAATAAAAAAGGATAAATTCACCGAAGAGAACGCTCTAATCTCTCTTTAAACTTCCACAGGGCGTTATTTAAAGTAATGTTTGCATACGGCTTATAACACCACAAACTCATTTGTACATTGTAATGTAAGGTGAAGAAGACTGGCTGAAGAGGTAGAAAGGTAGGGTAGAATGGGGAACAAAATAGCTCGAGTGCACATGGGAAGGGGTTCTAGTGGAGTAGTGTTAGGCAGGAGGCTAAGGTGGCGAGACCCCACTGTTCAAGACAGACAGAGGCTTGGCAAGGTTCAGATCGAGGCAAATATAATATAGTACCAGGGACTTAACAGAATCTTTATTAAGTTGAAATTTTTAAATAAATACACGCCATGAATTAAAAGAATTAAAAATGTTCATGCCCTTTGACTTAGTAATTTTATTCCTGGGAATCCATCCAGAGGACATAATCCAAGAATATGTAAATGCTTTATATGCAAAATTATTCACCACTGGAGCACTCATAATAGGGGGAGAGGGAGGAACAATGTGCTTATCCTACCATGGAGGAATGATTCAAAAAACTATATGGACACCAGAAAGAAAATAGAAATCCTTAAAATATTGTTTACATGAAGCTTATAGCACCACCACAGTATTTGTACATTATAATATAAAATGAAGAAGACTGGCTGGAGAGGCAGAATGATGGGACATAATGGAGAACAAAACAGAAGAAGCAGGGCCGGGCAGTGGTAGCACACGCCTTTAATCCCAGGACTCGGGAGCCAGAGGCAGGCAGATCTCTGTGAGTTCGAGGCCAGCCTGGTCTACAGAGTGAGATCCAGGACAGGTGAAAAAAAAAAAAAAAAAAAAAAAAAACCAGCAGAAGCAGAAGCACACATGAGAAATGGATGAAAAACAGAAAGGGCATTGAGACCTGGTGAGACCCCATTGCTGAAGAGAACACTCATTTTGACTACAGGACTTGGAAAAATCAATCTTGAACTAACCAGGAATCTTTATCCCTACCTACTAGCTTTCATAGTACCAGGAAGTACTTGGAGAAAAAAGAAACCAGTAATCTTCCCCAGTGCTGGTACCTGTATGCTACAGTACTGACCTTCCTGACAAGGTTTCCCCATTGGTATAACAGTGCCGTGATGGCTATGGATTCAATCAACTGCTTTTTGCTTGACTAGGGGGTCTGTACAATGGGACAAATTTCATACCTGGGACTATAAACCTGGTCAGGATGAATTGTTTGATACATAGTATTGTGACAATTCATTTTCACATGTAAAAAATAGATTATATCTCTAGTAATTAATATATGTTATGTGTGAAATAAGCATATGAATGTATAATATAACAAATTTTAAATGACTAGTAGAAAATAGAAGAGGAAATCTACCTTTTTGACATAGGGCATTCTATAAACACACAAAGAGAACAGATCATATGAGATACAAACAATCCCTTTTGCATACCTCAAAATATTAACAGTTCAAATGTCAAAGGACTTGATGTACAATGTTGCAGTATAAGTGACTACAGTTGATGAGGACTAGTGTCTACCATAAATAACAAACAAGCAAAAATCACCTCAATATAAAATATCAGGTGATGTGAGCATATGATTTCTATAATGTAATCCAAAAATGTCAATAAAGCCATTTCTTTTGAAATTTAAAAAAAAATTGATAAAGCTAAGGTACTTCATACACACATCCATGTCAATGTTAGTTTTTTTAATTATTATTCAATAAAATCGTTTGTTGGTAGACAAGTGAGGAAACAGGGACTCTCTATCTGCTTCTCCTCAGTATCTTAAAGACCTGGGGAATGGCCCCAACAAAGCTCCGCAGACAAGTCCGTTCTCCTCACTCCTTCTCTCTGACGTCAATGCAACCCAGCAGCCTCTTGTCTTTGAGCTTTCTGTCTTGGAGAGGTACTATTCTTGTCATCCATTCTTGTTTGTGGAAAATGTCTCTCATGGGCTGGTATATGTGTACACTTGGTACTCAGCAGGAGGCACAGTTTGGGGAGGTTATATAACCTATGGGATGTGAGATTTAGCTGGAAGATGTAGGTCAGTATGGGGAAGCCTTTGAAACTTATGCCCACTTCTGAATTGAGTTTAGCTGTCTACTTATCTACTATAATGTGGAAAAAACTATACTATAGGTTCCTACCATCACTGACAAAACTTCCCAGCCATTACTCCTTTCCTGCCATGATGGACTGTGCCCTCTGAAACTGTGAGCCTGGATAAGCCCTTTCTCCCTTAAGCTGCTCTGAAAGATGTTTTGTCACGGTGATTAGCAAAGTAACTAATAGACTCCAAAGACGAAAGAAAGAAAACACTGTCAGTTGTCCTTAGTAGGGGCAAATCTTTGACTTGGCATCCAGTATCAAAGAGGCCTTCTACATGGATCAGTACCTCAGTGCCCAGTAGTTGTGTGTGAACTCTAAGGTCTATATTGGAACTCTTTCCCAGAACAACCCACTGTTAACTTTGAGAGTCATCAAGCAATGTCTCATGCACACACACACACACACACACACACACACACACACACACACACACACACATACACACACACACATACACACACACGAGGGGGGGGAGAGAGAGAGAACACAAATGTGCTGTTTCTTCTTTAACTATATAACACCTATACAATTCCTTTTCCTGTAAAACCTCTCTTCATTATTCACAGGCTGGTTATTGTTCACTGATACTGTCCACACTGACAGGGCTGATATACCCTTCATTGCCCTGTCCTCACCCCATGCCTGGACTATCACTGCTCCCATCTACCCACATATGATGGTCCTGAATAGCTGATGCCAGCCCTGGTAGAGCAGCTGGTATCCAGGAAATATCCAATCTTTACCTAATCAGTTTTTGTTGAGAGGCATCAATGCTGGAGATGCAGTATCTCATACAGTGTCTTCTTTGTTTTATTTGTAATTTAACCAAAAAGTTGTATATGTGAGAAAAATCTAACACTTGGGGAAGTTAGATAATTCACTCAAATTATCCAATAAGCAAGTACTAAAATCATAAATACATAAGAACTTTCTAACTTACAATGAGTGTACTTTCTATTTTGAATGAAACTGTATTTAACAAAATAAAAATGTTTATGAATGGTAAATATGTATGATAAATAACATACGACAAACATGTAAACTTTGCCTTCATATCTCTAGACTTCATGTTTTCATACTGATGTGAAATAAAAACAATAGTAAGAATTACTACATCATTTCTATGGAGTGGAAAGTGTACACTGCTTTTCTAAAACTTGTAGATGCACTAGAATTTACAAACGAAGAAATAAAGTTCAGAAAAGGTTAAGAAGTTTGATTAAGGCTGCTTTGAATGAAAGCAAAATTCAAGTTCACAATATTGGTATGGTCAGTTTTGTATGTCCATTCATCTGAGCCGTGGGCACTCAGATACTTTAGTACATGCTATTTTGAGTGTGTCTGTGAGAGCATTTTCAATGTTGTTAACACTTGTGTTGGTAGCCTGTACAAAGTGGACCTTCTCTCTGAGTGGATATCACTCAAGCAACTGAAGATTGGGTAGAACTAAAATGCTGTCCAAGAAGTAACCTCAGGGATGAGGTGGCTTAGTTGGTAAAGTGCTTGCCTTGCAAGCACAGAGTCCTGAGTTCAAACACATTTAAATGTTAGGTGTGGAGGATGGAGAAAATGGCTCAGCAATTAAGAGCACTAACTGTTCTTCTAGATGACCCAGGTTCAATTCCCAGCACACATGTGGAGGCTAACAACCATCTGTAACTCCAGTTATTGGGGACCTGACTCCCTCTGTCTCCTCAACAGGTGCTAAGCATGCACATGGTACACAAGGTAGACATGCAAACAAAACACCCATAAACGAAAAATGAAAATTAAAGCCAAGTGTGGTGGTGCTGGGGAAGCAGAAACGGATGGATCAGGGGGCTCACTGTCTAGCCACTCTGGTCTATTAGGCAGGCTTCAGGCCTGTAAAAGACTCCATGTCAAAAAAAAAAAAAGAAAGAAAAGAACAAGAAAGAGAAAAAGATTTTTTAAAAAAAGGTATACAGCACCTAGAGAACAGCATACTTGTATATATATATATATATATACATACATATACATATATACATATATATATGTATATATATACATATACACACAGGTAAACACGTGTTCACACATACCACATCAACATGCATGAACATATACATACACATGCACAAAAGCAAAGATCTCTACTTGTCTGACTGCATGGGCTTGAACTTCACTCATGCCCTGGTCATGTACTCCAACTTAACGTTATTGGACTTTGTGTCTCTTGGACATCTAGCTCTCTTGAGCTACCTGAGGATTTATCAGCTTCCGTAACAGTATGAGTCAATCCCTTATCTGAGTTCTGTTTCCTTGGAGAGCCCTAACACTGTAGTATATACCCAAGCCCTAGCATGCTACCATTCTCTATATTAAGTAAAAATAGAACTATTTTCCTCCAGGTAAAGAAGCAGCATTAATTATCAATAGTATGTGGCAAGGGACTCACTAACACATTTCACTACATGTTATTTGTTTTGTTCCAACATCCCAGAAGCAGCGTTTTTTTTTCCCCTATTTGTTTACACCTTAGAAAAATCATACTACAGGATGGAGACAGGAAGAGGGGTGACTTGGGAGTTGCAGAAGCCTGGCTGGCTCTGTAGCTTTGACCCTGACTGTACTGATGATCTTGGATACATCATCTCACCTCTCTAGGAGGGGAGGCCATTCCCCCCAGTGTAAAATGCCAACAGGAATAAACCTTACTGGTCCAGGGTGGGTGAGACTCATGTGAGAACAGAGATGTGTTGCTTGCAATGTCTCTTTCCCAAACCACAGGACAGAAAGCAAAGAGAGCAAGCCTTCCAATCTGATGACCTGAGTTGGATCCCTGGGAGCCAGCCATGTGGTGGAAGGAGGCCCCTTTCAAAGCAGATGCCATGTCAGCTTCATCTGTTCCTTGTCCAGCCATCGTAACAGAAAGCTAAAAATGATTCCCAAGTAATAAAGGGAATTATACTATATGATTGTAGAAGCTTGGAGAGTAATTCCAGCACAGGAGCAAGTGATTATGCAGTGCGACAAATTAAAACTAAAAAAAAAAAGAAAAGAGAAAAACAAACACAACCCAAGTCCCCTCAAACCCCTTAGAAATGCTATTTAATAAAGCAAACTCTATTTCCTATAGAATTTCAGTCGAGGAACATTTTGGCCCATAGAAGCAATTAGAGGCATCTATGATTTCAAGAAAACACAAAAACCAAGGACAAACACGACGACTTTGTAACAAGAGGCCACTTCTCATATCCCTGGCACCAAACCGCAGGACACAGAATAGCTGAAGGGCTTATCCAATGGCGCAAGGCTAAGATCTGCCGAGACAGGAGTCCCAGAAGTCAGCTCTGCCTCTCCTTTCTGCTAGAACACAAAGAACATAAAGCTTCAAATAAAGTAAAGGCCAGGCATAAGCTGCCAAGTGAGGACAGGCTCCATGGGTGGCCCCTCTAGACCTCTATGATTTAATGAGAAGAAAATGCAAGGTCTGGCTTTGCTCTCTCTGGCCTTGGCGAGAGAGAATGTGGCCCCATTCCTAAGGCTGGATTTGATCAAGACTGTGTCCCCCACCCCCACCCCCTTGCCAGCCAGAAACATCTCGTGTAATTTTCAATGAGCAACATTCCTCAGAGTGGAAGCACATAAGTCACTTGCCTGTGACTTGGAACTTATTTGTTTTGGAAGATGAAGAACAGGACCAATCTGCCTCACTGACACCAGTCCATACCCCCGCCCCAGCCTCTGCATCCCTTGCTAGAGAGAGTTCTTTCTGTTTTCCAAATATCACATGGTAACTTTTTCTTCTTTGGGGTCCTTTGCTTGTCCTTCACATCTTGAAGATGTGTTCTCTTTAATAATTAAGTTCCAGATGACATGTCATCTCTGAGAAGAAGGCTTTCTCAGCATCATCTAACTGAGGTGACTGTAGTCACTGTCCCCTCATCCTGAAAGGGGCTTAGGACTGTTCAGAGAGATCTGCACCATTAATGTGCTCTTGTGTATGTTGGTTGCTTTAACCTGACCCCTGGCCCAGCCTCTGCTCTAGACTACAGACTCCCAGAAAGCAGAAGTTCTCTGGTCTCATTGGTTTTTTTTCCACTTTATTCTCAACTCCTTGGATAATTTCTGGCAGACTCAATAATATCGGTAGACTGACACAATGATTCAGTGGGTAGAGATGTTTACCCCTGGACCACATGTTAAAAAGAAAGAACTGGGAGGGCTGGAGAGATGGCTCACAGGTTAAGAGCACTGGCTGTTCTTCCGGAGGTCCTGAGTTCAACTCCCAGCAACCACATGGTGGCTCACAACCATCAATAATGAGATCTAGTGCCCTCTTCTGGCATGCAGGCATACACACAGGCAGAACATTGTATACATAATAAATAAATCTTTTTTTAAGAAAAGGAAAATAAATAAATAAAAAGAGAGACCTGACTTTGGTGAGTGCACTATTGTACACATGTGCATACACACACACACACATACACACACACACACACAATATTAAAATGTAAAAATAATAATAATAATATCAGCAGGAGACTAGAGGGATGTCTCAATGGTTGAGTGTAAACTGTTCTTGCAGGGGATCCCAGTTCAGTTCCCAGCACCCATATGGGGTGTCTCACATACACTTCTAACTCTAGCTCCAGGGGGATGCCATACTTCTGACCTCCGCATATACTTGCACTCTCAGGCACATGCTCACACACTGACATGCACATACACGTAACTCAAACTAAAATTAATCTTAAAAGAATAATATATCAGTAGAATTAATACATAAACATGTGGGTTGTTCATGGTTTCTAGGGCCTTAGAAAGTCTGCCTTAGCCAAGAATCTGTTTCATTTGTTTACGTTTTCAAGTCTGTTGAGTGCTAAGTGCTTTCCAGGATCTGAGACTGTGGCAGTGAATTAAGTCTGTCCTCTACCCACAAAGCATTCACAATGGAGACAGGAAGAAAGGGAAGGAAGCAGCCCAGCAGAGCAGCTCCAGGGGCAAAGCCTGTGGCTCTATGAAGGAGGGGCTGGGGCTCAGCTGCTGCTAATGCTGCCTAGGTTGGGGTTGGAACAGCAGCACAGGATTGTGCAGGTTCTCCCTGTGAAATACTGGGTAGGTAGTGTTCTAGAGGTGCTGCAGTAAAGGGCCTAAATCTTTAACTGTCTAGACTCTCCTCTCACTCAGAGATGGGAGTGTCAGAAGGGCTGGATCTTACAGAGATCTTAGAGGAGGCGTCTTTCCCACACGTTTCCCCCAACTTCTGGACAACGCTGGCTGTCCTTGCCATCTCATCTCTTGCCTTCCAGATGCATCATTCCAGTGTCTACTCACACCAGTCATGGTCTTCCTATATGTGTGTCTGCGAGTCTCTCACCTCCTCCTGATATTTCTACTCCCCTCTTCCTCCTGGCAATGCTCAAACTCAAGGCCTCGTGCTTACGCACGGGTGAGCGCCCATCACTGAGCTACACTCTCACCCCTGTTTTCTTCTCTTCTAAAGGCAATAGTCACTGGGCTAAAGATGAAGCTCAACCTTTCCACACCTCCTGACAGAGACTAGGTGCTTAATAACAGTTTAATTGAGGCAGGCAAGATAGCTCAGTGGGAAAAGACGCTTGCTGCCAAGTGTCCAGCATAAGTGAAGCACCGGGTTCAATTCCCACCCCCACATAAAATCAAGTGTGATGGTGGTGGTGGGAGAAGTGTCTAGCATGTATGAAGCTCTGCGTTCAATTCTCACGCTCCACATAAAGTGAGGTGTGCTGGTGTGAGCATGCCTGTCATCCTAACATTTCGGAATTAGACGCCAGGAAACCAGGAACGTCAAGGTCACAACACTCAAGAGCATGGAATATGAGACCAAACCTGGACTACATGATACCTCATAGGAATATAGTCGCTAGTTCCACCCTAACACAGTTAGGTATTTGCCTTATCCACAGTGGAGCATGAATGGGTAGGGCTACCCAGTCTTATCTCCGTGTGGGTGGCAGAGTGGGAATGAAAACGACCATCAGACAAACCCAGGCCATGCATGCTCAGAAGGAGCTGTGTGTTTCTTATAAAGCCATAAAAAGGCTTCCGATAATACATTTGCTTCAAAAAAGGCTAGATTCTCAAACGAGACTGATTTCAAGATGGGGCATCCTGTGGTGCACTCAGGGAAGGAAAGCAAATTGCAAAGCCGTCACTCCTCCGGAGCAGCCAGGAGCTGCTAGCAGCAGCTCAAGTTCAAGTCCAGGACCCCAAAGCCAAGCACTAAGATGCCACCCTCCAGCTCTCCACCCCCGACAGCTAGCCAGCCAGGCTGAGGCGTTAGTTCCACGTTGTTCCCCTGAAATGGCAACATAGAAGAAACAGAGCTGTGTGGAAAGCGCGGTGACTGAAATAACCCTGCCATACAGAGAAACAAGAAGCAGGGGATGGAAGGGTCGGGTTCTCCTCGGCTAACTTTCGAGCTGGGGCGGCCCTGGACGGGAGGCTTTTCCACTCTCTAGTGTCACATCCGAGGAGACTGGTGCTCAGGCTAACTTTACTGCATGTTTGAGCTCTGCTACCTGCCCAGCCTGTGAAATGTGAGAGTGGCACAGCCGCTCTTACTTGAAAGCTGTGATGATTAAATGATCATGCAATGTGCCTGGAAGGGAGAAAACACTCCATAATGGCTCGTTATTATTTCTATTTTGCATTCAACAAATAATAATTGGGCTTTGACTACGTGCCAAACTGTGCATCAGGTGATGAGTATCAAGTAATAAATGAAGTAAACATTTCTGCCCCCTCCCCCACAGGCTGAAGAGATGCAAGATCTGAAAGGACACATTCACAAGCCCCCTTAATGGTAAGAGTGGGTATGGAAGGTCGGCTTGTGCTATCAGCATATCACAAAGCTGCCATCAGTCAGGCGCGGTGCTTGAACTCCCTGGCCAATGAGCTTCCAGGATTTAATATTCTTCATCTCAGTGGACATCCCCCACTGTCCCCTTTGGTACTATGGAGCCTAGTGAGATGTCACACACACATTAAGAGAAGCCCCTCTCCTGGGTGCTGGTGTGCCACGAAGGAAAGCGCCAGCCTGATTTTGGGTGACCTCCCTTTCAGAAGAGGACCAACTGGAGCCAAATCTGGGCCAGGACAGCAAAACTATAGCAGAAGAAGAAACTTCAGAAATGGCAGAGGAAGAGAGCTCTGGTTCCAGTACCAAATAGGACAAGGTGAGAATCCAGTGTTGCTGCGTCTAAGCTACAGGAACTTTGATCAGCTACTAAACCTTCAAACCCTTAGTTTCCCAGTCTGTCAACAGAGATTGGATTACCAACTCACAAATCAGGTTTAGTAATCAAATAAGAAAGTGCTTATGAAGAGATTAGCATAACAATGCATGTAGCAACACCTGGTAAATGACAGTCCTCCTTACTGGGAAGCAGACAGGAAGGAGTATTAAAGCACAGGGAATCAAACAGCGGATCCTGTCTCTTTGCTCACAGTCCCAACCAGTATCTTCCAACAAATAGGGGGCAAAAGGCAATCTGTAGACTACTATAAGGGGCTGAAAATATGGCTCAGCAGTTATGAGCATTTGCTGCTCTGGCAAAGCACCAGGGTTAGGTTCCCAGAACCCACATGACAGTCTATGAACTCCAGGCCCAGGAGATTTGATTCCTCTTCTGGCCTCCATGGGTACTGCATGCATAAGATGCTACACACACTAGTAGGAAAACATACTTACACATACAATTTAAAAATTAATTAAAGAAATAAATAGTAGTCTTTGAGACCCTCTATAATGTGTTTATTCTCCTGGGACTCCCTTCCCACATGCAGTTCACTCCTGGAAACCCTCAATGTGCCTTGTACAATCAACTACAGACTGCCTTTGAACTAGCCAGCCCTCCTGTAGAAGACAGGACAGCAGGATGATAGTGAGATCTGGCTGCAAGATCTGGGCAGGGTCAAACCACTCTGTTTGAACCCCAACTTTGAGACTTACATGACTAATGATTTGGGGCAAGTATTATAGAAAAATAGGGAATGTTCCCTCACACATGTGTGTGAAGATGTGGTTCCCAAAGGGCAGTGCTGTTTGAGACATTGTGGACTGTAGGTTCTTGGGCCACAGCTGGCAGAGGTGGGTCATTAGGGATCTTTCACAATTATAGCCCAGACCCACTTCCAGCTTGAACTCTGCATCCGGTCTACAGCCTGCTAGGACCAGCTGCCACAGTCCAAACTTTGCCTGCCACGTCTTTGCTGTCACAACAGACAGTATTCCCCTAGAATCATATTCAAAAACAACATGTCTTCCTCATGTTGCTTCTGACAGGTATATGGTCACAGAAAAAGAAAAGTCACTAATACAGTTCATCATGTAGCTTCCTCTTTAATTTAACTAACCATGAAGTGGGAGGGATAATACATCTAATCAGTCTCATGAAACATCACCTTTTTTCATGATGAATATAAATAAATAAAGATAAATAAACCTGAAAGCCAGATGTTGAATGGCTATGAGCTACTTAGCTGTCTAGCTGACACGTCATTCAAGTACTCTGTATACCTCATATCTAATTCATCCCAAATCCTAGTAGAAAAACATGAATCGTCCCCCTTTATAGATAGATAATGGGGGCAACACTAACTACAGCAGATCTCCCTTAATTAGCTGTAGGGGTCTTTCTCCTCAGTATTCTGTAGCAAACAGCTTCAGACTCAAAGTCACTCAGGAGTTCACACATGACACATGTTTGTGTACTGTCTTTATGGGCCCTGGGCCCCGTACTTTATTTGTTCACTAAACCCATGAGCACCCTCTGCCCTGCAGTGCAGAGACATATGAGTAGACTCCACTGACAGAGGAAGGGTGCTCAGTTTCCCTGAGGTCTGTATTATCAATGACTATCTTACAAACAAGTCAAGTGGAGACCTGAAAATACTTCCTGGGTGACCTAACCCTCAAGCTTTCTCTGACACTTAACCTTCTGGTGCATCTGTAGATATAAAAACCACAGTGTGATGCCTGCTGGTGTGGCTCACTGGCATTTTTCATTCCTCCTGGGAATCTACAATAATGCCAAAGAGGCCACTGCAGGTGCAGAGTAAGTCTGCAGCATCTCCTTATCCATGTATGTCCCCAGCCCTCACAACAACGCAGCAAAACCAAATTATGTTGTGTCTTGGTCCACAAGCATCTTGTGATCTGAAATATGAAGTTGCAGAGATTGCCAATGGGCAGGGAAATACCTGAAAACTGTGTCATAAGCCAGTGCTCATACCCGTGGTGTTTGGAGATCTGCTTTATAGCAAATGCCACCTAACGTTAGATTTGATTGACACCACGAAAAGAGCTAAAGAAAAGTCTATGGGCACATTGCGCATGGCTTCTGAGAATCCCGTAACTGAGCATGGAGTGACTCCAGCCTCTGAAAGAGGGACCAGAGACAACACAAAGTAGTGCCAACCCACTACCAGCCACTTCCCAGGTCCCAGTTCTTCCACAGGCCATGCCAGAAGGGATGAGTCGACTTTCTGGGAGGCTAAGCTGTGCTCCCAGGAGGGAAACAAAGACTTTGGGGTGAGGACAGTCAGGTCATCATAACACATGCATCTTTACACAGAAAGAGTCAGAAGCCCACTCTCTATCCACAGAGTAAGATGTACCAGGAAGCAACACCGACTGCAGCTATCATGGCCGGCCATCCACTGCATCTGCCACCAACTGCAGTTATCATGGCCGGCTATCCACTGCATCTGTCACCAACTGCAGCTACCTTTGTTGGCCACCCACTGCATCTGGCCCTGCTCTTTAATATTCCTAAGACAATCAGCTCTAGCCAAGTACTGGACATGGTTTCTGGGAAACGTGTAGTGGGTAAACAAGCATGCTACCTGCTGCTCACTTGCTTATAGCCTCAGCCAGGGACACCAGTTATCCCCTTACCCCTTGACCTACACATCCCCACCAGGTGACAGGATTGTCAAAGCTTCCCACTGAGTAACCTTGCCCCCTCCTCTAACCCCCTCACCCCCTCTAACCCCCTCCCCCGCACACACATACACAGGCACACAGACCTGCAGAAGCCCACATTTCAGAGGCTGTTCCTGGAATCACATTAGGTGCTTTCACTTATCCAGAATGTTTAAAGACTCTCGTGACCCTCGAATCAGTTTCACTTTTCCCTCATGTTTTCAAAGCAAAACTCAAGGGACTTTGCCCAAAATGAATTATGCAGGAGATATGATAAGATGAGATTCCACCTGCTGCTAAGGGAACTGCCTTAGAAGAATGTAATCAGATATTCATTTCCTGGTACTAACAGCCATTAAAGGGGAGTGCTGATGTTTGGAACAAATACCTTAGGAAGAAAGTTTCAACATATATATTCTAATTGAATTTCTTCCCAGGCAGAATGGAGTTGACAGAATCCCATATCCGTCATGATCCGTGGACTCTGTCAATCCCAAATCAGCTGATCTCACAATACTTTTCCGGATTCTTAATCCCCTTGTCAACCACTCCAGTTGCCAGGGAGACTCATTAGAGCTGCCGGCAAACGCCGTCTGACAGCGTCATTACAAACCACACAGTTCAGAGCATCTGCCCCGGCTCTTCTGTGAGTTTATCTGTTTGTTGCCCATCTCGCCCCAACAAGAACCCAAGAAAGAAGAGGTTATTTATCTGCTGTGCTCCCTGGACCTAGCTCCCTGTCAGCCAGGGTCAGTTAGGAGTGGGCCCTAGTACATATTTGCTGGTTACAAACTTCCAGTGTGTGGAGAAACAGAGTTGTGCTTGCAAAGGCAGCCTATCTGGATGGACATGTGCACCAATATATCTGTTTCCACAGAGCAAGCGGGAGCGTCACCAGCGTTAAGGGCTAGGAAAGAGGTGGGACCAGTTCCCCAGATTCCTGCATTGGTCTCTTCACTGATGCTAACCCTGGCTGACTTAAGTCTTAAACTGGTTTCACCTCCAATGCTGGAGTCTTCTTGTATGGGGAAAGTCCATCTGTCATGAGGCACATGTTTCTGTTCCCCACACCAAGCCCTGTACCCTCTGCTCCCAGATCTGTGAGCATGGTGCTGTCATCAACTGCATGATGCTGGGTACTCTGCCAGGTCCTAAGCTGTGATACCACCAGCAGGGGTCCGTTTCCTTCTCTCCTAAGATTAGAGGGCCTGGAAGGAAGGGGGACTCACTGGTGATAGTTAATAAAGTAAATCCCAAAATGGAAAAGAAAACTTTCCCATCGAAATAGACTGAGTCTCATTTTGCTCTGTTTTTACAATATGAAAAGCAAAGTGTTATATAAAAAAAACAAAACAAAACAAAACAAAAACCCTAAGCAAATGTGCTGCCATTGAACTACACCCTGGCTCTGCGATTTAATTTTTGAAATTGCTGCCAAGGAAGAAGTGTCAAGGGTGCTGGAGGAGTACTCCCCCTCCTTGTTTCACTCTTGGGCCCCTCTTTAATTGGGTGGTCACACACTGAGCTCTTCCACTGCGGTGGGGACTGAACTAGGACACGGGGATATTATGTAGTACAACAAAGACGCAATCCTGCCTCAGAAAGTATGCACCCACAGAGAAAGAACCCTCGATAATCAATGCAGCATACAAAGATGATAGAGTAAGACTCACTAGGGTGCTTACGGGGCAGCGCGGGGACAAATCCTTGGTCAATCCCTAGTTCTGGCCCCTGGAAAGCAGAGGGGCTGGGAGTCCCATCTTGTTTTGAGTGTAGGAACAGTTTTGCTACTTTCCAAGACTTCTATAAGGATTCAGCATGCAGCTGTAGATAAATGGCTTAATAAAGCATGAGGCCCTTGTAATCACTCTGTATACCATAAGGATTGTTATTAGAAACAGGGACATGAGAACTCCAATTTAGAGCTGCTCCCAGCTGTTTTTGTATAAGTAAAACCTACCCCATCTCTGTTCCTCTGAGGGGATGTGCACACTCCGTTGAGTGTCCAGGTCTGGACACTGGGCTGGGAGTTAAGCTTCAGGACCCAAATGGCTATACAGTATCTGACATTGATAAACTTTTGAGCCAGGCACGGTGGCACATGTTTGTAATCCAAGCTCTGAGAAGGCAGAGGCAGGAAAGTGAGTTTGAGGCCAGTCTGGGCTATATGGGTCTCCCCCCATCCCACAACGCACAGGCAAAAGTAAAGTCCCAAGCTTCCACAATAGCCTTTCATGCACAGATCCACGGCAAGAGAAGTCGAGTTCCAGCTCTCTCTCTCACTGGAACCTCTAATTTCAGAGAAGCAGGAAGGCAGGAGGTTGTGATAACTGAACTGGGATTTCGGAGTGGCTACAGAAAGGGCTTGCTCCTGGTCATCAGGCTCCCCGACCTCAAGCATCCCAAGTAAATCTAAAGTCAACAGAATCAGCTTGCTATCTAACACTTTAAATCCCAAGCCCTTCTGTCCCAAAGATGTTCATGGGGGCTGAAATTATCCAGTCGTCTGATCAAAAACAAAGAGAAACCAAACAGCACTTGAGATCCTAGACCATTCCCAAACCAATTATCCCCAGTGGATGTCCTGGCAAGCTTTTTCTCTGAGGCCATTGACAAGGCACAGGAGGATGGAAGGGATAGATGAACACACACCAAATAAATAAATAAATAAATAAATAAATAAATAAATAAATAAATAAACAAACAAACAAACAAACAAATAAATAAATGCAAAAGGTAGCTTGGAACCTGCAACTGTCTTTGGTCAAGAGTAAATTTCTGGGAACAGGGAGATGTGTTGTAACTGTCCCCACCCCTACCTCCACCTTCCTCAAATGGCTGGCAGTAAATGGAGGAAAGGCTGCTGTTCAATGAACTCCTTCCTGTCCGGGCTGGTCTGGAGGGGGCAGCCCACAGCAGTGCAGTGATTACAGTAGCAGCGGGGAGTCCAAGGAGCCTCCAGACCGGATTGCATTTTGGAACGCTCTGTATGGCTTTCTCAGCCGCTCGCTCCAGCAGCAGCAGTGGCAGCAGATTTACTCTCCTAATTATGTTTGGCTCTGGTTAAATTAGTTTGCATTCCCTGAACACACACTGACTGGGGGAGGGGCAGGAGGCAGGGGAGAAGTGGCCTGAGAAGATGCCAGGAGGTGGAAAGGCTCCTGCCAGAGGATGATGCACACAGAGAAATAATGGCCCAGGCACAGGCAGCACAGGAGAGCCACCATGGAGTAGTTTGGGTACCCAGAAGAATGGGGTGCACGCCGTAAAACTTCAATGCACGTGCTCACTTGTGCCCTCATTCATTCGTGCAGCAAGTATTTATTGTTTACAAGGAGTCAGATCTCAAAGAAGGAAAGGACACTCCAGTGACGCTAACATGGTTCCTTGATCGATGGGTGTCCTCCTTTCATCCAAAATGTTGTGACAAACACCCTAACAGAAAGCAACAGACGTGAGAGAAGGGTTTATTTGGTTTATAATTCCAGGTTGCTGTCTGTCCTCGCTGGGATGTCATAGAGACAGGAACTTGAGACAGCTGGTCACACCACATCACATCTATAGTCAAGAAACAGAGAAATGAGTGTGTCCATGCCGCCTGCTGGTCGGTGCTTATCCTCGGCTAGCTTTCTCCACTTCCACAACGCAGGGCCCAGCCTAGGGAATGGTGCTGCTCACAATGGGCTGGATCTTCCTACATCAATTATCAATCAAGACACTCCCCTCCAGACACACCGGCAAGTCAACCTGGTCTAGACAGTCCCTCATTGAAATTCTTCAGATTCTAGTCACATCAAGTTGATGGATAAATTGAGCCAACACACTCACTGAACTCACATTCTTGTAGGAAAGGTGGGCTAATTTTTATTTGTACTCATTGTCTTAAGTAAAAGTTACAAAATCAAGATAACTGCATTTTTCTCTGTACTCAGTACTGTCATCCCCCATTGCACAGATGAAAATGCAGTAGGGTTCAGAGAGATTTTGTGATTTCTCTGTGGGCACATGGCACATAGCAGGTAGTTTTTAATACAAAGCTGCCCTTTTACAGTCCCTTTCAAATTTCTGCAGTTAGTGTCAGCCACCACCAATGACGAAAAATACTCACCAAACAGCAAATAAGAGTCTTCAATATTATGACTCCATGACTTTTTTGTGATGGTCACATGGGGCCTTCCAAGTAAGTCTTTCCTAGTTGTCATTTGTAATTGAAATCTGCATGATAGTTAGTATCAATTGTCAATTGTATCGGTTAACTATCAGGCAGGCCTGTGAGGGCATCTCTAGGAAAGATTACTATGTAGGAAAGACCCTTCTCCCCAGAGTGGCGCCTTCTAGTGGTGGCTCCATGTATACAGTTCTGAGGAAGAAGCAATGCTGTTTGCCTGCCTGCTGTAGCTACTTGCATATAAATGTGTCTTTCCTGTTACGCTGCCATCAGAACCCAACTGCTTCTGTCTCTAATGTAGTGAAGTCTAGTCACTGTCTAAGATTCCTCCAGACTTTCAGTGGCAGAATGGGACTCCTGAGGCATCCAGCCTTGTGGATTGGGCAGCTACTGGGCTCTCAGCCTCTCCAGCATGCAAATAGCCATTATTGAATGATACAGCTCATATTGTGTAAGCTAATCTAATAAACCCCTTTCTGTAGTATGTACTTATTCTAAATGGCCTGTTCCTTTGGAGAACCCTAACACAGGGGGAAAGGTGCTGTTCAAACTCAGGTCTGGGCAACCCTGAAGTCTTCTTGCTGTCCCTGAAAAGTTATGCAAAGCAGTAGGGCAGAGTGAAGATGTTCTTTGCTTGATGCTTGTGACAGAATGTGCTGGATGGGTGAAATCCTGAAGCTACCACTCAGGAAATACTAGACCCTGAGATTTCCTATTCTTGCAGGTAACCCAGGGTCAAGCTGTACGCTCTTGCAGAATTAGTGAGAATAAATCCGTCTCAGAAAATGGCTAGAACCTGAATCAATGGGCTTACTACAAAATTGTTTGATTGAGGTTTCCTAGGAATTGCCACCAGCAGGCAAGCTGGGACAGCCCCACATGCAGGTGACAGCTCTATGTATACATACATGTACTAATGCCTCCCTTTTCATTCTGAGGCATTACTATTATGTAGGAAAGCCAAATTTCCTGGTTCTTGGAACAGACTCAAGTAAATACCTGTGATTATCAACTGTGGGTTAGCTTTCTTTACTGAAACTCAAGCCAACAACTCATATCACTATTGTAGTTAAGAGCATTTTAGAATTTCCATAGTAAAACTTCCACAATAAAACCTATTCTTTTGAGTTTTAACGCCTTACCTGTTTTTCACTTTGGTAGAGAACTGAAACTTAAAATGGGGATTGTCAAATCATGTTTTTCTTTTCTTTTTTCTTTTTTCTTTTTTTTAAACAGAAGCTTTGCAAATAGAAGCAGCTGCTTTGGATTTATAAATACTGTAATCTTCTCCCGGCCTTAGATTTTTTTTTTTTTCTGACAACATCCAGATCAAAACCAATTTAATTTTGAAAGATAGCTAATCAAGTAATTTGCTGGAGCACCTCTTCAGTCAGAAAAGGGGGTTGGGAGCTCCACTCTGAGAACTCAGCTCTGTGCTAAAGATTATGAGTTGACCGCCCAGGTTATCACAAAGTGTTTGATCCTACTTTGCAGGAACAAAACCTGCATCATACATTCACTCATCAACCAACCTGAGCACATTGCCTACCCGTGTGTAAGGACATCTGCTTACACAGACCCAACTTGAAGCTCTCCACATTTTTGTGTGCAGCACTGTATTCCTTGAACACGCTGAGTTTTTCAGCCCATAGTAGACACATTCCCAAGTTTGAAAGCATTGAACAATATAATTTTGACTTCCGTCTTGTAGACCTGTAACACCCTAGCACATACTCACACAACAGGAAGCATCACAGATTTGAGAATCTGCATAATGTGAGGTCACTGTAGTGGCCCTGCTGAGTCTTTTTATCCACTATATTGTGTGCACTTGGGCATGCCCGTGTTCATGTGTGCATGTGTAGGGGATGTGCTTGTATGTAGAGGCCAGAGGACAACTTCAGCTGTCACTCCTCAGATACTGTCCACCAGGTTTATTTTGAGCTAGGGTCTCTTATTGGCCTATAACTCACTACATGGCCTAGGCTGGATGGCCAGTGACCTGCAGGGATCCACCTATCTTTACCCCTCTAGCACTGGGATTACAAGTGTGTACCATTACACTTGGATTTTTTAACTGAGTACTGGAGATTGGATGTAGATCCTTATGCTTCAAAGGCAAACACGTTACCAGCTAAGCCATCTCCACAGCCCTTATCTACAACATCTTATCCGTCATTTACTCTACAACAGGAATACAAGCTATCTGTGGAACTCATGACCCAGCAAAGACAATGTGGCAACCCCTTGGAATTTGTTCAGTAAACACATCCCTGTTCTGTGCTAGGCTCTACTTAAAGTGGGCTATAAAACTTAATCACCATGACAACCACATAAAGTAGGTAGGTAGCAATTTGTACCCTAGCTTCATCTTCAGGCTTGAGCTAACTCTTGTGTTAGTCATGAGTTTCTGTTTTTTCTGTATGAAGGAAATAGATATTGATTAGAAATACTCATCATGTTCTAATGCAGGTGGAAACATCATGGATTTGATGATGGCTTCTGGTCTAGTGACTTCAGTACAAGCCACTTGTCTATTTGTTCTCTCTGAGAAGCTTTACTCTTGCTTTAGAGAGATGCATCATAACCGCCAGGAAGACACACAGCCTGGAAACGTAGTTCTGCCAATGGACATTGAATGCGAACCCTTAGCCTTCCTCCCATTTCTCCTTGCCCCCCACCCTTTCCTATCATCTCTCCAAACTTCAATAGCTCTTTGGGATTGAGGAGGAATAATGAAAACTCTTTAAGAAGCTTGAAGACAAAGAAGAAAAGGAACGTTACTATGTTTGCTATCAGGTTACTTCCCAGTGTTTCTAGAATACTCTGGTAGGAAAACACATGGGCTTAGGATTCCAATCTCAACTCAGTTCCATCCTTGCTGTATCACTGAATCAGTTCCTTATGCTCTTTTAGCTGTCCTTTGAACAAAATCTTCAGAATGTTTTGAGTGAATTAGGTGCATTTGAAGTTCAGAAGATAACTAAAGTGTTATATCTAATATAATTACTTTGTAAATGTCCACCTCCTCTCTGCTCCTCCTTCCCTGTAAAGTAACACATTTTGTCTTCCCAAGAAAGCCTGCTACTGTTGCTGCCACATAATAGATAACCCATGCATGATTCCAAAGAGAAAGGGCCTCTCCACATCCCAAAGTCCTGGGAGGAGAGGATTTCCCTTATGCAGATTTACAAAGGAGGATGGGTTTCCACTGTAGATGCCTACTCCATTTCATCAATGCCTCTGACCAGAGCTATTGGCCACAAACACTGCAAGGCTGGAAAACAGTTCCCCTGAGGGTAGGAAGCAGAAGGTGACAGCCCTTCAAAGAATCTGCCTTGCAAGAGGAGTCAGGCCTCCAAAGACTTATAGCCTTTGGGTTAGGGTGTGCCATAACAAGGATCAGGTTTTTGTAAATAAAAGTGGAAGGTAGTTATTTTCTTTGTATAGCTCAAGTATTTTATTTTCCAGATCAGGAAACTTTCTTCCAAATGTGCTAACTATAACCCATACCATCCCCCATTTACTCCCCCCCCTCCCACAAGCTGGAAAAGGACAGCAGCTTAGAAGTAGCATCCACGGGCCTTTAATTCAAGCCTTTGTGCCCTTCTCTGGTCCTTACAGTACAGGAAATGAGAGGGAGGTGGGGGCAGCATCACAACACCCTCTAATCAGGGCGGGGTGAATCCGTGAGCTCAAGTACCAAGTCTACATTCCTGGCTTCTCTGAGTTTTCATCAAATCCGAAATGTCCCTGCAATCTTAATTGTGCTCAAAGGTTCAGTAGGCCTCTAACTTCCACAAAGAGCCAAATCAACAAGGCATCTGCTCTGTTTTCTGGTTGGCCTTTCACATTTCTTATTTCTAGTGACTTTGGTCTTCACCCGTGAGGAGGTTTTGTTCAAGTTAAAGAGGTTTTTGTCACGTAAACAGCTAGCTGCTCATACACACAAAAGCAGGGCATTTTGTTCATGGGTGTAAAAAGACCCAGGAAGGTCTAGATCCTGCAACTAAGTAATTCACAAATTATTCCTAAGGGTTTTGAAATGATTCCTATCTGCAGGTTCTCACTTGTGTCTAAGGAGACAGGATACCACCAACCAAAGCTCTCAATGGCCAACAAAACAATTTGAATAATAAGTAACAAAGGACAGATTATGGCCCAAGGTATAACAAAAATCCTCATGAATGCACACTGCTACAAGGAACAAGTTGAATAACTAAGTGGGAGTGAAGGGAGAAATCCCCCAGGCAGAAGAAGGATTATGCAGACCCATTTCCAAAGAGGAAATACAAAACTCCCTGGTACAGTGTTTTTCCTGTTTTCCTCCCCAAACCCATGACCCTATCAAATCAAGAGAACCCCAACAGACATATCCAAACTGAGGGGTATGGAGACCATTACTTCTCAGAACCATCATGGCCACTAAAACCAAACAATGCCACTGGAGAGATAGCTCAGTGGTTAAGAGTACTTGTTGCACAATCTTGAGGACCAGAGGTTGGAGCCCACCCTGTTGTCCTAAGGACACCTGTAACTTCAGCTCTGAAGATTGCAGGGATTTTCTGACTTCCAACTCAGTGGAGAAAATGGGAGGTCCAGTTTCTGGAGGCCATGCTACTAAGAAATAGGTCGAGAGTGATAGGGGAGAATATCTGATGCCTTAGCTATCTTCTGCTCTTCAAATGATGCACACATATGAGCAGAGGTGTATGCGCTTGCATACACACATGCACAAAAATTTATACACAGAGATGTGTACACAAATGAAATCTTTAGAAAACTCAAGGAATATCTCAAAAACCTGTCCCGCTCAAGAGACTCTCATAAAGATAATGTGGCATCCCAGAAAGGAGCCCAGATCCTACACACACACACACACACACACACACACACACACAACTGAAGAGATTGGACTGTAGCTAATATTACCAGGCCAGCTCATGGGTTGGTACTATGGACTGTAGCTAATATTACCATGCCAGCTCATGGGTTGGTACTATGGACTGTAGCTAATATTACCAGGCCAGCTCATGGGTTGGTACTATGGACTGTAGCTAATATTACCATGCCAGCTCGTGGGTTGGTACTATGCCAGAACTCTTACCAACAATGGGAACTGGGCACAGAGTGCCCAGGGATTCTCTACAGTCTTTGAAACTTTTGTGGAAACCTAAAAGGTATAATAGAGAAAGTCTGCTTTTAAGAATATTTCTTTCCCATTTGACTTTTCTAATATTTTAATATACTGAGATACATCCCAAATCTTTCCAAATTAATATGCCTAATGAGCTGAAGAGATGTTACATTCTCTTGGGTCCTAGTGTTCTCTAGAATACTTAGGGGCAGGAACAATAGTGGCTGTAGCTAGCATGCCTTAGAGTGGCTCTGGGCATCGTGGTTTATAATGAGCTAGCCTGCCAGTTCAGATAGGACCATTATCATTTAAAAGCTATATAATCTTAGACAAATTATTTTATTTAAGGGTATCTTGGTTTCTTTCACTGTAAAATGGGATCAGATATCAGCTAGTGTGTGGTGAAACTCTGAGGTGATACATGAACTGCTCAGCTGCTCAAAGCACATGAGTTTTGTAATGACTTCTTGGGGGGCTTATATACACAGTGTACATCTTTGTGTGTGTGTGTGTACCTGTGTATGGGTCCATACTGAAGCCAGAGATTGATGCTGAATGTCTTCCTCAATCATTCTACACTTTATTTTTGAGACAGGAGAGGTTCTGAACTTGGAGCTGACAGATTAGGCTAGACTGACTAGCCAGTGAGCAATTGGAATCCTCTTGCCTCTGCCTCTGCAGTAGTGGGATGATAATGTGTGTCACAGCATCCGACTTTTTACACGGGCCCTGGGGATTGAATTCGGGTCTTCATGCTTACACACAGCACCTTAGTGACTGAGCCATCTCTCCAGCCATGACTTTTTGAAGGTGTTCTCTAAGTCCTTTGTCTACAATGCAGCTATCCTGATCCTTGATAATTCTGAGCTAACATAGACAAAGAGGAGTTTAAAAGACTTACTGTAGGTCACATACCCAGAGAATAATAGGGTCAGGGCATCTTAGGAACTTAAGGATAAGTTTTTGAGTCATGGAGAGAAACAAGAGGATAAATCAGAATGGAATCCAAGAAAGGAAGGGGAATTCAACAGATAGGAGGAAGAAACCAAAAACATACAACATAGCTTCAAGATTAATCTTGGCCTACACTGCAGTTTTATTAACACCTTCATGGTCAGTGATTATCATTTCCCAGGATATCTTGATGGAGGGGCCACCTCTGCCACAGCCACAAAGACCCCAATCTCCCCCTCCCCACACCTCCCAAGGGTGGGGACCTCAGACCTCTTTCTCTGCTTAGCGTTGTCTGTAAGAAACAAATGGCCCTCCAAATGTTCAGTTTCTGACTAAACTATGCAAACTTCTGGTGCTCTACTCTTCCTCTGGCGTTGGCCTGGGAAGCTGGACTCTATCATTTGCAGTCCTCTCACTGACACTGATTCTTCACTGCTTACTCAGCATGAAACTGAGGGGATTTTTATTTTTCATCTGTCAGCCAACTGCACAATTAGGGAGAAAAAAAAGAAAAATGAAAGAAAATGCAAAGCTATTCAATATGAATAATTAAATCCTACAAAAATCTGAAGGAAGCAGAAATGGGTCTCCCCCTCATACAGGGTGCTGTGAGTGCCCCAAGATGGAACATGATACCTAGAGGCCCTGCTGGCTTCATGTAGCACAGGGAAACTCAAGATAACCAGGGTACACTGGGGCTGAGGATGGCTGCAATTACTCTCAAAGGCCAGAGGAAAGATGTCCACAGCACCAGCCCCATGCTGCTTTCCTCTCCCATTGACAAGAAGTCCCACCACAGTCTCAGACAATTTCCTATGAGTGTCTGCCTCCCCTTATCTCTTTTCCTTCAGAAACCTAGGCTCCTGCTCATGGGTCACCTACACCTGGGTTTTATACTAGACTTCATTTGTCTTCTTAAAGCTACAGAGAATTTCAGAGCAAAGAAATAAAACAAAAGCAAAGATTTAGAGGATGGAATTTGGGAACATCCTGAGTCTTCGTGAATCGACATCTTCTGGACTATTATAAAAGTCAACAGAATGTGCTCAGAGCTTGGAATATACCTAAGATTTTCAGATAAAACGATGGTCACTTGGGGTGGGAGAGATGGCTCAGCAGAGGATGTGAGTTTGGTTTTCCAGCATCTGCAGTGAGCAGGTCACAAGAGACTAAAAGTCCAGCTACAGAAGACCTGAGACTGTCTTCTGGCCACTCATGTGCATATACCCACACACATAAGTATATGCATAAGTAAAGGAAAAATCAGTTTTTTACAATGGAGTGTCACTGGGCATATCAATCATATTCCAGGCCAGACCCCATGCCTAGGAGTACTTGACCAACACAAATAAATTAATGTATGCTTTCATGGACTATTTGTTTCAAGTTGTTTGGTTTGGGCACTTTTTTGAAGAGGGTGGGGTCTTGCAGTGTTTTTGTTTGTTTGTTTTGTTTTTAAAAGAGAGAGGAAAAAAAGACCATAAAATTGGGTAGGCATGGAGGTAGGAAAAATCTGAGAGGGGCTGTGGGAAGAGGAAATATGATCAAAATATATTGTGTGAAAAAATTTAACTTAAAGAATTATAAATAAATAAATCAGTAAGGGTAAATCTTTGCTCCCAAATCTAGGATACTTGGTTAAACTTGATTTCCTACAAGTTAAGATAGCTAGTTTAGTATAAGTAGGTCTTATACTATTTGGGAATTGTGTGTACTTAAGCCACTGGTAAATATTAGTGCTTGTCTATGATTTTTTTATTGAACTCTGCTAATCTTACCTGCTGTAGACATATTTTTTTCAGTGATCTCCTTGTTCAAATGGTACTATGCATTTATGTCTAATATTTGAACAAATTATAGTGCGATAAAGGAAGGAAACAGCAGCAGTACAGGAAAATAAACTCAGGCTTCTGAAGTCAAGAAAGACGTGTCTCTAACTTACAGTCAAGAAACTTCATGGAAAGGGAAACTAAGGAAGACAAGGGGATGCATTGTCCTGTTTAGTCTCTCTCTCTCTCTCTCTCTCTCTCTCTCTCTCTCTCTCTCTCTCTCTCTCTCTCTTTCTTCCCATGACAAGGTTTCTCTGTGTCCTGGAACTTACTCTGTAAATCAAGCTGACCTTAAACTCACAGAAATCCACCTGCCCCTGCCTCCCAAGTGCTGGGATTAAAAGTGTGTGCCACCACCGCCCGGTTTCCAAAGTTTAGCCTTAGAGCTCATTTGCAGCACTGGCTGCTCTTGTGTGTGAGGTTCAGTTTCCTGAACCCACATGGTGACTCAAAACTACCTGTAACTCTAGCTCCAGGAGATCTAATGCCCTCTTCTGCTATCCACATACAACAGGCATACATGCAGTACATATAAATGCATACAGGCAAAACATTCGAATACATAAAAATAACCCCAAAATAAATAGAAAAAATTCACAGCAATGGACACATACCAGTTGTGTCAGTTCAGCACACTTCTAGCAACAGGTAGTTGCTAGTGTAAACTTATTTTAGTGTACATAAACATGATGTGTTTGGTTCTTCCTTTGAATGGGCCTCATCTCACCAACTTTCTCCTCAATCATGGGTTAAATAAGTCTTTGACTTGTGGTTATTTCATACTATATGATTAATTATTTTGCCTTTGACAAAACTTATCCACTGACAGTGTCTGCAGTGACCCCGGAAGAGCATCAGGAAGTAGGATGATTGGGGTATTGTGGAGTGCCAGGAAGTCACGGATGCAAGAGACTGGACATTCAGGGTTAGAGATCCAGCTCAATTCATGCTTAGCACACATAAACTCTGGGTTCCATCTCTAGTGATATACACTTGAGAGTGTGAGACACACACACACACACACACACACACACACACACACACACACACACCAGGGAGGGAGGAGTCAGGAGACAGAATTCACATTTCTGAAGCCCAAATCTAATCATGTCATTTGTCCTTCCCATGGATGTTGCCCCCGAACTTTGCATGTATAGGTTGAATAAGGCTTCTCCCAGGCCGTTTCCTGCCAAAGCCATTGCACATCCCAGATACACTCCCTCCCTCCCTTTAAGGACCTAACCCAACTCTCACTTCTTCCCTGTGTCTGGTTTAAATGAATACCTACCCTGTGGACTCCTGAAAAGCTCTTGAACATAACTACTCTACCCTTACGTTTCCACCACTGCTTAATAGTTTGTAGCCTATGTTCCACTGCCCTTGGTGAGGGCAGGACTAAAATTGCCTTTGATTTATTTACTGTGTATCCATTCCCAGCTGCAAGAAGAAGGGATGGCACAAATACTATAGGGAAGCTCAAAACTATTGCCCGAGTAAATAAAACTGGAAGTCTATGAAGCCATCTCCATCAGCAAAGGGGAGCACATTCAGAGTCTAAGAACCACGGAGAAAGGCAACTGTACTGCCTTAAGAATAATCACTGCAGGACAGGTCCCTAAGCTACCAGCCTCTCCAAGAATGGACTCAGTATCCTCAGGTTTCCTTCAAAAACTACATAGACCTAGTCAAAGTCATTTTCCAGCACTCATCCTATAAAGTTGAATTATAAAATTGTGTCGGTCCATTTAGAACTGCAGAGGGTTCCATATATATAGGTTCCGAATTTCAGAGGTAGGAAAGCAAAGTATGTTTTGAACCCCACCTACCTAGCCACACCTGGAGAGAAGGCAATTAATGCTGAAAAGCTGTTTCAAGACCAGAGGCAAATTCAGGATGCTCCCCTAATGCTTGCCCCACCTCTAACCTCAATCCCATTTAATAGCTCCCAATGGAGGTCTAGGATCCTGTATCAGGCCTCTTGATTCCCGAAAGGCAGACTGATTTTCTGCTCTCTCTTTCCAAAGTGCTCACTGCAGAGGCTGTGGTTTCCATTTGTGAACATCATCAGCTTCACGGTGGCACACGGGTGAATTAGTTGGATGGTGTTGACGGAAGAGGTCAGAGTCTCAGCAAGCATTAAGGATGGTACCTCCACTGCCCCCACCCCCCACCCCCACCAAGGGCCCATCTCTGCAGTGAGCACAAGCCTCCCAGCCTGGACTTCTCTTTGTGGAGAAAGTGGGCTGAAGGCAAGGGTGCCAAGGCTCCCTCCTTCCTGTTCTTTTCTGACCAAACAGGACAGCCCCTTACACACAGCAGCAGCAGCCGGGCCTATAGGCCTGCCTTTCTATTGTTCAGTGATGTTTCCTGTACCTCATGAAAATGAATGAAACTTGTTAACAGAATCTCAGGGGGGAAAAAAAAAAGACAGAAAAGCCTGGCTGGAGTCAGGACGTGGGTTTGATTCTTCCGGAGTGTGGTGGGATCGCGGAATGGGTGTGGCTACAAGTGGCCTGAGGGGTGCCACAGATAAAGCTGGGGCACAAGCCCCTGCGAAGAGTGGCTTCCTGTTGCCGTAAAATGTTCACTTTTCAGGAAACAAGTTAGATCTGTTTAAGGAGATATGCTCAGGTACTATGAAGGTGCCAAAAACAAACACAAACACTGAAGCATGAAAATACAGTCTAGGCTTACAAAGGGGTATAGCTGAGCCGGATGTGTTAAATAATCCTTTGTGGTTTTGTTTTGTGTTGTTCACTGAGAACTGGAGGTGGCAGTGCAGGGTTCCGTTCTCATTTGAAAAACAAGGAGACATTTGGACAGGTTATGTGACTTCCCCAAGGTCTTAGGACAACATAGTGGAAGCAATAGAATTCACGTCCAGCTCAAATGTCAGAGCCCCAACTCTTAGCAGACTGGATACATTTGTTTGGAAATAAGTTGCAAGGATTTGCGTTTCTATTATCTTCTCTCCCCATGATACTCTGAAGAAACCAATTAGCTGACAAACCCAAGGACGTTTCCCCAAGCCACACAACCAGGAAATGATTGGCAGGTTTGAAGAAAAGTGAACACGGGACCCACTGCCAGTTCTGAGGCAGTGTTTGACATCAACACTGGGGTTTATGCAATGTGCTCCAACAGCAGCCACCAACTCCTGACCAACCGGAACCCCAATCTCTCTGTCAAGAGTCCTGCTGAGGCTTAAAACACAGTGGACATCTTCATCCAGTACAAAGGTCCTCATCACTGGCTCTAGAAACAAACCACTGTTTAGAGCAAAGACTTCAGAAGGCTGTGGTCTTGGGGACAATGTTTGAAGCCCACACTAAGGACTGTTAGACTATGTCAGCCATAGTTTGGGTTGATCATGCTTTGGGCTGATGTTATTTGCTTCGTATTGACTCAGAAATCACTCACCCTGATTGGCTGTGTTCATTCACCATTTGCTCATCTCTTAGTCCGTTTTCTGCTTGAGATCCCCAGACCTAGATGCCAAGCTTTTGACTCAAATTACCCAATTCATCAGTTTCTTCAGATCCAGGTAGGTAAATATGGTAACTGCTGACATCTTAGGAGGCGCTGACTTTCTAAGACAGCTGTAATTTTATAAAACCCTTTTCAAGAGTGTTTCTTGGGGGAGTGGGGAAGAACAAGTGTAAATGTATATTATTCCAGAAAAATGAGAGGCTACTGCAACTGGTAGCTGCTGGGAGGGGAGAGTTTTCTTTAGGAGTGGAGCCCCTGGTTGGTTAAGCCACACTCCAGTGGAAGGCTACACACCCAAGGATATATGGAAAGCACAGATTGGGCTTCAGAAAAATAAAATTAAAATGAAAATACAAAATTGGATGGATAGGGAGGAGGGGGTGGGTGTGGGAGGAGTTGGGAGAGGAGTGAAGATGATCAAAATCCATTGTGTGAAATTCTCAAAGAATCAATTATTTTTAAAATCAGAAAATAAAACAAAACAAAGGACAAAAGAGGCAGAGTTCAACTTATCCAGGGGGATTTAACCACAGAATAGAATTCAGTTTTCAGTTCAATCCAATGGGGCCAGTAAGATGGCTCAGTGGGGTAAAAGCACTTGCCACAGAAGTGTGAGGACCTGAGTTCGAATCCCCAGACCCCACAGAAAAGCCCCACAGTGCAAATATCTGTAGCCCCAGTGTTTCTACGGTGGCATGGGAGGTGGAGACAGAAAAGTCTCTTGCCACCCCCATGCCCACTAGCCTGGCACAGGCAGTAGAAAACAATAAATAAAGCCTGTTTCAAACAAGAGGGAAGTCTAGGCCCTCTCTCTGAAAGGTTGTCTTCTGGTTCCTGGATAGGCATGCACCCTTATTTGCACAGAGGAATGCTACCATTCTGTGCTCGCTCTTAGTCCTGCTCGGCCTCGTTCATCTCGGTTTCCTTGTCTGTGAAAATGGAAATAACCCCGCACATCCTGAGAAAGACTGAATTCAGCACAGTATCAAGCCCAGGGGAACTGCTCTAATGCTGCTCTTTGCTGCTGCTATGGTTTAGAGATGGTGTCTCTAAAGAGTGTGTGTTAGAAAGCTGATCCTGATTCTGTGTGTGATGATGATAACTATTGTGAGCCCCTGAAAGTGTTGGGGCAGGGGCATGGTCCTCAGGTCATAGTGAGCATGGCTTTGGATGGAATCTGTTATACTATTGTGAAACTCTATCCTTATTCTGGCTGTCTTGATGTATGATCTCTCTCTCTCTCTCTCTCTCTCTCTCTCTCTCTCTCTCTCTCTCTCTCTCTCTCTCCATGTTCTTCTGCCATCTTCCATAGCACAGCCGGGTGTCCTCATTGGAGCCAGCATCATACTTTGTGGACTTTTAACACTTTTAACTATAAGCTAAATAAAGCTATTTTCTCATATTATTCAGTCTCAGGTAGTTAATACAGTTATAGAGAAGGGGCTACTACATTTGCTGTTTGTTTTTAGACTTCTTGGAAAACAGTATATAATATGTAGGATGTACTTTTATTCTGAGCTACATGCCAAATAGGCTGAGTTTTAAGAAAAAAACAAACAAACAAACAGAATCCATGGGCTTCTCCCTTTAAGAACTACTGTTGAAGGTATGGGAGTCAGATTCCTGAAGAGGAATTGATTATATTATTCAATTGTGTATTCTTAGAATATGTTTACTGATTGAGTTTTGAAGATGGTTTGCTAACTGGGCAATTCAAATGTGTAAATTAAGAATATATGGAGATATACATTTTCTACAATGAGATTTTATATAACATATGTGTGTATGTATGTGTGAGTGTGTGTGTATACATATATGCATGTGTGTATGTATGTATGTATGTATGTATGTATGTATGTATGTAAGCATACACATATACAGAAAGAAAAGATGGAACAAAGACAGACAGAAGCAGACATTTGTAAAGTACTCTTCCCAGAGGTAAACAAAATGCAAAATGAAAAGTGGCATTAAGCCTCTGAAGCTGCTCTATGTACCCACTGTTGACACAGAGTCAAGAGTGATTCTTAATATGCCGTCTCTATTGTGTTTGGTTTACACAATACAGGTAGTGGTTTGTGGTCAATGAGAGTACCATCTCTATGCAGAAAGGACAACTGTATCCCAAAACTAAAAACTTCATGCCTACACTTTCCTTACAGAAGACAAGGCCTGCTGTGGATAGCTGTGGGGTACAATAGGGATTAGTGAAGCCTACAGTGCATGAAGTTTTCGGTAGGGAGGACGTCTTCCTCTTTACCTCCAGGCGGTGGTTGGAGAACAGAATCTGGAATTTTCTGGATTTGCTCATTTACTGTTTTGGGTTTGTTTGTTTTTTATATTAATTAGAAGCTATAAAACTAAGCACTTGTCAGCTAAGGACACACAGAAAAGGGCCCCACAGACTGGGTAGTACTCTGGCTTAGGCAACCAGTGTGTACTCTCACAGTGCTGGAGGCTGATGTCCAAGCAGAGCACCAGCACAGTTACTGCTAGTGTGGCTCCCTTCCTGTGTCCCCCGCAGTGCCACCTGTGTGTTCATTAGCAGAAAGGGGGGCGGGGAGCGAAAGAGAGATAGAGACACAGAGAGCCACGCTATTGCCTTCATTTAACCCTAATTATCCCCCAAAGGGCAATTATCATCACATTAGGGCTAAGACACCACTGTATTGATGGGTGTGGTCCAGTTCATCAACACTGGTGGCTAATATTTTTTTAATGCAGGTAGAACAATAAAATTCATCTATCTGTCAGCAATCGTGTACGTTGGCCAGAGTCCTTAGCTTGGAGTCATGATTTTTTCTCACCAGCTTTACTACATCTTCACACATGCACACACACACACACACACACACACACACACACTCTCTCTCTCTCTCTCTCTCTCTCTCTCTCTCTCTCTCTCTCTCTCTGAAAACTTTATCATATGCTTATGAAGAGTTCAGCTTTCCCTGGAGGGAGTGGGTAGAGAACAATATTCAGACTCCTGACCTTGATTGGAGTAAACGGAAGATTCAGGTCATGGAAAGAGCTGAGATAGGAGATAGTCTGTTTGGGACATGGAGGTTTGAAACTTGTGATCAATTTGATGCAAGCTGATTCAAGAGGCAATTGGGAGACACTCTCGGTGTGAAGGATACCAGGGTGGCAATTGCTGCAAGGAAAAATGATTCCTCTGGCTGTTTGTGGAAACATACAGTGGGGAAAGCCAGCAGAGGGAACAGGAAGGTACTCAGTTGCCAGCCTGTGTTCTGGGGACTGTGCCAGGGAGGGAATTGTTCTGTGATTTCGCATTTGCTGGTTTGTGGTGTGAGAGCTTTTGGCCCTCAGCACTCAGGCACTCAGCCCCTCTTCTTTGTCTGACAACTTGCCATGACGCTGTCATGAAGTCTCATGGCCCCCAGGAAGCTGTCAGGATGGTTATTATTGTTATCATTACATTTACCAACCCCGAACTCTATGATAGGTTTCATAGGGAGATGGCTTGTGAAATTGCCAAGTGTGATGGAAGTGGTACTCTCCTCTTCATTTTCCAGGACTCCAAACTAAGCCACCGTGAAGAAACGGGACTTTCCCAGCATCTCCAAGGTGCCCGTTGACCCAAAGGTGACTTCAGCCCACATCTGTTATGTCTTGGCTCCTGACTACTCTACATACGGATCTCTACTGTCCCTCCCTTCCTGGGCTCATCAGAGCGATGCAATAATGTACCCACTGAGAACCTTGCAATGACCTGATTATTTGTCCCTTCCTCTCCTTAAGACTGTGATCTCCTTGAGGACAATGATCATCTTTATCCTTGCCATGTGCCTAGCTCAGAGGCACATGAATAGCAAATAAATGTCCATTGGGCTGGATTGAGTTCTATGTAGCATGAACAGCTAGCTGGACCTGGACAGTGAGGAAGCACCGCTCTTTAATGGGCAGCCAGTGGCAGAGAAGCTGCCATGGTGATCTTGTCTCTACATGGTGTCAGTGTTATCTGTGAGTTCTCCATGGTGAAATTCTCTCAACTGTGGCTCAAAAATATTTGGGAGCAAATACATCTGTATTCAACATGTACAGACTTGTATTTTCTGTGTCTATTCCCTAAACAAAACTGTACAAAACAACCTTTACAGTATACACATTTTCTTCAGTATTGTTAGTAATCTCGAGGTGCATTTGGAAAGATATGCCTAGGTTATATGCAAATACTATGACACAGTATACAAGGGATGTGAGCATCCTCTCATTCTGGTATCTATGAAGAGGGCCTAGAACCAATCACCTTCAGGTACTGAAGGGAAAAACTCCTTCTGTGGGAACAAACTCATTAGGACTCAGGAGAGATACCCGTGAATCTTGAATCTGTACCTTCAGTCCTCAAGACCTCAGAATACTTTGGAAACCCGTGAGTAAACTTTGGAAGTGTTTGATGCTATACGGGCATCTATCACACAGAGCTTGGGAGCTTGGACTCTGCGGACAGACAGACAGGCTGAGCTGCCTTCCCAGGGCCTCCTTGTGTTCCGACTGTGCTGCTAAGTGAAGGCTACTTCCCCTCCCCATGCTCTCGTCTGTAAAATCGTGTCAATGTTAGACCTTTCTTGTGGCATTTCTGTGCATGTTCACTAAAGGAATGAAAAGTGTTAGTAAAATACTGTGCAGAAGTTAGCTATTGCTAACTTTTTTCTTTTTGCATTACTGAAGGCTGAAATTTATTAGTATTTTTATATTTCAGGTTTCATTGCTGGCAAAAACCATGGATAGTGCTTTTACAATATTATTTTAGGGCCTGGATCAGGTCCATCCTGGAACTAAATTGACAAGTCCCTCTGACCTGTGGTTGTAGGACCATTTTTTAAAGTCCTTACTCCTGGAATATAAGCCGAACATGTGTGTATAATTTCCTTACCCCATCAAAAGAATGGGCTGTAAATTCCTGCCTTGTGTATTTTGCAAGGTTAAAGTAGAATGTGATCTTTCACTGAAAATGTAAACAGTTATGGTGTTATAATTATTATTATTATAGCCACATATAGAGTATTTTAAGAGCCATATGGCTTTAATTAATCATGGGTAATAACTGAAGCCATCCTTCTAACCAGGAGTAATGCTAGATGCTAAAAATAGCCTAAAGCCCGGGATAGAACACAATGAGACACGCTCTGATCTCTGTGTCCTACAGAGCCACCCCTTGGGCCCAGGAAGTCTGCCTTCACTCACCCTTTCTTTCCTCTGTACCTCCCTTTCTTCTTACCTCAGTGGTAGCCTTGCCTGGCGATACAGTTCCCCGAGGAATAGTAGCTATCGGCAAATCAGGAATGATTATGGGCTGCTTATAGCTAATGAACTACTTCATTTGCTACACCACAGAAAACTCCAACCAGACTTTGCTGTGATTCTCGGGCCCAAGTGAGCTGGACAGAGAAACAAGCTGCCGCCACCCCCACCCCAACACTGATAGTCTGTAAATGTTGTGTGTGGAGGACTGTGGTGGCTAAGGGACCTGTCATCACCATCCTCTTCCCTGTGCCTTGTCTTGATTTCCTTGTTTTCTCCCAGCTAGCTATCCACCTATCTGTCACATATGGTGCAGGAGAAACAGCCGGAGACTTCTAAACACTAAATCCCTAGAGCAGTAGCTCTCAACCTATGGGTCAAGACCCCTTTGGGAATTACAGGACCTTTCACAGAGGATGCCTAAGACCATCAGAAAACACACATTTACATTATGATTCATAAAACAGCAAAATTACAGTTATGAAGTAACATTGAAAATAATTTTATGGTTGGGGGGGATCCTCATAACATGAGGGACAGTGTTAATTGGGTTGCAGCATTAAGAAGGTTAAGAATCATTGCCTTAAAGACTGCATGGAAAACGTATCTCTTGTCAAGGAGGATCTTTTCTGTCTGAATTTAAAACTTTAAATTCACATACAAAAGATGAAGTTAGTCTGTTTACAAAGCATCTTGCCATCTCATTCTGTGTCAGAAGACTCTCGACTGAAGACAAGCAAGCACAGGAACATTTATTCACACATACACACACACACACACACACACACACACACACACACACACACACACACTTTTAAACAATCGGTGTGCTGTATGGAATCGTTAAAAAGTCATTAAAAAGAGGCAAAAAAGAGAGAAAAATAGAAAAAGAAAGAAAAATCAGAAAAGCTGACAAACTACAGTTGGAAGCATTTCTTGTTTTGGAAAATTCTGGCATCATTAATTACAGCAAAATGCCAACCACGATTCCTGTTGTCTCTGGATCTCAAATGTGACTCTCGACGGCACTCCCCAAGAGAGTGACAGATAGGATTTTATTCGTTTCAGCAGAACACACTGCTGTTGAGTGAAGGCCTCTGTAAGAGTTTGGGGAAAGGAAGCTAGCATAGACTTCTGGAAATGAAAACGGCCTTGGGCAGATTTTATTAAGGACCCAAGTGAAGCCTGGGGCCCCCGGTGGAGAGCAGCCACCTCCTCCTAGGCACCTATTTTTCTCCTCAGAGAACAAAAAGGAGGTAATTATAAACCCTTTTATCTTCAACCACCCCCTTTTTAACTTTCTTTTTATTTATTCTTTGTGTCTTTCACATCATGCATCTTGATCCCTATTCATTTCCCATCCCTTTGCATCCACCCTCTGCCGTTGTAACCACCTTTCCCCACACCAAAATAAAATTTAATAAAATTTAAGAGAAAAAAAAAGGAAAATTCAATCTCGTCATGGAAGCTGTAATGTGACACAGTGTGTCCTGGGCTCAATCCTTTTATCTATATATCTTTACTTGCACGTGTTCATTGCAAAGAGTCATTGGTCTGGTTCGAGGCCTCTGATTTCTGCTACACTATCAATGCTGGGCCCTCACTGGAGCTCCTCTTGGATATCCTGTTGTTGCCCTATGTTGTGGGGATCCTGCAGCTTTGGGTCTACAAGATTGCTTGCCCCTTGCCCTTAAGATTTTTTAACTGCTATTGAAAATGGGTTTTGTGGGAAGGATGTAAGACAATGTTTGTACTAAAAGCAGAGGTTCCTGAAGTCCGAAGAAACAAAGGTTTTCAACATGATATGGCTTACTGGGGAGGCAAGTAGGAAGAAAAAAACCTGGACACATGCTGCAGCACGGACAAATTGGGCTAGCCTGGGGCGTGGGGACTGTCTACTCATTCACTAGCTACTCTGCCTCACAATCATACGAGCTTCCATATCTGCACTCTGTGTGCCTTGTGCTGCAGTCTGGAGCAGGTCCTAATGGCACCTACAGCCAGGTGTCTGCTTCTCCGGTGGACAACTGTGTTCCTCATAGCAAAAGGGGTTTGCCACTTGGATAAGGTTGTCCACCTAAAGAGATGGTGTTGGAAAGATCTTGCATTTTAAGGCCCTGGACCAAGTTGTCAACAGAAGAACAGAGGCCTTCAATATATGTGTATATTTATTTCTAAGTGAGGCTTCCTCACATACCTTCTCCCTCCTTCCTTACCTCCTTCCCTGGGCTGAAAGTCTAAGCTCACTGAGATCCTAGGCCACAGCAGTTCTACAAATGGGAGGAACCCTAAGTATCCTGTGGAGGAAAATCATCCAGTGTTCAGGAAGAAACAGGCTGACCAAGCCTTGCATGGCAGAAATGGACACTGTAATAGGCCATGTCATTACAACAACTCGTTCTAACACATGAGTTTCTCATAGATGAACGTAGCTTAAAACTAAACAAAAGCAAGCCCAGGATATCTGTCTAACACACACACACACACACACACACACACACACACACACACACACACACTCCACTGCTCAACAGGTTCAGGAATAAAGACATCTGTCTAACACACACACAGACACACAGACACATAGACACAGACACACACGCACACATAAGCTCCACGGCTCAGCAGGTCCAGGAAGGGAGTGCGTACTGGCCTGGAAAGGGATGGAAAACTTTCTCAGAGGCAAAGATGAGTGAAATAGAGAGCGGGGCATGGTGGGCACAGTGACTCCTGGCTTCAGGACTTCACTCCCCATTTGAAGTGCCTTCCACTGTCCTCCACTTCAGTGAGTGGATCTCTCTCCCCTGCCCTGGGATTTGCACAGATTCTTTGAGCAAGCCACTTTAAGCAGGGTCACGGCTGCCAGGCTCGGTGGCTGCATGTCCTCTACCTAAGCCGTGTTGGTTCTTGGCTTCGGGAAAGGATCCTAAACCTCTGATGGCCTGTACCCCCCAATAAATAAATAAATAAATAAATAAAAGACTATATGGGAAAGGCTGATAAACTGGTATTGATTTTCACAGATCACCCTTGTCAAAAGGATTTACTGATGTGTCGATGTGTGTTGTCAAGAGGATCATAGCAGGATGGCTTGAAGGATTTATAAGAAATCTACAGGCTTTAATACACTTGGCGGTAAATAACTAACAAGTACTGCCCGTATTGATTCTTGTCATGTGGTCAATGCAATCTTTAGCCCACTAATTGTCAGTATTGACAAACAGTTCATGATCTAAATGAGCTGCTGGACATCCGTTAGGCGTGGGGCGCTGGCAGGGCTGTTCTCCCTGCTGTTCTCAGTCTGTCGCTTATGGGGCAGCCTCGGAGGAAAGATGCAGAGGGGAGCCCAGCCCGGGGCACTTCACTCTTCCTTGCTGTCAACTGTTACCGTGATGAAGAGAGAGGGCACTGTGCAAGCCAGCACCTAGCTCCAGGACACACTGACAGGAATCTCCTACAGGGAAGCTGACCACAAATGTCTCTTCCTAGAAGAGACCTCCCAAGTCACAGCACCCCAGGGGATGCTACAACTCAGGCTCTCCAATCACTCCTTATATTAACAAGTCCCTCCTTATCCATCATGAGTGGATACATTTGTCCGTTTACCTATTATGGGATGGCTAAAGCTCTGTTTTCCAACTGTACATGTATTGCTTAAAGTTGGGGAAAAGATAAGTTGAGCGGTTATGCATCATATTTGACAGGATGATAAACATTGACATGGATGAATGGCTTAGTGGTAGAGTGTTTGCCTAGTGTGAAAGAGGTTCTGGGCTTGATCCTCAGCACAGGAAAGAGGGGGTGGGCGGAGAGGGGAAGAGACAGAGATAATAAAGCTTTGCATACATTCTAGGAACCTTACAATAGAAGGTCCAAGCAGCTCATGAACGCTACTGCCTTCCCCAAACAAGAGTTGAATTGAGGCTCAAATTCCAGTCCCATCACTTTTAGAAGTGAGAGCCCACCCTGCCTGTGCCCATCAACTCATTCTTAGTACAAAAAGAACCTGTTACTGCACGGATTTGGTGAAAGGACTTAGCAAATTCACCATGGCACGTGCATCTGTTATAAGAAAGTCACAATCTTCCAGAATTTGTCACTTCCTTTTTTTCCCCTCCTTCTGTCTGCAAACATTTACTGAGCACTAACCAGGAGGCAAGTGTGGTCCATGATTATGTTTCATGGTTGATCCACATCCAACCACCAAGGAAAGTGCCTCACCACAGCTGTCCAGTTAATGTTTTTGAAAAGATTGATTGGGGTTCTCTCCACCCAGTGGACCACCCTTTAGATCAACCCACTATATTGTTTTAATAGAACATCCAAATATTGTTATTGGCTATTCTATTAGTCTCAGTGGAGTACTCATTAAATCTGAAATAAATCTTTAGATAAAGGGTGTGTGCCAGAACAGTTTTTATACAATGATCATTCAAAATCTGTTATAATCTGGAATTATGTCACATTTGGCTACCCTCTATTCTTGCATAAATGCTTATTGTCTCTCCTCCTAAGCATTCTGGATGAATTTAGCAGAATAACTGAGTTCTTATCACAGTAGGGACATATCAACCTGTTAGCCGTGTCTAATGTTTCCATAAAGCCTTCTGTTCTCAGCTGGGGAGGGAAACTATAAAAATCAGTTTCTAAATGTAGCTAGGAAGAATAAAGGAGAGCACACATGCGTTCACTTATCTTTGAAAACATCTTAAAATTGGAAGCCACACTATAGAGACACAAAGATGATGTCACTCTCTTAGTTAATAAAATTAAGCGAGGTTCTCCACTGGCTTCTGGAAACCGCTCTAAATATCTTTAGGAATTACTTTCCTCCTGAAGCCTGCCCCATCACACCTCCATCTTTTTCTTGCTAACAGAGAACTTTGGAATTACTACAAGCCACCTTAAGCTCTGTCCTCTGGATGAAGGCTTCCAGTCCCATTTTTTATAACTTCTCACCATCTTTTCTGATAATTGAGGTTTAGCAGGTTGACATCAGCAAAGCACCTAGCCTGGGTATCTAGAGACTGTGACTGACATTCCGTTGTCAGAGATGTGGCTTCTCTCGGAAGTGACATTCTGTCTGATCTTACAAATGCCTCCAATGTTCAATTATCACCAGCCATTTGGGTGAGTGACAAGATATCAAGGGGAAATTCTTTCCAGATCACTTCCTTTCCTCTCCGTTCTTTTCTCTCTTAACATAGGAAAGACTACATTATCTTTACCATGGTGGTTAGCTAGCTTTTTAACACAGGATTGCTTGGTTTGTTCCCCCAAAGTCCGTCAGATCTTCCACCTTCTAGGGAAGTCCTTTCTTCTTTGATGCAGTGTTTAATCACTTTGGAGGTGGGAGTGCATGATCGTGTGTGTGTGTGTGTGTGTGTGTGTGTGTGTGTGTGTGTGTGTGTGTGTGTGTGTACATACTGCATCCTGTGTGTTTTGTCAGGAGTTAGCCAAGTTTATTTTTGTTGTGAAACAGAATATCTTTTTGTTTGTTTGTTTTTGTTTTTTTTTTTCAAGACAGGGTTTCTCTGTGTAGTTTTGGTGCCTGTCCTGGATCTCTCTCTGTCGACCAGACTGGCCTTCAACTCATGGAGATCCACCTGGCTCTGCCTCCTGAGTACTGGGATTAAAGGCGTGCGCTACCGCCACCCGGCTGAAACAGAATATCATACTGGGACCTGGTACTCACTGATTCAGCTAGTCTGAATGACTAGTAAACTCTATGGATGCTCCTGTTTCTGCTCCCTAGTGATGGGATTACAAGCATATGCTGCCAGGTCTAGCCTATATGTGGGTGCTGGGGTTCGAACTCAGGTCCTTGTGCTTGTATAGCAGGCACTTGGCCTCACCAACTGAGCTGTCTCTGTAGCCCCAGGGTTTAATCTCTTGCACACCTACAGCACTAACCTTCAAGAAGAAAACAAGAGTAAAACTTGACATTGGAATCAATAGCTGTGATAGATAATTAGATAACAGTAAATACAAATACTGTATAAATAGATTTCTGTTTCAATTAAAGAAGTAACAACTGTTCTGAAGACTAGCTTAGGAAAATAAGTTTATTGCAAGCTAGGTTCGGAAAGATTAATTAAAGAGAACAAGAGGATAAAAATAGTGTATCCCATTATTATGAAAATGTAGTACCATAATTGTATTTACCAGAAGCTTTCTTTCAAATATTGTGCCAACATTTCTTCATTAATCTTGATAACTTTGCAAGAAAGTAAAGGAGCAAAAATGATTGTTTAAATATCATCAATGGGCCCTCTTAAGGAAAATCTGTCTCCAAGATTGAAGGTGCATTCTAATAATGAACTGGTCCTGGGTTAATTGTATTAAAAAGAAACACAATACATGGTCTTAAGATTTTCAATGTGAGTCAAGAATTTTGTATGAGAGTTGCTCATGGTAGTGCCTGCCTTTAATCCCAGTACTCAGGAAGTAGAGGCAGGCAGATCTCTGAGTTCAAGGCCAGCCTGGTCTATAGAGTGAATTCCAGGAAGCCAGGGCTGCCCAGGGAAATCAAAACCAAAAAACAAACAAACAACAACAACAGCAAAATGTTTTTTCTCTGATCCTCAATCAATAAAATCTCAGTATAAAAGGAAACGATAAAGTATAGAACATGGAGAATGTTTTTAATGACAGGCATTTCTGATGCATGTGTGTGTCTCAGTTTACTTATGTGTATAACAGAAATGCATGTAGCAATTAAGATGCAGGGTGACTGTAAGGATTAAACCAGTTATATCTAGAAAGAGGCTTAGAAGAGAGCCCAGTGCACAGAGAACACTCAGTAAATGATTCCCAAGATGATGATGGTTACCATCAAGACACACTGTGATAAAAGTAAGCTTCCTTCCCATTTTCTCTAGAATCTCAACACTCAGAGGAAGGAGGGGCCTTTCAAGCATGCTTCAAACACCTGCACAGAGGTCCTTTAAATCACCCAACACCTACAAAAGACTACTCTGAACTCATCGTGAACATAGCACTCTACATTAACCCAGAACCTGTTATTTCCAAAGGATGGTTATGTGTGCTATCCTCAGCAAGCTTTCCCACCACCTCGTGAGGCCTAGAACTTAAAGTGAGCAGAATCATTGAGATGACGCAGCAGGTACAGGCACTTATTGTCAATCCTGGTGACTTGAATTCAATCCCCGGAGTCCCCATGGCAAGAGAAAACTGACTCCAGCAAGGTATCCTCTGACCTTGACAAATATCCTGTAAGACACACACACACACACACACACACACACACACACACACACACACACACACACACACACACACACTGAATAAATAGATAAATAAATACATGTAAAAACATGAAGTTGTCAAGTTGAGTAATTGAGAGAATGGAAGGCCAAACAGAATAAGTGATATACTTAATTTAAGGTCATTGGCAAGTTAGAGACGAAGAAAAATTCAATTTCTTTTTATTTTCAATGGATTTCTATGTATACTTTTTTTGGCTTGTACTATTTTATTTTATTATTCCATTGACTACCCACATTGATTTCATCTTCCCAAGACCACCTTGATTTTCCTTTGGAAACATTACTTGCTATGTAGAAGGTGCCCGGGGAGTGGGAGGGTCTACCAAGCCACTTTGGAAGAGGGAACTTGTGGACTACCCTTTCAGCTCTTTCCTGTCTCTGGGTGGCCTACACCAATAGACTAATCTTGACTCGGAGACTCAGAGAGAGGAACTCTTTCTTTAATCACTTTGAATCTTAACTAGCAAGAACCAGCTTGGGAGGAAGAGTGGCTTCCATCCAGTGTCTGCATTCCAATGAGATGGGGTGGGGTGTCATTTCTCAGCTAACAGCTCCCCTTCTAATTCCCTCCAGCCCGAGTCCTCAACTTCCCTGCCCGTTCTTGCACACCTCCTGGAGCCCTCCAATTGGCTTAACTTGCATGGTCTTTTCGGCTGGGCAGAAGCCCAAGCTGATGCAGCACAGCTGTGAGTTCTTCCTTAGTTTTCAATATAATCAGGGCGGAAACAAAACAAAGCAAAACCAGTAAGCACTTATTAATTTTTTTAAAGATACAATGAAATGCTACCATCCAGAGTTCAAGTGATATGATGAGCATGAGATAAAATATGGGCACTCCTTGGATCCTGAAAAATGAGCACAGTTGCAAGCCATCTCTTCAAAACTCACAGACTCTAATGCCGACGTGAAGATCCAAGGCTTTCTCCAAAAGCAAATGCAAATTAACTTGAGGAGGTAATGCTCAATTAATGGAAGAGAATTTGAAGAACTATCCTCTATATATTTCAGTCACTTAAATAGGTTATTCAGCCTGTGTTCATATCAGCCCCGACAATTCTCCCAGAGCAGGAGAGCATGCACTTTAATAAGCGCCTGTAGTTTTGCAAAACACAGTAGCATTTTCACTGCAGTCATGAGGTTTATTATCAGAATGGCTGTGTAAAATCCTCCTGGGTATAGAAGAGGATGTTCCAGCTGAGAGTTAAGACCACCGCGCTGGTCAGTTCCCTCACTTGAGATTGAGAACTCTCCTTCACACTGCTGCTGTGATGAGTGACATTAGCATGGGATGGAGAATGGAGGGGGAGGGCAGGACACAGGGGAGCCTCAGTGAATTCCAACCTTCACTCAGCCTTACACCATTCACCAAATATCAATGGAGTACTCCGAGGTCTTATAGGAAGCTAGATAGAATAAATTCAAAACATTCCTAAGGTTATACAGCCTCTATAGAAATCTAATACCCTTTCCAATGGAACTGCCACTTTTTCAATGGACTGCTTTGTCAGATTCTCTTATCACTCAGTTTGTACAGGAGAGAGTCTCCGCCTTTCCTATTGTTCTCTTCTTGCCTCTGTAACTCATTCTTCAAGAACTAAACCAAGATCACCACAGCAGGAAAGAACCCATTTTAGAAGTCCTCAATAGTAGATCCAGTTACCGCTCTCATAGGTCCCTTCACTTTTCCTTTATGACAATACTGTGATTATCATTTGGCATAATTATTTGATAAATTATTATTGCCCATATTGGGCTAAAAACCCTTAGAAGAACCATGAGCCTGTAGCTATTTCTCTGTTTTATCTTCCTTTAATAAAAATAAAAGAATAAAATCATTTTCTAATGTTTGGTATTTAAATCTTACTTCCACTGACTATGCACGTGGCTTCCCCACATAGAGATAACAATAATATTAATACATTTTACATGCTAACACATCATACACACACATACTTCAGATATCAACTCACTCATTTTTCCCAACTTCAAAAATGCCTTTAACATGGATCATGCTTTTTTAGTTATGGCATGATATTTAGCTCTCATTCTTCATGAGCTTCCATTTTTGACCTTCGTAGCAAGAGAGAGCAATCAAACATGGGTTTTGAATACACAAAATATGCAGCTGGAGAGATGGGTCAGCAGTTACAAACACTCACTGCTTTGCTACAGAATGACAGTTTGGTTCCCAACACTCGAGTTGGATGGTTCACAACCACCTTTAACTCCATCTTGAGGGGATCTGATGTCCCCTTCTGGATTCCATGGACAACTGTGCTCACACATGCACAGGCACACACATACACAAATATGTCCAAATATATACCCAATATGTAAGTAGAGTTTGTGGGGGTTTCTTCTTATATGTGCAATCTCAACATTCTTTTTCTACCTTGCATTTTTATTATCCACACTGTCATTATTACATACATTATGCTTAGTAGAAAAATTAACTACCTCAGTTGCTTAAAATCTATGCCTTGAAATTGTGCCAATTCTTAGAACCCAAATCTATATGGCTTGTTGTCAGTGTATATTGCCAACAAGATTGTGTTCTCCATTTAAGGAGGTACAAGCCTATTTGTCTGGGGGGGACCCATTTTTGAGCATGTAACAAACTCTCAGTAAATATTGGTCCAAGTAAAAGGCTTTAAAATTTTTTATGGTGGAGGAAGATTGGCATACTCATGGCTCTAATCTAAATTTTGAAATTGACTGCTTTTAATCTTATGATTTCATTTCCTTCTCGGTTCACCTACCTACTCTTTCCTGATAGAGAGATGCAATCCTTGTTGTCCCCTGTCTCCTACATGATTTAATGTCACAGATATGATTAATGTGCTACTCAACCTCCTGCTTGTATCGCTAATCACAGTGTTAAAGGAGAGTGGACTGGTGGACTCGCTACTAAGTGCCATTCCAGCAAATGTTATGTCTCCCTGTCCTTGTTTTCTTTGTGTCTTTTAGGACCTGTGGAGCTATTCCAATTCAAGCTAATTTTGCAAGGCAGAGTTGAAGAGACTAGATGATGCAAGGTGAAGCACTGCTCCCAATATTAGTCCCTGGGCTTATAATTAATGTTCATAAACAAAACTATATATTTCCTTACTCTAGAATTGCAACCCCAAGCTCCATCTACATGCAAAGTCCCACTCCAAGTACTCTCCATATGCCTGCACTGATACCAGCTTTTTAAAATCCCAGAAGTGGTAATGTTTATCATCATTCCCTTTTCCTTGTAGTGGAGAAACCACAGAGATTAACCAACTAGCCAAAGGATCAACTGAAGTGGTTTTCATCTGGAGTTTCTACTTTAGCTCTAGGTATCTGCTTACATGAACTCTGTGTAGCAATCAAAGTGCTCTGACGTTCGGCTGTTGCATTTTAAAACTCCCCTAGAATATGTCACCACAAGGGACAGCCATGCTCTGTGACGGTGTCAGAGGCTTGATGCTGAGTTTCTGTTCTACTAAACATCCCAGTGTTCAGCTGACCACCGTGAGCTTTACTCACATCTCACCACTATAGGGAACAGCTGGAAGGCTGGTCTCCACTGAGACCTTCTCTCTGTCTGCAGAGTCCTGGGGCCTCTGCACAGGCCAACTTGACAAGGAAGCAAGGTCAGGTCTGAGGCTGATAACCGTGCCATTTTGCAGTAGCTTCACGGTCCATGCAGTGACAGGCGAGCAGAACACAGACAAGGAAGCAGACCTTGCTCAAAGTGGGATGACTGCTCAGGAATCTGTGAGCATCTTCTCTGCCACATCAAGCACTGCAGAAAATGACAGCCTCAGAAAGGCAGCAGAGTCACGATACAGGGTCTTATTTACTTACTCGGGGTGGGGCATGTGTGTATGCGTATGTGTGCAGAAGTCCGAGTGTCATGGCTCCAGTGTGGAAGGCAGACAACTTGTAGGAGTTCATTATCTCCTTCCACCATGTGGGTCCCAGAGACTGAATTCTGGTGGTCAGGCTTGGAGGCAAGGCCCTTAACCTGCTGAACCATGTTGCTGGACCCAAGAGTCTTACTTATTTTGGTGTGTGTGTGTGTGTGTGTGTGTGTGTGTGTGTGTGCGCGCGCGCGCGCGTGTGTGTGCGTGTTGCTGTTGTTGTTGTTGTTATTGTTACTGTTAAAGTTAGCATTGTTGTTGCTATTCTGTTAGACATGAAGGTAGAGGGGCGAGAACATTGGCTCTCTACCTTCCTAATGCTGAGACCTTTTAATACAGTTCCTCTTGTTGTGGTGACCCCCTAACCATAAAATTACTTTGTTGCTACTTCCTAACTGTAATATTGCTACTGTCATGAGCTGTAATGTAAATATCTGATATGCAGCTGCCAAGGGGTCCCAACCCACAGGTTGAAAGCCTCTAAGATAGAGCCAGGCCTCAGTGGTTAATAACACCCACTTTTTTCAGAAGATTTAGGTTTGGTTCCCAACACTCACAACCACCTGTAACTCCAGTTCCAAGGGATCTGATCTTAAGAATGCCTTGCATGCATGTGGTGCACATAAACTCACCCAGGCAAAAGCACACACAAATACATAAAAATTAAATAACTATTAAAAATAAAATTTAAAAAGAAAGTAAGGTAGAAGAACCAGAATCTCAAATTCTGTAGGGCATTTTGACCCCTGTCTCCAGGATAGGGTCACAGGACTGGGCCATGCTCACTTTGCCAAGGAAGGAAGCCCCTCCATGGACAATGAGGGACCAAAGCTGAGAGGAGTGAGGGGACTTTTCCATAGGAGAAGTTGTGCTCAATCCTAACAAGAAGCTTGTACATTTTTTTTCTATTTGACTAAACTATAGTGTCTCCTTCTGATTTTATAGAGGATTGGTCAGAAGACAGGTAACACTAATTTAATCAGCACATGCAGTTCCAAGATAGTTAGTCCCCCCTTGGCATGGGTCCCTGATGACTCATGGTTCATTTAGTAAACCATGATGGCCACGGTGGCACAGAGAAGGAATCTCTGAAGAAAGGAAATGGGAGCTGAGACCTGAGCAGCAGGAAGGAGTCAGACCCAGGCCAAGCTCTCGCTCTCTCTCTCTCTCTCTCTCTCTCTCTCTCTCTCTCTCTCTCTCTCCCCCTTGGACTCCTGCTTTGCAACTGGGGCCAGATTAGTGTTTTTCAAACTGTGTCTAAAAATCAACTTGCAAAGACATGATTGACATTTTGAAACAGAGCAGTACAAGAGAGCCAGTGGAGTCCATCCCATGAAGAAGGGGAGCACTTTCTGTGACTCCTTCGTCTCAGATGTGGTCTCAGTACATTTTCATGTGCACACACATGTCTGCCTTTATAAGAAGTGTCATAGAATGCATATCTCCACAAGTGAGTATCATAGAAGAAATAAAAGTCACTAGGTAGGGCGACTTTATCTGTATATGTTTCTCAAGCTGAAGAGATGTGATTGGTAGATGGAGAGTGACTTCTGCAGCAAGTTTATACAAAATAGTTCTTTAATCATGATCCAGAAGAAAAGGATTCTTATGTTGTATCCTGCATAATTGTCGGCTCATAGGCTCTTATTCTATCATGGGAAACATTTGACACTAACGGATAAATTTGGTCAAATGAAAACCTTCCTTGACCCTCAACTTCCTGCCTTCGGGGGGAAAGAATCAGCCAGAAAATGTCCCCATGACTCGACTCAGTTCAGCCATTCTGTATTCATTTGAAGTAGTATTTTTTAAAATGAAAGTTTTAAACAGCATTATGGCTGTTCTTTCAATTTGACATGTAACATGAGCAATTCTTATTTTGTTAAATGTAATGATGTCTAGAAATTAATTGTCAAGAGCATATCTTAAAATACAAATGTGATCAGTATTCTATCAATGAGAAATGAATCCAGAGGACAACATCTGCAAAACTAAAGAGGTGATTTGGGGACACAGGATAACTTTGGGACTAGATGTGGTGAGGGAACCTAGAGTTCCCTTTGCATTGGGGAAATTTTGCAGAATTCCATGATTCCAGTGGTTTGCATATTGACTAAGCATTTGGAAGTACTGAATCAACATGACTTGTGGATGAACTTGTCTCTCTGCTCCTCCAGAGGCTGGTCAGAATTGGGATCCTATCATTTTTCAATTCTCAGGAAGATATAGATATAGTGTGTGTGTGTGTGTGTGTGTGTGTGTGTGTGTGTGTGTGTGTGTGTGCTATTAATTTCTAAACATTTAGGGAACTGATCCCTTTTACATAAGTAATAATAAATAAATGAATAGCAAATAAAGAATAAAATTCAAAAATGAACCTTTGGGAAAAATGTATTATTTCCTAAAATATTAGAAATGAAGTAACCACATACTATCTTATATAGTTTTTAAGCTTTTCTGAATGTGATTTTTGTACAGTCATAGAGGCCCCTTAGTGTTTTAAAACCACTCTTCAGAAGGTCAGGAATTAAGGCACAAGTCTGTTATCTCAGCACTGTATAGATGGAGGCACAGGACTCGAGAGTTCAAGGCCACTCATCTTTGACTACACATAGACTTCAAGCCTCGTCTGGGCCATATGAGACCTGAAGAAAATGACTATTGATTATATTGTATCGGGCATAATTATTGAACATAAGAGAATTTTTCTAAAACTATAATAATGATGATAGTAATGAATAAAAGCAGGCATGTGTGCATGTGTGTGCGTGCATGTGTGCGTGTGTGCGTGCGTGTGTGTGTGTGTGTGTGTGTGTGTGTGTTGAACTTAGTGTATCACATGCTAGACAAGTACTCTACCACTGAGTTATATCTCCAGTCCTAAAAGAAAGTTTTAATAATTCATTAATTCAAAAATATGTCTTGGCTGCCTACTTAGCGTGGTGAACTAGACGAGGTTCCCTGGAGTTTACGGTTTAGCTGGAGAGGAAGAAGGACAAGCAAACAAACAAGGGGATGAGACTGCTGTGCATTGTGATAAGTGCCACAAGGGGAAAAAGCAGTCAGCGGTGACTTCAGGGGCACAGGTCAAGGGAACCTCTGAGGAAGTGACATTTGCACTGAGATCTGAATGGCAGGAAGGAGTCAGCCTGTGCAAACTTGCAGGCTGGGCTTTTCTGTGGGGAACCTGGAGGGCAGAGACCTCCAGAGGAAACAGGCTGGCCTATTCTGACCGGCAGTGGGAAGATACAGACTGGGGACTTTCACGTCCCTGGCGTTCCTGTCCTTGTGAATTGTGCTTCCTTCGTTTAACAGCTTGCTCCTCTTCCCTCTGGTTTAAAATGTTAAGGAAAGGGAGAATTGAAGTAAATTTATGGGTTTTTTTTCTGCATGATATGTACCCAAATTTCTGGATAGTGCTGCTCTTTAATTTTTTTTGACCTGTGAATAAAGTGTATATGTGTTGGCGCGCGCGCACGCGCGCGTGTGTGTGTGTGTGTGTGTGTGTGTGTGTGTGTGCGCGCGTGTGCGCGCGCCCACGCATATGGAAGCCAAAGGTCTACTTGAGGAGTCTTCCACCACTGCTCCCACCTTATCTTTTTGAAATGAGCCCAGCATTCAATGCTTGGCTAGCCTGGTTTGCCACTCAGTGCTGGAATCCTCCTCTCGCCTCCAAATCCTAGCATTGTAGACCTGTGCACCTGTAGTAGTTTTACTACATGGGGCTAGGAATCTAAATGGGTCCTCAAGTTTGTATAGCAGGCACTTTGCTCACTGAACCGTCTCTCCAGCTCTTACATTTTATTATTTAAGTTACAGATCAAAACGTTTTAGTAAAAATTTTTTTTCATTTGGTTAGTGAAGGGATTTCGGTCCATCTCCCCCTTGATCTTGATTTTTCTCAATGCAGAATTCCCATCTGCAGTGATCTTGTCACATGCTAAATATTTACAGGCATTTGTTTTCACTTCTGTATCTCCCTGAGATGATTTTCAGTGTGCACACTAATCATCAAGTGCTTTACAGCTGTAAAAGGAAAAGTCACACTTTTATCTGTAGAGAATGTGCAAAATGGGAGATGTCATCCAAAACACTTTACTTTCTCTGCACCTTCCTGTGTTTTCCACTCCACCGTAGGCATTGTGGAGTTCAGGTCATTTCTGAAGACATTGAAGGTTCGGGTTAATTATGGCAGAGGGGTTAGATTTAGTTATTCTGAGGGGTTCAGGAAAATGTTCCCCTATCATGAGGTCTGTTTTATCTCCTTTTCTTTTTCTTTCTTTTTTTTCACCCCTTTTCCAAAAGGGCTAAAAAGAGACTGCAGTCTTTAAAGCCATTGGCCTTTCATGTGGAATATTTGAACTTTACTCTTGGTGCCTAAAAAGTGGAAACAATTTTAACATTTAAAAATATGTGGCCCGAACAGAGTGTCACTCTGTGGTAGATTACTTGCATAGCATGCAAGAGGCTGTGTCTCATCCTCAGCACCAACACAGAAAAGAAAAGAAAACAGACCAGAATTCCTAAGGGAAAACCTTGGGCAAAACACCCAAGTTCTCTGAGTCTCATTTTCCTCCGTAGACGGTGTGGCCTCTGTGACTAAATAATGGAATGCCGAGTGAGCTGTGAGGAAAGAATTTTGTAGTTCAGATCAGTTCGCTCAGCCTGGCATGTTCCTGGTCATGTTTTTCACCTGAGAAACAGCCAATGTGCTTTCAGAAAAGTTGGCGTTGGCCCCAGAGAGACCATACCAAGCTTAGCTGGGTTACTTCAGGGTTGATGACTATGAGGTCTCATTGTAGAGCAAGGATCAAAGGAACACTGAATAGTACTACAAGGAAGGTTAAACTGGATAGAGTGCACCTGTCCATGAACAGTTGAGCTGCTGTGTCCTGAATACTCATGACCAGTTTACAAGAGATGTCACTGATCTGAGGTAGGCAGGTTAACATTGGTTAAAGTACATGGAGCGTAGTCTGTTGGCTGGGAACTTTGCACCTCCACTTATACAAAAACAAACAACAAAAATCCAGGCGGAGCATTCATGTCAGATCCAGAGACAAAGCATATCAGCTGGTTACTGGGAGAGTACTTTAAGTGAGACACATCTTCAAGACCTTCTAGAACTTTCTTTTAGGTCTCATTTTAAATATTTCCTCTCAAGGCATCATCCAGCATCTGATGGGAGCAGATATGGAGACCCACAGCCAAACACTAGGCAGAACCAGGGGAACCCCAGCAGAAAAAGGGAAGGAAGGATTGCAGGAGCCAGAGGGGTTGAGGACAAATATAAGAACACAGGCACAGAATCAACGAAGCAGGGCTCACAGGTGCTCACAGAGAGTGAAGTGACAATCACCTCTATGCGTCTGAGCTAGGTCCTCCGTCTATACATTATGATTGTGTAGCTGGGCGTTCTTGTGGGATTCCTAACAATGGGAGTGGGTATGTCTCTGATTCCTTTGCCTCCTCTTGGGATCCTTTTCACCTACTGGGTTGCCTCATCCAGCCTTGATATGAGGGTTTGTGCCTAGTGCTGTAACTCGTCATGGCATGTTAGGTTGATATCCCTGGAAGGCCTGTCTTTTTCTGAAGGGAAACAGAAGAGGAGTGGATCTGGGGGAAAAGGGAAGTGACGGGGAGGACTGGAAAGAGTGGAAACCGCAGTCAGGATGCAATGTATAAGAGAAGAATAAAAAAAAATCCTCTCAGGAGCCTTGTCTCCATGTACCTTCTATATCATGTTGGTTCTGTCTCATCTATGCTCACCTATTAATAACCAGAATTTTTGAATACATGCTATATGACAGGCCATAACCAACACATGTCACATATGCTAGCTCATTGCATCTTCACAGCTGCCCAATCATACAGGTGTTGATGTTTTTCTCTGGGTCACACTGCTAATGGTGTCAGGGGTGGCCAATATCATAGCCTGTCAGGCTAGCGGCCTTGCAAACAGCCCTAGAGATGTGCACTGAGTTATCATGTCCTGCACTGCCTACCAGGACTCAACCCATTCAATCCAAGCCCCCCATTGCCAGTCTTCCTGAGCAACTGAGCTCCACTAGGTGAGGACCATACCCCATTCAGTACCATCCTCCCGATGTCTCTGCCAATTGCCACAGAGTGTGATACATGCAAGTGGACAAAATATCTGGTAGGGGCTATTTCCCAGCCTTCATTTTAAGATCAGAAATGGGAGGCTAGGGTTAGTGGCCAGCCCAATGGTCGATGCTGGTAAGTATGGAGGTGTCTTTTTGTGCATAAGCAAGCTTCTTTCAGTGATTGTTTTATTGTTTACCATCTTGCTTCTTCATCAACATCTCTCTGAAATCATAGCCCCCACATCTGTCCCCAGCCAGGTCTTAAATTCATTTTTCCTGAACTGATTTAAGTCTTCAATAAGAGGAGAGTATTTATTAAATACACAATAAGATAAAAGGAAGAAATGAAAGAAATAAGGGAGGGAAGAAGGAAGGAAGGAAAGAAGGAAGGAAGGAAAGAAAGAAAAAAGGAAGATTAAATACAAACCACCTAGACAGAAAGTCAAACCTAGAAACATAGACACAGGGAGCTACTATCCAGAGCAGAGATGAAGCCTGTACCAGTCTTCATAATTACCTCTTTGACTGGGACTCCACAGAGCCACACCTTTGAACTGAACAAGAAAAACAAATAAATAAATAAGCCTCTCTGCTGATTAGCAAGGTATTGCAGCTGCCGAGCAAGCCTCTGCTGCCGAACTTCCTGTCCTATCATCATTCCTGATGTTTGTTTCTTCTCCCAGCCGAGATGAAGAGAAAACTGAATTGTGCTTCTAGTGTACAATCTTACCTAATTATGCCAGCTGATCACTTAAAAGTAATGTTTGCACACAGACCGGGAACATGCTTACAAGAACCAGCTGCTTGATAAAGGCTATAAGCAAGGATTTGATTCCTTTTCAAAGGAGTGTTAACTATTTACATCTATTTTTAAACACGGCGCAGCACAACATGAGTGACTGCGAAGTGATGCCGCCATGCTCTAGTTCCACAGAGGAGAGCATATTTGGAAATAGAGGTATATTTCAATGTGTAGAAAGGACTGCCCTGCCTCTCACTGCTCTGGGATATCCTTCTGAGGAAAGGAATGCTATTGTCCCTTGGTTTTAGACACAAATGAAAGATGACCTCAGAATAAGTGGAAAGATTGTATTGATTGTATTTATACTTGTGTGTGATTGAATTGCACGTGTGCGTGTGTCCACGAGTGCTTTTCTGTAAAGCAGAATGGTCTAAATTGAATATAATTAGCTTTTAGATTTGGGATACTTAGTACACCATGCTCTACCAAGGTTCATGCATTAACCAATTTATTTCCTAGGTGGGATGGGTAATATGACCTACTTGACAGGATCTAGAATCACCCAGGAGATAAACCTCTGGGCATGTCTTTGAATTTCTAGACTAGATTAATTGAGGCCAGAAGACCCACCCTAACCGCAGGGAGCACCATTCCAGGGGCTGTGCTCCCAGATTGAACCAACATGAGAAAACGCCCGGCACCAGCACTTACCTCTCTCTGCTCTCCCACTTCAAATGCAATGCTACCAACTGCCTCAAGCTCCTGCCACCACGAGGGACTGTACCCCGGAACTGTGAGCCAAAAACCAACCAAACAAATATCCTTCCTTCTTCGAGTTGCTTTGTCAGACATTTTGTCCTGGCCATGAGGACAGTAAGTAATGTGCTGGGCTACTGGGCTGAATGAATGAGATAATACACATGAAAGTTGAGTCCATGCTTTGCAAAACTCAGATAAGCTGTGAACAATGACTGACAAATATTCAGTGATACCAGATGCTAGCATCTATCCCAGCATCGTCTCATTAAATACACACACACACACACACACACACACACACACACACACACACACACACACGACACTAAGTATAACCACCACAGTTTTTGTTACACCTGACAGCATTAAGTTTCTCTGTTCAAGGTATGAACCTTTCTAAACCTGTGTAATCTCAGTTTTGTCAGAGCCCTAAAGTCTGTGGGTCGCCTTTCCTTTCGCTCTCCACGTATTCTATGGCCAAGTTTATGTGTTCTTCACGCATGGAATTTCTGAGGCATCTATTCACAGCACAGGTACGCATCTGTGCATGTAAGACCAGCAGGGGTTTTATTTAAGAGAGTAAATGACATCTGGGTGACAACTATGTCTAGGAGTGAATCTGGGCACTTGGGAAAAAAAAGTAAATGAGACAGTGAGCATTTCTGTTTGCTTAGGCGACATGGAGGAGAGAGAAAATAAGGAAACCATCCTATCTTGGTGTCATAGGTACTATTGGTACAGAAGTGGTTCTTCACATGTGATAAGTACTGTGTGTCAGGGGTATACAGGATGACAGAGAAGTGAATGTTGTGCTCCTGACTGCAGATAGGACGTTCAGAGAAGGCAGACTTCCTGGAAGAGGTGTCTGTAGTGAAATTCTCTGAAGGATGTGAACTTAACTGGCAGATGACTCAGGAATGATACTACAGAAAACAAGTAGATACACATTTTACAGTATAGTGAGACTTTTTAAGGACATAGAATAAAAAATTGTTATTTTTCTTAAGTATGACTCCTCACCATGGCTTATATGTTTAAAGATGCTTAGGCCATTTACCAAGTGAGGAGATAAACCAAGAAGAGATAATAGCAAAAATTGTAACCTGGGGACAGAAATACAGTTTAGATTAGTGGTCCAGAGCATGAGATACAAAATGTCTGCTCTTGCATTCCTAAGGAAAACACAGAAGCAAGAGCATCTATTAATCACATCCAATCTGTGACTCACACGGGTCTGTGAGTAAATGCATGCTACCCCAAAACACCTGCAAGATTTGAGGGTGAATAGAAGGCCTCCTTTTTGTAGGATTCAAAGATGGCATGTGTTTTGGGTTTGATTCTGTATCCATAGTGAGAGGCAGGACCAAAATTCATCACATGTAAGGGCAACATCACTATGATATCTAGTTTGTCTTGGGATGGCGCTTATTCATTGGTCTGTGTATTCACTGATACTTTCCAAGCACATAAAATATTGATTATTTTTAAGTGGTTGGGAATGAGGGTGTGTTATGAATGAATTGATTGCTATTTTTTCTTTACTGAGCTCACGGTAATAATGGTTGTTGCAGCCAAAGCAGTCAGTAAGAGGGACCTTGGTGCAGCAAGCCTGTAACCCCAGCTAGTGAGGAGTCTGAGGCAAGAGGATCATAGTTTGAGACTTATCTGTATAGCAACACCCCATCTCAAAATTTAAAAAAAAAAGTAAAGAGGTGAGGATGAAGTTTCTTGGTAGATTGCTACTCTGGCATATGCAAAAATCCTGGGTTCAACTCCAGAATTGAAAAAAAAAGCCAGGAGGTAGCACATGCCTTTAATTCCATCACTCAGGAGGCAGAGGCAGGTGGTTATCTATGAGTTCAGGGCTGGCATGGTCTACAGAGTGAGTTCCAGGACAGTCAAGGCTACACAGTGAAAGCCTGTCTTGAAAAACCAAACCAAACCAAAGAACCTCTCAAGTATAACAGAAAGCCTGAATCCTGTGCTGGACAGTTCTAGGCAATGGATTTTACCCTCAGTGGTCAGTCATCTCACATCTACATTCAGGGGCCATCATGGGAAGTAAACAATATATGAGGTGCTAGATACAGTCAACTAATTCCCATAGGTTTAATAAATAGTAATTACTTCTCCATTTTCAATAAAATGTCTAAATATAACTATAGCATCCCAAATAGTTATTAATCACTTATGAAAAGCATTCCATATGTGAAATCACATGCATGTATACAGTATAGATTACCACATATAATCTCATGTATATGCAAATCATTAATATCACTAATAATGATTTAGCCCTAATGTTCTATCAGTCTACCTAATCTAGATAATATATATAATTATATAATCTCTTTATGCATAATCTAGATAATATAATCTATAATTAGTTATAGATTATAACCTTCACTATAGATTAAATATAGAAATATGTAGATATAAGATAGAGATAATTATAGAGAGCTCTAACATTAAGGTTAAAAAACAATAGAGGCTAGAGAGATGGCTCAGTGCTTAAGAGCTTGTATTGCTCTTGTGGAGGACCTAAGCTAGGTTCATAGGCCTCATCTCAAGCTCTAGGGGGTCTGATGCCTTCTTCTGGTCTCTTCAGATACTCACACTTCTGTGCACATACCCACACATAGTCATAGATACATGCATATAATTTTAAAAGAAGCATAAAATCTTTAAAATCTGTAACAACATTCAGAGGATAATTTGAAAGACTGCTTCTTAAATCACACATTTACCCCTGAACTGAAACACATCTGAGCATATTCAGCTGCCATAGTTGCCTATCTCCAACCTTGCAGGTGGCCTTTACTTCAGGGTAAGCAAAAGCCAAAGAACAAAAATGAAGTTGGGCTTCCAAGCTGCTGGGCATGTCCAACAATGAAGTTGATATTCTCCTTCCCAGAGGCTCATCTGCATTTCTCATTTCCACAAATTCATAAATACAGAAACTTCTCCCCCCACAATATGAATATTCACCAGTAAACAGAAGAATTAGATTGTTATGCAAAAGACATTGTCTCTCTGGTGCATGGAAATTCCCTCGGCCTCACTCTGCTGAGCAAGGCTCCTCCTGCCCCAGGGTTCTGCAAGGCAGAATGCTTCAGTGTGGGTTTCTGACTACTGCTAAGCCTTAGTGCGCCTATTCATTGTGAAAAGGGCAAATTAGCTTCCTAAGCCTATGACTTTGATTTATAATTTATTATATTAGTCATTTTTCTCAGAATGCTCAAAAAATATGCTATCTTCAACATATTGAAATATTTTGGACCAAGAAAGAAGGAAGCTAAGAAAGCAGAAAGATAGGAGAGGTGAGGAGTAGAGGGGAGAGGAGAGGGGAGGGGCAGAGCAGGACAAAGGTACTGGGGTTTCAATGCAAGTGGGTGGAGTCTAGAGAGGCATCAAGACTACCATCTGAACTGCACCGACAAGGTGGGGAATTCAAGGTTGATTAAATCCTGAACCAGGCTTGATTGGTGCAGAGGTTCAATCATCATCATGGATCAGACACAGGGATGGAGTGGAAGATGCCCTGTAAGATTCTGGAGCCTGAAGGAAGCACAAAACAGACACACAGAAATTGTTTGGGATTTCTCACTTGCTATTCATCCTTGCCCTCTGCCATACTTTAAGGAATGCTCAGAAAACAAAAGAACTTCCCACAGCCACCAGCACCAAAATGCAAGGGTCCAGATCAGTTATGTTCCTCAGCTCTTTCCCAGCAGGCCCTGCTATTCCTCAGGAGAGGCTGCCCATGTAGGCAACTGGTGGCTGGAGTCTGCATTTGAGGCAAGTCAGAACAGCTGGCTGCAGGGTAAGATTATTAAACGGAAGCTGGAATTAGAAAAGGTAAGGGAAATTAGTATGAAGATGCATCTAAAAGATGCCATTTAGATGTTGCTCTAAAATATAATCAGAATTATCCTCCCATCCTTGGAAAGACAAGCAAAAATCTAGCAAACAACAACCAAAAAAACAAAATTGCTCAAGGATCTATGCAGAAGAGGAGATGGAAAGATTCTAAGAGTCAGAGGTGGTGGACGACTGAGGAAACAGTGTTTTTCAGTCACAACAGGACTGGCACATGTATGAACTCACAGAGACTGTGACAGCATGAATAAAACCTGCACAGGTTCAAACCAGATGAAATGCCAGTATGGAGACGGGAAGTGGGCACAATGTCCCATCCCTAACCAAGAAGCTGTTTTCAGTTGATAGCTGCTGTGAAAGGGAGAATCCGTTTTCTTCAACAAAGTGATGCAAAGACATTCAATTCAGTTCATAAGATTTGTTGCCCAGGGTGGGCTGGAGAGCTGGCTCAGTGGTTAGCAGTGCACACTGCTTCGCTGATCTCAGTTTGGTTCCCAGGACCCACGTTGGGTGGCTCACAACTGCCTGTGACTTCAACACCAGGCAGATCCAATGTTTCCGTAGGCACCTTCATGTATATGCACATACCCCCACACAAGCACACACATACACCACATACAGATAAGTGAAAGAAATCTTGGGGAAAAAAAAGGTTTACTATGAAAATCAATGTCAAAGGGGACTTATTTGTAGAAAAAAATTAAACATTCTCATACGCATGTACACATATCTGGGATGTGAGTGGATCATGAGAATGATCTGCTTGCAGTTGAATATTTACACTTTTGTCTGAAATGAAAAATCAGCGTTGTCTTGCTTTTCTCGTTTCAAGCTTCGGTACATGTGTCCAGGCCTTGGCAGTAGGCAGTGGGGAGCAGAGAGTTCCACAGGTGCACGGAGAGTCATGCAGAAGTCCTAAAGCTGTCAGCATTTGGGTCCCTGGCCAAATGACATGCCCTGGTCGGGCCACCTCTGGAGAGACCCTTTAGTGATTTTCCACGCTGTGATCTACTGCCACCCAGGGACAGGCACAGCTGTTCTCCCCTCTTGAGTTGCTGACAGGTTTTGTGTTCCCTGCCTCTTCTGGGATATTTCTCTTGCTCCACCAACTACTTCGCTGAGCAATTTCACTTGGATCCTATCTCAAACTTCCATTTCCTCCCCTGTCTCCAGAATGCCTCCCTCAGTTCCCTGTCCCCAGTCCTCTCTTTCCAGGAGTTCCACCTCAATGCTCCCAGTGTTCCCATCTTCTGATGGTATGACTTTCGCATCATCTGGAGACAGTGTGGTATCCAAACTTCCAATCGAAGCCCCTATCTGTCTACCGTCTTGCCGTATTTGCACACCCACACTTCCTTTACTGAAGAAGCCAGGCTGGTGAACTCAGTTTCTTTCCTGCCCCTTCTCTTCTCTATTGTCAGGGATTTGCTCACACTCTGATAGAGAGGTCCACGCCCCACCCCCACCCCCTTTCAACTCTGTGCCTGTCTGCGCACTCTGGGTAGGAAGGGTCTCTTCTTCCAGCTGTCATCTATAACCTCCCCTCTGGGGGGCACAGGATGACTTTGAACATCCTCCTATTTTCAGCTCCCACATACTGAGGTAATCATGCCCAGTTTTATGTGGTACAAAGAATCGAAGCCAGGGCTCCATGCATGCTAGGTAAGCACTCTACCCACGGAGTCGTATTTCCTAGCTCACTTGTACCTTTAAAATCCCATCTGAAAGGACAGGGACATCACAGAAAAGGTACAGCTTAAAGAATCCAAGGGAACAGAAGAGATTCAGTGAGTGAAATCCTTAACTGAATTTTGGAAGATGGAAACCCAACAGAGAAATATGGACACTGTTGTTGAATGGGGAGAGACCAGGACTTCTTCAGCCCAAAGACAAGGACACCAACATGTAGCCAGCCAATTCCCGACAGGAACCTAGAACGGCTCAGAACTTGAGAAAGTGGCCAGTGAAGGTGCTTGAGACCCGAAGCTCCAATGACTGAGTCTCTCCATGCCAGGGCTCCTGCCCACTTCCTCCTTCCTCCCTAGAACCCCAACTGCCTCCTGAGCATAGAAAATCTCATGCACACGAAGCCAGGAGTTGGACAGTTCTTGTTAAGATAGTTCAAAAGGATATGGGAAAAAGAAGCTCTACCAACTGCCCTGTAGGTCACTCAGGTGAAAGACAATGCTAGTTGACTACCCAGCCATGGACGGCAGAAATGCCCACTTGTATGGACCAGCTTTGAAGCACACACGCTTATGCTGAGCACCTCTTGATTATGGATTCCTGGGAGCTCAAGGATTCCCAGATTTGTGCTAAGTTTTCAAAGCAGCACAAGAGATAAACACAAATAGACAAAGGGTAGAAACCAACAAAATAAATGGTTCGGTAGGCAGAAGAAGAAAAACCTCTTTCTTTTAAAAAAGCACCATTTAATTTTTTAAAATCATGTCTATATGTGTTTTGATAAAAATAAGTTAATATTGAAAGCCCTCTGATTCTTGGGGGTATAATAGAGTTGCACTAGAAATATTATTCTCATGGTTAAAATCTATGTGTGATGTTGGGAAGTAATTAAATGACGCTGACCTCGGCTTTTCAACTGTGAAATTGCCATGGTAATATACTAACTCACAGAGTTGTTTTGAGAATTAAAAGGAGATGATGTAACACAGTGTGTATATTCTGTGCTAAATAAATGATTTGAAAAGGCTTTTTATTGCCAGTAGTTCTTGTCATTTTGGAAAATGAAAGTTTGGCATATATCTTTTCTCTAGAAAAATGGGTCCATATACATACATATGTGCAGAGACAGTATCTTACACACTATTCCAAAGGAACTTCAGACTCTGCCAAACAAATGCTCCCTGAAGTTAAACGTCTCAACTGCGTGGAAATCACCAGTGGCAGGGGAGTGGGTGGGTGGAGAAGTGAGCCACTGCTTGGGTAAGGACTGAATCTAATCCTGTGTATGCCGAACAGAGATGATTCTATGGGATCAGAGACAAAAATTTCACCTGATCCGAGGGGTCCAATCAAGGCTCCAGTTAAATCTTTTGTTTTATAAGACTTCCCTTTGTCCTGGTGTCTTTTCACAGCAATAGAACACTGACTAAGACAAACCCCACCCCTTGACTGGTTGTCCAAACCTTCTTGCAGGGTCCCAGAAACTGCAGCTGTCATTCATGCGACTGCCTAATTCTTCCGTTTCTAGTCTTTCCTGCCCCACTGCCAGAGCAAACTTGTACAAATGTACACTTGTAGATTGTCCCTACTCTCTTCTAATCTCTCCAACGACTTTCGTTATTCAAAAGAAAACGTAAAACTGTTATGCCCTGTGAGATCTGTGTGCCCTGGCTCAACTCTAAGACTGATTTCATCTGCAGGTTGCTTTTATCAAAATTCTCCAGCACTTCCTTCTTCCCCAATATTAGTCCTGTGCTGTGCTGTGCTGTGTTGTGTTGTGCTGTGTGTGTGTGTGTGTATGTGTGTGTGTGTGTGAGAGAGAGAGAAAGAGAGAGAGAAAGAGAGAGAGAGAGAGAGAGTTATGTGTATAAGTGTGTGTTAGAAGATTAGAAGTCAACATTAAGTATTTTTCCTCATTGCTCTCCACCTTCAGTTTTTGTGAAAGGGTCCATTGCTAGGCCTGAAGCTCACCGATTTGGCTAGTCTGGCTGGCCAGGAAGCTTCAAGAGTCTGCCTGTCCCAGAGACCTTATTGTCACTGGGATTATAGGCACATGCTGATGTGCACCCAATCTTTCCCATGGATGTTGGGATCTGAACTGGGTCCTCATGCTTACACAGCAAGCATTTTGCCAATAGAACCACCCCCGAGTCCGTGCCCTACACTATTGAAGAAAAAGTGTTTCCTTCCATCCATGATGTGTACACATAACAAAGAGAAAACAACCTTGCAGTGGGGGATGGGTGTGGTTGGGGTTGGGGACAAACTGCTGAAAGCAGTGATCTGAGATTCAATAGAGCCAGGATCACATCCAGGTCAGTCTAACTGCAGGTTCCATATTTCTTCAGCCCCACTAATTAAATGCTTGTTGAATGCTTGGGTGCCCAGCAATAGGAAGAAGAGAAGCTACCAGTCCTCTCTAAGGACAGATGCTGGTACTTTCCAGAAGATCTGCATGCCCTTCACAGGAGGCAACAATGGCCTCTAGGTTCTTCCTCTCTAGGAAACCACCAGAAACCCTTGTTCTAAATCCTGTAGCCATGGAAAGCCAAAGCCATCATAAGCCTGAGGTCAGCACAGGTTAATTGGATATTCCTTTCATGGACCAAATGGATTAACCCTGACTGTGAGTCAACATTGGACCCCTCGGATCAGGTGACATTTTTGTCTCTGGTCCCATAGAATCATCTCTGTTCGGCATACACAGGATTAGATACAGTCCTTACCCAAAAAGTGACTCATTTCTCCACCCACCCACTCCCCTGCCACTGAAGAATTCTGGGTGATTAAAAAGAAGAGAAAAGGAAGGGCCTCATCATTAAAGTTGAAAAGGAGGGGCCTCATCATTAAAGACTTTTCTGTACAGTACAGAGGTTTAGTTCATTATCATCATGTCAGGAAACATGGCGGCATGCAGGCAAGCACGGGAGCAGAACCTAAGAGCTTCATCCTAGACCACAGGCACAGAGAGAAAGAGAGAGAGAGAGAGAGAGAGAGAGAGAGAGAGAGAGAGAGAGAGAGAGAGAGAGAGAGTGTCTAGGCTTGGCATGGACTTTTGAAACCTTACAGCCCAACCCCAGTGTCAAACTTCCTCCAACAAGGCCACACCTACTCCAACAAGGCCACACCTCCTAATCCTTCTAATTCTTTCAAATAGTGCCACTCCCTTGTGACTAAGTGTTCAAATATATGAGTATATGGGTGCCATTCTTATTCAAACCACCATAGTGGATGTCAGAAGAGTTGGATTCAGCACAACCAGGGTCTCTGCCTAAATAGTGTGAGATGGAAAAAAAGAATTACAGAGAGACCTAAGTGGCTGAGCCAAGTTCACAAAACAGCAGAGCCGTGGTGCCGACAAATGTGACAGTCAAAGTTGCTTCTCTCCTCTTCTTTACCAGTACTGAGCTCTCAAATTTTAGTTGAGGACAGGGGCAGGTACGCGAGCACACACACACACACACACACACACACACACACACACACACACACACGCACACGCACACATGCACACTGTCTCTTTGAAGATAAGAATGACCACATGTCCAGGTTCTAGCCAGTGGGAAGTCAGTAAATACAGTGTGCATGCACACTGATTGGTCCCAGATATTGACCATTTCTCATAGACACACATACTAACTACTTTTGCTCACATTCAATTTGGACACATAGTAACACAGGTTTGACGCAAGCTTGGACTACTATCTCCATCTCTAGGGCAGAACTCATGTATTGAGACTGGAGCAATCAGATAGAACCTTCTGTCTTCCTTAGCCTGGTGATCCCCTTGGAGTCCAGTCTATGGACATTCTCAACAGGTTTCATAATGAAATGTCAATTTGCTCAGAAGGTTAGCAATCTGTTACTCACAGCTGAACCCAGTCCTGGCTGTCAACGGATATTACAAATAATAAATATTGGGACAGTAATTAATGTTTGATATGTTTGGGTAGTGCAGAGAAATCGTTAGACATTCCATGTCCTTTAGTCATAGTAACCTCAAGATGGTGGTATTAGAGTAACCACAGACTGCATAGAAAGTAAAGCTGATGTAGTGAAGGGTCAAGTGATTTGACCATGATCACTTGTCTGGCTCGTAATTGGCAGGGTTGGAGCAGCTAGAATTTGACTATGGAGACACACTAATGAGACACAGGGTAGGACACACTGATGAAATTATAGGGAAAGTGGAATAGCTTTGACCTTCTTATATGGTAGCATTCTATTTTTACCTTTTAGGATGACACTAATATAAAGGAGTCACGTCAGAGTCCTCAAACTGGGCCTTTTACGGTCCAGCTTCTTTAGAGCGCCTATTTGTGAATTTTGTATATGTCAAGCATAGTGACACTAACTCTGCATTTGCAGTGTAACTCCCAATTTTATAATGAAGTAAAATTATACAGCCTAAGCCTTGGAAGTGATTAGAATAGAGATCAGTGTGTAGATTGAGTTTGGGAGCTGCATTTTAACACTCTACCATCAATGCTCTGGGGAAGGCTACTCTCCGTGATCATCAGACTCCAGGGACCTGAGTAAGTACCAACAGCATTGCTGATAAATGGTGCAATGAATGCACAGGAGTCAGCCAGATATGAGGTGGGGACACACTACCATCCTGGAGAAAAAATCTTTAGAGCATCTCAACAGCATGGAAAACAACTGCAAATTCAGAAACTCATTTAGTTGTCACTGTCCATTGAATTCTATGAGTTAATCTTCATATTCAACCTGAAAGGACTAAGAGTCATTTTGGGGGGACTGGGAAGACAGTTCAGTTCAGTTCCGTCAGCAGTACAAGCCTGGGAACTTGAGTTCAGTCCCCACAGTTGATATTTAAAAAAGCCAGGGCATGGTGGTATGAGTTTGTAATTCTAGTGCTGGGAGGTAGAGACAGATCACTGGGGTGCTCTGGCCAGCTACCATCACTTAAAGGGGTGAGTTAAAAAGAAAAAAAAAAGTGCACAGTGGTACCCAAGGAACAACACCACAAATAATCCTCTGGTTTCCACATGAATGCACACATGTTCATATTTAACTGCACACGTGCGGAAGAAGAGGAGAAGGGACAAAATGGAAGATGAGGAGAAGAAGAAAGAAAAGAAGAAAAACCATCTAAGGCATTAGCGTAGAGAGCCATTACCTCCAGGTGTGAGAAAAACCATTCTGAGTGTAGGTGGTACTATCCACTGCACTGGAGGCCAGGACTGGATTGAGGACTGAAAAGGAGAGCTGAACACTAGCATTTCTCCCTCTTTCTACACCCTGGTCTGCCCAGATGTGAGCAAGCAGCTTCACACTTCTGAACAGCAGCTTCTAGATACCCCCCACCACCATGCCTTCCCTTAAGTTGCTTCTTAGAAGGCGTTTGGTCACAGCAAAGAGAATAGTAACAAGTACAAGTACAGAATACATCATCACAGAAGTTCATTGACATTCCTGTTTTACTCAAAATGAGACTGAAATAGTGATAGGAAAACCAGATATGAGTCCTTTCTCCTTCCAATGATCTGCTGTTGGATAATATATATTTGAGGGAGAAAAACATACATTTATATTAATTTCAAGGCACAGCAATCTGAAAAGAAATAACCAAATATGCTCTGTGAATTGTAATCAGAAAAGTTAAATCTATATGATGCTTAGGCAATGAGACATTTCAGAAAATTCCCTGGAAATCATACAAGGTTTCTACCTAGTCAATGGAAGATGGAACCTTTCTTATAACTTAGCATTATTATAATTACCATTGTTATTATTTGAGACAGTTTTATAGTTGAAAACCATTCACTTATCATCGGTGTCAATGAGAAATAGGCACCAATATGACAGTGCACAGAACAGAATTGCACAATGCTTTTCCTTTAACTTTTAGTCATTCCCTGCATGTGTGCTCCCTGGGCACCTGTCAGTGTCTGATGAATTTACTTGCAATGAACTCTTTAATACTAATGGTGTCACCTTGACACCCCCCTCCCACACACACTTTCTACCACTCTTCCTCATCTTCTCACTCAAGTCTTTCGTGGCTCCCTAGTGCCTATGCCCCCACCAGCCTCCTCTTGTGTACCTTCCTTCTAACTCCTCCCATGTCCCATTTGCTCCCCTCACATCCCCTGAGTCTCTTACTCACACATTCCTCACTCAGGAATGAAGACATCTGTCTGCTCAGCTGTTCCCTTCTAAAATGGTCCTCCCTAGACATCTTCTCTAAAATGTGGCTCCTTACTTTGATGGGCTTTCCATTATGCCATTTCTTTCTTCCTGACACTCTAGCACATATTTGTTCATTTACTTAAAATTCTGTCTCCCCTGTGAGGGGAGGTTGGCTGACTTCCGGAGCTTGCCTCAACAGTTGGTTCACATTAATTGAACAAATAATAAATAAATGTCATATGGTGTTAGTGAGAGGTCTCAGCAAATAAAGGTGCTTGCTGGGGAAATCTAGAGCTCTGTATTCGGGTCTATGCAAAAGGGAAGGAGAGAATAAACTTCACAATGTTGTTCCCTGACATCCACACACATGTTGCAGCATACATGCCCACATGCATACTCCCCTACGTACTAATAAATAACATTTTAATAGTTACTGTATGAACCAATAAACTTCCTAGAGGCAGAAGTTTGCAAAGTCTGAAATATGAAAATGAGTTGGCCAAAGATGTCTAGGTTCTTGAGAAAAATCCTAACAGGCATGACTATGGCATCACACCTGCACAACATGGCTGACCTGGAGTGCAGGTAGATGTCTTCACACAGCATGGGTTCTGCATTATAGCAGAAGCCTATCTAACCTTTAATGTCCTTACTGGTATAGGAATATGAGCCCTTCCATACCAGATAGAAGAGAGAAGGGCTTATCTTGTCCACTACTTCATTTCTAACATCTACTAACACAGTAATTGGTACACGCAAATATTAGTTGAAGCAATCAGTGATTATATTAAGACCAATCCTCAAATCAGGAAACCAACTTTCCCAGGTGCATATACAACCTAAATACCCACTGATTGATTCCAGTTGCTTGGCTTGAATCCTACAAAGAAAATGGGAGAGATGCCTTGTTTTGGGCATCCACTTTCTAGAATATGAGCACTGGTATTTTAAGTGAAGGCCTTGCTTATGTGGTATAAAAGGTATAGAAATCAGTTTACAGTTTGAGTTTTGAAATGCATATATCCTCACGTTGCCATTATACTTGTCAAAACACGAGCATTTTCTAGAAAATTTTCTCGGGCTTCTTGCCAAGCCAATCCCAACTGCCATAAAAGATGAGCTTGCCTGTTCTCAAAGTTTTAGTCATACTTTAGGTGCAATATTTTGATTCGGGGTGATTAAAAAGATAGGCTTATTTTTCAAAGATGGAACCCTTCCTCCAAGCTCCATTAAACATCTGTTCTCCTGATTGTCATACAGGTTATCTGTATTATAGCCATACACTGGGAAATGTTTACCATTGGGGCATTCATGGACAGTGAAGAAGAGAACCCTGGTTTACAGTGTTTCCTGACTTCTGTGGTATAAATACATCTACTGGGACTGAGGCTAAGCTGCAAATATTAGCAGAGTGCAAAAGAGGCGTCCACAGTGGGTACTTGAGATCCAGCTCCAGTACACCATGTGAAAATTCACCAGGAGAATCGATCAATAGAGGGCGCTGTCAGTTTCACATTGCTATGGCCCAATACCTGACGAAATGAGTTAGAGAAAGAAAAGTCTACTTTGGTTCACAATTTCAGAGATATTTCAGTTCATTATGACAAGAGTTCATTAAGGAATGATGAGCAGAAGCTTGAGGATACAGTGAATTCACATGGCACAGATCAGAGAGTGAAGAGCTCTGAAAACCAGACATATCCTTCAAAGGTACACCTCTAGTTATCTGCCTCTGCTAGCTAGGCCTCATCTCTGAGAGGCTTATATAGCGGTTTGAGTGAGAATGACTCCCATAGGCTCATATATTTGATAGTTTGATTCCCTGTTGGTGGACTGCTGAGGAGGATTAGGAGGTATGGCCTTGTTAGAGAAGGTGTGTCACTGGGAGTGAGTGGGCTTTGAGGTTTCAAAAGCCCATGCTATCTCCTATTGTGGATCAGATGTCAGTTCTCAGCTACTGCTTCAGCATCATGCCTGCCGGTCTGATACCATATCCCCTGCCATGATGGTCATGGAGTAACCCTCCGAAACTGTTAAGCAAGCCCCCAATTAAATGTTTTCTTCTATAAATTGTCCTGGTCATGGTGTCTGTTCACAGGAATAGAACAGTAACTAAGATAGTTACATAGCCTTCAAAATAGTGCCACAAAATGGGATGCTTAAAACATAGGGCAGTAGCCGGGCAGAGGTGGCGCATGCCTTTAATCCCAGCACTCAGGAGGTAGAGGCAGGCAGATCTTTGTGAGTTCGAGGCCAGCCTGGTCTACAGAGTGAAAGGAAAGGTGCAAAGCTACACAGAGAAACACCCCACCCCACCCCTGCCAAAAAAACAAAAAACAAAAAAAACATGGAGCAGTAAAGGACATTTTCAGACTCAAACCAGAAGGGAAAATGGAAGTTCATAGGATTTTACATTTTTCCCCCAACATGTTTTTATTAATTATTTGGGAATTTCATGCAGGGGGGCCCAATCACATAAAAATTCTTCCCAGATCCACCCTCCCACCTTTGTGCCCCCCCAAACAAAACGAAACCAAACACCAAGTCTAGTTTATGTTGACCATATCCTCATTGGACTATGTATCTTCAGACTCCCAGTGGCCAGCCCCTTAAAGGATCCTGAGAGAGAGAGGAAAGAGAAAAGAGCAGCCACCAGCCCAGCTACTTGTGTCTTCTGCCCCTTCCCACCTCTCTTGCCTACCCCACAAGCCCACGCTGCCTGGGACTTGAAATCTGTGGCTGAAGGACTATCAACCACACAGCTTCAAAATTAATCAACCATACTGCCTGCCCAAACCTACCCAATCCCCTTCATCCAGCATTTCCTTTTTGGAATACACTCAGAAGTTTTTTTCAATTACCTCCTTCCCTAAATGGAGTTGGATGGGGGGAATATGAGTACTGAGTTGGTCTTTACTTTTTTGAGAGACTTTTTGATCCAGTGAGCTCCCCACCACTCAAGTAATTGAGTTTGAGTCCTGGTTGGTTGTTTTATTTTTTTCCATCAAAATTTTACCCCTCCCCACCCTGAGCCTGAAATGCTGACTATCCAATTGCAAAAAAAAAAAAAGGGTAAGCACCAAATTTTTTAAACCAGCCTTGCAACAAGAAATCAACATTTCCTGTTATGAAACCAAAAATAATGAGAGGAAGAAATGAGACCATAGAAAAAAAGGTAGTACACTGGAGAAGGCCCAACTGGATCTCTTAAATCTCCATTTAAAAAATTCTGAGAGTCTTAAAAAGTGTATTCACAGAATTTTTACTTGCCAAGTTTACTCCTTCCATCTGGGTATCAAAGCCCTTCAAAGAAGGCCATTATCTTGCCTGACCATTGTCATAAACAGGCCATTCTCACTGCTTACATGGAAGCCAAGGGTCTTCCCTACGTCCAGACCTCCCCTCTTCTTCACTTAAGAAGGGATTGTTCTCATTGTCTGAAATAACTCCCCTTTCGCCATCCTCCCCTCTGAGCCAATCAGGCCTTTCACTGACTGAGTTCCTCCTAGGTGCCCATGCTATGCTCAGAGTTTAGTGCATGGAATTGTTACATCCTTGGGACAAGATCTCCATTTGGAGGATGATGTCACTCCAGCTCATAAAAGGTAAATAATCAAGTGTGTGTGTGTGTGTGTGTGTGTGTATACATATATATATATATACACCCACCCACCCACCCATACACACACACACACACACACACACACACACACACACACACACACACACACATATGTGTGTGTGTATGGGTGGGTGGGTGGGTGTATATATATACACATAACACTTTTTATAGCTGAAGTTTAGATGCTTTCACTTCTGTAGGAACGTCCAATTAAAATCTCAAGAACTCACTGGGCTGTTAGCCTTATGATGATCAATCTTTTATAGTCTAAGCTGTTATGTAACCGTTGCCTGCCCAGTTCAGTTCCACACACTACCTTGTATTTCCTAAAAGGTTTCTACTTCAGACCTGTAGCAAGGCAGGAAAGAGAACTGGTCTCTGGATTTCTCCAGCTTAGTCTGAAAACCTTAGCCATTTACTCCCAGTATGAATTTAAGCAATTCAAGTAACTTCAGAATATTTGAAATACTAATACCCACCTTGGGGACCTATCATGCAGTTAATAAAATGATACATGTGAAGTACCAAGCCCTATACTAAGCACATAGTGTGTCCTAAAAAATTCAATGAAGGGCTAGGAGTTCTGCTCAATGGTGAGCACTTGCCTAGCATGGGCAAGATATTAGGTTTTAATCCTAGCACCATATGCACACCCAAAATAAAATAAATGCTAATTGTTTTTATTCAAGTCAAAGCCTGTGTTTGACTGATAAAGTAATTGCCCCCTAGACACCTTCTTTATCCATGCCTCAGCACAGTCTTTCTCTGTGTGCACTCAGGGTTTGACTACATGACTTGTTTTGGTCTATAGAATATTAGAAAACAAGATTAACGTAGAGACTTGAAAGTCATTTGCAAGCTAGTATTGTTTTCCTAGAATTCTACTTTTATGTGGGCTAGGTTGACGGACACATGTGACTCAACGAACATGCAATACCAAGAGTTAGCCATGTCCCTGAGGTTAATACCCTCATCCATCCCCAAATAGAGCAACCATCTAAGTGACATTTGACAAGAACAAAAAGGTCACTTGACTTAGGACACAGAAAGGTGGTAGAGCGCAGGATTATGAGCAAATAAAACAGCTCTTATTCCAAGCCAGCACACTTCGGGGTGGTACATTAGGCAAACATGTGTAGTTCTCCTTTCAACCTCCAATGTTTATTTTATTGGCTCATCTTAGTATATGTGCATACTTTCTGGAAAATGGAAAATGTGTAGGAGAGATGGGGAGACCTTAGAAGGTAGGAAGAAGGCTTCTTACTTCCAGAGCATCTCAGCATGTCTAGACACAGAGAAAGTCTCCAATCACGGAAGTTGGACTCAATTCTCCTTTAAGGAAAAGCACAGTCTTGTCACATGAACAGCTAAAATACTTTGGCATCTTCTCAGACTACATGTACTCTCCCAACATGGCATTTTTCTGACTTGGAAATACAGGATCTAAACTTTGTAGGGAGAGGCACATTCCATCTCCAATGCTGGGAGAGGCTGACCCTCTCTCTTATTAGAAGAAAATAGAAATGGAGATAAGCCAGCAACAGATGCAGACTCTCAAACTTATCATCACCACTCTGCTAGGCTCCAGCTCAAGTCTCTCTACATGCACACTGAGCCATACTGACACTGTGTAGTTGTACATCTGGAAAAGCCACTTTTAAACTTCAGTGCACAAGCAAACTTCAGGCTTCCTTCTGGCCTTTAAAGACAAAGACCCACTTTTGTGAAAACTACAGTGAAGGGCTTTGGAGGAAGGTTCCGGGGCTCTTGTTGGAATTGTGGCACACTTCTTGTTGTATACCCAAAGAACACCTGAAGTTCGTTGTCACCTCAGGAACACACCAGTGGAAGCACCTTGCTATAGACTGACCAGGACACCCTGAGATTATAAACCCGTCTCCCTGCCTGGCAAAGCACAAAGCTCCAGTGTGGGCAAAAGGACATTAATCTGTTTTCCATTAATGCTAATAAATGATTCAGCCTTCCATGTGGAGTGAAAAATAAATAGTGAAAGCATACTTCGTGTGTCTTGGAAGAGTTTTCTCTAAAAGCACCTCTCAGCGCCTGCACCTCTGGAGGAGCTTTTCTCTTTCCTTTCCAGCCCTCTTCCCTGCATGGAAGGGAAGGTGGGTTTTGCTCTGTGTTGCTTAGAAATTCTCACAGGCAATCAATATCACCTTTCCCGTGTGTGTCCTGCTATGAAGGGACTGCAAACCCTCCATGCCAACAGGGGACTAGGAATTTCACACAAGCAGGGGGCAAAGTGTTTCTGAGCATCTTATGTTCCAGCACTTGATGTATGAGCTCCGATGTAAGCAGAATTGTGACCCACTTTGGTGGGAATTAGCTTTGCTATGTATGAGGAAACTGAGGCTGAGAAAGCTAATTCATTTTCCCAAGGTAATGAATGGCTCACAACTGGAGTTAAGCGATGTGTCATGATTAGTTGTGGACAGAGGTGAGCCACTAGTTAATTTAGAACACAGGTCCACACCAACCCAGCCATGTAAGAAACCTTAAACTAAAAAGACAGGTTGTTCAAAGTTTTAGCTTTGTATGTGCCAGAAACAATGCTATGAGATCACATGTGTTTCCTTAATTAAATGATGAGGATACCCTCAATATACAGGCAAGGAAGCACCTCCATCTGGATATGATCCCAGTTCCTTATAAACAGGTCTGTGAAACACACACACACACACACACACACACACACACACACACACACACACTATCAGAAAGAAAGTCATACAATCACTTCCCAGATGAATAGCTGAGGATCTGGGAGTTGAGGAACTCAACCTCAAAATCCAGCAGTGGCAGAGCCAAGCATGAGGCAAGTTGTCCAGACTAGAGGTAAACCTGACACCTAGGTCAGAAGAAGGTCACATGGAAAGGACCTTAAATGACAACGTAGGACATGAACTTATGCATATGTACTATGATCACAACTATGTAAATCTTTACAAGTGAGCCTGAATACAAATAGACGCAGTCAGCAATGGTGGCACATGCCTGCAATTCCAGCATTTGGTCAAGGGAAGCAGGAGGATCAAAAGTCGAGGGCTGTCCTTGGCCACATAGTGAATTCAAGACCAGCTTGAGCTATGTGAGACCCTGCCCCCTCCAAATAAACAAACGAACAAAAACTAAGCAAACAATTCGATAGAAATATGAATGATAGCAATACTTTCAGTCTCATCGTGCCTAGCCACTGAGCCTGTATTTGGGAAGCCATGGTAAACAACAGAGAAGTTCAGCACTGGAGGTGGGGGAGGGGGAGGAAGCCACACCCACCATGTAGCTTTTGTAATTCACTTACAACACTGAGGGTATCTGGGACTATGTGGCCCTAGAACAGTACAGTGGTTAAAGCATAGATGGACCCTCAGGTCCAACACACTTGTGTTCAAATCCTGCCTCTGTCCTGTGTCAACAAGTTTCGTGACCTAACTTATTTAGCCTATCTCAGTCTCAGCAAAGAACCCAACTCACCAAGACTACAGAGTGCATTACAGCGCTGGTGTGAAGAACGCTGTGTATAAGAAAGCAATAGATCTTGGCATGGTGGGTGAATGTTCCACCTTGCCAGAGTGTGACCAGGGACCCCCTTCTCCAATGGCAGCATCTGGTGCTTCCCTGTTCTCAGATGCTGGCTCCAGGGAGGGGGCTCTATGAGGAAAAGATGGGCACCAGTAACACAGCCTGGATCAGTGGAGCATCTGAGGGTATTGACTTGGTCACAGCAGCATTTCCCTGTTTGTGCATGCACACTCAAACCCAGGATCCAGGAGATAGTCCGAATCTCATGCAAACTCAGAACCTGTGAAATTGTGTTTTGATTGGGTACACCACATATGCCTGGCCTTATCTACCCAAGTCTCTAAGGAAAATTATAGAATACCTTTTTTTTTTTTTTTTTTAGCCCCTGCAGAAAAAGATTCGGTTATTACCGTTTTTAAAATTCAGGGCAGGCATGACCATAGCTAGCCCTGACATTTCTGAACAGACTTGCGTTTCCAGGGAGAGCATACTAACACAGGTAGTGCTCTAAGGTCTGTTTTAGCACATAGGAAACACAAGTGGATTCACAGAACAATCAGGAATTTCTCTTGAATATCTGAAGCAGAAAAAGCACATATTTAAATTAGATGATGACATGGCTTATTCAAATCCTCCCACCTGGTGAAACAACTCATTGAATGTCATTATCTATCGTGTGGATACCGTCTTAACAGGTGTTTGCGAATCCTGGAGAAGTTGTCACATGTGAATAAGATTCTAATTCTCACACAGCTACCTTTGAATGAGAACATTACTTTTCATCTCGAACACAACTAACCCAGATAGAAAAAAAAAATCCGAGATGTGTTATGCATTATGTATTCCTACCTAGACTGAATGGAGACTTTCTCCTCTTTACCCTTCCTTAAGACAGGATGGGGTGTGTGATAAATGTTTTGTAAATTCTAAAGTCCTCCACAAATATCAGTTGTGCTGAAAATTAAGCTTTGCATTTACCCTCTACTCAGGCAACAACAAAAACTTCAAAACACAAGGAAGCCAGTGGGTCACAAGTCCCAACTTCCCATTTTCTAGTGGGCCTCTACAAAAGAAAATTAGATGCCATTTTAAATAGACCACTTTCCAATTAAATGTCAACTGCAAAGATGCAACCTACAGCATCATAAAGTCTTGGAACCCAAAGCCTTTCCCCCGACTTCTCCAAGAGGCCATGAGGACCAAAGCGGAATTCCAGTACTCTTGTCTATAAAAGTCCATTGCTGGGCACCTTTGGAGGACTTGTCTGTTTCCATGGCTTTGGTGAGCATAGTTTAACTATAATATTTCCAAATGCTTCTAAGTCAGCTTTATAAATCTACTCCCTGTGTAATTTTTGACCTATAGTCAACAGATATAAAATAGAATAGAGCAGCCCAAGCCCCAGATCCCAACTGCTGGGTGGGAACCTAAGCCTTGCCTGACAAACACCTCCTCCCAAATATAAAATATGATTTCCTGACCTTGTGGGACTAATTGGATGGCGGGAAAAGTCAAGAAAACTATACAACAAATGCAACTAAAAATGTCATAGAAGAAAGAAGAGAAAAACCAAGGCCAATCCAGTTCAGCAGAGGAAACAAATTGAAAAAATAGATCTTATTTTGCACAGTTTCTAGCAATTAAAAAAAAACCCTATGGTCTAGACAGTTGTTTAAAATATACACAGGCCAGCTAATTTATACTCACATTGTTCAAAAATTGTGCTGAAAAATGACTGAAAGTACACACTTTGGAAAATATTTTAAATGCACATGATTGACCTCTGGATCAAAATCTAGAATTCTCAAGTGTTTTTTCCATAGAAGACATGATGGTGGCTCTCACTAAGGCCTCCAGCTGAAGAACAAAGCATAAGCTCCTAGCCCTGGAGATCTCCGCTTTGTATTCCTGCTTGTAAAGCCAGATCACCGAACCCTCTAAAGGCTCAATGTGGCAAAGAAATGAGGAACTCTGGAACAGGAATTTCCAACCTTGAATCCAAGCTGTGCAGCACAACGGTTGCTCTGTTGTCTTCACCCCTAATATGGTATGATAAGGATCACATGAGGAGATGGGTATTATCGCAGAGCCTAATCAAAAGTAAGTCTACTGAGAAGGAAAAGTCTTGTTAGACTCAGACTGAGAAGGAAATATTGCGAAGGAAAAAGTAAGGTGCACCATGATCTTACCATACAATTATAATCTATCAACTATCTGTCTATCGTCTATCTATCTATCTATCTATCTATCTATCTATCTATCTATCTATCTATCATCTATCAAGCAATGTATCTATTTATCTGTCTATTTAATATATCTAATATACCTGTCATCTCTCTGTTATTTCCAGCTATCATTTATCTATTTATCATCTATCTATGTCTCTGTGCATCTCTCATCTATAAATCTGCCATCTACCTATCAATCATCTATCTATTATCTATATATCTATCATCTGTCTACCTATCAACCATCTATCATTATTATCTGTCTGTACAGCCAGTCAGCTAGCTATCTACCCATTGTGTATCTATCACTATCTCGCAGTGCTTTTCTTTCGCCTTCCTCATTCATTGCTAGCCTCACAGCAATGAATGAATACACACAAATGTGCAGTACACTAATGTTCAGTTAGGTTGCCTTTCTCTTTGCTTTGACAAAATCCCTGGCAACAGCAGCTTGTAGAAGGCAGGGCTTCTTTACCTTCAATCTGAAGGAACCCTTCATTATGGCAGGGAAGGGGTCGAGGAAGAAACATGAGTCAGCTGCTTTCATTGCTTCATCAGTCAAGAAACAGTAGACAGGCTAAGAAACTAAAAAGTCCACCCCTATCTGGGGACCAGGTATTCAAAAACATAAGCCTTTAGGGGACATTTCACATTTAAACAATAACAACTTAGAACAGCATACACACTCTCCTCACAAATACTTTGTTCAATGTCTATATTAATTTTATGATATCAGTAACCATTTCCTGAGGTTTTTGTTGTTGATGATGGTGTTTACATTTTGTTGTTGGTTGGTTTTTGAGACAGGATTTCTCTGTGAAGGCCTGGCTGTCCCAGAACTTACTTTGTGACCTAGGCTCACCTCAAACTCTGCCTCACGGGTGTTGGGACTAGAGGTGTGTGCCACCACCACCAGGCTTCATTTCCTGAGTTTTTAAAGCACTGAGTTTTTCCCAATTTCAGTGCCAATAACAACATTAGAATAAATGTTTTTGAGAGTCTAGGTTGTCCATAACACTGCATTATATCCTGAGAAGACATTTTCTCTATATGTACTTCTTAAGGTCAGGAACTATGTCTATCTGCTTTAAAATATAGCCTATTATCCTTCCACACTATCCTTCCTTTATTTCAGTTATTATCTAATGGCATAAGAATGATATCACGTTTTTTGGTGCTTTTTTTTTTTTGCAAAAAAAAAAAAAAAAAAAAAAAAGCTTTGTTTCCCTATTGAGAGCGATCAGTGCTACATCAAGTAACAGGTCCAGAAGAGAAAAGGGACTGGTTCACTTCCCCCGATTTCCCACAGTGCTTCATTTCTAATTCTTTTGTAATAATGTCCTGTCATTAAAAATCATGATCTGTCATTAAAAACCATCTTTTCATCAACATTTTATTTTACATTCTACAACTCCAAAAAGAAACGCTGAACCACTCTGCAGTCCCTCGGAGCCTTCTCCATAATAAAAATACTAAGCCCTTTTCAGTTATTTTCCTCCTAAGCCTCTGCCACCCTCAAGACAAACACTCTCCCACTCAATGACATCCTCAGCCAAGCCGCTAATTCGTCCTTGAGGTGCAGATATGTTTAATTTTTAAGAAATAGTAACGATTGAGTCTGGATTCAAGAAAATACTTCCCACACCTTTTCCCAACCTATTCCCTAGTCCCCACCCTCTTTTAAGCTGTTATTCAAAGTGCTCCTTTCCCACTCCCACTGTTGAATTTCCTTACAGCATTAGCCTACCTTTCAGAACACCACTTGCCCCTAACCTACACCACCTAATGATTCTTTCTGCCTGCATCCATTTGATTCCAGGCTTGCTTCAGTATTAAACTTTCAAAGCAAATAGAATGTGGTCTGTGGTTACAAAACACAAGAAGGAAGACTACATCACTGTGTGTTTCTGCTAATGGCAGGCCAAGAGTAAACACTCCTAAGCAGATACTACAGAATCTATGGCCCACTGGGGGAAAGTTCGCTCTGGCTCTTAGGAGTCAACAGCTGAGATGCAAAGAATGAGTGTTTCAACCCAGACCTGGGTTAGAGATCTGGGTGGGTGGGGCAAGGTCTCAACTTCCAGATGGTGCAGCTAGGGAGTAAGGACTGAATAAGGTTGGCGGTCTTTGTTCTAAGTCTCCTGAAGGTCCTGGGTCTTGCAGGACGGAAGTAAGATGCCAGGGTTTGAGCAGATCTCATGCTCCCCAAGTACCCACTGAGCTGTTCCTGAGCCATCACCACAGCTGTCCTGAGTGTGATCAAGTGTGATCAAGCTGATCCTTAGCTCGTTTGTGAAAAATTTTGATGATCAGTCCATTTCCTGTGAGCATCAGGGGCTGGATTCAGCCTCTCAGTATCAGCTTTCTTAGCAAAGAAGCAGTGATAGCAGTACAGAAGACTTCTATGTTATGGTTGCAGATATCTGTTATTATATAGATCACATAAAATCTAAGGCTTCCTCAAACAAAATAGCATGCTAATTTAAAGATCTTAATTGGCTTTATTTTCCATCTTAAGATGGATAACTAAGTCATTCCAAGGAATAGGATGTGTGTTCCACTAGGCCCAACAGAAAAGGCTGGTTTTATAGGCAGATGAAGACTAAATAAAGTAGAAATAAAATTACAGAGCAGATTTGATCTGTTAAGGTGTTTTCCTTGTAAGAGGGAGACATATAATAAAAGGCAGCTACTGATTGGCTAACACTGGATCACTGCTAGTCACTTTTAATAAGGATTAAATGGTGTAGGGATGGAAGACAGAGGGAATGTCATTATTTTGCCTGTTGAAAATATCTCACTTGGGAAATCTTACCATTTATCTCTCATTTCTCTCTGTATCTCAGAAGGCCAAGTATTCAGCTATTTCAGCTTCATGGTATGGAGCGTTAGTGTGATTGGCTCCATTCTGATGTTTATTCTGCCCTGTTGGGTTCCAGTACAGGAGTATAGACCAAAATGCCAATATAAAACACAGCTCTTACTCCAAAGAGAATAAGAGATAGTTTATGCTGAGCTAAATATGAATAACCATGGTATAGCATCATGGATTTGGGCCCAAATGACAGGTTCCATATGGAAGTTGTTCCATGAAAAAGTTCCACATGTACGTTTATACTCAGAGGACAAAGGACAGTCATAAGTTGAGGCCTTTACCAAATCTGTTGGTGAGGAGGCTACCAGGTAAGCAGGTTGCAGCAAGGTGGGAAAATCTCTTCCAGTGGTTTTAGTTTTTAGCTGATCATAGTCTTAGCTTTGGAATTGATAGAAGCTAATGATATGCTACATTAACGCATTCAAAAAGGTTTACCTGATAACTGAAAGAATACAGATACAGAGGTGGAAGATTAATGGCTATTAAGGGGAGCAAAGGTAGCACAGATAATTTTTTTAAATGTACTCTGACAGTTTCATGCATGTATATAGTACATTCTGGTTACGTTCATCCCTCAGCCCCACCCCATATCCACCTTCCTCCCTTATCTATCACGCCTTCTGCCCAGCAAGTGCATCATGTCTTTTTGTTTTTGTTTGTGCTCTGTGACCCACTTGGTTTAACCAGGGCCCTTATAATGGCATGAATGTGACACTATCCCCCTGGAGTAAGAGCAGCACATCAGTGGCTACATCCCTGATAACAATGGCTTCCTACGGTCTAGAAGTGGTGAACTGTCATTAAGCTGCCCTGAGTAGAGTAGGGGTGCCATAAGCCCCGCCTTCTTCTATGACTGAGTGTACTGCTGCAGCCTAGCACAGATAATTTTGGCTCTGGATCCTCAACAGACAACTCTCAGATCATGAAATTCTAATCAGTTTTAGAAAACCTTCAGTACAGGTGTGGCATATTCTGGTAATTTCAGATAACAAAGGCAATAACCACTTACGATTTTTATGTAATTTTTATTGTCTCACATCCATTGTTTTTCTTCCAACTATAATCTATAATGGCAACAGTTATACCAATACCATTAGCACCAATATAGTAGTATCAACGACAATAGCATTGGGACTTAGGAATACTCACTGTGTCTCCAGCACTCTGCTGTCTGGTTCATCTACAATAGCTCATCTATTCATCAATTTTGGGGCCAGGTAGTTCTTAAGAATCCTCAACTATGGACACTTCAATGAGGAGACTGTCAGAGCATTCAAATAATTTTCATAAGAAGAAATGATAAAATGCAAGGTTGAATTTTAGGGCCAGATCTGTTGCATGTTCACTCGGGGTTTTTTGTTCGTTTTGTTTGTTTGTTTGTTTTTCCTCTCTCTTTCTCTCTACACCACATGACCTAAGACTTTGGCCCATTCTTGCCATTATTCGTACTTCCTGACACACTCAGCGTGCTACCCAGTCCATAGTTTAAAACATGAGCGCTCATCTGTGAGCTCAGTAGTCCCCTGTTTTCTAAAAAGAGGGCAAAGTGCATTCCTCTCCTTCCCAGTGCCACAGATGGCAAATGCTTGAACTCTAAGAACTGGTAGTGTTTGATTCATTGGCAATGGGTCTGAACCTTCCTGTATTTTATGGCCTAAATGCATGGAAATCAGGCCTTTGAAGGATGTTTTGTTCCTTTCCTATGATAGTAGGAAAGTATTTCTAGAGCTATAAAAACACTGACTATGCAAATTTGGGGTGCATTTGTATGTTAAAAATATACAAAAGCAGTCCTGTAAGCCCGGTGCAAAGGAGCTAGAGGAGATGTTTCAATTGCAAGGCGTAAATTCCCCACATCTCATTAATTCCACCCTGTCGTTTACATGGAAATGAAGTCCTCCTTTGTATGAAGATCACAAAGCCAAATCAATTGCAAGGACAGTGCAGGTGACTCAGCAAATATCCCTTGCCATCAAACTGATCCTGTACGTCAAGAGCCTCTGTGGATTCTTGATACCAAGGTCACTTATGGCTCTGTCACCATATGGATGTCCGTCAGTGTGAATCCCTCAGCTGTGTACAAACAACACTCTCCTTTGATGATTGTGTGCACAACATTGGAGGAAAACTTTATCTGTTTGAATCCATCTCCTCTGTAGGATGTGTTGTAGCTTTGATTTTCGATATGCCACATGCCCAAAACGTAAAGAGCTAAGGTTCTAGTCGGTTGGTCCCCAAGGTATGAGAAAAACTTCTATGCCTGATGTCATAGTATGGAAAGAGGAGGGAACAAGGGTATGAAGGGCAGGGGGCATCTTAAAAACGAGAGACGGACAGATAAAGAGGTAAGTGCAAACGCAGATAAATTGAAGGAGAGACTTAGTGACTCACAAATATAAAAACAAACAAAGATGTTAATTTTTCCCCCTGGCAAAGCCTGAGTGTAGAGGAGAATATCAGCCACAACCAATGTTTCTTCCAATGACACCACTTAACAGAGACTAGGGTGCAGCCACTGGCCTTCCCATTTATTCTAATGGACCAGCTGCCCAGGGCTGCTGAAAGCTTCCTGGTATCCATACTTTGTGCTAAAACCCTTTGAAATATTCACACTTGTAGCTTGTAGCCCCCTTAAGCACACTGACCAAATTATGGAAAGAATTCTTATCATCCATCAAAGACATTTATCACAGTGTTCGTAACGTTACATCAAGTATTAAGTCACTGAACTTCTGGAGAGGAACTGTCATCTTACTGACTGAAAAGAATACTCAACAAGTGTTGATAATTACGCAAAATGTTCTGTAGAATCCCTTTAAGGTAATGTTCTGTAAACATATGTTAAAGTGCAGGTGATAAGATGAAGTATAAATGTATATTACAAGTACCATACCTTATGAGGCACAAAAAAAAAAAGTTAGAGAAGGGAAACCAAAAGGTTCTAAGCCAAATACTTAGTTGTTGATGTCTCTGGGTAGTAAAATGCTGAGAGCTGTTTGCTTTTTAAATCCACGCATTTGTTCCTGTCTTTTAAACTCTGTAAAAAACTTGTATTACAGTGAAAGTCAGGAAGGAGAACTACATGAAAGGCCTTGTATAGAAGTTAAATTAAGTATGTTAAAATAAGGCTGCATAAGGGCTGGAGCGATGGCTCAACTGTTCAAGGCTAGGCTTGCAACCAAAATGAGGCTACATAATACAGAGATTCCAAACTCAGTGTAGAGAAGCCTGTACGTATATACTATAATCTAATTAATGGCATTCTATCCAAGCTTATTTAAAATTTCAATGTTTAAAAGCAATTCCAAACATCTTGGGTATTCAGATAATTGGCACAAGTGTCTGAGAAAACAGTGGATGTAATCCATGTGTTCCCAGAGAAATAATGTCCACATGGATGGACATTGCAGGAAGGCAGAGCCCAGGCTTTTATCTGGAAGAACTCTCCAGCTTTAGGGGTATTCAACAGTGCTTAGAAGGGAGTCAAGCAGAGGCTACCAGTCTATGGAGGGAGAACCAAAGAGAAGCTATTCCCTCACCATCCTTTCTCTCTCCTCCATCTCAGTAGATCACACCAACATTCACACAGTGGCTGAAGACAGATGCTTGAATCTCCTCTCTCCTTCACCAAACACTGCCAGCTACGTCTCAGATTCATCCTCCCATCCACGACATCACCACCTAGTCCAAGGCCACAGAAGGGGTTCCTAAACTACCATTCTCCTTCCTGTAATTTGTCCCCTGCACTCTCAACAGAAAGATGTATCCACCCGGTAAATTAGGTCATACCTTTCCCAGCTTGGATGCTTTGCAAAAGGTTTTCAGTGGTGCTGGAGAGGTGGCTTGGCCATTAAGTGCACTTGCTGCTCTCCTAGAGGATCTGAGTTAGGTTCCCGGCATCCACATGAAATGGCTCCTAACCCCTGTGACTCAGTACCAGAATATCCAACCTCTATGAGCATGTACATACACATGGCACACACACACACACACACACACACACACACACACACACACACACACACACATTAAAATAATAAAAAAAAAACTTTTCTCAGGACACCATAATAAACTCCCTAACTGCACATTGAAATCTGTTTCCTTGTCTCTCTCTCTCTCTCTCTCTCTCTCTCTCTCTCTCTCTCTCTCTCTCTCTCTCTCTCTCTCCTCTCCTCTTACCACTGGCTTCTGCCTGTTATTTCTCCACCATTTCTAGTCTTTGTTTAAATATCAGCTCCCCAAGTAGGAACACCACAGCAAAGGATGAAGCTTCAAAGGATGAAGCTTCATGACATGACTATTTTTGTCCAAAAACAGCTCATTGTTTGAAGGGTGGGTATTGGAAAGATCTTGCCCGTGCTTCCTTCCTATCCCCTATCATCCATGGAAGAGATCTTTTCTCCTCTAAATGAAACTGCCACCCGGCTCCTGGCCTGACTAATGACCCCTTTTCCTGCACCAGTTAGTCATAGAGTGAGTATCTGCATACTAGCCAATGATTTAAGTAAAGACCACCTGTGAACACTGTCCATGTCTTTAGCAATGATCTCCAAGAATGTGAAGTCCCTTCTACCAAAATTCCAAAAAATGCTAATGAGCTTTGAATCCGTCTATCCATCAGCTATATCAGTAGGAAGCAGGCTCCATGGGTCCGTCGTGGGTAAACTTGGTGCTAGAGATACTGTTTGTTAAGTCTGGGCCTCTGGAGCTCCTGCATTAAGTAAGGTTTCTGTGGATCTTTTTGCAGATGCTCAGTTAGCTATGTTCCCTCCACAGGCGCATACCGAGCCAGAGACCCCCAAGACTGACAAAATGACCAGAGGCTTTGAAACATGTGCCTCACCAGGTCCTATTTCATACCCTGCCTACTTGATAAGTGTACTTGGATAAGCAACTTAAGTTGAGTGAGGCTCATTTTCTCCGGCATGAAAGAAAGAAGAAAAGAAAAATTACAGTTTCTGTCTACCATACAGAAATACCTATGAGATTAAGTACGTGTATGTGTAGAAGAACTCTTGAAAAAGCTTGGCACTTTAGATAAAAGATACATGATTTATCAGAAGTTACTTCCTCCCTTTCCTTACCATAAAGACTCTGGGAATGCCAGTGTAGAAATTTTAACATTCTGAGAACCAAAAAGAAAACCAAAGAATCATCCCCAACCCCCATTTTCTTCATGCTGCCATCTGGGGGACCAGCCTGTGAAACGGTAAGCTTTTTTAATGATGTCTTATTGCGGCTAGCATGGCTCAGGATCCAGGGCTCATCCCAAATTCTGGATTATGTAGAAGGTGGATGGTGGAACCATTCACAGAAATAGGGCTTAGAGGAAGAAAACAAGATGGTGGTTGTGGTTGTTTGGATAATAAATGTCCCCCCACGGTCTCTCATACTTGAACACCTAGTTTCCAGTTGGGGACCCAATTTGGGGAGGCTTAGGAGGTATGTGGCTTTGTTGGAGGTAGTATGTTACTGAGGGCGAGTTTTGACAGTTTAAAGACTTGTCCTATTTGAATTTGCTCTCTCTGCTCCCTGTTAGTGGTTCAAGATACAAGCCCTCAGCTCTCAGTTTCTAGCTCCAGGCTCCACGTCTACCATCTGTTGTCATGTTACCAATCTCATTATGGACCCCAATCCCATGGATCTATAACCCCAAAATTACTCTTCTATCTATAAGTAGCCTTTATCACAGTGTTTTATCACAGTAATAGAAAACGCAATGGGTCTAGTTTAGGACTTGGAATCTGTGATATCAGCTCTGCATTAAAGTATTCATTTCAAGAAGCCATTTGTACATCGGCACTGAAGTGGCTTCAGACCTGAAGACAGATACTGGGAGGAACGGCATAGACAAGCAGTGAGAAGGTACCTGAGCGCTTGTGTTTGGGTGTAATGGGAGGTGCAAATATGTGGGAAGAATACATCAACTGAATGTAAAACTCATTCAGAATGGTTCCTCTAGAAAATCCCACACATATCAGGGTACAGCGAAGCAGAATGGTGCTGATAAACAGTTAGCAACCAACCTGCTTTGGGGGTTACCGGAACTAATTTTTAACCTTTGACAATTTCTATGGTATAAATATCCCACCACCCTGAATTTCAAGCTATCAAGACAATCTGAGCAGGAAAGTCATCAGAAGTCAATGGGTCTCATAAGCAGTTGTGAACCAGATCCATCACAAGACGGACTGACAAGAAGGAGAACGGGAAAGAACAGAAAGACAAGAACAACAAAACTGGTCAAATAAAAATACCCAGGACAACAGCCATAAAACCCAGGAGATCTGCTTTCTCTTTGGTGACAAGAATTCACAGGTCAAAGACAGACATGACAAATATCATTCTGTTTGACATGTGGGTGAGTAGCCTCAGAGGCAGATTCAGAGTACAAGCAGGCACTGCGTCAGGCTGGCTTAAGAGAAAGGAGTGATCCTTAGAAAGCACTGGCTTAGAAAGACTAGGAGATAGAAACAACGTCTTTGCTGGGTGTGGGGTCAAGGAAGGGATAAGGCATTATCTGAGATTCAGGAGCAACTAGAGTATAGTAGCCCAAACAGTGAACACTCACGGAGTGCTAGAAAAAGAAAGAGACTTCTGGGCAATGATCTGTCTACAGGGCTGTGACTGTGGCTAATGTGAAAGAAACTTCAAGGCGGCTTGAATTCTGATGTCACAGATGGTCAAGAGCAATCATGATCATGGCATGTTCTAGCTTTGTGATCTCTAGCAAGATTCATTTCTTAGCTATTAATATGCCGCTGACCGCAGTCTGCCTCATCATGATGGGTTCTTATGGAGGTGCAATGAACAGAAACACACAAAAGACACAGTGTCCCCAGCCCTCAGAACACTCTGGGCACACTGTGGTTTCCTCATCCCACCCTTACAACACCAAGGCATTTAAACTAAAATCACAATGGCATCCTGTGCTCTAGCTATGACTGGCGAGGAAGGAAGTCCTGCCTCAGCCCTGCATGTCACACAGCACAAGAGAGGGTAAACAGGATGGCTCTTTCTTCCCCCTCACACACACTGAAATGCATTGTTGACATGAGGAACTGTCACACACATAGGCCGAGCTAAGAATGGCTACACGTAGAAAGATCCATTCATAAATATCTCGAGAAACATCTGGACAGAAGACGCTAAATGAATGTCCACCATCACTTCCGATTACATATTCTATTACGATGTGGATCTATGGGGGGAAAAACTATACATAACTCCAGAAGAAAATACTTTGAAATTAGCTTGGTCTAGCTTTTCTTAATCTGACACGACTATTAGGTTTTATGAACTCATTTTTCTATATAAGAGTAACATTTGTTTTAAATTCCTTTACTGGTTCCTTTGAGGCCAAAACCTTTATTTTCTTCAAATAAATATAACAAAGTGAAAGTCAGTCAGGATTATCTAAATCAAATTAGCCATCCAAATATTTAAAGAAACAGTGGTTACCATATCCTGGATTTCATGTAAATATCATTGGTATATACTCATTGGCCAGAATTTAGAAAATGGTACAAGGAGAGATCATTTTATCTTTCGGGAAAACTTGTGCCCACATCTCCGTTCCTGTAGCAGTAGACACAGCTCCTAAGTCGTAAGCAAGCAAAGAAAGCCCTCTTTCCTCAGTATCAATAATTTTTAAGCTCTGCAAGTATTACCCTTTTATTCTATTGCAAATGGAATAGATGTTTCCTTGCGGAGGGAGCAATAAGCGTTAATAATATGCATTACTATAATTTCTCTAGTTATTCATTTTAATTTCTAATGCAACAAAGTGAAATGGAAGCCTATGGATTGAGAAAATGGTATCTGTAAACCATGTGTCTGATGAGAGGCTAACATACAACTCTAAAGAAAATATACAGGTCAGTAATAGAAAAAGCAAACAGCTCAGTTTAAAAAGGGACAAAGGCCTGGACAGAACAGTAGAGCTGGCCCTGGTAGTGTGAGTGCAGATGAGCCAACCCAAGGGCATGGGCGCAGAACTGGTGGCCCTGTTCCTTGTTGCCTACTGCATTGGGTGAGCTAGCTGAGGCAGTGCTGAAGAGCTCACCCTGGTGGTGACGATGAGGGAGAGCTGGTGGGCTACCCAACCCAGCTACCACCCAGGCCCAGAACCAGGCCTATGATTAGCCCACTCCAATATCCATCTCTTCTGTGAACTGTTGGAGTGTGTGAAGGGGCCAGGTCTGCGCATCCAATGCTACAGGATCTCCTTGACACAGAATAACAACAGGATATCCAGGAGGAGTCCCAGTGAGGGTCCAGTATCCACAGGGAAGCAGAAGCCAGAGGCCTCGAGCCAGACCAACAATCCATTACAATGAACACTTCTTACAAGAAAAGATGTATGGACTAAGAGATATACTGTGTGACTCACTGGGCCACACTGCAGCCTCCATGCTGAGGGTTTCTTTTTCTTTCTTTTGCTTGTTTTGTTTTGTTTGTTTGATTTGCTTTGGGGCTATACTTTTAAATTTTGTTTTGTTTGCAGGGGGGGTCACAAATGTAGATAAAGGAGGCAAGAGGATGGAGAGATGAGTGGGATCAGGATGCCTGTTGTAAAATCCACAAAGAATCGATAAAAAGTTACCCATCCCCCCCACAAAAAAATGGGTGAAGGGTCTGCAAAGACATTCCTCCAAGAAGACATAAAAATGATCAACGGATACACAAAAAGCTGCTTACCATCACCAGGCATCAGGATGAATCAAAACTCTTCGGAGATACCTGCACACTTGTTATGATGGCTATTATAAAAATGTCAAAGTATGTTAAATGTTAGCAAGGAGATAGAGGAAAAGGAGCCCTGATACACTTAGCACAGGAGTGTCTAGACGATTTCAGAGGACACAGGAGCGCAAAACCACTTTCACCAAGCTCTGCACCGTTTGCCTTTTTCCTGTGTTGATATTTGCATTGCTGACACACAGCAACGGTGGGAAAGCTGGGGAGACTTAACCGAACGACAGTGTTGGTCCCACACTGCACGGGACTGGTTGCCCCTCTCCCAGCCACCGTGTGCTTCGAGTCCCAAACAATTGCTTAATGAAGCAGTAAAAATTACAAATTGTACTGTGTCTCTACTTGAGCATATGCATTTTTAATATTCTCTGAGGGGAAAAAAAAAGTGAAGACTGTGCTTAGGAGGAACTGAAAAGCTCCTAAGCCAGGCAGCAGCTTATTTCATGTGCTATCGTTTGAGTTGAAAGAATAACCAGTGAGCTACAGTCACCATAGTCACCCACAGCGGCTTTGGTGAACACCTCTCAAGTGAATATGCAAGCCAAACACAGCAAGGAAAACACCCAAGGGGTTTCTTGTCGATGGTGGACTTAGAACTTTGAGAAAGTTACATTATAGAAAATTCCTATCTCCTTCTCGGAACATGACAGCTTCCCAGCTCTTAAAGACTTTTCTAATGAGATCCACGGTGAGGCTAATGAATGTGATTTTTTTTTTTAAATTTTTGCTGTTGCATAATGAAATGTGTCAAATTTGGGAAATATGCAAAACTCAGTGAACTGCTGTTTTCCAAATAACCAGTGCATGATATTACAGATTCGTAAGTGGATAAAATAGCTGTTTAAAGTGTAAGACAGAACAACGTACTTTACTAATACAGCACAAAGACCTAACTGATATATTTTCAGATTCCATCCTGAACCCAACCTTAAAGGAACTATTTATAGAGTTGATGCAGGAGCAAAGGTGAATGTCTGCAGTTACCTCAAGGGACTGTTGGTATGTTTCCACCTTTTCCAACCACATGTCTATTTTTTCCCCAAAAAACAGCATGGCAACAGATTGAACACAGAAATTAATATGTGAATCCATCTATTTCCCACTAAAAAAAATGTTAACGTTATGTTCGCACAAGCAAAACAATCTCAAACAACAGGCCTTTGGGTCCTCAAACCTTTAAAAGGGAATGTTGTGGAATCCTGATGCCAGAAGCATTGGAATTATGGTTTCATAAGTGGAAGTTAAATTTAGAAAACATTTTTTGATCCATCAGCTTGGATAAACTTTTTCAAATTAACAATAACAAGCCTTGATGACAACACATGGGACTCCTGCTTCAAATGCTGAAGAGAATGTCGCTTTGGTTTAGTCACTTTGAAGTACAACGAAGCTGTGTTTTTTTGCAGGGGGAAACAGGGTTGGTAGGGATTGACTCCAGGAACTCACACTCACACACACTACACACAAGGTCTACCGCTGAGCTACGCTAAACACAGTATTTCTACATCCATGGCTTGACTTTCTGTAGGTTCAGTTTCCTATGATCAATCACAATGCAAACGTACTAAATAGAAATTTCTAGAAATGAACAACTGAGTGTGTGTGTGTGTGTGTGTGTGTGTGTGTATGCATGTGCTCAGATAGAGTCTCAAGTAGTCCAGGCTGGCCTTGAACATCTATGTAGTTGAGGATAATGACCTTCAACTAATCCTCTATTCTCTACCTCTTAAGTACCTGGGTGCTGGGATTACAGACATATGCCACGATGCACTGTTTATGTGGTGTTGAGGATCAAAACCTAGGGCATTGTGCATGCTAGGGAAGTACTCTACTAACCAAGCAATATCCCAATCCAGTTGAAGATTGAATTGTGTACCATTCTGAGTAGTGTAGTAACAAGATCTCGTCCAGTCATGGCTAGGACATAAATCATCTTTTTGTACAGTGTATCCCTCTGTATATGCTTCCTGATCATTTATCATTTAATAGTAGTCCTCTCATTTGTCAGATCTAGTACCACAGTATCACAGTGCTTGTGTTCAAGTGGCCCTAATAAATAGTGACCCCACAGCATAGGGTGAGGTATTGACAATTTTGTACTTATAATCACTCTATTTGTTACTACTTACTATTATCAATCTCTTGCTTTGTCTAATTTACAAATTAAAATTTGTGTTTAGTACTATCCAAGACTCAAGTACTCACTCCCTCTTGAGTAAGGGGCCATTGCTGTAACTTAGATCTTGCCTTCTACAGGGTCATTCTGTAACGACTCAGTTCTGCCACTGGAACACAGTAAAAGTCACAGTGGAGGTATAAATGCACTGGCATGGCTATGTTCCAGAAAAAGCTTGTCCATATTTAAATTGAAAATATTTTGCAAATTAAAATGGACTTGCAAAAAAACAAAAAACAAAATAAAACAAAAACCCAAAAAACTAAAATGGACTTGCTATATTGATGTAAAATAAGTAAGTAAATAAGTAAATCAATCAATCAATCAATCAATCAATAAAAAGCTAGAAGGTTGTGAAGGTGAGATACCATGCACACATGTCTAATAAGAAGATTTACTTCAAGAGATGCAGCCAGAAACACAAACTTGCACAAAGGCCAATGTTACCTTACTCAAAAAACCCAGGATGACATCTGCCCAGCAACAAATGGTCCAATCTTGTAACCAAGGAATGTGTCTCCCTCGGCATTTGGCCCTTTGACCTTTAAAACCCCTTGGCTCCTTGAGTCTCCATTTAGCATGGTGCTCTAGGGTATGATGCTCAATCTCAAACACATTATCTTTGGAGAACCTTGTTCTCTTCTTAGTCAAGCTGACACAACTAACTTGCCTTAGAGTCTAACAACTTCTCCAGTTGTGTAGCTGGGTAACTCTGTTCTGAAGAAATGCTCACATCTGTACAGTGTTCTGATCACTACCTGCATTAATCCACTTCCTCCTTGGTCCTGTGTGGTGAATACCACTGGTTTCTTTTCTTTATAGATGTACAAACTGAAGTCAGAGAGGTTGAGTAGCTCATCCACAGTCACACAACACAACAATCCCTGTAGCGTTGTTTTTTGTAGCACAAATCCTAAAAATGACCCAAATGTTTAGAGATGCTAAACTCTACATTTGAATTGGTGGATTTCTTTGTAAAGACACCCCATAATGAACCCCAGCTTTCATCTTTGCCTATACAAAATTTCTAGACATCCCTCTTTAAAGCTTTTATTGACTGTGTAGGTCTATGATGGTCCTTCCTCTTTTTAACATCATAGCACATTACCATTGGAGCTGTGATTCTTCATGGATGTGTGCCAAGGTAACATATGCTGTAGAATTTGCAAAGTGGGAGGTCTTAGTGTTTCTTTGCTTTGTCTTCTATCCATGTAGATTAGAAGATACTTCTGGATTGGGAAGTAACAGGCTGTAATTTTACATTTTTACTCAGTTCAAGGATCTCTTGGCCAGTTCCACCGTTACTGCTCCCTTCCAGACTCCAAGTTATTATTATTTGAACCCACTTTTGCTGACCTACAATATGTCTTCCCAGAGGTGTCTAGAGCAAGCTGACACGGCTCCCTCTGCTCCAGTTACACCAGAGTCCTTGCAATTCCCCATGACAAAGACATTTCCACTACCTGTCAAGCTTCTGCATAGCTCTTCTCTCTGCCAGAACACTGAAATGTTGGTCACACTCATTCTCTGGCCTCTCTGGTCAAATATCCCCTCACAAGTGAGGTTTCTTCTGATATCACTAAATAAGGAAATCACACACACACACACACACACACACACACACACACACACACACACCCTCTATCTTCCTATACTCAAATGTGCCTCCTATCACTTCTTATACTCCTTGTGTATGTTGCCTGTTCATCATCTCTTTTCACCCTGCCCAGACTAAAATGATGTTCAGGATGGAGCTGTTCCGTAAATACATTGATACAGCCTTAGTTCATCAGCTTCTCAGTATTGCTACTCATGAAAATTGCTCTGGAGTACTGATATGTAGCAAACAGTACCCCATGTGGGGCTGGTTAAACACTTGTCCAGCATGTTCTCCTGCAAGCCTCATAACAGTCCAAACGATAGCATAAGATCAATATGCCTCATGTACAAATGAGGAAACTGAGGCACTGGGGTGGTAGGTAAGCTACTTGCTCAAGTTCTAGGCTCTATGGCAGGTTGCAGAGTTCAGTCAAGGACAGGACTTGCCTTTTGGGGTTCATAGGATAAAAAAGTAAGCACACATAAGGAAGTACAAAGCTCTTTGGTGCTCTCAAACTTGCTATCTGCAAACACTAATGTGTTATGTGTACTGCTCCCACAATGCACTGCATATCAAGCAAGAATTGACCCCAAAATGGATGCCCAGAAGGAGCCTCCTTTGAATAGTTGGGGGGACAGCTCAGGTGGAAAGAGGACTTTGTGCCCACAAGGGACTTTCCTCAAACACAGCTTGGGAAGGGCGTTTGCTGTGTCCACTTTCTGATCAGATAACAGTTTGACACTAATTCTTCTATTTTCTGTGGGCACCAAAGCCAGCCCTGGACGTTATCGCCCGTCCGTTATCTGTGTCGCCTGAAGGAACTCAGGCAAGGTACAGGAAAAAGGTGGGGGTATTGTTGTAGCTTCCTGCTGGCCTGTACACTGGCCTATTGTTGCTGTTATTTTTTTTTTAAGCTATCACATCACAATTATTTCGGCAACATCCTCTTTCCATCCTGGATCTGATATAGTATTTATTGAACTACACAAACTGCGTCAATGTGCGGTTCTTTCTGCATTATTGCACATTACTGCATATTCAGGATACGTTTCTACTGAATCCATTAAAAGATTTTGCTAATTGTAAAACTACTTCTGGGGCAAATTTAACAGCTACCCTTTGTTTTATTTGTGTAACAAATGATTATTTTAAAAATATTTTTGCTTACTGCTGTGTGACCAGCCAACTGCTACAGCTTAAAATCAAACGGAACTTTGTTTAATCACTATAGTTAAAAAAACAAACAAACAAAAAAAAAACACAAAAGGTTGGCCAGGTGGTCGTGGTGCATTTGGGAGGCAGAGGCAGGTGGGTCTCTATGAGGTTGAGGCCAGCCTGGTCTACAGAGTGAGTTCCAGGACAGCCAGAGCTATACAATTCATAATGAAATACCAGAGATGTTGGTAATAAAACAGTAGCCCAAATGACATTATCTGAGGTCTTTGAACTTGTTAGGTGCTATGCAAACTATTTAATACAATATTTCAAAAACATTTTCTGTTTGTCTCCAATTTCCTAACAAGTTCTTATCTCATTGGACAGAAGAGGAATCTTCTCAGAAATTAGTAAAGATGGGACCCAAAAGCCTGCCCAGACTTAACTTCAAACATACAGAATGCACCAGAATGTAGTTCTCTAAAGACACAGTCCCTTCCTCACTGGGCACTTCTGCTGAGGTAAACACCGAGAAAAAAATGGATGGACTTTTGGTGCTCTGGTAAGGATTCTTCCCTCTCAGCTTCACAGACACTTCCTACTACTTCTCTATAACTCCTCAAAGCATTTCATCCTGCGGAGACCTCTAAGAAATGCATCACAGAAACACATTCAGCCCTATCCAGAGCCCTGGTCTTCTAGGTAATAGTAGCAACACTGTAGTGGCTTCCATGGCTCAGCTCATTGGCTGTCTGATTATCTAGGTGACATTCAGAAGTCTCTGTCTAATTCATGCATCTGGCCAAACGGAGGGAAATGGCACTTTGTCCTCTCTGAATGCAGAACGCCAGTGTGATGTGCTGGTCTGTTCTGAAATGTCCACACTCATAAACAAGGCCTCAGGCTGCCACCCCATCAGCTGTGCATCACAGGCAACTCAACATCTCCGTTGTTAGTTAGATCTTCCAGAAAAGCAGAGAGGAGTGGAATAAAAAGCAGCCACAAGCTCTGTGATTCTTCTGCAATGTCCTATGATGATCTCATTCAATGAGCATACACTCCATGACAGACTATTCAGTAAGACATTGATGATGCTGAAGTCACATGGACAGCTATCCACATCTGAGGACTAAGTCAGTGTTGAGCAATTTATACCATATCCATCGACACAGTGACCTTGGTGCTATCATATAGTCCATGACCTCATGAGTCCATATCTGCCCAATGAAAAAACTGGATGACAAAGCAGCATCTTTACAGTTATGAAAAAATGAACTTTAAGTGATTTTCTAGTGGGCCTTTACACAAAGATTATTTCACCTACTACCATAGGCAGGGTTAAGAAAAAGCCTTCCTGCAAAGCAAGTGACTTTGTTAAGATGTGGAGAGCATAACCCTGCTAGAAAATGAACCTATAAAGAATGTATGCATGAGACACAATCACTGGAATGTTCATAAAAATTTACCTCCTACCTCTACATTTTTTCTATTGTCTTATTTCATCACTTGTACAGATGAAGAAAATCAGGTATACTGCACAAAGATATAACAGAAGTGGAAAAAGAATATGGGAACTGACTGTCAGTCAGGGCCCAGTCAATGAGACAATTAGTCACTGAAGTCAGGTCCTTCCACTTCAGTACCATAGACACGGAGTGGGCTAATTCACTGCTGAGGGACTGTCCTATATATTGGCTGATGTTTATCGTCATCTCTGGCTTCTACTTATTAGATAGACGCTATCCTTCTAGTATATCCTATATATCTAGTATATCCTATATATCTAGTATATTTTATATATCTAGTATATTCTATAGCTTCTAGAAAGAAGCTTTTCCTCTAGTCATAACATAGTCAAAGTGCTGAGTGTCCCCTACCCACAAGTGAGCAAAGATATACAATACAGGAGGGACATTGGCCCTTCCACTCTCCTGAAAGCCAAAGCCTAGCTCAGGCCGCTTCTCTTGTCTTCCAGGAGTCCACTGGCTTCCAACAGCCTTTTTCTAGTCACAGATAGGGTTAGAATGTGGACATTCTGATGCATGCAAGAGCAAGTAGAGAACTAAATTGACTCTCTGATCAGCTGGTCCAAGCCTTGACTTTGGTCAAACTACCCCATCACATTAGACTTCAACTTCCACCCCTGTGAGATGGCAAGTGGTACTCCGTGCAAAGTTGCTATAAGAAAGAAAGGATGTGAGGGGGCTGCTACAAAGTAAGTGCCTGGTGACAACTTCTTTCAACTTTCCATTTGTACCAGTCCAAGGAAACTGTTTATAAGAACGGATTCACTCCTTGGGCTAGAATATCTTCACATATTTGTTAGATGGAAATAGAACTAAAAACTCCTTCAAGATTTTAATGAGTCCTGAGTAATGCTCTATTTTTTCCATTTTTGGCTTTTAGATTTCTCCCCTAAATATTTGGAATCTAAGGTTGATCCCACTGTAACTATAGAAACAGCCTATCTTGTGTGAATCCAAGAGCCCACTGGCTCTGGCTCCGGCCCTTGTGAATTCTCTCCAAACAGTCCTATCAGCAACCCACACTGTTTGTATCCATCAGTGGTTTCTGAAAGACTTCCAGTTTCCCACGGGAATATAAGGAAATTGGAATTATTAAGCCAACGATAAAAGAAATGGGCACAAAGCCACCATCTCCTGGCCCCTGACGTCCAGCAAATTGGATATTCTTTGTGTAAGGTGCAGAAAGATGCCAAGCCCTACGAAGGTTGGTCATCAGGAAAAGGAAAAGGACGTGGAAAGGAAAGAGCTCACAGAAGGCCACTGACAGCCCAGCAAAGCTATATTCACCACCGGTGCTTCCGGGGCTGCCTACATAAGCCTGGTCACAGAGGGTCCTGGCTCTGCCAGCCAAGGACAGATGAGGAGAAAAGCAAGCAAGCCTTGGCTTTTATTAGCAAAGTGAGCAGACTCCTTAAGAGTATTGATGTATTGACTAATGAGGCTGACATCCAGTGTGAGGAGTGCTTACATGCTTAAAGGGCAAGAGTTACAAATCAACAAGGTATTAATTTAATTCCTCTTTGAAAAGGTGCCAAAGGTAGCAAAGGCAGAATGAGAGCAGCATTTGTCATGCTTGCTTCAATCTCCTTTCACCCTGGACTCACTCCGCTGCAGATCCATAAACATGGTGCATGGAAGGCCAAGGCTGCGGGCTTGGGCAAAGGGCAGACTATCCTCTTCTTTGTCTGGTTTTCTAACGCTTGGTGCGGCCTAGGGAATGTGCCTTTTTTGCTAATTGCCTCCCACACCCATCACTTCTGAAGCAACTTCTGAACCAACTGCTTTGTGCCATAGCTAGTATCTTTCTAACTTGACAGCTGCCCCTAGATGGCACTGTCCATGTCTTCTGCCCGGAGGTAGAGCCACGTGACTGTGTTCTGTCTAGTAGGAGGTGAATGCAATGGATACCCCTTCTAAGCCCTCTTACATCCCCCTTCACATGCCTTCCAGGTTGCATGGATACAGAGGCCAAGATTTCCCTGGGCCAAGGAATCAAGAACACAACTCTTGCACGGTCAGGATCTGGTCCCAACAGCTCATATACAGTAAGTGAGAGGAAGAGGGAAAGGAGCCTGGGTTTTGACTGGGGCAGTAGGATTTGAAGGTTTTTCGTGTAGTAACTGCTCTAACCTGGCAAATCCACTTTACTCTTTTTCCATTTCACAAGTCTGTTGGACCGACATACTAAAAATGCCAGGTAAATTCTGTAAGAGGCAAGCTGGGGAACAAACACAGGGGGAAATCAAAGTGACTCATTCTATCAAAATCCAGTTCGGCCCTCAGATATGATAATGAGGACTCCATTAAACAAAGCAGGTTGCTTGGACTTCTCTTACACATTCAAAATGAAACTTTAGATCTCTGCCTTTCTTGGTGCCAGATGATCTATACAGGTCGTATTTTAAGTAAATATTAAAGGCTGCACTGAGTCTGTTACCACTAGATTGTTAAAGACCTCTCCCAAGGCACCAGGAATAAATGCAAAAGAATTTATGAGCCAGACAAGTCCAAGGAACTTTAGACACCTCTCCAACAGTGCCCCATGCTCAGGCTTCACTTGGTTGCCTTGAGATGTCTCTGTGACTCCGAGAGTATCAGAACTCAGAAGCTGTCTCCTTCCACCCTCAGATGCTGAAAGTCCTTGCATACTTCCTGGGACCCAGATATACTCTCAGAACTCCCTCTGTTGTTGGCCTGAATCACAGAGACTCTGGGTTTGTCTGATGGCAGGTGCAGTACCACAACCAAGAGTATCCCCAGGCTGCTCCTGTGAGAAGTCACAGCCTTCACAAGAAGGGATTTTCACCTGGGATGCATGCCCTCATACATGGGGCCACAGTCCTCTCAATGGAAGGGAGATATCTCCATTTCACACTTCTTAAACTAACCCAACCTCACCTCACACCAGAAACAAAGTGGACAAGAAAACATTCAGTCTCCACTCCACCAGGCACTGTGGGCATGGTCCAGTTTCATGTTGGAAAAAGAAGAGAAGGGATAATCATTTCCCGGAGCCCAGGGGTAAGATCTGTTCTCGCTTTCATTCATGCTGGACTTCCCACTGACCCATGGATACTCCAGACTCATATTGTCTTTGTGTTCACTACTTTCTCCAGCTGAGGCATTCTTTGGCAGGCCTCTGTGAGATACCTTGCCTAACTGTATGTCTCTGTTCCACTGTTCCCTCTGACAGCCTTCCTAAATCAGCTCCCCAGGCCAGTCCCTCTCCAAACCATTTAATTTTTTTCAAAGGCCTTATCTCTGCATGGAAGTACAGCAACTGCTCTAGCCCAACATGGTATCTACTGTCGATTGTGTAGATTTGCTCCTAAGTACCATTTGAAAGTGATCAGTAACTCGAAAGGCATCAATCTAGAAAACAAACTGAAGACATATGGTTCATGTGTAGGGTCATAAAAATGGCGGTGACAGGGCCCGAGGAGATGATTTGGTGGGTAAAGCCCTTGCCACACAAGCACAAGGATTGTAGTTTGGAATTCCAGCACCCCTAAAAGTGCTGGATGGTCTCGGAAGCCCACTTGCAATTCTAGGAAACAGAAAGCAAAAGTGGAATCCTTAAGCAAACTGGCTTGCTAAACCAGCCTTATGGGCAAGTTCCAGGTTTAACTGAGGGATCATGCCTCCATGAATAAGATGAAAAACAACTGAAGACCCTAACTCTACCTTGAGCCTCCATATGCACATGCATAGATGTACATGTGCACCCACACACATGTGTGCCCATACCTACATTGTGGCCATATGTGTGCTAATATGTATGCATATACATGTGTACACCATACACACACACACACACACACACACACACACACATGCATGCACGCATACATACATTTTTAAAATGTAAGACACAAAGCCCCCTTCACTTGCAACCTCATTGAGAAGTATTTGGTTAAAGCAAAAAAATAATAAATTTGAGAATGGAATTATAACAGTTCTTTGCTTTTCAAAGCCCTGTACACTACTTCCTCTTATTTTATTAATATTAAGAATACATTTAACACTGAAAATAAATGTGAAAGACGTGATCAATTAAATCAAAGGATTTTGTAACGGATTGGAAGGTGACAGAAAACCGTTATCTGATATTCTCATTTGTCAGATGAAGAAAGTCAAGCCTCAATGAGGAGTGAATTACTCAAGGACATGCTCAAGGTCAGTCAATGGAGAGACAGAAAGAAGCAGAACTTAACTTCAGGCTCCTGCTTTCCCAGGCATGGTTATATAATCAAACAAAGAGAAAGGCACAAAGGGAACTGGGGGTGGAAAAACGAGTCTTCACTGATGACCCAATTAGTACAATATGCTAAGTCTCTCATGTTTCAGTGACAACACCAGGGTGGCCATGTGTGTTCCTGTATCAATCATCAATCAGCCCTGAAACACTTGAAGCAGAAATGGATGTGGTTTATATAGTGGCATAAGCCATCTTTTCCAGAGATGCTCACACTAATAGGCAAATTACCACATTTGCTTTTCTGACCTGGCAATCTGGACATTCCTATGGAACAGTGTGAATCTGTTTTATCTTCTAGTGTCTGGGTGAAATTTTTTTAACTGCCTTGCCAAACCAAAGCTAACAGATGTGACACCTGAAGGCTGAGATAGATCAGCAGGTAAAGGCACTTGCCACTGATCCTGACTAATCCAAGTACAAATGCAAGCTGTCCTCTGACTTCCACTCACAAACACCCCCCACACACACCTTTTCCTGACCAAATAAATAAAATGTAATATGTATTTTTTTTAAAAGAGGTGATACCTAAGGCTGTAAGAGGCAATATGGCCTCTTGATGAATGGTGGGAACAGAGCCACCATGCTGTGAGGAAGATCAGAGCCCAAAGAGGAGTTGAGCAGGTGTTCTGGACAACAGGCAACCCAGGTCAGAAGCTGCCAATGGCTAGTGTTCATTGCCAGTCATAGGAGTAAGCAAGCTTTCATCCCATCTAATTCTTCTAATTCCACTTTGAAAACCCCCATGATCGCTGAGCGATACCCGCAAAGTCCTAGCTAATCACAGATTCATAAGCAAAACAAAGACTTGTTCTTTCATGACAGCATGGAACTAAGGAAACCAGGGGAGCAGCCAGTAAAGCAGGTGGCATACACAGAGGTGCTGTGTTTTCTAGGAAAAGAGGGATTACTGGAGAGAGATAGAAATCACTACCTCTGGAAATAGAAAAATAAGCACTAATAACTCACATGCCGAAGATGCTGGTAGCATTAAGATTTCAAGGTGTTTGTGGAAGGACGGTACCGTAATCAGTAATCAGATAGCTGTAAGACATTTTAAAACAATGTAGTCCTAAGATAGAACATCTGCCTTGGGCATTCCTATGCACAGGACAGATATCAGTAACCAATGACAGCATTCTATTCTTGTCTAGTTCTGACAGCTTCAAGAACAATCCACTAGTGTTTCTTGGGGTTGTCACCTGAAGTGAAATCCACTTGCTATCACTCAAAATATCAAGATGAAGAAAGATTGTCATCCTAAGGTCCCCTAAGGTACATGGATTTTCCACTTTTCTGTTAACCACACTAAACTATTTATATTAATGATTTGACTGAATCTTAACTGGCTATCTTATCTAATTCTATCTTCAGGGTAATACTCATTTTATTCCTGATTAATTTGAGACCCAGTAAACACAACATATTTGACTGGAATCTCCCAAGTTTTAATACATTACCAAGAGCAAACCTCTGTACTCAGGTCATCTTAACAGTGATAATATGTCATTATTCAAAAGCACTAATTGTTTCAAAATCAGATTCTCAGGTTTTAGGGGCACCATTTAAGATGCTGGAATTCAAATCAATACATGGTAACTGAGTAAATTTTACTGATTAAAATGCACAGCAAATATCTATACAGACTCTTACCACAGTCAGGCTGGCTCAATATCTAGGTCTCTTCAGGAAATGACCCAACTCTGGGACCAAAGCAAGATGGCAGAGTCTTCCACCAAAGCAAAACCAATACATGGTTAATTTTACTTGCCAGTCTGACTACATTCAGATTCCTACAAGATTAGTAAAACATATCTGGGCACATCTACTGAGATGATTAGATCATGTGTGCTCTGGGCTAATAAAATTTAACCCACTGACGATTCAGAATTTAGATAAGAGGGAACTTATTAGAGGAAATGGATTTGATTTTTTTTTTTTAGATTTAGCAATTTTTATTTATGAGGGTGTCTGTGGGGGGGGGGGTATGTGTGTGTACCTGCATGAGTTAATGTGCACCATGTCTGTGAAGGTGTCTTGCAGAGGCCTGAAAAGGGTGTCTGATCCCATGGAACTAGAGTTATAGGCTGTTGTGAGTCACCCAATGTGGGTTCTTGGAACTGAACTGAGGTCTTCCGTAAGAGCAGCAAGAGCTCTTAACTACTGAGCCATCTCTTCAGTCTGGAGATGTACCTGGGTCCTGGTGTCTCTCTGTTAATCTTCCCTGACTCCTGTCCATTATAGGTAGGCAGGCAAAGATCACCATACCCACTGTGCTGTGACACTTTATCTCAACATAGACCCGCAGCAAAATGGCCAAGTGACTGTGGATTGAAACTTGTGAAATTTTAAGTCCAGATAAATCTTTTCCTCTCTTGTTTTTCTCAGACATTTGGCATAGCAACAAAGAGACCAAGGAACACAATGATGAGATTGATCTTCATGACCAAGAAACAGGTGATGCTAGGAGGGTGATGGTTATGGTGGTGATGATGTTGACGACAGTGATATTATTAATGATGGCAATGATAATGATGTCACTGATCATACTGAATCACACAGCTGCTGCTCTCATTTGTCATAAGTGCCTCTGTGCTTCAGCAAAGTCGCTTCATTTAGTTCTGAGTCAAGCTATTAGGTAGGAACAGTTATTTCCATGGTTGCTACTATTATCATCCCTGACATCAGGCAAAGAAGCTAAGACCTAGAGTGTTTAAATAACTTCCCCCAAACACCCAAACAGTACAATAGTTTAAAATTGAAAATAAATCAATATAAAAATTTTAAATAATAGTTCACAAATGCCTGAATACATGGGAAAGGTAGACTTGTTATGCTGACTGTTGTAAACTGAAGGTAGCTTTATATACACACATACAGGTACACACACACACACACACACACACACACACACACACACACACACCACACAAACATTCTTCAGAAAGGAGTGTGGTCCAAGAGAAAAGGAAATCACAGGTATGGTGGTACTTCTAACCATCATGCCAATGAGCGCCATCCAATAGTATTGGTTCATCAGATTCCAAGAGGGCCTGGACAAGGTTGTTTTTGTTACTGTCACCCTGTTTCAAAATGTAGAAACCAATTCCTACTCACTCAGGTGACAAGGCTGAGGAGTGGCTGCCCTGGGTCAAGCAGTCTGGTATGAGGGCCTGAATTCTAACCACTAGAGTACAGTTGCTTCTGAAAATTATGTTTTTTTTTATTAAATTAGGAATTTCCTACATCACAAAGGGCAAACCTGGAGTCTGAAGCTGGTTGTGACTGGTAAAATAGTTGGCACTTTCTCCATGGACATCATTGATCATTCTCCATTGTGAATGTTGAGGGGGACTCCTCTATCTCAAGTTCTGAATGTGTGAATCATCTAGAAAGTCAAGGTGGCGATCCAAGGCACCACTGTATGTTCCCGTTGTCTGTCTGTTTGCAGCCTTTCCTAAGACATGCATCTCCGTTCCTGGAACTAGTTTGCTCAGAGTGACTGAGACAAACCAGAGTGAGTGGGTGACCGAGTTGGGGTGTCAGCTAGCAACAACCTTGGAAGTGAACATGGCTGTTCCTTACTCTCCACAGATGCTTTCTAGGACAAAGCAGGACATGGAGTTTTGTATCCAATCCTGGCAGAGAGGACCACTCAACTCAGAGATGAAGCTGGGAGGTATCAAAGACTCTGGGAACTCACTACATCTGACAGAGGGGTCAGTGCCTTTCTAATGTAAAGGAAACAGAAGAAAAGCGATGGGTGAGACATGGAGACAGAGTCCACAGGTAGCAGAACTCCTGCATCCGTGACACAAAAGGATTTGAAATGGTACCCAGACTCCAAGGTTGTCGGAACTGGAAACTGAAACATCAGATCCATCCAACTTCCACATCTTACAGAAAAGTGATGCCCAAGAGGGCAAGTGGCTTTTTAAACATCACAAAATTGATTTGGGTCTCAGGAATTCTGCTGAGAGGAGCGCAGGTGAATGGGGGTGGCCTCATCTGGAGTTGCCACACTCCCTCCTAACTCCCACTCTACCACATGCAAAGACTATTTATTGTCTGACAGCCCCTGTGCTCAGTCCACTGACTCCTTGCAGTCCCATCTGAGGCCTTCATGAAATTTTTCCTGTGCTGGTGGTGCTCTTACCTCAAATGTCTGCTTGTTGTGATCAGGTTTACAACCTTAGGAAAGGCTGCAAACAGACAGACACAAGGAACATACAGTGATGCTCTTGGATCATCACCTTGACTTTCTAGATGATTTACACATTCAGAGCCTGAGATAGAAGAGTCCCCCTCAACATTCGCAATGGAGAATGATCAAAGAAGGCCATGGAGAAAGTGCCAAACCATTTACTGGTCACAATCAGCCTCAGACTCCAAGTGGAACTCTCTCCCATCAGCTCTCACATTGTTAAACTTCAGCGTATTTGTGAGGCAGTTGCCAATTGGCAAATTATGTTGAAAACAAAAGTAATAAGCAGTCAAAATTCCCCCGGTGTGTTGTTACATTTTATTACAGGTACTCTTGTGGTTATCTGTGTCTGCTGTATCTATGGTGAAAATATTCTTTAACTGTGTATATCTCTTTCCCAATTCCACATTCTGTGAAATCAGGTTGATAGCTTGAGCTGGCCTTTGTAAGAATATAGATGGTCCCCAAATAATGACTTCTTGACTTAAGATGTTTCAGCTTTATGATGATATGAAAACAGTATGCATTTGAGAGAAATTGTAGGTGGGATTTGAATTCAGATCTTCTCAGAGGCTTGCAAGATACAATTCCATACTCTTGTGATGCCTGGTGGTGGCAGTGAGATGCAGCTTTGAGTCAGATCTGAGACCACCAAAAGAAGTATAATGTGTGGTCACATTGTGATGTGTAGAAGTTTAGCCCTATTAATCATGTTTTCTCTTTCTAGTATACATCAACTGATGATAGATTTGTGGGGATATAACTCAATCAGAAATCAAGATGCACCTGTGTTTAAACCACAGAAATTGGTATCAGTTACAACCAAGGGCTGAGATCTTGTGTTGATTGTCTGGGTTTAAGAATGTATGTAATAGAAAATGTTAATAATGCAGATTAAGTAGAAAAATGTGTTGTATTATGAGCCATTAACTGTGAAGAGCAGAAAACTTGATGGAATATCCTTCTGATATTTGGGAACTATAAACTACTGCAGAAAAACAATATCTCTTGTCATTGATGAACGAATGGAGTTCAGAAATTCACCTCTGCAGCTTTAGTTTTTTCCCTTGCTCATTAATGTGAGAGAAACTGTCAGCCGGTATCCCTGTCATATCTATGCTTATTCATCAATTAAAATTAGTATTTAGCTGTGACTACTGAAGTTCAGCAAACATCAATGAGAGCAATATGGGGAGAATTTCCTGGCTACGTAACATTTTTAATAAAGAGTATTGTGGATTTCCTTATTATCCCTAAGCTGTAAATTGCATTTTTCTATCAGTAAAATCCATACAGTAAACTTGAGTATGGATATCAATGTACTTTTTTTTTAAGATCTGGCTATTGAACATCGTATACCTGCAGATTAGAGGTAACCCTTCTCAAGTTTACATGTATCACTGCTCAAATGCCATATAGCCAAAGAGGGTATCTCTGACACCATCACTTAAAGTCACAGCCATCATAGCTCTAGTCCATGACTTCATTTTCTTTTTCTTCATAGTATTTTTCATTTTTAATCTTCATTGTTTTTTTAATAACACAGGAATATCTAACATGTAGCCTTCTGGGGCAAGCATCTTTGATTAGCATGCTTGGGATGCTCATCCACACTGCAGTGAGTACCAATATCTTTCTTAGTTATTGATTGTCTTGTATGGACATATTACATATGGTTAAGGTTCATTAGATAAAACACTGGGGGGACTTTTGCTTTTGACAATTATAAGCAGTGAGAATATCATAAAACATCAGCTCCTTCCATGAACCAGATAGAGCCATGAAAAGCCAAGATCTTTGAAGAAAAACATTTATGATAAAATTGTATGGCAAGACCAAAAGATATTGATTATACATATCATGGTAATATATAGGCTGAAAAGCACTCAGATTTTAAAGTCCAGTTTTATATTACACTTAGTAAAAATGCTTAGAATTCATTTTAGGAAAGAAAAGTGATAAGACTGCAAGGCTCTGTAAAATGCCTATGTATAATTTTGCTAATTCAAAGATGCACTTTCCCCAATATCAGTCTGATGGCTCAATGTATCCTTTACAATCACATTTTGATTTACCTTCTCTGCCCAGATGTCATGGTCATTATGCATATGCAAATGTTAAAAACTGAAGTATCAAAATTTGCCTAACAGGAATAAGTAACTTGGGGAAAAGTGGGAGGCAGAGATGGATCACTCTTTGGCTTCTCAAAATTAAATAGTTAAGGTTAGGAGGCAGAGAAAATGTGCATCCAGCAAGATACATTGCCAAAGACGGAATTGAATATGAACCAAAGGACTGTATAAAGCAGGACCTGCTCATGGCCCAGAATCATCCATAGGTTACTTGAAAAATAATATCTCACCAACACTTGTGATGGCACACAGGTTATACTTTTTGGAAAATTCTGGATAAGTCTGAGTCAGAAAATAATTCTGCAAATGATAAATCTTGGGGATGCTTAATCAACTTGTTTCATTTTTAGTCGCGTGTATGGATACATAAGATTGGCACTGGATAAAAACGTGACTAGAGCTGGGTGGTGGTGGCGGTGGTGGCACATACCTTTAGTCCCCAGCACTGGGGAGGCAGAGGCAGGCAGATCTCTGTAAGTTCGAGGCCAGCCTGGTCTACAGAGTAAGATCCAGGACAGGCACCAAAACTACACAGAGAAACCCTGTCTCGAAAAACAATAACAAAAAATAAACAAACAAACAAATGTGTCTGGCAAAGTCTAAAATGGTTCTTTCAGAGTCTAAAGCAAACATTCTATGTGGTAAGAAAAGGTATCAAGAACAACCAAAAGCAAGCTGGTGAGACAGACCACCATGGCTACCAGACAGGCAAAAATAAACAATGAAAGCTATAGACCAGAAAGCAAGCACATTTAAAGTTGCCAGCAAATAGCCACTGGAAAGGGAAGTGGTCCAAGCATAGAAGAGCTGAAGATGATGTGGAAAGACTTACTACCAGGAACTCATTAAATACAGTCCACTTAAGGGGTAGGGATCAGGACATAGCTTCTGGCCTATCAGCATGTTGATCTATGTGTAACCAGATAATGTCATTCTATTCCTAATACTCTATAAAAATGAATTGATTGACATCAGACCAATTTTAATTGTCACAGTTACTAGACAATAAGCAGGTCTGAGAGCCTCCTGCAGACCTTCTGAATCAGAGAGTTTAGAGTGAAGCCAAGTAATAGCAAAGAATATTAAAATCTGTGAGGATTAAAAAAAAGCGCTTAGGGTTGACTTTACTTTAAATTATTTTTAAAAATCAACCACATTTTTGCATGAATCATATATTTAGTCACTAGCAGAATTTCTTCCAATTTTATAATGGAAAATTCTGTCCAATTGCAGAGGCTTTATATACAGTCATCTGATATGGACTGAACTAGAGGAGGAAGAACAGTATTGCTATGGATGACTCAGAAGCCTGCACCAGAAGGGAGGGGTGGCTCTAAGGAGCCAGCAAACAGGCAGGACTGGCCTTCCCAGGCATGACAAGTCAAAATCAGAGACTTTAAAAATGATACTTGCCCCATGAAAGCAGCATACAGCACATTAACACCATTGTTCCCATAGAGATTCATGCAAAAATGTGGTTGATTGATTTTTTAAAATAATTTAAAGTGAAATCAACCCTAAGTTCTTCTTTTTTTTGTCCTCACAAACTTCAATATTCTTTGCTATTACTTAGCTTCACTCTAAACTCTCTGATTCAGAAGGTCTGCAGGATGCTCAACATCCTCCTCTTCATCCCCTAGTCCATTGATTCTAAGAAGCCAGGGTAGGTTCTCAGACCCTTCAGTCTTAGGCAACAGATACATCTGCACAAGACACAAAACCTCAACAGGGACACCAGAGGCAAAACATTGGTGGATGGGGGACTCTGATCCACATCTGGGACTCTAATCCTGCCATGGTTCCTTGCACAAGCAACACAGTGTCCCTAAATCACCTTTCAGTACCACATTTTCGATGGACTAAACGTTTTGATAAAGTGGCTATGCCCACACTGACATGGCTCTTATGTACCCTAAATGTGAATTTCATAAACTATTAGCATCTAGGTCTCTGTCGTTCCCTGAAATCTATCAAGTTGACTATTATCTTACATGACAGTGGTATAGTACTGAACAGAAGTCTGGGGATAGATGCATCCTCCCTTACACTGTCCCTAATGTTTGCCCTACTTCTTCTTCCTTGAAGAAGCCTAAACTTTGAATACACACAGGAGTTTTGGAAGATGAAACCTAAAGTTTAAAAGATAAAATGATGGTAAAGCCATGCTAACAAATCCACATTGCACCTGTTCTATATGGGACATTTTCCCCCTTACTAATAGACGATTAAATGTAAATCCTAATGTACATTCCATTTTACATGCAATATGGGCTAGTTACAGTTGCTATGGAAACCTCCACTTTTGCATTTACTGATTTTAATTCTGTGACATTTGCTGACTTTAGTACAATGTAAAGTTTATAAATATAACATACAGGTTTGTAGAGCTTTTTTTAAGAATTCAATTTGCATAGCTAATTCCATCACAAATCTCTAGGTATATTAGAGGGAAAGGCATTAGACCGATCCTAACCAATGGTAATCAGCAAACAACAGACTATTTCCAGAAACAACTATTTCTATTGATCCTCAGAAAGCTCCTTTCATTAAATGAACGTTCTATCCATTGTATCAGCTTTTTTAGCTATTGAATCAGTGACTGTTTCTCAATGTGGAATTAGTAGAATGCTTTTATTCATTCAAAATACCTTCAACGCTGTTGTTTCCCTTTATATTTAACAAAAACCTGGTGAGAGAAACGAGCCAGACTTGGTGAAAGAAAGCACAAGGCCACACTTTGGGAACAACTTCCAACCTAGAGTGATCCCTGGGCTTTCTGCTAAGCTTCCGGTGGCTCCTTGTAAATCAACCTCTTCCTCATCTTCATTCCTGGGTCCAGTTGTCTTTGCATCTTTAGACTCTAGCACAGTTTCCTGTGCATGAGATAAACACACACACTCTGTAACTGCCATAAATTCTTTTCTATTCTGGGCTTACTGAGATACAGAAATTGAGAGAGACCCAGTGAGCAAACTGTCTAAAGTTATCTGCCAACATTTGTTGCAGATATTTCTTTTAAGTTATTTTATTTTCCATGGAGAAGGGGAGCACATGCCTTGACATGCTTATGGAAGGCAGAGGACAACTTATGGGATTCAGCCCTCTCCTTCCACATTGTGGGCCTTAGGAATCGAACTCCATTCATCAGGTTTAGTAACAAGTGCCTTTACTTGCTGAGCCATCTTGCTGGTCCTCATTCACCAACTTATTAAAAGTAACTACAACATTAGGAGCTTCCTGAACTGATATACAAAGATAAAAATGTGTGTCATCATCATAGATCCATAAAAAAAAAATCAGTGATTTGAGGAGTCTTTTGTGAAGAGCTCTGATTCAGATAACCCCATGCATACATATAAGTATATAGAAAACAAAAACATACATAAGAACATTCTAAGTGATAACATAAAAGTCTATGCATCTAATGAGAGGGAGAGATTTATCCAACATTTGTTGAGTACCTCCATTGTGCCAGACACTGCTTAGCAATCTTGGAATAGTAAAGTATCTACTATTATATCTGAAGATGAGGATAGTGGATGAAAGAAAACTCTAATGCCACACTTAAGACATCTAGAGAAAAGCAAGACCAGCTAACAAAGTGGCAGTGGGCTTAAGAGAATCATGAGAGCTTTTCAACAACAAGAAGCACTAGAGAGCAGGACCACTGATAACTCACGAGACATAATGAGTCTCTAAAAATGGCGAAGAGAGCGAACGTTTTATCTGCTTTACAAAAAACAAGAAAACATGTTGAACAAACTGGTACATGATGAAGATGTCAGCCAAGGTAAAGCAAAGCAGGAACAAGGAAGAGCAAGGGGATGGGTAACAACGCATCAGGTAGCTCAGCAGAGGCAGAGAGGACCCAGGGGTTTAAGAGTGGGTGGGCCTTCTGGTGTGCTGTTACAGCCATTTCAAGCAGATCCTGGGAAGTAGGTGGAGTGTCCATGATTAAACCAAAGGCTGCTTGAGGCTTGAAGTCACTGGCACCTGCTGCTGACAAGAACAGATGGTCATGAAACCTGGAAAATATCTTCTTTCCTTATCCCAGCAACGTTTGAGTACACACTCTCCAACACCCGCCATGGCCAGTCCATTCCATTCATTGCCTATCGAGTTCGCTGTCATCTCTACCTGGGCAAGCTAACATCTTTTTCCAACTTGACTTTCTTCATCTGCTTTTAAATTCTGCCAAACAATTTTTTATACAGCAGCCAGAGAAATGTGTATAAAGTGGTATTCCAATTGTGAACTCTCCCTCACACCTCCAGCAAAAGGAGGACATATATCCATAGCATGGAATTCAAGAAAAATAACAATCTAAACCCATAGCCCTGCCTGTCCAGTCAAACATGGCCTGACCCCAACCATATCTTCGGCTTCCCATTGCTTCCTGCAGATCATCTTTGCTGTCTGAACTAGATAGAGATGGCTGAACCTCCTGCCCTAGGACCTTAACACTCGCCACTTCTCTTTCAGAATGCCACCTTCATACCTTACATCACATTTGTCTGCTTAAGTCTTATGTGTTCTTTTTCAAAAGTATGTTTATTTGCTTATTTGGTTAGTCTCGGCATACACATGTGTACATGCTGGTGGAGGCCAGAGGGCAACTTCCAGTTGTCTTTCTCTACCTGGGCAAGCTAACATCTTTTTCCCCCACCCCCTTTGTAGAGGCAGAATCTTTCTCCTTCCATGTTTCTTTCATGCTGTGTACCCTAGATTAGTTGGCCAGGAAGTATACAGGTAATTCCCCTGTCTCTTCCTCTTATCCCACCAAGGGCTGCTAGGATTGCAGATGCATGCCACCAGTTTTGACTTTTCATGTGGGTTCCAGAGGCTGGCCCCAAGTCATCAGGCTTGCATGGGAAGGGCTTTCCCTACTGTGTATCCTATCAGCCCTCATTGGTTCTTTATAAACTTCACATCTGTAAAAGATCTAGATTTGTTGAGAAGAAGAGCATGCTAACTGGAGAGAACAAAGAAAGGCTCAAGATGTCACTGGACCCACATGTTTGGGACAGGGTTAGTGGTGTTTGGCTGGTCTCTGTACATGGGAGTCTATAAATGTGAAGATTATTCTGTGCTTGAAGGTGCTGCTGCCATGGTACCCCATGCTTGGGCTCTCCAGCCAGCTATCCTACAACTATGTAACCCCACAGCTTCTAACCCCTTTTTCAGTCTTTATCCCACTGATCACTAAGAGTCCTAGTAAAGAGAAGGGCATCTTCCTAGAAACTTGGAGCCACACTAACATCTGCACAAAGTTCCATTCACACTGCAATCTCTGAACATGATACAGGCAACACTTCAAATGTGACTGTCCCCCCAACTCCCATGTATTGGTGCTTTGCCCCAGGAGGATGCTATTTGGAGATAGGGCCTGTAGGACATGGGGCCTAGTGAGAGGCTTTTGGGTCATGGGGCATGTATCTTTGAATGGAATCATAGGACTCTGACCCCTTCATCTTCCTTTTTTGCTACCATGAAGCAAGCTGCTCACCCCACATACGTTTCTGACTGTTGCCTTCCAGAACCCTACCAGAGGTCTTAAAGCAATGGGTCCTCCTGACCTCAGACTAAGACTTCTGAACAAGGAACCCAATGGGCCTTTTATCTTTATCTCAGACATTTTGTTCTAGTAGTAGAAGACTGGATCACACAGAGCCCAAGCTTGGGCCACCATGGCAGCAGCACCTTCAAGCACAGAGTAATCTTCATGTCTGTAGACTCCCACGTACAGAGGCCAGCCAAACACCACTAAACCTTACCCAGACCTGTGTGTCCAGTGGCATTTTGGGCTTCTGTTCCCTCTGGCCAGCATGCTTTTCTTCCCAACAATTCTAAATCCTACAATCCCTCTAGGACCATTTCCATCAATCTCCATGGCACAGGATCCCAATTCCTTCCTATATGCCCTAAATCCTAGTGACAAAAGATGCCACCACCCTTAAAATCCTTCAGGATTTCAGTCAAAATGTGATGAGCATCAGTTAGACTCCAGGTCCTGTGTTACTGGGTTACTGAATTCAATAACGAGCAGTCTCCTACACCACTGGATAGTTTCTGTACTGTGAATGGCAGCAGGCCAAGGTGATAGGAGAAAGGGCCTGAAATCCAGAACTCTCTGTGAAGTCAAAGGAGCTAGAGCTGGCCAGGAAGAACAGGGGACCAAGCATCAAGTCCCACACACAGAAAGGCTGCTGGCTCACTCTCAGGGAACTCTTCACAGAACTCACATAGATGGATCTCTGTGTCTTACACGGAAGACAGACATTGGGCCTGTTTGCATGAAGGACACCACTGAGTTCCCACTGTCTTTAAATATCAGAGTCTGCTTCTCCACTGGTAGTCATCATTCCATCTAGAATATTCTAGATTCTTTTTGTTTTTTTGTTTTTTGTCTTTTTTTTTTTTGCCCCTAACCATGATGGATTCTGTGTTAATGACACATATACAGTCCTTGAGCTCAAGAAATATACAGATCCTCACAATGGATTTCTCAAGGTATACTTGGTGGGCTCCTGGTGGAGGATGAGAGCCCCTGAGAAAATTCAATCTCTTCAGGCTTCAATTTCTTCATCTATGAAGGTGGCATTGTCTAGAACAGTGGTTCTCAACCTGTGGATCAAGACCCCTTTGGGGGGTCAAATAACCCTTTCACAGGGGTTGCTTAAGACCATTGGAAAACACAGGTACTTGCAATGTGACTCATAACAGTAACAAAATTACAGTTATGAAGTAGCAATGAAAATAATTTTGTGGTTGGGGGTCACCACAACATGAAGAACTGTATCAAAAGGCTGCAGCATTAGGAAGGTTGAGAACCACTGACCTAGCAGGTAATGGAGTTGAGTCATAAGGTTCTTCTCTGGACTTGGGTAGTCTGGATCAAGCCATGGAGCAGAAGATCTTGCTGGCTCTGAAACCCTGGCATGATGACAGTCTCTTTCAGTCTTGGTTTTATGGTCTGAGAGGTAGGGATCATCTAAGGGATATGGTTCAATAGAGTCAACAATGCAATAGCACCTGGGCATAGGACTGGACACACAGCCGGTACTCAACAAATCATTGTCATTGTCCTTGTGTTTTCCTCAGCTAATCCCCTGCCTCAGTTTTATAGACTCCTAGCCATTCAAAGCTTTGGACAATCTACTTTTTCCTGAGTTTTCTCAGCGTCATCTAGTTATACACCACAGGCAAGGGAGAGGGATTTGGATTTTTTTTTTTTTTTAAATTCACTATGTAATAAGCTGGAAACTTCACAAAATTGCTATGGGCTATGGTCAACGTCTTGTTAAGGATTAAATTTTCTACCTATTCACAGACAATTTCTCATGGCCAGGTAAATAAAAGGGATTAATTTTGAAACATCTTGGCTTTCAAGAAGACTTAGAGGAACAGCCCTTTCCTCTCCCTCACTCCAGGTTTAGATTCCAATGGGTTAAGGAATCTGGTTATAGCTATGATTAGGACATTGATGCTTCCTGCCTCTACCTCCCTCCTTGTAGCTGCTTATGGAGCTCCATTACTCTAAACATCATCAGATATACAGCATCATCAGCAAGTAAATGGTGCCCTAGATTACATATTTAGATCACAATTGATGACATGAAAAGGAATTTCAGATGAGTGTGTTTTGTAATGTCTCAGTAGCCCAATCCTTACTGAACACTTACCCTTGCTGCTTCAGCAAACCCCTCATGGCCCCTTACCATAGCTACATGCCTAGCTAGCTGTCTTCCCTCCTAGGCTGAGAGCATCCTGAGGACAGGCCTTCCCTGTGGTCCTTCATCCTTGAGCACATAATAAAGAAAACACAGCAGCTACTGATGAATGAATAAACCAGTGTAGTTCAATCCCAGACACCACAGGGTGCCACTGAGACTGCTACTTCTTAAATGGTTTTAAAACCAAAGCCATAATAAAACTAACAGCAGAGTCCTTTCTTCTCTGCCTTTCTCCTGCCTCCATAAAAAAAGAAAAAAGAAAAGAAAAAAATCACAGGAAATGTAGAATTGGGGCTAGAAACCATTCCCCATTCACTCTTTGCCCACCCACCCCCATCCTCTCATTATATCCAAAGTATCTGGTATCCCTTCAATGAAGGCTCCAGAGAGTGGGTATCATTATATAGGGTTGAGTTCCTGATAAATACGATGGAGTGAACTAAAGTAGAGATTTCAGTTTCTAACTATAAACCGCTTGACATATTTTTCTTTCAGACAAACGCCTGGAAATATAATAAACTATATTTTCATGTTTATTTGTTTCAAATACAGTATTTTTTCAACAGATAAATGCAAAGTTGTGAGTCCAGGAAAAATAGGTTTAAATCACCCTCCCAGCAAGCAGTGTCTAAAACAGCACACATAAGAGATCATTTCAAAGCAGTTTAATGCACTTAGCCAACAGACATTAACAGTCTTTGCAGAATAAACTAACACTACTTAAGCTTATTTTCCAGTCCCGGTTCAGATGAATTTTAACCTCTCTGAAAAAATCTGATGGTCCAGAGCACCCCCTGAACTCCATAACTGTAGAACACTGTGCATTTTTGCACTGCTTCCATGATGACTGGAAAAAGCAATCTCCGGGCCTTCCTCTAGACATGGGTTCTAAGACAGTGTGCATGGTGCATTTGGTCTTCTGGCTCCAGTCAGTTTGAGCAGAAAAGCAAGCCTCCACATACTGTGACTCAGCACGATGCTCTCACCCAAGAAGGTAGGAGAAAAACAGGCAGAGGAGGCCCTGAGGAACTCGAAGGCATGCTGTGGACCTTGATGTCATATTCAATGTAGCAAATTCAAAACAAAAACCAACCTCAGTGCCATCATAGACTCCAGGGTAGAAGCGAGAACCTTGGTGTCTCTATCAGGTCTAATCCAGGGGCATCAGAGGAGGAAACAGGCAAAGGAAAGAGAAAGGCCTTTCCAAGGCTGCCACCAGCTTAGGTTAAGAAGCAGAGGAAGGGATGAGAAAGCTTCAAGACAATCGCCAAGTGAACCAAGGGCTGCAAGCCTGTAATTTACAAGGAAGATCCTGTAAGGAGGGAGTAGACACCTTTGAGACTGAGCCTGGTCATCTGCCTACATTGTTTCACTCAGCACTAGGGATGTTCTTCTCATGGAGAGTGAGTCGGGCACTCAAGTTCATCCCCTGCATGTGGCCAGGCTCAGCATGCTACGTTTCTCTCCTCCCTTGACTCAGTGTCACATCTCTACAGGGTCCTTGGATCACTCTGGCTGCCAGCTGAGGAAGTTTCCCCAGAATCCATATCAAGTCCTGCTTGTTTCTCTCCAAAGGTCCTAATTCTACCATAAGGAAGAAGATGCAGGGCTGGAGAGTCTGGACCTCGTCTCCAAAATAGCTGCTGGAAGTTCCTTTCCCCACAGTGGGGACCTCAGTGGTACACAAAGACAGTGCATCACGGGACAAATTATATAACCATGGCCAACAGTAATTTTGTATCTTAAAAAAAAAATATACCATGAAAATTTATCCTTTGCCTCAGACACACAAGGCTAAAAATAGCACAGTCAGCCAGCAAATGTGTAGAATTTTTCTTTTGTGCATCTCTCCATCCACCAAAGCCCTCCTCTGAAGGAAGAGACAAGACAGACAGGAGTCCTTTTTCCACAAGAAACCACAGTGACCTTGAGTGAAGACAGAGCAAATTGTTTCTCTCTGGACCCCACACACCTTCATTTATTTCATTTGTCCAACAGCAGAAGCCAGTGCTGACTGATTTCGTATTATGTGCCAGGGTTTGGCTGAAAGACCCAAAGGTCTTTTCTCCTGCAGTGTCCTAAAATAACCCTGTAGAGGGGAGATGACTGATTGCCCCTTTTACAGAAGGGAAAACCAAGTCACAGCAGAGGGAAGTCATAGTGCCAGAGCTCTGCTTGCACTTACACTAGTGAAGCCCATCTTATCATTTCTAAAGCAGCAACAGCCCTGGGTGGGCATGCCAACACTTCCATACACTACCCTTTACTTTCTACCCAGAATCAGTTCTTACCACTTTCAACAACCCACCTGCCCCCCCCCACACACACACACACTCACTTACACCCTAAGCCCTAACCATGCCCACAGCTCCACTCTTCAAACATAACATCACCTTTCAAGGGTCAATTTCCTTGCATTTGCTGTTCCTTCTACCTAAGGCACCCTCTGAAACATCCTTTCTGAATTGGCAAATTCCCGTGCGTCCTTCAAGAACTTCCTTCTTGATAAACAATTCTGTGTCCCTGCTAAGTTCCTATGAAACAGGAACACTGTCCTCTCCATCTCTGGCCCAGGAGCAGCACACTGAGAATATGTAGCATATCTATCAAATGGAAAACTACAGTAAGTGTAGCTAATGTTCTTTGTGATATAAGAGTTGTGCTAAATACTTTGTAAAGATTATCTCAGACAGTCTTCATAACCTGGAGGCATAGTTCTACCATCACTAACTATTACCCATGAGGACAATCAAGACAAAGAGAGGTTACATTAACTTACCTTAGGTTGTGCAACCACTAAACAAAGAAATAAATTGGCATGGCTTCAGAAGTTAAGTACTTAATGCAAATGTCACGGTAGGTGTGATACAACTGACCATTTCCGTGTCGTAGATACACAAAGCATGAGGCTGCTTTACAGTATACATATTGCCTACAGGAAAACAGTGATAATTCAGAAACTAATTACAAAATGGTAGCCTCTGTGAAATGTGCCTTTAAAAAGTGGTTGGCATTGGACACAGCTAATATCAAATGCTGTGGGGAGGAACAGGAGCATGAATAAGCTAGTACCTGACCCCAAGGATCCCTTCGATCCTGTGAGGACGATAAAACAGCACTGCATACACCTCATGACATAGCCCAATTTGGAGGCAACTCTTTCTCCTTGAATCAAAAAGATGTCCTTCAAACAGAATCATAAATTAACGCACTACACCCAGACTAGCCATTTCTAGATCAACACTGACTCTTAACATTAATTTCAGCTCCCTCTTTCCAATGAATCGTGCGAAAGTCTTTTGATTTACGGACCTTTGTGTGAGGCTGTCTGCCTCTTCACTTAGAAATAATACAAAAGAAAGAAATGCGGGGGGGGGGGGAGATAGCATCCATCCACAAATGGGGAGGGGAAGTCAGCCTTAAAAAGGACCAAACCCCTGGGTTCAGGGTCTCTGGCTAGCATTAAATGGTACTGGAAATCACAGCTTCCAGCTAATTCCTTTACACTTGCATTCCTTCGTATTGCTGGGGAGAATGCTGATTGCTATAAATATCGAACTAATTGAATACAAACTACAGTAAAGGGGACCAAATAATTGTGTGTTTGTGTGTGTGTGTGTGTGTGTGTGTACACATGTGTCCCTGTGTTTTTAATTATAAAACACAATAAACAGAAGCCTGAATAATTCAGACAACTGGAATTACATCTTAGAAGTTTAAAGACAAGGTAAAATGTTCATTATTTTACCTAAAAGAATTGGATTCAAAAAGATGCTCATGGCCTGTGAGATGGCTCAGCAGGTAAACATGCCTCATAGCAAGCTTGACAACCTGAGTTCGATCCCCATGACCCACATGGTGGAAAGAGAGCTGGCTGCCTCCATTTGTCCTCTGACCTCCACAGGCATGCGTGGTACAAATTCATCTGTATATATACACAAATCAACAAAACATCTAATACAAAAGTTAAAGAAGAAAAGAATGCTCAAATGTGTTCACAAGCAAGTAAAATTGTATATGTATGATTATGTATGGATGCTTTAAATCCAACAGCCAAAATGTTAGCAGCAATCTTTGCATGGTAAAATTAAAAGGATATGTATTTACTATTTCATCATAGCTGTATTTTACAAATACTTTACAATGACAATGTACAGATGCTTTTCAAATCTAAAAGTACATATTTGAAAGTGCATGCAATGACATTTAAAATAAAGGCAAAGAAAATAATCTTAGATTAAAACACAGAGACTTATTTGTCCATGTTTTAGCGTCAACAACTTCATATTATGGAGCACAACTACTTTTTCAGGTGTTTGGATAGCTAAAAAAGGAGAGAGAAAAGAAGCTTGGTGAGTCCAGGGTTTTGTGAGATCCCAGGACACACTGGGGGCTGGCAAGAGGCTCAGTGCAGGACAATTCTAGTTTCTAGGGCTAGGTCTTGCAAAACCTGATAGGGCTTCTCAGTTGACCTCAAAACAGTCAGGGAAACACTACCTACGTCTGGACTCTGCACTTCAGAATCAGAAACTTGGGGTAGACAACCTCTAACATCCATTCCAGTTCAGAAAGCCCAAGATTCACTAACTTGAAAACAATAGTTTTTGCCAAATCAGAGCCTTTAAACACAGGTAATATGCACAATTGCTTCACTCCAGTTCTGAGTAAGAAGTTTCGGACAACTGCAAGTTAATCATGGTTAAGATGAGAAGGCAGAAGAATGGATGCTTTCTTGTGTGTGCTGCCAAGTGGTCTACCTGGTTTATTGGTTTAGCTTTTGCTTGTCTATACAACTTTTCAGTATCACAATACAATCCTCATGAGTCCTAATAAGTGGCCTACATTGGGAAGGAAAATTTAACAAGCTCTGTCCCCTCTAGAGAGTGAGCAAGCAAGAGAGAGACAGAGACAGAGACAGAGACAGAGAGACTGAGAGAGAGACAGAAAGAATGTAATCTACAAATAATTTGATATATTCTAACAAATAATTTGATATATTCTAACTAGGCAATATATATCTCCAGAGAGTATGAACAGTTATTTATTAACACAGAACTCTTAATAAAAAATCACAAGTACCTGATGAATGAAGTATTGGAAAATATATGTCATGTAGACTTCACTATAAACAGTTGAGGAGACTCCACTGTGAAATCTGGGGGACAGGTAACGACGATGCTGTGATTTAAAGGAAAGCAGGGACAGGTGCCATGAGTACAGAGAACCTGATCCCTCTGTCCAGAGGGAGACTGCACAGAGCAGCTTGGTGCATCCCTGAATTACCATGTGCATGTCTACTGTGTGACAAACTAGCCCACAAGTGAACATGTTTTAGTGGGAAAGCGATTATCATTCTAGACACACAGGGGTGCTTCTGGACATCTAGTACTGACCTAGCTCCTTTGAGTAGCCAGCCTAGGATGCATATTGAGAGGTGTTCCTGTTCAGAAGAAATGGTCCATCAAGGCCAGCAGAGCTGTGCTCCCCAGTCCTCTCTTGGCATTGCTGCTTAGACAGCCCCATATAAGCAGTGGTGAAGAGGATCACATCAATGTTCAGTTGTCTCCACTGAGTTCTTAGATGAAGCAAACCCCAACCACAACCTTTTCCCAATGGGTTGGAGTGCATATGATCTCATATAACATTTAATACTTAGCCATGGCTATTCTAAGGGATAATCACGATCTGGGGCTCCGGGGAGATATGGGCACCTTATCAAGCCATCACTCTTTCACATGACAGTATATGGTTACTGTGTCATCATTGCTATGCAACCAGCCCTAAGAGAAAAAATTACATACATAGAGGGCACCAAAAACACACTGCAGGGGAGTGTCACAGTAGGTTCTGTTCATGAAGTTAGGTGAGGATAGGAAGCTGAATTTTGCACTGCTCACAGCGCTGAACTTCCTGAAAGAGCAGAGAACAGGTATGTCGCTGCAACACCATAGTTCCACTGAATACCTATTCCATACTAGGCATGTTACAAACATCTGCCATTAGTAGTGTAAAAGTCAGTCTAAGAAACCACAACCCAGAAAATTTATGGAATTTCCCCACAATTTCACACCAAGTAGGAGATAGACACAAAGCTTGGGCCTGAATCTGTTTCACTGTAAGCAAGATTGATGTTGGAGTCTCTCTTTTCCAAGAAATGGGAAAAGGTCTGGTGGCAAAATAAAAATAATAATTATCATCATCATCATCATCATCATCATCATCGTCTTCATCTATTATGCTGTCCTCACCATAAGTTGCACATATACACAAATGCTGAATGCCACTATGCCTGGGATAAGCATCCCCACTAAATACACACCAAATATAGTGTTAATATAGACCACAACACCATAAACTGATGTGATTATCCATATTTTCTGTTGTGCAAATCACTTCAGGTAAGTTCTTGATGGCCCTTGAAGAAAGTTCTACAAATGCAAAATGATGTAGGAAATGCAATCTCTATGAGCCTTAGACAGATCATTGAGAGAGGAGGAGAAAAGGAAATAGAAAGAGGGGGAGAGGGGGACAGGAGGAGGGGGAAGATCGGAAGTGAGGAAGAAAGGGTGAGGAAGAGAGGGGGAGGGGGAGATTGGGAGAAAGTCACAGACATATCAAGTAAGACCTCTAGGATCACTAACATTATTTTTAATCAGAAATCAGAAGATTCACAACAGATTCACACCACCCATGCTCACAGAGACAGATCTCTTTTCTCGGATCATCATGTTCTACAGGCAGCGATGTCTCCCTGGTTGATAGGCCTCACAGAGTTGTCTCCAACTGGAACGGCAGGCAACCAAATTGGTAAGAGTATGGGCAAATGCCGTGTCACCCTAAACAGGAGCAAAACAATGTAATTTCCTTCGTCAACATGTCATCCACAAGCAGTGGGGATGGGCAAGATGACTAAACAGGACAACTATGTCCCTGCCCTCACAGAATTTCTTACACTCTTCATGACAAGCAAAAATTGAGGACGCAAAGAAGACACCAGTATCCCTGTAGATGGACCAATCCATTGGATAACCTCATACCTAGGAGTATAAAGTCAGCACAAATTTGATGGGACTTTTTTGTTTTGTTGTTTTGTTTTGTTTAAGTGTGGGAACAGGAGTTGGGAGGGGATGAGGAGGTGGGTGTGGGAGGAGTTGAGAAGAGAGTAAGAGTTGGATATGATCAAAACACATTATGTGAAATTCCCGAAGAATGAATAAAACTGTGAAGATGATAAAGAAGAAGAGGAGGCAGAAGCAAAGCAGCAGCAAATACCTGCTTACAAAGATTCCTGTGAAGCAAACCAAGAGGACGTGTGAGAGGAAGAGGGACCACAATGGCCCAATCTTGAGGGAGATTGAGGAACACCTCTCTGGGAAGGCAGCACTTGAGTTAATCATCAGAGGTCCTATGCACTGAGACTTTTACCCTTCCTGTTTGTTCGTTCATTCGTTCGTTTGCTTGTTTGTTTGAGATTCAAAACTGCTCTCCTGTAAAGAAGACCAGGACACTGGCAAATTCTAACCTAGATTAGGTTTCCGATAATGATGTGTTATTCTAGAGGAGACTGGTGGTGGCCAAGTCCCCAGCAAAGGGCAGAGGCTGAGATGAGACCCTGAGCAACTGGGCAAATTAACAGATCGAAGAGCAGGCCCTCTGGGCAAGGAAGGGAATGGAGAGATTGGTCTTAAAGCTGGAGTAGGCTCTCATAAGCCTCTGCTGGGTGTGAGGGGAAACACCAAATAAAGCACCTGGGCTTTGTATGGAGAAGGGATTGTATGCTGGAGTGGAAGCCAGCCAGAAACACAGGCCATCTGACTCCAGGAAAGTGACCGTGGGGACCATGACATCACCAAGACAATGAAGGCCAGTCTTCAGAAGGGTCTGTCCACTCCCTAATCCTTTGCTTTCTCTTTTTAATTGGAAGGCTGACACTTCAAAGGAGGAGGATGGAATGTCGTGGGGTAATAAAATGCAGGCTGTTGCTGCAGATCCCCTAAGAGGATGTGGGGAGCCAAGGTATGCACAGCCAGAACAGAGCTCTACCTGCCTGTGTGAATGTGGGAAGTCAGAAAGCCCAGCCCCTGGAGATTCTAGGATGTTCCTGTGGGGACTTATACAGCCTGGTCCTCTCTTCCTTATCTCTTAAGGGAGAACCAGTATGCATGCACACCAGGCACAGGAGAGGATCAAAGGAGGAGATCCATCTTATCTCTAGTCAGAGGCAGACATCTATGCAGACTGTGGTCTCTAAGGTGGCCAGAGTGGGCTGCAAGCTTGGGAAGGAAACCTCTTCTCCCCCAGAGAACTACAGACTTTAGCAGGAGACACACTGGCTACAGTTTGGGAATGGGTTGGATAGGATAAAAAGAAACTCAAACGTAGGAATTGTTCCTCTTATTCCTCTCCTATTCAGAACTGATTATCTGCACAGGAAGCCCTTTCTATGCCAAATTTGAATTCCAATTTAATCTCCTAATACATATATTGGCTCCTCTTGCCAACCGAGAAACCACCCAAACTGGAATCCTGTATTTCTCATTCTTCTACTGTTTAAATTAACCCAGAGTCGGGCCTGGTGGGGCATGCCTGTAATCCCAGCACTCAGGAAGCTGAAACAGGAAAACGGATCCAAGTTCAAGGTCAACCCACTCAGAGCTACACATAAAGACATTGTCCCCAAAAGCACAATGTACAAACAAAAAAGACAACCCAAATATCAGCATTAACCATCAACCACTAGAGAGAAAAGTAGATATATTTTAAGTAAAAAAAATATAAAAAAATAAAACTATCAAGTGGCCATTCAGTTTCAGAGACCCTTCTGGTACAATGAACTCATCAAATATTTTTTTATAGGGCACATGAATCAGAGTCTTTCCCAGTAACGAAGGTATATTTTCCACTCCCGACCTTTCAGATAGTTTCCTAGAATCTTGTTCTTCATATCAGAGTCATGTATGTCACATGTGGTAGCTACTCCCTAAGCCACCTCTGTAAGTCAACACATCCTGGGATAAAACATTGGCATTAAACAGTTTGTGCAGGTGAAATGAAACTCCTGCTGGTAGATCTTATTTCTAGAGGTGCTGTGGCAGAGAGGAAGGAACTCTGAAGCTGAGTGCAGTCACCTGGGTAACCTAAGACAAATGGTTTAAACACCCAGTTTACTTCTCAGTGGAAATATAGCAGTTAGCACCTACCTCACCAAGGACTGTCCCCAGCAGGGTAAACACACCACAAATGACAATAATAATCCTTCCATCTTTCTTTCAGGATGTCCCTTTCTGCCCATAGACACCCATGACATGTTCCTACAAATCCATTATGGTGCCTCACAATGCCGGTACATCTCTAAGTCTCCTTCTATCCCCCAGTCACAAGCTTCTAAAGGGTAGAAAAGGTCTCAGTTCTCTCTGTGTTTCCAGAGCCTGATAATGTCACTGTCTGAAATACGGGAATTCTTTGAAGGAATAACTGAATTTTGAGTATTCAGATTTGCCTATGTTCTGATGGATGCTGCCAGAATTTACATTAAAAGAAAAAATAATGCTAGGTGGTGATGGTGCACGCCTTTGATATCAGCATCCAGAGGCAGAGGCAGTTGGATCTCTTAGTTTGAGGCCAGCCTGGTCTACAGAGTGAGTTCCAGGACAGTCAAGGCTACACGGAAAAACCCTGTCTTAAAAGAAAAACAAAGCAACAACAACAAAAACAAAACTCTAGGTTCAAACAAATAAAAAACACAACAAAAAGAAAATGTCATAGCCACAAAAAGGGGATGTTGTAGCTGTTTGGTTTATGTTTTGTTTGCTTACTCCCCAAAGGGGTGCTCTGGCCTCCTTCTGAAAAATAAGTTAATGAACCAATGGCTGAGGGGTCCCCACTGGATCAGGCCCTCTGAATGGGTGAGGCAGTTGATTGGCTTGATCTGTTTGGGAGGCATCCAGGCAGTGGGACCGGGGTCCTGTGCTCATTGCATGAGTTGGCTGTTTGAAATCTGGGGCTTATGCAGGATCGCTTGGCTCGGCCTGGGAGGAGGGGACTGGACCTGCCTGGGCTGAGTCTACCAGGTTGATCTCAGTCCACAGGGGAGGCTTTGCCCTGGAGGAGGTAGGAATGAGGGGTGGGCTGGGGGGAAGGGGAGAGGGGCAGGAGGGGGGAGAACAAGGGAATCCATGGCTGATATGTAGAACTGAATTGTATTGTAAAATAAAATAAAATTAAATTAAATTAAAATTAAAAAAAAAAGTTAATGGGGATGATTGCAATAAAAGGAGACTTACAGCAGCATTCTCCACACAATTTAAGTTCATTTCTTTCTGAAAACACAAAAAAGTGCTCAAATATCTACATCATGTTTAAAGCCTACTTCATTAATGTGTGTTGATTTCACCTGATAAGAATCTGTGTCGACTGGAGTCGAAAGATTTTTTTTCTTCTTCTTCTTCTTGGCTCCCTACAAATAGTTAGTTTGCAGCAATTTTTAATTAAAAACAGTTCCTGTAGTAAGAAAATGGGGTGGGGTGGGGTGGGGTGGGGGGGGTGGGGTGGGGTGGGGGGGTGGGGGGCTCTCAGGAGAAGGAACTAGCCCTGTAGTTTGTTTTCTGAGGCCATGTAGGTGGTTTGAAAATTAAGGAGTTTGGAAGTTCCTATTTTAAAAACTGCACTGTTGGTTTGATTTAACATTTTCAAAATGGCTGATCTCACTAATACCAGTCCCTCCTCCACCCCTCAGCAACCTCCTTCAGAAAACGTGGGCAGTTCCTTTTTGTTACTGAACATTGAAAACCTTTCATACAATATAGCTCAGGGTACTGGCAAATTTTCCTTCTGAATTCCTATGCGGAGAGATCACCCAAGTATTTCAACAAGTTTTCTTCTTTTCTACCCATCCAAAGTAGCTAATCTTGTGGTGACCAGGTTCTATCAGCATCATCAAGGGTACTGAGCTTTTCTGTGAATAAACATGGTCCTCCGACCTGGAACCCTGTGACTAACTATATACAAATGTAGCTGAAATAAAAGAGGGCAAAGCACGACCCCCTCCCCTCTCACCAATCCCTAGGGAGTTTTAGAGCTGAGCTGAGGAAGAGTGAAAAATAGTAGATTTGAATGTCAAGGTCTTCAAACATTTGGAAGCCTTCATATTAAATCCTGTAAAACTAAACACTATAATTATAATAAAATCCTCCTGTGAGCTGCTTTCCATTGTAGTCACAGTTAGATTCTCATTTGCAATAGGATGGATGATGTTGATTAAAAAACAACAACAACAACATAAGTATAAAATCCGTGTAGTGACAACATGAAAAAAAAATAGAGTTCAAAACACCTTCTTTGTAATGGAAACATTTTTGACCATTGGCATTGAAGGATCAAGACATTGAAAACGTACCTACAGTAACAAGGCATTGTGTAAGTCAGCGTGATGAACTGACTTACATTCTGCAATAATCCAACATTAGCCAAGTCTCTACTCCAATTCCTATTCACCTAGGACCCTCGACAGCACACCTATATTTTCCTTTCACAGTATAGACTTCAGGATTTTTTTTTAATGACTGCTTTTGTTTTTGTTGTTGCTTTTCACAGAATAAATCCTGAAGTCTTTAGAAGATATGTTTTATGTCCTATCTGATTGGAGTCTCTGCACCATGTTAAACTATATAACTCTGCAGTCGTGTTCTTCCAAAAGAAATTTGCACAGTGTAACCATTCAAATAAATGGATTTTGAAAGACATGGGGGTCAATTTATGGTAGAGTGCTAAACAGAAAATGTAACCCTTTCTCCGCTGCTCATGAAAAACAGTGACACATAGCTCAAAGTTTCTCTTAATTTAGTTTTAGAGTGAGGCAGCTTGGCCGGTGGCAGTGGGGCCGGGACTTCCCACGTTTATCCAAATCTCCAAAGGTGTTAGTGTGGCCAAGAGATTTCATTTCCTAGCATAGGCATCCACAGGTAAAATAGATTTGAGTACTTGTTGTTTACATTGTAATGAGCTCGCGTTCCCTCCCAAAGAGGTTAGGTCCAATTTCTTAAACTTTTGCTTGACCGCAAAGATTAGGGAGCTAAATGACCTCATGATAATAGAATAAACATGGGGGAGATGAGGTGAGGCCTTGCAGCGGCAGATGCCCACAGTAACTATAGCTCCTCAGGGGGTCCCGGGCCCCTCACAGATATAGAGCTGTCATTGTAATTTCAATGACAAGGTTCTGGAGTTCTCTCTACCCATTCTTTTATCTCCAGGAAACCCAGGTTGCTAGTCAGCAAATGTTAATTGAAGACCTACTTAGTCCAGCAGTGGCTTGCTATCCCAGCGGCGGCGCCAGCTATACCAAGCCTAGCAGGACTCAGGCTTTCAAGTTTTCTACAGGAATAGCTGATTCTTTCACTACCTTTTGTAAGTTTGAGCTAAACACCACCCACAGAACACGTCTGCAGGCTTCACTCTGTTTCTTAAGACTTTCTCAGATTAAGGCAAAACCATTTTGAGTTTTCAAATTGAAGGGAAATGGCAGGGAAATTCAGACTCCACACCAGCTAGTTACTGAATGACAGGAACAAGCTCGAAGTAGGATCAACTCTAAACCCAATGCTCTTTAAACCAATACTACTCAGTGTCTGAAATGTCCACAGGCGAATATTCTGGGGTCAATAACTCAAGGGGAAATGAACAATGTCAGGGTTCTGTACTAGTTTATCACTAGTTCATTTCCTTTTTCTTCCCCCCAACTTTAATAGAGTGCTAAGTACATGTTCCAAAGAAAATACAAAGTTGAGAGAGAGAGAGAGAGAGAGAGAGAGAGAGAGAGAGAGAGAGAGAGAGAGATCAGGAGCTAATAAAATAGTGCTGTACCATGCGTATAAGAGTGAGAGAGGTAAGAGGCAGAGTGTGAGAGGAGACCCTCTCCTGATTGTATGTGCTGGCTAAATTCAAAAAGTGATCACTCAACAATCTATTTAATTTGTGTGTGAGCAGACAGGTCAGTCTAGCAGTATGTGTGACTATAACCAGTTCCTCTTCAGGTTGTAGGACAACTGAATTATAAATAACCACCATTGGTAAAGCTATCTGTAGTTTTTTTTATGCAAAGTTATTTTTTCTCTAACTACATATTATTATCGAATTTTAATATTTAATGTGAATACTTAGACAGACATATATATTAGAAGCAATTAATGATTACTATCCTTTTTTATATGATAGGAAAACAAATTTCTTGTACTGAGACAAGGTGTCAATGTAATTCTGTGGATAATTACTTTAAAAAGACTTAATAAGAGGGTACATGTATGGAGGTTAGTTCCAGAACACACTGAAAAATAGTTTGCAGTACATTGTTGTCAGGATGAATTAAAAACTCAAAGATTTGTCAAAGCAAGCTTGCCTTTCCCAGTTCTTCAGCTCTACTAACAGCAAAATCTTTCAGAGTCATAGCCTGTAATTCAAAAGTTGGAAGTTCCTGCGTTTAGCTCTCAAGAAAGATTAATGCATCATTTTGGGAAAGCATACTACTAATGGCTCACTTTCCAAACATCCCAAACATGAAACATCTTCCATCTTAGGGATTTGTATGGAGACCAGCATGGAAGGGAGGTCTCCGCTACTCCCGGGCTGTGGAAGGGTTCAGAGACACTCAGAACTAAGAATAGCTACCATGCTTCACCCACAGGAGGATGAAAGACACCTTCCACAAGGCCTCAACAACTTTCTAAGTCAACTGGACACAGGCTCTCTTTAAATCCTGTGTTCAAGAATTAAGCGATCATGGCCTACAGTCTCTTTAATTTTTTTTTTTTTTTTAGAAATAATCATACTTAGCAAAAAGTTGTTCTTTCTTAATCAAAGTTTTATTGCAATTACTGGGTGCCTCAATTGTAAGGCATTCCCAATCCTCCCAATTCTGAAAGCAGTCTCTGCCAACAGATAGCTTAGACAGGGACTCAAGATTCCAACACGCTGTTACAAGATCGAAATTGAAGATACAAACTGTAACACACACATACAAAGCAACACACTAAAGGCACACACACACACACACACACACACACACACACAAAATCCTGTTTACTGCCAAGAACTCGGCATGCTAAACATAAGAGTTTACACTGTACAGGAGCTTCTGGCTTCTAGAAAGAGTCACAGTGCCAGCAATTATATTTAACATCCATGGTGCATTAACATATAAAGAAAATAACAGTGATAAAGACAACCAGGCTTTTAAAAAAACACAAGCTCTTGTCCAGCAGTTAGCCAATCAGAAAGCAGGTCACATCTTGTTAGCCCTATTGAATACATTAAACATCAGGAATTCTCTATGGCTCCGCAGACAATTCAAAGCAAGTGTGTTTTATTTTATCATACAAACTTATTCGAACCCTTTCCCAGAGTTAAAAGGCAACCTTCAATCTAAATACCTACCAAAGCTATTCCCCCAACACCTCTGTGGCATGATTCCTCTGGGTGTTCGGACTCTGCAGAGAAAACTCAATTCCCAGAGACTTCTACTTCCTCAAGAGACTTTGACACACCTACAATAAACACTTCAACATTGAGTCCCAACTTACAGGCAGATGAGCACAAGGCAGCATGCTTTGCCACTCAACCAGTCCAGAGAAAAATTAAATATTTAAATTGTGAGCAAGAAGTCTGGAGTTTTGCATTGGGAAAGTTCTGAAGAAGTCCTGGACTGACTCACTGCCTGGGAGGCTCAGTCTCCCTCTCTCAGGAGGAAATCACAAATGCCTGAAACTGTTGCTGGCTTGAATGGAAAACCAGCTCCTGTCCCAAGGTAGAGTCTTTGGGAGGCACAACCATCAGAGAGAGAAGCATAGAACTGTCTTAATCAACCTGTTTCTGAATTTAACACAGAAACAGGCAAACATGTGTGTGTGTCCCACCCCACCTCCAGGGAGCTCTGAGAAGTAGGCAGGGTTCCTCTCCTGTCCCTTTTACCTCAATTTTAGTCACTTTGAAAAAGTAAGTGCAGGTCAAAACAGACTTCCTCTGGAATTTGTAATTATGTGTATATATTATATTACACAGACACACAGAGAGAGATGCAAACATTCACAAATCTTTTGCAATTTATATCTCAACAAACAGGACCATCTCTAAGCCTATAAACATCAGAGTTCTGGACAACCTGCATTTCTAGAGACCCCTGCATGTGAACCAAGTGCTGGTTTGTCTAATTCCAGATTCTAAGATTCCGGCAGAAACTGTCCCCGGCTCCAAGAGTTACTGTCCCTGGAAACCCAGCATTCAAACTCGTGCGCTTATTTCCACCTACGTGGTAGTAGCTGCTGGGACACTTCCCATAGAATTCAGCCAAGAACCCCAGGAAAAGCCCATGCACAGTTTTTTTTTAAAAAAATCCACAAACACACGCCAAGGTTGAAGAACTTACCTCTGTGCGAGACTGCAGTCTCTTGTTCATCTCATAGATTCGGTACTCTGGCTGTACCATGTATGGTGTATGTCTCCTATAAAATGGGCCGAAAGGAGAAGAATAGAAGGGGTCATGTGGTGTGCTGGACATCTTGCCTGCTTGTCGAAAATCAAGCTTAACAGAGTATCAGGAACGTCCATGCAGAGCACATGGGCTGTGTTCTTCACAGTACAAAGTAGACGCACGCACACACGCTCACACACACACACAGAGGCAGGCAGGCAGGCAGGCTGAACACACTGGCTGGGAAGTGCTGTGGGAGCCCTCTATAGCGAGAGAGGAGAGGGAGCGAGGAGGGAGGGAGGGAGGGAGCGCGGGAGGGGAGGGAGCGCTGGAGCTCAGAGAGGGAGAGAGCGGAGGTTGGAGGTTGGGAGGGAGGAAGGAGGAAAGGAGGAGGGAGAAGGGGGAGAGGGAGTTGAGAGAGAGAGAGAGAGAGAGAGAGAGAGAGAGAGAGAGAGAGAGAGAGAGAGAGAGAGAGAGAGAGAGAGAGAGAGAGAGAGAGAGCTGGATAGCTAGAGGCACACTGCTTGTTTTTAAAGAAGCAGTTGGTGAAGAGGTCATTTCCTGTCCACACTGTAGACTAGTTCAAAAATATAATTCTCCTCATAGTCTGACAAGAGGTCTAAGGCTGAGTTTTAATTTTTTTCCCTCTAGCCAAGACCTTGCACAGCCTGATTGCTAAGCTTGTTAGCACAGAGGTGGGTTCATCCACTGCCTGAGCCTCTCGCCCCTGACAAGCCACACTGTGGTAATGTATCAGAAATAGGAATGCTCTCAAACACAGAAACACTGGCACTCTGGTCCCTCTGAGTTGGGCTGGTGATTCACTCCCTTGGGAAGATTCCTCTGGGCTCTCACCTCCCTACAGAGTTTTGGCTGTACCTGCTGTACTTCAGATAGCCAGCTGTGTCTTAGCGTTCCCCTCCCCACTTCCAAACTATCCATATGCCCAGCCCCCTTGCTGTCCTCCCAAAGCTTAGTCAAGCCCTTTTAAAGGTGGTTTTAAGGGGACCTACATTTAGGTTACCTGAACAATCTTAGGGAAAAAACGGTATCACCCCAACCTGAATGTGGGTCCATCTAAAATCCATCCAAGAGGCAATGGGCTTTTATTTCTACAAGAAAAAAAAATCCAAAAACCAGACTGCCAGTAAGATAGAAAAAGCAAAGGAGAAAACTTCCTACAAAAATGACCATGGAAAATTCAGTTGAGTAAGAAATTTCCGGTTGAATGTATTGTCCCCCAAGTAACATGCCCAACTCTGATGGGGATGAGGTTTTTGCTTCCCAAGAATGGCCAAGTCTATAAATCTTAATTGTGGTATACAACAAATGGAAGAAACCCCGGATAGCCCATGGGAGGGGAGAATAGCTAAAAGAGTTGGGGGATCTAGAAAAGACCCACTTGTGCTGGCTCTAGGGTTAACCTGATATATGACACTTAAACAAAGGCCAGCTACAGAAAATAGAAATGCACAGAGTTCGCACCTAGCTAAGTCAGTGGTATTAAGGGGGGAAGGGGGGGCAAAGACCACCAAAAAGCAAGATAAATGCAAGACCTGAATGCAAATGTATGCAAATGAGACATTTCTTCTTTTTAATAAGCAGATTAATTAACTTTCTGCCCCAGTCATGGCTTGGGGTATTTTAGAGTCACTAGCCAACAGGGGAATAGGTGTTGTTAATCTACCCAGGGAAAAAATGTCTCCAAATGGCTGTCTTGATCAGTCTTGTCTCCCACCTACAAGAAATGTTTGCAGAGTCCACTCCAAACTTCCAGCAGTATAGCCCAGCACACTCACTTCACTTGCCAGGATGGGATTAGGGGAGGTATTACTCTCAGGCTGCTCAGAACATGTGTCTGGAGACCCCAAGGCAGGCCAGCATGCTGGGTTTCAAGTTTCATTACAAATCCAAAAGCTGGGCCAAATTTGCTGCAAGGTTTGTCAAAACACACAACCTCCTAAAGAAGAGATTTTAAACAAATTCGGCGTGATTTATGTTTCAGTATGGTGGCCATTGCAAAAGCCAACGGTTCCTTGTGCATAAATTGCCCCAGTAAAGACATTCCTAGAGCTCAGAGCCTGCCTGAGTTTGTGTTTGCCTCTTCATCTCTGGATAAGGGTCAAGGTCAAGAGAGCTCCTAGGCAGGTGTGTACAGTCCAGCAGTGGTCAAATCCCATCCAGAAGGAGAGCTGGGCTCTGATTCGAGCAAGCTTTGCTCTGGGTTGTTCTTGCAAAGCACTCCCAGCATTCACTGGGAATATTTGCTGTTTGTATCTAAAAACTCCACATACAACTTTCCAAGGTGTGCTCCTCTTCTATGGATCTGCAGCCTTGTACCTTTAAGAGACCTCAAACTGGTCTCCTGCTCACAGATTTATAGTCATCTTTTTGCTTGCAATCCATCTTTCCTCCAATCAGAAAACAGACACTGCCCATATCTAGTGCTCTTGCTTTTAGCATCTCATTGCCAGTAGAAAAATATCCAGGTTCTCTATATTCATGCTACACTGGCATTTGGGGCTGGAGAAGACCTTTAGTTCTCATTCATTCATTCATTCTCTCTCATTAATTCATTTGTCCATTATTATTTATTTGAGGTTTTTTTTTTTTTATTCTTCAGCTGAGACAGCGAGAAAGATGGTTTATTGTACACGAGTTACACTTGGCCACAAGTGAGAACAGAACTAGTTCAGAATGCCATAGGTCCAGGGCAGAGGGCCAGCGGGACTGTTTTGGTTATAATGAATGCACAGTCTCTCAGGTGGTCTCTGCGAGCCGATGGTGATGTTCCAGGTCCATCAAGACTTCCAGCGATAGTAGCACACAGTCCAGCGACTTGTACCAAAGTCCCAGCCTTCAGCATCCCTTGCTTCTGCTCCTCCAGCCTTGTGGGTGCACAAGTCATGTTTACTTGGACCTCTGCCTCATCTTTCTCCTCTCACGTTTCCTCCACTTTGCTCTCCTGGTGCAGGAGTTCCAAGGAAGATGGCGCTAAGGCCAATGTATTTGAGATCTTTTATCCTTTTCAAGGAAATAATCTTTCCTTCATGTGTGACACATTTATGTTTTTGTCCCTTCTTTACCTGCAAATATCCATTCCTCATTCTACTCAGTTAAATTACTTCCTTCTGCATTAACCTTTTAAAATGTATTTACTATTAGGGTATGTTAGGGGGTGCATATGGAAATCATAGGACAGCTTTGTGGAGCCAGCTCTCTCCTTCCACATTTACATAGATTCCAGGGATCAAAGGCACATCTCTCAAGGTTACTGAGGTTAGTGCCTTTACCTACCTACTAAACCAACTCACTGGTCCCATCTATTAACCTTTTCTAATTCATCATTAGTTATTCAGCTATCTTTTCACAATGGATAAGGAGAGCTCCAAAATCTACCTCAGTTATCACCTCTGCTGTGAGGACAGGGATAGTGCATAGTTCATAAGATTGCTGCTAAAGATCTATCAGAACCTTTGCCTGTGTGCTCAAGCACAGTTATAATCATGGGGTGCTTGTTTCCAGCTTAAGGGCTAAAGAACACAGGCAGGCTGAAGCTGGCAGAGCAAAAAGGCTACCCTCTCTAGTGACTGTAAGGGAGACACCTCAGAGAAGAACTGGTCGACAATGGGAGCATCATTTCTAGTTATAGTGCATGCTGGGAAAGAAAGAAATTAAAATGGATATTAACCGAGCATGGTGGCTCAGGCTTTTAATCCCAGAACTCTAGAGGCAGCAGAGATCTCTTAGTTCAAGGTCAGCCTGGTCTACAGAGGGTGTTCCAGGACATCCTGGGCTACACAGAGAAAGCCTTGAAAAACCAAACAATGAGAAATTAAAAAAAATTCTTCCTTTGGGTCAGCTGTGTTTCTTCTTTGTTCTCCACTCTTAGGACTTCCACAGGAAAAGTGACACTTGCTGCCGATTGTTAGAATGTTTTCCAACCAGATTATGTGCTGATGACTCAGAACTTGGATTACAAGTAGAATATTCTCAGTTATTTTCACAATCAATCTATGGGGCTGATTTGATTACTGTCCCCATATTACAGATATGAAAACTGAGGCTGCAGGAAACTAAGAAAGTTCTGCAAGAGCATGCAGTGAGCAAGTATTAGAGACAAGGTTCACACACCCTTTGCCTGTTTGGTCTTGAGCATTTCCTCATCCTGAGAGCACCCAGTGGCCATTGCCGGAGCTTAAGAGGTATGGACTAATGAAATGGGGAGACAAGCAGAGGGATAAAGAGGCTCTTGGCCTAGACTTTATTCTTCATCCTGTACACTCTCAGCTCTCCACAGCTCCCCCTTACCATTCTGGATCCTTCTCTTGAAGTCTGGTCTAGCCCTTCCTGCCCACCTCATTGTCCACAGTCTCCAGCCCCTGCTGCATGCTGACTCTGAAACATCTGCTTCCTGGTTGCCTTTGTCTTGTTCTTTCCTTGCCTGCTTCATGAGGGACCAACTTTGAGTCTGCCTGACCCACAAGTGGAGGAAATAAAGTGCTCATCAACCCTTTAGTGCAAATAAGAAAATTCAAAATGGTGATGTCCCTTTACCAACAAAGCATACGCAAGTAGAAGGTTAGGTGACTGCTGTATGGCCCTCAACAATTAAATAATGCTTATTTACATATTACTTTACATTTTGAGCATTGCCTAAATTCTAAACATCCTCCCTAGGTGCCCTAAGCAGTCACTTAGCTCTTTTAGCTCAGAACCTAAGCTAAAACAAATCGCTTACCTTTAGTGCACAGAATGCTTTTTTGCCTTCCACAGAAGTATTTCCCTGCAGCTTCAAAAGTGAAGGATTTCACCAAGTCCAGTTCTCATCTTCATCTTCCCATGGAAAACCAGCGTGTCTGATAGCTGTTGACTCCACCCCTGGCTTCATGGCAGCTGGATCTTCCCTGCCTTCCATTCCCCTGGGGTCTTCACCATCCAAGGTCCCAACTTCCTCCTTGACTTGTGTTTCCACTGTTCATTACCAGTTCCTTCTACTCAGCACTGTTCTCTTCAGAAAGTTAATTTTCTCACCCCTCTTCAGGGCTCCCTCTCTGCCCTTCCTGACCAGTGCCTAGGGCCTTACACCTTTAGTCTGCCTTTAACTCATCACACTACCTGGTACACGCAAGGTGCAGCAGAACTGTGTGGGAAGGGAAAGACCTATAAACACAATCTCTGCTTTCTAATAACTAAACAGGGTGCCAGCAGCAAGTCCAGGGGATCATGGGGGTTTTATTTCTCAAGACTGGGGTCTTTGCAGTGGAAAAGCAGGCAGGAATAGTTTTCAAGGAAAAACATTGGAGTTTCACCAGCCATCCTGGAATCATGGCACCTACATTCAGCTGTGTGACTGCAGCCCCTAATTTCTCTGTGATTCAGTGTTTTTGTCTGTAAAATGACACCAATAACAATTCTATAGTTCTTACCAAGATGATATAAACTGATGAATGTAAGTCGATTGTAACTGTATCTGGCATTCATTATATGGTTGTAGTCATTAATATTTTATTAGAAGAGTTTACAAGAATGAACTAATAACAGAAATCAAGATAAGTTAGCAATGAATGAACAACTACCAAGTTTTCCATCTCTCTGGTATGAGACAGTCATTGCGGGAGTGCCTGGACCATACTGTGGAAGTCAGTTTAACAAGGCTCCCTTTAGTAGGTACTCTAAATGGAGCTCAGAGAACAGGCTGGAGTGAGAAATGGTCATCAGCTATAGAGATGGGACAGAAAACACCAAAGTCATCATATGACATGCATCCTCAGGTTTATAAACGAGAGCAAGTAGGAATCCATCCAACTACACAAATCAAGGAAGGCTTCACAGTGGAAGTACCTCCTTGAGGATCTTTCATAGGGACAAATCAGAAAAGCTAAGAAGTATCATAGCAAGCAGAAGAGACACCATGCAAATGAGCATGCTTGACATCAAAGATGAGAGGAAACTGGGAAGAAGTGGAAACCGTGAAGAGGTGAATCTAATCCTAAGTTATCATGAATTAGAGAGGGAGGTAGGGGAGTGGGAATGGAGGGGGGACATGGAAACGTTATAAATAGAGTACTCAGTTATGAAACTCTCAACATGTAAGTTATAAAAATAATACTCTAATGATAAGAGAGAGAGAGAGAGAGAGAGAGAGAGAGAGAGAGAGAGAGAGAGGAAGCCAATGTTAGAATAGCATCCATGCCATTGAAGGAGATTCGCACATTGTTACTTAAGTGCTGAATAATCCATGTATGTCAATGTTCTCCAACAGAAGTAGTGCAGTAGTACCTACTAAAGGGAGCCTTGTTAAACTGACTTCCACAGTATGGTCCAGGCACTCCCGCAATGACTATCTCATACCAGAGAGATGGAGAACTTGGTAGTTGTTCATTCTGTAAGGCTACATGTCTCAGAAGTCCCAATCTATAGCTAGAGGCCTAGAGTATTCCTGGAGAGCTACTAGTCTTCAGTCTCTGCTAGAAGCCCAAAGAAGCTGATTTCCCTATCAGTAAATGAAACAGAAACAGCAACAATGGAGTAGATGAATGTATCAGCAAGAGTGAAGGTCAAGATGATGTCAGGATGGGGAGCATTCCTTTTGCCAGCTACCAGAATGTGCTGTTCACATTTAGGGTGGGTATTCCCACAGCAATTGGGACAATCAAGTCAACCCCTCAACAAATATGCCAAAGGCCAACTTGACATAGGCAATCCCTCAAGTTGGCTATTAAACTAATCAACACAATCCGGAATGACAATGCCATTATTTTTTTCAAGCAACTTGATTTATAGATGGAGGGTAGATTAAATTCAGACAGACTCAAGAACTGAGCTGGTTGTGGGTTGTTGGTTTCATCCACCAACAGAATCCCCAGCATGCACCAAAAACTTCTCTGTGGTAAGGAATCTTAATCCTCAGCTCCACATGTTTACAGTCACTATGGAAACACTTTTGGATGTGTCTATGAGGGTGTTTCCAAAAAGATTAGGTAGAAAGGAAAGATTCACCCCAAATTGGATGGTACCATCTCATAGGTTGGATTCCTGGACTGAATCAAAGGAGAATAGGCCCTGAGCACAGCATTCATCGCTCTCTACTTCTTGGCTGTAGGTACAATGTGGTCAGCCAACTTGTATTCTAGCTACTATGATTTCTCTGACATGAAGGAATGTAAGCATTTATCCTATAATCCAAACAAACCAATCTTCATTAAGTTGTTTTTTTGGGGGGGATTTTGTTTATTTATTGTGTGGCCTTTTTGCTTTTTTTTTTTTTTTTTAAAAGGTATTTCATCAAGAATAGAAACTAAAATCCCCTCACAGAGCATGAAATAGAGGCTTTAAGGGCTTCCTCGTTGCTTCTGGATGACACCTGTTAAAAGGCTCGTTGGCTCTATAGACCCTAAAAGTAATTTTTTCAACAGCATCCCTGTTTGCTATGCAGCCCTTGGAAACACACAGTCTACCTGGAACTTGAGGAGGGTGTTGCTGGGTCACAGTCAAAGAGCTTGGAGCTCTCTCAGTCCTGAAGCTGAAGAAGCATTTGGATATCATTTTCCATGGCGGTCACTACTGCTCTCTAATGTCTTCCTCACAAAAAATAAAAATAAAAATAAAATCTAACAAACACTGCGGAAGTGAAGATGGCTCAGTTCTGAAGAATTGGTAGTCCATAGCCATAGCCTGGACCATTCAACAGAGAGTTGTCCTTCGACAGGTCGAACATCTGTAATGTGCCTCTTCTTTATAACTTGAAAGAGTATGCTAGTTGGGCCTCCTCTCTCTGACTCCATAACATCTGTCCTTTCCCTACCTTTCCAGCCACATCAGGGCTGCCCCCATCCCATCCACTTCCCACAATACTTCTGCCACTTCATGTTTGGGATATATCAAACTCTTTGCTCTAGACTTTAAAATCATCTGTCTGTTCTTGGGTTATGGTATGGACTAGATTTTCTGAAATCTTTTTTTTTTTCAATTTTTTTTATTAAGAAATTCTCTATTCACTTTACATACTAACCACAGATTCCCCCCTCTTCCCTCTTCTCAACCCCCCACATTCCGCCCCCCAACCAACCCTCAATCCCCACATTTTCCAAATCAAGGTCTCCCACGGGGAGTCAGCAGAGCCTGGCACACTCAGCTGAGACAGGTCCAAGCCCCTCCCCGCTGCACCAAAGCTGTACAAAGTGTCACACCCTAGGCAGTTTTCTGAAGTCTTAATCTCTTCTCAACTGAGGATATTTAACCTTTGGAGAGGCCAAATTATCTTAATAACTCACCCATATTCTATCATACCCTATCTACATTGCTGCTCATTGTATTCACATCTGTCCTTGCTCTTGTTCACTGCCATGTGCCCTTAAAGTTCAACATGAGGCTTGGCATGTGTGGATGCTCAGGATATTTTTGTACATTAAATGATTGAAAGTTGAATGAAAATGTAGAAGGCATCCTAACAAATTACAACCCCAATCCAGGGCCAGGCTGTCATATAGCAAGGATGTATAAAATCTCTTATTTAATTATTTACTTTTTTGTGAAGAATAGATTCATTGGGTACTTATTACAAGTCAGGTGTGATGTCATAGACTGAGCAAAAAAAAAAAAAAAAAGGAATGGCAGCAAATTTGACAACTTGAAGGTTCCCCAGGGCTAAGGAGAAAACTCAGTGGATGGGCTGCCTATTGCAAAGACTGAGTGTCTTAGTTCAGCCTTTCGACCATGCATGTTTGTAGCACAAATCTTAAAAGGTCTTATTAATAAATTGAACCTGGTGCCAGTTATTGGGGTGAATGCTGGAAGATCAGAGAAGCAGAACAAGCCACAGCCACCTCACCTCACCAATTCCTCAGCTTATCCTGTTTCCTCAGACTGGAAGCCTCTGAGTCTTCATCCAGAATGAATCTCAGCTGAATGGCTGCTAAAAGCCTAAAAGCTTAACCAGCCTCTAGTTCCTCATCCTCACACCTTAAATACCTTTCTGCTTTTTGCCATCATTTCCTGGGATTAAAGGCTCTTGTTACCACGCCTGGCTGTTTCTAGCATGGCCTTGAACTCACAGAGATCCAGGCGGATTTCTGCCTCTAGAATGCTAGGATTAAAGGTGTGTGTGCCACCATTTTCTGGCCTCTGTATCTAGTGGCTGTTCTGTTCTCTGACCCCAGATAAGTTTATTAGGGTGCATAATATTTTGTGGAACACAATATCACCACATTTCCCCTTTTTTGTCTAAAATTTAAAAAAAGCTTATAACTAATACAAGAAAAACTATATCCAATAAGTATATACAATGTATACAGTCAAGAATTACATTAATGATGTCTAGTCCATTAACATTTGACAGATTCAGACAAAAAACTCCATTAATATATTACAATGTCCAGTCCAGTAACAGTTGATAAACTCTGACAAAAAATTTCATTACTTATCCTATTTAAAACAAGTAGTTCCTTTTTAAAAGTAGATTCAATAATTGACCTTTTTATCTTATCATATCCATATACTCTTTTTTTCTTTTCATAATAGATTCAATAATATACCTTTTGTCATTTTTATATCTTCCCCTTTTTCTTTTTAGAGGAGATTCAATGATCTACCCATTTATCCTATTATTTCTTTATCTTTTTTCTCACAGTAGATTCAATGATCTACCTCAAATCTATATTCTCTTTTTTCTTTTTCTTTTTTTTCCAAACAAAAACTCTGAATCTAATCTCCTTGTTCAGCTTCTTTCCTGACCATTAACAATTAAGAACTTGTAACCAACCATCATAAACAATGACAATATCCATAACTCATTAAACAACTAAAAACCTCCCATCCCACCTCTTGGGAATGAGGGCGTCATTTTCTTAAAATTACTTCCTGCTTTCTGGGGGCGAACACATCTTTAGGGGATCCTGAAAAGAAAATTTGGGGGTTAATTGTCAAGTCCTGTATCATTTGTCCAGTCTCTGCATAATGGGAAAGTGCAGGGCTTGTTTCAAGTCCTTGCTCGAGTAGTCTATGAATCTGGATCATCTCAGCTAGCCATCTCAAAATTGTCCTGAGTAGTTTGTAGTCCAAAGTCGACCTTTTGGTGGTGTTAATCAGCTTAATGGCTTTACCATAGTCCATGTGGAATCATCTTTGTAGGGTCCAGTCATCTTTTTTGAAGATTTCAAAGTTGCTGTTAGGCATGGTCATGGTTCCCTGCAGATTTTGTGTGTGTGTGTGTGTGTGTGTGTGTGTGTGTGTGTGTGTGTGTGTGTGTGACTCCTCTGTGGTTTGGAGTAATCACAGTCTGATAAATGTCTGTCTCTTGGAATCATGAATGTTCTTCCCTAGAAGAGAAAATCTTCACAGCAATTTCTCCACACCATTTGTTTTGCCAAACTTTTCCAAACTGACCTTTGCCGATGCTTTCTTGTAACATGATGGTCCTGGCAATTCTTCCCTGAACAATCAACAGTAAACCCTTCGTGCCAGGTAGCAGCATCACCGCAGTCACCAACACGATGAGAAGCAGCCAGCAACTCAGAGCAGCAGCCACTCCCTCCATGGTCCCACTGCCACCGTTTGTGGCTTGGCCCTGGCTGAAGCTTCTCCTTAGCAAGCCTCCTAGGCCAGTCTCAAACTCAGGATCCTCCTGCCTCTGCCTCCTTCAGTAAATCCAACCAGTATGCTACCACAACCAGCAATGTGTAGCTCGGGTCTCAGCTGGGGCCTGCAAGGCCACAGGCAAATGGCTTTTTCGAGAATTCAAACCACAAACGTTGGGCACCAAATGTAGCATGAATCTTAATTCTTATTAATAAAATCAAACCAGTGCCAGTTATTGGGTGAATGCTGGAAGATCAGAGAAGCAGAACAAGCCACAGCCACTTCACCTCGCCAATTCCTCAGCTGATCTGTTTTCTCAGACTGGATGCTACTTAGGCCTCATCCAGAATGAATCTCAGCTGAATGGCTGCTAAAAGCCTAAAAGCTTAACCAGCCTCTGGTTCCTCATCCTCACACCTTAAATACCTTTCTTCTTTCTGCCATCATTTCCTGGGATTAAAGGCTCTTGTTACCACGCCTGGCTGTTTCTAGCATGGCCTTGAACTCACAGAGATCCAGGCGGATTTCTGCCTCTAGAATGCTAGGATTAAAGGTGTGTGTGCCACCATTTTCTGGCCTCTGTATCTAGTGGCTGTTCTGTTCTCTGACCCCAGATAAGTTTATTAGGGTGCATAATATTTTGTGGAACACAATACCACCACACCTGTTGGAAGGAGAGGATCATTTCTGTAAATTGCCCTCTAATCTCCACATGAACACCATGACACATGTTCACACACACACAAAGTAGTAAGTAAATAAATAAATGAGTAAAAAGTTTAAAAGAGTCATAAAGAGAGTGGGAAGCTGGGTAAAAGCAATTGCTATGTAAGCCTGTCAACATGAGTTTGTTAAAGCCCCGGAATCCATGTAAAGTGGAGGAGAGAATTGATTCCACCAAGTCCTCCTCTATCTTCCATACATGTGCTGTGGTGTATGCCTATAAACATATATTAAACACACACACGTTAAATTAAAATTTTTCAAAAAGGTCTCTGTCCAGGAGCCCTTTCCCTGGAGCACTGTTTGCCATGGGGATTCCTTTAGGATCCCGAAAGATTGCAGAGCTGCTGCTGAGACTTCTGTAATCTTCTCTGACCTACGGAGGACCATATGGCCGGTGTCGAAGCCTCTCCATTCTTGATCAAGTATTGTCCCTTCTTTGCTGTGTTAATTAGGTTAAGTCAGGTCCCTGCTGTTACCTTTAGTCCATCTCTTTGTAAAATACAGATAGGAGTGTTCATTTAATGCAGAACTCAGGATTAATCATTTCTGGTCCATAGTGATAAGTAGTTGTTGTGAAGTGTCAGACTTTTCTAACATACTTTATAACTATTAACTCACAGAATCCTTACAAAGATCCCATAAGAAAAAAAGAGAGTTACTGTTTCTATTTTCAAGATTAGGAAACATCACCACAGACAGGTCAGGGGACCTGCCTGAGGTTACACAGGTAATAATGGGTGGAATGAGAAGTAAACTATGGCAGGCTGACTCCTTTCTATGTCTTGCTGTCAATCAAGACAGCCCACAGCCTGTGTTTGTACCTGCATTCAATTGTGAGCTGCTAGGGAACGGGCCTGTTCAAGTACATGGTTATCAGCTGTTCAACACATCGTATTCATAAGAGAAGAAAACATGTAGCAAAAGAATAAAGAAAGACAGGGCTTCACTCAAAACTCTTGCTGATAAGTAAAAGAAATCCTGCTCTAAATGTCCCACACAAAAAGAAGTAAAGAGATTTGCTAACATAATTGAAAAAAAAATCATAAGCACATGGATTCAGGTACAGGAGGATCCAGGGTTCCAAACTATGTTCCAGAGTCTTTGACCCTGTGGCTGTATCGTTGACCTTTCTATTCCTTGGCAGCCTCTCTCCTTTCAGTAACTGTGGGCACAGCTAGGATTGCCACAGAAAGAGAGGTTTTCGTTGTAGATTACAACAAAAGCTTTCGCTTGGAATCTCACTGACTAGTGTCAGCATAGCCTTCATCTAAGCCAGTCTCCATGGCTGAGGGTGTGGCCAGTCCTAGGTCACATTTGTACTCTTCCAGCCCAAAACAGACCAGGCCTTCCTATGTCCACAGTCCTACAGAAATGGCAAGTCCTCTTCCACAGAAGTGAGTATGAGGTGAATCATAACTCCCCCCCCCACAGACACTTTATATCCATTACCCATGAATGTGAGTGTCTTCATAAAAAGGCCTGTGTGTATGTTGCTATGAGAAGTTCACATTGAATTAGGTTGGATGCTCAATCTAATGACTGCTGTCCATGTAAAAGAAGAAACCAAATCCAGGGAAAGCCATGGAAGAACTCTCCCCTGGAGTGTCAGAGGAGCCCTGCAGCAGCATGACATCACAAGAGAACATATTTCTGAAGAAACAAGCTACCCAAACTGTAGTACTTTGCTAAAAGAAAGAAGGTCCATGCAAAATCTGAAATCCAGGCACTAAGAGGCTCACAGCCCAAAGCAGCGTAGCTGGAGGTAGTTCCTGAGACTCTGCCTATTGTCTAGTCCTACAATAATAAGGGCATAATAATAGCAATAAGAGCAGCAGGATAGGTGAGATGGCTCAATGGGGAAAGGCTCCTGCTACCAAGCTGATGACCTGAAGGATAGGAGAAGACCAACTCTATTAATTGTTCTCTGACCTCCACATGCTTGCTGTGGGACATGCCCACCCACATGTAAGTACACACACTAAATAATTTTTCTTTTAAGAAAAACCTTTTGCTGTCTGCCTACTAGATGCCATACAAATGTAAAGTCTGAGACTGTAAGTGAAATTGTATCTTGGGATCCTCCTAACAGTCTGTGGAGTTAGATGTGCATGAAGGGCTAGCATGTATGATCCATGGTCCTGGTCCTCACATAGGTACGATCCATGAAAGTAGGTTATGTGTATGTAATTAAATGTTGTAGATTCTCTTCCCACAAACTGATACTCACCCCCCCCCACACACCCATGCATGTCCTTGTATGGAATGCAGTAGATAGCGAGTATTTCACAATTGAGTAAATTTCCACATCTCTGACCATTCATTACCAGTTTCGTTCTAACACATAAGCTTGAGCATCGTATTGTGTGATTTTTTTCCTGTGCTCTGTTTTACCTGGCCTCACTTTTTTCTTAAACTTGTATGCTCTTTTCTTTCCTTTTTTTAATTAATTAAATTTATTTATTTATTTTACATCTGGACCTCAGTTTCCCATCCCTCCTCTACTCCCATTTCTTCCCTACACCTCCCCTCTCCCCTTCCCAATCCACTCCTCTTCTGTTTCTGTTCAGAAAGGGGCAGGCCTCCCATGGGTATCAACAAAGCATGGCATATCAAGTTGAGGTAGGACTTATATTAAGACTTGGCAAGGCGACCCAGTATGAGGAATAGGTTCCCAAGAACCAACTCAAGTGTTAGGAACAGCCCCTGCTCTCTCTGCTAGGATTCCCAAAAGTAAACCAAGCTTCATAACTGTCACTCATAAGTAGAGGGCCTAGACTAGTCCCAATGAGGCTCCCTGGCTGTCAGTTCAGGCTCTGGGAGTTCCTGTGAGTCAGGTTAGTTGTTTCTGTGTGTTTTTTTTTTTTTTTTGTGATGTCCTTGACCGCTCCCCTGGAAGTCCTGCCTGGTCACAGGAGATAGCCTGGCCTCACTTTTAGCTGCTCCCATTCCCTCCACCTGCCCCAGGCACGCACTTCCTGAGTCCCTTGCACTGTTACAGAGCTACACAGAAAGACTTCGGGATTTGTTTCTGACTTCAGTCTTCTGAAGACATTCTATGTGCCCAAAAATAATAATGCTCTGTGCAGTTTCCCAAATCCCACCAAGAACAAACTTGGAACTGGACAAGTTTTGAATGAAGGAGCCCTTGTGCTGATGCCTGTTGGGAACTGACTTTATTATTCAGACTGACACCTGAAGAAGTGTGTGTGTGTGTGTGTGTGTGTGTGTGTGTGTGTGTGTGTGTGTGTGTTTCCTTCATAGCAGTCCTATCTTAATCCAAGATCAAACAATGTATTTTGAAAAATAACTGTACGTAATGGTCCACTTCCCAGAACTGGCCAGGTTGGCGCCTGTCATTGCCTTTGAAGAGCCGAATGACTGAGGTAGGGAAGACACTGCTCTGTTCCTGAAAACGGCACTTACTGTCATGACTGTGTGCTGGGGACAAGTCATTTATCCACTGCTTTCATCTGGCCACTTCTTGCTTTTGACATATTTGTGTTCTGAGTGGACTGTCCTTAACATAGTCATCGTTTTTAAGCAATGTGGGAATGACTGTCACAGACCTTCACTGTCTTAACTGTCCCCTCCTCTAGATGTTTCCATTTTTCCCCCAATTCGAGTAACCTTGTTGTGAATATTCTTATATTGTTTTGTGCATCTACATGTATCCATAACAGAATCCTGAAAGCAATATCATTTTCAAGCAATGGGTAGGCAAAGGCAAAGCATTTGCTTCGTGCTGCGAAATGGGCTTGCCAATAAGTTGCCTCACTAACTTACCACCAGCTTTTAATTTGTATTTCAGTCTCCCATTGGTAAACACAATACATACTTCTGAAGGAAACTGGCCCAATGCTTAGCAGTACAAAGCAAATGTTAAATGCACCTGGATTTTTCAGCGGCACACGTTGAGCAGAAAGACCCCACAGTACATCTCCATTCTGTGGGGAACTGTCCAGTCAAGACAGCCAGCTGTGAGGTGGCAGAAGCCAGTACCATGTGTGGGCATGCAGTGGTGTGCCTGTCTTCTGCACTTTCACAATTCTCAGTTCCAGGACAAGTATCTGGTGTTCATCCTTTAGCACAGGACACACATGCTCCTTTTTTTTTTTTTTTTGCTTCCTTTTCTTTTGTTTTTCTTTTTCTTTCTTTCCTTTTTCCCCCTTCTTATGTAGGTTTTCCTTGATTCTCTGATTCAGAACACAACTTCTTCTTTGATTCTTTAACTGGACAAGAATCCCTTAGCCTTCTAGGTAGAAACTAACACACAGTGTCTCCTACTTAGCACCACGTGGCAAACTAAGTTGAGATGAATTTATTGATAGCTAGCAAGCAATTCAATATGTATGGCATGCTGGGCAATATATTATCAGATACAAGCTCATTTCCAAATAAATCCATACTTATATCCACTGTAGCTTGCCTGCTCAGTTCAATTCCTCAACCTTTTGCTGTATCATGGTGTACCAGGTACTAGGCAGGTGCTGGCGACTGTGATGATGAATGCTTATGAGTGTATTTTCATGTCCGTGTAGATGTGCACACACACACATGTGCAGGTGCAGGTGGAAATCAGGGGTCAATATCAGACATTTCCTCAACTGCTCTCCACATTTTAAACTACTTTTTAAGTATGTGTATAAGTGTGTGTCTGTGTTGGGGCATGTACATATGTGAGTGTGGGCTCCTGTGGAATCCAGAAGAGTATAATTGAATCTCCTGGAGCTGGAGTTACAGGAGGTTATAGACCATCTCATACGGATGCTGGGGACCAGACTCAGGTCCTCTTCAAGAGCAGGGAGTAGTGTTAACATCTGAGCCATCTCTCCCAGCCTCTCCACCTTATTTTTGAGAGAATGGTCTCACAACAAAACTGGGTTGGCTTATTCAGCTGCTCTGCCTGTCAAGCCAGCCTCAGAGATCCTCTTGTATCTGCCTCCTTAGTGCAGGGATTATAGGCATGCAGTTCTGTCCTAGGTGCTGGGAAGAGGCACTGTGGTTTTCATGCTTGTGTGACAAGCACTTACTGATGAAACTATCTTCCTAGTCTGTGATCATTCATTTTGTGTGTCAGTTTGACTGAGCCACATAAAAAGATGGTTAGTCAAACATTATTCTGGATGTGCTCATGAGGGTCCTTCTGGAGATTAGTATTTGAACAGAAAGACAGAATAAAGTAGATTTTTTAAAATTTATTTATTCACTATGTATACAGCGGTCTGCCTGCATGTATGCTTGCAGGCCAGAAGAAGGCATCAGGTCTCATTATAGATGATTGTGAGCCACCATGTGGGCACTGGGAATTGAGCTCAGGTCCTCTGGAAGAAAAGTCAGTGCTCTTAACCTCTGAGCCATTTCTCCAGCCCCCAGAGTAAAGTAGATTGTGGGGGTTAACACTATATTGCCTGAGAGACCTACAATGGCCTCCCTGAGGCTGATGCCAAGCAGACAATGTTTAGTCTCCTCAGGACCCACCCGCCACCCTATCATTGCACTCCTGTCCCATCTGACCTACAGAGGTGTAGTGCAAATGACAACCCATGAAGGGTTGCATTACGTTCCTGAAGAAGTGCTTGCATTTTCTAATTTACAAAATCAGAGAAATCAAGGGAGCATATGTAGGATGTCCAGAAATGGGGTGGAATAATATGGAAGAAACATAAGTTTATCGATACAAGCCTTTCAAGCAAGGTTCCACACTTAATGCTGCAGATTAGGAGTTAGAAAGGTTTTGTTCACTTGTTTGTTTGAAACATGTTCCAAACATTGGTGCACAAGAAGCAAAATAGAAATACCAGGCCTACCTTGAAGTAGGTATGCACTGGCAGTTCTTACTGTCGATTTGATACAACTAAGTCTCCTTAGCGAAGAGAGAACTCAATTAAGAATTGCCTCCATCAGATTGGCCTATGGGAATTTCTGTGGGGCAGTATCTTGGTTGATAATTGATGTAGGCAGACATAGCCCATTGTAGGCAGTACCATCCCTAGGCAGGTGGTCCTGTGATGTATAAAAATGCTGTATGAACATAGCCATTAAATAAGCCAGTCACTAGCATTCCTCTGCTCTTTTTGCTTCAGTTCCTGCCTTAAGTTCCTGCTGTCACTTCTGTCAATAATGGACTGTGACCTGTAAACTGAAATAAACTCTTGCCTTTTTTTAAGTAGCTCATGGTCAGAATGTTTTATCATAGCAACAGAAAGCAGGCTAGAGTAGTATTGTTTGGGTCCTAGGCTGACCCCTACAGGTGACTCAGCAGCACAAATCCTTTGAATTTGAGAGCAAGGCCTTTCACCATCTATGGATATTTCCTCTCTTTTTGAGGAGCAGTTTTTGGCCTTCTACTGGGCCTTAATACAAGTTAGACCTTGAATTGCTAAGTTACCACGAAAGCCGAGCTACCCATCATCAACCAAATGCTTGACCTATCAAGGCTAAATGAAGTCATACTCAGCAACACTCAGTCATTAGAAGTAGTTGTATATACATGGTTGGGTCTGAATATTACATTTTAAAAAGTTACATTTTTTAAAAGAGGAGGGGGTGGGAATAGAAGTCATTATGTTAAGTGAAAAAGCTAGGCACATAAGGATAAATACTCTAAGTTCTCTCTCATTTATGAAAGCAAAAATAATTCCATCTCAAAATTTGAGAGTAGACATAATTCCTAAAGAGTAGGAAGGAGAAAACAGAAAGGGAGATAAAACAATGTTCAGATATGAAAATAGAAAAGAGTGATAAGTTCTATGGTTCTGCTACTTAGCACAGGACTATAGTTTATGAATAATCTTCCCTATTCATGATAGACTAGAAGAAAGAAACTCAGTCTCCAGACATCTAGACACAAAGAAATCTTAAGGAAGCTAGTTACCCAGATTTTTATCATTACACATTGCATACATGCATTGAAATACAACACTGTTCCCCATAAAACGTGACATTATCACATGTAAATTTAAGAGAAAGAAGTTAATCAGAGAAATCCAACTGCCCAATGGTCCTCAACTTTGTTACACTATTTTTTTTCATCCTAGATTTTACCCATGTTCTCATGCTGAGCCCCTACAATCAGTCGACAAAAAGAAGCAAAGTTAGGTTGTGTTTTAAAATGGACCTCCAGGGTGTGCAGGTGCCAGTGAATGTGGGCAACCTTTCTGCTCCATCCCTGAAAGACAGTGGTAAAGGGAGATTCTTCCAGTGGGTAAAATTTTAAGCGGTGCATCTGTAAGAAGAGATGGCTAGCTGTGTGATTGTGTGCTAATTCATGGGCTGCAGCAAATTATTTGGGTAGGATGACCAGGGATTTGGAAGGAACATGACTAGAAAACACTTAACAAGGGAACCTGGAGAAGAAATCTGTGGATTGACTTCTCCAGATAGACAAAATAATGAAGATGTTTTTCTTGTGGCCATGCTCACCAAAGGATGACCTCAGCAGGAGAGAGTGGATGGAAGGACCCATTCGCTGACTGTCAAGGATTTTCCTTCCCCAGGTTACCCTGTCATTCCTCAATGAGATCATGAAGGAAATAGTTCTGGAGCCAAGGACAGAGCTTACTCCTGGCATCAGCAGCATGGTCTTGCACTCAACAGAGTCAGCCTGGTTGGAAATGCTGTTGAGCACCCAATCTACCAGCAGCAGAAACCAACAATGAGTCTTCAGACAGATACTACTCCCTGGAGGTTGGACTTAACTGTTTGATTGAAGGCTGATTGTATTGGACCACTCCCATCATGGAAGAAATGAACGATGTTTTGTTCTTATTTTAATTTCTTTGCATATGAATTTGATTTACAGAATGTAATGCTGCTGTCAGAATTCTCATCCACAGACTTCTAACATGCCTTACTCAACATCATAATAGCACACACTTTTTTTTTATCATTAAGAAACACACATCACAGACAAAAAAAATCTGTGCCAGTCGACCTATGCACATGGAATCCATGATTCTTGCCCTGTTTTCTACTATCCAGAAACAGATGGCCTGACAGAATGGTTGACCGGCCTCTGACAACTCAGATACAGTACCAGCTGGGTGACAATATCTTGCAGGAATGGAATAAGATTCTCAATAAATCTGTATATACTCCAAATCTACACAGTATACAGTGAATTCCAGAATGCAGGAATCACATATCTAAGAATCAAATTGTAAAACCTGAGAGTATCAGCATCCATTTTATCCCTAGTGACCCATGAGCAATGTATTTGTTTCCAGTTCCCACACCTTTGTACTCTACTGCCCTAGTGATTTTAGCTCCATAGGAGAAATACTTCTACTGGGAAACACAATGATTCCATTGAGCTGGAAATTAAAGCTTCCCCCTGCTGCTTGGTTCTCCTTGTGCTTTTGAAAACACAGTTAAGAGAGATATCCTGTGTGAACTGGAGTGATTGATCCTGAAAACCAAGGACAAATTAGGCTGTTATTCCATAGAAGCAAGGATGAGGGTCTGGGAATGCAAGAGATTCCCTAGATGAGCAGTGACTATGCTCAGTAATTGAATCCAGGTGGGATTACTGATAGGCAGGATGCTCCCAGAGTAAATTACCAGGTTACCTCACCATGTACACATACACAAACAGCTAAGGTGCTTACTGAAGGCAAAACCAAAGCAGATTTGATACTGGGAGAAGGTAACACCAAGTACCAGATCCAAACATGAAACCAGAGAGTTAAGAATAATTGTCCTGAGTACTTCACCTTATTTTATGATTCTTTCCTGTGTGCATATCTGCAGTAAGAAGGTGGCTGGAGATGTAGCTCAGTGGTATAGTACTCACCTAGCATGCACAAAGTCCTAAAGATCAGTCCATGACACATGACACTGGAAGAAATAAAGTGAAGAGGTAAAGTAGGTAAGACTACCTACATATTTCTATTATGAACAGGAATGGTACGAACATACTATTATTAATAATTATACTATTTCGACAGCAATGTTAGTTTGCTCGATGAACACCATGGCCAAAAGCAACTCAGGTAGGAAAGAGTTTGCTTGGCCTACACTTTCAGGTGACAATGCTCTTTTGAGGGAAATCACTGAAGGAACTCGAGGCGGTAAGCTGTAACAGAAACCATGGAGGAATGCTGCTTACTACTTTGCTCTTCGCCTCATGCTCAACTGGTATTCTTACATAGTGCAGGCCTATTTGCCTAGGGTTGGTACCACCCCCAATGGATTAGGTCTCCCTACAACAAGTATCAGTCAAGATATTCTCTGACATGCCCACAGGCTCATTGAATGGAGGCAGTTCTTCAACGAAGGTTCCCTTCTCCCACTTGACTCTATGTTGTATTAAGTTGACAACAGAAACTAACTAGGACAATACCTCCAGTTGAAAATATTTTAAAATGATGAATTATTGATAGATGATTCAATGCATTGATCCAGGCAACACTCAAGAACTCATCATTGAGAGAGACAAAAGACAAAGCCCTCAAGGAGCTCAGTGGTAGTCCAAGTGCCTATCAGGTGATGATCAGTGGGAAATGGAGTAGTCAGAACAAAAGTTTAGGGCTTCAGGGGTACAGGGATTTATGCCATTCCCTGGGAAGGCTTCCCACAGCAGTGAGTAGACTCTGTGAATCATTTCAGGTTGAAAGTATTACTCTTTTATTGACTATGTCCTTCCTAAGAGAGTTACACAAACACGAGACAAGTGATACAAAAAAGAAATGAGCAAGAAACCCCACAAAACTCAGGTAGAAAAATCTCACAGATGCATTCATCGTATACTTTATGCATGCCTTTATGAAACTACAGACTCAATCTCTATTTTTTTTTTTTTTTTTTTTTGGTTTTTTCGAGACAGGGTTTCTCTGTGTAGCTTTGCGCCTTTCCTGGAACTCGCTTTGGAGACCAGGCTGGCCTCGAACTCACAGAGATCCGCCTGCCTCTGCCTCCCAAGTGCTGGGATTAAAGGCGTGGGCCATCACCGCCCGGCGCAATCTCTATTTTTAAATGTAAAACTTTTTAATTGTAATTATAATTACAGAAGACCTCAAAGGTTGTTTTGAAATTTTACAGGAATGTAGAAGTGATTAAAATCAGTCATTTGGGGGTCTGGTGAGACAACTCAGTGTGTGAAGGCATTTGCTGCAAAGTTTAACAACCTAAATTTGATTCTTGGGACCCAAGGTGGTGAGTGAGAGATAGCCAACTCTAATTTTCTAACTTCCATATGCATGCTGTGGCAACCCCCTGCCCAAAGAAATAAATTCAATATATTTTTGAGGTAATATAATGGAACATTTTCTTCTTCCATTTCCTCCCTCCAAACCTTCCATATACCTCTCCTTGTTCACTTTCAAATTCATTGGCTCTTTTTCATTAACTGTTATTATATGCATAAATGTATACACATATATGTATATATTCATGAATACAATCTGCTCAGTTTATATAATGTCACTTGTATGTATGTTTTCAAGGCTGACCATTTGATATTGGATAACCAATTGGTGTGCTCGTCCCTGGGGAAGACTATTTTTTCTGCTTTCAGCAGCCTTTAGTTGTCTATCATTCTTTGTGTAGGGTTGAGGCCTAATGAGCCCCATTTGGTATGATGTGTCCATTGTTGTTGTCCTTGTTTAGCTCATGTTTAGGTAGCCATGTTGGTGAGAACCTATGGGTATAACTTCTGACATTACTATGAGACATTATCTTATAACACAGAGATCTTCTGGCTCTTGCAATCTTTCCACCACCTTTTCCACAATGTTTCCTGGGCCTTAGGTATGAGAGTATTTTGTAGATGTAGCCACTGGGACAGGGCTCCACAACTCTGCATTATTTGGGTGCTGCTTTCTGTAGTGGTTTCTGTCTGTTACAAGGAAAAGTGTTCTTGATGATGTGTGAAGACTACACTTTGTATAAAGACAACTGTTTAGATTGTGGTTGGAAGTTGTGCTGGTTTAGTTAAATAGCTGTAGGTTCTCCTCCAATATCCATGACTTCACTAGCTGAGTAGTTAGCTAGTTTTCCAGTATCAAACATGGCTTCCTTCTCGTTGAGTAGGTCTTAAGTCCAATTAGAGAGCTGTTGTAGAAACTTTTTAATTATTCATTGAGTCCTAAAACTTACTAATATGTTAACCTATTTCTTTCTAGGAACTGTTTATGCATACCTATGCTAATTTGAAATATGAAGGTAATAAAATACACATAATATTACATCTGCTTTACTCAACATTATCATCCACTTGCTTATTCATTAATCTTTGAAAACATAAATTTTAAGCAACCATAGAATAATAGAGTTTATGTGATACTCTGAATGAATTAACCATCTCTTTATAGTTGGAGTTTTAGGAAATTTCCAGATCTTTGCTCTTTTGACTAGTACTGTGATGAGCATTTATTGCAAGTCTTCAACTTCGTCTCTCCATCATTCCATTAGCCATACCTTCTCTGGCTCCTATGAGAAAGACAAGAAAATAGTATGAGTGATGTCAGAGTCTTGTCAGAGAAAGTGCCTGAGGAAGAAAAGGGAGTAGCAGAGCTACCTAACCATCTTACAGATATGTATGGTCCCTGCCAAGGGAGAGAAGGCCTTAGTCCAAAGTGCGGTTCTAGGAACATTCTAGAAGTCCAATAGCATGTACTCACACTAGAGCTGTTTGTCAGTGGAGTTGTATCTTTCATCAGGAGTCTCCTTCCCAGCTTCCCTCCTCTGTCAAGCACTGGCTGGAGCAGCTCATTAGATGACATCTTAGTACTGAAGGAATGGTGGGCATTAGGGCATCAGAGAGCTGCTGGAGTCTTTAGCTACCAAATCTTCTGCCATTCAGAGATGGCAGAGGCTTGTTTTCATGGCTACCATGGAAAAGAACCTATATATGAGGAATGGTATGTTCTAAAGGTTGGAAGCAATCTTCTGAATTTTGAAAAGCATTACCAATTATTTTTTCAATTTGACAGGTATCTATAATTATGAGTGTAACTTTTAAAAATAAAGAACAAAATGTCATATACCCTGGTAACTGACTTAAATCAGGAAACTGTCAGATGTATTTTAGTGAAAAACACTGATACACACACACGCACAGAGAGAAAAGTAGTTCTATTGCCACAGTAGCTCATCATCACTCTAAAGCAGCCCTCCCGCCTACTTTTCTAGCTCTATTTATATAATGGAATCTTCTCTCAGTAACTTCAATTGATCCTTAAAACAAATGTTGGCAAGGATGTGGGAAAAAGGGGGACCCTCATTCACTGTTGGTGGCATTACAAACTGGTACAGCCACCATGGAAATAAGCCTGGAGAATTCTCAAAAAACTAAAAGTAGATCTACTGTATGACCCAGTGATATCACTCTTTGGTGTATGCTCTGAGGACTTGACATGCTACTATAGAGAAACTGTTCAGTCATGTTTGTTGCCTCTCTTTTCACAGCAGCTAGACAATGGAAACAACCTAATGTCACTCAACTGCTGAATGGGTAATGAAAATGTGGCATATATGCATAATTCTATTGAGCTGCAAAGAAGAATGAAATCATGAAAGGTGCAGGTAAATGGATGGGACTAGAAAATATTACACCTAATTGAGGGAACCCAGCCCCAGAAAGGCAAACACCATGGGGTCTCACTTATCTGTGGACCTGAGCTCTGAAACGCTAGGTGGGAATATATAACCTGTAGTAAACTCAAACCAGGGGGGTAAAAAAAGGGATCATGGGGAAGAGCTACAGAGAGGGAAATAGCAGGATACAGATGATAAAAAGGGGACATTGGAAAGGGGGGATTAATGGGGGGAAGGAAAGGAGATCAATGCGAAATGAGAGGGATGGAAGAAGGATGAATAATATTAAGGATGTTTGAAAAAAGACATAGGAAAACATTTTATAAGTTTTCTTAAAAATACACATACAACATTATGGCATAATTTCATCTAAACTCTGTGTGTGTGTGTGTGTGTGTGTGTGTGTGTGTGTGTGTGTGTGTGTGTGTGTGTGTGTTTGGCACATATGGCATAAATTCATCTAAACTATATGTAAACATCTACAATATAATTCCTACAGCTAATGCTCAAGGACAATCTGTTAAGAAAGGGCAGAAATACTGTAGAATAAGAAGACCAGGCTCCCCTCTACCAGATAGTGTCTTCTAGACATGACAGGCAAGATGCATGCATAAAAAAAATGTCAACACTGTGGTTGCCTAAACAAGACCTGCATATGACAATACCAGTCAACACACCAATGTGGAAGGGGAAAATTTCACAATGCTCCACCCCCAAATGAAGAGCTACAGGCAGTAATGGCTGCTAAGACAGGGAGAACCCATTACTCGATAGGTTACCTGATCCAAAGTAGTCAGTCTAAACATATGTACATACATAGATCAACACTAAATAGATTCAGCAGGTTATGTGTATGCACATACACACACATATATGTATGTGCATATATGTAACAATAATAAGAAAAAATAATAGATCACGAATTTGAGAGGAAGTAGGGGAAATGTGGGAGGAGCTGGAAACAGAGGTATAAAAATCATGTAAATATATTACATGTGAAATTTTCAAAAAGCTAGAAAAATTACATTTCGGAGTTTTCTTTAGTCTAACAGAATCTTGATAAGCAATTGTTTTATTCACAAGTCAGTTCAACAGTTTGCATTATGACCCAGTCATAGAGAATTTCCTCCTTCACCGTGTCTTTAACCTGTGACTTGTCTCTTCCCTTTATGGTAGGGATTCTGATATCGCTTTGCACTTGTCTACTGACCGACCATCCCCATCCTCTTCTAGGCACCCTGCTTTAGAACCTGTTCTGTAGAATATCATCAAGATAATCTAATTCAAGTTCAGTCCTGAGCTGCCTCATCTGTGCCCAGAATCCTTTCAAGGTCAATGACATAAATGATCAGCATAGAGTTTCTACAGTAGAACACTAACACAGATCCCAGAAACATCTCCACTTATGTGATGAATTGGTTTCCCAGGGTTGCTATGGCAAAGTGCCACAGACTCCATGGCTTCAAATCAACAATATTCATTATCTCACAGTTCTGGAGCTCTGGGGTTCCAAATGAAGGCTGTGACTGGGCTGGTGCTTCTCGGGGCTCTGAGGAAGCTCCTCTCCATGCCTCTCTCCCAGCCTGTAGTGCCCCATGTGTTCTTTGGATGTGATTTTAGTTATAATTTTCTTTCCCGATGTATATACATAGATCAGTTTTCACACAATCAGTTTACTTTCAAATATTTTAAAATTATTTCTCTCTCTCTCCCTCCCTCTCTCTCTCTCTCTCTCTCTCTCTCTCTCTCTCTCTCTCTCTCTCGGTGTGTGATGGTGTGTGTGTGCATGCGTGCGTGCGTGCGTGCGTGCGTGTGTGTGTGTGTGTGTACATGCATGTGAATGCCCAAGGAGTCAGGGAAATGGATATCAGATCCCCTGGAGCCGAAGTTACAGGTGAATGTGTGCTACCTGGTGTGGGTACTGGGAATCAAACTCTGGTCCTAGGAAAGAGTACTCTTAACTGCTGAGCCATTCTTTTCACATTGTGTTCTTCCAAGATATCCTAAGTTAGGAGCCCCCTCCCCAGCTCCAGTGTAATCAAATTTAAATTTAAAGATTCACATAAGCAATGGCCCAACTTCCAAGCAAAGTCATACACTGGGTTTAAGTCTTCACCATCGCCTTTGTGCAGGGAAGTAACTCAACCCATAACAATGGCATGCTGTCAAAATTCCCTCCATAGCAAAATGTGAGGGCTACTAACATATGTTTTAAGTAAAGCCAAATGAACTCCACTTGAAGGATTGTATTTTATTCTGACATGATTTTCTTTCTATCATTTTAGTATTGAAGTGGTCTTCGCTTTAGTGTCGGAGACACAGTAACAAACAACAATGAATAATAAATATTCTCCCAAGGAGAAGAAATAAAAAGTTGGCAACTTTTTGAAATTGCACTTAAAAGAAATGGATTATAAAACCTTTTGATCATGTGCCTTTATTAGAAAAACAAATTGAGTAAAGAATGTATTTTTTTTTCATTAGGTTTGAACTCTAAATAGTCCCAAAAAGTGAATTTTAAAGAATTAGAAAAACATAAACTGTCGTTTTATTGATTTATTTAATCACATAATTTTAGTTTTTTGTATGTTTTGAGATAGGGCTTCATGTATCCCAGGCTGAGATCAAACTTACTATGTAGCTGAAAATGACCTTGAACTCTTGCTCTTTTGTCTCTGCGTCTCAAGTGCTGGAATTACATGCTAATGACACTCCACCACATGCCAAGTGTTATGAGGTGCTAGGCCTCAAATCCAGGGCATCCTGTATGATTAGAAACCACTCTACAAACTGAACTATATCCCCAGTCCTTATTAATGACACAAATTGAAACCAATTTTACTAAAATTATCAATTAACATTTAGTGATAATGGGTTCTTAAAGTCTTTAGTATTTTGGTAATTCATGATTTAATATAAAGTAATTTAAAAACCAGGATTAGGGATTTAGCTCAGTGTACTTGCCCACTAAGTACAAGGCCCAGGGTTTAGTGCTCAACTCAAAAACAAAACAAAATGAAAGAAAAATTAGGACCTATGTTCAATTTATTTCAAAACTTATCATAGTTGAGAGGACTGGATGTTTTCTAGAAGGTACCCACCATGTTAAAGTGGGTCTTTCTATCTGAATTACAACAATTGATACAACCCTCAATAGATATTTCCAGTGGCCAGCCTGGTGTATACAATTCCTCACCAACGCTCTCTTCTTGGGTGATTGTAGGTTGTATGGAGATGATAATGAAAAGTGATTGTCATAGTAAGACCTGTTCAAGTAAGACTCTGTTCAAGTCAGAGATTCTGGCCTGGAATTCACTAAACAGGGACCCTAGTGACTCCCCACCCCTACCCCCACATTTATCAGTTACTCTCATTATAAATAATTCATTCTAATTGTTTGAGACCCTACCATGTGTACAAAGGAATGTGATAACTGCAGTTGTTGAACCAAATGCTATTGTTACCAACTTATTACGTCTCATTATTGGTTCCTGAACATCCTTCTAAAATGCCCCTCAAGTGTACAATGATTCCAGACTTACATTGCCAACAGCCCAGAATCCTGAGGCGAATCCTCTAGCTTTGTTTGTTTGACCTTACTTTTCAGTTGTCAAATAATTTGTACACTTGGAGGAAGCAGAAGCAAGTGCATCTGCTGCAAACTGGGGGGGGGGGGGGCAGTCTTATCCTTGTCTTGAGTCATATCCCTAAATTCAGTAAATGCAAATGTATTTTCTTTGAGGAGTTCATCCCATTGCCCAAGCTGCATTGTTTGTGTCTGCATTGATGCTGAACCGAATGTATAGAGTGAAGTCTGTGAAAGCAACTGGGCTGACAATATTGTCTCCCACGGATGCTCTCTAGAAGTGGGTTTTTGTAATGGTTCTTGGGATATCTGACCAAGCATTACTCTAGGTGTGTACATGAGGGTGTTTGGGAAGACACTAAGCCATAGTGAGAGGTCTTGATGTGGAGTGGCTCCTAATGGCCCAGTACTGAATTCTTGGGTTCCAGCCTGTGATGTTATTGAGATAACAGTGGGATCTCCGGGAGGTGGTCCTGGGACATTGTTAGTTCATTCAGGCATGCTTTTGAAGGGTATTTGGAGACCCTATCCCTCCTCTTCCTCTTTTTGATGTGTCACAGCTATGTGGTAACCAGCTATTCTTCACCTTTACTCCCTATCATAATGAGCCACCCCATCACATACCCAGAAGCATTAAACCTAACCAACCCTGCATAGAGCCATCTACAACTATGAGCCCAAATTAAGCTTTTTTTTCCTTAAAAGTTGATTGTCTCAGGTAATTTGCCACAGTAACAGAGAGCTGACTAACACTCCTTCTTTCAGGTAAATGGGCCTCCTGCAAACAGTTATAATGCTGACTGGAACAAAAAGACCACCTCTCCCACAGCCTGTCCTGGAAGTCACCTGACAACATCCCATCCTGCTGTTAGTTTTCTCTGGGTCTCCAGGTAATAGATTTCTGTGAAAAGTCTCACTTGTCATCTGCCTCCTGCTCCACATGGCCGGTCAAGGAAATGGGGACAGTAGTGCAGACAGGTAGTTTTCAAGCCTGATTATAATTATGTTATGATACTAACACACACTACTGATGAATTCCCATGCTGCTATGTGAAAAGGTAAAATATGTTTCAGTGTGCAACCAAATGGCTGAAATAGGAACTGACACATTCAAACAGTTCTGCATTTTAGAAATACATAGCCTATATGTGCATATTTGTGTGTGTGTGTGTGTGTGTGTGTGTGTGTGTGTGTGTGTGTGTGTAGTATTTGGCATAAAAATGAGTAACAATGTTTAACAGGAAAGTACTCACTTGAAAATTTCTCCATTTAAAGTAAAACTTGGGATTGTCATCCACTTTTACTTTAAGATGTGAGTGGGTCACCTCTCCCGACTCAGCCAGTAGGCAGCATGCATTTTGCTTTTGTAATGTTTATTATAGCCATATATATCCTAAGACAAGTTAAATATTGCAACACCCCTTTTGTTAACATTGCAAATGACCACAGTATTGTCATAGGGTTCCACAACACATCAAGCTTCAGTAGTCAGCATGGTCAGTGACCCAGATCTTACCTGGCTTCCTCTTGAGAGGATGAAGCTCTCCTGAGCCTCTGATGCTGAAGCAATCATTTTTCTACCATTAAGGTCTCCACACTGGCTCCTTAGTTTCAACTCCTACCACATTCAAATCTAAGGTATACACCCGACTTATTTTGCTATATATGAGTTTTGTTGCAATGATGTTTCTAGTTTTACGGTGGTGGCGCACGCCTTTAATCCCAGCACTCGGGAGGCAGAGCCAGGCGGATCTCTGTGAGTTCGAGGCCAGCCTGGGCTACCAAGTGAGTCCCAGGAAAAGGCGCAAAGCTACACAGAGAAACCCTGTCTTGAAAAACAAAAACTAAATAAATAAATAAATGTTTTAGGCAAGTGAGATGGTTCCCCAGGTAAAGACACCTGCCACCAAACTGATAACCCTTTTATCTACTGGAACCTAAATTAATGGCTCTTTAAAAGAAAATTAAGATAATGATAAACCTGAATCATTATTGCAGTTGCAGGTTACAGTGTTTGGTGCATCAGTTGTGGTGGCCAGAGGTTCCCTGCTTTGGAAGTTATAGGGAGAAAATAAAGGAGAAGGACATTATATGATGCTGTAGGTCACAATGTGGCCCAGCAGGGAGTGATGTACCCACTCTCATATTTGGAATGTGGCTGCACACTGGGGATTAAATTATTAAAATTAGTAAAAACAAACAGGATCCTTGAACATATATGAAAAGGGACAAAGGGACCCTCTCTGTCAAAGTGGGCATTCACTATAAGACTAATTCCCATTTGACAGTGTTAGTGTGTACTTGAGCCATGTCAAAGGTTGCATGTATTAACTCCTTTAGTCAGGAAGTGAGCACTCTCATGGCTCAGATAGGATTAAGTCACTTGTCCAAGGTCACCTAGCAAGTGGCTAAGCCACAACTGAAACTCCCTTGTATTATTCTACCATTTTTGATGTTACACAGTGTGCTACAGGTCACTTTCAGCCAAGACAGTCGCCATGGCAAACAGTGGTATGCATATTCAAGCATTGTAGTAGAGGGGCTGTCCCTAAACTGGGTGTTCACTTGGTAGCTCTCTGAACTATGAACATTAGGCCTCAGACCATTAAGCATTTTAGAATCTCTTTGGTTATTATCTTTTATTGGTGCTTTGCCCACCAAACCAATGACAGAAGAGGTTTAAAGTCCAGTATTATTAATTATAAGATGTCCCACAGCATCCAGGCTGCCTATCAGGTAGATTTCCTATAATCTGGTCCATGCTAGTCTCTTCTAAACTGTTTGGAGGCTAGCATCTCCTGTTACCATGGAAGTACTGATAAAATATCCAACTCTCCAGTGCCTGGGCCATGCACAGACAGAGAGTTCTCCAGACGCCCTGTTACATGTGAGGTCTGCCTGAACACCTACTGATTAATTCACAAGACGTGTTCTTTTGAAAAATTCTTCAGTTGCTACAGGAATAATCTCCGAAATCTATCTATCTATAGGAATCTAATTAGAGCCATCATTTTGTTAAAGTCACTGCTACTTTTCTTTAATCAGAGACAGTCCATTTCCCTTCTGGACATTTTCCCTTCTTGAAGCAAGCTTTTCTACTGCAAAGGAAATGGGGACGGGCAAAAAGTGAAGGGCTTGCCTTGCCCCATCACCTCTGTCTCTGGTGGCTGATTTAGGAATAACAGGCACAAGAGTAGAAATTGTAACTATCACCTCCGAGTATCCTTGTTTAAAACCCTGAATTGTTTCCCTTAACTTAGAGTAAAACCCAACTATTCACTTGACTCAAGGAGGCCATGTGTATGTTGCTAACTTCTGTAAATGCTTCAGTCTTTTTTTTTTATTACAGTGTTCCCACTTCCATTTGATTTCAGCCCTCCCAATCTTGGTTTGTTTTTCCCTCTCTGAATTCTTTCCTCCAGGACTCCCTAGTCTAGCTTCTGAGTGTATAAAACACAGTCAACTAAGTTAAAAGTCAAGTGGAATATTGGCGAAAATTCTTGCAAACTAACTGACAGAAGATAGATACCCTTATGTTTAGTTTCACAAATCCATACAAAAAGCACCTAGTAGATACTTAACACATAAGCAGACAGTTGACACAGTATAGCCAATGAGAGTATGAAAAGGCATTCAACAGTGGTGACCAAGAACATTAACGTCAATATGGAATTTTCTTTCTTACTGTATTCAATAACATGAAGATTTGATATTGACCAGAAAGAGGGGGAAAGCTGCTGTTATCACCGAAGAACAATTTTCAAGAAGAGCTGGCAAGATGGCTCAGTGGGTAGAGGCACTTGCCACCTACCTGAGCACTCGAGTTTATCCTGGAACCCACCTGGTGGAAGGAGAGAACCAACTCCTGAAAGTTGTCCTTTGCTTTTCACAAGTGAACCATGGCATGTGTATAGATACACATATAAAATGAAAAAAAAAATAAGTTCAAGGGTTATGATGGTTTGAAAGGTAATTTGTTAATATTAATAACAAATTAATAATACAAAAATTATGTGGGAGCTGGAGACATACAGCTGTTGGGTGCTGTATAGGATGTGTGAGACCCTCTCTTTGATTTCTACTACCACGCACACAAAATAACTTGTGATACATAGTCTCAACAGTTTCTCAGCTAGGCATCTGTAATAATTGGCCTTTCTCTGAATGCAGTGAAATTAAGTGCCTTTTGTGTTAATTGCTCTTTTTTTTTGAGTTTTCTTTTTTATACTTATTTAATATTTTTATTTTATAATGAACTTAATTTCACATATCAGCCACAGATTCCCCCATCCTCCCTCCTCCCACCCCCAGCCTTCCTCCTCAATGTTAATTGCTCTTCTGTATATTTTTCCATTTGGAACTTGCACTCTTATGCCCCTTTCTGGGTTTTCTACTATAAGAGTGTTCCCTGAATAAGATTTGGAGCTGAAGAGAAACCCAGAGGTCACTAAAACACACTTCATCACACAAGAACTTCTAAACTCCTTTATCCTCTCATAAGCAGAGGTACTGACATCATCACCATCTTTCCTCAGCAATAGCCCCACCCTCAGAAATCTGCATTCATTCCTTCATAAACTGATAAAAGGGGGAAATAATCGCATTTGGTTTCAATAGCAGAACTCATCATTTTTTAACTCAATTAGCAAATGTTTATTGATCACCTATATTTACTAGGTGAAATCATAGACGATTTTCGAGGAATTTAGAGAACAACCAAGGCCAGCCACCAAAGCCCACAGCAAATGGACCCACCTTCTCCTTTGCTAGAGGAAAATTCTGTCATTAAACTTATATAGGACTGGAGATGTAGCTAAGCAGTTAAAAGCATGTAGTGTTCTTACAGAGGACCTGAGCTCTAGTTCTCAGCACCCATTTTGGACAGCTCACAACCATTTGTAACTCCAGCTCCAGGGAGAATCTAACGCCCTCTACTGGCCTCCAAGGGCAGTGTATACCCGTACACAGATACATTCATACACACATAATCAAAAAATAAAACCTTTTAATATATATGCATTAAGTTTTAAGAAGTTAACCAGAAGTCCATATTTAGTATAGCTTTTAACCCACTCTTGCCAAAATATTATACATATGTATAAATATAATGCATTTCCATATATATATATATATATATATATATATATATATATATATATATATATATATATATAATATGAATGGGCATGGCTATAATACTTGGGAAATATACATTTGGACTTATTTACTGAAAATACAGATTTTTCCAATTATTTTATTTTTTCTGTTTTCTATCTTTCATTTTCTTTTCAGGAGCATGTGGGGTATTTTGAGAGAAATCCCTTCTATGACAGTTAGAAAACTCCCAGTTTCCCCTTGGTATCTTCTCTGTCGGTTCTGAATCTTATGATTTAGGCACCTAGTCTTCTAGAAAGTCTTCTACCCAGGATAATCATTGCTTCAGCTGAAAACACTGATAATAATCACCAACATGATAGGCTTTTCAGTTTTTGGATTAGAGAGGACTGAGTAAGAGGATCCCTCAGCACTTACTTCCACACTTAGTAAGTATCCTCAGTGTCAGTTCATTTCATGTCTTTCTTCTCTACTTCTGCACACAAATGGCTAACAGCAATTAACCACTAGGGAGTCTATAAAAGCCATCACCGTGCACCCAGGAGTTGCCAGGGTGAGTCCCAGTTTTAAATATTTCATCCCGTTGCCAAACCTCCCATGCTGATTTTGATTTAGGATTCATGGTTTTCTGCAGGCTCCAGCTCCTTTTGTCATTTGGTCATAATATCCAACATTTTTTAGCACCTGCTATGTGTTATCCAATTTTCTGAAATGAAAAATAGCTCTAAGACCCTGACACGCAGTCATATGCAGTTTCAAACTTCCCTCAGAGCCAAAGCCTCATGCCTTGAACTGCGCCGTTATCTGTCTTCTGGTGGTCAGACAACCTTGGTTAAATAGAACGGCAGAAGGACTTCTTAACCAAAACATGTTTTCCAACACCAGTGATATTTAGGATTCAGTGTAAAAAAGAAGGAACGGTGCTAAGTACATTTTATAAATTGAATGTAAGTTGATAAAATTGTATTAAAATAGAGGAGTATAGACCATTCATACTAACATAAACTTAGCCAAAAATCTTTAATAAAATATTAGTAGATGAAATCTAATAATACATTAAATGAATTAATAAATTTATATTACATTTATATAAATTAAATAAGTATGACTACAACCATATGTGTTTGTTTGAAGAATGTAAAGCCACTGAAATATGAGGAGTTAGGTCCATAAAATTGATTATAGGAATAGGTCCAAAAAGGAAAACCATGATTATTTGAAATTATGATATGCATATATTTATATATGTAAAAAGAAATTGATTAAAGTAAAAATTCTATTAGAATTTCTATTAAAATAAGAAATATATATTGGCTGCGCATATATAAGAATGAGCATAGAACACTGAGAACAAAGCCAGACACTTTCCTACTGAAGTCAGGACTAAGAAGAATTATGTCTACCATTTCCAAACCAACATAATGATTAAGTTAGTTTTATTTATTAACCTTGTTTTGGAATGCAAAATTAAGCAAGAAAAAGCAACCCCAAACACAAGAATGGCTGGAGGAAAGTAAAATTCAGTTCTAAAATAAAATATTAGGGGTTGAAGAGATGGTTCAGTGAGTAAGAACTCTTACAGTGAAAGCAAACCAGTATGCATAGAAAAGCACATGTGGTCATACCTTGCTGAACCTCTTGAATCCTGCCTTTAGGGGAGGCAGTGCATGTACATGAATAAAAAAGCTTGTTTAATTAATTGCTTGCTTTAATGAATTTGACCATGATAATTTGGGTTGGTGGTCTTTCTCCTCCCATTTTTGGGATTAACAGTCTCTGTTCCCCAGAGGCAAGGTTCAAGAAGTTAATCATTGGATGTGAGAAAGACAAGGCTTGTATAGTTCAGGAGTAGGGGGTTTCCAAGTGGGGGATTTGGTGGGCAAAATAGGTGGGGTTACAGGAGCAGAACATAAGCATAACAAGTTAGTCCTACACAGGCTCCTGAAACAAAGACATGGTTGCAAGGTGGGCATAACAAGGTAGTCATAACAATGGGCAGTCATAACAACAGGTGGTCCTAACAAGGTTGTCATATGACCTTTTGAAGCAAAAGTAGGAGTAGGACTGCAAGATGATTATAAAACACTTTTTGAAACAAAAACATGATAGTAATTCCTGGAACATGCAGTACAGAACCATTTGTAGTTAAGGTTACAGGTGGGACATAGAGAAATAGAGGTTTAATAATAAACATGAATAAACCTAGTTTGTACGTATGTGTGTGTGTGTTTACTACCTATTTACTAAAATTAAGAGTATCTACTAAAAATACTACTATTACTAAAAACACTATATATTTATATATCTTTACTATAAAATGGCTTTTACGCCTAACATGGAGGAAGGTTGGTTCTTTAGGACAAGCATATCCCAGAAGTTTGTTGGCCAGCCAGCCTAGCTGAAATGATGAATTTCAGGTTCAGTAGGAGAGATCATGTCTCACAAAGTAGGATGGAGACATCAGGTGTCTTCCTTAGTCTCTGCATGCAGGCACCCCTACACACACACTCCCCCATAAGCACTATACATATTATGTACACAATATATATAGCACACAAAATTTTTAGAAGATAAGAACTTATGCATATAACTGGGCATGGAGACATGCACTTTTAATTCTAGCACTAAAGATGCAGAGGTAGGTATATCTCTGTTGAGTTGGATGTTGTCCTGGTATATATAGCAAATTCCAGGCCAACCAGAGATATAGAGTGAGACCTTATCTCACCAAAAAAAAAAATCATACATCTAGAAACATAAGAGAGATGGAAAAGAAATCATTCAAAAAATTAGCAAAACACAGATTATAACACAAACCAGTAAAATCCAATTGTTTTCATATATTAAAACAAGAGTCAGATAGAACACATAAAGAAAGACATTATTCATTTGATTTAAAAAGGCAATACCTTTGTGTAAATTTAACCATTGGTGTATTGGTTGTTTTCTGTTGTGGTGTGGTGATAAAATACCATGGTCAAGAGCAATTTATGGAAGAAAGAGTTTCTGTTGGCTTAAGGCAATAGAGGGTCAAGAGTTCATCATGGCCAGAAGCATAGAGGCAAACTGCTTGTACAGCCACAGAGACAGGAGCTGAGAACTCCTATCTCCAACACACACAAAAAGTAGAGAGTGAGCTGGAGTTGGAGCAAGGCAATGGTGTTCTTCCTCCTGCAAGGCTTTATCACCACCCCAAAACAGCACCACCAACTGGGGACCAAGTGTTCAAACATCTGAGCCCATGGGGGACATTTCTCATTCAAACCACCACAGTTTCCTTTTCTTTTATTCTCCTTTCTCTTTTCTTTACCTGCTCCTACCCTCTTTCTCTCTTTTATGACAAGGTTTCACTCTGTAGCCCAGGTTGATATTGAACTCAGGGCATCCCTCTTGTTTCTGCTGTCTCCAAGTACTGGATTAAATGGGCATCAGCCACTATGTCTGGCAACAATTAGTTTTCTAATAAGAATATTTTGGCTAGACCCCAATGCACAATTAAACAAAAGAAAGTCAAGATATGATTTAGATTCAATAAGCTATAGAGATGCAAATTTTTCCTACATTCACCTCAATGTGTGATGTGAATTGTGTGCTATTTTAAAGTAAAGGTGCATGAATGCAGCACATACCTACTCACATTCATAAGAAGCAAATGGTGAAGAATAAGCCACAAATTAAAAGAAAATGGTTACCCCTGGGGAACTGTTTTTGTAACTTCTTTTCATGGATTCAACTTTGGAACTAAGCAAATAATTTATATGGTTTTAAAACAAAATTAAGCTTCAAAAGGGCAATTACTACTAACAAAACATAAAGTGAAAGCAGGTGAATTTCACTGTGTCTTGTGTCAGATTCACAAAAGGAAAAAGAAATGCAAGTGTTTGTAATGTAACTGTTTCATTCCTGGTGTGAGATACCCCAGGACCAAAGAGCCACTCTCCCAGCCAGCAGGGAAACTTCTGAAAGGAAGTGCTCAGTTCATGATGACAGTGTTGCTATTCTGAGACACAGTAAGCACTGAGAAATAATGTAATTGAACAGTTATATGAAATGTGAATTTCACCAATCCTGTGAAAAAGGACTCCTCAGAAATAAGTGACCTATTTTTTTTTCAATAAGCAAATTTAGGGAAAAAACAAGGAGTTTATAAATTACAATAAATTTGAAATATTACCAGACAGTTCTTATACATGGATTAGTGGCTTGCCACTTGGGTTGTATTTGGTTATTTTATAATTTGCATTTGCAGAGAACACAGGACCTTTGCTTCCTGCTAAAATTTCTAAACAGCTTCTCAAAGCTTGACCAGAGTTCCCTGCTAAAAGGGTTCCCAAGAAAGACGAAGTACCAGAGGACTCCCAGGTATGGTTCTGTAGCCTCCCTTTCCGGTGGTGGTTGGCCTCTTCCACCATGTTTGGCCCTGTAGGGTCTCCAACACTGCAGCAGCTGCACCACTATGTTTACTGGACAGGGCTCCTATGCAGATGTGCAGTTCAGGTCTGGTCCTGAAAAGCATCATGTCTTCCATTCCTGATCATCTCAGTTGAGTTCTTTGCTTGATAGTTCAGTCTTAGTGAACCCTGTTGGATTAAAACCACCTGAAGATTTTGAAGTAAGTTCATGGATGATAGATAGATAGATAGATAGATAGATAGATAGATGCATCAGATTGGTATATGGTTGTGCTGTGTATCAGTATTTTGAAGTGGGCTCAATTCAGCATCCAACATCCAAAGGCAGCAGCCAGGAATAAACCACAGGCCATGGCTTTGTACTAAGGTGACATAGGGGGATCACATGCCCTAGGAGATCACAATAAATAAACTTCTGACCGGTTTATTTGTGTCACCAATTTTTTAACATTTGTGTGTGTGTGTGTGTGTGTGTGTGTGCGTGTGCGTGTGCGTGTGCGTGTGCGTGTGTGTGTGTGTGTGTGTGTAAACATGGGCTCTTATGAGGGTCAGAGGACAACCTGCAGGAGTTGGTTCTCTTCTTCCACCACATGGATTCCAGGGATCAAAGTCAGGTGGTCAGGCTTTGAGGCAGTCACCTTTACCTACCAAATCACCCTTAGGCCCCTATTTGAGTCACTTTTTTAGAGGTCTGTACTTTTTCAGATATCTCTGAACATGTTCCGGGATTACTTGTTCAATTATTGACAAGCAACAGTGGCTTGAGGAAGTCACCTATTGGCTGGATGTCAGGCATTGACATAATTTGATTGACTGTTGCCACTAACTTGATTGACATCCCATTAGTGCAAGAACAGGAAATAAATATTATCTACATAGCCCCCACCATAGTGTATTCCTATTCTTTACTCCTCCAGGATTGAGAATCTGAACTGTTTCCATGGTTACAAAGACTTCTCGCTGAGTCAGAGGGCAGAATGAACATGGTGTGGGGCAGTGGCTTTTGTCTGGGGCCACAGGCATTGGGATAGTATTTGTGAACTCTACCTTAGGCTGAGAAACCTATTCACACTAAAGTGCTCTGAGTCACATGGGTCTCCCAATCCCATTCATAGCCCCATTCTCAGATAAATTTCGGCTAGTTTGTCATTGCTCAAAAGATAAGATTCTTCATCCTAGAAAGCCCTGACAACCTTTACCAGTGTATTGTGTCTCCTCCAAAGACAGCAGATCCCTGGCTTAGCACACTCTTCCTCATGCTCTCTTCTTTGACTGGCAAACTCTGCATTTTTCCCTCAGAGCCACCCATTTATCACTTCCCTTCGTAGTCTTGATGCTCCTATCAGAATTTTTATTCCAACCCAAATCCTCCCTGGCGTTTATACTATTACATCGATTGTTTATCTGCCTTTCTCCCTTGCTGGGCTGTAAGGTCTTTAATGGCAAGACACATGTGGTATTTACTTTTATAATCCCAGGGACCCAAAGCACAACACACACATGCATACACACACACACACACGCACGCACGCACGCACGCGCTCGCTTCAAAATAAAGGAAACTGCCCATGAAGTACTCTATCTCTGAAAGTGTGTGATACAGGGGCTGGAGATGTTGCTCGGTATATAAAATGCAAGTATGAGGACTGGAGTTTGGGTCCCCAGAATCCACAGTGGAAAAAGGAAAAGGTCGGTGGAAGTGATTGACAGTTTGAAATCCCAGATCCAGGAGAGGGAAAGATAGGGATTCCTGGGCCAAGGTATGTTGTTAGGATAACTGAATCTGTGAGCTAAAGACCCCATCTGAATGAGTAAGGTGGAAACTGAGCAAAGAAGACTACCAACACATTCAGGTACACACATCCAGGTGCATGTTTACCTATATACACACGAACAGGCATGAATGGAAAACACATATTCATGCATAAAAATGTAAAACATAACTCGAAGCTGAGTTTTGCAGATCTGCCTTATTGTTGAAAGAAGAGCCAGAAACAGGGAAATCAGAGGCATGGCAGTATTAAGACATGAACATCCAGTGGATTCTAAGGACAGCTAACCCGGTTTCTTCAATATGACAGAGGCAAGAAAGACAGGGATAAGATGGGGACTCTTTGAGAATAAGACAGGCAAACATGAACAATAACCAAATGCAATGTGCAAACCAATTATGCAGGCATTGTAAAATGAATTGGGAAATCTTACTATGCAGAGGGTATTAGATGATATTGTTATTAATGTTTACTGGGGATAAAAGTGGTGTTTTGGTTACAGCTTAATAAAATGGTCTTATTAAAGGGCAAACAATGTGACACATTTTATTTAAGCTACTGCAGCAACACTTTAAAGATAGAAAATTTCGCAGCTAAAGCACAAATAAGGCATGGTTGGGTGTGTGGCACAAGAAAACTAAAGCCATTGCTCTTTGTCCCTCTTAGCTAGCACAAAATTCCTAGAATTTCCTCAGTGGTAGAAATGGACTTAGTTATTCATGAAAGCATCTTTCAGCCATGCATGCGTTTATGCTAATGAGGCACTCCAGGAGGATCCTTCCTGGGCTGAAGGATAAAAGCTGAACCCAGGAGAACCAATTGTGTGATCAGAAAATAGAACTCCAAGTTTCACCCCCAGACCTCCAGAAAGGGGAGAGGATGGAGGTCTGTTTCATTGCCAATGGCCAAGGATTTAGTCATGTCTCTTTATGAGCTGCAATAAAATGTCAAAGATCTGGAGAAGTAGTTCAGGTGGTTGGTGTGGTTGCTTAGCATGCACAGAGTCCTGGGTTCTGTCTCTAGTACTGCATATACTGAGTGTGATGGTTCATGCATGGAATTCTAGCTCTTGGAGGGTAGGTGCAGGGAAATTAAGAGTTCATGGATGACCCTGCTACATAGTGAGTTAGAGGCCAGCCTGGGCTACATGAGACCTTTTCTATATATGAAATATATATACTTAGTACACATACTTGTAACGTATTACAGTATAGTATATAAAATATAAAATATATAATGTATTTATAATATATAACATATATTAAATATATTTAGTATGTATATTTAATATATACTTAAATATATATTTTACATAAACAAATAAATAAGCAAGCACTTTCCCCAGTTCTGTAGGTTTTATTCAACCACATTTATTCAGTGTGGTAGGGGACAGGTATAGCATGGAAACAAGTGAATTTGTTGACAGCCAGGCAGACATGCAGGAACCCCTCTGTGTCTGTCATCCGGACTGGGAGAAGTCTTGTGGGACCGGGGCTTTGACTTTTTGAGTCTGAGCTAACTTGAAGCAATTGAGGTCAGGATGGAATTGGATTGTAGGACTTTCAGATGGTGTCAGAAAAGTGGATAAGTGATTCTTGTTGGAAAGGGATATAGGGTAATTACAGCTAAAGATGGACAATTATTGAATCAGATTGGGGTTCATTAGACTATCTTATTTTGTTTGGGTGTTTCAAAATGCCCCTATCAAAAAGCATTAAGAAATTGAAATACTCTTTCAGATCAATTTGTTCATTCAGAGAAAATACTTGTAACCTTTAGGCATCCTTATGGGATGTAGTGATACTGAATCCCAAAACTAACTGTACATGTGCTGTAACATTGTGTATTTTCACATGCATTTAGGGAGCATTTGTATGCCTTCTTTGCCAACAGTCATTCTAAGGTATTTTATGAAGAGAAGTAAAAATTTGGCCATAAAAGGACTTATATAAGAAGGTTTATGCCATCTTTATTCAGAATAACAAAAATATAAAAATAAGCAAACCAAATATCCATCCACATGAAAATAAATAAAATGGGAGCTTGTTGTATGATGGAATATTTCTTAGCAATAAAAAAAAAAGAACAAACTACCATTACATGGAACAACATAAATGAGTCTCAAAAACACCATGCTGAATGAAAGAAGCCAGACACAAAAGAAAACATGCTTTATGATGTGGGCAAGATTGATCGTAGGTATAGATATAAAAATAATGGTTGCTATGGGAAGAGAATAGAATGGCAAAAGAAAATGTTCTAGGCAGGCAGCAATGTTGTATTAACTTGACTAGGTTATTTACACAGAAATGTGTTTGTTAAAATTCAAATTCTTGGACTGGAGAGATGGCTTAGTAGTACACAGCAGTGACTATACAATCTTGGAAATCAGAGTCTGGACCAGCAGCCATGTTCCAAGCCTGGTATTTGGTAAATCCCAGTAACCCCATTTCTGTCAGGATCAGACACCCTCTTGCCACTTGTTCATGCAGAGACACCTGCACTCATACACCCATGTAGATACACTCTCACACACATGAATAAATAAAAAATACACCTTAAAACAATAAAAATAGTACATTCTCCAACTCTGGGCTTAAAGATGTGTGCATTTCCCTGTGTCTACTTGTACTTGGGGGATGGTAACTCAGAGGACTGCATGGTCAGAGGTGAAGTCTTAGACATTCACTGGGCAGTCGCTTTCAGGCAGAGAGGCATGCTTTCCTGTCTCTGTCCAGGTATGAGCCTGTCACTCATGCCGGCCCAACACCCTTCACTGAGGCATTCGTACACAGCAGCTGACTTCCTCTGAGATCTCCACTCTTCTTTGCTGCAGTCACAACCAGCATTCTCAGGATGACACCATGGAAACGGCACTGGCTTTCTGTGTGGGCACCAGTGACCTTGCCACCGCCACCCTCCTTGGATACAGAGGCAGGGATATTAGCTGTAAGTGGGCTGCACTGGATGGCAAGAAACACAGGGGAGAAGCGTGTGTCACTTCTCAGCTCAACGAGCTTATCTGGGGGAGTTCAAGGTTTTCTGTTCTCCCAACTCACCTGCTGGCTTTCTCTGAGAAATAAGCCGAATGCAGAGAGGGACAGGCTAGCTGAAAAGCAATGTTTTGTACATTTTGAACTTGCTGTTGATTTTGGTGTATAAGCACTGGTATATGTTGAATCAACGGGATCTGTTTGTCCTTTGATACAATGTGCTACTCTTTCTCAGACCAGAGGACTGCGGTCCTCATTTTACCAGTTAGAAAATATGCTTGCAGGTATTAAGGGACTTGGGAAAGGTGGGTGAGTGGCGGATCTGGGTTTGCAGGCCATACTCCTCTGACCTCACCATATGAGTGCCTCCTGTCTGTCTTCACACTGGAGCATCATTTTGCCTACCTTCAGTGGCAGCTCCTAACGAGCTCCAACTGGGTGGCAGCGGGAAAACACTTTCCTCACCCTTGAGGCGGGTACTCGTGAGATGCCTCTGCAGGGACCTCTACATCTGCCCAGCCAGATAAAGTCTGTGCTGCAGCCTGACGTAGCTATCCGTGCCGTCTGCTGCCCTTCATCAGCTGCCTTCCTTCCTTGCATTTCTGCATTCTTTTTTCACCAGCATGTCCTTCACTTGTTGAGGAAACTCTTGAACATCAAATCGTCCAGTAAGCCCAATTGTGAGAAATTCAAACTGAGACCTCCGGCGTTTGACTTTACAACCTATTCTCCTACCATTCTATTGGTTATAGGTTAAACTGACTGAAATTGGGATGATGGACCACGTTTTAATTTATAAAAATGTCCCCCGAATCATAGCAGCTGTATGTGTGCATGAAAATCCATATAAATAAGTACATGAAATTGCATAAATACATAAGATATATGTATCTGTACATGATATGAAACATCACATACCTTTTATAATGTGAAGGGTCTGGCTGACTGCTTGATCTTTGCAAATACAAAGCCTTTGTTTAGTCACCCATAAAGTGCCTCCAGTAACTGTATCACCCACTTGGTTAAAAAAAAAAATCCAGGTTCTCTAGAATAAAACAGGTCTCCCATAATCTTCTTGCTCAGTCCATTCTTCTGACTCATTCTCTGTTCGCTGTGTTGTTTCAATATTACTAAATCACTTAGAACTAACTAATAAAGAACAGCATGCTCTTTTACATTAGCAAGCCTTTCCCCTCCCCCACTGGCAAAGGCTCTTTTTTTTATCCTTTTCTCTTAGGAAAGTTTAACACCAATCCCTTGGAGGCAGGCCAACTCTACTCCAGTAGGATCTAAATTTGATTGCATCTGTATAGATCTTATTTTCAAATAAAGTCACCTTCATAGGCATGAGTGTTTAGGATTTGAACATAGCTGTTTTGGGTACAGAAAATTCATTCTACAAAAGAGATGGAACCAGGGCCCAGGAGATGGCTCAGTGGGTAGGAATGCTTGCAGGACAAGCCTGAGGACCTGAGCCAGGAACTTAGTACCCATATAAAAAGCTAGGCCTGTCTATGTGTGTCTATAACCCCAGTATGGGGGAGGAAAGAAGAGGCAGATCTTGAGAGGGCTAGGCAGGCTAGCCACAACGGGCAGCTCCTTGTTCAGTGAGAGATTCTGTCTGAAAGTAATAGAGAATGGAGAAAGGTAAGGAAAACACCCGAAGTCCTACTTAGGCCTCAGTATGTATGCACACAGGCACACTTGTCTGTATGTACCACACATGCAAATACAACATCTATACAACACACACACACACACACACACACACACACACACACACACACACACACACACGAGACAGAACACCAATGCTTGGTGGAGATTTTACCAGGTGATTGATTATTGGAAGAATGTAGAGATATTGTCCAGCCTGCAGGCTTTGACAAACTGTGCGTGCCTACTGAATGCTGCGGGGGCAGTGACACTGAAATCTCTATAAGGAATCTAGAAAAGGATCAGATATCAAAGACAGGTGAATGTGCTGTTTCAGACATATCTTGAGAGGCCTCAGAACCCTCAGTTGTCAGGGTGGAATTTGACAAATGGGATTGGAGGTCTGGGGGTAGAGTTTTGATTTGAACACAGGGAAGGAAAATGGCCTAAGGAGGCAGCATGTCTCAGTACATGTGAGGAGCATAGAGTGACCAGCACAAGCTTCGTATACTCAGCCTCCCCCTTGCTAGATGAATGTAAGAGTGACTTATCTTCATATTGGGAAATGCTTTCACTTAAAGACTATTCTCACAAGCTCATAACCCCCAATCAAAAGACTCCAAATTTCAGGCTCTTGAACACTAAAATAATGCAAAGTAAAAAACTCCACATCTGACTGCATGCAGATGATCTGCCTTCAATGCAGATATGCTTAGAACATTGTATAAAATCACCTCTTGGCTGTGTGTGTCAGACGTGCACAAAATATAAATGAACTTCATATCCTGATAGAATATATGCATTATAGACTTTTGCATGCACTCAAATACTTCAAAACCTAAAACAAACAAACAAACAAAAAAACAGAATTTGGAAATTCTTCTGGTTGCAAGTATTTTGGGTAAAGATCACTCAACATGTATATGCACTCAAAATAAGTTCTTATAATAATCCTGGGATGAGATAAAGTAACTTCTTCTAGGCTCTCTGGCTTACAAGGGGGAAAGCAGCAGAGAAGCCCAGGGCTCCACATTAGAATGATATCCACTCTGTGTCTCCATCACTTCTCAGAAAGTCCTTGGTTCAGGCTCCCCTTTACCATGCTTATTTTCTTGGCCATGGCCACTGGTGCCTCTCATTCAACAGATGAGCACTTGTCTCAGGTAGATGAGCCATTTTTCTCGGTTCCAAAGATCATGCATCTCAGGAAGTAGACATCCATGAAAATACATGGATTGAAAAGATTCTCTCTTTCCAACATTATATGGCATTATTTTTCCAAAAGAAAGAAAGAACATATCTCTGAACTTGATATGCCTAGGTTAAAAATATTTTTAGTTTTTTTATGTGTATGAGTGTTTTGCTGCCATGTTGTATGTACTCCATTTGCATGCCAAGTGCCTGCATCAGATGCCCTGGCACCAGAATTACAGATGGTTGTTAGCCCATGGGTGCTGGGAGTTGAAACCAGGTCCTCTGGAAGAGTAATAACTGCTCTTAACTACTGAGCCATCTCTTTAGCCCCTGATTTGCCTAGATTTTCAAGTCCTATGTGGAAGCAAGAAAGTGACTGCCAATGCCCACTCAGTTCTTACACATGAAAGCATAATTCCAGATATCACCTCTACAAGGTTGACCAAAGTAAAACAAATTAGAAAGGGGAGATGAGGTACAGGGGCTCTAATTCCTGATCCTCCTGCCTCTGCCTCCTTCAGCAAATCCTCCTGGCATGCAGCACCACAACCAGCCCAGACTCAGAAAGACAAACATGGTATGTACTCACTCATAAGTGGATACTGGATGTAAAGCAAAGAATAACCAGACTATAGCCCACAGCTCCAAAGAAGCTAGCTAACAAGGAGGACTCTAAGAGGGATGCATGGATAGCCCCGGGAAGGGGAAATAGATGAGATCTCCAAGAGTAAACTGGGGATGGGGGGGAGGCAATGGAGGGGAGGGGATGGTGGGTTAAGAACATAAGGGAACGGGATGGTTGAGCTGGAACAGGGACAGAGTAGGAGAACAATGAAAGAGATACCATAATAGAGGGAGACATCATGGGGATAGGGAGAAACCTGATGCTAGGGAAGTTCCCAGGAATCCACAAGTATGACCCCAGTTTAGACTACTAGCAATAGTGGAGAGGGTGCCTGAACTGATTTACCTAAGTAATCAAATCGGTGAACACCCTAACTGTCATCATAGAGCCTTCATCCAGTAACTGATGGAAGCAGATGCAGAGATCCACAGTCAAGCACCAGGCCAAGCACCAGAAGTCCAGTCAAAGAGAGGGAATAAGGATTCTATGAACAAGGGGCATCACGATCATGCTGGGGAAACTTACAGAGACAACCTAACCAAGCTAGTGAGAACTCATGAACTTAAGACCGACAGCTGTGGAGCCTGCATGGACTAGACCTTCTGCATAAATGAGACAGCTGTGTAGCTGGGTCTGTTTAAGGGGCCCCTGGCAGTGGGATCAGAATTTATCCCTGGTGCATGAACTGGCTTTTTTGGAGCCCATTACCTATGGTGGCACACCTTGCACAGCCTTGATGCAGGGGGAAGGGCTTGGACCTGCCTCAACTGAATATACCAGGCTTTGCTGACTCCCTATGGAGGCCTTACCTATTCAGAGGAGGGGCTGGGGGATCGGCTGGGGGGGGAGGGCTGGGGGGAACAGGAGGAGGGATGAGAGGGGGATCTGTGGTTGGCATGTTAAAATGAATAAAAAATTCTTAATTAAAAAAAGTGAAAGGAATAAAGTGAAGAAGAGAAGTAGCCTTACACTTATAAGCCCTAAATGTTATTAATTATAACAATAAACACGACACTGGGATTATTTAATCAATTTCCAGGATTAGATATGTTTAATTTAGTTCATTATTAACACAATAGCTACTCCATAGATATTAATAAATAGTAATATTTGCATTTATTTATTACATGTATGTGTTTCCTCATATACATGCCATGGCACACATGTGGACATCAGAGGACAACTTGTAGGAGTTGGTTCTTTCCATTCACCATGTAGGGTCCAGGGATCAAATTCCGGTCATTAGGCTTTGCAGCAAGCACATTTACCAGCTTAGCCATCTCGCTAGCCAAAAATTATTTCACAAAGAAAAGTGGGCTAAGAAAATTTGAAGTTGAATAAATTTACTTATTAGAGAATCTGTCATGTCTTTTGATATATGAGCATATCAAGTACTCAACCCTTAGCAAGAGAGATTACATGAATGGATATTCACTAAACTTACTTAAATACAAATAAAATGATCATTTGCCTAATACTGAGACTTAAGAGAATCAAATATTTCTGAGTTTCCTTCTTTGTTTGTTTTCTGTTTTTAACCTTAGCACCAACCATGTTGTTCTTTAATACATGGTTAAATTTCATTTACTACAATGTAAACCATATACAGTCAGTAAGTTTTTATTGTGACTTAACTGTGTATCAGGACACTGTTCTAGGCACCAGGCTTCTGAAGATGGGGAAGACAACAAATTAGCCCATATAGGAACACGCCCTTCTGAAGTAGAGTCTTCACCTCCCTCGTCTTATTGGACACTCAAGCATTGCAATTCTTTCTCTTATTGAGCTTGTTTGAACTTTATTTTCCGTGCACTTTGCCCGGCCCAGAGAGCTGAAAGTTAGTGAAACTAGTTCACTAATTTTGTAAATTAAAACAAAGCACAGGAAGAGAAATCCGAAATTAGCACACACTGCCCCTGACTGGGGGCAACAGTAAGAGGTACAGCAACGGCAACAATGCAGTTACAGAAACAAAATGCCTAGCTTTCATTCTGTGTTTATTCAGTATTGTTCACACTGCAACACACTCTTTAGCAAGCTCACTAGGTTTAATCCCATCCTATAGAGTCAATCTAAGGCAAGGTTGGCCAGTATAGGGTTACACACTGCCACACTGCACCTTTTTGTTCCATGGAATTCTTCCTTTGCATAGAGAAAACAGGAGAACTGGAGCAACTCTCCGGGAAGAAGAGGTCAAAAGATTGAGAACAGACACAAACTGAGACATATGGAGTTGTCCCACAGTGCACGTATCACATACCACTTCAATTTATCATTGTGTACATGTCTTATTTCCAATACCTTTGTGAATAGGGAATATGCCTCACTCCTTTTTGTGTTATTCAAGCACAGGAGACATGAAGCAGTTGTTAATACAAAGCCTCAGAAATGCTAAGCATTGACTATCCAAGAACTAGAAAGTTATACATAGATGAGCGAATCCCCTGTCACCCCCACCCCACCCACCTGGCTTCCTCTGGCTCTTTGCATTCTGCCGGTGGCCTCATGAGCCACACCAAACCTTGCCTTTGCAGACCCTTCTATTTCCATCTTCCACCAGTTGCTTTTGGTTCTCTCTGAATCCACCACTAGCATGGAATCCACACGTGCTACAAAACAATCCAGCCAAGCCATTCTTAGCAAAAGAACTACCCCAGCTAAACAAAACACACCCTACATGTAACACAAAAGTAAGGTTGTGACCCTTTCTCAAGTCAGGATGAGTAGCAGGACTTTGTGATATGAAGAAGTGTGTGTGTGTGTGTGTGTGTGTGTGTGTGTGTGTGTGTATGTGTGTATGCAGTGGGGGCTACAAGTGCTGTAGCCATTAGGCTAGAATATAGAATATAAGAGCCAGTCATTAGTGTGATGTTTGACACAGCAGAAATGTCTGCTGTCAACGAAACATTCATTTTCAGATCAAACTGGTAGTCTCTAAGGAAGGCTGCCATACCCGCACCCCCCCCCACACACACACCATCTGAGTAATCTTGTCACTGGCACCTGGGTGCTACTTTCTCTACTTTATGGTTTATGACAACGTCTCCAATAAAAGCCACAGGGACTCAGGCTCTGTTGACACCTGTCTGTAGTTTCTCCTGTCTTCTTAGGAAACTAAGATCAGGTGTGGGTGTTGTCAGCTGAACTGAAGCAGGGCAATGCTTAAGAGAGATGCTCTGAGGAAAGGCATCCATCAGAGTGTTCAGCCTGGCTGGTAGCATTGAGAACAAGTTTCCCACTCACGGCATCCTGCCAAACCTACCTCTGTCCCAGTGGTGTCTTTCCCCAGTGGCATCGATGCCTGCTTGACATCAGACTATTACACAACTGTTTCACAGATGCTTGGGTACTTTCGGAGTTGTCCTTTATCTATGGCTGAAACGCAGTAAGCCCCAGCCTTGTCAGGAAGCCTTCGCCACAATACCTGACGGATCATCTAGGTAAGTTTGGAGCTGTGAGACAGTGTGCACCGGAGTCAGGAGAACTTGAATTCAAACACATGTCCAACACCAATCACAGGATCCCAGACAACACTGAGCATTAGTTTTGTACCTGTGGGGACAATAATCATGTCCAGACAAAATAATTTGTGATATAATGGAATCATTGGAAATGAGCCAAGTGTCTCCCAGGGGCTGGTCATATAAATCATGGCGCATCTACAGCTACAGTTCCGCCAATTCTAATGCATCTTTTGCAGCTGAAGGAGCTCTGTTATGCTGCTCTCTATTTCTTTTCTGCATTTCCTCTTATTTTCCATAGGAAGGAAGAGTGATTGTTGTTACTGATGAGGTCAGGAATGAGAAGTAGGACATACTCAGTGCTCACTTTTATTTTAGGAGCGGGTTACCCATGGGGTCCTTATCCCTCAGGGAGCAGGATCCACCTGTCCACTGTTACCTGGGGCTTGGGAGGAAGATTTGTCCAATTTCAGGGTTAGATGCTAAGAAATCTACAAGTCTCTGACTTAATCAGAGACTAAGGTTACATTTATATCTCACATATAAATCTAGGGTCTTCTTTATGCCCTAAAATACTACAATGGAATAATTCAATCCAAGTTAAAAATAATTTGGTAATATTTTTGACACACAATGATAAAACGGTGTTTATAGGATAAGGAAGAAATAACAGAATAGAAAATAGGTTCTGATTCTGTTCTTGTTTAAAATACAAAAATTTATGGATATTCACTATGCTTTTAATGGAAATATATCTGTATGGCTTCATGAACTCAATAATGGTTCTCTTGGAGACATAAGCTAATTAGTATTTTTAAATATTCTTTTAGTAAGGTTCTAAAATAAAAGTCGTTCTATTTTATTGATAAAAAGACTAAAATTTATTTATTTGTCAATGATAAAAATCACTTTCAGAATTCTCAAAAATAATGGGCTGGAAGTGGATGGTAGTAGATACTTGGTTACCACAAGGTCCTGGGTTCAATCTCAGCATTAAAATAATTGTCAAAACTACAAATGTCATACAATTCTCTCTTTTTTTTGAGTTTGTTGCTTAGAGTATTTATTCAAGTCAGAAGTAATTATCAGTTTGGCTAGAGACCATCTGGTGTCATGGGTTTTAAATGGAAAAGTTTCCACAAACTGTGAGTCCCTCTGAGTTTCAAAATACTAAGGATGAAATAAACAAGTGCCTTTAAAAGGTTTTATGCTTGGTATGCATTAATGAAAAGGGAGGATGGAGTGACTAATAAACAGATGACACGGGAATATAGAATTGTCCAGACGGAGAGGACCTAAGGAATGCTAGGGCCTGGTGATGGGAGATCAAGCCAGGCACCATGACCAAGCAGGCATCATGATCAGGCATGATCTCTTTCTTGTTATTAGTTGCTATTAATTGCATCCTCTACTCCAAGGAGCCCTAACACATTTGTCAGAAAAGATGACCCCCTCTGCTCATGTCTTCTCTCTCTGAGCCATCCATGTATTTCACATTGAGGAAATGAGATATGTAGAGATCAGGGACATATAGAGTCACCTAGCCTAGGACAGAGCCTGACACTCAATCTTGAGCTTAGCTCAGAACACTTACTGAGCCTTATACATGAGAAATCATTGCCCCTGTGTGGCTATGACAGGGCAGGAGAGGACAGTCACCTGCCTTTACCATATTTACTCTCTGCTAGTGTTTCTCTGATGTGTGGCGGAAGAAAACAAAACCATAAAGTACTGAAAAACAGAATAACTGATTTGCAAGGAAAGGATAGAGGAAAAGAACAGATCTGTTGTGGTGGTATTGTGTTCCCCAAAATATTGTGTACCTTAATAAACTTATCTGGGGTCAGAGAACAGAAAAGCCACAAGATACTTAGGCTAGAAAATGTTAGCACACGCCTTTAATCCTAGCATTCCAGAGACAGAAATCCCTCTGGATCTCTGTGAGTTCAAGGCCGCATTGGAAACAACCAGGCATGGTGACTCACGCCTTTAATCCCAGAAAGCAGCCTTTAATCCCAGGAAGTGGTGGTAGAAAGCAGAAAGGTTTATAAGGCGTGAGGACCAGAAACTAGAAGCATTTGACTAGCAGCATTTGCCTGGTTAAGCATTTGGCTGGTTAAGCATTCAGGCTTCTAGCAGCAGTTCAGCTGAGAGCCATTGGGATGAGGACACAGAAGCTTCCAGTCTGAGGAAACAGGACCAGCTGAGGAAATGGCAAAGTGAGATAGCTGTGGCTTGTTCTGTCTCTCTGATCTACCAGCATTGACCCCAATAACTGGCCTCGGGTTTGATCTTATTAATAAGAACTGTTAAGATTCATGCTACAATCTGTGATTGGGAAGACTGAGAAACATAGTATTCAACTGGATACACCAATAAAACAAGTATTATAAACATCACCTTAGACATAATGGGTGCACCCCATTGACTGAGTAAAATTAGCAGATGAAAAAGAAATTCTGTACTGTCTTCAAATCATTTCTAACCCAAACATTTATGTACAGTCATTTGATTGAGATTAAATTCAGATGTTAATTTCTCCCATCCCACCCCCTCGTTGAGATGATGTCTCTCTGTGTAGCTATGTCTGGCCTGGAACTTACTACACAGACCAGGTTAACCTGGAATTTGTAGAGATCCTCCTGTCTCTGTCTTTGGAGGACCAGGGCTACAGGCACTCACCTCCAGAGCCAATCCCCCAAGGCCTCTTTTTACCTGTTATTTTGAGATAGGAGCTCACTAAGTTGCCCAGACTGACCTTGAACTCACTCTGTATCCCAGGCAGGCCTTGAGCATGCTATCCTCCTGCCTCAGCCTCCAGAGTAGCTGGTATAAATAGCCTTTATTGATGGTTTAGAATGACTCTTTCTCAAATTCCATAGAGAAGAGCTAAAATAGATTCAGCTGAAATACTCTTCAGGAACAGGCCACCCTCAGCTGGAGAAGCTGAATCAGGAGCCCAATAGCAATTCACGGAACAAAGGGAAATTCCTTTTATAGACTTTTGTCTTGTTTTGGGTTTGGTTCTCACTGTGTAGCCCTGGCAGACCTGGAACTTGTTATATAGGCTAGGCTGGCCTCAAACTCACAATGATCAGCCTGCTTACTTTAGATATTAATTTTAGTCATATTAAACACATAAATTTATGTTATGCATATACATAAATTTATTAGAGATGCTGTCTGACATATGGTACAAATTACTTCTTAACAAACCCACGGTAAATTGAAAGCACTGTAAGTCAATTACATTTGACACACCTACCTACCCAACCACCTAGCCGGTCAACCCAGAATGCTGTGGGGGCTAAGCTGTTTCATCTTGTGGCTGACTGGGGATTGTAACTTGAGAAAAAAGAAGTGTCAATGGTGCATGTTGCTAGTCAAGGACAAGATCCTTATTCAAAAATTAACATACAACTTTCATCAAACGTGTTTTGCTTTTGCATTGAAAGTTGCAAAAGCACGTGATGAAGCCTTCTGTCAGGGGTCACCTTCCAACCATCTCCTGTCATGTTGATCAGTACCACAATATTTGTCAGACTCTGCACTAGTTCACATACATGATCTTACTTGGTCTCCTCAAATCATATGGAGTAGATAATAGTATCCACATTTTATAAACAATAACAACAAGCTTTTAAAATTGCAGTCAAATTTTTATTTCCTAGCAAGGCAATCATCTCAGTGGTTTATGTACATTATCTGACTTATGGGCCAATTAGTATGCTCAAGTCATCCTTGGTAATGCAGCATGTGTGGAGTCTGAAACCAAGTCCATTTGGTTGAAGAGAAAATTGAATATATGACACAACGTTGGGGAGGGCAGGATGGACAGGTACATGGTGCCTGCCCACTAATGTTATACTTCAAAATTTTATGGGATGGGTAGTGGAGAGATGGCTTGATGGTTAAGAACACATACTGCCCTTGTGGAGGCCAGGGATTCAATTCCCACCACCTACATTGGGCAGCTCACAGTCAACTATAACTCCAGCTGCCAGGGATCCAATACCTTCTGCTGGTTTCTGTGCTCACCTACATTCATGTGAACATACCTCCCCACCCTACACACATAGACACCTACACATAATTAAAAATAAAATAAATCTTTACAAAATTGTCCAGGAGCACTAAAATTTGGAAACACATAACAAGATCTCTCTGAGGTCAAGGGATAGAAAGTCACATGAACCTTGGGCACAGGGCAGGTACTTCAGATCGTAATTGTCTCAAAGAACAGAGGAGAAGGTACAATTCAGACTGTTCCTGGAAGCTATGAAGGTAAAGCCTCATGTGACTCAGTAAATATAGAACAACTCCTTTAAAGTTACCAGGAAGGGCAGAAGAAACAAATGTCTGCTCCATTGTCTAGCTGAACAGTGGGGCTGTTGTGGCTCATACATGGACTGATTTCCTCAACAGGGAAGTCCAGATCTCAGGGCTTTCCCAATTAGCTGTGGAAAGAAGAAACTCAGAAGTTGCTTAAGCAACTGTGATCTCCATCACTCAGATCTAGCCAGAAGAACACAAAATGTTATTCTTGTGTAATGGATCAAGTGAGCCTGGCACATACAGAGCACTGTTTGATGGTATTCTTTCTGAGAAAAAGCCATGATTTTGCTTTGATATTGGCCTCAGGTAACTTATGAAACAAGCAAGGCATTCATCATACATTGTTTTAATGCACCATAATATTTTATTTGTCAACACAAAAACACAGCTCTCACATCAAAGGGGGTAATCAATGGTTTATTCTGGAACCAAATGTAAGTGACCAGGGCCCAAGAACATAGACTAAGGTTACCCCAAATTCTATGTTCTAATGAGGTAACAGCTCCATGAGGTTTTACAGTAATGGAACAAAGAAAATCACAAATCAGGATTCTTTTCAAACATATTAGTGGACATATCAGGTAGGCATGTCACAGACAAGTGGGGAAATTTCATCTGTAGGTCTCAGATGCTATCTGATGGCACACTTATCCTTTTGTTTGGGGGGAACAACGGGTCTATTTTTACCTAATGGTCACAAAGATATTAGGTCACATATGTAGGAAGGCTATGACTAGCTAGGGAGAGGGCTAAAGATGCCTGACATCATTGGCTTAGGATTTGGAATATTCCATCTTCTCCACATTGATGAAGCTCTGATCAGTATGGCAGTAGGGTTCATTGTAAACAGCAGTTCCTTCCAGGAACTTTCACTCACAGATTAAAAGCAAGTCTTGAAGGCATCTTTGTGGTTCTGATCCTTTAGAACTTGATGTTAGGCTCTTGGCTATCAAGGTAGGTGGTTGAAATGACATCCTGCTGCCATTGGGTAGGTCCCTAAGCCAATATGATCATTGTCTTTATATAAACAAAACCCAAAACCTTTGGACACAGAGACATTGCCAAGGGGGATACCATGAAGACTTGATAGTATTTCCACTTGATAGTGAGCTTGGAAAAAAAGATAAAATTAGAAAGGAGAATTAAAAATCAAATATATATATATACATATATACATATATACATATATATTATAGTGTTTGTGATTTGATATGGTGGCTGTAACTGTGTTTGCAAGCATGGAGCTTAAAAAGTACTCTCTGGTGGTTATGGAGTCTGAGTCTAGGAACAAGTGGGCATGTATGGTTCTTTCCCGGGATGTGAACAAAAATCGACTGCAAGCCTTTTTCAGGCTTCTGGTGCTATGCCAGCAATCTTTGGTGTTCCTTGGTCTGCAGGTGTATTGGCATTACCCTGACCTTTGTATCTCATTCTCTTCCTGTCAAAATTCAAGTTTTTATAAGGACACTAGGCATATTGGAGTAGGGACCCATCCTACTCCTGGATGACCTCAGAGTAAGTAATTATATCTGCAACGGCTCAACTTTTGAGTCTTTTTCTTAGGACCTTGGGGTTAGGTCTTCAGAATATAATTTGGGGGAATATAATCCAACCCATAGCATTTGGTGTGGGTAGAAAATGAGAAAAGTGGGCTAGATGGATAGATGAGTTGGATTTTGGTAACTTGAGACTCAAACTCAGGCATGTGCTTGCCCCTAAGCACTCTGACTGTTTGCTCTTGGAACTGCAGTGTCTCTGGAGCTTGTGGAAAAGCCAAATTCTTAAAGATAACATATTACTTGTGGAGCACCATAAGATGCAATTGTTTTCATCCATAAAGCCACTTGGGAATAATCAGACTTACCAAGAGACAAAAATCTTCAAGATAGATTTGCTAGTTTTTGTATATGCTAATGCTTCTTTGTTTTTATTGGTCAATAAATTAAAGACACAGAAGAATGCATACAATTAAGAAAAAAATTCAGTAACTGATTACTTATCCTTTGTTAATGAGGAAAGACTTACTTTTGGGAGAATAAATAACCCAACATTCGCTTGCATTACTTATTGTTACTTAAAACATTATTCTGGGGCTAGGCAGGGTTGGAAGGCCAGTGTTAATGGGAATGTTGAGCATATAGGCACAGTTCAGGGTTCAATCCCCAGGACCAAGGCATTCATAGACAGATCATATAATTATGAATATTCTCATTACTACAGAAATTTCAGTAATTTGCTGTTATGGATAGCTGAAGCTTTAGAGATATTGAAAATAGCATAGTGATGAGGTGGGAATGTAAAAACTTATCTATAAAGCAAGTAAACTTCAAAAAATAAGATAATTTCAATTTATAAATAAGTTCTAAGAGTAATAACAAAAGAGAGAGTCATTTTTGAAAACTACACAAATCCTAAATAATGAAATAAAATAGATCAGGATTATAATAGAACATCATAATAGAAGTGTCATCTCAGTATTAATAAATAATAAAACTAAAGGAATGAGATTTTGTTATCTGGTCATATTTTCAAAGATTAAAAATTGCCTGATATTGGCAATTCACATGGAAAACACCATGTGGGAAGATTTGCCAATATTCTTCAAATCTTCAACATGTGTACTCTTTGATCCAGTCATTCTCAACTTAAGAACTACTCTAAAGGAGTCAATAAGGATTATTCGATAATATACTTAATGGCAAAGGAAATAGAAACAAAATAATAGCTAATATTTAGTGAATTATGTTCTAGTTACAATAATAAGTACTTTGCATGTATTAACCGGCTTAGTTCCTAAATACCTTGACATGAATACTTCTGTCATTATTTATTACTATTTGCCATGGATATTACCATTTTACAGCCTTGAAAATTGTTTTGTAGAGAAGTTAAGCAATTTAACTAATTTCCTTGGAGATTATGAAAGGAAGTTCATTGTACTATTGTTGATAATAACAAAAATATGTGCATCACCTATCAGGTTAGGTAGGTGATTAAAAATGGGCACATTTACACTCTGTTTGAAAGAATTAAACCTACAAAGAAAGAGGTGTGGAAAAATAACCATGATTTATTGTCAAATGGAATAAAACAGCCACAGGCATTGTGTGTGTATTCTCAGGAGATTGACTCCAGAATGCTCCCTAGATATCAAATCCAAGGATGGCCAGGTCCCTTGTATAGAACACCATGGGATTTTCTTAAAGCCCAAAGGCATCCTCCCATATGCTTGAAATCATCCACATCTCCTGATACATAACACAATGTAAATGCCACACAGACAGAGCTTACAATGTATTATTTATGAAGGAATGACAAGAAAAACATCTAGATACATTCAGTGTAGATCCACATTTTTTTTTTCAGGTATTCCAATCTATGGTTGATTGAATCTGCAAATTCAGAACCCTTGGATATAGGTCCCACCGGCACAGAATGCCACCTGAAATTAACTAAATATACATCGGCATTTCAATTTTGGTTCTAAGTGTCACAGTTGATTCTCTTGGGAAAGATTACAAGCTCCACACTGTGAGATGGACAAGGCTTTAACTTTAATAGTCACTGCTGTGGCTGTCTGGGAAGGTACATCTCTTCTTCATCTGAATCCTACTGTGAGATGTGACAAAACAGTCACACAAAGAGAGCCTTTGGGATGGGGCCCATGTCCCAATGGTCCATGTACTGGGGACTTGGTCCTCAGTGCACTATTGCCCAGAGCTGGGATCTGCAGGAGACAAGGCTTAAAGTGGGACCACTTTAGGACACTGATGGGGTAGCTGGCCTCTGAAGAAAATGGACTGAGTTCCTTTGCTAATTCTTACAGAAGCCTAAGCTTAAACCTCAAGCATCCGTTTTTCTGAGCAAGCTTAAACTCTCTCTTCTTTCGTAGTTCCTGTTAGGTATCACGAGACCTCACAAGAGCCAATGCTAGCCTGGGTCAGGTATTTCATTGTAGCCACACAAAGTTAAGAAGTACAGTGCAAAATGACATCATTACTACTAGAGAGCACTTGGAGACAAGCAAGTTCCAGCCTCTTGAGCCCAACCTTAGGAAACAGCCCTGAAGCTAAGGTTGCCATATGGAAAAGGCTGAGACAAGGATTCTCATTCTCACCCATTCAGCAAATCTGGTTAAGACACTGATCTTCCACTAGGATGGAGGAGTGAGATAATGGGCAGAGTGAGGTCAGAGCGACCGAGAAATAAAATCCACTTGGAAGGAAATGCTCACCTAAGTAAATAATTACTTATTATGATCTATGATTCCAAGGATATTCAAGCCTTACTCTGTGGGACCTGTGGTTGTTATCTCCACAGGCTGGAATGAGGAGGCTATCCTGGATTATCAGGTTAGCTTAAATGTTCCAACTGTTAGCAGAGGTGTCTTATTGTACTTGCTGGAAGTAGAATCACACTCTGTAGCCCAGGCTGGCTTAAATCTCACTCTGCAGCCCAGACTAGCCTTGAATCCTTTACAATCTTCCTGTGTCATCCTCCAAAGTTAAAATGATAAAGGTGAGTCAGCCATCATCATGATGCCCAGACAGTAGTATCCTTGTAGGGGATAGACAGAGACCTGGCTACAGAAGAGGAAAAGATGATATAATTTAGGAGTCCTAGGAGAGATGCAGAGACCTAGAGATGGTCCCCGGCCTATGGAGGGACAATCCAGGAGGCAATGACTGCAGAAGCTATCAGAAGCTGGACAAAGCAAACGGAGCATGAGAAGGAGCCAGCCCTGCCAACATCTTGACTTTGCCCATCAAAAAATGTCACTCTTGTAGAACCATAATAAATCTATGTTGGTTAGGATACTGTGTAAGTGTTAATTCATTATAATACCAAAAGTACACGAATATATGATACTCAAAACTGGAATCAACTCCCCCCCCCCTTATGAGTTGGAAGTGGTTAGATCAATTGTTCAAGGCTAGCCTTGGTTACAGCATGAGTTGGGCTAGCCTGGACTGTGTGAGAACTTCTTTCAAAAACCAAGAAATCAATGACAACAGTTAAAAAAGAGCAAAAACAAAAATTTAAAATGTTTGCATCTTCACAAAAAGACCCATAGGATTCTATTCATTGCAGTTAGTAGTAGCCAGCCAGAGTCCTTTCCTGTTTGTGCACAACACCAAGAATTCTCTGTTCAAAGAAAACACCTTTCCTTTCAAACACAGTGAGGACACTGTGAGGTTTTACTCACCTGGCATTGTGGAAACTGGCAAAAGCATTATCAGTAAACAGTCCAAATCCTGAAACACACCTTTAAAATGCCAACAATTCAACACTTTATCATTTTCTTGTTTTTTTCAAAAGATTATGGGTTCCTGTGTTTCTTTAATATACCACCTGTAATGATTCAAACCTCGAGTACTTTTTTAATCATAGTTTTTCTTTATTATTAAGAATTTATACATGAATACAATGAAATATTATATCCAGCCCTATCTCTCTCCTTCAACTCATCCCATCACCCTAACATATCCTTCTCCAAACTTAGTATCTTTTATTCATTTTTAATAACCCCACTAAGTGCTGCCCATATATGCATGAGCATGGAGCATGCACTAGAGTATGAGCAACCTCCCAGAAGGAATACCTCAGGAAAGAATGAGTCTTTCCCCCCCACTCTCCCACCCCAGCAACTATCAACTGTCAATAGCTCCATGGATAAAGGTCAGACCTGGAGAACATCTTCTTCATCTATTCTAACTGGCTTGATCTTGTGCAAACAGCCACAAATGCTGTGGAATTCATACATGCCGGAGCCATGCCCTGTCCAGCACTCCTCCTCATTTGCAGGCCCTGACTTCCGTTTCTCCCTCCCCTTCAGAAGTGTTCCCTGAGCATATAGTGGAGTGGTTAGCATCTCTGCCTGTCTAGCCTTCACTGTCACTTCCCCTCATCCTCCCTCCTCATTTCCCTCCCTCCCTTTCTCTATCCCTCTCTCTCCTTTTATTCTCTCCTTTCCTTTTTTCTTTAAGTCCTTTACTGAGGCTGTTAAATGTGGCTGTATAAAACAGGACCCAGGTATTCAAACACTGCCCCCCACCCCCGGCACACTGAGATGTGGATATCAGGCAGCTAACTTGTATTTCAAACTCCCCTGAAGTTCTCTGGTGTCTGAATCCCACAGGCAGATTATTCTAATTGCCTCTCTCCTGCTCTCTGGATGGCTGGGTCACCTCCACCCACTGCTTCTCCTCTCGCTTGCTTGCAGCAAGCTCTGGCCTTTTAAAATTGCTGCTTCTAATGTGCTACCAAAATAGGGAATCCGAAAACGAAGCTTGTAACAATAGCTTCTGAAAGAAGAGCTAAGCTTCCTAAGTGCTTTTCTTGTGAGTAGATCTTGGGGACAAGCGCATTTATTTGGGGCAGGGGGGGGGGAGGGGCATGAATTGGGGACATGCATGGTGGATCAGCAAGACCCGGTCAGCTAGTTTATCAGTTTTTGAGTTTCCGTTTCTCTCTCTCTCTCTCTCTCTCTCTCTCTCTCTCTCTCTCTCTCTCTCTCTCTCTCTCTCTCTCTCTCTCTCTCTCTCTCCTATCTGTCCAGCTACAAGTTCTAAAGGCAGTTGTATTCTACCAATATAGATTTTAAATAGGCTTGATTTCTTGTGCACCTACTATACGCCAGACACCACAAGTTCTATTCCACACGGAGTCTCGGCTGGCATGGCACATTCGGTAGAATACATGGCACCTCATTTCCCACTCAAAGGTGTGAAATGGAAAACCCGAATCCTGCTTGTCACTCTACACATCTCCTTCTGAGACTGGGACAAAAGGGCAGGGCTGTCTCTGCTGATTCTCCGGAACACAAATGCTAACAAATGTATCTTGTTAGTCTGCTGTCAGGAGCAAGATGTGTATCAGGAAGGCTGTGTGTCTGAAGACACTAGAATAATTCCCTTCTAATAAGTTTCCTTTTTATAGAGAAGCTGAGATGCTGCTGGAAGCTTCCTAAGGGGTGGGCTCCAAGCACTGGAACACGGGATTAGATGTGTGTGCATTTCTGAGAAAGGACAAGGCCAAGTGAGCCCTGCCCGTGTGGGCACCCGGGCTTTAAAACAGAGCCCAGAGACACTGGCAACCTAGTGTAGGTTTCAATTACATTTTAAAATGTCCAGAAATGTGTTGCTAATGGGCTCCCCGCCACTGCGACCTCCACCCTTTCTTGTGAGTGGAAAAGAAGGGTTTTCCTGGATCTATTCAGGGTCGGTTGTTGGAAGTCGGAGATGTAGGCAGTGCTACATTAGGTTTTCTTACAAATTCTTCATTTGTCCAGCGCACATTCCAGAAGAGAACCCAGAAGGGAATTTCTGAAGGTGCCCGTGACTCCTGCAAAAGGCATATTATGGGTTCAATGGTCAAATACACGTCGATTCCTTGGATAATACCAAACTTAGACTCTATTCTTTCCTGTGTTGATGTCTTCTTTCATAACACGAGGACAGACTTGCCATTCCCGTCCTTCTTTATACTGAAAAACGTTCTACTTTTTACTGATCTCAAACTATATTTAAACTCTAAATTCTTTTCTCTACCCCCCAGGGATCACCAGGCAGGCTCCTCCGAATAACGGCTAATGAAATAAAGAGAAGTCGTGTGATTTTTTTTCCAACAAAGAAATACCATTTCAGCTTGCAAACTAATTCCATTTGTGATTTAGAGGGCCTGGGCACCTTCCTCGAAAACCTCCCTGGGGAAAGGATGGATGGCCATCGCGATATTGCATGAAAATTAGTATCAGGCCACAAATTATTGGACCCCATTAGGAATTTCTTTTAGGTAAATTAAGGTTATATATCACAATCTTCCAAGAGCCTTGGATGTTTTGAATCCTCCAAATTAAGAGAGCATTTAAGATTTCCTGTAATCTAATACTGGAAATGATTAAAATACAGGGCCTGGTTCTTACAAACCTGGCTTCTCTTGAGCAGCAGCCTCATTTGAATAAAGAAAGGAAAGAAAAGAGAGGAAACTAGAGGACGGATTTCATAATTGAAAGGCTTTTGGGAAAGACACATGGTCTTGTGGTTAGCATGTAATACACACTGAACACACTAATCATTCAGAAAATATAGGAGATGTATAATGCTGGGTATTGTGTGTTCACAATGTGCATTTGTGTGTGAACCTGCACGTGTGCATGTGCTTGCATACACATGGGTTCACCAACGTATGTTTATGTATGTGTCTGCATGTGTGTGTATGCCCGGTTATTGTGTATGTGCCTGAATATTCATTTCAAGCCACACAAGGTAGCTTATATTTCCTGCAGGCACACACATCTGTATTTATGTCCCATGTCTTTATGTATTTGGTAATCAGGTTTAAGCTGAATTTTATTGTGTTTTCTACATCCTTTAAGTAGCAAGTTGATATTAAACTCTAGCATGTACCATCATTCATGCAGTATTATGGAAATGTATATATCACTGTCCAGCACAACCATTTCCATATTTTACATTTTATCTTAAGTTTATAAACATTTTAGCCATGTCTGCATTCTCCTCAACACCTTCCCTTCAGAGTCATTTTCACTCTGTCCCTCTGTATCCCCTGGTATGCCCCAGCTCACATGACCATCAGGTGAGAGTTCAAGCTTCGTATTCTAAATAAGAGAGGGTCCTTGAAGCTGCTTGCCCCCCAAGTGATTGTGTGCAGGGAGAAGAGATGAGTGCAGTAGTTGTCCTTGCCCCATCTTTTGTCCCTTTCTCATCATCTAACTATCCTTAAAGCCCATCTCACATGATGACCTTTCCCAGATCTCCTCGATGACATCACATAAGAGCTTTGGTCTGGAGGGAAGAGACCAGGTCTCACTTCCAGAACTGCTACTGTCAGCCAAGCCTAAACTAACTGGGGTCCTGCTGGCAGCTGTATGTAACCTCAGCTCTACATGTTACCTAGTTTCATCTTCCCAGCCCTGTGATGCTGATACAGTTGTTCCCTGATATCTACAGGGGATTCGTGCCAGGACCCCCATGCACATGCCAATACTTCAGTCCCCTGGATAGTAAAAACTGAGTGAGTGTAGCCACGTTTGCCTGTAACCTTAGTGCTAATGGGTGGAGATGGATGTATCCTGGAGCTTCACAAGCTAGTTAGTCCAGCCAAAACCATGAGCTCAGTGAGAGACCTTGTCTCAATTAATAGGATGGAGGTTTATGGAAGAGTAATTCCAAGTGTTAAAGCACAGGCTTGCACCTTTAGGCCTCATCCCATAGCCTGAGTCAGGTCACACCTCCCTACAGCTCTCTCTAGGACAGAGAGTTAAAAAGTAGTCTGTGCTGTGAGTGGACAGCTCTCAATTTTTGGCACCTGGGCCCTCCATGCTCTTTGTCATCTATGCGATGTTGAACTAAATCACTTTATTTGAAACTTACCACCACCTCTAAAGAGTTCTAAAGGGTCAGGCCTTTCATTCATTCAGGGGGATGGCTCTAAACACTCTTTGGGGACATTTGCTCAGGGATTTGTTCTGAAGGATGCTCCCAAAGAGGCTTCTCTGCCCCATGCTACCATGGTGACACACACACACACACACACACACACACACACACACACACACACACTCTCTATCTATCTATCTATCTATCTATCTATCTATCTCTATCTTATTCTCTTTCATAATGAGTCTCCTTTCCAGATTTTAAAGGAAATTGTCTCTGTCACTTTAACAACCCCCAGTAATGATTAGATTTCCACGTATTGTACTGTTTCTGTCTAATGCTCCGCCTCCAACTTTGGGGTTTGAGCATAGCTTTGAGGCCTATTCATTCTAATGAACCTTATTTCTGGAAGTAATTATGAACTATGTGTCAGCTTCCTTTCTGGGCTTACCACCATTATAACATGAACATCAACCTCTGGCCTCCACAAGTGTGCACAAGGGCAAGAACACTAGTAAACACATGTGTATATACATGTCCATATGCACACAAATCTCTCTCTCTCTCTCTCTCTCTCTCTCTCTCTCTCTCTCTCTCTCTCTCACACACACACACACACACACACACACACACACACACACAACATAGTGTATGCATAGAACCTGTGCATATCCTTTGGTATAAATCAAACCACCTCTAGATTATTATAATACCTAACGCAATGTCACTGCTCCATAACTATTGCATTGCTGGGTAATGATGGCAAGGGAATGCCAGTATGTGTTTAATATAGATGCAGCTCTTTTCCTATTCTTTCCCCAAATACATTCAATCCAAAGTTAATCCAATCTGCAGATACTAACCACAGGAGCACAGATGGAAGACTGTCCCATGTTAGTTCCACTCCAGAGTAGGAAATAGGGCTTCAGAGAAGTGAAATGATCTGACCAATAGTGGAACTGAAGTTTGAACACTATCCCCGGTGTTGCCAGTCCAGGATGGGTCAACTACCAGGTTCAGTTGCTTTGTTGGATGGGACTCTACATTTCCTTCTTGCCGCACTAGTTTATGGTAGTTTCCATTTCTCTCAGTTTGCATGTCAAGTTTTCAAGAGGAAGCTAAAACCTTGACACTGGCCCTCACAGATCCATGCTGGGATTCTACAGCAGAGTTCACAGTGGCTATAACTACAATGTCAAGCTTAAGAAGTTAGCACAAGCCATAAGCTAAATGTTGCCTTCAAGAAATCATTCCCCATTCCCAATGTCAAAATTACTAGTGAGATTCTATTTTTGTTATTTTTGGTGCGGTTTTCTAAATTTACTGTTATTATATTTGTGTGGGCGTGGCATTTGTGCCAGCCACAGCATGCATATGAAGGTCAGAAGATAGCTTTGTGGAGTCAGTTCTCCCCTCTCACCTTTGCAAGGGTGCCAAGGGTGGACCTCAGGTTGTCTGGCTTGCATGGCAAACAGCTTTACCTGCAGAGTCCTCTCACGGGACCGTTGGTTCTTAATTTATGCCAAGGTGCTTAAAATGTAGACCGCATTCCAGAAAGGCTACTTTTCTAAAAATTCACTCTTGCAGATTTGGGTAGAATATCCACATAATGCTCAGATGAAACTTTTACATATTGCTGCCTTGGATCTGAATCATCCCTTAAAGGCTAATATGTTGAAGGCTTGGTCTCCAGTGGGTTTAAAAAAAATCATAAAAAATTCAGGAAGGAGGGCTTCATTGGAAGTAGGACTTCAGGACTTGAGAGGACACTGGGACCCCAGCCTCTGTTCTCCGTTCCCTAGTCACCAGGCAGCAATTGTCTTCCACCAGGCACTTCTACCATGGTATACTGTTTTTCCACAGATCAGATAACCAAGTGTGAACTGAAATCATGAACCAAAAGACACCTTCCTTCTTTTGAAGAAGTTTCCTAGGGTATTCGGTTACAGTTACATAAGGCTAACACAGAGATTTATTAAAATGAACATCTGGAAATAAGTGGCTTTGTCTTTGCGTGAACAGGGCTTAAAACCCTTTGGTTGTATAACATAATTCTTTATTGATTCTTTGGGAAATTCACAGCATGCACCCCAACCCCCTTCACCTCCCAGTCCCTTTTTATCCACCCCTACCTCTGCAGTGTCCTCCCAAAAGAAACTCCCCCAAAATAAATTAAAAGTAAAAAAGAAATAAACACAAAAAGTTATGGTGCTCCTGTCTTCCCCATCTCTCCACCACTTCTTCATTCATCCTAGTAGTTTCGGGAGCTGAGGTGTCACGCAATATACCCTTTTGTCCAATCAGCCCCACCTGAAAATATTCATTGTAATGAGTCGTTGGTCTGATTTAAGGCCTCTAATCTCTGGCACATCAGCATCACTGGACCTTCACTGAAACTACTTTCAGATATCCTGCTGCTGCCCTGAGTCATGGGGATCCTGCCATTATTGTTCCATGGGACCAGTCCATTCATGTGCTGCAGCAGGTCATAGATGAGGTAGATGTTAGGGTGGGCTAACCCAAAGCCCAGGACATGGGTCTGAGTGGTAGCTGAGATGGTCAGTCTGTGCTGCTGGGACTGCCATCCTCAGCTGAGGGGCAGAGTCACCCCTCTTAGGCCCATGGCATCAAGCCAGCTCTCCGATGCCTGTGGTGGTGGTGGTGGGGGGAACATCTCTCCTGAGTGGAGAGGGGGCAGCTCTCTCATGAGAGTAGGGCCAGTTCTCCTGCTTCAGTGTTAGTGAGGGGCAGGGCCAGCTATCCAAGGGACAGTGCAGGATGGGACCAGCTCAGCATGGCCCTCAGATTTCAACACACATGGTTCCTGTGACTCCCTGTGGTAACTGGTCAATGGATGTCAACACAGATCTCAGCTGCAGCAGGCACACAGACCCAGACATGGCCCAAGGCAGCAGCTCTGGCCCAGACATCACATGGCCTGGGTGGCAGGTGGCAGTACAGGCCACCCAGATCAGTATGGCACTGGCACTGGCAATGGGTAACATGGCCCTAGGAAACCAACATGGCCACAGGTTGCTGCCTAAACCCTGGTCATCTGTGTGGCCTTTGGTGGCAATGTGGGCCACAGACATCAACACAGTCCCAGGTTGTGGTAGGACCATGGACCCAGACATGGTCCTCTGTAACAGCCCAGTCTTGGATGTCACTATGGCACCTTGTGGAAGCACAAGCCACTCAGATCTGTATGGTCCCAGCTGTAACACAACCCTCAGATACCCACATGGCTTCATGTGATGGCCCAGATCCTGAGTATTTGCATGGCCTTTGGTGGTAGCATGAGCCACAGACATCAACACAGACTGTGACGTGGTAGGGCCACAAACCGAGACATGGTCCTCTGCAGCAACCCAGCCCCAGACATTACCACAGCCCCAGGTGGCAGCATAGGCCACTCAGATCAGCATGGCCCTGGCAGCAGCACGGCTCTCCGACACCAGCATGGACTCAAGTGGCTAACCAGACCCCAGCCATCAACATGGCCTTCAGTGGTTACTGAAGTCATGGACATCAATATAGACCCTGGCTGCTGTAGGGCTATGGAACCAGACATGGCCCTTGGCAGCAACTCAGGCCTGGATGTCATCATGGCTCTTGCAACAGCATAGCCCTCATACACCAACATGGCCAGGGTGACAGCCCAGACCCAGAGCATTCTTGTGGTCTTTGGTGGCAACATGAGTCATGGATGTCAACACAGACCCCCCACTGTGGTAGGACCACGGACCCAGACATGGCTCTTGGCTGCAGTCTGGGCCTGGACATCACCCTGGCCCCAAAAGTGGCAAGCAGGCCGCCCACATCAGGCTGTTCCTCACCACCTTCACTTCTTCAGTTCTGCCTCTTTCCATGGCACATGAACCACTCTGCTTCTCTTTCTCTCTCATTTCTCCACCACATATTTTCTCATCATAATGGTACCTACCTGCCCGGCACCTTGTAGCACAAGGTGTCTTCCACCAACCCGGACTGTGAGGACCCAGGTTGGCCCATGGGTGTCTTTCATCTACCTGAGCCAAGTAGCACCATTGTGTCTGGATTTTTTTTTTTTTATGAATTTCTATGACTTCTGTGAAAACAATGAAGAAAGATTCCTCAGAGATGGATCTAAGTGGCACAGGTTCCCAGCAGGTTTAGCAGTGATTAAGACATTCCTTCTAGGGTTGTCCCTGACTTCCCTCCAGGGTGGCCTTTAAAGAAAACCATTGCGTCTGTACCTTCTTTTAATTATATACCACAATTTTACAATTTTTTTTTGCAGAGTTCTGAAAGCCAAAAAACTGAAAGTTGAAAACTGGGATCTCTTTACAAAAACCACTGGGCTGAAAACCTTACCTTTTTATCTCAGGTGGTATGCTAATATGCTTTCCTGCAGAAATAGCAAGGCTGAATTGACATCAACAATGAGTTGCTTGTCTAAAATTTAGGTAATTATGATTTTCAAAATGTATGCAATTCCAGCATACAGTTTGAAATGGCTGGAGGTACAGTGACCTGCATCTGACTCAAGAATTCATGTTCCTTAAACCTCACAAGTTTGCTACTCAGTTTTATCCCTGGGTCACTCTCCCTACTTGATGGTCCAGTTAAAGTTCTCTCTCATGACCCACATCACTTTGGATTTGTCAAAAGAGTGCACAGGACAATCTTAGGGGAAAGTGACTAGACATACAGCCTCTGTGAAAAAAGTAAAAATTGTGAGACAAACTAAAAATAATTGGCAGATGAATACACTGTTTCCCCCTTTACCTAGAAAACAGCTACGGTGTTAAGTTAGAATTGCCTTTGCTGTTTACATGTTATGTGGCTTTCTCTTACTGCTTCTATTTTTTTGTGCCTAGAGCATGCATGGGGGCTGATGGTATAGGGCATACTGTTATAGATAGGTGCCCTAACTTCAGTAAGCATTCCATCACTAAGATGCCAAGAAGCACATCAGGAAGAGAAATTGCTCAGGCATCCTGAGGTGGGCAAATGAGTCTCTTCTAGCAAATATTTATTTTCCCACTTCCAACACAAATATGAGAGAACGGCACTAGTAAGGTTATCAATGGAGGACAGGCTATTCAAGGAGACGTCGGCAAATAATAACCTTGCAACCTTGTCCTGTTAGATCACAATCTCATTGGGACAGCTTTCCGTCCAGATGCAGCAGGCCTGGCTCCTCCCTCCTCTTGACTATTGGGTCTTTCTGCAGTCATCGGCTTCTTTGTAGTAGGCAAAGAGCCGGTTTAGAGTAGGAAGGCAGCCAGGAGGAGCATTCCTTCAGATGGACATTTACACATTGACTCCCACATCACACACTCGGGGACTGATTTCTGAGGAATTGTGCTCCGGATGAACACATTCTGAATAGGTTAACGTGGAAACAAATGGCTTCTGTCCACTGCTTTTCTTCAGATTTGTTACTGTCTTTTCTTCCTTTCTTCCTTCCTTTCTTCCTTCCTTTCTTCCTTCTCTCCTACTTCCTTCTTTTCTCCCTCCCTCCCCTTTCCCTTCCTTCTGTCCTCCATTCCTTACTTTCTATGAACATGGGTTTCATGGAGACCAACGTAGCCTTGAAATGATTGATCACCCTCATTCTAGTGCTGCCTTACAAGCATATGCTACCAGTTTATATGCCTGGTTTATACAGTGATGGGGATGGAATCCAGGACTTTGTGCACTGAGGCAAGTACTCTACCAACTAAGGTATGTCCCCCACCCCTCAAATGATATCAAGAGAGACACAGGAAAAACCCTGGCACCAAGAGCTGGAAGCAGAGTGCTCTGAACTGCCTGCACAAACACTAAGAGCAGTTTCACTTGTATTCAAAAGGGAGATGATTGGAGTTTCCCTGCTCATGTGAGGAGTAAGTTTGGTCATGTAGGTACAGACTTGATGTGAGTTTGTAGAGTTGAGCATAGTAGTTCATATCTGTAATCACAACACGGGAGAGAGCTGAGGCAGGAGGATCCCTACATGTTTCATGACGTCTGTGCTACATGGTGGATGCAGGGCCAGAAGGGCTGCAGGGCAAGACCATGTCTTAAAAAAAAATCCAAGTGTCATGTGTATTAAGAAGTCCACATCATAAATTATAATTCTGTCATTTCCCCTAACAGCTCAGCTTACCCATTCCCCATCTCTTCCTGAGCTTTTAAGATTAAAGAAACAAGCTACAGTTCCCGGCTCACCTTTGCAGGTGAGCAGAGCTCTCTTTCCACTACTCTGGCAGGACACCTCACAATTAAAAACTAAACTAAAATGTCACTCTTCAGGTTTTTATTTTAAACCAGCCCACAATTTTTTTTCATCTGCCTCTGCCTTTCAGAAAGCCTGCAGCTGACGGCAGGGAAGGCAGGCGACAGCAGCCTTTAGATGTCTTGGATTCTTGAATTTTCTGCCTCTTATTAAAATTCCATCTCACCCATCGCCTGATCCCACAGGCCCCTGCCGCAGCTCCTACAGAGCTGAGCCCGTTCAGGTTTGATTCATTTATTCATCAAACATTTAATCTCCTACATACCGGGCACTGCACCAGGCTCTGCACCGGCTGGGTGCATAAGGGAACATTTCTTTTTCTGGAGAGCTCCGTTTAAGAGTAGTAGATACATATGTGTGCACATGCACACACACTGGCACATGTACATGCATACATACACAAACACAAATGGGCATACATACACACTAAAATAAGCACAGATATGCACATATACATACTTGAACATACAGACACATATAGACACTCACACTCATACACACATATGTATACACACATATGTACACAAGTATGCACACACACATGGGCACACATACATACACACATATTACAAACACACACACACACACATATATACATATACAGGAATGTATACTCATATACAAACATACACGTACATTGGCACATATACACATACACACACTCATACAAACACACACACACACTCATGCATGCACACACACACATCTTATGAATCTATAGAAAAATGCTATGAGCAAGGCTTATCACAGAGTAGACAGGAGATGACATATGGATATGGGAGAAGCAATAAGAAAGTTCTAGAAAGGAGACAACCTGCCACTTAGCTCAAAGGGGCAAAAGTTACCAAAAGTCTCTTCCTTTCTCTGACAATGCTGCCCTCCATTGTGCTCTCTCTGTCTCTGTCTCTCTCCATCTCTGTTTCTGTTTCTCTCTGTGTCTGTCCCCTTCTCTCTCTCTTCTTCTCTCCCGCTCTCCCCCCTCTTTCTCTGCCTCTTCTCCATGTGTATCTCCTCTCTGTCTCCTTCTCTCTCTTTTTTCCTCTGTTGCCTCTGTGTGACTCTATCTCCTCTCATCTCTATGTGTCTGTCTGTCTGTCTTTCCTCTCTCTCTCTCTCTCTCTCTCTCTCTCTCTCTCTCTCTCTCTCTCTCAATACTTACCTTATTTCCTGTGCTTACTCACCACAGTACTTCTAGTGTCTTAACAACATCCGGTGCATAACACACCCTTGTCATGGACTGAATTTCATTGTCTCCAAAATTCACATTGACATCTTAAGCCTTACCATCTCAGAGGATAGCTGTTTTAAAGAGGTAAAGTGAGGTCTTATGGGGATCCTAATCTAATACCACAAGCATGTTTAGAAGAGATTAGGACATAGACATGGAGAGATTACTGTGTGATCACATAGGGAGAAGGTGCCATCTATACATCAAGGGCAAGGAACTTAAGCCTCTCACGTCTGGACCTGGGGCTTTTTTCAGCTGCCAGGGTGATGAGTAAAATTTCTGTTGTCTAAGCCACCAGTCTCTGTGTTTTGTCACGACATCTCTGGCAAACTAACGCAAAACTCAGATTTTACTTGTTGAACAAATGAATGGTGATGGCATTGCAAATGGAAACTAAACATTCCTTCTTTGTGACTAATTCATGGAGTCCCAGGAGGCTGCCAGCTTATTAACTGGCACACAGTAAAAGCTCAGTAGAAATGAGGGGGTTTGCTAATTAGCATTAACTCATCTCCAAAGAACAGAATGGATGTTTTGTTTTGTTGGTAAAGGTAGAAAAGTTTGATTCAACTTGACTCCCATGATTTGACTGTGACAATTAAGGAGTAAGAAGGCAAGGAAAGAAACATTCCCTAATCACCTCTCAGTGGGCTCAGGGCTTTCCCACAATTACTGAACGTAATGCTCGTAATTTATGAAGCAGGTGTTAATGTGTCTGTTTCTCAAATGGTGTAAGTGAGACTAGGAGAATCAAGTGACTTGTCTAGGGGCCTACATCTTATTGTGTTTCATCTCTGAAAACCAGTATTGGTACAGAACTTCCCTTTTCCTTGAATATTTGGAGTCAGCTAGTTCTTTGGCTCTCCTCAGCAATTCTGTGAAGAACTAAGTGACTTACTTGCCATCATGTATGCATGATTAGTTTACATTGAACAATTTCAGTTCTGCTCTAGGAAACAGAAGCTAAGTGGAAAAGCATGAAGCTTATGAGACACAGTAGAAATGAACTGACAAGAATATGGTTGGCCTTCCATAGCTTATGGAAATCAAACACATGGAAAAATTTCAAACAGGTATAGAATTTTCTCTTGACATTGTTACCTAGACACTACAGTATAACAGCTATTTACATAGCATTTCTAGTCTCCTCTATCAGTAATTAGAGAGTGGGATGTGATCGCGAATGCCTATAATACCAGCACTCATGGGGCAGAGTTCGAGGCAATCTTGGAGTACATAGCAAGGGTCAGTCAATTAAACACACAAACATACCAAAGGTTGGGGATATGACTCAGTGAAACAGTGCTTGCCCAGCATGCATAAAGCCCTAGTCTCAATCTCCAGCATTGCTAAGTAAATAAATTATACAGGAGGATGTGCCTAGTTTATATGCAAATGCTTTATCACTTTACATAAGGGTCTGGAAAATTTGTAGATTCAGATGTCCCTGGGAGTCCTGGCATAAACTCCCCCATAGACACCAAAAGATGACTACATACATGTGGCATACATAGATAAAAGAAATGAAAATATATAAGGATGTTTAACCGGTAAGCAATAAAAAGATTCATTCATAAGACACAATCATACCGGCTGTGGGAGATGGTGCCATACCCTGTGGCTTTATGTATGTTCTGCCAAAGGAGCTTAGATAAAACCATAGCTTCCCAGCAGATAGCTGCCAGTGAGACTTCTTGTCTGGGAACACATGCTTCTCCCCCAATACTGCTTGACAGCCCCCACCCCTTTCATCTCTCCAGTGGAGGAAGAGCTTTTGGTATAGTGGTCACCCACCTGTCATGTTCTTCACTGATCCTCAATTCTGGATGGCATGGCTAAAGCCTTATGGCATTCTATCCTGTGTTCTAACCTCCGAAACTGTTCCCATGTATCTTAGTAGGCTTCTAAAACTTAACAATTCTGTCTCAGTTTTGTCTGAGTTTCCCTGATATTGCACTCAAGGCCACAGTAACAGCAAGATAAGTTTCACACACAACACCAACCATGGTATATCTATTTAACTCTACATCCTTCGTGATAATGACCTTGGCTCTGTCCCTACACCTGCTAATAGAGAAGTGTTTCTTCCTGAGAGAGAGACTCTCTCTACCAAAATGCCTCCTGATGGAAGTTTTGGTTCCATACTATATCTAATTGTGGATTTCCATTTACATCAAAGATGTCCAAAATGAATCACTTTTTAAGTCACAAGTATAGAGAAGGTTGGGAAGTGGTCATGTTGATATAAGTCCTTGCCTCATCTGTTCAGATCCAAATCCCTGGATTTGACTCTCCCACTGAGAATATTAACTACTTTACCTGAAAATTGGATGATTTTTATAACCCCTGTCCTTCCCACTAGGACCAATGGTAAGAAAACTTGACCTAGACCTGGTCCAGACTCCAACAAGAGGAGCCAGAACCAACTGGCTACTTGTACAGCAATGTTGTATCTGGCAATCATAGCCAGCAATGTCTTACTGCATTTTCTAAATGTCCTTCCGAATATATTGAATCTTTGGACAATGCTATCTGAGAGTGGAATCTACTTGCTAAACTCTTGAGAAGATAGAAGTTGTTACATTGCATAACCACATGCTCACACAATGCAAATAGGTATTGGGCCATTCGTCATCAAAGCCTATTCCTGTTGCTAATTGTGTGACCTTATGCAAAGTGCTTTCAACATCCATGAAATAAGGAAAAAAGTTGTCCCTCTTTATAGGACAGTAATGAGTCAGTCTCTCAGATGCCAAAACCTCATGCAGTGCCCAGAACATTTTTACCTAGAATGGTTGCTACTATTAATTGTGCTACTATTAACACCTCAATGCAGCTACCAACTTTTCACAACATCAATCCTCTCTTCTTCCACCACTTCCCTAATTTTTCTTACAGTGTGAATGTAGAATGATTCCACTCTCCCATTTTCCCCTACTAATTCACAGCCTTAGAGTTTTCCCTTATGATGCTAATGGAAGGAATTTCTCAAAGAATTCAAGACCCCACTTAATGATGAATTCCAGTGCCAGTAAATAATGCTTTTATCCATCCGGACAGATGAACTTCTATAACAGCTATTATTTTTGTATTCTCAGATCTACTTTGTTACATAAGATCTGGCTTCAGTCTTACTTCTCAGAAGAAAGATGAAACCTCTTGGGGAATCTGCTGTGAATCACCGCCTCTATTTCTGCAGAGCGTCTGGCTCTTGCTGAATCTAGAAGTCAAGCCAGTGCTTCTCAGAGAAGCCAAATCACCACCCACCTACACCTCGGGAAGAAACCTGGGCGAGGGATGGGCAGGGCTCTTAGCAACAGCAGTGCCTGGTGGGGGAGGGCAGCAAAAGCTTCCCTGGGTTAAAAAAAAAAAAGACTCCCTAAGAATGCTCCATTCTCTCAGGGAGACTTTGCTTCTACAAACCCAACATGTGAGCCCGAGGAGGCATCCATATGGGAGGCTTTCAGGGAAACGACAGGCCTGGATTCAACACCAGACCCTTAGACTCAGCTCAGTTTCTTACAGAGGCTCAGTCAAGGTAGGAGAATTTGGAAATGCCTGCACAAATTAGAAGTCTGCAGTTGACACGGTAGACTAGGAGCTGCTTGGTCTGAACTTTTGGTAAATTTGTAATTATCCAATGACAGACACATGTTTTTCCTCCACAATTGGAAGGAGCCTTACTTACATAAACTAATTGTGACATTTGGAAGAAGGAAGTAAATGCAAAGAGGTCACGGGACTCACCCAGACCCATAAAGCCAGGAACCCACGAGGGCCATGGATCCTTCAGGGATTAAAAACCTCCAGCCCCCGCTTCCTTGAAACAGCTGAATCTGCACTCTGGAGTCATGGAAGGAACTTCAAGTGACAGGACTCTGTTTCCTTGGGTGTTCACCCCAACTCTAGGGCCAGTTCTCACTTCTGTGAGGAGCCAGGTCAAGAGAAGAGCTGAGAAGACCTGCCCCTGGTTCTCCAAAAGGGTGCATGAAAGATTCAGAATCAAATGCAGACAATGTCACTCTTAAACAGACTACAGTTACATGACCTGAAGCCAGGACCATCTTCATTTCCAGTGGTTTCCTCCTCCTACGCTGCTCTGAGATCTGGTTCTCTCAAGTACTCTTCAGCCAGGTTAGGTCTTTCTTGTGGGCTATTTGCCCAAGTCTGGTAGAGGTGCCTCCCTTGATTTTGTTCACTGGGATTACTACTCACTTACTTCCACTGGTTCTGGATGTAAGGTCAATCTTATGTCAAATTGAAGTCTTTCCAGAATTTCAGTTGGAGTTACCGCCTCTGCTCAAGTCTCATCGTTTCTACCCTTTCTTGAAGATAGAGTCAACATTCTTACCTTCAGGATCTGAGAGACTATAGGATCTGGAATAAAGATCTCAAGCTACACTGCATGCAAAACTCAACTTAGGATGGATTTTGTCCAGCCTTTCTGGCCAAGCACGTTAATTGAAAGTGCACACATGTCCACTTGCTTCACAAAAGAGGAGTTACTCTTTATGCCTTAATTTTACCCCAACAGCACAGAACACATCAGACTGGTGAATGTCATTGTTTGTGTGATAACTGTTTGTGGGTAAGTCATCCAGCGCTGAGAGATGGCACCCTCTTAGAGTGACTGAGGGCTTGCTAGCACTTCATAGTCTATGCCTCTCTCTTCCATTCAGTCATTTGAGTACCCAGTTAGGCTGTGCCAGAGGTCTTTGAATTTGTAACTCTTGGCAGCATTACCTCAACCCCAACCATTATCCTCCCTGCTTCTCGACTCTCATTTTTGAGAATCACCCAACTTGGGTTCCCTTCATGCATTTTCCCCGGGAGACCTGGGTCTTTCTCAGTCATTCACTGAATATGTTCTGTTGAAGACAACACTGGAGAGTAATGTCACACACATACACACACCCCTCAGCCAGGGACAGTGCCTTCGTCATTTTCACAGGTAACACCAGCATGTGACCCAGTGGGATCACAAACTGAGGCTCACCAAGAATGTTTAGAAATTAACTAGGCAGAGGGACTGATAAACCAACATAGATTCATTGACTTTCCTGGAAATAGCACCACACTGTGTCTGCTTTCTGAGAAGAGCTCACAGGCAGAGGAACATGCAGATGAACGAACACAGATGCTAGTAGTTCTCTGATGCTTTGGTCAAGTCAGAGCATCTCTCTGAACCATTAGTCCCATCGCCTTTAAAAAGAACATGAGTCAGCTGTTCTGCCCCTGATTATCACGAAAACATAGATCTGCACAATGACTTGCATATAAAGTCAAAGCACTTCTTTCACAATAGCCAAACAACAGAAGGGATGTGCCCATCGACCTGTGAATAGTTGAGCCAACTACTGTGTAATTCATATGATGGGTTATCAAGCAACATTAAAAGGAACATACCATCATCACATTAGGAACATAAGTAGATATCATGGATCACAAGGCTTGTAAAATAAGCCAGATGCACATTTGATTCTATTTATATAAATCTAACCTAGTCCATAGAGACAACAGGAGTTCAGTGCTTGTTTAAACCAAGACTAGGGGTGAAGAGAGAGAGAGAAATTCTAAAGGGCCTTGGAGAAAACTCAGGGCATGGTGGACATTCTCCAGATGATTCTGCCAGTGGTTTGATGGATCCATAACTCTGTCAAAACTCATCAAAATGTACTGTTTAAATGCATGTAGTTTACTGCAGTAAAATTATTCCTTGACACATTTGAAAAAAGCTATATTAGATGCTGGGATATGGCTAAGTCAGAAAAATACTTTCTGCCCAAACATGAGACCCCTAAGTTTAGATCCCCAGCACCCATCTAACAAGCTGAGTACATTGGTACAAATCTATAATTCCAGCCTGGAAGACAGAGACAGGAGAATCCTTGGGACTTGCTAGCCAGTCAGTCTCACTACAGCAATGAGATCCTGGTAGAAAGCTATTGAAGAAAATACCACTAAACAGCCTCTGGGGTCTACATTTACAGAGACATATATATATATATGTGTGTGTGTGTGTGTGTGTATGTATACACACTCTGCAAAGATAACCCCTACAATGGTTACAAAATATTTAATGGTAAGGGACTCATTCTACCTCTGCCCTGTTTTATGCAGTAATTCTTATTTTAAAACGCAGAAAAAAATTGATACTAAGATTAGTACATTAAGGAAGAGTCCTATAGTGTCATTCTCCATAGAAATCAGTCAGTATTTCTCCATGTAACTTTAACTAAGCCTACAGTCATTTTTAATTTAGTATAGTAGTATATGTGTGTGATGAAACCATATATGTGAAAGCATGTTATATAAATGATATAAAACATATAAAGTTATATAAATGCTTTAGTTGATGGCCTACTACAAAAAATAAGAGAAAGGAAAAGAAACAAGCTGCCTTACTTAGTATGTATATGATATAAATTCTTCTCAGTATCTGGAGAGACAGTCCCTACCTAAGAAATCCATCTTTGCAGAATATAAGTTCTCACTGACATCAACTTTCAATTTCTGCTCCTCACATTTGTGTGGACCTGAGATGGTCCCCTCCTTTTCTGATGTCTGGTCAACTTCAGCATCCTCCATTCCCTTTCAGATTTCAATCCATCACTGGGTGTTCAGTACGCATGGTTTTTCTAGCAAGGAACAGGAGAGACTACTTCTGATAAATGGGGAGAGTGTGAGTGAACAACATCTTTTATCTTAATACCAAATACAAAGTTCTGTCTCCCACAGTCCACTCTTGACCTCATTCAACAATTTCATTCAGCTTCCCCATCATTATCTTAATAGGCATCTACCTACCATTTACCAGAATGCAGTAAGTGGGGTGATCATTTTTCTAAAGATAAAAATGACACCTCTATTCTTTCTCTCAAGCAGATGCTAGAGTAGACTTTAATTTTTTTTTAACTCGAATTCTTCAGGATGGTTCTGAACACCAGCTTTGTCTATAACAGTTGGGGAGACAAGGAGTTAAAACATCAAGAAGAGAATTTGACCACTGAAGACCTGGACTCCCAATAGCTCAGTGCAAATGAAAACAGCCAGTTTTCTTTTTTTTCCTAGCTTTAATTATCTGTGTAATTACCTCAGTCCAGATAGAGACAGGCTCAGAAACTCAAGAAGGGCAGTTTTTTTTCCTTTCAATACATCAGTGTCACAGACAGCAACATTTATTGTGTGCCGACTGTATGAAGCCTCTGTACATTAAATATTGAGAGACATGCAGAAACTTACAATAGATGCTACTCAGAACATCTTAATGACCGAGTTACAGCCACATGACCATTGGGATAATTGATAGATGCCAGGCATCACACAGCAGTAAGGATGCAAGACCATATAATGTGGGATTTAAAAAATGTATAGTCAGCAAACAAGAATGAACAAGTCAGAAGAAGGCTGGAGCTAATTGCTTATATGGCTCTGACTTGTAAGTTTGGTAAGATTTCAATGAAGAGATAGTTAAGGCACAGTGCTTGTCAGTCAATAAATGGTTGGTAGATAACTACTCCATGCCAGGTAATTTCTCTTAAGATGCTTGTCCAGTAATTACCATGGACTTTAAGTGAGATGCTTTAACAATTCAAAATCGTTCAGTCCACTGAGCTGAGAGGTCAATGTTTAGTTATTTGAGACACAGGAGAAGGGTATCCACTTGGTGTAAGCAGGTAAATCCATGGTGGGGTACAGTCCTTCTTTATGCTTTTGTCCTTTAGACTGTCTCTTACAAAAAAGAAACAGGACAAGTCTGTGTTGACATTCATTTATAGCCCTCTTCTGTGTCTCCTACAAGAAACAAAGGGCAAGTTTCTCATATTCCAGGGACAGAAGCATAGAACCTAAGCCAAGAAGATAATGTAAGCAAAGAGAGGTTGGTAAACAATGTGACTAGGGTAACACTCATCTCCTTCAATAATGAGGTTCATATTCTAGAAAGGAGAATTCCAATATCAGGTTGCTATCCCCATGCCTGTGAACAGGTAGAATCACCTGGTAGTATTATATAAGGCCTCAGATCTGTGGAAGGTTTGTTTACTTCAAGATTAATCTCCAATATCAATATATTAATTCACACTCGGGTGTGTTCATTGAGTTGAATGTCCTGTTGAGCATGGCTGTAGAGCAATTTACTAAGGGAGCCAAGTCTTAAGAAGATTTGTGTCTTGGGGTTACTGTTGCTGTGATAAAACACCATGACCAAAAGCAACTTAGGGAGGAAAGGGTTTTGTTCACCCAGCAGTTTGTAGTCCATCATCCAGGTAAATCAGAGCAGGAACTTGGGGGCAGGAACTGGTGCAGAGGCCATGGAGGAGTGCTGCTTAGGGGCTTGCTCCCAATGACTTGCTCAGTCTGCCTTCTTGTAGCATCCAAAATCACCAGCCCAGGGGTGGTATTGCACACATTGAGCTGAGCCCTTTCATATCAATCATCAGTCAAGAAGATGTATTGAAGGCATGCCCACAGACCAATCTGTTGAGACTATTTTCTCAGTTGTGCTTCTCTCTACGCAAAGGACTCTAGCTTGTGCCAAGATGGCATAACACTAGCCAAGCCAGTGCAGAACAAGCATGGATTGGAATGAAATGAGTTTGTTCTGATTTCAATGTTCACCTGGTTTATTCCAGTGAGTTCATCTTGCTGCCAAGCCTGAAAGAGACAAATGTGCACTTTTATTATTATTTTCAGAAGAGCACAGTTCAGTTACCTTAGGGGCTCTTTCCTGCTGTATCATGACTCTTCCCTTCTGCTTCCTTTCAGGGAAGTCTTAGTGATGGTCCATGACCTAAGGATCATTATCTGTCTTTGGAAAGTCTTCACCATCTTTAGTATGGTTATCTCCACCATTAACGTTATGTCTGAGCTTTCAGAGGAAGAGTAATTTTATTTATCCTTCCTTTTATTTATACTTTTGTAATATAAGTAATTATTCTACAGAACCCTCATTTCTCAAAAATAAGGGAGCAAAAATATTCATTGAATCTGAAAAAATATCACTAGACCTGGAACCACATCAAGGTGGTTGTAATGAACAGAGTTGTAGAAGAACAGAAGAACAACATTACAGTAGGGAATGGAGGATGGAGAAAACAAGTTGAGAACTTGGCCATCCCTGGGCTGGTGCCTCAGCACACAATGACACTAAGACATTTGCTCAGATTCTCTTCTTCAGAGGTAGAAGTTGTGATGTCCTTCATCCACTTTTCAAGTTCCAAATAAACATTCTTTTCATCTTTCAATGTATGATATAAAATGATGGAAAGGACCTGGAATGAAAAAAATGGTAGAAGAGCAGGAAAGGTAGAAGAGAGGATGAAAATAAGGAAGAATGTTTATACTTGCAATGCAAAGTCTAGATTAGATTCCTGACTCTGCCATTCAACACCTGTGTTACCTACACAAAACAGTCGCCCTTTACTAACATCAAGTTTCTCTTCTGGGAAACAGAGAGGCCATACCCCTCTTCTCATTGGTATAAGTTAAAGAATCAACCAATAGATTACATATTGCACTGGGGACTTGAATGATCATGGATTGTAACTATCTAAATAGGTTTGTAGACATACAATAGAGCAGTCACATGAACTATTAATCAACTAACTGAAAATTTACCTCCAGAATAAAGGTTTTCCTGGTTTCTTTTATCATGGCTGGCTCTGTGTCACCACACTTCTATTATATAAGATACTATTACCACAATACTCACATATCCCACCATTATTTTTAAATTCTTGTCTCTTACTTGATTTGGAGTTCCTTATTAGCAGGTGTCTCTGCCTATGCAAAGATGAAACTTCAAGGCTAGTACTGGTATCTACATGGTGACATCTTTACCAATATTATAAAATAAGTGCATACATGAATCTCCAGACCTCCAGAGTTTCTAGAAACTCAGATATTGGAGGAATTTCTTTTATCATTTCTGTTAAAATGATAAAAATGAAAACTCTAAATTTCCAAGAATCAGGAGATGTGGCATTTGCAGTCTTGGGTTTCCAGATGTGTCTACAATTTACTTCAACAGGGCAGCTCTCCCAGGTAAAGTCACCTATGAAGAGTCTGGTTTGTGAAGAAGCAGCAGAATCTACAGGTTGACAATCCATCCTTAGAGCTGGAAACACATGTCTGAAATGAGCAGAGTTAGCAAAGAAAGTAGAGAAAGGAGGATGTGAAAAACAAAGTATGGGAACTCTCCAAATCCTTGAGAACCATGAAGTACTCTGGTTTTCTAATTTTGGCAGGAATATTTGCATACACATAATGAATATATCATGTAGGGTATCCAAGACTAAACACAAATTCATTGCTGCTTGGCTATATATTATACACCAAGCTTAAAGGTAAGTTCAGATAAATTGTTACCATCTCTGTATTTTGATACATCCTGTCTGTAGCTAGAGTTTTCCTGGTCCTGCCTGGCCTATGGTCAGGACAAATCTCTCTCACCTGCCAGTCCCACAGCTGCTCAGACCCAACCAAGTAAATACACAGAGACTTTTATTGCTTACAAACTGTATGGCCACAGCAGGCTTCTTGTTATCTAGTTCTTGTATTTTAAATTAACCCATACCTATTAGTCTATAAGTTGCCACATGGCTTGTGGCTTACTCGTACCTTACATCTCAGTTTCCATGGCAGCGGCTGGCAGCATCTCTCTGACTCAGCCTTCCACTCCCAGAATTCTCCTCTCTCTTTGTCCCACCTATACTTCCTGCCTGGCTACTGGTCAATCAGTGTTTTATTTATTAACAAATCAGAGCAACACATTTAACATACAGAACATCCCACAGCACTTGTCCCATGAGGTCAAATGTGGAGTTTCTCACTTGTTATCATGTAGACTCTTCAAAGTGTTTCCAATTTGGGTGTGTCCTACATTTTATACTTTTGATGTAGTAATGAGCAACGTGTATTGGTTCCTTTAATTCTCTATTGTGCAGATCTGGGGTGTAAAGCTCTGCTAGGCTTTAGTGTTTGCTTTCTTTCAAAGTCTAGGTTGAACATTAATCTCCAGTATAATGTTACAAACAGATGGGATTTAGGGGATAAGGTTTTTGGGAATTTATTAAGTCCTCATGAATAAGGTTAGTGTCCTGCAACAGAGACTTCAGTAGGGCTGGCTGGCGCTTTCACACCTCTGCCCCTTCTGCCATGTGAGACACAACAGGAAAGTGCTACAGGACTGTCGAGTCCTCACCAGACACTAACTTTGCCAATACTTTGATCATTGACTTCCTAAGGCTTTAGACATGTGAGAAATAAATGTTTCTTCTTCATAAATCATCTAGCCTCAGGTGCTTTGTTATAGCATCACCAATACTGAGACAAGTTCCAACTCCTTACTGATCTAAAAAAAAAAAAAAAAAAGAATCAGCTACCTCCCACTCCATTCTTGGACTTTTATTGATAACTTCTTGTCACCACATATAATTTTAGAGCAAAAATTGTTTAGTGTGTGTGTGTGTGTGTGTGTGTGTGTGTGTGTGTGTGTGTGTTCATAAGTATTTTAGAAGTAGTAAACTGGCTTCTCATATATACAGAAAAAAAGAAACTGAGGGAGAACTTGAGGAGGGACAGAGTAGAGGGCAAAAAGAAAGGAATTTGAAGAAATTCAGAGCTCAGTGACTTCATATACTCTCTATTGAAGGCTAGCACACAACTGGGTTTTAATATTAATGGACAGTAATTCATTGATAATGGAAACATTTTCTGTGCTTTAGTTTGAAAAGACCACAATGAAGCAAGTTCAGTGGATTTTCCCCACCAATTTTAATGAATACATTTTAATTTAAGTATTGGTTGAGTTTGATGAGCTGTTTAAGTGCACATACCCACCATCGTCCCTAGGAAGATATAGGACACTTCATTTTCTTGGAATTTTCCTGTATGTATTGCTGTGGAATAATCCTCTTGTATACTGTAAAGATTTGTCACTTGAATTGGTTTAATAAAATGCTGATTGGCCAGTAGCCAGGCAAGAAGTATAGGTGGGGTGACCAAACTAAGAATGATAGGAAGGACAAGGGTGGAGTCAGGTGTTGCCAGCCAGATGCAAAGGGAGCAGATAAATGTGCCATGGTATCACCACATGGCAAAGCTAGAAATATGGGTTAATTTAAATGTATGCATTAGCCAGTAACAAGCCTGAGCTATCAGCTGAGCATGTATAATTCATATTTAGCCTCTGAATTATTTGGGATCAGGCCATCAAGGCAGGAAATGGCCATTTACAATGTATCTTTTTGGTGTCCCAGTTGATGTTCTGCCTCCAAGTGAATGGATGCTAGTATTTTGAGCCCCATGGATTGCTTCTTAGAATCTGCTGAAAGCTATATACTGAGTTATCACTGAGACCTGAAACTGGGAGCACATGCATGGATTTCAGTTCAAGGAACCCAAGTTACAACTTTGTAATTCTCTTATTTACTAATTGTAAATCTTTTTTGCATGCTGACTAGGAGCTTTGCTTTGGGTATTGGACAGAGAGTACTAAAGAAACATGGCATTGTTTTTGTTGCATTGCTTTTAAAGCAAGGAGAAAGGCCACAAAGAAGAAGGCCACAGAGATGAATGTAGCAAGGACAATAATCAACCTGGGTGTGGTGATGAGTCACCAGAACTTTAGATACTCATGGGGCTCAAGGAAACCTCTCTGAGGAGATGGTTTGGTGAGTCTGAGGATAAAGGGAGGCAAGTTACATCAGAGGTAGAGAATACCCTTCTAGAAGAGACAACATCATCTGTCTGCTGCTCGAATTGTATTTCCACTGCCACACACCACATTCTGAATGTTGATTTCATCCATTTGCAAAGTAGGCCAAGCACTAAGGGAGAATTGACATCCTCACAGAACACAGCTTTTAGGGCCTGCAAGAGAGCTTTTCTGGTTATCTCTTGAAGATACAAAATCGATTGGTTTAAATAACAATTTTATTTTTCTCTCATGATTTATGTGGGTTGGAAATTCAGAGGGCTTTGCCAGATAGTTCTTGTCCAAGGCACCTCATGAATTCACAATTAGGTTTGGAAATACCTGCAAGAGTGAGAGCTGGCCACACAACTCTTTGTTGTGGCCTCAGGAATTCTCTACAAGGTACTCATGGGGAGACTTCTTTGGGCTTCCTTCCAGCCTGTGAACCTCAAGGTATCTGTACTACTTTAACAGCAGTTGGAGGCTTCAAGAGTGAAGGTTTCAGGAGTGAATGCTCTGGTGAGAAAGAAGCTAAACTGCCCTTTATAACTCAGGCTTCAAGTCTTTGTTCACCAGGAAATCAATCAATCAATTAACTTTTTAAAAAGTTTTCAAGGAGGAATATATAAATATATGTATATGTGTGTGTCTGAATGCATGTGTGTATATATGAATGCATGTATGTATGTATGTATGCATGTGTATTTGATGGGAGAGTATCAAGAGTCTAGGAGAGTATATGGGATAGCAGATATTATTACAATGGCCTTTGGAACATGGGGCTAGTGGGTTTGAACAGCAGGTGAAAGAGGAGAGTAAGGGGACTGAGGAGGGCTCTAGGAAACAAAAAACTGTGGATGAGAGGTAAGAGGACTCCTTCAGGAGCTTTGGTGGAGAGATGAAAGCACCAATTTAGATACATTTAGTCACACACACACAAAAGAAAATGGTAAGAACAGAAAAGTTTTTACTTAATTGGTCTAAATAATAAGAGCATTTTCTCAGAAAGGTCAAAGGTGAATGATTCAGTGGTGGCTAATAGCATTCTCTATGACAACAGTCATCTCTGTAACTCAATACCTTCACCTTTAGCATGCTAAATAGCTGCCTTCTTTTTCTCCTTCTCCTTCTTCTTCTTCTTCTTCTTCTTCTTCTTCTTCTTCTTCTTCTTCTTCTTCTTCTTCTTCTCCTCCTCCTCCTCCTCCTCCTCCTCCTCCTCCTCCTCCTCCTCCTCCTCCTCTTCCTCTTCCTTCTCCTTCTCCTGCTCCTCCTCCTCCTCCTGCTCCTCCTCCTCCTTTTTCTTGTTTGTTTTTGGAGACAGGATTTCTTTGTGTAGGCTTGACTGTCCTGGAATTTGACTGTCCAGGCTGACCTCATAGGGATCCACTTGCCTCTGCTTCTGAGTGCTGGGATTAAAGGCATACATTATCACTGCCTGACCATGTTAGACCTCTTATACATGATTGTCTTTCATGTTTCAAGGTGGCTACCACAGATCTGGGCATTAGATAATTATCTAGCACTGTTTAGGGACAAAAGTTAACCATTTTTTTCCCTGAGATATTTTCTTTAAATGTGGAGCAATTTATGTAGCCCTCCCATGATGTCTCATAGACTGCATCTTGATCCCAGATTTCAACCAAAGACTGGAAGAAAGAACACACGATTGCTACTTTTGACTTTTGGCTTAGGAAGCATATATATATATATATATCATATGAAAGGTGAGTAGAAGCTAGAGGAAGGGCCACTAGTAATAAGAGAACCATATGACCAATGGATTTGTAATGAAATTAAAAATTGTTAAATCAATTATTTGAAAGACAGAAAGACAGAAGCTAGACAGACACAAATTCTGAAGAGTCTATGACAGTGCCTAGATGTCCCCATATCAATGGGAGAGTAAGATAGGTGAAAAAACATCAAGATAAGAATGAGAATCTAAAAGAATAAGAAATTCTATTCATGGGGATAGTAATGACTCCTCAAATGGGACAGGAATCCTGGTAGGAAAGATGGCAAAAACTAGCTAGTAATTAAATTCTTTATAATTAGAAGAGGTATAATTTTCCTACACCAGAAGTAAAGGCATATGTGGCCCACAACAGTATAAACTTATATGGAAAATGAGAGACCCCAGTTTTTAAGGGGAACCTCAACTCTGGGCTGTCATTCTCCAGCAAGAGTAATTTATGTTACTAATCTTTCTAGCCATGTTGGCAAACTATATGAGGTTTCCTGGTGTTTTCCAAAGCCATCAAGACAAAACACAAATTCTTTAATATGTTTTACAAAGCTCTTTCTATATTGTCTCTGTAAATATTTCCATTTGGGGAAGTTTCTCCAAATTCTTGGTCATGTTTCCTTAAGAGAAAAATATTTCTTTGGATTTGTATCCTTGAAGCATAATTACTTATATACTACTGAATCAGCACATTCTTTTCTAATAAGAAAATGCATTAAAATAGATATAAATGAAATAGATGCATTATGTGAGCAGCTATGATCTAGAACAACAGTTCTCAACCTGTGGGTCATGACCTCTTTGGGGATTGAAAGGCCCTTTCACAGAGGTCATCTAAGACCATTGAAAAACAGAGATATTTACATTATGATTTATAACAGTAGCAAAAATGCAGTTGTGAAGTGGCAAGGAAAACAATTTTATGGTTGGGAGTCACCACAACATGAGGAACTGTATTGAAGGGTTGCAGCATTAGGAAGGTTGAGAACCACTGCTCTAGAAAGTCAAAGGAAACTGGTTCTGAAATAGACAAATCCACCTCTACAGCTGAAGACTTCAATAGCTATCTATCTAGTCTGTCAACTAACAAGAAAGGCAGTAAATCTCCAGAAAGGCTCTACAGCATACTCAGATAATGGGGCCTGATCGATACTCATAAGACATGTCACCCAACAGCAGCAGAACACTCAAGTGTGCAGAGAACAAACACCAAAATGGATCACTTCCTCTGCCACTGGGTTATTTCAACTGTCCATGGCCATGAATTTGATCATCAGACTAGAAAAATATAAACACACCAAGCAAAGAAAAGTGAAATTATGTAGAGTATATCCTCCAGCAGCACTATAATCAAACTAGAAATCAATAACAGGAGTAAATGTAAAAAATTCCAAGCTAACAACACACTTCTAATAATCCATGAGGCAAAGAAGTCTCAGTGGGCACATTAAACAATATGAGACTGAAGGAAAATAAAAATCTAGCAGACAGAGATGCTTGGGACACAGCTGAAGCCATGCCGAAATGGAGACTGCAGCATTAAATAAAAGAGCTAATGAAAACAAGAGCAGAAACCACTGAATTTCCAACCAGACACAATAGCGGCTGGAGCTGCAGCTCAGCTGGGATGGTACTCGCCCAGCATGCACCAGTTCTGTATTTAATGCCCAAGCACGGGGATGCACACAAATCATCTCAGCATTTGGGAGTTGGAGACAGGAGGACCAAAACTTTGAATCATTCTGAGCTCCATAGCATCATGAGATCTTATCGAAAACAAACAAAAGCAGAAATAATGAAGAAGATAAATAAATGAAACAAATAAGTCATTCTTTGAACAGATCAATAAAATTAACAAAATTTTCAACAGGGTTTAAAAAGGAAAAGATCACAGATTACCACTCAGGAATCAAATAGTATCTATTACAGACTGATTCTACAGACTTTAGAATAATATCTAGGGAACTTTATCAATAATCCGAACACCACGCAACAGGTATCAAATAGGAAAAATTCCATGAAAAGCAACCCAAATCCAGTGAAATGGCATGAAATAGATAATAACCTCACAACACATAAGGAATTTGAATGTGCAGTATAAAAGCCATCTGAATGTCTAAACAGCCTCCCTGTAGAATTTTTCAAATGTTTAGAGAGGAACCACATCTCCTATGGATGAAGAAAATAATATTCAATTTTTTAATATAAAGTTAGTGCTATTGTAACCAAATGAAGGCTGTCTTAAACTAAAAACTGCAGACTGATATTCTTCAATGGTATAAACACAAAAAACCTAACCAAAACCAAAGGAGATAGTTCAGTGGTAGAGCTCTCAACTAGCACACATGAGATACTGTGTTTGATGCCAAACAGAAGAAATTAAAAAAGATGGAAAAAACTAACAAAGTATTAGAAAACAGCATTAAGCAACTGGAGCATATAAAAAAAATTATATATTATGGCCAAGCGTTGTTTATTCTGGTTATGTAAGATTGGCTGGAAAATATTTGTTATATGTCGAATTAAACAGGCTAAAAAAATTCACATGATTTTATCAATTAATACAGAAAAGATTTGAGACAAAATTCTCAGATTCATTTATTGTAGCCCTCTTAGATATAGGAGTGATGAAGAAAAAGAACATCTCAAAGAAATGCTAACATTTTTCTTAATAATGAAAGATTGTTTCCTCTTAAGCTCAATACTAGGCAAGGATGTCCGATCTTTTTTTTCTGTTTTTTTTTTTTTAACTTAGGGAATATGGACATGTTCATGTAGAGTTCTTCCTAAGCATGCTCAGTTAACAAATCTACTCCTGAACATGATATATATTTTTTATTTTTGGAAGGTTTCATATGTTTGTAGAATGTATATTTTTTTAATAATTTTTTTTTCATTTTACACACCAATCACAGATCCCCCTCTTCCCTCCTCCCACCTCTCCAGCCTTCCCCCAAACTCACACCTTATTCCCTCCTACAAGAAGGTAAGGCCTCCCATAGGGAGTCAGCAGAGCCTGGTACATTCAGTAGAGGCAGGTCCAAGCCCCTCCCCCTGCCTTAAGTCTGTGCAAGGTTTCCCACCATAGGTAGTGGGCTCCAAAAAGCCAGCTCATGCACAAGGGATGGATCCTCATCATACTGCCAGGGGGCCCCTTAAGCAGTTCAAGCTTCACAACTGTCTCACTCTGCAGAGGGCCTAGTGCTGTGGGATGTTCTGTATGGCAAATGTGTTGCTGATTAGTCAATAAATAAAACACTGATTGGCCATTGGCTAGGCAGGAAGTGTAGGCGGGACAAGGAGGAGAATAAAGCTGGGAAGTGGAAGGCTGAGTCAGAGAGACACTGCCAGCCGCCACCATGACAAGCCGCATGTGAAGATGCCGGTAAGGCACGAGTCATGTGGCAAGGTATAGATTAATGGAAATGGATTAATTTAAGCTATAAGAACAGCTAGCAAGAAGCCTGCCACAGCCATACAGTTTGTAACCAATATAAGTCTCTGTGTTTACTTGGTCAGGTCTGAGCTGCTGTGGGACTGGTGGGTGACAGAGATTTGTCCTGACTGTGGTCCAGGCAGGAAAACTCTAGCTACAGCCTAGTCTAGTCCCATGCAGGCTCCACAGCTGTTGGTCTAAAGTTCATGAGTTCCCACTAGTTTGAATAGATTGTCACTGTAGGTTTCTCCATCATCATCATCTTGATGCTCCTTGCTCATAGAATCCCTCTTCTCTCTCTTTGACTGGACTCCTGGAGTTCAGCCTGGTGTTTGGCTGTGAATCTCTGCATCTGCTTCCATCAGTGACTGGAGAAAGGCTCTATGATGACAGTTAGGGTGTTCACAGATCTGATTACTTAGGTAAACCAGTTCAGGCACCCTCTCCACTATTGCTAGTAGTCTAAGCTGGGGTCATACTTGTCGATTCCTGGGTACTTCCCTAGCACCAGGTTTCTCCCTATCCCCATGATGTCTCCCTCTATTATAGTATCTCTTTCATTGTTCTCCTACTCTGTCCCTGTTCCAGCTCAACCATCCCATTCCCTTATGTTCTTAACCCACCATGCCCTCCCCTCCATTTCCTCCCCACTCCCATCCCCAGTTTACTCTTGGAGATCTCATCTATTTCCACTTCCCAGAGTAATCCATATGTCCCTATTAGGGTCCTCCTTGTTAGCTAGATTCTCTGAACTGTGGATTGTAGTCTGGTTATCCTTTTCTTTATATCTAGTATCCACTTATGAGTGAGTACATACCATGTGTGTCCTTCTGAGTCTGGGTTACCTCACTCAGAATATTTTCTGTTCCAAAGGTTGTCTGATCTTAACTGTTCTTGTTCAACACACTGTTAGAACTTCTAGTTAGGAGTTGTGCTGGTTAATATTTATTGTCAATGCGATGGGGTCTAGGATCATGTAGGGGACACTCTGGGCTTGTGAGGGATAGTACCTGTAACAGATTATCTAGAGTAGGTTAACTCATGCGGGAAGAGCCACACCAAGCAGCGGGTGCCATCCCATAGGCTGGTTTTCTGGGTTGAAACACAAATGTGAGCTTAACGTCAGCTGTCATCTTTCTCTGCTTCCTGACTGTAGATATAATGTAATCAACTGCCTCAAGCTACCATTATGTTCATGCCATGACAGACTGTGCCCTGGGACTGTACATCAAGATAACTACCCCCCCCCCCTTAAGTTGCTTTCATCAATACTTTGTCTTACCAGCAAGAAAAGTAACACAAAGACATAAGAAAAGAATGAGACCTCATCTACAGCCTTCAGAAGGTGAGCTCTACCAACAGCAGCATGAGTTTGGAAGAGAATCTTAGAATTTAAAAAGAAAGGTAACCAGGCAACACCCTAGTTACAGCATATGGATCCCAAGCAGAGGACTCAGGCAAGTCATGTGTCCTGACACACAGGAACTATGAGACATGAGAGGTCCTAAATACTGTTGCTAGAATTTCTAGCATAGCAATCAGTAAGAAGAACATATGGAAAAGTTTAATTGGAAAACTTTCTGTTCAGAATGATTATAAACTCCAGAAAAGCATACTGGGGTGTAGCTCATATTAGAGCATGTGGTTCACATGGATGTAACTCGGGGATCAAACTTCATAAGCAAATAAATAAAGAATAATATAAACCATATTTTTAGGATTCTCAAAATTCACTATAAAATAAGTAAAGCATGTTATAAAACATGGTAGATGATAGATACATAGAGTTTATGTTCTCTGTTTACAGTGATAACTAATTGAATTACATATCAGAAGTTAATACCAATAAGATAATGAGAAAGATAACTCATATTTTGTAATTAAACAATCCATTTTTAGAGGATTCAAGAGTCAACAAATAAAAAGTGAGATTGATATTCTTAATTGGATGAGACTAGAATATAATATGTTGAAGTTAAGGGGGAAAATTTCAATGAACTATATCTGAAATTATTACATAAGAAAGAGAACTGAAAATCAGTTATCTATTTTTTTCAAATTAAAGAGTTCAAAAAGCTGAATCAAATTAAATACTATTAAAGTCTAATAGAAATACCACTCTTAAAAAACAACGAAATAGAAAATGTTATTCTGCATAATAAAACACTTAAATAAAAATTACGTCTGAAAATTTGTTATTTCACTTTGTTCTATTTTTTGTCTTTTTTGTTACTTTGATTTTCATTTTTGTAGGTATTTTTTAAGAAAGAGTGAGAAAAAATAAAGTTGGGTGGGTATGGAGGTGGAAAGTTCTAACAGGAGTTTGAGTGGAAAAATACAATAAAAATACATGTCTTTAATATATAACACATATATGTGCTTTGTTGGTGGTGCATGTTTTTAATTCTAGCACTCAGGAGACAGAGGCAGGTGGGTCTCTAAGTTCAAGGCCAGCCTGGTCTACAGAGTGAGTTCCAGAACAACCAGGGCTACACAGAGAAATCCTGTCTCAAAACACTCCCAAATATATATATATATAAAATTAAGTAATAGCAAAAAACCTGTCACTGAATTGATCAATTAAAAGAAAAAAATGCATGTTACCATCCTCGGTAGTTTCAATGTAATGGGCCCCTATAATCTCATAGTGAATGGTACTATTAGGAGGTGTGGCTTTGTTGTGGTGAGTATGACTGTGTTGGAGGAAGTGTGTCAATATGGGAGCGGATTTTGAGATCTCTTTTGCTCACGCTTCTCAGTTGACTTCCTGTTGCTTGCAAGATGTGGGACTCTCAGCTGTACCTCCAGCACAATCTGTCTTCTTGCTGTCATGGTGCCCATCACCATGATAATGGGCTGAACCCCTGAAACTGTAAGCAAGCCACCCTAATTAAATGTTTCCTTTAGGAGAGTTGCTGTGGTCATGGTGTCTCTTCACAGCAATAAAAACCCTAACTAAGACACCATCTATTATGGAGTAAAAATGATTACTGGAGACCACCCACATTTGGAAAGGTAATAAAGGAACATTTTAACAGCATCATGTCAATAAAATGCAGCAAGATATCTAAAATTGATTTTAAAATTGATGAATTCTTAAAATTACAACTTAACAAAGCCAGCAATAGGTGGTCGAAATATCTGAATAGATTTGTATTTTCTAAGTACCTGAATTGTTATGAAAAATATTTCTCATGTGGAAATATCCAAGGCCAGACAAATTCCATCAAATCAGATAAAATTCTGTGCTTTACAGAATAAACAATCTATACAAACCCTTTCAAGCAAAAAGAAAACAAGGGGATTCTCCCCTTCTTTTTTCATGATAACAGTATCACACAGACACAAAATATGACAAAGATTTTATAGGAAAAAAGTATTCACATGCATCAGCATCCCTCATGTAAACAGAGATAAACATACTTAGAAAGTACTAGAAAATGAAATACTAGAGTATATTAAAATGATTACACATCATACCTCATTTTAGCATAATTAGTTTAGCATTTGAAAGGCAACATGAGTAACCTACCACAGTCACAAAGTAAAGGAAAGTTATATGGCCAAATCAACACATGCATAAAATCTGTTCACAATATAACTAACTCTTGGGAAACTGGAATCAGGAGAAAAATTCCTCCATTGGTTCGAAGCTACATACAGTCTCAAGCTAACATCATACTTAGTAGTGAAATGTGAAGCCACTTCACCAGGGGAACAGAGGCAAAGCAAAGCTATCCACTCTCAGTATGTCTATCCAGTCTTGCACTCAAGGCTGTAACCAATTCAGTAACTCAAGAAAAGGAAAAGCTATGTGAACAGGACATGAAGAGGAAAACCTCCCATTTACAAGTAGTACAATTGCTGTGCAGAAAATCAAGCCAACTTCTTGTGATAGCTAATCTTGGTTGTCAACTTGATTACATATTGAATCAATTAAAATCCAAGCTTATGGACATGCCTGTGAGGGATTTTCTTAATCATGTTATTTGTGGCAGGAAGACCCACCTTAAATCTGAGCCACACCTTCTGGTGGCAGTTCACATAAAAGGACACGGAAGAAAGAAACTCTGCTCCTCACCTTCTTGTCCTCACTCTAGCATGTAAATCTCTCCTGTTGCTGTGGCCTGTATTAAATCCAACTTCTTCTGGATTACAATGTAGCATAGACTGAAGAGTAGCAGCTCTTGATGATTCCTTCAAGACCAGGTTGGAAATTCAGAGACATCCAGCCTTGTGGGCTTAACAACTACCAGATTCTCAGCCTTTTCTTCCTGAGACAGCCATTGCTGGACTACTCCAACAACATCTTGTAGGCTAGTATAATAAATTCCTTTATATATATATATATATATATATATATATATATATATATATATATAAAACATATATATATTCACTCTATCAGTTCTGCTCCTTTTAAGAGAACCATGACTAATATACTGTCTTTCACTCAAAAAAATTATAAGAAGAAATGAATGAATTTAAGACACCTCAGGATATAAGATTAATACACAATCACTAGCTGTATTTCATTGAGGGTACAAATAATCTCAAGAGAAAAAGTCCATTCAATAGATTGTAATAGAACTGATAGATAAGTAAGAAAAAGAATGCCTACACTATTCCTCATGCTATATAGAAAACTGAGATGGAGCATTGTTGCGGATATTCCTTTACATTGTGTGAAGATGTGTCACAGTGATTGTTTTAATAAAGAGCTGGATGACAAATAGCTAGGCAGGAAGAGGTTAAGTGGGACTTCTGGAGACAGAGAAGACTCAGAGAGGAAGAAAGGCGGAGCCGCCAGCCAGACACAGAGGGAGCAAGACGTACAGGAGGAGAGGTAAGGGCCATGAGCCAAGGGACAGCACATTAGATGAATAGAAATAGATTAATTTAAGTTATAAGAGCTAGTTAGAAACAAGTCTAAGCTATAGGCTGAGCTTTCATAATTAATAATAAGTCTCCACATTGTTTTTTGTGAGCTGGTGGCTCAAAGAAGAATCCAGTTACAGAATATAGATCTAAACACAAAGGCTAATACAAACTTGGGGAAAATATTGCCAACCCACAACCAGTAAAGATTTTGATTTCCTGGGAAAGACACAGAAATCTGGAACTACGAGAAAAAATATATTTAATTATAAAAAATTTCTAAAGAAATGAAGGTACAATTTAAAAAATAAAAGAAAATCATGGAGACACAGAAATGTCAAAACCAATTTGTACCTTTGTCTATATAGGCATATTTAAGTACAGGAACTTAAATTAAAAATACATATATGAGCCGGGCGGTGGTGGCGCACGCCTTTAATCCCAGCACTCGGGAGGCAGAGCCAGGCGGATCTCTGTGAGTTCGAGGCCAGCCTGGTCTACAAAGCGAGTTCCAGGAAAGGCGCAAAGCTACACAGAGAAACCCTGTCTCGAAAAACCAAAAAAAAAAAAACAAACCAAAAATACATATATGGCACTATGAAAAAGTGTAATGGGCAAAGGATATAAACATATCATTAAAAAGAAAACAGGATTGACTGGTAGGTGTGAAAAGGTGCCTAATTAGGAAACGTATACATGATATTTAAAGATATAATGAGATATCTACCTGGAAAAGTAATTAAAATTAGACTGGTGTATTAGTTACTTTTCTATTGCTATGATAAAACACCATGACCAAAGGCCACTTGCAGGGGAATGACTTTACTTTTTGCTTACAGTTTCACAGTGAGAGTCTACAGTGGTGTGGAAGGGCAGCAGATGGCTGAAGCAGGAGCTTAGAGATCACATCCTCAACCATGCACAAAAAGCAGAGTGGATGGTGACCTCTCCAAGCCTGCCTCCAGTAACAAAGCCCTCCTCTAGCAAGTCTGTATCTCCCAAAACCTCCCCAAACAGCACCATGAATTGTGGACCAATTGCTCAAATACCTGAGCCTATGGGGGATGTTTTTTACTCCAACCACAATCTGTAACATGAAAGAAATGAAGATGAAAGTGAGAAGAGATACCCTGTGGCAGTCGCCTTTCAATCACTACAACGAAAACAGGAGATGCTCAACTTCCGAAGAAAAAATGTTTGGTCTGGCTCACAGTTTTGGAGGTTTTCATCTATGTTTGGTTGACTTTGCTGTTTTGGGTCTGTGGCAGGGATGAGCACAATGGAAGAAGCATGTGGGAGATCAAATTACTCCCTTCATGGCCAGAAAAGGAAGAGAATAGAGAGAAGAAAACTGGCATCCCACAGTTTTTTCAAGAGCATAAGCCCAATGATTAAACTCTCACAGTAGGTCTTCCTCACAATGTTGCCAAGATAGGAATTAGATCTCTAACAAATGGACCTTTGGAGACATCCTAGATCCAAACTACCACACCAGCTAAAACAATCTTAGATTTCTTAAGTCAACAAGCATGCAACAAATGCTTCCAAGTTAAAAATTCACCTGCTTTGATCCAGCTGTTTCAGACTGCATATTTTAACAAGGAAAAAAAAAATCAAATGCCTACTAATCCTTGTAGGGAAATGTTTATAGTAGCAATATTCAAATTACCAAAAAAAAAAAAAAACAAAACAAAACTTGAGACAACCCAAATGTCTGTCAATAAAAGAATGACTGTAACATGTATGGAAAACTAAAATCAAACATGGTGGCTCATACCTGTAGTCCCAACACTAGGAAGGTAAAGGCAGGAAGATCATACGTCAAGGTCTGCGGGACATTTACCCACCAACCCCACAGTTCCCCAGAGTTTTCTTGAGTGAGAGCAGAAGGAAATATTAGATAGAAGGATTTAGAATGTGGAGATAAACAGATAGAAAATACAGAATAACCTCGAGAGGGCCTGGAACCTATTCCAACGAGCCCTGACTGTCTCTGTCCTAACATATTTATAGAAACACCAAGGGGTAGAGCAAAAGACCTCCCAGCAGCACAGCCAAGTGCAGACCATCTCAGACACCTGCACTCAGACCCATGGCCCAATCATCCTCTCTATGCAGACCTGCTGGGTAAAGCCACTAGGAACCTGAAAACGGGCTCCCACAAAGGTCATTCTTAGCTACAAAGCTTATGAGTCCTTGAATGGATGAGCAAGGGTGATTTTTGAGGATTGTGCTTAGCATTGTTTTCTAATTTAGAAAACAGCTTGGCTAACTGTTCAAAAACACCAAGGCCTGACTCAGTCCTAAAGAGACTGAGAACTTATCAAGTAAGTGACACCAAAGACCTAAAGGGTACGTAGTAGTGCAGAGAGGAAGATGGGAAGAGAGGAGCAAGGAAACACACGGTTTCACCCAAAAATAGACAGACACTCTATTTTTACTCATGTGGCCCAGAATAAAAGAAGCTCACTAATTTTTATATGCTAAATTTTACCCCAGTCCTCATCAAGTTCCTGTGTGAGACAGACAGAGGTTCCCAACAGAATCGAGGGCCATCCTGAGATATAAAGGAACTTGTCTTAAAAAATCTTGTAGATTATGCCAGTAAAAATCATTTAGAATTAAGAAAGAATAAAGTATCAACAGAAACAGCATGGGTGAATTTTACAGGAATTTAAACAAAAAATCCAGGTATACACACACACACACACACACACACACACACACACACACACACACACACACACACACACGGGGAGGGGGGCGGGGGAGAATATTATCACATTTACATAAATTACAAGAGAAATCAAAAGTAATTGGTGGTGATAAAAGTCAAAGTAGTTGATTCAAATGCCATAGAATTGACTCAAAATGGGCTTAAATAAGGGAATTTTCAGGACTGATTAAAATATTCTCTTACTTGGCAATTATTTTACAATTACGTACAGTTACTCAAAAATAATTAAACCAAACACTTAAGTGGAATTTATTGTCTGTAAATTATGCCTCAGTAAAATAGAAGCTAAAATAAGATAAAAATTTCAAGGAATGCTTTATTTATTTCACATGATGTTGCATACCATTGGTTTGCTAATAGCTTCAGTATAATCTTTTCAGAATGGTTAACCATAATTGAGGAAGATTTATTTTTCTAACAAACTGTCTCACAAATGTATTTTTACTTTCCCCCCTTCTTATGAATAATCTTACTATCATGTCACTGTTTGTAGGGGCAAAATGCCAGTTTTGTCCTTGGTTCCTTTGTGCTTGTTTTAATAGTATCATCTTCAGTACAACTACATTTCTTGGAAAAAAAATTCCAGGTGGTTTGTCTATTTTGTGCAAATCAGCTTAATTAAGACCAATCCATATAGCCATTATTCAACTGGCAATGGATGTTTTCAGTACGTTAGGATATGGTTAAAACAAAACAAAAATCATGAGGGTCTTGACAAGCTCTTCCTGTGGGTGAACATATACAATGCTGGTTGGTTATCATTATCAGTTAGACACAAGCCATTTTGGAAGAGGGACTGCCACTGAGAAAACGTCTCCACCAAATTGGCCTGTGGTGCACTTTCTTGATTGATGACACAGGAAGGCCCAACTGTGAGTGCTATCACCTCAGGGTTAGTGTTCTTGGTTGCCATGAGAAAGAAGGCTGAACAAACAATGAGGAGCAAGCTAGTCAGCACTTCTCCAAGGCTTCAGTTACTGCCTCCAAGTTCTTACCTTGAGTCTCTCTCTTGACTTCCCTGGGTGATGGACTACAAGCTGTAAGGTGAAATAAACCCTTTTCTCCCCAAGTTGCTTTTGGTCATTTGTTTGATCACAGCAAGAGGTGTGCACAAAGACAGCGCTTTGTCTTTACTTCGGGACATCGCACTGTGTGTTAGGGACCTCTGTTGACTTCCTTTCTTCTCCCTTTCTGTATCTCTACTTCCCCTTTAGATCTCGAAAGTCACTTCTTTGGAGAGTTCTCTGACTCTCTGAGTATAATTTAGCTTTTAGGACTTTATCTAGCAATAAGACAAACCATTTGCCAGTTTAGACAAAAGTGTTAAGTACACTCAATTAAAAGTCACTCTTAGGTTCTATCTCCCCTCCATTGCAAGCTCCCTAATCCCATGGCTCTTTGCTGCTTTCCTGAACTGTATGGGGATTCCAAATGAAGCACACCTACCTGAAGATTCAAAGCTAACCACAAATGAGGGAGCACATTCAATATTTGTCTTTCTGGGTCTGGGTTACCTGATTCTGAATGATTGTTTCTAGCCCGACCTATTAATCTGCAGACTTTATACTTTTGTTTTCTTAACTGCTGAACAATATTCCATGGTGTAAATGTACCACATTTTCACTACTTAATCATCAGTTGATGGACACCAAGGCTGTTTCCATTTCCTGGCCATTGTGAGTAGAACAGAAATGAACACAGATCAGCAGGTGTCTCTAGTAAGATACAGAGTCCTTTGGGTATATGTCTGAGTCATACAGATGGATCATCTGGTACAGATGTTTTTGGGTTTTTGGAGAATTGCCACACTGTTTGCCACAGTGGTTGCACAAGTTATATTTTCAGCAGCAGTTAATAAGTGTTTCCTTTTGCCCACATCCACTCCAACTTGTCTTCCCCCTCTCCTCCTCCTCCTCCTCTTTCTCTTCTTCTTTTTTATGACTGTGGTAAGAGAAAAATCTCAATGTAATTTTAATTTTAGTTTCTCTGATAGCTAAGGATGTTGAAAACTTTTTAGTGTACTATACAGAAATTTTATAGTTTCATGAGGTCCTGTTTCTTAATTGTTTGTCTTAATAGCTCTACTAATTGAAGTCTTATTCAGAAAGTCCTTTCCTGTGCCAGTGAGCTCATATATATTCACTAATTTCTCTTCTATCAGATTCAGGTGATCAGATCTTATTTTGAGATCCTTGACTTATCTGGAGTTGAATTTTGTGCAGGGTAAGAGAAAATTATCCAGGAACAGGTAGAGTTAAATTAGAGTGATATAAAGGGAGTTCAGGCTATAGGAGGGAATACAGGAAAAGATAAATCACACTAAAGATCTTGGGAAAAAGTCATATAGAAACCCACTACTCAAGAAACTTTCTAAAATACATACACATATACATAAAAAGTTAAAATGGAATTATATTAATGGGGCAGTAATGTTCCTACTAAACACAACATGAAAATCAACAGCCTAGTACTAGGCACGTGAACTTTTCCAATAAAAGGGAAGGCCATTCTTGCCCAGGAAGAAAGGACTAAAGTATGGAGAGAAATGTCATATGCAAGACACTTTGCAAAGTTAGTATTTATGAATATTTTGTTGATGAATCAGGTAGACAGCATGCCAGAGAAAAAGAAGATTCAAGGAATATTCCCAGATTTGTGCACACAACTAGTAGATGAATAATGAGTCATCCAGTGAGAGTGAAGGAATGGGGGAGAGAAGTTGGGGTGAGGTGACACATTGGGTCCACACTGGGTCAAGAGTTTAAATTTGTCATTATTGGTATAATAGGTATATAGTGTTTGCCCATTTTAAATTTGAGGCATTTCATCTCATAGAGAATATTTGGCCTGCTGTGGGAGATAATATATGCTGCTCCTTCAAAATAAGGCATTACAGCACTGCCCATCAAGACCAGGAATCTCATTTTTCTGCCCTGTGAATATGAGTTTAGATGTGTGATTTGCTTTGGCCTCATAGGATACCAGAAAATGTGACTCAGCATAGCCTTGGAAAGTCTCCTTGGCTGTGCCATGATTATCACCATGGAAACCAACTCGGGCTAGCTTCTCAGTAACAGTGGACATGCACCACAGTGATCATTCCAACCACTAGACATGTGTCAGGCTACCTTTTGTTGTACAGACCTGCTGAAGCCAGCCCAGAGTGGAATGTAGGCAAGCAGAGGAAAAACTATTGTAGTCACTAAGTCACATAAGCAACACCTAAATAATACATGTGCCTAAATCCAAAAAGGATGAGTTCTCAAGTCACAGACTGCACCTTCCTTCACCTCAGCCCTAAGTTACTGGCTTTCCCATAATTCCAAGGCTATATTCATATATTAGTAGTCCTGGGACCAGGAACCATTTCTTAAAGCATGTGGGTCTGAAGACCCACTCATTTTGTAAAAATTCAATCCCCCCTTGCTCCTCCTTTCTCTCCTTCTCTTGTTGATGAGACAATGTTGCTGTAAAAGCAACCAATAGAAATCCAATTCCGTCTCCAGGGAAATTTATAGAAAAAAATCTTGCTATGCCAGTGCTTTTCCATGGCAATAGGAAGCACATGGGATCTCAGGAGGGGCATCCATCACAGTGTGCTGCATTGTAGTGCAGGAATTGGCATTTTCTCCAATTCCTCGATGCATAGTTAAGAGCAAAATAAATGTAAAGATATGAGGTCCAGGCTACTGCTGACATGCTGTCCCCTGAGAAGCATACCACTGGCTTAAGAAAAGCAAGAAAAGCAAAACACAAGACCAAGCCCCCAAAGTGAGGAACATAGAGTCCTAGAGGTTTCTGAATTGAAACCCACACTCAAAGCAAGGTTCAAAGATATACATAGGGTCAACAGGCTCAGCCACTGCAGCTCACGTAGACCACAAGGACTGAGGTGTAGCACTGAGACTCAAGAGAGAACAGGAAGAGAGAAAGGGCAGCTACCCAGTCTGGCTTAAGAAAGCTGGGATCCTGCTCTCTGGACCCTGTCCTATCTCTGTGATTATATGATACTGGACATGCCTTGTCACACCCACCCATCAAGGAAGCCTCACCAAGTTCATGATTAACCATGAACACTTTCACACAAGACTCATTGTTTAGAGTCAGAGTTAGTGCCCAGACATAGGGCACAATTCACTAAAACATGGCACCCTGACATTGTGAAAAATAGCAGAGCAGGGTAGTCTCTCTGGTTTCTTTCTGTTTGTCTCTCCCAAAGCAAGCCACGAAGGAATCCACTGACGTTTCTCTAAAGTAGATCTTAAAATCCTCATTCTAGAGGTGCCCCTGTTTACAAAGACGAATGGGACACACTTATATCTGAAGTTGTAGAGACACAAAGAAGTATCTGAAGAGGCAGTACTTGCAAAGGTCTGATGCTCCCAGTTTATTCCTATTGGACCATTTTCCCCTTGTCCAATCATGTATCTCTACAACCATTCACTTTTCCATTAGATTTAACATAAAGACACCAGTTTTCTTGTTGGGGCTTCATTTCTGAAGTCTCTTGTCAAACTCTGTAATGTGTTTAGACTTTTGTTTATCTTTCCATTATGGGAAAATCCAGCCATGAGCTTCATGATAGTGAGTGTACCCCTCATCAGCTACGGACAAGAGGCACATGTCAGGTGACTGGAGTTTAGATGTGGAGAGAAGAACAATTCTAGAGGCTAAGATCTAGAGTTGACTGCAGGTGACTCCAGAGAGTAGTGGAAGACCCTCACTTGATCCCACATCCACATTCATGGCACCAAGGATTTCTCTACATATTATTTACTCAAACTGGCTACAGTGCTGGGAGGGGAAGGCCAGTACTCTGGCACCTCTGTTGCCAGTGGTGAGACTGAAATGAACTATGTGGTTTCTCAAGCCCCCAAACCAGGAAGGGATGACACTTAGATTTAAAACCTAGTCTGTCAGATTTCTGAATCTCCTGCTTTTATATTTTTAATCTTGTTGGAATATAAGACCTAAATAGAGTATCTTTGATGGTGGAAAGAAAATAGTAGTCAGCTATAAAACACCAGTTTAAGTAATGGGATGGATTCGTCCTCTTCGTGAGCCCGTATTTATTTAAGCTTTGTGTGACATGGGAACCTTCATATGGAGGCAAGCCGGAGTGAAATCGTGAGAGATTTCACCATACTACTGAGAGCACTGAATTTAAAGCTCGTGGGTTATTTATTTCTGGAATTTACCATTTACTATTTTTAGACAGTGGTAACAGAAACCACACAAAGCAAAACTGTGCATAAGGCTGGACTACCACACTGATTTTGGATGCTCTTGAAATATGTTAGGAGAAGCTCTTGTAAAAAAAAAAAAAATCCCTGACATTCACAAGGAATCAGGAAGAGAGTGATGGACACACACAGCACATGGACAGTTTAACAGAGAGCTTTTGCAGAAGCCTGTGGCTCTTGTCCTTGCTTCCCCGGGCAAGGCTCTCTCTCCCCCACCCAACCCACCTAGTACAACCCTACCTATCAAGGATCAAAATAATACTCATAAGGGACTTAGCTCAATGAGCACACAGGGAGGACTCAATGAGCACATGGGGAGGACTCAATGAGCACATGGGGAGGACTCAATGAGCACACAGGGAGAACTCAATGAGCACATGGAGAGGACTCAATGAGCACTGCTTATAATATGTTACTCTTTTCAAAAACAATTGAAACATCTGTGCATCTAAACTCCAGAAGGTGGTAATCCCGTTTTGTAACCCCTTTTCCTATCCTTCCAGTCTGTAGCTCAGAAGAAACACATCCTGATTTAAGGTACAATGATCTGCTGGCTTACCAGCTACCCCTACATAGCAGCTACCCCTACTAGAATGTAAATTTGGATCCTTTAACAATCTGTATCATGCTAGGATGTCACTGTCAGGAGCTGGCCTCCAATGTCTCTGGCAACCAGACTACAGAGCCTCTTACTGTAAGTTACCAACAAACACTCCAGGCTTTAGCATTCAGTACTTCCATGTGAAAGGTGTCTCTGTATCCATTAGGGGGACACACTGTTATAAATGAAGCCTCTTAGAGGAATTGAGTTTTTACCCTCTCTAAGAAAAAGGAAGCACCCTCATTCAGGGGAGCCACTTACTGCAGATGAGGACGTGTGGACTGGCCTGCTTTGGGGCTCCTTCAGGTACTGTCACGTTGCCGTTAGGTGAAAGAAAGACAAAGAAGTCTGAGGAGTCCATGCTGCTTCCAGGCACTCCGGAGCTTAGGTCTTCAAGGCACTCTACACAAATCAACTAATGAACACTTCATCACACAGCATGTTGTCTCCCCAGGGATGGCAAGCTCTAGGCTTCAATCCTGCAGCAGCCACTTGAAAGGGGCTGGGTAATTTTCAGTTAACAATTACATCTGTGATTGTGACTCCCGAAAGAGGGACCTTCAAACCCCCAGGCCTTTCTCTGAAGAAATCCTCCCTGTATGTTTGTTGAATGACTATCTGAGTCATACTGAAGGCAGATCATTAAATGAGGCCCTAGCTGGACCCTTCACTTCCCCTAGGTGTCATCAACGCCACCTTCTTCTGAAGAAGCTCTTTCCAGGGCTGCCTTAGGACTTGTAGTATGAAACACATAGAGACTTTATTAAGAGTTGCTCCCTAGAGAAATGCTCACAGTGGAGATGTGTGCATGCCTTTTCAGAGACATACGGTAAGGCACTCTGCTGTGGGCACTGTTGGAAGAAGCAAGCCTGAAAGCTTGAATATTCTGCTTTGGGAGAAACACTTCCTTTTCCAAGAAAACTTTATTGTAAAGGTACAAAGGCAAAAGTTGGAAGTGCAGGTTCCTTTTTCAGACTGGAGATAGAGAACATTTAAAAACCTTATGTGACTGTTTCTTCTTAAAGTACTAGAAAAGATAGCATGCTTTCTGGTTGCATCCATTTACAGTGATTTAAAGGACTTGTTTTGGATCCCATTAATAGTATGTTCTGATACTTGGGAAAATATGAAATGAACTGCCTGTCTCTACAAGGACAGGCTGTGTAGCCAGAGCTGGTTTTTCTAAATATCTTCCTTTTACCTTTTACATGTTACTTAGCGCCATTGTTCAAAAATATCCAGTAGCCTCCCCCCACCCCAACCCCTGAACAAAGTAAATAAGATGTGTTCTCCAGTCTTTGTAAGTCTGGAAGGTAAACAAGCAATCAGATGGAAGTGTCTTGTTTTCTAGGGGAAGTGAGTATCTTGAGTACTGGGCCGGGAAAGATGAAGGAAGGGATGATAAGGAACCCCGAAACCTGTTGTTGGCTCTCCAGCAATAGCTTGCATTTCAGTGGGTTGACCTGCAGCAGCCAGGCGTCCCCCTGCAAAGCCCCATGTCAGTCACAAACGCTACAATCTTAAGGAGTGTAGAGAGACTTCATTTCAGGTTGGGGATTTAGCTCAGTGGTAGAGCGCTTGCCTAGCAAGCACAAGGCCCTGGGTTCGGTCCTCAGCTGGGGGGGGGGGGGGGGAGCGGGGGGAGGAGGAGAGAGAGACTTCATTTCTGAGCAGTCTTTCTACTGCCCACATTAGGAGGTGGGTGCTCACTTCCTAGTGATGGAAAGGGAGAAATTAGAAAGTTTGGGGAAGAGAGAGGGGGGTATAAAAGACGAGGAGAAAGGATTTGGCCGCATGTGTAGAGTGATGTATACTTTTTTTTTTTTTTTTTTTTAATTTTCTGGAGCTGAGGACTGAACCCAGGGCCTTGTGCTTGCTAGGCAGGTGCTCTACCACTGAGCTAAATCCCCAACCCCATATACTTTTAATTCCATAACCTAGGAGGCAGAAGCTGGTGGTCCTCTGTGAGTCCAAGGCCAGCCAGCCTGCTCTATATAGTGAGTTCCAGGTCAGTCAGGGTTACATAGTGATACCATGTCTCAACAGCGACAACAGAGAAAACATTGTCCATGCTGCAATCCATCTGAAAATACTCAGTTCTACCCAGATGCAGTTGTCCTTAAATGGCCCAAGTCTTTCATCTACAACAGAAACACCGAAGTTTAAGATAACAGGCTGATGCAAGGTGAGCAGCCAGGAGGGCATACCTGCTTCCTAGGCTACTTGTCCCAGATCCTACTCTTAGTTCATCCTTTCTTGCCCAGTTGAACACTCTGTTAAACTCTGCCTCTTCTTCATAATCAAAATGGCCAAGGGCAAGTGTCAGCATCTCTAGCCTTTGAGTGTTAAACCCAGGCCACCTGTGCTGACCTTCCTGCTTTCTGCAAAGCATATTGCACCCATGGGAAAGTCTGTCACTTGCTCACACTCATGCTTTATCCTGACTCAAGAACTGTGGTCAAGATTTGGATTTAGGATTTAGATGGACTTTGCTTTGTGGCTGCACCTGCCCACAGCTTAGATGTAGGCAAATTACACTCCATGGATGCTTTGGTTCTTGATTATTTCACGATGAAAGGGGCTATGGTGTTGGCAGTACAACACTGTGGAGAGGACTGCAGGGTCTAGTTAAGGATCCAGGCTCAGCTCATAAATGGTTTTTTTCAGTGACGTTACAGTAGATATGATCAGTGCTCTGTGGGGGCCCATTAGGGAAAGCTACTTCTCTGGCTGGGGTGGGTATTTAACATTCAGTGCTACCAGAACATAAGATCGTTGATCCTGTTGGGCTGGTCAGCCACCTAGCTAAGGGAATACCCCTCAGGAAGACAGAACCATCACTAGGAAGGTGGGCTCGCCTTAGGCCATGTTTAAAAGGTAGGTGGAATAATTGTCCTTTCATGAAATACTCTATTATTCCTTCCCAGAACATCTGCCTCCTAACACAGTTCCTGTGAGTACCATGGAGTTCACCTGGGTCTGTCCACCTTTCTGAGTCCTGCTTCAGAAAGTTGTAACTATTTCTTTTTCTCCTTTTGTCTCTTTTTTTTTTTTCAGAGGCTGGCAAGAGTCCAAGCATGATTCTTTGGGGCCCATGCTTGATCCCTTGGGCTTTCTTACTCTTCCTGTCAAGCCTGTTCCTCACCATGTGGTTGACCTTCATGATGACTTAAGTTGAACAGTACGGTATTTGTTTATTTCCTTCTGTTCTCTATTCTCCTCCTCCAGGTAGCTACTAACATATATATCTTGCCTGCCCCAGGCAAGAATATATCCTTGAGCTTCTGCTTGTTCCATTCTTAAGTTCCTTTATTAATGAGACTAAGGACTCCAAGAAGGGATCCCAATTTCCCTGGTCTCATTGGCACACACCTATACAAACACTCATTGAAAGAGGGGAGGAAATAAGGGAAGAAGGAAAGAGAAAGAAGGGTGAAATAAAGGAAAGAGAATCATAAATGGTGGGTGGTGCCTATGGCTAGATTTACATCTAATGATTAATTTAAACATATGAACAAATACATTTTCCCGTTAAGCAATATTCTTGAATTCTGTCATTTTAATGTAAAGGAAAATCTGTAGCAATTCTAATGCTTTCATCTTCTGAGAAAAAATGTAAACATGTTGTGTTCAAATTATATGCTAGTATATATTTCCCTCCTGCTCTATTTCTGCTATCATGGCTAGATGATCACTCTGGACTTGGAGCTAGGTCCCTTGCGTATCTCATGCCATCGACTATGACATAGAGCCTCATAATAGCATATGGGATAAACACTCTCATCACCCCGGGCTCCCCAGTGAAGACACTGGTTGAAGGAGAGTGGGTCATGAAAGCAGCATGTGGTGGAGCCGATCCAAATCCAGCAGCTTCCCACTCTTAGTCTCGTTCACTATCACACCACACTTTATTGCTTTCTCTGCTCCAGAAAAAGAAACTACTTAAGATTCTAGGGTAGTTGGCAATATATTGGTTTTCATAATGCAAGGTTTGGGTTACCGTGAAAGAAATAGGCAGCACAGAGATCCTTACCATCTTAGCCCTCCACTTAGAAAAACAAGCGACCATGCATACACCTTTTACATTTATGTATTATAAACCAGGCACCATGGAGGCCAAACCTGATTATGGTGTAATTTTTAAGAAGTCACAGTTCTGAGGGAGACAAGGAATGCAGAAGATTGCATTCATATTTAGGATAGGACAGAGATTCAAGGCAAGAGGAAATAAGTAACCTTGAGGATGCCAGAATGATTCTCTAGCAGAGGGGTCTTCTTTAGCTGGCTTTGGAACATCATATCCCAAAGAAAGGGGGCATCTTCTTGATGAGTCCAGGCAAGTGGGAAGGCTGGGAAGTTGTATGTGTGCCATATCTGGGGTGGAGGGCAGAGACATGCTTTGGGGACGTTGGTTTGTATCAGATCAGAAAAAGTGTCTCTTCTCTGGATTCTTAGGTTAATTACTCACTGAGCTCTGCAGGACTGCATGTTATAAAACAGCATTGCAATTTTGTTCCCCCAAAGTATGATTGCCAATGTTGAAATAAAGGAGGAGACAGCATCATAGATGATGCTACTTTGTCTACCACATAATATGTGTCTTAATATCAATAGTGGATTAATCAGAAAGGCAGTGGGCATAGCAAAAAGAACAATACTGTATCTGTACACAACAGGACCCCTCTTCTCTCTAGTCCCTGTACCCTGAGCTTAGGGAGAGAAATTAATGCTTAGAACTCGCTGTTTGCATGTCATTCATGAAGATGATACTCAAAATATTGAAAAACTGATGGGGCAGACACTCAGCAAGAAAGAGAAGCCTGGGGATAGTGATACCTTCTTCATGAGGGTAAAGGAAGGATGAGCTGATATGGAATCCAGCCACAGAGATGCTCAGCAATGGTCCAGCAGTTAGGAGAGGAGACTGTGTCTTTGATTTCTACTCATGAACCACGTTCCTCAATGTTGTATCTTTGTGGTAGTCCCCTCTCCTCAGCCTCCATGGGTTCTAAAGGAGAGTGCTTGGTCCACATAGACATGAAGCAGTTGACATGGGGTCATTTTGGTCAAAGATCTGATTTTTCAGAGGTAGCAAAGACAGAATTTTTTTGGCTTGGAAAACTTGGCAAGGATCAAGCATAATTAAAAATTCATATTCTCTTTATATGGAGGACTACTTCTTCCTTTATATTTCTAATGTTCCTTCCTGATAGTAGAGTGTGGAAAGCTAGACACAATGATAATAAAGTAAAACTTAAAAAAAAAGATTCTGACTCAAAAACAAGAGGTAAAAAAATGAAATAGAATGCTAATAATAAACAGATAACATCTCAAATGCCAATTTGATTCCATCAATTAGAAGCAATGTTTGAGATTTGTTTGTGGTCACTAGATCTGTGAGTGGAAGATCAGGGCCCAAGACATCCATTTTACTGGAATAGGAAATTCTTGAGTAGCAACATCTTTGGGAGTTTCCCTGGGTCCTGATCTTGGTGCTTCCTGATCATAACCTGGTGCTTGTGTGATCTGAGAAACTGTCACATGTCTAGAATTTTTCCAACCAGACACTATCCCATGATTACCCCCACTTCTAGTACAGATGCAACTAATTTTTGTCTTTCTCTATTTCTGTTATCAAGCTATATAACTCTGGACATGGAGCATGTGTACCCCGTGTCATTAAGCCTCACAACAGCCTATATATACTTCCTTGGTCAGTGTACTAGTTACTTTTCTCATTGCAGTGACCAAATATTTGACAAGAAGCAGTTTAGTTATAGAGCTAACAACATATGTTGACTCACAGTGTGAGGGTACAGGTCCAGTCTATCACGGTAGGAAAGACTTGATGGCAGGAGTGAGAGCTTCTTGCTCATGTGAGCAAACAGACCAAGGAGAATGCTAGTTCTCCCCTCCCTCTTTTAATTCAGTCCATGAAATCAGCCCATTGGGTGCTGCCACCCCTGTTCATGGCAGGTCTTTGCCCCCACTGAATCCTCTCTGGAAATTTCATCACAGACACTCCCAAAGGCATGCTTCACTAGTGTTCTGAGCATTTCCTGACCCAAGCAAGATGGCAGTGAAGATTGTCCCATAGAGTAGACCAATCATAATCACTTCTCAATGTTCAAACTGGAGTCTTCACCCTCTGGAGTATATTTGATACTTTATACGTAATGCTGATTACATTCTTGACCCAATCTCTTGAGAATTTAGTCAGTAGCTATATCTACATTCCATACGTATGCAATAGTTCATGCCTGGTGTTCACTGAAGCACCATTTTATATCAGGAAAAACTTCATATAAACACCCACTAGCAGGGAATTGGCAAAATAAAACATTGACATACCCTATAGAGATGCATTTCTAAATGAAGTGGATCCATCTATCCTGCTGTAGGAAGATGTGTGTAGCAATGTCAATTAATGTTAAGAGTTTCTTTTATTACATAGATGGGTGTACCTACACTCATAGCCCATGCAATTGGACAATGTTAAGTCTACCCCTGGTTACAGGCGGTTCTGTTCTTGACTCAAACCTAACCATTCCATGAAGCTCCATCTCTCTCTAAGGAAGTTTATTCTGATGGGACAGATGGTCTAGTTCATGTCAATGAGTAAAAAATTGTTGGCTTGAGTATCTGGGGAAAATATGAAAACTAAAGTTTTCTGATATGCATTCTAGAAATCATCTTTGCTCTGCCTTGATATAGACATGGGAGTGTATAGCCTGGGGATGCTGGCAAGTGTCTCCTTGCAGCCAAGATGAAAAGCCAACCTCTCATCATGGACACCAGAAAGGCAGACAGGAAAGAGTGAAAAGCCAGGCCTCTGAAAACATAGTTAGGCCACTGAGTCAGACAGATAGCAAACCAAACTCCTCCTTTGAACCCTAGTGACTTTAGTAAACAAATCCTGTTTCACACACAGGGCAGTGGAACTGGTTTTTGAACTAGTTTTGATGTAAATATGTGCTGTAAATGAAGTGCAAAGGGATAAAAGGGGAAAAATGGTAGATTGCATCATGCCATTCATTCCAAAAATAAATTAACATTTTAATAGATTTAGTTAGTAGTTTTTCCTGCATGCATGCATGAAGGGGTGTGTGTGTGTGTGTGTGTGTGTGTGTGTGTGTGTGTGTGTGTGTGTGTGTGTGTAACATGAGTGCAGTGCCTACTCAGGCCAGAAGAGGGTAGTGGAATCCCTGAAACTGTAGTTATGGATGGTTACAGGTTGTAGGTGGTTGCTGGGAAAGGGATTGAGTCTGGGTCTTCCATAAGACTAGCAAGTGCTCTTCACCCCTAAGCCATCTCTTCAGAACCTAAAACATCTTTTAAATGAATATATGCAAATGCACTTGAATATACACAGGAAATTTCTATAAACGCACACAACGCTGTACGTTGGAATTACCTCTGAGGTATGGGTTAGAAAGAACTAAGATTAAAGGGGACATCTTCATTGGTGTTTGTCATGTTTTGCCTTGGTATTTAAACTAGTCAGTTATAGAATGCCATTGATAATTCTAGTTTTAATGCAGATTGTCTTTGCATCCAGAAATAGTCCCACAAAGGAACAGCCTGGGCCTACTGAGTAGCTGTTTGCACAGATGAAAAAAAGTACAGTCAGGAAAAGTAGCTCCCCTCCAGATCACACAATTTCCTCACTAAGAAGAGAGAAGGTAGGCACAACACGTGGTATTCACACCCCTCAATCAGGGGCAGTCAGGAGCAGGCTGTGGACACCAGCCTGAGATCAGAGGCTGATTTGGTTGGCATACTTATCTACATCATAAACTCATGTCTAGAAAGTCTGAGAAACAGAGAGAGCCGGCTACTGACTAGAGAGGATGCGGGGGGGGGGGGGGGGGGGGGGGGAAGTAGGAAGGTTTCACCAAAGAACACAATTTTCAGTTATTATTATTGTTAATATACTCAAGGTCTCACATTATCCTCAAACTCACTATGTAGCAAAGAATGGTCTTGAACTAGTGGTAATCCTCCTGACTCAGGCCACAAAGTGCTGGGATCACAGGTGTGAACCACAGTACCAGGCCACTCCACTTTCATTCTGTAGAGTCCAGCATGACTGTAGTTAATTATAAAAATGTATTATTGGCTTTAAATTTGCTAGGACTGGGCATCTTAAATATTCTGACTACATATAAAAAAGCTAACTAATCTTAATGTGTTAATCATTCCATAATATACATATATAAATAAATGTCACATTGTACACCTTGAATATATGAACATTCTGTGTGCCAATCACACCTCAACAAAGGTATGCATCTTAATCCATCTTCTGTTATTAACACAGAATATCTGAAACTAAGTTACTTATAAAGAAAAGAGCTGATTTTGGCTGTCCCTGTTCTCACATGTGCTAGTCATGTGAGACTAAACCTGCTTTCCTCTAAACCTGCTCTTGCAAACAGTTCTCAAACATGACCTTCGTAGTCTTGCTCTTTATTGTTATCTGTATGTTTTCCTGCTATTTCTCAATGGGAACTCATGAACTGCCTCTGCATGAGCACTTCAGATCCATCCATCTTTTCATTGAAGAACCCAGACTACATTGAGGTCAGGACCACATTGCTCCCATGTTAGAGGTGAGACATTTGTGTCTCCATCAGTAAGGATAGTATGCCACAGTCACACCAGCCAATAACTGGGTCATGTTTGCCTTTTCTTTCTTTCTTTTTTTCTTTCTTTCTTTCTTTCTTTCTTTCTTTCTTTCTTTCTTTCTTTCTTCTTTCTTCCTTCCTCCCTCCCCCCCCCCTCTCTCTCTCTCTCTCTCTCTCTTTCTCCACTTTTTTCTTTTGGTTTGTTTTTGAAACAGAGACTTACATGTAACCCATGCTGGCCTAGAACTCCCTAGGTAGCTGATGATGACCTGAACTTCTAATTCAATTGCCTCCAGCCCCAACTGCCAGGATGACAAGTGTGGGCCACCACTTCCTGTTTGTGTTGAGCTGGAGACTAACCCAAGGCTTCATGAATGCTAGGCAAGCCCCTTCCCAAATGATCCTATGTAAATAGGTTTTTCTGACAACACTGTTTGGCTCCAAAAGACATCAAGCATAGCCTTGAAAGAAGAGAAGCCACAAAGGAGCAGCCTGAGGTTTATGGCAGGAACGGAAGAAAAGCCTATAACCATGAAGCATTTGGAGGACATCATTGGGCTGTTTCCATTCATGGGCCTCAGTTCCTCCAGAAGCCATTCTGAACCACAGAGGTCAAAATAAAACACAGCCAATAATCCTGTGCCCTCATCCTCAGACTCAACACTGGCCAGAACAACATGATTCAGCTCTCCTGGATCTGAAGGGGGAGAATAAAACTCAAAGGCACTGAGACACAGGCAGTTTGTACCACAGGTAGTTAGTGGAACCCAAAGTCCTGTCTTTGTGTGTTCATACGCTCTCTGTCTAAGAGGGTGCAGTTTACTTATAGCTGTAACCAAAATGACTCCACAGAAACCCCTTGATGGAGGAATGGCTTGTTTGGTCTCCTGATGGTTTACCCAGCATGGAGGGGAGGCATGGGGAAGTAATAGAAGCATTTAGCAGAGGCTTGTCCACATGACACAGACCACAGCAAAGACAGGAGAAGCCCCATTGACTGACGGCTGCCAGCCAGGCCTCACCTCCTGAAGGCTCCACAGCCTTTAAAATAATGCTGCCAGTCCAGAAACAAGTGTTCCAAATGAGCCAGTGGGGACATTTCACATTTAAGCCATAACAGGGAATATTTTTTTTTAAAAATTACTATTAAGTATAACTGCCCTACAATCTCACAATTCTACTTTGGGGCATAGCCAAGGGAAATGAAATGAGTATGTTTAAAGCATTCCCATGTTTATTGTGGCACCATTCAAAATAGCTAGGAGATGGAAACACCCTGTCTGTCAAGTGATGAGTAAATTAAAAAAAAAAAAAAAACTGTGTTAAATACACACCATGGGATAAAATTCAGCCCTAAGAAATGAAAACCTGTCATACGGGACCACATAACAGAGCTGAAGATCATTAAGTAAAACAGACAAGACACAGAAAGAAAGTCATCCCATGATCCCACTCATGTGAAATCTAAAAAAGATGATCTTATAGGAGATGTTAGGAGTAGAATGGTGACTCCCCAAAGCTTGGGGATAGTAGGGGGGTGAAGGCATGAGAGAACTGGATTAATGGGCACAAAGCTATAGCTAGCTAGGATAAGTAAGCTTTTGTGTTTTATTGCAGAGCTGATACTGTACATGCTTTAAACATTCTAAGAAGGGAACTTGAAGGTTTTCACCACAAAGAGATGATAAAGAGATGGACATGTTTACTCCGGCTTGGACATATGCAAGACAAACATTAAAATACCATACACAAACAAACATGTGCACTTTTTGTGTCTAGTAAAAATAAATAAATAAAAGATTGTAGGTGTCAGAGGTTGGGGAGGAATGCTATGAAACAGTGTCATGAAATCACAGTAGCTGTGGTTGCCTGCATAAGACCTATAGAAGATAAAGCCAGTCAACTCTCCAACATGGATAGAGAAGAGATTCTCAAGACCCCACTCTAGCAGAGGAGCTTTGGCAGGTGATGGCCCCTGAAGGAGGGGGAATGAGTTTTCTTCAACAGTGTAGCCTACAGTAGGCTGCTCCTAACTCTGAGAATAGCCTTACACCCATGCTCACATAGTCAGCACTGATCATACTCGGTTGGTTAGTTTAAAAGAAGAGGAGGAGGAGGAAAAAAGAAAATAAATGAGGTTGAGAGAAGGATGTGAGCAAATAGGGAAGGAGGTGAAGAAGGGAGAGAAGATGGGTGTGGTCATGTATGACATTATTGAAGAATCTACAACAGTAAAAATTAAATAAATTAAGTTTAAAATGTACAATACTATAGTTCAAAGTTGAGTTAGGCTATTTGCAAAGCTGAGGTGCAGAGAGCAGTTCACACACACACACACACACACACACACACATCACACACACACATCACACACACACACACACACACACACACACACACACACACACACACACACACACATCACACACTCATTATGTCCCCGTTACAAAGGTCAAGGGACTAAGGCAGTGAGACCTACAGTCTGAAGTCGCTGTCCCTATTCCTAAACAGACAGGAAAGAAAAAGATGCCTGAATGGTGCTATTATGGTGGCTAATTAAATTTCTTCTTTGCCGTTACAATGCCTTCCGTTTTGAGGATCATTACTTTCCTTGTAGCCTCTTTCAAGAGCTCAGTTTAGGATTTTAAGTTAAGAAAACCGCAAAGCAAGCCTTAAAGCCACAGGCTGCCCTGCTGCCTCGATGGGAAACGCTCTGGGAGCAGAGGGAGAAACGCAAAGCACAAGCTGCTGTATCTTTGGAAATCTGTGAACCAAAAAGGAAAGGGAAAAAAGTGCTGTTTTACAGGAGGCGATCCCATGCATTTACAGTGTTTACAGATGCAGGTATGCTTGCATGTAACCTTCAGCTAATATTGAAATGCCAAGGTGCTCCGTTCCTGTTTAATATTCATTTATCCTGCCAGACGTCAGATCTGCCTGAGGTGGGCCAGGATTCTGATGTATGTGTAAGAAAGCTGGCACAAAATGCGTGAGGTTGGGATGGCATTGGGGTGAAAGGAGCCATGAGCTGGACCGAGTAGAGTAGGATGCCGTGGATAGCTCAGCCTGGTGTAGTTTCTTGTTTGTAGCTTGAAATGGGCTGTTGTAGGGTCATTTACACAGTGGAAATCAGCAGCCGCTACAATCATTGCTTCTCTTTGCCTTTAGAGAGCCAGGGTGTGACTTACTTTGCTAATGGGGTGACAAGTTATCTGACAGAAGCAACAGAAGCTAGATTGATTTGCCCATGACTCCTCCCATCAGAGTAGGAGAGGCATGCTGGGGAAAGCATACTGGAACCACACATAGTGTATGATGCTGGAAGGTGGGGCAGCACCCCTAACATTTCGACAGAACAGGGAGCAGAGATCAGACAGGACCCAGTTCAGTTCAGTTAGGTCCCATGTCCCAAGGATTCTATTACTTCCCCCTAGACAGTGCCACCAGCTGGAGATGGAGTATTTCAGACACATGATCTTGTTAAGGACATTCAACCCATACCAGCCAGATAACTAGCATCACCTTGAAAAACCGACGTGGAGAAAAAAAATCGTGCCTCATTCCTATCTTCAGTATGTCAGCATGGCGCTGACGTCTGATAAATGAAGTTTGTTGACTGACAAGGCAAAGGACGGTCCCAAATTACTCCCTTCTTCTCAGTTACTGGTAAGTGTGAAAGATAAGCAATGATACTTAACTGAAACACAGCTACATGAACAGGTACCAAAAGCCTAGAGAAACAGCAGAGAAAACAAACTATAGATGGAGAGCCCTGTGTTGCTTAAAGTTCTTTGTGATGACACACTGCATACATGATGGTTGGTACATATGATTATAATGGAGCTGGAAAGTTCCTCGACTCTTCCAACATGGTAGTTGCAGCAACACCCCTGTGCAAAGTATTACTCGGGGTTTTGTGGCAACACATGGGGTGACCTAATGGGGAAGATCGGAGATGTTCAGATACACAGGTGACAAGATGCCTAACGAAAGTCACTTAAGGAAGGAAAGGTTTATATGCGGTACGTTTAGGGTGAATATGGTATATCACGGAGGGGAGGCCTAGGGGTAGGAGGCTGAAGCAGCTGGTCATCTGCAGTTAGGAAGCAGAGAGGCTGATAGGAACTGGATATAAACACTGATAGGGCCAGGATATGAAACTGTAAGGTCTGTGCCCTGTGACTCCCTCACTGCATTGAGGTTCAGCCCCTTACAGCAGTGGTTCTCAACCTGTGGATCATGACCCCTTTGGAGGTCAAACAACCCTTTTACAGGGGTCACCTGAGACCATCAGAAAGCAGATATTTACATTACATTTCACACCAGTAGCAAAATTACATTTATGAAGTAGCAACAGAAATCATTTTATGGTTGGGGGTCACCACAACATGAGGAACTGTATTAAAGGGCCACAGCATTAGGAAGGTTGAGTACCACTGCCTTAAAGGTTCCACAACTGTCCAAAGCAGTGCCACCAGCTGAGAGCAAGCATTCAAGCACGGGAGTCTACAGGAGACATTTCCCATTCAAACCACAAGCATCATGTTCCAGCTACCAACAGGATCCAGGCAACTGTCTGTATCCTGGGAGCCATGGCTTATGTCTTATATTCAAGGCATATAGTAGGCTATGCCATGTGGGTTTGTGAACGTCCATTCTATGGTGTTCACACAGAACAAAACTGCCTGAGGACAAGCTTCTCGGAACCCACCTACATCAGCAAGCAGCATTCCACTCCAGCACATGTGATGTCCAGCTGTCATCTTGACAGATTAGGGAATACGGAAGGGGCCGGGAAGGTGGCTCTGTGGGTAAAGGTACTTGCTACCAAATCTGACGACATAATTTTGAGTCAATAAACCAACATGGTAGAAAGAGAGAACTGACCCTTGCAAGTTGTCTCCTGATCTCCATAGGTACACCATGCCATATATAAATGCCAAAAGAACCATACCTAAGACTTTAATAGGGCATGAGAATTCGAAGACTTTTCAAACAGGATAAACTGAATTGAACGTGGGTAGCACCATCCCATAATCTGAATCAAAAGGAGAAAGGTGAAAGGCAAATGAACCCTGGGATGCATGTTGTCTGCTTCTTGTTGCCAAGGACTAAGCTGTTCCTGCCGCCATGCCTTCTCCACAGCAATGGACTGTGATCCTCTGAACTGTGAGCTACCACACACCCTGGGTCCCTTAAGTTGTTTTTTTGTCTCTGTTTGCTCTCAGCCATGAGAAAAGTTAACCAATCCAGTCAGCTCTTATTAACTTTTTGCATTCTTTTTTTGTATTACTAGTGATGGCACCCAGGACTTCATCCTGCTAGGTGAGGGCTTCCACACTGAGCTATATTCCCAGCCTTCAACCAAACCAGACAAATGTATCTGATCTCTACATGACAGCTTAATGACTACAAGGCTGTTTAGGGGTGAAGGCTCTCTATTGTGAACTAAAATCCTGGCTCACTATTCGGACCCTTTCGGGATAGCACACTGCTTCCAAGCAAAAGTGAAATTCTGAATAGCCTAGCCGGCCAGGTAGAATGCTGAACATTATTTCAGCAGACGATAACTGCAATTGGAGCATTTAAAAAAAAAATCTGCTGACACTTGGAAACGTGTGTTGCCTTAAGTGAATAATAACAAAAATGTGTTTTTCATTAGAAATTGAGAGAATTTGACTGTGAGACTTGAATAATAAGGATCCCCCTTATTAAGTTGCTCAGCTTCAGTTTTATCCTCTTCAAAGTGTTCCTTTCAAAAGAAAGCATTAAGGAAAGCATGTTGGGCGGTGGGGTAAAGAATGTATCAATACTCTGTGGCGAATCTACAGACCTTCCATGTCTCGACCCACCCACCCCCATCCCTTACTCTGTAGCTATGAGAATACTCAAAAGTCAAGACTAGGTTAAGAGGGGACCAGGAGGAATGCTTTAGATGAAATCAGATGTGACCCTCGGCTTTAGGTGCCTTTGCTGAGCATGGTTTCAATTACAGGACTCAGGCAGCTTCTCGGTCTTACCATTGCTGTAAGTCAGTACACCTCTCCAGCTGCCCACAGCCCGCCAGCCTGCCAGCAGGAAGGGTTTACAGCCTCGCACTCCATTAAAAAAATAAATAAATAAGTCAGAAGCCCCCAGGCCATCACGTGTTTGGAAGCAATGAAACTACAGCCCATTTACCTCTCCTAAGACATTTCTAGTCCCAGCCCACTCAGGCCTTACCAGCCGCAGCAAACCTTACTATGAAGGAATTAAAATTCTTTTGCTCTGAGGCAGTCTGGTTTAGGGCAAATGGCCCAGAGCTGAAGCCCGAGGGCTCATCCCGTGTTTTCTGAGTTTCATAAAATTGCCTCGCCTTAATGGAAGGGGAAGTTTTGTGCCTTTAAGACCTGTAGATACTTCAGGCCAAGCTCCAGTTTTTTAACGATGCAGTTGCTGGAGCGCTAAGGGTGAGGTTGCTTCCGATGCAGGGGACATGAGGTTCATGGATGTGAAAGTTTGGGCTGAGTACCACGGGGAAAATATTCTAAGTCACTGGAAAGAAAGACACAAGGGAACTACGGACTGGAAGCCAAAAGTTCCCTTCAAGACTAAGAAAAGTTTGAGCCCTGGGCAAAGCAGGGACCAGCCAAGAGCAGGGAAAGCTTTGGTGTGATGAGTAATTCCCTGTGTTAACTTGCTGAGGCTACAGCACCCAGCAGTTTAGTCAAACACTTTCTACTCGGCGTCATGGGGTGTTTGTGTCTTTTGTTGTTGTTTTGTATATTTAATGATTTTATTAGTATGTGATGTGAAGATTCTTTTCTGGTCCCCTGTGTGTTCTGTATTGACGTTCTGTATGCCTCTTGCACCTTGGTAGGCATCTCTTCACTTAGAGAAATTATCTTCCATAACTTTGTTGAAAATATTTTTGTGCTTTTAATCTGTTTCTTCTTCTTCTATGCATATGGTATTCAAACTTGTTCTATTATAGTATCCCAGAGCTCCTACACGTTTTGTGCTTGAGGTTTTTTTTTTTTAATTTAATACTTTCTGCAACATCTGGAGTGATCCATTTCATCTACCTTATCTTTAAGACCTGACATTCTCGCTCCACTTGAACCGATCTATTAGCGAGCTTTTGTTTGACTTCCTGAATTTTTTTGAGTTTTATTTTAGTTTGGCTTTCCTTTGGAGAGTTTATCTCCTTTTTAATTTCTATATTCATATCTTGAATTGTTCTCATTATTTCATTCAACTGTGTGTTTCTACAGTCTTCATTCAGGCATTTATTCATATCCTCTTTGAGTTCCTTGAACATATTTATAATTGCTATTTTTGAAATAATTCTCTTATATATAAGCTGTTACAATATTATAACTGAGATGATGGTTTCTGGAGGAGACATATCGTACTGCTCTTTCTTGTTGTTGCTGTTTTTGCAATGAGTTTTAGGCATCTGGAGTTAAGTCACTGGTGTTTGTTGGTATGGGTATCAGGTCTCACCTTTGCTGAAAGGGTATTTAGCCTTTGTTTGCTGTGATTCCAACCTGTTAGGTTCTGGAACAGCTCAGTAGAGTTTAGCTTTCCTTTCAGTCTTGGAGCCACTGTGTTGCTGTGAAAATGTGGTGTCATCAGTGGTCTCAGCTCAGTTAGGGAACGGTACAACTTTTGGACCAGGTGCCACTCCACACAGTCCTGAATTGGGACAGAAGGCGATGGCTGACCGGTGGGCAAGTGTGTGAACTGAGTTTGGAATTTCTTCCCTAGAATTTGAGTTGTACTCTGTATAGTCCCACATCGGTGCCATGGATGTGGTAACTGATAGGCAGAAAGGCTGGGTTCTATTAGTTTTGTCTCCCATATTTGAAATTTACCTGCATATAGACAAGAAATTTTGTTCTATTTATAACACAAAACAAAACTAAAAACAACGTAATCTTATGGCCCTGCCTTGTACCCTAAAACAGACACAATCCTGAGGTCTCACAGAACTAGGAATAAACAATGCTTCCCAAACTAAATTGCTTCTGAAAAGAATAACAAAACACATTTTTATAAGGCTGTGTGTTTTCTTCTTTTATGACACTTGAAATCTCATTGGAGAGGCAAGACCATGACACTAAAACAGGCAAAGCAAGGTCATTTGTTATTCACAGCTAGATCAGGCTCAAAAGCTCTGCAAGATTCCAAAGGGGCTGGACTTCAGGCAATACCAGAGTTTGCTTCCATAGCCAGTCCTCTCTCTTTCCCTTCGTCCCTCCCTCCCTCCCCTTCCCCTACTCTCTCTCCTATATTTCAGGTTTACTTTGTACCTAATCCAAGTCCATTCCTTTGTGAGCACAGGACACAGACTTGATTCAAACAAGGTCCCTGACCTCAGCATGCCTAAGGAGGGAAACTGGCTTTGAAGAATGGAGACTTGAGCTAGGCCTTGAAAGACAACAGCTGAAGGCTACATTTTGTATAACAAACAATGGATTTAGCACATTTATTGTGGCATGAATTATGTGGTTGCCTGAAAACCTTGAAGTTTTTAAGCCTTCTATTTTATCTTTGTTAATAAAAAAAGAAGGGTGCTTGGTGTTTGGTTTTTTCCTACTGTCAAGTCATAAGCACATGAAGGGTGGGGAGCAAGGGGACTCTGTGGCAGGCACGTAACCATTCTCATCATACGCCTTTGTATAAACACAGTCACTTTGGCATTTTCTTATCTCTTTTCTACATTATGTACTAGATATATACATAAAATTGTATAGTCTGGTCTTCTCTTACTAGTTTCTCCAGAATTTTCATTTTACAAAATCTTGTACAAGCACATTTTTCAAAAAGTCTAAATGACAAAAAAAATCTTTAAAAAAATCCTATCATTTTATATCTAGATTTCTCCTAGCTTTCCCTTATTAAGACTGGCCTAATAATAGCTTTTTATAAGCTCAGTATTTATGAGTTTTAGTGTTTCATGAATGAAAGGAGCTTTTAGAGATCATTGAGTCCAACCATGTCAATTTTCAAACAACAACAACAACAACAAAAAACCAGTATGCATGGACAGTTAGCTGAATCCCTTCAAGTCATGCTTCTTAGCATTTCCTGTGTATGGGAATCATCCAAGGGTTTTATTAAAATACAGATTATGGTTCAGTAGGACTGGGGTGGAGCTTCTGACAAGCTTTGAAGCGATATTCAAGATATGATTTATACATCAGATAGAAAGATCTGAGTCCAATTGTATCTGTGCAAAGTCCCAGTATGAACAACTACTCCATACCTCTTCTCCTTCCTAGGGGAAGGCTATACTGGCCAATCAGACCATTGTGTGGAAGTTTTTAAAGTGAAGCTTAATTCTGCTATCATTGTTTTAGGATATCTTTTCTGCCAGCCATTGGAGACATGCAAGGTATTGCAGAATACCCAACTGGTAGAGAGATTAAATGGAAATTCAGCAATGAGGGGAAGCATCTAACATCTGCTGACCTTGAGGGTCTTTTCAAGGCCAAGGTCAAGATTTCAGAATTAATATTGAATACTTTGAATGTTCAGCTGAACAACTTGCACCCTGTCTCAGCTTTAAGATCTTCTCAGAAAAGTTGCATGGCCAGACAGAAATATCCGATGAAATGACTGGCCTTTTTTGCTAGACCAGAGAGGAGTTACAGATCCAGGAGGTAGCCAGCACTGTCATCTGAAAGCAATCCCCCACTCTTGGAAAAATAAAGTATCACATTTGTGAAATTTTCAGACACATCATTTGCATTTGAAGAAAATGTCAGAATTATTGAGCATGAGACAGGAAGCAAAAGTAAAAAAATGTAAATGATTGGGGTGTCTTTACAAAGGAAGAGAGTGTCGTTAGCTTCTGCTACACACACACTTCCCTGTGCAAGGTTTTCAGATGGTAATGTTCTCCTTGAAACACCCTAAATGCCTGAATCATAAGTTTCAAATTGTTACTATGTGATGAGCTTCCACACCAGTGAGCAAGGAAGGGAGGCTTTTCCTCATGCAAGCCACATTAAAACTCCTCCTTTCAAAATTTGGCTTGAGTTTCCCCAAAGCTGGGGGCGCTGGCTATTTCAACAGAATGCCAGAGAGATGTCTGAGAGATGCTCAGGATGTGTAGCCAAGCCAGTGTCAGACTCGGTGTCTGCACTCCCTGTGCCAGATACAGTCAGTTTTGTCTCTCAGAGCTGGACACCCTGAGGAGTCTGTCTCAAACCAAGCTGGTGACTGACCTCTCCCTGCTGCTACGGTTTAAACATGTCACATCTCCCACAGGCTCCAGTGTGAAGTGCTTAGTCCCCAGATGGTGGCTATTTTAGGAGGTTCTAGAATCTTGGGGGCGGGGGAGCCTATCTGGTAGAAGTGGATCACTTGTCCCTAGTTCTGTTTTTGTCTGCCATGGAGTAAGGATGTCTTTCCTGTCACATACCTCCACTGCCATGACATCCCTCCTCCATGTGTGGGCCCAAGTCACCGCAGGAGACACCAGCTAAAATGAGGAAGAAAATAAATCTTTCTTCCTGCAAGTTGTTTATGGCAGGTCCAATAGCAATGAAGGTCCCGTTCCTGCTTCAGAATAAATTCTTTTTATGTCACCATCCTCCTCTTGAAAGCATTACACCTTGCTCTCTATCCTCACATTGAGACCTGTCGATGATTCTGTTCCAAATGATTCAAAAGTTTAATCCTTTGCTCTCCACTCAAATTCCAGCAGTCTTGGCCCTTAGATGGAAAACTATTACGTTTTTTTAAAGTTATTTATTTGCTGTGTATCTGCATGCCACAGTGCATGTGTGGTGCAAGTCAGAGGGCAGCTTTTGAAAGCTGCTCACTCCTTCTACCATGAGGGTCCAGGGAATCAAACACGGGTTGTCAGACGTAGCAGCACACACCTTAATCCACTGAGTCATCTTGCCAGCCTCAGCTTTGCCCTTTCTGGTGCATCCTCCTTCCTAATGTCACACTATTCTTCCTATAGAACACATATTTTTCAGTGCCAGGACAGGAATCTTTGACTATAGCCCAAAGGCCACACGTCCTCACCTGGCATTCAGTGTCTTCCATGAACACTCCCTGGTTTCCTGGTCAACTTCACCCTCACTGATCCTGCAGTATGGTCTCACTCAAACACTTTGTTGTTTGAATCTTAGATGGTCTTTTAATAAAAAAAAAACCCAGAACCAGATATCAGGGTGAAAGCTGAAAGATCAGAGAAGCAGAGCAGCCAGCCACTAGTTCTTACCTCTACAAAATCCTCAGCCTAAAGAGTGAGTTCCTGTTTTTTCATGTGTTATATACCTTTCTCTGCCCAGCCATGTCACTTCCTGGGATTAAAGACATGTGTGTTTCCCAGTACTGGGATTAAGGGTATGTGCCACTACTGCCTGACCTCTATGTCTAATCTAGTGGCTGGCTCTGTCCTCTGATCCTCTGGAGAGTCACTAGTGTGCTCCCATTGCCATACACAGTGCAAATAGCTCTCGCGTCTGTTCCCAGTAAGAACAGTGTATTGGAGGGAAGAGAAGCTACTGTTCTTGTCAGTTTCCTAAGCAGAGTTGAACTAGATATGGCCCGTGTGTGTAGGAAGCACAGTTCTTTTGTTCTGAGCAAGCTCACTGTTCTGGCCCTATAGGAAACACAGTAGAGTAGAAGAGTGGTCCTTTCTCAAAAGCAGAGTGTATTTCTTGTAAGGCGAGCTAGTGTAAGGCAAGTTTATTAGGGTACACTATATATTGCCACAACACTTCATTCTTGAAAGACATGAAGAGGAAGACACTTTGCATGGTACTTTGGTTCATGACCCAGCTCGACAATTTCTAAGTTATGTAGGATCTTGAATTTGGAGCAGACTCCTAAATTTTTAAATAAGGACACAACTAGTAGCTGCCTCCTAAAGTCACTCTAAGGTTCAATTTTACCTCAGGATCTTAAGAGCTCAAAAGAGGGTTGCTCCTGATTATCCAAGACAAGACATCAAGCTATCTGAAGACTCATGTTCTTCCTGTAATTAGTAAAAAATCTGGCATCTCGAGCAGAGAACTAGCCCAACAGCTTAAAAGGATAGTCATCTGCAAGGGAAGACAGGACTTGAGCACTTGCTCATGCAGGCACATGTAGGACAATTGGAATACTTAGGCATGGAAGGGCAAGCTTGGCTTGCTGGGGACCAGAGATAGAAGGGACATTTACTCCTCTTTGCAGGTTTCTTCTCCATGGCCCCTTGTTGGAGAGTCTTAAGAAAGCATCCTTCAGAATGCTGGCCTGAGACTTGTAGCCCTTACAAATGGACATTAAGTATCACCAGAGCTCTGTGAACAAATGAAAACTTAACAGGTTAACGACTTAATCTGCCTTGCATTTGTACAAGGCTTAATTTTTTATCTTAAATTTATATCTTTTAGGCTAGGAATCCTTAGCCATATGTATTAATGAAGAGAAAAAAAATCACTGTCTAATAATTAGGCTTCTTTCCTGTGAGTCTGTTTCTTGGTGTTAGCAGAAAATACCCAGCCAAATATGAGACATTGAAGTTTTCATTATATGGACTCTTTGTGTATGACTCATGTATATTTTGTCATCCTATTAGAGATATGGTTAATAATTCCATTTTACAGATGATAAACTGATGCTTAGAGGTTAAAGTTTAAGACTAAAGGGAAGTATTGTTAACATGAGGATATATATGTGAATATATGTATACATATACAAGGCTATAGTAGACAGAGTATAGAAGCAGATGGATGAGTGAGGTGTGGGAGCCCGTTTTCAGGTTCCTCATGGCTTTACCCAAAAGGTCCACATAGGGAGGATGATTAAGACCACGGGGCTGAGTTCAGGTGTCTGAGATGGTCTGCACTTGGCTGTGCTGGGGGGAGGTCTTTTGCTCCACCCCTTGGCATCTCTATAAATACCCTGAGGCACAGATAGTCAGGGCCTGAAAAGGTTCCAGGCCCTCTCGAGGCTATCCTTTATTTTCTGTCTGTTTATCTCCGCAATATTCTCTGCAATATAAATCCTTCTATCTAATATTTCCTGCTGCTCACACTCAAGAAAACTCTGGGGAACTGTGGGATTGGTGGGTAAACGCCCCACAGTGAGGTAGATATCATAGCCCTCCTCTATCCTATGAGCAATCTGAAATAACAGATTTATTTATAAGACCATATAGATGCTACTGGTAAACTAGCTTAGCAGGTAAAAACACTTGTTATGCAAACCTGAAGCCTGAAAACTGAGTTTGATCCCCAGATCCCATGGTGGAAAGAGAACTGATGCTCAAAAGTTGTCTTCTCACCTCTACACTCATGCACTCATCTGTGCGCGCGCACCCCACCACACACACCCACTATGCACAAAGACAGAAACAGAGGACATGCAGATATCCAGATTTTGTGGTGTATCCATAATCCCAGTGTTCGAAACTGAGGCAGGAGGCTTATGACTTTGAGGTCAGCCTGAAATACATAGCTAGATAGTCTCAAATAAAATAAAAAACCACATAGATGTGATCTGGTTTGTGTTTCATTTTTTTGCTCTTCTTCCTTCCTTTTTTTTTTTTTTTTTTTTTTTTTAGACAGGGTTTCACATAATTTCACACTGGCTTCCAACTATCTATATATCTGTGGCTGGCCTCGAAGAACTCCTGGTCTTCCTCTCTTCATCTCCCAAGTGCTGGGGTAACTGATTCAAATGATAACCACCCTTTACGGTATACTTTCAAATCAAGTCATAGTAGTTCCCCTTCCCCTCCTTGACACCCACAAGATTCATGGCACCTGCACTCTGGCCCTGGGGTTCAAGAGGAGCATGTTTTAGGGTCCATCTCTGATCACTTCCAGGTTCTCTGTTGGTCATGTGTACTTGGTAGTCTTTGTCAAGACCAACAAGACTCACTGTTAAGCTTCTCATGAGACACATTTTCCCCATCTTGGAAATGGAGTTGACACTACTCAAGGAGAAGAAACCCACTTCAGAAGACACTAGGTCCAGAAATGAGCTCCGAGAAGGTTTTCAACCTAAATCAAATCAGCTTATCCAACCCTGGAGATTGACATGTGAGGCCATGCTCTCCCGCTCTGCACCCTCTGCTTTCTTCTTCTCAAGCTATTTGAATTGTATTAAAAAACCGCATTGAAAACACATTTAACAAATCTCATGGCTATTAAATGAGCATAACCATAAAAATGATAATTGATCTTTTGGCAAGAATATGGGAAAACAGGCTCTAATCTAATAACTTACAGATTTATGAATGGACATGTTTTATGTGTCTATATATGTTCACTTTAAGTAATGTTTGACTTTTAAAATTTACTTATTGTTTGTGTGGGTGAACACTCCCATGCTGTAGTATCCATGTCGGGGTTAGAGGACAACCTGAGGAAGTCCATCTCCACCATGTGTGTCTTGAGAAGCAAACTCAAGTCATCGGGATTGGTGGCAAGCAACTTTACCTGGTGAACCATCACTTCTCTCACCAGTTCTGTCTACATATACTTTAACACTCACACTTTATGAATCTTGTGTAAGTAATCAAGAATTTGTGGGGGAAACAAGCCAACAAGAGCATCCTATCTGAACATCAAAACTTGGAAATAATCTAAACATGCCAATGAAGAGAAACTACATAGTGATATAATTATATAAAACAGTTGTTTTTTTTTAATCTAGGCAGATTTTAAAGATATTGACAGGATAAAATTTTTATTAATTATTACTGAGGAAAATGTAGATTACAAATTTTAGGTATAGTATAATTTCATTTTACACATAAAAGTGTAGATTTGTATGCATGTGGAGAAAATGGTAAGACTATGACCCAATGCATCACCAAAGATAAGAATATTGTTACAATTCTTTCTTCATGTGTATGTATATGTAGTGTGTGTGTATTTATGTGTTCATGTTCACATGTGTTGTTGCATGTGCCTGTGCAGGTTCACATGTGTAGGAGATCCAAGGCTATTTTTGGAGTCTCCCTTGATTACTCTCTACCTATCCTTGAGGCTAGGTCTTTCATTTGAACCCAGAGCACACCCATATGGGAGAGTCTAGCTAGCCAGACTGCTCCAGTATTTCTCTCTCCACCTTCTAAGCTGGAATTGTAGGCAGATCACATGCTCATCTTAAGTTGTGTCAGTTCTGGGGACCTGAACTTACTTTGTCCACTGAGCTCCAATAATAGTTTCTAAGATTTTTATTACATTAAAAATGTTATTAAATTATTATTAACAAATAATCAATTTAAAATATCTGATATTGTGAATTATTTAAATATTGCATTATAGAAAGATGAAAAAAGAGAGGAAACACAGCTATCATCATTCACTACAATGTAGTCATTCTCTTTATTATGCTACTGAGCATCTTCCTTTGCAGTCTATCTCTAGCTGTTGTTTCTGCCTTTACATTCTAGTCACCAGAATAAACATGTTTCTAAATCTTGCTTTCATCCCATAATATTCTGTTGGTGTTTAATTTTCCTAGGTTACTGTTAAGTATTTGTATTAACATTCATAATGGATAATATTTTAAATATTCACTGCACTTCTGCTGTAGGATAATGCTCTTGTACACTGTTTTAATAAAACATTGATTGGGCAGTAGCCAGGCAGGAAGTATAGGCAGGGTGAGCAGAGGAGGAGAACGCTGGAAAGAGGAAGGGCAGAGGAGGAGTCACCAACCAGACACAGAGGAAGCAGGATGAAAAGACAGGACTGAGAAAAGGTACCAAGCCACGTGGCTAAACATAAATAAGAATTATGGGTTAATTTAAGTGTAAGAGCTAGTCAGTAAGAAGCCTGAGCTAATGGCCAAGAAGTTATAATTAATATAAGTCTATGTGTGTTTACTTGGGCTCAAGCAGGATGCAGGAGGGAGAGATTTATCTGGACTGTGGGAGCCCAGGTGGGACCTGAGAAACCTTCTGACTACAAATCGTGCCCAGATGTGGTGGCAAGAGTTTCCACCTAAAATCTGAGAGAGCTTAAGTAGAGATTATAAATGTAGCTAAGAGCACCTTCCTAGTTCATGTCACTCTTGGCAGATTGCAGTACAGTGATGTGTCCCCCAGCCATGTGGGTTCACAGCTTGTAGGCCTGACCTATAGCATGGTGGATTCCTACCACCACCCTACACAGAGGTGACTCCAAGTCTCCAAGCCACACAACATGCTGCATGATGGATTTAGCTTTTGCTAGAAAAAAAAAAGGCTATACACTGCTGGATGGAGGCACAGACCCACTGCTTCCCAGACTCAGTGGCAAACATCGATCCCAGAGGTGGTGGTAAATGTACCACTGCCATTTTGGGAAGCTTAGGTGGGTAGAGTCAGCATCCAAGGCTGTGGCATTGGTCTTAGCCACACAGCTTAGTAGTTTAAAATCTCTACTGGTCAGAGAAAGATTATAAATTCACAATAAGACAGATTCAGATAGAGTAAAACACTAAACTATTTACAATGTGTGTAAAAATGTATGTAGGCTTGGAAGAGAAAGGAAAAGGGAATATATACAGTTATATAAAGAAATAGATAACTTTAAAACTAAAGTCTTTAAAGAGACAATAAGAATAATATAAAAAATAAGCCACATTGATGGGAATCACACAGAGAGTCTGAATTACCTTGTCTTTGGGATTTTTAACTGCAGAAAGGCATTTGATTGTAAAGGCTGCTAAGTAAAACATATATATGATATCTGGACTTCAAACTTTGTGTCTAAGGATACACTGCTTTTGTTTCCACAGAAGATGAGAACCTGTGCATTGCTTCCAGGCTAATATGGTTTGATCAGCCAAGACCCCCTGAGATCTCCAGTGACACCATGGCCCAGATGATCCAACATCCAGAACGGCTTCAAGGCAACTGACTCAGACAATGCAGCCTCACAGACTGTTCCAGTCAGGAACTGACCATAATTCTTAATTTTCTCAGAATCCCCATAAGATTGCCAGTGCCTCCATCCAGCAGAAAGTATTATGAGAAGCTATGTCCAAATTCCCCAAATATTGTTTATAAATGTTCATTTTTTATTTAAAGGGGGTGGATTATAAATGCAATCTCTTTCTGAAGAAGAAAAGGGGATATTATAGATAAGATAGGATAAAAGGGTAGATTATTGAATTTACTTTTAAAGAGCAACAACTTGTTTGAAATGTTTTACATTGCTATGGATTTTAGTTTATTGATACAAATTTAAAGTTAATTTTGTTATACTGTATATATATTTCTATTCTTGTTTAAGGTATTATGCTTATATAACATATTTAAAATTATAATGTATAATTAAGAAATACAGATTAATAATTAGTTATCTATGATAATCAAACTTATAGTCATGTTAGTTAAGGTTTTTAGGTATAGATAGATAAATTTCAATTAGGTGGATAATCTTCAAACACTTCAAAGATCTACAGAATATGGCATTTAAAATGTTTTAAGAATTTAGATTTTTCTGGACAATGAGACACATCTTCTCCTGGCAGTACCAATCTACTTCAAAGAGGAAGATGGGCATTAAAGACACTTCATATGGAATCTGCTTTCTTTATGGCAAAAATAGCCATTTAGGCAACAAACTGTTCTTGCCTGGACTGCTTGACAAAATGTTGTATTGACTGGACATGCAGGATTCATAGGAAGGCGACCATTGAACTTTGCAAGAGGAGATGGTCCTTCAGGTTCCTGCTTCACAGAGAAGACTACCAGACAGTCTACAGGACACATGGAGAGGCTACTAAACATCTCTAGGTCTATTGGCTGAAGATGAATGCCCCAGTGTTGCAGAGGAACTTTGGGTGATTGTGCAGGCAGCCAGCTGTCTCTCTCATTCTAGATTTTTGGAAGTTGCTTACAGTGCACTTCCTATTTACTTAGGTAATATATCCTTCTAGGTGGGGTCTTTGATGTAGTTGAAGAATAAATAGTTACAGTTATAATTTTTCTTGGTTATGATAAAAGATGAATTAGATATGAAACTTTAGGCTCACAAATATAGGATAGATGATAGAATATTTTCTTTAATTTTGCCAAATATAAATAGACTAGGTATTGTAACTGTAATGCTTGCTTAATAACTGTTATATTATATGTAATTTTACTATGTTAAAGTTAAAACCTTCCTTTTTGATTAGACAGAGAAGGAGAAATGCTGTGGGATAATGCTTTTGTATACTGCTTTAATAAAACACTGATTGGGCAGTAGCCAGGCAAGAAGTATAGGTGGGGAGAGCAGATGAGGAGAATGCTGGGAAGTGGAAGGACAGAGGAGGGGTCGCCAGCTAGACACAGAGGAAGCAAGATGAAAAGGCAGGAAGAAAAGGCAGGACTGAGAAAAGGTACCAAGCCACATGGCTAAACATAAATAAGAATTATGGGTTAATTTAAGTGTAAGAGCTAGTCAGTAAGAAGCCTGAGCTAACGGCGGAGCAGTTGTAAATAATATAAGCCTCTGTGTGTTTACTTGGGCTCAAGCGGCTGCAGGATGCAGGAGGGAGAGATTTGTCTGGACTGCGGGGTCCCAGGCAAAACTGGATAAACCTTTTGACTATACACTTCTTTGTCTAACTATTTCCACAATGTTGGACATCCAGGCATTGTCCAATTATTTTTAAAAAAATGTGTTGCAGAAAATGTACTGTGGAAAATCATCTTCTGAGAACTCCCCAGATAAGGACTCATTTTGTCTTCTAAAAAAAGACTCTTCTAAAGGTGAAAGACAGCTGACTGCATGAAAGCTATCATTCCCTCTCCCCAAACTCCACCACACACCTCCATGTTCAACCTGTCTCTCACCAGTATCCTTCCATACAGTAGACATGCTGTGAGCATCCACCTCTGCCCAACAATTGAGATAGATCAGTTTTTCAGGCTGAAGAAAATGGGCAGCTTCTGATACCTGGAAGAAGGCTGGGACCGGGCCAAGAGCCTTTGGTAGAAACAGCCCTTTCCAGTAACTCCTAAGTGCAGCCCAAGGCCTTATGGCCATCATTAAAATCAATATCTGACCCTGAGCCTGATATTTTCAGAGGAGCTAAGCCATCTTCCATCCAAGGCTAGAAGGATGTGATAGAAATAGGCTGGCCTATGGATCCAGAGACCACAGTTCCACCAACTGGATATTCAATTCTAAGAAGATCATCCCCACACAAAGGGGGATATGAGGACTTACTCTGCCTGGAAGGTGAACGTCTTCTAAGGGGAAAGGAGGAGGGAGTTGTTTGTGACTCTAGACTGCTGTGCACTGATGAGGTACCAAGATCATCCTCCTTTACAAAAGTGAGAAACAGCAATGCACTCTGCTTGTTATGCTCATGGCATCTGAAGGCAGAAGGCATTGTTTTAGCCTCAATTGCACATTTATTGGGTGTCTGCTGGATACTAAGTTGGATTGTAGGCACACAGGATGCAAAAGTGAATAAGACCAATAAAACCTTTTACAGAACATTACCTTCTAGTGGTTGACAATGGCATGAGGATGCAAGTGAACAAAGTGACTTCAGAAAAGTGATGTAAAGGAATAGATGATAAAGTAGGGTGTGATGACAGAGGGTAAAGAAGTGAGAGATACTGCTGTTTGCTAGAGGGTGAACAGAAGGTCCCCAGAGGCAATCATGATGCACAGGCCTAAGAGTTACAAAGGAATGAATGGAGGTCTTCTGCTACCAGAGAGAAAGTAGACAGCAGACAGAAAGAGAAAACGTTTAGCTTACAGGCCTCTGAGGAAGAAATGATCACTGTTTGAAGACTGAGCCTTTGGGATTTAGTTACAGCAACTCCAGGAGAAAAGACAAATGTGATAAGCCCATGGGCCTTCAAGGGGGTTTTAAAACAAGCTTCATTATTCCTTGGTCTACAAAGAGCCCTTAATTAGGCAATATATACTCTAACAGGGGCAATATGTCTCCCAGGGGAGCACACAAAAATTTTAAACTTTTTCAATGAGAGGCAGAAATACACACAAAATGCACATATATAAAAATTTTTATGAAGTTGAAGGAGTTATTAGGGAAAAATATAAAAAAGAAGTTCTTCAAGAATAATGAAAAACTATTTGAGAAATGCTGAGTTAGATTCAGTCAGGATCTAGTATGGGGACATTCCAAGGTAAGTGAAGAGCTTCCTTTCATAAGAATTACCTTGAATTCCAAGTCCTCTGATTCTGTCTTGCACCAGTACCTACTGGGAGTGCCTGAGTGTCATAAAGGAAGGGTCCATCAAGAAGGTGGTTTGTTGACAGCTAAATCCTTATTCTTTGAAACTCAGCTGTGTCAAGAGATGCACTAATATGTGGATATAAAGATAAGTGTTTTTAGGATGTGAATTAATACTATGTCCATTTAGCAGAATAACAGCAGTAGGTTCTTACCTAGAGTCTATGACCTAGACAGTCACAGGTTGGTGACCCCACTAATGGTATCAAGTATGAGTTCTTTCTTGAGGAGAGGGTCTTAACTCCAATAAGAAACTGGTTGGTTACTTCCACAACATCCATGCCACTATTGCGTTGGTAAGCGTATTTTGTCAGGTCATTCACTATTATAGCTTGCAGGGTTCACAACTGTGTAAGACTGTTGATTACTTTATCTCCTGGTAGCATGCATAGCACATTTCAGGACCATAAAATCTAGCCAGTAGGGATGAAGCTTCCAGTTTGGCACCAACTTGATATTTCCATATTCTGTGACTAAAGTTTTATCTTCAGCAACATGGTTTTATGGTGAAATTATAGAAGGTAACCAAGAGCAATGACAATGTCTTGTAATGTGTGGGAATTAAAACACAGAGCCACAACTGGTCAACATGAAGAGCCTAAGAGACTACGGAGGGCTCAGTCCTAAGTGGATTTCTTTATCATACTCCTCCCAAGGGTCAAAAATCATCAGAAAAGGGAATCAGAAGGATTGTAAGAGCCAGAGATACTGGAGGACTACAGCAAAACAGTGTTTCTTTGGATGTGACACATGAATCAAAGGTGGCTGTGACTATGTGCCCAAGATCAAACCAGACAAAATTACAGCACAGATAGGGGAGGGGTTTATAAAGTCCTACCCCTAGGTGAAGAACTAATGGAGATTGGGAGAGGGAGAGTTGGGTTTCTTCAGGAATGAGGCTGTTAAGAGGCTATCCATGCTCCAGTAGACAGCTCCATCATATACTAAGTGGACTTAGTGGATTTAAAAACAAAAGGGCACATGGGACTTGGAGGGACTGATAGTGGGGAATAGAGAAGAGTTAGAGGGGAGGGAATGGGAGATGGATCAAAACACATTATAAGCATGTATAAAATTCTCAAACAATAAAAAAATAATTGAGAAGAGAAGAAAGAAGTAGGGGCAAGAAAACTACTCAGCTGTGTTCATGAACCATCTCTGGCCCAACCTCCCTAACAACAACAGTGTTTCAGCAAGAATTTTTGCTCACAAAAATAAATGCCAGAATTGAGCAGTACCAGGCTCGTAGGGAATCTGCACAGTGACCTTGAGTCTGCTTCCTTCTTTGTGATCTAAAAACTCTGCCACCACAACTGGAATCCAGGCAGCTGTCAGGCAAGGAGGACATGCTGCTTTCCTTTGAGTTCATCTCTAAAATCTGTGTGTATTACTCTATTCAAATCCCATCACAGATGCCTATGCAATTGTATGAAAAGTTAAAAATAACATTATCAGTACAACAAAGAGTCCCAGTTAATGTTGGTAAAGGGTCCTAGTCTAGGTGACAGGCTGCAGTGGTTTGAATGAGAATCATTCACATATATTTGAATGTTTAGACCCTAGCAGTAGAACTGTTTTGGGAAGAATTAGGAGGTGTGGCCTTGTTGGAGGATGTGTGTCACCAGCAATGGGCTTTGAGGTTTCAAAAGCTTGCACCAGGCTCAGATTCTCTCTCAGCCTCCAATTTATAGAACTGCTCCAGCACCATGCCTGCCTGCCTGCTGTCATTCTCCCTGTCATGGTGATCGTGGATTCAACCTCTATAAGTGGAGACAAGCCCCTAATTAAATGTTTTCTTTTATAAGTTGCCTTTGATCATGATATCTTTTCATAGCAATAGAAAAGTAACTAAAACACAGAATTTCATGGATCTATTTCTTTAGTCTCTGTGATGGCTAATTTTTCTGTATGGGTATGATGGCTTAAATGATAAATGCCTCCATAGTCTAGGGCATTTAAATGCTTGGTCCCCAGTTGGTGGCCCTGGTTGAGGAGGCTTAGAAGGCAGGGCTTGCTGGAGGAAGCATGTCACCGGGTGGAGGGCGATAATGTCAAGACTTGTGCCATTTTTTAGTTTGTTCTCTACTTCCTGTTTCTGGTTCAAGATTTGACCCCCTCTCAGCTTCTAGCACCATTCACCATGTCTGCTGACTGCCACACTTCCCTGCCATGATGGCTATGGACTCTTATCCCTCTAGAACTGCAAGCCTAAAATAAACCCTTCTTTATAAGTTGCCTGTTCATGGCATTTTGTCACAGCATTCGAAAAGTAACTAACACCGTGAGTTTGACTTGACTTAGGAAGGCCAGGTAACTGTGGCGCATTGTTAAACTCAGTCTAAGGAAGCTTTGGGGATGACCCTACCTTCCTAAGAAAGAACAAACTCAAGAGCTGTAGGACACTTAGTGACCAGATATCTGTCAGTAGAACCCAGTCCCAAACTGTTACTTTCCACTCCACTATCCTGGATTGGCTTCAAATCCACATCTACCCAGAACCTCAGAACAAGACATCATTTGAAAATAGGGTCTTTGCAGATGTAATAAGTTTACTGAAGATGGAGTCTTAGAAGAATTGGGCAGCTAGACCTAAAGTCTAATATGTCTATTGTGTTTGTTAGAAGCAAAGATACCCAGAGATATTAAAGGAAGAGAGATCAGATGGTGATAAAGGCAGAAACTGAATGGCTTCATCCACACACACCAACAAACACTAAGCCTTGTTAACAGTCACCAGAAGCTAGAAAGAGGGAAGAAAAGATTCCTTGTAAGATGAATTGCTAAACGGTTTTATTAGTTAAAAAAAAAAAAACTTGGAGCCAGATATTGGGGTAAAAACTGAGAGATCAGGAAAGCAGAAAAAAGCCAGCCATGTTCTTACTGCTAGAAATCCTCAGCCAAAGAAAGACCTACTTCCTGTATACTCACGCCTATATGCCTTTCTGTCCCTGCCCTTTTACTTCCTCTCTCCACCCAGATACATCACTTCCTGTCTGTTTATACTGACCTCCAGACCTCCATGGTTAGTACTGAAATTAAAGGTGTGTGCCACCATGCTCTGTTCCCAGTGTGGCCTTGAACTCACAGAGATCCAAATGGATCTCTGTCTCCTGAATGCTAGGATTAAAGGCGTGTGCTACCATTGCCTGACCTCTATGTTTAATATAGTAGCTGGCTTTTTTCTCTGATTTTCAGATAAGCTTTATTGGGGTGCACAAATAAAATATCACCACAATTCTTCCCTGAAGCCTACAGGAGGCATGTGGCTTTGTCAACAGCTTGATTCAGACATCTGGTCTCCAGGCTGAAGATTTCTGTTGCATCAGCCACTGACTGTGTTTGTGGTACTTTGGCACAGCAGTCCTGGGAGATAGCACACCAGCTCTCTGAAACTTGGTCCTGTCTATGCCCTGACCAGTCCAACATGCCAACATGGACAGATTATCCAGAATCCTCAATGCAGGGGCTGCAGGGGAAATGACAGACCAAAACAGGACTGCTGACCCAGGCCTGTAATCCCAGCTACTTGGAGAGTGGAGTCAGGAGGACTACCAGTTCAAGGCCTGTCTGGGCTACAAGTGAGTTCCAGGACAACCTGGGTTGTGTCACGTGTTCACTTGCCACTTTTACTGGTGTATCAAATACATCCCTCCTTACCTCACATCACTTCCCCAAATCTGCAAATTCTACACATACTTCCATAAATGTTTGCCACATAAAAACCCAGGACCATCTCTAGGCATTCTTATTTACCAGTCCCAATTTAGAAACAAAATTAATTTACATAGTGTATTAAAGTGAGTGTCCCCTGAAGTCTGGAAAGCCAGTGTTAGACACTATCTCCACAGCTGAAGTTGCCTTCCAAGTCACAAATTTATGCTCTCTCTTTGGGGATGATAATCTCAGTTCCAGCAGCCTACTGTTAGCCATACCCTGAACATTTCCTTCCAAAAGATACCCAGATCCCTCTTCCCATTGCCCCCATGGAGCCAGTCAACTCCCAGCATAACTTCCAGGATCTCCTTTCAACCATGCTTTGTTCATTCCCAGGCACAAGTGAGCAGAGATAATTTATTATGTCCTGTTCTCTGTACAAATCCAGGCACACTCAGCACTCTGTAAATACTGAGTTGGGAGGAATGTGCCAAAGCATGAAGTTGTTTGACAGAGTGGAGAGCAAGGAATTACATGCTTCCAACCACAACACTGGTCTTACTTTACTGAAGACGTTCTAACAATGACAACACCTTTCCAACATGCTTTCACATATGTGTTCTCATTCATTCTCATGCTCAAAGTAGCTGAATAAATATATCCACAGCTAATATCTGAATGTGAGCCTTATTTCTCTCTGCCAGTTTATGAACATGAATACATAGCCTGGTATCTTTAAGTTGAATCTAAAAGATAATAATTCAAAGGCTATTGAAGACTCTAAATGTACGCAAAAGTGCATTCTAAGACAAAGGTCTCCTCTAGACCTAGTCCTTTCATCAAGACACTTATCAACAGTGACAACTTTCTCTTTGCTAGTTCTACTATGTGTGACTCTATTTCCCAATGGGAACCTTAGAATGGTGCCAACTAATCTTATTGATGTCTGTACTTGATCAGTCTCATCTATAGTGAAGGTGTGTGAGAATGATTTGTCGAATGGGAATATGAACTTTCAGCAGATATGATCATTTAGACCTTGCTTTATAGCCAGCACTCTTTTTGGTGAAAACCTTTAATGTGCATTTGGGTTTCCTTCCCTAATTGTGTTCTGAAATGCTGGTCAAAATGAAAGAATGTGCTTAAGGAAACCTAACATTCTTAGATTTTCACCCTGAAACCACCAACCAACTCTCTCTCTCTCTCTCTCTCTCTCTCTCTCTCTCTCTCTCTCTCTCTCTCTCTCTTTGTACACACATGTTTAGTTTGATTTCTATTGCTGCAGTAAAGACCACAACTATAAGCAACTTGTGGAGTAAAGGTTTGTTTGGCTTACATGTCCTGATCACAGTCTGTCACTGAGGGAAGCCAAGGCAGGACCTGAGACCGCAGCTGAAGCCGAGACCACGAAGGGGCACTGCTTCCTGACTTGCTCTTCTCAGCTCACTCAGCTTGTCTTTCCTTGCAACCCAGGACCACCTGTCCAGGGGTGACACTACCCACAAAAGGCTGAGTCTTCCCATATCAATCACCAACTAAGAAAGTGCCCACAAAGACTTCTCAACAGGCCATTCTAAGGGAGGCATCTTCTCCACCGAGGTTCCCTCTTCCCAGGTGACTCTAGAGTCTAAGTTGAAAACAAACAAACAAACAAACAACAACAAAAAACCCAAGCACAGCACGTATAAGGATAGAACAATCACAAGTTCTTTGTGGCTGAAATTGACCTGCAATGTGCTCTGTAGTTATAATCCGCATGTGACAAAGTGAAGCGTGAACTTTTGCTTTATGTTAGGGATTGCTGCTCTTCTCCTCCTTCCAAGAAGCTCCCTCAATTCATGCACAGTTCAACTCCTATCACACACTGTGATTTAGAAGTTGAGGCCTGCCTCCATCCCATAAAGCTGACCTGTCACTGTGGAATAACGGCCCCACAGGTGGGGGATGGGGAGAAATCAACTGAAGTAGAAGATGAGCAGATGAGCAGGACCATAGTTTGCAGGGCTCACTGCACAATCTGCCCATGCATGATGCATGCATGCATGCTAACTGGAAATCGGTCCTCTAGGGTGTGCAATGTTTCTCAGATAGTTTGGACTCGGCATATCGAAAAGATTCACTGGCAGCTCCTCACACCCCTTGCCTGTTGACCTTTTATGGGCTGAGCCCGCATGCCTGACTAACTGATTGGTTCCAGCTGCAGCTATATTTTCTACCTTCCTTGTTACTTAATTGATCCTGGCTGTGCCTGGTCCTGCAAGGAGCCCTTCCAGACCTTGCAACATGTGCTATATATCCTGTGTGGACTCCTGTGTCCTGACGAGGAACATAAAAAACCAGAGATGGCAGGAGACAAGGGGAGGGGAAAGCCGGACAGATCACTCTGAATGCAAATAACTTGGCTCTCTGTGGATTTCCTCAAGCACTGTCCGCTGCATCCCGGATTGACTGACTTTCTTCCCGCAGCCTGCTCATCTCTAGAGACTTAGATTTTTCCCTTTAAACTTTAAAAGCTGTAATCATGGACAGAGATTGAAAGACGAAAGGAAAGAACTCAAAACAACAAATGCTTCCTTCACTCATCCTTTGTTCTTTTCAGCCACATGTACTAAGTTCTTTCTAAATCCTTGGCACGGTCCTGGCCTCCAGGGAAGCAGGTGAACTCAGAGGCCCTGCCTTTGGTACAGCTCTCAGTCTTACAGAAAAGTGCAGACACAAAAGGAAAAAGTATTGTAGGCTTGTGATAGCCTAGCGCAGCATCTCTTGATGTAAGATCAGGGGCCTCAGATAATCCCAAGACCCTGTGAGAGGATCTGTGAGGCCCAAACTCATCTCACAGTAAAGCAAGCAGGTCATCTGCCTTTCTGCCTTCATTCTCCCCCATGTGCAAAGGGGAGTCTCTGGAGACGCTGTGCCCTGTGAATTCAGCACTGATGGAATGCAGAACCAGAGCGAACAACCCAGTCGTCCTCTACAAAGCCCAAACCAGATCTCACTCTTGCATTTTTAGTAATTCTTCACAAAATGTGTGTGTGTGTGTGTGTGTGTGTTTTAATCATTGATAGTCTTGCTTCTTTTAGATGAGTAAACAAGTATACAACGAATTCTCAGAACTGACTTCTAATGCAGTGGGTATGGACAGACATAACACACATAAGCAAAGAGCACACGAGCCTAACATCTTTGGGGAATCTCAATAACTTTGCAATGGCTTCAGACTGTCAAGAAGCAGCAAAACAAATAAATAAAATAGCACAGAAAGAACCTGCATCTCCTTTGCCCAGCTCCCCTTAATGGCACATCACAATAGTCCTTTGTCACAACCTGCAGTTTGGCACTAATTCAATACTATTAGCCATATATCTCATTTGTCTGGGCTTATACATACACAAATACATATATATGTCTCATATATACAAGCACACACAACACACATACACACACTACACAACACTACACACATGCTACACATTTTACACTACACATATCATACACTACACATTACACACACTATACACATATATATGTATGTATGTGTGTATATGTATGTGAAAAGGGTCACTCTACACAATCCAGGCTGGTTTCAGACCTGGAGCTCTGCTGTCTCAGCCTCCTGAATGCTTACAGGCATATGCAACTGTATTCAGCTCATTTATAGAATTTTCACATGGGTGTCTCTCTCTCTCTCTCTCTCTCTCTCTCTCTCTCTCTCTCTCTCTCTCTCTCTCTGTGTGTGTGTGTGTGTGTGTGTGTGTGTGTGTGTGTGTGTGTACATAAACAGTTCTACAAAGTCTTATCACATCTATAGATTCACGTAGTTGCTATTGGACCTGGATGCAGAACTATTCACACTGCATCACACTGAGCCTTGCTGTGTGTCCTTTATAGTTACACCCCACTCCCAGTTCTACTTCCTACGGACTGTGGATTTGTTCTGTATGAATGGAATGGATATACTCAAGTGGAACCACACAGAAGAAAGCACTCTGAGACAGCTTAGGTGTTAAGAATGCTTGGTGCTCCTCCAGATGACCAGAGCTTGTTTCTCAGCACCCACGTGGGGCAGCTCACCTATAACTCTAGCTCTAGGAGATCCTATGCCCTCTTCTGGCTTTGCAGGCATAGCATACAAGCCCGCCCCCACAGCACCCACACACACTTACACAGTTTTAAAAAATTCCAGTCCAGAAACTGTGTACATCGTGGTTTTTTTTTTTTTTTCATTTGCTAAGTAGTACTCAACTAAATGTAGGTACCAAATTGTCCATCACCAATTAAGGGACATTTGAACTGTTTTTAGTGTTTGATTGTTAGGGGTAATCTACTCTGAGTAATTTATTTATAGGTTTTCATGTACGCATAGTTTTTTCTTTTTCTAGGCTAAATGCCCAGAACATGTATTCAGTGGTTTATGTGATTCAGTGGGTTATGTGGGAGAGTATTTTTAGGTATTTAAGAAATAACTTGATATTTCCAGAGTGGTTGTAGTGTTTCTTTCCCATCCACACTGTGTAAGAGACCATTTGCTCCACATTCTCGTCAATACTTGTTACTGTCGGTATGTTTTAATTTGGCTAGTCTAGTGGGAGTGTGATGCTATCTCATTGAAACTGTGATTTCAATCCCTAAAAGCTAATCGCAGTGAGTTTCTTTTCATATGTTTATCCATATCTACCACTGAATAAGTGTTCTTACAAGGCCTTTACCCACATTTTATCAAATTGTTTATTAACTTACTATTTAGTTCAAAGTGTTCTTTCATATTCGGGATACAAGCATTTTGAAAGACATAATCGCCAATGTTTTTCTTCCAGTTGTAGGGCTTTTCAAAAACACTGTTTGTTGACTTTTTTAGTGAATCATGCCTTTGTCATCAAGCCCAAGAATTCTCTCCCTAGCCCTAGGTTGTGAAGATTTTCTTATAAATACTTTTTAAGCATGTGAAATGTTCTTTTAAAAAGTTTTAAAAACTAAAAGCCTACACATGTGTACCACGCTTTCAAAGTGAAATGTTCTTTAATAAAGTTTTAAAAACTCTAAGCCTAAGTGTGTGTACAACACTTTCAAAGTGTAGGAGTGGGACCTTGAATTAGAACTTGTTTGTGAAGAAGAAGAAAATGTGGCAAGAGAGGAGATGGAATGAGGCTTCCCAGCGAAGCAGAATCCCAAGTCAGCATGTAGTGCTCACGAGGGGGGAAGGGGCAAAGAATGGCTTCCCTCTTTCTTCCTCACCCTCTTCTCCCTCCCTTTCTCTCCTTCCCTTGGCGTAAGAAAGGATGGGACAAAGGCGTCTTAAATAGTTTGAGCAACGGAACAGAGGCCAACGGAGATGAAGATGTATGCTGCTGGGTTAGTAGCATCCGTGTCCCCCAGAGATGTGGAGGTGGGTGGAAGGAAAGGCAGGAGCAGAGATGGGAGATGGAGTAGGTGTGGTGGGAGGGAGAGGTCAGCTGTGAACAGGCCAGTGTGTTCTGTGGAAAGGCTATCCCATAACCCCCGTAGAATATGTTTCCATTGCAGGCTGAGCTTTACTGCAGTCAGTTAATTACGACAGCCGTTTTTTGTCAGATCAAAATGATTTTCCGGCACTAGCTGCAGAGTCACGATCTCACTGACTTCAAGCCATGAACGAAGAGTGGGCAGTAGGGTAAGGAGCAGAGTTCAGTTTCTATGAACCTGGCTCAACACAGCAAATGCTTCCCAGCTCCGCCTGAGGACCAGAGAGATTTTTCTCGGAATGTCATCCCGGCCAGCCTCCTTTTTAAGTAGTTATGGCCAGTGGCATTTGGATGTTGACTCAGTCAAGCAGCACACACAGACATCCACACCAGCTTCCCTGTTCTCTCTCTCCTCTGTCTTGATGCATTTCAGTCAGATGACCCCGGTTGTCGAAAGACTGGGACAAAGTGGGCCTCCAGCTCCACTAAGGAGAACAGCTGCCCACATGAGGAATACCTGTTTGGGAATTTATGTAATCCATCACCAAGTTTCTAAAAAGCCCCTCACAGGAGGAAATTTGTTACAATGGCTAGCACGGTGGTGCTAACCCTCCTTGAGGAAAGCGCTGCCACTGTGTGTCTCTTCTGCTCTGCCCCCTGGAGCTGTCCTCACAGGCAAACACCACCATTTGGTTTGCTGTTTATTTTGTAATGACCGTTCATTCAGTATCATGATCAAACTATCACATTTAGGAAGTAACCAAGTAGAGATAAAAAAAAAAAAAAAGAAAGAAAGAAAACTACACTAAGCCCCCTTTTCTGGAGGAAAATCCTTTACACTCTACCCACAGAGAAGAAACTAAACCAACTGGTTAGACAAGGAGTCCCTATTGCCTAAAACACATCTTTGCAGCAACTAGGTCCTGGACTGTGACTGGCTAAGCTCACAAGTCAGTTTCCATCACTATTCCTGATATGGGGAACTGTTCTCCATAACAGAGCCTGAGGCATCCTTTTCCTCAGCATTGTGATAACTAGGGTCACTGGACTGAAATGCTTCTAGTTGGAGGAGAAAGGAGAGCAGAGGATCTGTGAGGATGTCTGTGCCGCCTGATGAACTTTCATGAAGGTGCCCCTGGCCATACCTACTTGAGTGGTAGGGATGGCATTCTGAGGAAAATCACACTGGTCTTTAGGGGCAGCTGTGAAGTGCTTGCTATATTGAGCTTGGTGCACAGAAAGCAAACACATTGTTCATTTCATGTCCAAGTACCCAAACTTTATTGATGGCATAAAGTCAACAGGATTTTGGCTCTGTAGCTAGTCTTGGGAAATCTTCATGATCTGACAAAACCTTTGTCATAATTACCTTCTCTCAATCAGCTATAGTCGAGACTGGGAAGTATTCTGAGAGTTTTGCCATTTCTTTTGATGGCTCCTGCTCTCCTGTGTGCTACTTTTGCTTTCTGGCAGTATTAAAGCATCCTACCTGGCTAGAGACGGTTCAGTACATCAGAGTGTTGGTTGTGCAGGCATGGTGTCATATGTTTGGATGCCCAACACTCATGTGAAAGCTGGGTGTGGTCACATGGGCACCTGTAACCCTCATTCTGTGAGGGACAGAGTTGGAGAATCACTGGAGCTTGGCCACAGTGACCTCACTCCAGGTGCAGTGAGAGACCCTGTCTTGGAGGTCAAATATAACCAAGAAAGAGCCCTGATGTCAGCAGCAGTGCTCCACATACACGTAAATACACCCTCCTCCCATGCAAACAACCTCCTGTCCCTGCTGTAGCTATGCTACTACGAAAACCACCATAGACATCTTAATTTCATAGTTTGGCAAAGGACTATGGTAGGGGAGACTAGTTTCTTCTTTCTTCAGTTTCTTCCTTTCACAGGTCCAGTGTTTGAAAATTGGTTGGTGTCATTGCCAAAATCATCATAGCTTCTACCACCTCCAAAAACATTCCCTTCATTGTTGAATCCATTGGAGCCATGTCCACAGCCACCGAACTCACCATCACCACAGCTGCCATCAAGGCCACTATGGACATGAAAGGTTGCTACCTCCACCAAAGCCATTTCCAAGAACTACTTGAAATTCCAGCTAGATAAGCCACAAGCATCTGCTTCTACTGGTTCCTCAAGTCACAGAAAGGTTATCTGTAGGGACTGAGAGTCACCAGGCTTGTGCAGAAAGGGTCTTTACCCTCCAAGCCATTTCACCAGCCTCCTAACAATTACTTCTTAAGCCCCCTACAAACAGAGACATTCAGCAACTTTTCCAACGTAACAGAGCTAGCAGGAAACTGAAGGGGACTGGAATCCAGCCCAGAGTGTCTCAGGATGCTGTGCTCTTCCTATTTTCTTGATCACCTTTCACCAGCCAATCTAATTCCTTAACCATCATTGCTTATTGCTGTCCTTTCGTTTGACATCTACAAATACCCCACTTACATTTAACTAAAACGGTTGGTGTCACCATTCGATAAGAGATAGTTCATTACAAGAAATGCTCAATTCTCACACTTTTCAACACAGGGTGGGGGTTTATATCGATCCTTTAAGCAGAATATATACCAATCAGGTCTGAAGGTACCTGAGCACTGGAATATTGTACTCACAGAGACTTCTGTTTAGAAAACTCAAGTTTTGGGACTTGATCAAAGGATGACAAACATAGCATTATCCATCACAAGATAAAATCAACTTCATCCACTCATTCTTTGAATTATCTCCTGGCACTTTGTTGGTCAGCCTGCTACTGTGATTTCCTATAGGAAGAAAAAGATTGACATGAATCTTTTCATGAATGATCTCCTGTCAAAGAGCTTCTGTTCAGAGAGACACAAACAGTGATATTGTGTCCTGAAGTCACAGGCAACAGACAAGCACTTTGGGGGCAGTTTGAAGAGAGCTGTGGTTACAAGCTTGTCTTCCATCTTATGCTACATTATCTTTGGGAGAGTGAGATAAGTCAGCCAGTAAAGGCACCTGTGGCCAACCAAGCCTGATGACCTGAGTTCAATCCCCAGGACCCAGTGATGGAAGGTGAGAACAAACATTCAAACGCTGTCCTCTGACCTTTTTACTGTATGCTCACATAGAGAGAGACACACACACTAAAATACAATTTAAAAACATCTACCTTCTTAGATTCTCACATTAGAAGTAGTCTTCTGAAAATCTCTGGGCTGCTTATTGGATCCACAGAACAGTTCATGGGACGCTAGATGAGTTTTTTTGAGTGACAGATGGGTTCAGGGGAGGGAACCTTGAAAGGAGATAATGTCAGTGGAAAAATAAAGAGCAAGAAGGGCAGTGCGTGCAGAGCACTTTCAGAGGCCCGTCATTTGAAGCCCCACCCAGCCGCCATGTTTCTTTGTGTAGCTTGTAGACAAGGATCCATCAGAAACCCACTGGACAATGGGTCCAGACTTCAGACTGACGGCCTTCTCACACCAGTGCCTAGTCTTCTCACAAAAGCCACCTTGTCTTTGTGTGCATGCAGTCTCAGCACTGCATTTAAAAGCTACCTTTAGAAAATAGGCAGAAATACCTTTTCCTTTTTCTTCTGCGGCTCTTGGTCTCAATGCATGTGTCACAGGCTACATCTCACTCATGCCCCGTCTCTGAAGCAATTCTGGGAAAATTAACCTCACGTGATAAACAGTGCAACCTTTAGTTTCCCAATAGCCATTAAATAAATGAGGATTTTATAAAAACCATGTTTCTGTAGGCCCCAGCTGTGTAAAGCATTTCTATAGCAAGACAACAAAACCCTGCTTTTATAGGCTCCTAAGGAAGAAAACAGCTGTAGCAGGAAGAGTTATTTCTTCTTAGAAATATACAATAAAATGTGATCTAAAAGAATGCAAAAAATGAGGCATATAAATTCTCTTTTACATGTTTAGTTCAAGGGCCATATGAGAAACTTCTGGAAAGTGTTGTCACCCCTGGATTCTTGTGTTGCCATGGAACCCAGTTCTTCTTCCTTACAGGCTTCACCTGAAAGATCACCAAGGCAACTATGATAGGAAAAAGAATCATCTTCAGGACATGACAATTTCCACACGCTAGTACGAGGCAGCCCTAAACAGCCAAGTCAGCATCAAGCCAGCTGCTTCCGTAGACTTGTCCTACATACTCATTTATTGGAGCTGGGGCTAAACTTCTGGGGACTCCAGGAGATGTTTACTCTAAAGCTCCTCCTGAGCTTCCTTGGAATGCTTCAAATTAAAAGAATTGACACAAGTTGGGGGGGCTTAGCCTAATTTACCTGTCCTTTTTTGTCTATTAACTAAATTTTTAAAAATTTATTTATTCTTCACCCCTCTCTTCCCATCCCCTCCCACCACCGCCACTCTGTCCCCCTCATTCCACTCCTCTGTCTCTGTCTAAATTTTCCACTGACTGTTTCATACTCATAAACAAAGCGTTCTTATTGCTCTCACCGGACCCTCTCTATCTCCTTCTCTGCCCACTCATGCTCTCCCTTAGCAATCTGTCCCCCACATTCGTATTTGTGTCCCTCTGAGTCTGACCAAGGCCATCTGTGTGACTGTCCGTTGGTGCCTGGTGGGTTCACCAGTGGACACACAACTGGAGACAAGCACACTCCGTCTCCCAGAGCCTATAAGCATCTAATAGCTCAGAAGTAAGGGGTGGTGGGGTCCTGATCCCCAATTCCATGCATGACTGACCACTGAAACCTGACTTGTGCAGATCCAGTGCAAATTACTGCGGCTGCTGTGAGGTCAGGATTCTGTTGGTTATGTCACGTCAAGAGCCTAGGTTTGACTGTCCTTCTCCCCGTCTTTTGGATCTTGTATTCTTTCTATCCTCATTCCACAATGTTCTCTGAACCCTACAGGTAATGGCAGAAATAACTTGTTGAGGGCTGAGTGTTCACTCATCACTTATTCTCAGCATTTTCGGCAGCCATCAGCCTCTGCATTACTACTGTTCACTGAAAACGGAGACTTCTCTGACTAGAGTCCCTTTTGTTATGCTAGCCATGTAGAGTGAAGCAACAGAGCAGGGCGGGTTCTAGTTCAATGTAATCACCAGATTCTAGAACATAACTCTGTGTGTAAATCCTTCTTGTCACTTCTGCTCGTTAGCTGCCTCTAAGAGTTCCAAAAGTCTTCCTTCTGACTCTATTCTTACTTCGTGGACCCGGAAAATTCTTCCTTCCATCTGGTACACATGTTCATCCAATCAACTATACTGCATATCGCATGCCCTTTCCCCACACTTATCTTCTGAAGTTCTCACATCAGACTCCAGATACCTTGACCCACGGTGGTCCCAATCCAATGTCCTTATGTCTTGCAGTCTTTGGTCTATACATTACAATATAGTTTAGATGTGCTGAGAGCACATAAGCTGATAACGGTGTTGACAAAATTGGGAAGACATTAATTGTGCAGGTTGACACAACCAATTGACAGTAGAGCCAGGAGACTGTACACCTTAAAAGATCGACACACTAGCAAGGGACAGTGTAGGCGTGGCATATGTCGCTTCCCCTGGTTGTAATGCCTCTTTCCAACCTTTCTTGTGTGGACTCCACTTCAGAATTTAGCCAGCACCCAGTAGTAGTTTCCTTTTGCATCACTGTTACAAAAGTACTTGGCAGATGGAACTAATGGGAGGGTTGACTTTGGCTCATGACTTCGGAGAACTGTTTGGTCCCAGCATATGGGTCAATAACATGGTGGCAGGAGAATGTAGCAGATGAATGCCGTTACCTTTATGGCTGACCAGGAAGTGGCCAGGGATCATGTGGCTAGACAAATATGCCCCAAGTGATTCTCTTCTTTTAGATAGACGCATTACATTTCCACAACCTCCTATAATAACAGCAGAACCTAGGGACCAAGCATTCCCCAAGAGCCTCTGCATATTAGTATTACATATTCAAACTCTACCAGAACCGTCATTTTTCTTTTGTTCTTAAACATATGCAGAAGTATAAATAACAAAAATGAATCCCCACCTATTACTTCAGCTAACTTCAACACCACCATCTCATGTTCAAGTATTTTTTCCTCTTGGAAAAGAAGCCACACAAGGAGTTCATACTTTACCCAAAGGACCATGGGGAGTTGCTGGCATGTGTCAAAACATAAAAATGGCAATCATATCTATTGTTGAGGTCAAGTTTCCCTGATCTTTGAGTGGAAGATAGATGAGAAAGGAGCAAGACTAACTTCAAGGGTACCAAGAAGGTGATACAAGATAGGAGATGGAATCATCTAGTGCAAAAGTGAAAGCAAGTAATTCTCACTTTACCATAGTGCAAGCAGAGTTCATGCAGAAAAGAATGCTGTTTATGATGTATTAGGAATTAAACTTGACCCTCCATTCACCATGCTCCACTAACCTCCAGATGGAAGGATCTCACAGATGTGTATTGTTATTTTAATGAACAGTATTTATACACACACACACACACACACACACACACACACACACACACACACACACACCCAAGCAAATCTACATGGTTCTTTAAGAGTCATTACCATAAGTGCTCACACTTCCAGCATTAACCACCAATGAATGTTTCTCTCAGCTACTTTGCTTTCTCATTGAGGCTGTTCAAATGTCAGTGGTTTTAGCACCAAGAGTAACCTTTACAAGTTTGCACCAGAGTTTCCCCAACAAAGTCTGTGATGACTCTCTGTTCCAGTGGTCAATGGGAATATTTAACGCACAGAACAGAGTTCGAGCTTCCATGTAAAACTACCTCCGAGACACCCGCCATGTCTGAGGGCTTGCAGTTAGCCAGTGAGGCTTGCTCACACTCAAATGTCAAGCAAGGAACAGTCACTCACATCCTGGCTTGCTGATCAGAATAGTTAGAGAAAGTGTACTTAAGGGCAAGTGTTCTTGCAGATCAAGACTGAAGAAAATGAAGAATCTGATTCCACACAGTTTCTATTCTGACCAGAGAGAAAGGCCATCAACAAATAATGCATGAAATTGTGGTTAGCACTGTAGAAAACATTAATCATGAAGAGAGGCACAAGAATGGATGGAATCCATATGCCTGAGGAATCCCAGAGAATGAGGAGATCCTATTTTATGTGAGTGATGAGGAAAGAGCCTCAGTCACTTTTTTTACTCAGAAATACTGAAGAAACTGCTCTAAATGGTGACAGGATAGAGATGGTCATTATCTGTAGAGTCCGCAGCTGTGATTTTGCCTGTAGGTAAAACTCATTTCTAACCACCATGTTCTGATTTCCTTTCTGTTGCAGTGATAAAACACTCGGACCGACAGCAACTTAGGGGAAGAAAGGACTCATTTGGCTTACCCTTCTAGGTCACAGTCATCACCGAGGGCTTAAAAAAAAGAATGAACCTGAAGCTTCAGGTTCTGGGATGTGGCTCGATGCTTCCTCACCCGGGTTCCTGCTCAGTTGTCTTAGTCAGCCTCAAACCACCTGCCCAGGCAATGGCGCTGAGTGCCGTGGCTTGGGTCTTCATACATCAATTGATAATCGAGACAATCGCCCCACATACATTGACCACACACTAATCTGATCTTATCCCTCAGCTGAGACTCCCTTCTTAGGTGAGTCTAGGCTGAATCAAATTGCCAAATCCATTCTCGTGGCACGTCCATGGTCACTTAAGGACTTGTGCAGAGTACAGGTGTGCACATTCCCAGTCAGGGTCCAGTGAAGGGATGCTCTGCCTTGCTGCCTCTGCTCTTGTATCATGAGCAAATGTCTTTTTCAGTCTATTTATCACAATTAGTTTCAATTAATTTTTTCTCTTGTTAGAGATGTGCTTTTCAAAATGGAACCTAAGTACATTGCCTATGGGCTGGCTAGTATAGATACTATGATGAACCTTACAGAGAAACTGCATGCGTTATACTATCATGTCAATAACCAACAGTATGTCTTTAAAGGATGTTTCAAGGGGAGTGGAGAGATGGCTCAGTAGTTAAGAACACTTGCTGCTCTTGCAGAAGACCTAGGAGGTTCCATCCCCAACACCCACATGCTGCTTCACAGCCATCCTTAACCAGTTCAAGGGGGCTTTTGACTTCTGTGGGTTCCCGCATGCACACAGTGAACATACCTATGCTTAAACACACGTACATAAAATAAAATAAATAATTGTTTAAAGCTGTGTCTTTAAACAAAACTACACACACAAAAAAAATTACAAATAAGTGAGTTAACGCAAGGGAAACCTGATCCCACGTTTTGCCTAGAAGGAATGGTTCCATAGACCTTATTTCTGTTTCTGAAGTGACTTCATAAACCACACTGCAGACAATGATGATGACCATTTACATTGTCTCTGTTCTCTTTCTATGCTGAAAGGAAGCTTTCGTGTTTTTGAAAATCCCTACACTTTTAAGTTAAGCAGATCCAGATCTTAATCTGAGTTCTGCTGTTTATATCCATGTAATTTGGGGCCAGGTTGTTAATTTTATAATCTGTAAAATAGATATAATGGCACCACCTTGCGGAGTCATTGTAGAGGATAATTGCAATAACACATGGACACATAGTAGGTAACACTTAAATTGAAATCACTTAAAATATCTCAATTTTCTCTTTGGTTATATCTTGTTATTGGAAATTGTATAATGGAAAATAATAACTTGCATATATTTTTAAAAACAATCAATTTTAATTAGAAAATACTTCATGCCTGCACTGCAGAAATCAAAAAGAACACTTCTACCTTTGTAGCTTTGCCTGTGAAAAGTAACAGTTGTGACCCACTGTATATGTTTCTAGAAGATTTATATGTAAGCCTAAGTGTCATGTATGTAAATGCTTCCAGGGAGGAGTTTTATTTTAACTTTACATATTTAACTTTGCATCTTGCATTGGTTACTTTTTTCATTGTTATAACAAAACACTTGGCTGCAACCATCTGAGAGAAGAAGGATTGATTTTTGACTCATGGTTTCTGAGGGCTCAACCCATGGTTTCTTGGCCCCATATGCATAGGCAGAACACAAAGGGAATATGTTGGGGAAGATAACTGTTCACTTCATGGCAGCAGGAAGCAAACTGTAAAACATGAAAGGACCAAAGACAAGATACCCCCAAACATTCACCCCCAGATACCTAATTTCTATAGCTAAGCCTCATTTTCTAAAGTTTCTAGAACCTCTCAACCAGCTGGAGACCAGGTATTTAATGTATGAGCTGTGTGGGGACAGTTCACTTTCAGAGCATCAAATTTTAAAATCAATGCCCAGAGCAATTCTAGGTCAGAATTTGGTTTGAGCTGTGTCTTACAGTTGCTGGATACAGCAGCAGTACTTGGCCACTGGATGCAAATCTGTCAGCTGTGAAGATAAGTGACATCATGAAATCCACAGGTAGAACTAGAAAATATTATCCTGAGTGAGGTAACCTAGGCCCAGAAAGCCAAATATCATATGTTCTCTCATATTTGTGGATTGTGGCTCTGGCTCTTTGGATTTGAGTTTATAAGCTGAAGTCACAGAAGTCAGGAAAGTAGATAACGACTGTGAGGTTGGGAGGAAAAGGAGCTCTAGAGAAATGGATAGGAGGATACAAGTGCTCTGAAAGGGAGGTGAGGCCATTATTAGGGAAAGGGGATAGAGGTAAGACAAGGGGGGCTGGAGAGAAGAGAGACAACACCAAGGTTGTTTGAACTAGATAAATTGGAAACATATTATTCTATAAGCTGAGAGAGAGAGAGAGAGAGAGAGAGAGAGAGAGAGAGAGAGAGAGAGAGAGAGAGAGAAACCGGTGCCAAGGATAGGAAAACTCCCTTCAAACTGTTGTGTGTGTGTGGGGGGGGGGGGGGGTTCCAGGGGATTCCTCAAATAAAATAGGCTATTTACATTGCCCTTGGTTACCGCCCATAATATGAAGGTAAGACCTACTGCTGAATTGTAAACACGGGATTTGGAGAAATCAAGCTGGAATTGACCTGGAAGCCTTCTCTTTGAGGACTAACTCCAACAGCACCAGAAGGAGCTATGCAAGTTGCCAAGGGAGAAAAGCAATCAGTAGTCCTACCCAGACGTAAAGCCTACGAATCACAATGGCCCACCCAGCAAGGTATTTCAAAAGGCACAATAGTAGCACTTTCATATTGGGGGCAACCTACAGCTGTTTAATTATTAAGGCCCATTTCAAATAGGGGGAAAACCAGTGGACTAAGATAATTGAGGCTATGGATTGTCTTCTAGACATGACAGGGATGCTGCACTCATGAAATTTCAACAATATGGTTGCCTAAACAAGACCTGCATAATGACCACACCAGTCAATGTGCCAATTTGGATGGAGGAAATTTCCCAAGTCCTTAATTTCCCTTAGATCAGTGGTTCTCAACCTTCCCAATGCTGCAACCCTTTAATACAGTTCCTCATGCTGTGGTGACCCCCAGCCATAAAATTATTTTTGTTGCTACTCCGTAACTGTAATTTTGCTACTGTAATATAATACTTAATGTAAATATCTGTGTTTTCTGATGGTTTAGGGACTCTTGTGAAAAGATCATTTGACTCCCAAAAGGGTTGTGACACACAGGCTGAGAACCACTGCTTTAGATGAATAGCTATGGGAAATTAATGGCTGCAGAGAAAGGTGGGGGAGGGAGAATCAGTTTTTCCCCCCAGGAACAGTAAGATAGGCTATCCAATCTCAAATTGTCAGCACCAAGCACATGTACATACAAGCAACATTAAGTGTACTCAGTAGGTTGTGTGTGTGTGTGTGTGTGTGTGTGTGTGTGTGTGTGTGTGTGTGTGTGTAATTATAAAAGAAGAGTTGATGAATTAGGGAGTTGGGTGTAGAAAGAGTTGAAAGGTGTAGAGGAAGAGTAGAAACAATGTAAATAGAGTACTCCTAGATGAATTTCTCAGCATAATAAGTACATAAATTTTAAAAAGAAAGGTTAAGGATTGGTTGGTGAATTTTTGTTGTTGTTGTTGTTGAGATAACTGAAAAGGTTACTAGGAAACAATGACATCAGCAGCACTTTCTCCTTCTACTATCTCTCTGTGTTTCCGGAAACTCATATGTGAGTTGTTCCAGATGCTGGGGCCAAGCAAGAGGTTTGGAAGGACAGAAGCAGTACACTCCTCTTGGGGAGGAAACAATGCCCTTTGTTAGGGAGATGTAGTGGTTTATTCCTTATTGCATTTCTCCTCTGTAGTTCCATAGTGTGGTGCCAGGACCTGTGAGTATCTGAGCAGTGGACCCTAGGAGCTGATACAGCCCTGGTACTGTCCCCAAGGCACATTAGGGAGGAAAGAACCTGCTGAGTTTGGAAAGTGAGCTACACAGTAGAGAAACCACGATCATCAAGTAAAGAAGAATGAAAATGAAATTTCCAGCCTCCCTGATATTAAAGGAAATAATGTGCCACTTCTTATCTCCAAATACTGTTGCTAAATTAAATCCCTGCCTGCTTTACTGGGAACTGAAGGTTGAATAATAAAAGTTAATTGAGTGAGGCTTGAGGGGACAGAGCCACCCTCCCCAGTTAGTTACATACTGCAGAGTGTGAGGGGCTCATGCCTGTAATCCCTGTAGTTGGGAGGTGATACAGGAGGATTGACACAGGCTAGCTTGGGCTACAAAGTAAAGTTCCAGATCAGGCTGGACTGCCAAGTAAACCTTATTTCATATAAACAAATGAACAAACAAACAAAAGACATGTGGAAGTCCAGGGATGCAGAGAGCACAATACACAAAGGACAGGGGAGTCTCAGAGACTGCAAAGGGAAGTGACAGTGTTCGCTATGGCTGTCCCTTATCACAGACCATGTTCAAGAGTGTGCTCTTCATTGTAACAACTCAAAATGACTCCAGTGTGAGTTCAGGGTAGGTTGATCAAGAAAGAAAAGGTGTGAAATGATGGGCACATTTTACATAAATTTCTTTGGCACAATTGTAGAGAAATTCCTGGAGAAGACTAAGTAGGGGTCTCTGAGAAGCACATTACAACTGCCTACGAGGAGGTACTGGTACCTTCAACTAGAAATGGAACAATTCATGGGATGGAATTGAAATGAAGACTCTGGCCAGACCTGAGGGCATCTCTACTATCTACGATGAGATAACACAGATGGCATGGCCCTGTGGCCCTCCTTGAGGGGCTCTGTTTCCTGAGATAAGGATCCCTGTGATGACCAGGGGACATGAGAGAAATAGGGAATTTCACTCTGACAGTATGAAAAATGAGGCGCTGTTGAGACAAGAGGCGGATGTGTGATGCAAGAAAGAAGAATCTGTGAGTTGCACAGAAGTGAGCAAAGGTTTCTCTATTCAGAGTTTAAATTCCTCTTACATCCTTTGCTTTTATAGATGATGCTGATGATGGTGAAAGTGGTGGCTATGACATTAGGTACTGTTGACCAATGATTACTTTGTTCTAGGCACATGGATACTCTATTTTGTTTAATTATTATGATAACACTGTAGGTTTGCTTGCTATTCTACTTTATGGTTGAGAGATTGAGGCCTAGGAGCACATAGCCAATCAGTCTCAGAGGCATAAACCACATATAGATGATTTGTTCATAAAATGGGAACACTGATCATATTTAAATTACAGGGTTATTGTGATGGTCAGATTTGCAACAACAGTAAGTGACATTTGTGAAGCATCTATTATACACTAGGCATCGTTTCACTGTTTGTTTTTTATTTGTTCTTTGGTGATGCTAGGAGTCAAACCCAGAAACTTGTGTATGTTAGGTAAATGCTCTACCACTATGTTACAGGCCCAGCCTTAGACACCATTTTAAAGGTTGTTTCACTTAATTCTTGCAACAAGATTATGTGATAATGTTATTACTACCCCCATTTTAGAGATGATAAAACAAAGGTGTAGAGAATGTAAATAATATCCTACATCTGTGAGTTAAAGGTAACAGTAGATCCTGAGATGTCAAGATCCAGAGCCCATGGTCTTATCTATTCCATGAAACCAATTATTTCATGTTGTGGAATATTGTTTTAAGACATGTTACATTTGTTTATGCTGTGGAATATTTGTTTAATGATGTAAAGATGTGTTGCATCCTTTTATGCTGCATTTGTTTAGTTCTGAGAAGCTGTGTTACTTTGCCTGTCTAAAACACCTGATTTGTCTAATAAAGAGCGGAATGGCCAATAGCAAGGCAAGAGAAAGGATAGACGAGGCTGGCAGGCAGAGAGAATAAATAGATTGAGAAACAGAGAGAAAAAAGATTGAAGGAATGAGAAAAGAAGGAGGCAGACATCAGGGGCTAGTCACCCAGCTACACAGCAAGGAGTCAGAAATAATGAATGGTATACAGAAGTAGAGAAAGGTAAAAGCCCAGAGGCAAAAGACAGATGGGATAAGTTAAGTTAAGAAAAGCTGGCTAGAAATAAGCCAAGTTAAGGCCAGGCATTCGTAAGAAAGATTAAGCTTCCATGTGTATTTGTTTGGGATCTGGGTGGCAGGTCCCTCAAAAGAGAAAAAAAAAAGCAACCAACAATAATTTCAGATTTGTAAAGTGACTAAGACAATTATTGATACATGGTAGCCATTCACAATATAATCCAAGAAATTAAAAAGAAAAAGTCTCAGGACTTAACCAAGGACATTGACCCTCATTCATATTACAGGGTCAGAGCTAATGTGGAAGACCTATCATTAGGTGTGTGCTTACAGTGTTTGTTAAATGAGTTAACAAGTGGATGAGTCCTCAGTAAGAGTAGGAAACTGGTCAGAATGAGAGCCAAGCTGCCAGCATCTCTCACATGTTCTGTCATTTTCTGTCTTGGTCTCTGTTCACTCATTGCAAAAGTGTTGGGTGAACCAGTAAAGATGCTAGTGAGGGCTGGGATATGGCTCAGAGTGCAGAGCACTTGCCTAGCATGCAGGGAGCTCTGGGTTTGATCCTCAGCAAAGCTCACACTGGGTGTGGGATTCATATGCATAATCCCAAATATTAGAAGGTGGAATCAGGAGGATCAGGAGTCCATGGTCATTTCTTGATACTACATAGTGGTTTCAAGACCACCCTGGGTGCATGAGACTCTATCTAAAAACAAAACAAGATGTCTAATGGTATGCAGCTGCATTCTGCTCCTTGACATTACTAATCCTTCATCACAGTCACCTTGCACTATCTGCTCTTGGAAATCACCAGTGATACTACTAAAGATACAACCTGTTAGCTAATCCTGAACTCCTGGACCCTTGAAGACCCTTACAGCTCTGTTGTGGGATAATCTTTTTGTACACTGTGAAGATATGTCACTATGATTGGTTTAATAAAGAGCTGAATGGCCAATAGCTAGGCAGGAGAAGATAGACAGGATTTCTGGGGAGAGAGAGGAAGAGGAGGAGGAATCTAGGCAGTGTGGATTTCACCAGCAGCCTCGGAGCAAGTCCGATGTGCAGTACTGAGGAAAGGTAAAAGCCACATGGCAGAACATAGATTAATAGAAGCAAGTTAATTTGAGTTATAAGAGCTAGTTGGGGACAACCCTAAACTAAAGGTCAAGCTCTCATAACTAATAAGAAGTCTCCAAGTTGCTATTTGAGAAAGCTTGCTACACAGCTCTGCCATTTCTTTATCTGGAAAAAAGTCCTGATGTCTTAAGATCTGCATGAGTCTGTTGCCTCCAACGTCTTCACTCAACTCCAAGTCTAGACCCTTGGCCTAGTGGACCGATGTTCTCTTCAGGCTACAAGGCGAGAATAGGAAACACATGAGGAAGGGAGTCCAACTTGTTCAGGCATTTGACATTGATACTGCTGTGGTGACTGGAGGCCGTGTGCAGCTGTCAGCAACATCCTTAATGAGAGGCCTTCCTACATTCCCTTACATTCCTCAAGTTCTCAGGAGTAATCGGCCCTTTCTGTTGTTCTTGTCAGCATTCTGCTCTCCTTAAGTTTGCTTCCTGTCAGTTTGTCCACAGCTGCTATCAACCTGGACCAAAGAAACCAAAAGTGCGGGACTCTTGCCGACTCCCTCAACCTCTGCAACCCCGCTAGGGTGTCTAAACTTTCCTTCTTCCTTGTCTTCTCTGGACAGCTGTGCACTAGGACTGTAGGAAGCACTTTGACTGGACATACATTTTAAATGGCTCTGAGGCTGCTCTCCACCATCTGCTCTTAAGTATTTCCCACAACAACAACAACAAAAAATGCCTTTGAGCATCACTTCATATCCTCCTCCCACATCCCTCTCAACACTGAATCAAGACCTATCACCAACTCTAACTGAACTAAGAAGAAGAGTATTTATAGTACAATCATGTGGGTACAGACACTGATCCAACAAAGTGGGCACTGCCAAAGTCCACCAGCCACCACCTCCTCACACTGGGCCGGCCATATGATAGGGACCTAACAAGGCAGCCTGGGTCAGGACTCTGAGATCCCAGTTGTTCACCTGTTTACTGGAACTGCTCCTGAACCAGGACCATCACCATTCCAGTCCCAGGTTTCTTTATTTGGTAAATGTCTTCATTGGGGGCCATTTCCTCATCAGCTACAGGGGCAACATCCAGTATGATCTGAAGAGAGGAAGCAATTGGCAAAGATCCAACAGGAAATAAACAATGACTTTGGGGCCCTTATATTGAGGAAAGGAATACTGTGGCTTACCAAGTTCCTCAGGTTTGGATCTCCTGGGACTCTATTGGTTAAGAACTGGGGATGAAATCTGGTGTATGAGTGGGAGACACATGTTGTTTCTGGGTCCTTTCAGATGGGCCAAAGAAGATGTGACATTCGAGATAATACAGTGAAGCCCCTTCAGATCCCTCCTATCTTCCCTCTTACAATGTGTCAGCTCACTTCTTCGAAGCCCATAGGAGAATAGTGACCTTTCATCTCACTAGGAGTAATGTCTACCCTATCAGCTTTGTCCTGCTTGCTTTATTAGCTTGGAGCAAGACAGATTCCAACTTAAGAAGTGAAGCTTATACAGAAATGTGATTCTTGGAGTGTCAATGTAGAATTCTGCCTGTCACAATCACCCATGTCAGTCGGTAAGAATCCCTACTCCTTAGCAGCCAGCCTCACCCAGGACAAAGAAACTATAGGCACTACCTGGCCTCAGTGGCCTCCAATCAATAAATCTGGAAATAGTCTTATATATAGTGTGTGGATTTTTATGGTTATAATGGTCATCATGATGGAAATATCTGTGATAAGTTTTGCAATTTATAGTGGTCTTCATTCTGGCCTCTTGTTTGATCCTTATGGGAGCCAAAAGGGGAATGTCTTTATCCTTTTTGTTTAATGTGAGGAAACCTGTAGCTAGAGTTTTCCTGCCTGGACCACAGTCAGGACAAATCTCTCTTACCCGCCAGTCCCACAGCCGCTCAGACCCAACCAAGTAAACAAAGAGACTTATATTGCTTACAAACTGTATGGCCGTGGCAGACTTCTTGCTAACTGTTCTTACAGCTTAAATTAATCCATTTCTATAAATCTATACCTTGCCACGTGACTTGTGGCTTACCGGCATCTTCACATGCTGTTTCTCATCGTGGAGGCTGGCAGTGTCTCTCTGACTCAGCCTTCCACTTCCCAGCTTTATTCTCCTCCTTGTCCTGCCTATACTTCCTGCCTGGCCACTGGCCAATCAGTGATTTATTTATTGACCAATCAGAGCAACACATTTGCCATACGGAACATCCCACAGCAGAAACCAGATCTCAGGAAAGCTTATTAATGGCACAGTGGAGAAAGTGCAGCTCTAAGATCAGACTTGAGGTTCTTGTCTTTAGTACTGTGTATGTGAAGATACAACAAATGTGTGTTTTCATGGCAAGGCCAGTAACTATGCATGAGATAGAAACTCAGAGCTGTAGGAGCAGTACAGTAGTAAAGGATTTTGCAGAGAGTCTGGTCCAGCCCAGGAGGACTTCATAGAAAACACAGGACATGGGTTAGAGCCCTAAGAACAAGATCCATTAGCCTGGTGAGTTGGTACGAATATGAGAGATCATGTGAAAAAACTGTGATGAATAAAATGGGAACCTGGGTATCTGTGAGTTACTGGGCATGGGAGACAGATGCCCAGAAAGAGAAATATGTCTCCTGAACAGAAATGGAGACTCCATTTGGGATTTTAGAAGCCTCCTGACGGATGTCAAAACTGTGGTGCTAATGGGGTCCTAAAGCTCACAGATCTTCTGAAAAAAATCTCATTCATAAACACAGTCCACAGACCTGGCCAGCCTAAGCTAAGTTAACGATGTCCTCTGAAGCTCAGACATGGAGAAGAAAGAGCATAGGGACCACTAAGCAGGTCTGGTTAACTGTCCACTTCCTAGGTGGGAGGTTTTGATATCTTTGGGTCTCGGTATCTTTCATGACTAAATTGAGAGTTTGGCTAATAGAGGTTGACTATAAATTGGTGACACTGTCAAAGTCAGTGTGGAGTTTCCACAAGACACTAAAAATGGGACAACCATGTGACCCAGCAATGTCACTTCTGGGTCCATTCCCAAGGGATTTTTAAGTCAATATACCATAGATATGCTTATGCATCCATATTTTTTGCTGAACTATTAAAATGACTAAGAAATGGTCCAGCTTCGAATTCTCATCAACAGATGAGTGGATAAAGGAAAAAGTGAAACATATACACTCTAGGATTATATTATACTATAAAGAATAACAATATCATGACATTTGCAAAAAAAATGTATGGAACCAAAGATCATTATGTTCAGTGAAATAAACCAGATCCAAAAAGAAGTTGTAACATTTTCTCTTATATGTATAATCTATGCTTAAATATCTATATGTATATGCATGTAGCGGGGTTCATGAAGACAGAAAGGGGCCCACAAGAGAAGAGGGAGAAATCTCAAGGGAGTGAAAGGGGAACAAAAAGAGAGAGGAATGCAATATGGGGGACTGTGGCAGGAAGAAGACCAACAAGAGGGAGGATCAGAGTGAAGAAAGAGTGTGAGGGAAGAGGATATAAAACAAAGTATTAAGACATGTATGTACGAATATGTCAAAATGGATCCCTTTATTTTGTGTGATAACTTTAAAAGATATTTTTAAAGATAATAATATAATAAGCAAAAATGCTTGGCACCAGAAATGTATGGGATTTGTCTTTTATTATCATTATTAATACTTTGGAATATTTGTCTATACCTAATGAGATATCATGGATATGGGACCCTCTAAGTCTAAACATAAAATTCACTTGTGTCTCATATATACCATATCTACATATCCTGAATGTAATTTAGTTTCTCCTTTTTAATAATTCTGTGGATACCCAGCATGTACCTACCTTGGATAATTGTCAATCAGAAAAAAAAAAAAAAAAAAAAAAAAAAGGAATGAGATTGTATGTACAAAGTGCCTTGTAGTGGGTAGTTGTTCCAGCTTTAACCTGGAAGTACTGCCCCTAGTGAGGCTTCCAGTAACTGCCATGCCTACTACCTATGACCTGGCCCTGTAGAGGAGCCAAGACAGGAGCCCTTAGGACCCGAGATCCAAATGTGCCAGGTCTCTTGGTTCCTTGTGATCCTGGATGCTGGATGGTAGATCCAACAGAGTTCTCCAGAGAACACCGCTGGACTGCACTCCACCTCTCCTGGATCCTGTAACCAACCCCTTTACTGGCTGTAAGTTACCCCAAAATAAACCTCCTTTTTAACTCCATGGAGTTGCCTTAATAAATCCCCCATAGTGCCTAGCTCATGAAATTACAAAGAAACAGGTTGTTATTGTTATGTTCATCAACTCTTCTGGTAGGGTTCTGTGAACTGATTTCCCAATATTCCTCTCATGGGCACACCCAGATAGATTTTCCGTACACTCACTTTGCATGACTTTTTTTTTTTTTTCACTCTCTACCCTCCAAAGTCTTCTTCAGCTGAAAAGTAATTGATATTAAAATTGCTTCTTTTACTTTTTGGTTGTCAGTCACAAAAGTGAAAATAAATTCATATGTAGCTAAGGATGGGAGAAGCGTCCTTAGAGCAGAGTATCAGTTCTCAACCTGGCAACATCTGACTGCTTGCAGACATTCTTGGTTGTCATGGCTTGGAGGGACTCCAGGCATTTAGTGGATTGAGTTCAAGAATATTGCTAAATAAATGACAATGTCCAGGACAGACCTATAACTGCAAAAAGTGATGTGGTCCAAAATGTCAGAATCCCTTGGGCCAGAGACAATAAGAGTCAAGTTCTCATCTTTGCTCTGGCTTGATTCAAGTCTAGGATAATCACTGTGATATTGCAGGGTTTGTGAGGGGGAGGGCTTCATCCCCATTTCCTGGCGTATAACTTCTAAAATCTTTGGACTCTCCAAAGTAAAGAGCTAATGTCTTCTTGTATGCTATTGGGTTGACTAATGCCTGGCTGACATCAGGTGCCCTTCAAGATGGGGGCTGACCACTGTAAACACCAAGGGAAGATGATAAAGTTGGGGCTTCCAGTAGGGTTCCCCAACCTCTGAGAACAGAAAAGAAAACAAAAACAAAAACAAAAAACCTTAGGGCAAGTTAATTATCCATGGCCAATGATTTAATCAATCATTTGTGGGGACTTAGGAGAGATAAACACATGAAGGCTTCCAGGAAAGTGAAGTGAACACATCTCCATGCTGGGAGGCAGACTCTCCCCCAACTTAAGTAGACAGGAACTTCTGTGCTTGGAGAGCCTGCCAGACCTCTCCATTTATCTCTTCATCTAGCCTTTTGTTTATATCTTTAAAAATATCCTTTATAGCAAATCAGTAAGCATATTTCCGTGAGTTCCAGGAGCCACTGTAGCAAATTACCCAAACCTAAGGAGGAGGTTGTGGGAGTCCCAAATTATAGATGGTTGTCACAAACACACATTAAAACAGATTAAGGCTTGTGACTGGTATCTGAAGTGGGAAGAGGGTAAGTCTTGGGAATGGGACTCTCAGCCTATGGGATCTGATACCATCTCCAGGTAGGCAGTGTCAGCTTAAACTAAATAGGTGGACACTTCTTCAGAGCTGTCCATTTGCTCGCTGGTCATGGGGAAGTACCCACACCTCCCGAGGTAAAGGAAGTACTCATGTTGTTTGGTGTGGGGTAAGAGCAGATAAAACACAGTATCTGTTTTTCCTGTACAGTGACATGCCTTACCTCGATCCCAGGGAGACTGCTGTCTGTAACAAAAGGGAAAATAACCTGTATCCAACTCCTCAAGAAGCGTAATGTTTTGCCTTTGGAATACTGTTTCTTAGACTGATGCAATACAGTTCAGTTTGTGTGAGAAGTGATGCCCTTTCTTTTAAAAATGTCTGTAACCATTAACATGAAATTTTTTTTTAAATCTTTAGAAAAATAAAATTTTGTTTCAAAATTTCAGATTTAGAGAACCTGTTGGTATACACTTTCAAAGGTCTCTTTTGACTTCAACAAACTATGATCCTGTCAAAAACAATATAAGAAAACTTATTATTACTAAGGTGCCTTTCCAGAAAAGATAGTGAATGAACCAATATCCACCCAACAAATCAGAAGCTATGCTATGGCTCCAAAGATCGGAATAATAAGTTTGAGCAACGGTTGAGACCTGGGCAGTAAAGGGCAGAGAAGCCAATGTTGACGAACTCAGACTACAATACATCAGCATGTGCATTACATTATATCTAGAATGTCCCCCAAAGGCCCCCATGTTAAAGGCTTGATCTCCAACATTTTGCTATTGGGAAGTGGCAGAAGAGAGAGCTGCCTAAGTTTGAGTTACTCCCAGAGAAGAATCTAAGGGAGAGGGCTACAGTGAGTAAAATAATCAACACTGTTTACATAAATGTTTGGATTAAAAAACAAAAACAAAAACAAAAACTCCTGGCCAGACTTTCAAACATCATGGGATGCTTTTTATAGTTTTCACTTCTGTACTGGCGTTTAACAAGCCAACACATCTCTGAGATTCAAATCCTGTGACCATCACATTAAGCCATAAAACACCGTTCTGCTGATGCAGTAATTGCCTGACATGGCTACCTGGTTCGAACTTGTGCTTAGCATGCAAATTTGCTCCAAGAATGTGTTTGACAATCACTTTTCTGTCCACTGAAACTGCCCCTTGACAGAAAATGTATTCCAAAAAAAGGGGGAAAAAAAGCTTTCTATTTTTTGCCTTTTGCAAGTCGGGTGGTAGCTGAAAGCAGCACCATATGCTTATAATTAGGATTACCATCAGGGAACTCAACCTTACTGAGGGAAGGGAAAGAGGCCCGTCAAGGGGGAACACAAAAGCTCTTGGAAAAACAGCACATGAAAGGAGCCTGCGCCATTCTTGGGTAATGGGAGAAATGGGATTGTGAAAAACAGCCCTGGTTCCACTCCAGACTCCCAAGAAAGGTTGTGTGGGCAGAACAAGAAATGCTGACAAACAAAATCAAGTTCCAGGGCCTGATTTCCACGCAGGCTGAGGGAGGCTTACAAAGAGCCAGGCCTGTATCCAACAGCTGTCCCAGCATCAACTTGGAATCCAGGCTGGCCTCTTGCTCCAGGCCTGTGTGACCTCATGGCTTTGCTCCCGAGGAAGGGAGGGAATGAGAACTTGTTGTTTTCCCCTTCTCTGATTTTTGCTGGATTCAAAGCAGGAGTTTATAAAGATGGAAGCTTTGGATCCTAGCTCTGATTTTGCGTGACTTGGGAAAGTGATATAACTTCCCTGTCAGCCTCTCAGATGGAAAAAAGAATGCCCTCCTCACAGAACCACTGTGAGAAATACATAAAATAGTGTAGATGTGCAGAGGAAGATCTGCTGGCTACTGCTCACTCAATAAGTAAGACTATGATTATACTTGTTGGGTGTGCTTCTGGGTTTGGAGGAAACTGACTACTGTTATTGGTAGTGGATTTTAAACATGTATGAATTAACTTATTCCACCATAAGTTACTGAATACCTACTTCGTACCTGGTACTCATGAGCCACAGTGGTACACAGGTCAAAACCCTGCCTTCTGGTAGGTGGAAAGAAGAAGCAATCAATGGGATAAGAGACAAGCAGGATGATAGAGTGTCACCTAGAAGAGAAACTTTACCTGGACTTGGAGATCAAAGAAGGTTCCGGAGATGGGGTTCACCAAGTCATCTATTATGAGTCTGATCAAAACCATGATGTTGAGGAGAAAAGTAAAGACTGGGAGATATGTAGCTCTAGCCTGCAGCAAATGCCAAGTCTCACGGTGAAGGACACATTGGCATGCTCCTTAACTGAAACAGAGTCTATATGGATGAGCTAGGCAACAGAAGCCTGCAGAAGGTCAGCAACCAGTCCTTGGATCACATGGCCAACTATTGGGCACATGGGCTTAAATGTCCTACCATTTCCCAAGTCTGTATGCTCATGCATCCTAGGATACTCTCTTCTCTATGCCTGTATACTTCATTGTGTTCTTACTGTGAATCTTGTAGAATCTCACTGTGTGACATTGGATGATACTTTTTTTTTCTCATTGTCAGAACCTACATTTCCTATGACATTGTGAAGAGATTGGCTACCATTCTATCATGGAAATATTCTGAAAACTACAAAGGAAATAACCACGTGACAAATGGAACCAAGGTCAGTGATTTATGGAGAGAGATGGAGATGACAGTAGACAAACTTGTGCTGGAGGTCTGTAGATTGACCACAGAGTCCACTGTCCACCAACAAGTCCAATTATTTAAGGGAATTATCAACCATTGTCACAGACATCTCTTGGTCCCAAGAGTCACTCAAGTAATCTTTACATGCTGTTAGAGTCTAATGTCATTTCAATGAGGCTAATTGGAATTGAAACCCCACTCATAGAGAATGAAGGTCAAGTTACTGAGCCTCTGTGAAGGTCCCTCACTGTGTGAGCTGAAAAATTACAATATATTTAAGAAGCCAAAGGTGTGTGCAATGTATTGTGTAAAGTACTAACACATAGTAGGCATGAAATAAACAAGTTACCCCATTCTTCTTGCCTCTACACTAAGTCAAGCCTAAGAAAATAGTTTAAAGCACAGTATCACCAATACATCTAGTGTATATGTTCTACCTTGCTTTCTGCTTACAAGATGGACAGATTTTACTTCTTTAACTTGAGAACTGAATTGATTATGAAAATGGAAACGTGAAGATGAAAAGAAAGAACCTCTGCCACTTAGCAGAGCAGCATGGAAAGTCATCAGGTCTTGCAGACTCGGGACCAGAAACGGATGGCTCTCAGAATTCCGATCATTCCTTGGCTGCATTGCATCCTACAAGTAGAGGGCTCCACTGATTGCTCCTGGGACCTTGTCCATTTTTATAATGTGTTTTATACCTTCTTGGTCTCTTCTGGATGCCTTTGGTCATTGTCATCTCAGCAGTTTGATGAGGCTCCAAATCAAATTTTAGCTCCATTGGTAAAAAGGTGTAATTAGCAAGCCTTTGGTGCCCTTGTTGGACCAGCTTTCAAGCCAAGTCATCAGAGAGGCTTGAGACTGTCATTTGGTTATTGCCTACTCCACACTCCTGAAGCCAAGAACTGGAGTCATGTAATCCTGGACTAATCAAATCATTCCTATTCATCTGGAACTTTCATGACTTAGGCAACAAAAGTCTTACATCCCAGGAGATTCTTAAACCAGACTTAAAACTAAAAGCCTCATGTCCTCATGTCCTGTGAACTCCTTCAGCTGAGCGCAAATTGGAACAACTGGCAACCCTCTGCTGTCCCAGGATGGGGATTTCTGCACAGGTGTGACTGAAGTAGGATTTCCCACAGCCAAATGATGAGGAGCTCAGGAGTCTGACAAAGTCTTCCTGATCCCATAGTCCATCTGTCTCAGAGGACTGTCCTGTAGGTATATGGGATTCAGGAGAGTCCTGTGAAAGTGATATTTCAAATGGAAACTCTAGGATTAAAAATCTCTCAAATCTAGACAATTAGAAGTTTTGGCTTTTATTATTACATTCATTGCTCTCGAACTTTCTAGGCTCATAAAAAGTGGTCCTTGTTGGTCTCAAATGAAATACGATATTCAAGTTAAAAAGAAAACGTGTTGACCAAATCAACAAAAAAGATCAGCAACAGTACAGCAGTTTTAAGGTCTAAGAAACCCACACACACAACTATATTCCCCAGACTGGGTGAACAGGTGGGTGTGCTGATGGCCCGTGTTCATTCTTTCATTCACCCCTGAAGTCAATGTTTGGTAGGAACATTTTCGAGGAAGTAATAGCATGTAAAGCTACCCAGAGTTTTCTGAAGTGTGGCATTGGAGTCTTCTGTCAATTCAATATAAACCTCAAACACAAATATCATCTCAAAGGGAAAAAGAGATCATTTATTCTGAACCAAAGCAAAGTGGGTTTTAGATGTTATCTGATGATATGCTTAGCTTTGGGGTTTGAAGAAGCTAATGCTATGTTAGGTTACAGATTGCAAAGATTTTCCTTGATATAATAGAAGCAGAGGTGACCAATGAGTGGCTAAAAAGGGGGCAAAAGACAGCAAAGAATAATTTGGCTCTGAGTCTGTAACATTCCAACTCTACAATCACAAGGCTCAGTCAAATACTCTTTAACACAGGTGTAGCTTTTTCCCTAACAACTTCAGTTCACAGTCCTCCCTGTCAACCATGTATCACATTCTGTGTATGCAGAGGCCAAGTGCTGTTTTATGTCCCACAGTGCTAGGAAGTTCTTTCCTTGGATCTCGGTAGTGAATTGAGCAGTCTGTAACAGAGAATAGTTGGTAAAGCTACTAGGAAAAAACTCACTTTGATCAGAGTCTGTTGTTGCTTTTTTTTCTTACCCTCCATGTCTGACATAACATTTGCATGAGATATATCAGGAATACTACTCCTCAAGTAGAATAGCCTAAAGAAGTAAAGGGAGCTGATTAGGGAGGCAGGCATCCCACTCACAAGAAACGCTCTGCTCTTGTCATTATACTCCTTAAACAGATTGATTATATGTTTGTACCAGTGTCCACAATCATTTTTACCCCATTAAATAGTTTTTGAGTATTTGGAGAAGTTTATTTTCTCTTTTGATCAGCTTGACTTTGTAGCCACAATGTCATATAAAGTGGCTTGTTCTAATTTTAGGAAGGATCAACCTTTAATGTTGAAATTATTATACCTGTTACTTGTGACTAATATTTGTATTTGTCCTATGAGTTAAGTGTTAGACCAGGGTTTTTTTAAACTTATTATTAAGAGGTTTCTATTCATTTTACATATGAATCACAGATTCCCCTCACCTCCCTCCTCCTGCTGCCTAGCTTTACCCCCCAACCCCACCCATTCCCACCTCCACCAAGGCAAGGTCTCCCATGGGGAGTCAGCAGAGCCTGGCACACTCAGCTGAGGCAGGTCCAAGGCTCTCCACCCTGCTCCAAGGCTGCCCAAGGTGTCCCACCAAAGGCACTAGACTCCAAAAAGTCGGCTCGTGCACAAGGAACGGATCCTGATCCCACTGCCTAGGGGTCCCCTAAACAGTTCAAGCTAAACAACTGTCTCGCCTATCCAGAGGTCCTAGTCCGGTACCATGGGGACTCCTCAGCTATTGATTAATAGTTCATGTGTTTCCACTAGTTTGGCTGGCTGTCTCTGTACATTTTCCCATCATAATCTCCATGTCCCTTGCTCATTGAATCCCTCCTCTCTCTCATCAGATGGACTTCTGGAGCTCAGCCTGGTGCCTGGGCATGGATCTCTGCATCTGCTTTCATCAGTCATTGAATGAAAGCTCTATGATGACACTTAGGGTATTCAGTCATCCAATCACTGGAGTAGGCCAGTTCAGGCACCCTCTCAACTATTGCCAGTAGTCTAAGGTGGGGTCATCCTTGTGGATTCCTGGGAACTTCCCTAGCACTCTGTTTCTTCCTATTCCCATGATGTTTTCATTCATCATGGTATCTCTTTCCTTGCTTTCCCACTCTGTCCTTGTTCCAGTTAGAACCTCCTGTTCCCCTATGTTCTCATTCCCCATCCCTTGCTCTCCATTATCCCCCCTCACCCCCAGTTTGTTCATGTAGATCTCATCTATTTCTTCTTGGTTGAGCGATCCATGTGTCTTTCCTAGGGTCCTTCCTGCTAGCTAGCCTCCCTGGAGCTGTGGGTTGCAGTCTGGTTATCCTTTGCTTTGCATCTAGTATCCACTTATGAGTGAGTACATACGAAGTTTGTCTTTCTGAGTCTGAATTACCTCAATCAGGATGATATTTTCTAGTTCCTTCCATTTGCCTGCAAATTTCATGATGCCATTGTTTTTCTCTGCTGAGTAGTACTCCATTGTGCATATGTATCACATTTTCTTATTCCATTCTTCAGTTGAGAGGCATCTAGGTTGTTTCTAGGTTCTGGCTATCATGAATAATGCTACTATGAACATAATTGAGCATGTGTCCTTGTGGTATGATTGAGCATTCCTTGGGTATATGCACAAAAGTGGTATAGCTGGGTCTTGAGGTAGATTGATTCCCAATTTTCTGAGAAACCGCTATACTGATTTCCAAAGTGGCTGTACATGTTTGCACTCCCACCAACAGTGGAGGAGTGCTCCCCCTGATCCACATCCTCTCCAACATAAGCTGTCATCCGTGTTTTTGATCTTAGCCATTCTGACAGGTGTAAGATGGTATCTCAGAGTCATTTTGATTTGCATTTCCCTAATGACTAAAGATGTTGAACAATTCCTCAAATGTCTCTTGGCCATCTAAGATTCTTGCATTGAGAATTCTCTGTTTAGCTCTGTAGCCCATTTTTTTTAATTGGATTGTTAGATATTTTAATGTCTAGTTTCTTGAGTTCTTTATATATATTGGAGATCAGCCCTCTGTCAGATGTGGGGCTGATGAAGATCTTTTCCCATTCTGTAGGCTGTCGTTTTGTCTTATTGACCATGTCCTTTGCCCTACAAAACTTCTCAGTTTCAAGAGGTCCCATTTATTAATCATTGTTCTTAGTGTCTGCTACTGGTGTTGTATTTAGGAAGTGGTCTCCTGTGCCAATGTGTTCAAGACTACTTCCTACTTTCTCTTTTATCAGGTTCAGTGTAACTGGATTTACATTGAGGTCTTTGATCCACTAGGACTTGAGTTCTGTGCATGGTGACAGATATGGATCTATTTGCAATCTTCTACATGTTGACATCCAGTTACGCCAGCATCATTTGTTGAAGATGCTTTCTTTTTTTATTGTACAGTTTTGGCTTCTTTGTCAAAAATTAGGTGTTCATATGAGTGCAGATTAATGTCAGGGTCTTCAATTCGACTCCACTGGTCCACATAATAATTTTGATGCCAGTACCAAGCTGTTTTTATTACTACAGCTCTATAGTAGAGCTTCAAGTCAGGGATCACAATGCCTCCAGAGGTTGCTTATTCTACAGGATTCTTTTAGCTATCCTGGGTTTTTCGTTTTTCCATATGAAGATAAGTATTGTTCTTTCCAAGTCTGTGAAGAATTGTGTTGGCATTTTGATGGGGATTGCATTGAATCTGTAGATTGCTTTTGGTAAGGTTGCCATTTTTACTATGTTAATCCTACCTATCCATGAGCATGGGAGATCTTTCCATTTTCTGATACCTTCTTCAATTTCTTTCTTCAGTGATTTAAAGTTCTTATCATACAGGTCCTTCACTTGCTTAGTTAGAGTTACCCCAAGGCATTTTATATTATTTGTGGCTATTATAAAGGGTGATTTTCTCTGATTTCTTTCTCAGCCCTTTTATCATTTGTATATATGAGGACTACTGATTTTTCGAGTTAATCTTTTATCTTGCCACATTACTGAAGGAGTTTGTCAGCTGTAGGAGTTCCTTGGTAGAATTTTTGGGGTCACTTATGTATACTATCATATCATCTGCAAATAGTGAAAGTTTGACTTCTTCCTTTCCAATTTCTATCCTTTGATCTTTTTATGTTGTCATATTGCTCTACCTAGAACTTCAAGTACTTTATTAAATAAATATGGGGAGAGTGGACAGCCTTGTCTTCTTCGTGATTTTAGTGAAATTGCTTTGAGTTTTTCTCCATTTAATTTGATGTTGGCTGTTGGCTTGCTGTAAATTGCCTTTATTATGTTTAGATATGTTCCTTGTATTCCTGATCTCTCAAAGACCTTCATCATGAAGGGGTATTGATTTTTTTCAAAGGCCTTTTCAGCATCTAATGAAATGATCACGTGTTTTTTCTTTCAGTTTGTTTATATGGTGTATTACATTGACAGATTTTCATATGTTGAACCATCCTTCATCCCTGGGATGAAGCCTACTTGGCCATGGTGGATAATTTTTTGATGTTTTCTGGGATTTGGTTTGCCAATATTTGAGTATTTTTGCATCAATGTTCATGAGGGAGATTTGTCTGCAATTCTCTTTCTTTGTTGCATTTTTGTGCGGTTTGGGTATTAGGGTAACCATAGCCTCATAAAAAGAGTTTGGTAATGTTCCTTCTGTTTTTATTGTGTGGAACAATTTGAAGAGTATTGGAATTATCTCTTCTTTGAAAATCTGGTAGAATTCTGTGCTAAAAACATGTAGTTCTGGGCATTTTTTGGTTGGGAGACTTTTAATGACTGTTTCTATTTCCTTGGGGGTTATTGGTCTATTTAAATAGTTTATCTGGTCTTGATTTAACTTTGGTTTGTGGTACCTATCCAGAAAATTGTCCATTTCCTTCAGATTTTCCAATTTTGTGGATTACAGGTTTTTGAAGTACGACCTGATGATTCTCTGGATTTCCTCATTGTCTGTTGTTATGTCTCCCTTTTCATTTCTGATTTTGTTAATTTGGATGCTCTCTCTCTGCCTTTTGGTTACTTTGTATAAGGGCTTATCTATCTTATTGATTTTTTCAAAGAACCAACTCTTTGTTTCATTGATTCTTTGTATTGTTCTCTTTGTTTCTATTTCATTGATTTCAGCCCCCAATTTGATTATTTCCTGTCATCTATTCCTCTTGACTGAGTTTGCTTCTTTTTGTTCCAGAGCTTTCAGGTGTGCTGTTATGTTGTAGTGTGAGATTTCTCCATCTTCTTTATGTGGGCATTTAGTGCTATGAATTTTCCTCTTAGCCCTCCTGCTTTCATAGTGTCCCATAAGTTTGGGTATGTTGTACTTTTATTTTCATTGAATTCTAGGAAATCTTTAATTTCTTTCTTTATTTCTTCCTTGACCCATTGGTGATTCAGTTGAGCATTATTCAGTTTCCATGAGATTATAGGCTTTGTGTAATTTTTGTTGTTGTTGAAATCTAACTCTAAGCCATGGTAGTCCAATAAAATATAGAAGGTTAATCTAATTTTTCTGTATCTGTTGAGATTTGCTTTGTGACCGAGCATGTGGTCAATTTTAGAGAAGGTCCCATGGGGTGCTGAGAAGAAGGTATATTTTTTTGTGTTAGGGTGGAATGTTCTGTAGACATCTATTAAGTCCATTTGAGTCATAACTTCTGTTGGGTCCCTTATTTCTCTGTTAAGTTTCAATCTGGCAGATCTATCCAGTGGTGAGAGTGGGGTGTTGAAATCTCCCACTACTAGTGTGTGGGGTTTGATGTGCAATATAAGCTTTAGTAATGTTTCTTTTACAAATGTGGGTGCCCTTGTATTTGGGGCATAAATGTTCAGAATTGATACTTCATCTTGGAAGATTTCCCTGTGATAAATATATTATGTCCTTCCAGATCTCTTTCGATTGATTTTAGTTTGAAGTCTATTTTATTAGATATTAGAATAACTGCACCAGTTTGCTTCTTAAGTCCATTTGATTAGAAAGTCTTTTCCCAGACTTTTACTCTGAGGTAGTGTCTGTCTTTGAAGTTGAGGTGTGTTTCTTGTAAGCAGCAGAAGGATGGATCCTGGTTTCGTATCCATTCTGTTAGCCTGTGTCTTTTTATAGGCGAATTGAGACCATTGATACTAAGGGATATTAATGACTAGTGATTGTTAATTCCTGTTAATTTTTGGTGGTAGTGTTTTGTGTTTCTCTTCTTTGGTATTTGTTGGTGTGGTATTATCTATTGTCTGTGTTTTCATGGGTGTATCCAACTTCCTTAGGTTGGATTTTTCTTTCTAATGCTTTCTGTAGGGCTGGATTTGTGGATAGGTATTGTTTAAATCTGGTTTTATCATGGAATATTTTGTTTACTCTGTCTATGGTGATTGAGAGTTTTGCTGGATATAATAGTCTGGATTGGCATCCATGGTTTCTTAGTGTCTGCATAACATCTGTACAGGACCTTCTGGCTTCAGAATCTCCATTGAGAAGTCAGGTGTTATTCTGATGGGTCTGCCTTTATATGTTTCTTGGCCTTTTTCCTTTGCAGCTCTTAATATTTTTTCTTTATTCTGTGTGTTTAGTGGTTTGATTATTATGAGGCAAGGGGGCTTTTTTTGCATCCAGTCTATTTGGTATTCTGTAAGCTTCTTGTATCTTCATAGGCATTTCGTTTTTTAGGTTGGGAAAGTTTTCTTCTATGATTTTGTTGAATATGTTTTCTGTGCCTTTGAGTTGGTATTCGTTTCCTTCTATCCCTATTATTCTTAGGTTTGGTCTTTTCATGGTGTCTCAAATTTCCTGGACATTTGTGTTATGACTTGTTTGGCTTTAGTGTTTTTCTTTGACTGACAAATCTATTTCTTCTATTGTGTCTTCAACACCAGAGATCCTCTCTTCCATCTCCTGCATTCTGTTGGTTATGCATCTGTAGTTCCTGTTCGTTTACTCAGATTTTCCATTTCCAGCATTCCCTCTGTTTATGTCTTCTTTATTGCCTCTATTTCAGTTTTCAAATCTTGGACTGTTTTCTTCACCTGTTTAATTGCTTTTTCTTGGATTTCTTTAATGGATTTATTGATTTCTTCCCATTTTTGTTTGTCTTTTCCTCAATGTCTTTATTGATTTCTTCCAATTTTTTGTTTGTCTTTGATTTCTTTAAGGGAATTTTTCATTTCCTCTTTAAAGGCCTCTATCATCTTCTTAAAGTCATTTTTAAGGTTGATTTCTTCTGTTTATTCTGTGTTGGGATGTTCAGGTCTTGCTGATGTAGAACCACTAGGTTCTGATAGAGCCATATTTGTCTTTATGCTGTTGATTTTATTTTTTGCACTGGTGTCTACCCATCTCTCCCTCCACTTGGTGCAAGAGGTATCTGCATCTGAGGGAGCCTCTCTTGGTCTGATCAAAACTCTTGGTCCAATGGAAGCTATTGGGTCTAATTAGGGCTCTTGTTCCAATCAGTGCTGATGGACTCTGTGTCTCAGGGAGCAGCTCTTAGTCCAATTGGTTCTGGTGGGCTCTGTCTCAGGGAGCAGTTGCAGTCTCCTGAGGGAGGGTGGGGTTTGTGGGAGGTGGGGCTTGAGGGTTACAGGGTCTGATAGGGGATGGTGGTATTCTGACCTGTTTGCAGGACACCTGCCTACTGGTCTGAAACTGGGACTGAAATGGGTGGTGGTGTGGGGGTGCAGAGTTTAGCCCCTGGGCCCAAAGCCTAGAGGCTGGGGTATTCAGCTATAAGGACAAAGACTCACCTCTTAGTCCAAGTGACCCTAGTGGGCTCTATCTCCTAGACCAAGTTTTAACTTGGGGAGATTAAATGGACAACTGCATTGTAGAAGAAAACATAAAATACTCTATTATTTTACTTCTTTCTGGTTAAATTATCTCTCTTCTATGTACCAAATATGATAAGAGAGAGGTCAGATTTGTAAGAAATCAAGATTTCATAGATTCTGTGGGAATAGCCAAATCTCATTCCTTATTTTGTAACTACAAAGGGAAATTGTGCTCCTATAGGAGTCATTTTTGGATCAATGCCTATTAACATCTTAGTGGCAAAATGTAAGTACTATTTAGTAATTTTCCTATTCCATCTAACTATGCTACAGACTCTTAAGATATAGTCTCTTATGTTATAATTCTTTTTTGTTTTTGAAAAGAATCATATGCTATATTTTGAACATTAATTCTTTTTAAGGTATGGCTTTAATTTTTTTTCTTTTAGTACATATAGTCTGGCCTAAAATTCCTAGTCCAGTGTCTATGTCCCTAGAGAGGTTTATTTTGGCTACAGCACTGGGACAATTTTCACTCATCAATAAAACAACATCCTGCTATGGATATCATTGCCATTTGATATTGATTACTTTTGTATAATTTGGATAAAAGAATCAACCCAAATCTTTTCAAAACTTTGGGTATCCCTCACAAGAGTTAATAGAATCAAAATTACTCTATGGCAGATAGAAGTTTAAGTATGTCATATGGCTTCAAAGAACCTTTAATTTGCTATATATTAATATTTTAATATCTATAGAAACATAGTAGCTCAGTTGAATCCAGTTACCAGTTTTGTTTTTTGTTTTGTTTTCTTTGTTTATTCAGACAGGGTCTCTCTACTGTTGTGGAATAATTCTTCTGTACACTGTGTGAATATATGTTGCTATGATTGGTTTAAAAAACAAGCTAACTGGCCAATAGCTGAACAGGATAAAGTTAAGTGGGAAAGCCAAACTAAGAATGATGGGATGAAGAAAGGTCAAGTCAGGGGAGTCTCCAGCCAGACACAGAGGGAGCAGGAGATAAACATGCCATGCTGTAAAAGTATGGCCATGTCACAGAGCATAAATAAGGAATATGGGTTAACTTAAATGTAAGAGCTGGTAGTAATAAGCCTGAGCTACTAGCTGATCATTTATAAGTAATATTAAGCCTTAGTGTCGGTTATTTGGGAAGCAGCTGCCAGATATTTGGGAATAGGCCATCAGACAGGAAAATTCCACCTACACTCTACATAGCCAACTATCCAGAGTCTCATTATGTAAATCAGACTGGCCCCAACTCATAGAGATTCACTTGCCTCTGGCTCCTGGGTGCTGGAATTAAAGGTGTGTGCTACCACACCAAGCACATTTCTTCTTCTCCTTCTTCTTTTAATCAGGAAAAAGCTCTATTGTTTTGAGTGACAGAAATCTGATCTAATATAGAGACACTCCACAAAACTTAGTTCCACTCAAAAAGTTTTTTAGGTTTCTTGACATCTGAAAAGTGAAATTTTGTCCTCACATTGTATTGGATAATCAGGTAATTCTTTCATGAATTTTGGAAAAGCTTGAATCTTTTGAAAACATGTAGACTTGTATTAGGGAAAGTAGGATGTCCAGAAAAGCATAGGTTAATAAGGCAGGAATGTCATCATATCCGGAGTTTTAAGTTACTCTGGGGACTCAGTTGCTGATGTAGTTGAAGAGGAGTATCACTCAGCACTGCTGAATTTCAGGTTATGTTCCCAGAAGTCAGCACACATTTGAGGTGAGAAATATGAACCAACCTTTATCTCCTGAACCTCATGTCACAGGTGGTTGGAAGTAATGCGGTAGTCCTTTCTACTGAGGAGTTTCTGGAGCAGTATCTTGTCTAAGTGGAAAACCAGTGGTTCTAACTCCCTTCCTTTCCTCCTTCATTACCTTTCACCCACCATGGAAAGACTGTGTAACCAGTTCTTAATTTCTAGTTATTTTCAAAAGTCCTTTACAATGGGCTAAAGCAGTGGTTCTCAAACTTCCTTATGCTGTGACCCTTTAATACAGTTCCTCATGTTGTGGCGACTCTCTCAACCATAAAATTATTTTCATTGTTACTTCATAACTGCAATTTTGTTACTGTTATGAATTGTAATATAAATACCCGTGTCTTCTGATGGTTTTAGGCAACCCCTATGAAAAGGTCATTTGAACCAAGAAGAGGTCATGACCCACAGGTTAAGAAATGCTGATAAACTGTCTCCTTTTAACAGAAGTGGCTCAAACAGTCATTTTTTTGTAGGTTGCTAAGGAAGATAAAAGCTTTAATCAATGTTAATAACTCACATTTTTTAGTGTTTATTTAACTACTAATCCAGAGGACTAGAGATCATAAGCAAAAGGAAAAATCTACACAATACACCAAATTTTATAGACACTTAAATATTTGTCCACAAAAATAAGTTTCACTATTACTGTGAAACGTAGCATAAATGACCCAAGCAGGAATAACTCTAATAAAACTTTTTATTGCTTTGTGACAATGGAAAATTTTACAGTAATGAACTTAGCATCAAGATATATTGTTGTTGGAGGCATTTGGATAAAATCTAATCATTAATTTTAAAATATCCCATTTGGTAAAGATTAGCTGGAAAATCTTGTTTTTAAGCCAGTTTTTCTGTAATTCTTTAATTTATGTAGGTAGGAACAGATCAGTATTTTAAGAGAATCTTATTTTTGTAAACAGAATCAGGCTCATGCGTGTGTGTGTGTGTGTGTGTGTGTGTGTGTGTGTGTGTGTGTGAGTGTGTGTGCGTGTGTTTGCTTGTGTGTTTGTGTGTGTGTGCGTGTTTGTGGGTGTGTTTGTGTGTTTGTGTGTGTGCATTTGTGTGTGTTTGTGTGTGCATTTGTGTGTGTTTGTGTGTGTGTACGTGTTTGTGTGTGTGTTTGTGTGTGCGTTTGTGTGCGTTTGTGTGTGTGTGTGTTTGTGTGTGTTTGTGTGTGTGTGCGTTTGTGTGTGTGTTTGTGTGTGCGTTTGTGTGCGTTTGTGTGTGTTTGTGTGTGTGTGTGTGTGCGTGTGTGTGTGCCTACAGGTTGTTTCCCGAGCCCTCATGTGTGTAAAAACCAATCTTCTCTGACAGCTGGAGGGATCTGTGTTTGGGGTCAGATTTATGTGCTGCTTGTGGCAGTAGCCTGAAGTTTCACTCCAAGGTTGGTTTTTTCCATTGTACCTAAGGTTTATCCTGCACACCTATGGGGATTTTAGGGAGATGAAGACATTTTTCTGATCATCTTTCATGTGTGTCTTCTCAACTGAGTCCATAAGGGCTAAATACTTCAAATTCAGGAATGGGGGGACATATTTATTTTTAGGCTTTTTTGTTTTTGTTTTTCGAGACAGGGTTTCTCTGTGTAGCTTTGCGCCTTTCCTGAATCTCACTTTGTAGACCAGGCTGGCCTCGAACTCACAGAGATCCGTCTGGCTCTGCCTCCCGAGTGCTGGGATTAAAGGCGTGCGCCACCACCGCCCCGCTATTTTTAGGCTTCTTTGTGAGGCTGTTTCATTTCCTAGGAAGTCCACCTGATGTTTCTAGTCTGTTGGACTAGAGGGAAGAAGTGTTTCCTGTTTTCAGTGTCTTTATGACCTGGCACTCAGAGAATTTCTTCGCTAAAAGGGACAAGTTTGGGATAATCAAGTAATGACATAAAGGGAAAAGCATGCAGAAATAGATACTGGAGGGGTGGTAGGAGGAAAGAAAAGAGGCCACAGTAGTAATGCTCTAACTCAATGCTCTGGAAACAAATGAAAATTAATGAATGCTCTGAAAGTAAATAAGAGGACATCCAACAATGTCAGCATAAACCAGTGGTCCTTACCTAAACCAAAGGGAAGAATATCCAAGTCCCAGACGGAACTCACCAACATCTGGCCTGAGAGGGAAGAATGGATGGCTAAGCCTAGAGTACCCAAGCTAAAACCTGGTTCGGTGCTGATCTGTATAATTCCTTCAGTAAAAGTGGATCAAGCTGGGTGGCAGTGTCACACACCTTTAATCCCAGCACTCAGGAAGAAGAGCCAGACAGAGCTCTGTGAGTTTAAGGCCAGCCTGGTCTACATGAGTGAGATCCAAAACTCCAAGACAGGCATCAAAACTACACAGAGAAACCCTGTTTCGTAAAACCAAAAAAAAAAAAAAAAAAAAAAAAAAAAAAAAGAGGGGGAATGAGATCATTTATTCTGAGCCAAATATGACAAACCATAGTATGGAAACATGAATTCAGGTCACTTTGAATAACATGTTCTAACATAGAAATGTCACATGAACATCTGTAATCACGGGACACAAGAATGTTGTACATTAAAGCATTTCTTTCAAAGGTATGGGTAAAAACATCAAACAGCAGAGCTATGGTAAAGTGGAGAAAGCTCCACAATGTTTGAGACATTGTCAGATAGCACTCATATTTTGGTTGTGAGCCTAGCCTTTAACAACTGAGCCGTCTCTCCAGCCCATCTAATAACACTCTGAATTCTGGAGCTGGTGGAAGTCTGTCTGATACATTAACACCTTCCAACGTTTTTACCGAATTGTTGGAAGGATATGAAGGTCAGACAAAGAGGTAGAGCATGAGTAGCTACCAAGGGAACCAAAGAGCACCAGTGATGATGTGGCTCTGAGTCTGTAACATTTCAGGTCTCCATGCTCACGAAGTTCTAGCCAGTCACTGTGATGTCTATCTGACTGCTAACACTAACGGCAAGAATGGAGAACTTCCCTAATAACCCCCAGCTTTGCTACTTTGATCGAAGGATTCTGTATTCACTTGAAAGGTTTTTATTTAATAGGGTCAGGACACATTAAATCAGCAGGGGCATCTCTTGCCAAGAGCACAATCTAGGAGGGTTCTAAACATGAAGATTCTCTTGTCCTTAGAATGTGTTACCCTGAGTGGGTTCATGCAGTAATACATACATACATACATACATACATACATACATATATATGAGTCTTACAGTAACCTGGAAAGCTCACCTGATGTCCTATTCCAGTTTATTAGGGCACTCTTACTTGGAAATTCATGGTTGACCATGCTGTGGTTAGCCTCAATCTCTATATAGCTCCCTCTGTGGTCATCAGACTGACCCCACATACACTGGTGGGTCCAATGGAAACCACATCGTTAGCATAACACACTGTCAGGTGTGATCCAGGAACCTCCTACAATTTACAAAGCAAGCTAAATATTTACTACACCAATGCCAAGTGATTAGCATTTTGTGTCCACCTTCCTACTAGTCTTCAGAAATCTGTGGGGAATAGCAAGTGGCCTGGGAAGACATGCTCATGGGTGCAATAGTGGCATGAATGTTACGGGAATAACCAACTACTGTCCCATTGAATTTAAGGACCATTCCAGAAAATGGAATTTATGCTTGTCATTGTTAATGAGGCTAAGAACCTGGGGCTGCTTATGTTATAGGCCCTAGTGAAGAACCTATTGTTGTTATTTTACTACATGAAATAGAATTAAACTGTCCACTAGGTACTTGTATTTGTACTCATAAATTAGTGTATCTCTCCATCCTCACTAGAGAAGCCCTTTTTCCCTATACCTATACATATGTTGGTGGTACTATGTGGACCCAGTGAGTCTAAAACCCGAACATATGAAATTGGGAATGAACAGTGGTGGGGTGAGAGGGAAAGAATTGGAGGGGAGGAGATGAGGGATGAATTTGATCAAAACACATTATACACATGTATGAAATTCTCAAACAATAATAAATAAAGAAATCTGTGGGTAAACACTACCATTATTCCCTTGTATGTTGAAGGGTTGGAATCATAGTCCCAGAGAGGCATAATTGTAAACCAGTTCAATCTGATCCCAGAGCCCGAGCTTTTAGTTTCTCCAGAGTAAAGTGCCTGATAGTCAGGATTTATGAGATCCTAAAATGAAAAGGACAGGGGCCATGTATCCATCAGGGCACTGGCACAAAACAGAAGACCTATACATATTCGTTAGACTTTGATTTGGAAAATGTAAAACACAGCAAAGAATGGAACAGAAGCCCTCTACTAGATAAGATGGTGTTGTTACCCCTGAGTCCTGAACATTTGGGCATCTGTGAGAAATGGGTCCCAGAGAATTTTGTTTGAATGGGCATGTCCTAGAAATCAGAAATAATATACAAGAATACAGGCCATTCACGGGGCTTGATGTAGTCTGAAAGGGAAAGCAGATGCTGATGAGGCTGGGAAGTAAGACAATCCATGTCAGGATCTCCAAGTATTTAGTAAAGAGTATGTTGGACCTTCTACAACCCTGGGGATATGTTCAATAATAGTATGATATAATTTTAATTTGAGAGCATTCCTTTGAATGGGTAGTTCATGCCCATAATGAGACTGATGCAGGCCACCTAGGTTGTACAGTTCCAGGCTAGCCTGAGCTACAGAGTGAAACACTGGCTCAAAATAAAGACAAAAGTAAATCAGATAAATTTCCTCCTAGTGGTTTGGAAGGTGGCTTAGAAAAGCTATGGTTTGGTGGCAATAGATGAGTTTGGGAACTATTTATAATGTTGTAGGTAAAGACTATGGCAAATTTGCAGGGGGAGTCTGGCAGATCTCTCTGGGTGCAGAGGCAGAACATGTAAAGCATGTAAAAAAAACCCAAGGATGTCTGTACCTCATGGTAGGCTCATGATACAACAAAAAGACATCACTGAAAGCTCATACTCATAAACTGACATTAAACGTTTAGCTAGCAAACACCTGAGGAGCAAGCATTCTTTTATCGTGTTCACACTTAAAGATGCAAGTTTTTCTCCTAAGTGATGCTTCTTTACACACACACACACATACACTGCTCTTTACTTACTTGTCTCCTGGGAAAGAAGCCTGAAGGAGAGTCTTATTAAATGATATTGAATATGATCAGTAGACGTGTAAGTGGCCACAGGTTCACCAAACTGTAAAGCAAATAAAAAAGTGATGGAGAGAGCAATGAACAATTACAGAAGTATAACTCTTCCTTCCATCCTTCAGACTGAACCCCATGTGGTTATGAACATTCAACAAAACACTATCTCAGTGTTGGGGTTCCTGTGGCACTAACCCACCATGGGGGTCACCCATTTGGCAAGCCTCAATCTTGCACTTTTTATGTGCCTGGCTGTATATATTATAATATATAACATATGTGATATATTATAATATATATTACATTATAGTATTACTAGTATATTATAATTGGTTTAAGTTTCCTCTTCTGAGCCTTATGAATATTTTACTACTGTTATTATGATGCCAATAACATGAAAGTACTTTGCTTGCATTTCCTCCCCTTATCGAGGATGCTTTTCTACATACACTGACATAGTAGTTCAAGGTAGGTTTTTGTGGACTGACAATACATGACTGACTGCCTTAGGGAGGGAGTCCAGGGAAAAAGTGCCATTTTCAGTGGGAGTTGACACAGCCTAAGAGCCTATTGTCCTTGAAGAAGGCAAGAGAAAGCCTATCCAGGAAGGCTACCTTTTTCCTAATTCACAGAGACTCCTGAAGTGGTCCAGAGTTATGGAAGTTCACACTGAGACCAGAGCCCTGATTAAGATGCCACGATGTTGACTAGCATCCTCACAACATATCTCTAACTCTCTCCTGCTAGGTGGGACCATCTGACAACTGTCCTAGCATTTCCTTTTTTTCTATTTCTTTTATTAAAAATAGATATTTTGTCACCTGGGTGGTGGTGGCACATGCTTTTAATCCCAGTACTCTTATACTCGTGAAGCAGAAGCAGGCAGATCTCTGAGTTTAAGGCCGGCCTGGTCTACAGAGCGAGTTGCAGAACATCCAGAATTACACAAAGAAAAAAAATTTATATAATATATTCTGATTATGGTTTCACGTTTCCCCTCTCCCAATTCCTCCCTGGTACTCCCTACCTCTCCTGCCAGCTAAATCTACACCCTTTCTTTCTCTCTCATTAGAAAACAAATAGGTACCTACAAAATAATAATAAGACAAAATTAAAGCAGACAAAACAAACAAATTAAAAAACAAAACAAAAACCAAGAAGAAAAAGAGCTAAAGAAAAAGCACAAAAAACACATATAGATGCAGAGGCACACAAATGCACACACAGAAATCACATAAAAACACCAAAATCAGAAGCCAGAACATACACAAAAGACTTGTAAGGTTAGGGAAAAATGCCATTGGGTTCATTTTGTGTTGGTCATTTCCAGCTAGGTATGGGGCCTACCCTTAAGAGTGGTTCATATACTCAGTAAGACAGTTGAAGCAAATAATTTTTTTCCTTTGTGAGTGGTTATCAATTGAAGATAACTTCTGGGTTTGGGATGGGGCCTTGTGTCCACCTCGCCTTTCAGTGCTGGGACCCCATCTGGCGAAGACCCTGCAAGCCCTGCACATGCTGCCACAGTCTCAGTGAGTCCATATGTGCATGAGTCCTGCTGTGTTTAGAAGGCCTTGCTTCCTTTGTGGCCTCTATCTACTCTGGCTGTTATAGTCTTTCTGTCTCCTCTTCTACAGAGTTCCCTGAACTCTAAGGGGACTAGGTTGATGGAGACATCTCACTTACAACTAAGTGTTCCAATGTCTCTCACTTTCTGTACATCATCCCCCTGTGTGTTTCTGTATTTCTTCCCATTTACAGGAAGAAGATTCTTTAATGATGACCGAGCAAGATGCTCATCTATAGGTATAGCAGAATGCTGTTAAGAGTCATTTTACTGTCATGTTCCTTTAGCAGAACAGTAGTATTTGGTTTTACCCTATGTGGTAGTTTGAATAAAAATGGCCCCCATAGGCTCATAGAGAGTGACACATTTAGGAGATGTGGTTTTGTTTGTGTACGTGTGGCTTGTTGAAGAAAGTGTGCCACTGGGAGTGGGCTTTGAGGTTTTGAGTGCTCAAACCAGGCCGAGTCATTCTCTCTTATTTTTGCCTTCTGATCCAGGTATAGAACTCCCAGCTCCCTCTCCAACACTATGTCTGCTCGCATGCCACCATGCTTCCCACCATGATGACAATGGACTAAACCTCTGAACCTGTAAGCAAGCCCCAATTATATGCCTTCCTTTATAAGAGTTGCCATGGTCATGGTGTCTCTTCACAGCAATAGAAACTCTAAGACATCCTAGTTCCATGGTCTGTCTAGTGACAGGTTCTTGGACTTCTGAACAGTTTTAGGGATGGGTTCTAGCTCATGGAGTGCGCTGTAAATCCAAGCAGGTGTGGGTTAGTCACTCCCACAAGCTTTGTGCCACTATTGCCCCAGTGTTTTTTGCAAACAGGTCACTATCATAGATTAGAGGGTTTATAGCTGGGTTGGTTTTAATCTTTCTCCTTTGGTAGTGTGCAGAGTATCTTCCATACCATGAACACTAGTCAATAGGGATGAAGGCACTAGGTAGGCACCAGCTTGACTTCTCCATGTTCAATAAATTTTATAGGTGTTGTCTTCAGCAACAAGGCCTTATCATCAGTTTGTACAGAACAAAAAATAGGTTTGGCAATAGCCCGAGTGGTCTGGAAGTTTTCATGGGACCCCTTTAACCAATAATCAATTAGATGTAACCCATTCTCAGAACTGGAGGTTTCATTTGGTGGCAAGAGATGTTTAACTGGGGCTTGTCTCCCCCATTATTTGGTGATTCTATTGAGATTTTTTTCATATATGTATATATTTTAAGAAGCTTCTAGTATATTAGTTTTTTATATGACCCCACAAATAGCCCTTAGTTTTAGCAGTCTCTCTCTCTATTTCCTCCATGACCCCCTCTTCCCTCTCCATCCCCATTTGATCCTCCAATTCCAGTACTCCCCACCTTCCATCCAGCCACAACTATCTATTCTATTTCCCCTTCATAAGGAGATCCATCCATGCCCCCTAGTCCTTTACCCTATATTTAACCTCTGTGGTTATATGGATTATAGCCTGTTTATTAAAGACGTAACAGCTAACAACCACATATAGCATGTTTATGAAAAACTTACCAGCTGACATCCACATGTAAGCTAATAAATATATTCCATATTTGTCCTTTTGATGACAGTTTTAGTTAGGGTTTCTTTTGCTGTGAAGAGACACCATGACCCTAGCAACTCTTATAAAGGCAAACATTGAATTGAGTGGCTTACAGTTCAGAGGTTCAGTCCATTATCTTCATAGTAGGACATGGAGATGTGCAGGCAGACAGAGTACTAGAGAGATAGCAACAGGAAGTGGTCTCTGTCATTGGGCATGGCTTGAGCATAGATGAGACCTCAAAGCCTGTCTCCACAGTGACATACTTCCTCCAATAAGGTCACACTGACTCCAACAAGGCCACACCTAATATTGCCACTCCCTTTGGGGGCCATTTTCTTTCAAATCACCCCGATGACTCAGCATTTCTAAGATAAGGCTCTAGTGGCTTTGATTGCTAGCTGATCTATTCCAAATGGACTCATCATCTCAACCCATAAAGCTGCCCAGGGCCACATGGTCTCTGCTATTCTTAAAGCATTTATGCTACCTTGAAAACTTCCAACATGCTTCTGTCTAAAAGAGGGGATTAGGATGCTGATGTGAAATCTCATGTAGCCTCACCTTTTGCACCCTTCCCTGTGTTTGGAAACTTAGAGCATGGCCTGTCAAGACTTCTGTTTTGCCAGGCAGTGGTGGCGCACGCCTTTAATCCCAGCACTCAGGAGGCAGAGCCAGGTGGATCTCTGTGAGTTCGTGGCCAGCCTGGGCTACCAAGTGAGTTCCAGGAAAGACACAAAGCTACACAGAGAAACTCTGTCTCGAAAAACCAAAAAAAAAAAAAAAAAAAAAAGACTTCTGTTTTTAGAAGACTGTGACCCAGGTCATGAATGGTCTTCATTAAGCTTCCTCCTTGTCCGCATCCCAAACTGAACTTTTGAAGCCCCATCTAAATGAACTGAACTCTTTATGACAAATCTGAAGTGTCAGGAAATTTGTACGTAACCAGAGACTGACTCTTTGATGAGTTTTGGTCTCTTTTCTTAGGCAAATTGGCAAATCAAGGTTCTCACCCAGTCTCAGAAGAAAAAGTGGGGAGTGAAAACAACCCAAACAGCAAGGGTTAGTTAGAAGGTCAGATAGGATCAAGTCCAGGGCCAGAATAGTTGCTTCCCGGGCCTTCACTCTTGAGTGAGTTCCTAGACATCTCTGCAGCTCAATTTCAAAATATGTACTAATGAGGATGCCTTTAATTCCCCCTAAAAGACATTGCAAAGTGAAATAGAACCCCCTCAAAAGAGTACCTACAAAGTGCTTGATGAGGCCTTATTGTTACTGTTATCGCTGTTCTTCTTCTTCCTCTTCCTCTTCTTTTCTTCTGAAGATAGGGTCTCCCTATGTAGTTTTGGCTAGACTGGGGCTCACTAAGTAGACAAAGCTGACCAGGAATCCATAGAGATCCACCTGCCTCAGCCTCTGAGTGCAGTGTTTAAAAACCTGGGTCACCACACCCAGTACAAGGAATTCTTCATAGAGCACTTGGGAAGAATGGAAGCATATACCCATCTAGTTTATTTCCACCTCTCAATATAATTTCCTCTCAAGTAGCAGAAGATGTGACAACAGGGAGACTTTTCTTAACATTTACTCTAACCTCTCTTATATGGCACCAGGCTATCACAGAGGAATGTGCTATGGGTACCATCTGCTGTTAAAATGAGTGTAATGGGCCTCTTATTCTTCTGCCCAGTGGAGAAAAGACATCTCAGAATTAGATACTTGAGTTCAGCATCTTGGTCTGCTATGTCCAGCCAAGGGACCTTGGTGTGATCCTTCCCTGCATTGAACCTCAATTTTTTCTTGTGTTATTGAACAACTAGAAATCACTGATAAGAGTTACATATAGAAGCTAGGCTGAACACATCAACATTCTCTTCATTCCTTTGAAGGAGGCCACATCAGTCTTGCCACACAGACAAACTGTGGGATGACTGCAACAGCACCCTCCATTGTTGTTTCTCATCCTGTACTCTTGAGAAAGTCCTGGGAAGAGGATTTGTTGATATGCCAACAAGTTAACAACGTGGTTTTATGAGCTGCCAGTGCTAAACATTGTCTATGCACTTTCATCGTGATTTTATTTGAGGTTTTGCATAAACTTCTCTTCTGTGTTGATTTGACCTTTTCAAGCCCGCGTTCTTCGAGTGTTTGAGACAAGATGAGGAAATGTGCAGTGACATTGCTGAACTTCCTCCCTCCGTATGGAGGGGAGAGTGAGTCCAGGCAACTCGCTCCCATGCCAAGAGCGCCTATTAAAATATTAAATAAGGAGTTAGTGACAGGTTTAACTAGCCTCTGTGGCAAGCCTCCAAAATTTAACTTAGTAAGGTTGGTTTTTGGCTGTCACGAACCAGCTGCCATAAGCTGCATGAGACCATTAATGATGTACATGGGCACTGATAAATTGACTCCCAACAGCCGTGAAAAATGAGGGGCTCTTGATTGGCTTACCTGCTTCCTGCTTCTCTTTTTCATAACAAATTAACAGTGGACTAATTTTATGAAGGTTCAGAAGTTAAATGAAACAGGAATGCACAAGCATGGAGTTCACAAACAAAGAATCCAGGGGCATTGGTGATCCCAACAGGCTACTCTCAGGACAGGTCATCTTTCCTGGCATTTTATGACCCTGTCCTGGGAGACTACACTTAATGGGTCACATGGACTTGTGAGACCCTTCTTGTACTTTTCTAACCAAGAAACTTTGACTCTGTTCCAATACCTTATTCTGAATATCTGCATTTTAATGCTGACAGGTACTTTTATTGAGCAGTTACAATGTGCCAGGCAATGGCAAAGATGACCAATTTAATGATCCTACCAATCAAAATGTGATGTTAGTAAGACACAAAGAATAAATTATCACACCAAAGAAAATAGAAGAGAGGAGGGAAGTTTGAGGACTTCTGTTGTGCCTAACACCCTCAAAATATAGCTGTCTTAGGGACATTTCCAGCTGGAATGGCACCTAATGAAAAACCAGAGGTCTTAAATAGAGATAAAATGGCTCCGGTAATTATGCTTCTGGCTTAATACTAAGGATGGTTGCCAGCTGATGTAGGTAGACTGGAAACAGGAAATCTGTAGTGTTGGTGGCCTGACTGTAGTAACGGCTCCTGTTCTCACCCCTCGGTGTAATCATTCCTTTTGCTATGTGACTTTACAGTTCTCACTCCTGTTCACACACTGAATTATGGAATGGCTTTGTAACATTTGTGAGCTACTGACCTTATGGCTACAGAAATGACCTTGCCTCAGTTTCTAGCTCAAATCTTAAGAGGCCTGGCGTTTCCATCTGTTCTTGAACTTGGGCAACTGTCAGGCTAACTCACTGAAGGAGGAGATGTAAGGTAAGCTGAGTTGCCTTCCTCATCCTAGATGAGGCCACCCCAAATCAGCCAACAGTCATCCAACTGCACAATTTGGGTCTATCCCAGCCAATATCTGCAGTGGCATTCAGCAAACTATCCAAGATTGTAAGAACCCTGGAAACCCATGAGCCAAATGTGCCTTATTTATGCTTGTCAGAGAGGACTTGTGATTTGCCAGGCAGCATCACTGCATCCCTGAATAAGTTATGTTCTTCTAAAAACTACTACTTCACTCAAGGGTACCAAAAACAAGTTCTGTATGTCAGCCCTACATACAGTTCAGGTCAAAGCAACACGGGAAGGCATCTTAACACTCAGTTGGCTGTCTGTCCAAGCTGAAATAGCATTCTTAGCACATTCAATTCCACTTGGGAAGCATACACTGAGCATCTATAATATTTATAACAGCTTATTAAGCACAATTCTGGAGCTTGGAAGTTTGACTCTCAATGGAACTATAACATTGAGGGGACAGAGGAGAACCGCCACACTGTGTAATTTACATAACTCACCTCACCCACTACACTGAGGTTCCCTTGTGATATTTCCCTCATCACCTCTGTAAATAACTGATGTCTGTTGCTAATGGGAGAAACTGTGTCCTTCAGCTGAACTGGTCGGGAAAAATTTGAGACCTGTCAACTTTTAAAGTCTGAGCTAACTTGCTGTTGTCAAACATAAGCCTCGTTTGTAGAAAAAGAAGGACCCATGTGTGTTATTACAGTCCTGCCTGGCAGGAGTCAGAAAACAAATGGTAGCACTCACAAATGCCCATGATTTGCAGACTTGCTCTCTAGCTACCTCCCTCTCAGTCAGTGACAATTTACAGATAGGCACGAGGTCTTTCTTGAGCTGAGAGACAATTATTTATCCAAAAAACTACATAGGACTCTTGTTAATGAATTTGTTCTTTACACCATAACAAACACAGAACCATGTGGTTCGCTTATGACACATCTTCCTTAAAGCCAAGCACTACAGTGAGATTCCTAATCCAAGCATGGACCAGCAAGTGAAAGCTTGGATCCTTAGTCAGTCCACACATGTATATGAATAACAATCAGAAAAATTGGTACAAAAATTCACTCTCTAAAATTTCTAGCATGCATTGCTAAGGCCTATAAAAATCACTGAAGTATTTCAATAATAGGTTCCAGAGACACCCACGCATCTAGTGATTTGCCTAAGCACTAACCTGGATTTTTGGCTCAAAAGTACTTGGGATGTGGTTAGCTTCTGAGGTCAACTGACTTTCAGTAAAAGTTAGCCTTGGTAATAGGTGAGCCTGCTCCAATTAAATAAGTATTTTAAGAGCACAAAATTAAGGTTTACAAGAAAAGAAAAATTCTCCATCAGGCCTAACATCAAATCATGCCTGCTTCAAATCTGCTGGGCTGTCTTACATTTTTTGTTTGTTTGTTTGTTTAATTCAATAATCTCATAATTAGCCGATCCATTAAAATAAACCCTGTTCTCTGCCTAACTCAGTATAAAATATATATGGACATGCATAATGTATCCATGTACACCTATTTCTTAATGTATTTTTCATGTGTCTGTATATGTGCGTTCATGTGTATGTATATCTGTGTGCATGGACACATACCTATGGAGGCCTGAGATTGACACCAAGAATATTTCTCAATCAATTCTCCACTTTATTTTATTTTTTACTTTTTAAGATTTATTTTATTTTATTTTTTAAGGTCATTTTGTATTGATTCTTTGGAATTTTCTCATCATGTTCCCAGTCCCACTTACTTCTCAGTCCCTCCATATCTACCCTTTACCTTGTCACTTCCCCAAGGAAAACTAAAAACGAAACAATAAAACTAAGAAATAAATTAAAAATACAAATAAGAATATTAATTAGAAAACAAACAAAAAACACTTTGCTCCTCTGTCTTTCCCACTCCTCCACCTCTTCATTCATCTTAGTGGCTTTGGGAGCTGCTGTGTGTATAAGTATATAGACCCTTCTGTCCAAACAGCTTTACTTGCAAATGTTCATTGTGCAATATGCTGCTGGTCTGATTCAAGGCCTCTGGCTTCTAGAACACCATCAATACTGGACCCTCACAGAAACTCCTCTCAGATATCCTGCTGTTGCCCTGAGTCATGGGGATCCTGTGGCTATGGTTTCTCAAGGTCAGTCCCTTTATTCACTCCTGCAGGTCATAAACATGGTAGATGTTGGGGAGTGCCAACTCAAAGCTGGTTGTGTGCCTGGGGGGGGGTAGCTGAGTTGGTCAGGTGCCCCCATTCCCCACCTCATCCCCCACTCTACCCCCACCCTCACCCCCAGCATCTGCTCTGCCTTCTGTAGTAACTGGAGCCACAGACATCAACACAGACCCTGGCTGCAGTAGGGTCAAGGATCCAGACATAGTCCCTGGCCACAGCTGGGCCCTGAGGTGGCAGTGCAGGCCATCCTGATCTGTATAGTCCTGGCAGCAGCATGACCCTCAGGTACCAACATGGCCTCAGGTGTTGGCCCAGACCCCCAGCATCTGCACTGCCTTCGGTGGTAACCAGAGCCATGGACATGGATGCAGACCCTGGCTGCAGTAGGGCCACAGACCCAGACATGGCCCTAGGCTGCAGCTTGGGCCAGGATGACACCATGGCTGCTGGTGGCAGTGCAGGCCACCTAGATTGGCATGGCTCCAGCTGCAGCAGGTCCCTTGGTTCCCAACATGGCTACAGGTGGCAGCCCAGAATCCCGGCATCCATGTGGCCTTTGATGATGACATGGGCCATGCACATCAACACAGACCCCAAATGAGGCAGGGCCATGGACCCAGATATGGCCCTCAGCAGCAACGCAGGTCTGGAGTTCACTGTAGTCCCCGATGACAAGCAGGCCTCCCACATCAGCCCATTCCTCACCATCTTCCCCTCTTCAGATCTGCCTCTCTCCACAGGACATGAATCATTCTGCCTCTCTCTCTCTCTCCCATACTCCACTATATATTTACTTACTATAATGAGGCCTGAGTGCCTGGCCTCATAGGCCAGTAGCCGGTGTGTGTGCGTGCATCTGTGTTCCTTACAGGGGACTATGACTAGAAGGGAAAGCGGCTATTAATTCAACTCCTTACTCTGGTGAAAAGGCCAGCATGACATTGCCACCATCAGCATCGGCTCCTCAGCTCCTACCTAGCATTCCTCACGCGGTCCCCTGACTCCAGCCACAGTGGTTCTCTGCTGCTCCTCAGACATGCTTGTCACATATGCTTCATGCTTTGTGTTTATTCTCTTCCCGAGAAGATCCTCCCCACATCTCCATGGCACCTTTACTTCCCAGAAGCCTTTGCTGAAAGTTTTTCTTAGTAGATAACCTCTGCCCGCCCCATATATCCGCCATTCTTCACAGTGACTATCACCTCGGCATACTCCAGCCGCTTTGTGTACAATTTTGCCCCTACTGGGATATATTCACTAGAAAAGCAGGCTATATATACTTAATGTTTTTCAGATATTACACGCTGTTATATATCTTTTATTCTCAACCAAATACTATGTCTAACACAGAATGTAATATTTCAATAAACATCTTAATTAGAAAGTAAGTTTATGAAATGCCAATGCCTGTAACCTTGGGTTATTTATTCCCAGTATTTTAGCAAGGATTATGAGTGACTGACTCTGTTATCTCATTTTCCAGCACCCAGTTCCCTTCCTTTCAAAGGTAAGCAATATAGTGATTTTCACATGTCATGTCACAGAAACATTCAACATACATAAGAAAACATACTTTATTTTAATAAATTTTCTGTATTATTTTGAATGGTTTCACTCAAATGGACACATACTATGCGCATAGTTTTAGTTATTGAATGTTATAACATTGAGTTACTTCAGATAATTCTAAGTCAAAGTATTTCATATAAAAGAAGAAATACTGACATGAAACATCTACCATAATTTATTTAACTAGTCCCCTGTTGATGAGCACACAAGTTGTTCCTAGTGTGTGTTAATTTGTACACTCATTATTTTTGTCATTTTCAAGAACTGTGTTTGATCATAAAATTGCACACATTGAAGGCTGGGATACAGCTCAGGGGTAGAGCATTTGTCTAAAATTGCAGATATTCTAGTATCTTTTGGCAAACATAACCAACAGATTCATTTGATTCAATCTACAATAAAAGGATAAATTTCTAGCGGTAGCATCCTTAAAGATGATGAACATCTGTATAAGTGAGGTGGTATAGTCAAATTCCTTCCAAGGAGTATGTGCCAATTATATCCCTATTCTACGAGAATTCCTATTTCCCCCACACTTCACTGGCTTATAATGTTATTAAATGTTCTTAATTTTACAGACGTGATAGGTAGAAAAATGATACCTCATTGTAGTTTTAATTTGCATTTCCTTTACATTAGGCCAGTATTCTTCCTACATTTATAAGAACTCTATATTTTCTATTATATTAACTTTCTACTGAAATAATAGGCCTGTTTTTCTTACATTCCCATTCTTTTTGTATATTAATTTGTAGATGCTCTCTGAAATAAAATGATCTTTGCATTTATAATAAGTACTGAGAATATTTGTTCCTTTTTGGTTTGTCTTTGACATTATTTTTCTGTGTACAATTCTGTTCTTACATGTATGTGGTTAAATTTGTATGGTTTTCATGTTGGTTTTATGTTACAGGAAATGGCTTCCTAACTCCAAGAATTCCTCCATATTCTCTTATAATATTTCATGGTTTCAATTTGTACAAAACCATTAAAAATAATAGGGAATGCATTTTTTATATGTGTGGCAAAGTCAGGAGTTCTGTGTGGGCAACTGTGTGAATGAGTGTGTGTGTGTGTGTGTGTGTGTGTGTGTGTGTGTGTGTGTGTGTGTATGTGTGTGTGGTGTGTTGGGAGAGGCAGGGACTTTTCATGTGGCTACTCTATTTTTTCAGCTATACCTTTTGAATGGCTTTTCCTCTTTCATTCATATATTAATTTTTGTATGCAAGTGGGTTTATATTCTGGGATTTCTGGTCTATTTTATGGAAATATCTGTACCTACACATAGCAAAATCATAGTGTTTTAATTAATGAAGATGTATATGTTCTAACATCTGTAATACCTAGCTTGCTGCTAGCATTCACCTTTTCTCTTTTTTTACTCCATCTACTTGTCTAATTTCTGTGCTTTTCTTAATCTTTTTATCTAGAGCTCACCAAAATTCTATTGGAACTGAGCTCAATAAGTCTGCTGTTTATTCATTGAAGATGATGTTGGCTTTAAGGAAAAGTGTATTTGACATCTGTAGTTGTATAGCTGTGTGTCATATGAAGAAGTGCTCAGCTCATCCTTTCTATTCACATATTCATTATGATAGACTCTTTAATCTTGTTGAATAGTTCATCATCTCAAGGTAATCACACAATTGTTCTCTTTTGATACATTTTCATGATAAATTATATGGGTAGCTTTTCTAACATTTAGCATCCTGGGGTTAATTCCCACTTGATTATAGTATGTTCAACTCTTAATGCACTTTTGGATTCTGTTAGTTATTCATACAGGTGAATTGGTTTGTTCTGCAATTTGTTTTATTTCTCCATTTATAGCTGGTTCAAGTTTGAATGCTACACCGACTTCATGAAAAGCAAATGTTAAAAGTTGCCTCATCCAACTATGTTCTGGATCAGTTTAAGCAGCAATGGGTTCTTTTCTTTAAAGCTTTGTTGGCCTTCCTCTGTGAGGCCATCTAGAGTGCTTGCTTATGGGATAGCACACTTTGACCACAGGTTTAGCAGATAGCGGTGAAACTTCAGATTCAGAGTCCGTTTTCCTGGTGCCTAATATGTGTCTTCATGGGCCCTCACAATTTGTCCACACAGTCCCAGCTTTCACGAGCTCTGCAATGGAAGAAGATGCTTTCCATCTTAACTCACTCAGGCCCCTATCTCTTTCCATGATAGCTTCTGTGTCATTCTGAATTTTTTTGGGTGTCGTTAGAATGAGCACAGGCATTTCAGGGGAACTAGCTAAAGACAGCATGGTAAACCCAAGTGCGCTCACAAACAATCTGTAGCCATCACCTACACTGAGCTCTTCTGTAGGTCTTTAGAGCCACCTTGCTGAGGCTGCATCCTTCTAGGGTAATCCTTTTTCTTGGTAGTTATGTGAAGAGAATATAAAGACTTGGGCATTTCAGGTCATCGCAGAGATGCACCCCAACCCCCAACTAGTGAGACTGTCTCTATGCTTCTTAGCATTAGAAGCTAATGTCTTCATTTAGACTGCCCTGCTTGTCCTCTGTCCCATTCCAGCTGTTGATGCACAATGACTGTCCTAAATCCTAAAATGCCTCCTTGTATCTGCTTCTAGACAATCTGAGCTACAAGAAAGATGATGACTTTGACATATTTAGCTTTCTTAAAAACTGTGATACTACAAACATACATATATATCATAGCTTTTTGTCCTTCCTGAGATGTTTTGTCACCTTGACAGATTTAGACTGCAGTAATGGCTTCCAAGTCCAATCTTCCACATACACCGCCTTTGTTCATCTGTAATCGCAACATGAAGTACAAATCTGGAATTTTTCCTAATAAATGAAGTTGCCTTGGGGCACTCAGCTTCAGAAATATTGGAAGTAGAGGATAAAAGTTTGAAGTGTATTGGAGTCAAAATCTAATCTGTAGAAAACTTCCAGTTATAACAGATGTAAATATGCATGCAAATGAATAGTTTCTGATCAATATCCAGTCAAAATGGAAGATTTAGCTAAGAGGGAAAATTCTCAGTACAAAACACATCCACTTAACAAAAGCATCACTTAAAAACCAAACTGTACAAAAGATACCATCAAAGCCGCACCTATGGGGCAAGAATCTGCTGTGGCACTGAAAATAGCTGATGAATTTGCATGTGCAGCCACAGTCTGCTTGTTTATTTGTTTCTGAATACCGGTGCATTGAATTGAACCTTAGCAAGATGTGAAAATTCCACATGAAGGGCAAGCCAAATTACCACCCCAAATTGAAAGAGCCTGAATAAACAAGTATTCCAGTGAGAAAACCACACGTATTTATCAATATCTCAATGCATGTATTTTATGAGTAATTTGATTACACAATTATGCAGTTCAATACAACATAGCAGCAATTTAAAAATGCATTTAAATTGCTCTGGGTAATGAGCAACATTCATTCAAATAGTATTTAAGATTAGACACTGCACAAGAAAACATAAAATACCTGAAAATACATCTCATCTATGAAAGAAATTCAATAGTGGTTTTCCAAAATTTGCCAACAATACTAGAATGTTTTTACATTATCAGTAATGAGATGTGAAGTTGAAAGAGTCTTTAAAGAGATAATAATAAAAAATTAATTTTGATGATTATTGCCAGAGGATGGACCTAATTGTCTTTTTCATTTTTCTATAGAAAATGTTCCTCAAAATGCATGGTTATATAAAGAAATAAAAAAGGCAGCTGATAACTGTTGGTGGAAATCTATTAGATATGTATTAATATTAAAATTTGCATTGTTACCTAGGCTTTATAATATTACATTGTCTTTTGTATTTTGTTATTTTGTTATTTAGAATTTTGTTCACCATTTGCCTTTTTATATGTTTTAATTTTAAGTAAAAATTCACTTTGCTAAGTTCTTCAAATAAAAACCTTGTGAGTTTTTTAGGAGGGTGACAAAATTGTTCAAGCATTAAAATTCATTCATGTCCCATGTGTGTACATCTCATGTGATTTGGACTTTTCAGATTTTTCTACTTCTTCTAGGGTCAATTTTCACAATCGGTGCTTCCCTAGGTAGTCATTCATTCACCAAGACCCACTTCCTACCTTTCAAGTCTCGGACTTTCTGTATTAAAGTTCATTCATCATCATTACACAGTCTTTGCTCCTGCTGTTTGTGCTTCTCCTTTACCCCACCTTCAGTTTGTTCAATGAAACCAAACACCAGGGTCTAAGTTAGTGGTACTGCTTTTTCCTTGTCTGCTCTTACCTTGCAAACCAAAAGACCCACGTGTATAACTGCATGCTTAATTAACACAGAGCCTTGGCCAGAGTCCTGCATTCATTTCCCCTGATGTGTCTTTGCTTTGACATCTGTGTTAGTTTTCAGGGTTTCTCAAACTGGCTCCTTGATTCTAATTTGCTTCTCATTTGGTCTCTTTGAGTGACTAAGCTGCCACCTTCTTTCTTCCCTGGGAGAGGGAACCTGGTTTAATTATTTTTAAATGAAATGCATCTTTCCTTATAAAACTAATTAATTTCTCAAATACGTCTACAGGATGCTGAAACATATGTCTGGAAGTTCAGTCAATTGCTGAACAGCCATAATTCTTAGAACTGATTCTGTATTTAAAAAACAAATCAAGCTAACAAAACCATTGAGTGAGAGAAACATGATCTGAGGTGAATTCTGGCTTCATCACTTGCCTATGATTTGGAAGGAAATGTGCACCCCTGAGATTTGATTTCCTCTCTGGAAAATTATTATATACCTACTTGGATTATCATGGGGACCAGAAAAATTAATGAGGGTGGGAAATATTTAAAATTTTAATGTATTATATTAACAATAGTTTTTATCACCTGGAAAGTATCAAATTGAATCATAAACCCAAGCAGATATTTTTAAACAATAAGTATATTTCTAGAAAAAAATCAACTATAACCACTAATTTCCTAGCACCCAATCAACAAAGGCTACCATTTAAATTTCTGATATATCCTGATCTCAATATTTTCTACTTTTTTCTGAAAACTTTTTGACAAGCTCTCTTCCAATACCAGACAGTGTAAGGTGAGGTTGTGATTAAACTTACAGATTTTAACATCATATTTAATAAGTGGTAAGACATAAATCTAAGCCTACAACTGTCCACTTGCTTCTTCATGTGTGAATTTGGACACTCTTTCCAGCTGTCGCCTATGACAAGCTGTGTATCTGGTCCAGGAAAAGAAACTCCACTCAGTCTGGTGACAATGGGACCCAGTAATGTACGGGGGTTTATTTTGTGTTGGTTTTCATCATAAGATCCTGGTACTCAGTTTCAAGTTTTGTTTTGTTTTGTTTTTAATTTGGGGATGATAAATTCTAATGAATAATAATAACTATGCTATTTTCAAAATCTTTCTGGAGCTATGCATTTTGAAAAATTAAGAAAATTTCCATGTTTTAGATTTAAAATAATGGTGTATGGCCTCAGTATATAAAACATTGTGAATACTAAATATGGTAAATTAGGATCACCTTACTTCAGTATAGAAAAAATTCTTTCCATTTTTTGTTAGTTTTTAAGTTTTCTGAAATTTCAGTCATCTTTTTACTGATTTCAAAGAGTAGATATTAGTTGAATAACATTAACTATCCAAAAGCAGAAGAGATATAATGTTTATTCTATATGAAGTCTTCCAAATAAACACAAAGTCACATGCTTACTTACTCCTATTTTATAAGCAAAACATACATAACAGTGAGATATTTAATTTTTTCTATTTCCTTTTTCTCTGTATTCTACTTATACAAATTTTGACAAGAAAGATATTTTTAGACATCAATTCCACATTAAAAGATGCAGAACAACAAATTGCTAACTGGAAGAATGCATCTGTAAAATGACTGATGGACAAATGCCTAGAATCGACAATAGTCAGAAAGTTCCTTTAGATGCATAATGAAAAGACAAAGACTCAAATGAAAAATGAATTTTAGGAGACTGAGCATGGATAAATCAAATGCAGAAATACAACTAGCTAAAAATAGTATAAAGAGAGGTTCAACATCCATAGTGAGTGGAAAATTCAACTCAAGACAAAAACATAATTTCATAGCCAATTGATTGACAGTGAGAGCTTTGAAGAAGTTTTTTTTTTTTTTTTGGTTTTTCGAGACAGGGTTTCTCTGTGTAGTTTTGCGCCTTTCCTGGGACTCACTTGGTAGCCCAGGCTGGCCTCGAACTCACAGAGATCCGCCTGGCTCTGCCTCCCGAGTGCTGGGATTAAAGGCGTGCGCCACCACCGCCCGGCGAAGAAGTTTTATAGTGGACAAAATTTTAATAGTTTGATGAAAACCAAATTTTAAGGATGGAAATCAAAGGGAATTTTCCTTTTAGGTTCTTGAGCTTGAACCCAGGAACTTGCACGTAAAAGGGTAGAGATGTACAACTGACCACAAAGATACTTCCTTAACCCAAAGAGAATTCTTATGCCTAGTCATTAAGAATAACACTTACAGAAACAACAATTTCAGCACAATGACAGGGTACAAAATACACTTATAAAAATCAGTAGACTTTCTATATATCAACAACAAACACACTGAAGAGATCATGGATGCATGCCTATTTACAATGGCATCAAAGACAATAAAATATCTTGGAATAAACCTAACGAAGGAGGTGAAAGACCTCTACAATGAAAATTACAAATGATTAAAGAAAAAGATTGAGATCCTAGGAAGTGGAAAGCCATTCTATGTTCATGGATCAGGAGAATTAATCTTGTGAAAATAACCATCTTGCCAAAAGAAATGTACAGAATCAATTCAATTCCAAGCAAAATACCCACAGTCTTTACAGAAAAATCCTAAAATGCATATGGAACCAGAAAGGACCCTGTATAGCTAAAGCAATCCTGAGAAAAAGAAGAATTTTGAGGGAATTGCTGGTTCAGACTATAAGAAATAGAGCTATAGAAATAAAACAGTATGGTGTGAGTAGAAAAACAAAAATGTAGACCAACAGCATATAATAGAAGACCCAAATATGAGTGTTCATAAGTAGAACCACCTAATATTAGACAAAGAGGTGAGAGAAAAAAATAGACACTGTAGAAAAGATAGCATCTCCAACAAATGGTCCCGGGAAAAATGGATGTCTACATGCAGAAGAAATGAAAGTAGATCCATCTCTATCACCCTGTACAAATTATATCCAAGTAAATCAAATACCTCTACTTGAAACTTAAAATAATGAAACTGGTAGAAGAAAATAGAGGCAGTCCTGTACAATACATAGATGTAGAAAAGGACTTTCTGAACAGAACTCCATTTGCCCAGGAATCAAGGCCAACAATCAGGATCTCATAAAACTAAAAGGCTTCTGTACATCTAAGAAACAATCAAGGAAGCAAAAAAGAAATTCACAGAATGGAAGAGCATCTTTTCCAGCTATACATCCGATAGAGGATCCATATCCAGAATATTCAAAGAACTGAAAAGAGTCAAGAAAACAAATCACCCAACTAAAAAATGGTCTAGGAATCTAAACAGAGAGTTTCAACTAGAAGAAATAAAAACTGCTAAGAAATATCTCAACATCCTCATCATCCTTCCCAACCATAAGAATATAAATTAAGCCGGGCGGTGGTGGCGCACGCCTTTAATCCCAGCACTCGGGAGGCAGAGCCAGGCGGATCTCTGTGAGTTCGAGGCCAGCCTGGACTACCAAGTGAGTTCCAGGAAAGGCGCAAAGCTACACAGAGAAACCCTGTCTCGAAAAACCAAAAAAAAAAAAAAAAAAAAAAAAGAATATAAACTAAACTGGGTGGTGGTGGCACACACCTTTAATCCCAGCACTTGAGAGGCAGAGGCAGGCAGATCTCTGTGAGTTCAAGGCCAGCCTGGGCTACAGAATGAGTTCTAGGAAAGGCACAAAGCTACACAGAGAAACCCTGTCTCAAAATACCAAAAAAAAAAAAAAAGAATACAAATTAAAACAGCTTTGAGATGTCATCTCATGTAGGTCAGAATGGCTCAGATCAACAAAACAACAAATGTTGTTGAGGTGGTGACGAAAGAAGCCTTCACTTGCTGTTGGAAGTGCAAATCTGTGGATCAAGTTCCACTCTGGAAATCAGTGTGGAAAATCCTCAAAAACTAAAAACAAATCTATCATATGGCCCAGCTGTATGACCTCTTGGCCTATGCCCAAAGAACTCAGCATCTTACTCCACAGATGTTTGCTTGACAATGTTCATAGGCATCCCATTCACAGCATCCAGGAAGTGGGAACGCCTAAATGACGTGTTACAGATATGCAATACAATACTATTCAGCTGTAAAGAAAAATGAACTCATAAATTCACAGGTAAATGGATGGACCAAGAAACATAATATTGAATGAGGTGAGACAGGCACAGAAAGAGAAATACCACCTGCTTGTTCTCACTCACCTGTGGATCCTCAGCTGTGTGTATACAGCATTGAGTAACCACACAAACTGGGAAATTATAAATAGACCCTAGGTATGTGTGGGGTGGGGCAAAGTTAAGTAGGAAATAGCAGGATATGGGTTATGTGATGTACGGAATAGAAAATGAGGGGAGAGGCTCCAACTGATAAGGAAAGAGGGAGGTCAATACAGAAGGAGAAGGATCAAGGGGGAAATAACATCAAAGCTCTTTGATAAAGCCTCAAGGAATAATTTTATATTTACCTAAAATTATATACAATACATGCATACACTAAAGAAATTGTTACACCACTTGAGCTTACAGTGTTCCCCACAAGAACTATAGATTAACAAAATCTCCAGTACCAGGCATGAGAAACCTTTCAAATGGTTAGTTGGGATACTCTACATGACTCCCTAAATAATATAAAGTATCAATGTAGCCCTTGGTTGTTCCACAGGGGTCGATGGTGAACCTCTATTGCAGAAGACATCACACACTTAAGGCATAAGACTCTGGTGATTCAAGCTGGATCTAGCCTGGACACCTCTTTCCTTTTATCTAGCTTCCATGGTACTAGACAATACTATGAAAGCTGCCAAGGAGGGGAAGCATTTAAATAGTCCTGCTGAGCTGCAATACCTATAAACCATGACAATGACCAGCATGGCAATATATACCTAAAGGTGCAACATGTGGCATCACACGTTACTGATAAACTAACAGCTATCTGATTGGATTTGAGGCCCACTCAGCAGGAGGGAAATCATGCCTCGTTCTGGAAATCCAGACAGCTTCCTAGAGCTAGTTGGGCCATGAACCTTAGAAAATAATCTATCATTACCACTTTGCTAGTCCAGAATAATTCCTCACTACATTCTAAGTCTTATCCTTATGCCCACAAATAAGTGTAGCCACCGTCTGTCATCCAAGAAGCCTTGCTTTACAGAAAATGGATACCATCACAGAAAACCATAATTGGACACAGTAAAGAAATAATGGATCATGGAGAGCCCAGCCGGAGTGGATACATCTATATCACACTCCTGCATCCATGGCAGAACATCACAGAAGAGAGGTTGGAAAGATTATAAAAGCCAGGATCTCAGGAAGTCTGCTATTAAACAGTCTCTCCTAAAAGTGGCTGCATAAACAAGACCAGAACAATGGCAATATCAGTGGACATGTTAATGTGGGAGGAAGAAAATTTGGTGTGGTTGCATCTGTAGACAAAGAACTGCAGGCAACTAGTGACTGCTGGGAGAAGAAGAATTAGACTCTCCCACGGATGAGCCCCCTTATTGGTAATCCAATGCAAAGGGGTCAGCCCCAAAACCATATACACACTATCAACAAAAATGAACCAGCAGGTTTTATAGGTGTGCCCCACGTTGGGCGCCAATGGTAGCTAGAGTTTTCCTGCCTGGCCCACAGTCAGGGCAAATCTCTCTCACCTGCCAGTCCCACAGCCGCTCAGACCCAACCAAGTAAACACAGAGACTTATATTGGTTACAAACTGTATGACCGTGGCAGGCTTCTTGCTAACTGTTCTTACAGCTTAAATTAATCCATTTCTATAAATCTATACCTTGCCACGTGGCTCATGGCTTACTGGCATCTTCACATGCTGTTTCTCATCATGGTGGCTGGCAGTGTCTCCTTCTGCCTTCCTGTTCTTTCTTTTCTCCTCTCTGTTAGTCCCGCCTACACTTCCTGCCTAGCCACTGGCCAATCAGTGTTTTATTTATTGACCAATCAGAGCCATATAGAACATCCCACAGCACTTCCCCTTTTCTTTTTTTTTCTAAAAGGAAGGTTTTAACCTTAACAAAGTAAAATTACATATAATTTGGGAATTTGGGCATAGCTTCTCTTACTACTTCCTGCTGGAGGAGGGCGCTGTATCTTATGGGGACACAAAGAAAATTTTAGGATTATGGAATAGTCCATGAGGGTGTATCGTCTGAGCCAGTTGCCTTCAAACCATTCTGGATGTTGGATCATCTGGGCCATGGTGTCATCGGAGACCTTTCAGGGGGTCTTGGCTGATCAAACCTGATGTACATATACATACACATATATAAATGTTTATAACAATAATAATAACATCAAAAGAGGCTATCAACTTGAGAGGGGATTGGAGAAAGGGTTTCTGGGAGGAATAGGGGGAGGGGAGAGAGGAAGGAAAGTGATATAATTCTATTTCAATTAAAATATATTTTTAGAAAAGAAAAAAAGCTGGCACACACCTTCAAGACTTAATTTTGAAATATCTAGCACAGACAAACATTTGTGCCTTCCATCAATGTCCATTTCTCTTTTTTCCCATATTCAAGTGAAACGCATTCACATATGTACCAAGAGATGTATATAACAATGTTCTGAGAAATACAATTTGAAGTAGCAAAATGTTGGGAATGAACCAAAATTTCATCGCAAAGTAAGCAGATAAACTGGTTCATCACAAAACACAATTTTATATAGCAGGAAAAATGAGGGTAGTGCATTTATTTGTTATTCTGGGTACCATAGTGCTATACCACACTTCAGAACAAAAACCAGAGTGGGGAAAAGGGAATGGGTGTAATAACACAAATAAAAACTAAGTGAGATAAATAATCTGGGTCATGCACAGTCTGTGTCATAGTCAATTGACTTTTTTGTGCTACAAATACATTTTCAAAGACAAATTGCTTCATTATACATATATTAATAAAGTAAGAAAATTTAACTTCACTTCAGAGATCTACTTTAAAATTATACGCAGAATATATAAATATAAATTACATCTAATGCATATGCTATATACCCATAAAATATATATACTGCACACATACGGATTATGTATATGTACTATACCTAAAACACACAGTACACATCTTTTATAAACACTGTTAACCTAAGGTTTTATTTACTTCTCGCTATTTCTTGAAGAAAATCAGAACTACTCTATAAATGGTTTTCCTTATAGCCTTCTGGTGGACTCTCACGTATGCCTGAGCCCTCCCTACATGAAGTCTTAGTCCTATGGTTATTATATATGCTCATCCTGCCAAAATTGTCCCCTCGAATATTGTTGACACAGCTTCCCAGGATGCCATCTGAGCCTGTATATCCCAGCTCACACTAGTCCACTCTCGTTTCCTATGCTCCAGTATCCTGGGCTCCTCCTCTTCCATGCCTACTCCTTTCTATTCTCTTTATTTTTCCCTTTCAAAGTCCTTTTTATTCATTAAGAGCTAATTCTTTATGTTCATCAGAACATTTTAACAAAAACCTATTTTTCTTAAAATAGACAGACTGAATGGAAAAGAGAGACATGGTAACATACCAGAAAGAACACAGCAATCAAAAAAAGCAGAGAGTTGATGGACACATACGCCCAAGTGTTTTATATGTGGCTTTTGACTCAATGCAGTCTTCCCCTATTTCCTTCCTTGCTGTCTTTACTGGTCTCTCATTTCTTGTGCATATTCATCTTGTTTCTCTTCTATTGTAGGTGATTTCTCCCATTGTGCACAGAAAGGTGTCTGTACAGTTCTTCAAATACTACATTCTGCCTTCTTGTGAGTTCACTGGGAACAAACACTCTGCTATGGACTGGTGATGGTTTGTGTCCCCTCAAAGTTGCGATTAGAGGCTTGGTTCTCAGGGTGGCAGTTTGGGGGTGCTGTGTAATCTTTTATGAATAGTACCTAATGGAAGATCTTAGGTCACTGGGGAATGAAGTAGTCTTCTCGTGGTATCACAGTAGTTCCCCAGAGAGGACTGTCACAAAAGGAGCAAGCCTGGGCCCACTCATCTCCTTCCTGGTATCAAAATGTCATCAGGGGGCTGGATAGACATCTTAGCAATTAAGAGTACATATTGCTCTTGAAGAAGATATGAGTTCATATCTCAGAATGTAGTCTGGGTGGCTCAAACCTGCATGTAACTCCAGCTCCATAGGATATGATGCCCCTGGCATCTGTGGGCACCTATGCATGTGTATGCATGCACAGGGAGAGAGAGAAAGAGAAAGAGAATTAGATAAATCTTGAAAAAAAAAGCTGTCATCAGTCTGCTCCTACAGCTTTCTGCCATTGCTATCTACCATGAGGTGAAACAGATGGGAGTGGCTCTTACCAGGACTGTGTCAGTTTGGACTTTGAACCTCCAGAACTGTCAGTCAAATAGATCTCTTTTCTTCATAAAGAGTCCACATCAGGTACTTATTTCATTTGAGCTATGAGAAACTAGCATACTTTCTTTGACTACTTATAGAAAGAGTCTCGAAGACCATTCTGCCCCACTTAAATGCTTCCCACTCACTAACTGAACTTCGAAGGCCTGTTGTTCTAGGAAGTAAGCAAGGTTGTATGTCCAGTTTGAGATACAAAGAACAGAGTCTTCTCAGGGTCATGTCTCTTGAAGAAAGACGTGTGATGTACTAGACAGTGAATGTAATAGCCACACACATAGATGGTGCTATGTAGTTTCTGTAGTATCTAACGCAATAGACTTGACTGACAGCAAATATTTTATTGTTCAATTTGCATACTACTTCTTTTTAATGGTCTAGATATTTTGTTTTTGTTTTTGTTGTTTTTTTTCAGCTGCCACCATTACTATATCTCTGATCTAGACTTAGGTCAGAGGTCCAAGACCCTTGCTGACCTTCTTGAAGGATTTCTTGTCCCAAACCCCAACCTTCAGAGGATATTTACTGTGGGACACTTCCCTATAAGAATTTCAGTCTCCCCCAGAACCCAAAGACCAGCTGGGACTGACAGTGAGCACTGCCTGGGCACACATGCCGGGGTATGCTCCTTAGTATGGTCTTGCTTGCAGTAGTCTGAGCTCCTCTGCAGTACCTAGTACTTCTTTCTCCCTTGCATGACATCTTCTGACCCTCTGCATACACACAGCTAATTAGATGCTCCGAGGAACCTCAGCTCTTCCTTCTTATGTGTTATCCTCTATTGCTAGAGCTAGACCTGGCTTGATGGGAATACATAAAATGTTTCTTCTGGCTAGCAGGTTATTTCTTCCCAGGACTGTGCAAGATTGGCCCCACAGTGATTCCCATGTTCTGGTCTGTTTGACCTCCTGTGTACTGACTGACAACAATTCTTTTATGGGTCCATTTTTTTTCTTTTTTAAACAAAAATACATTTTAAAACATATTATTTATAAGTACAAGGACCTTCAAAGCAACTTTTGCACTGATCCATGCCCCCACCATGGACAGCCATGCCTCAGCCACATCCCTCCTTAAAGATTCATCCCTTCTCGTTTACTTTACAACAGACAGTGCAGTCAATATTCTTCAACTACCCCTCAAAATAGTCTGACTCTGAATGATCACCTGACCCATGGTCAGGGAAATAATAGGATGATTATTCAGAACAAATAGTGACAGATTCCTAAGCACTCCCCCATAAGGGGGTGGAGGTGTTCCGTCAAAGCTGTGATTGCTTCAACAGAAGAGGTTGGTGAAGACGGTGTTATGCCAGCTGCCAAAATGAGGCCCTGCAACACTGGCAACTTCTTCTAATCTCTTAACATACCAGTTTCCATGCAAAATATGTTTCTGGGACTGTATTTTAGCCTTTGAAACTCAATTTGTAAATGATAATCTAAGATTTTTAATCACCAAAAAAGAAAATTACAGGAACATTCATCCCCCCAATATGCAGGTGTGGCATGCATGAGTCCTATGCAGGGCACTTGGTCTAAAGGCCATCATGTTTATATGCCCTTCAACTTCCCTACTTCACTTAGTCCCTGAGCTTCATCTCTACAACAGAGCTGATTTGCCACATCACAGATCTGATTTACAGGCCATACAAGGCAGCCCACAGACCCACAAATCAAGTGCCAGATTTACAAATCCTCAAAAATGTATAATAAATGCCAAATAAAAACTTTCAATTTACCAATCTTTATTTGTGGGAAATATAAATCAGTAGTAAAGATGGAACACCGTCGGCTTTATTATGATTAAGTTTCTAAATTCTGATTTTTTTCTTTGCTTTATTTTTCCTTTCAAATTTGACCTTTTCTTTATGATTTTAACAACTGTAAAAATAACACCTTTGTTACAACTTAGAACAGAGGTTTGGCTGACAGAGATTCTGGTTAGGTATAAAAGCTCACACAGTGATGGTTAGCCTTTGTGCTCAACTTGACTAGATATGGAATCCCCTAGGAGACACAAGTCAAGGGCAAGGAAAGCAGGTGCTTCCTGAAAGGTTTAACAGAGAGGCCGAGACCCTAGCTGAATAGGAGTCTGGGGTCTCAGATTGAATAAGAGGGAAATAAGCTGAATGCTACATTTCCTCACACTCTGCTTTCTGACTGTGAATGCAATGGGACCATCTGTCTCAACCTCCCACCACCTTGCTTCCCCCTTACCCACATAATGAACTGTATCCTCAAACTGTGAACTGAGGAAGTCCTTTGTCCCATGAGTTGCTTTGTGTTGAGTATTTTGTCACAGCACAGAGAGATGTATATAGGCAAAGTAATATTTTTTTTTTTTTTTTTTTTTTTTTGGTTTTTCGAGACAGGGTTTCTCTGTGTAGCTTTGCGCCTTTCCTGGAACTCACTTGGTAGTCCAGGCTGGCCTCGAACTCACAGAGATCCGCCTGGCTCTGCCTCCCGAGTGCTGGGATTAAAGGCGTGCGCCACCACCGCCCGGCTTTTTAAATTAATTTTTTTTTTTTTGGTAATATTTTTAATTTAGAGGACTAGTTAGATCTTCTCCAATTCCTGGCCACTGGCCCATTCACCAAGAAGATGGCTTGGACACAGGTGTGCTTAGCTAGATAAAGTCATGAAATCACCACCACAGTCCTTTACCTTACTTGGTTTGTTATGTAGTGACTTTCAGTATTCTTCCTGGTTTAGCATGAGGCTTGACTTTAAGATGTATTTTCTTTGGCAAGAATTTTTAATCTTGGGCTCAGAGGTCATTGAGAATGCAACATCGGCATGGGCTGAGGAAAGACTGTTAGAGGTGCTGGGCAGTCTCGGGTGATCAGCAGCTCTGGTATAGTGCTGGTGAAGGGCACATGCTTGTTTCTGAGGCTCTGCTGCAAATCATGCACACACAGCCAACCCCCACATATACATATAATTAAAATAAATCCTTACAAAATGATGAGTATCTTAGCATATTGTTAATGGCAAGATCTCTATCAGCTGGTGACATCAAAATACTGTGAAAGGGAAAAAATGCAAGACAGAAGAGAAATTGAGGAGCTCAAATTAGGTCTTTCCCCCATTTATTAAGCCTCCCCCAGAGAAAGGCACACCATCTCAGTGCAGAGGGATTGTGCAGAGCACCACATATGTTTCAAAATAAAAGCTTCTTAAATAGGTTAATTACAAAATATAATTTTCATCCCATAAAACATAATATACATAATCTCTCCCACTCAAAGATAATAATTTTATAGACTCCCAATTAAAAATTGTGTTTACTAAATGGGAGAAAATGCCTGAGATGATACTATCAAAGTATATCCCAGTGCAAATGAGACATTGTTCTGTTAGTATTAATTGACTGTCAAACTCAACGTGGGAAACAGCTGCTATGACTTTGGCATCAATATATATTTGGAATGTAACTGTGCCTGGCCATGGGTGACTTTTCTAGACTGAAAGATGAGGTTTGATATATATTTCTTTACCATTCAATAACTCCCTCCCCTTTAACAACTCCTGTAGAGGGAAGTTTCTCTGTTCTGCCTGGCCCCACTGTCGGGATGAATCTCTCCCACCTGCAGCCGCTTATAAAATAATCACTTAGAGGCTTACAAACTGTATGGCCTATTGGTCAGGCTTCTTGCTAGCTAGCTCTTACAACTTAACTCAATCCGTTTCTATTAATCTATATGGTACCAGTCTGCGGGCATCTTGTTGCTCCTTAGGCGCTGGGCTGGCATCTCCCTTCACTCTCCTTTCTCCTCTCACTATCTCTCTTGGATTTTCCCAGCTGGCTCCATCCTGCCCTGCCATAGGCCAATGCAGCTTTATTTATTAGCCAATGGGAGTAACATATTCACAACATACAGAGAGACATCCCACAGCAAACTGCATACAAAGTAGATTATTTTATCTGTACAATACTATGTCAGGAATATAGTATTGTTGAGTAAATGCAGGTGAAAACATTAATTAAAAATATGAGCTAGGGAGATGGCTCAGCACTTAGCTCTTGCCTCCGTAAGTGTGAGAACCAGAGTTTGGATTCCCCAAACCAGGTAAATGTCAGATGGACATGGTAGTATGCCTGTAGAGCCCCCCTACACACACACACACCTGAATGGAAGGCAGAGATGAGTCCCCAGGGCAAGCTGGCTAGCAAGACTACCCATATCTGCATGCTCTAGGTTTGATTGAGAGATCCTGCCTCAATGAATAATGTGGAAGAGTAACCAAGAATGATGCACAACATCAACCTCAATTCTGAACATGCTCATGCATATACATTACACATGTGCATATACATTACATATACATGCAACATACACACTACTATCTATCTATCTATCTATCTATCTATCTATCTATCTATCTATCTATCTCTATCTATCTATCTACCTATCTATCTAATTATCTCTATCTATCTATCTATCTCTATCTATCTATCTATCTATCTCTATCTCCCATGTCTTTTTTTTTTCTTTTTTAGACAAGGTCCCATGTATCCCAGGCTGTCCTCAAATTCCCTGTATAGCTGAGAACGACCTCAAGCTTCTGCTACTCCTGCATCTGTGTTCCAAGTGCTGTGATGGCAAGCCTGCCTAGTTTCACACAGTGCTGGGGACTGAACTCAGGGCTGTGTGCTATGCAGACACTCTACAAACTAAGCTATTTCCTGTACACCTGCAGCTTCTTCTGTGTTACATCTGGGGCATTGAGCACAGACCTTGGGCAAGTCCTTGTGGGGATAACATGTAAGCATAGTACCTGCGCTGGTCCAGCTTTGATTCTACCAGGGGGGAAAACCGACTCATTAGTGAGGTATTTCACAAGTAATTTTTTTGCCATAAATTGAGTTTTTAAATGTATAGATGATTACATTAAAAACAATTAACTGGAGTAGGTGGTACTTTATTTTTTGGTACTATCACTCCCACTGCCTATTTCAATTCACCATCTAAGGGAAGGAAAAGGCAATGGTGAAGTTATGGCTACTCCCTATGAAATTTTAGGTAATAAGTCTGTGGCCCAGTGGCCCATGTCTGAACATTGTTTGTCAGGACTCTTTGTTATACTCGACCAGGGAAAATATAGCAAAGAGCTCAGCTTTGAAGAAAGGGTGATTCTGTACACAGACGTGGTAGCCACAGAATGGGCTCTGGGCTTGCTGAAAATAAGTTTTTGTAGTAGTTGTGCTAACTAAAATGACTGTCGTTGGTTTTGAGAAAGGAGAGATCAAACAGGTGCGACCCTGATTCTCACAAGCACAGCACACCCTCCCAGGGGGTGTCTTGGGCTGGGCATAGGCACTGAGACAGGAGTCAGCTCTCTCTCCTGGCAGGAGCTCACAGTCACAGGGGTCCACAGACACAATAGAAAACATCCAGCTCACAGAACATATGGTAGAAGGACAAGGAGAGCTTTGCAGCATTTCAAGCAGCAGGCTGCTGATGGGTGGAAGGTCTATCTAGTAATGAAGGAAATAATAAAGACACAGAACCTGGAAGGCCAAGGTATGTGTAGTAGGAAGAATTCAGGGAGTCTAATAAATCAGTCAGGGTTGGGGACCCCGGACAGGTAACCTTGGGCATTTATATGACCTGATGCCACATTGTGCTTGAATTGAATCCCAAGGGTTCTTGTTTCCAAAGAAGAACATGCATGGATCTTTGTTGGCATAACAGATTATTTTAATATTTTTTATCACATTTTGTTTATTTCATGGGGTGGGGCGAAGTGAGTGGATATTGACATACATTTACCATGGTGCATGTGCGGAGGTCAAAGGACAATCTATAGAAGTCAGTTCTCTCCTTCCAATAAAGTACAGGTCCCAGGGATTCAGCTCAGGTCATCAGGCTTGGCAGCACATGCTTCTACTCCATGATGCATCTTACTGGCCACATAGCATTATCATCAGAGCATTTTAAAAATCATTATTTAATTGTCTCAATTTTCCTTCCTCTTGTTTTAAAAAAAAGAAGACAACCTTGAAATCTTCAAATTGAAGTTTAATGAAGACTATTATTAAGACAAGGGCAAGTTAAAAACATGAGTAAGAAAATTTATAGGAGATACAGAAGAAAGCACACTAGTGTAAAAGGCATAAAATTGGGAAGCTTATAGTGGAAGATGGGAGACACTGTGGAGTGAAGAGAGCCACTGTCTATGGGCTGTGCTTGGCTTTGCAGAGGTCACTCAACAGCAGAAAGGACAGCCTGGACCGCAGAAGGACACAGATGGAAGCCTGGACTGGAAGACCAAAGAGAGTCCAGGAAGAAGTGAGGAACCCCTATCCACAGCAGTGCCACTGTTGACAAAGACTGGGGGGCAGATGCAAATGTGTTTCTGCTGCTTCCTGACAAAGCCACGCATGGCAAACAGGCAGGAAATGAGGCGAGATGGCTTTTTCCCAGGTTGTTATCATTTATGCTTCCTTGTCCAATTACTGACATTAGAATCATAATACTGCGTGATGGTGGTGTTTTCTCCCAGTGCCCGGAAGCTGCCTTTCTAAGTGCTCATAAACATCTTTGGGAATGAGTGAACCACAGACTATGAAATGCGCTTCCTGAGTCTGTCATTACAGCATCTGGCCTTAACTGCCAGCCACTTACAACTGGCCACATGCAAAGAAATGACACTTTGAAGTTGATGGCTGCCATCAAGTATCAAACAGGAGCTAATTCATGCCAGGTAGGTTGATGGTCTTTTAATGTTACTCTTTTTGATGACCTGGATAACCCAAGATTCAATACTTCCAGCAAAGATGATCAATGGGGAGTGTAGAGGGCCATGGAAAAAAAAAAGAACAGCACCATTCACGTCTTCCTACTGGCATCTACCTTTATTTTGTTTCCTTTGGGCTTCCAACTTTTCTCAAAAGAATTGCTTTGCCTTTTTCCTCCCAGCTGTATTCCCATCTTACAGTTGCTCATTCACATTCCAACAGTCACAGTGAGTGGCTCTCAAGGAGGCAGTGGTATAAGGCCAGGCAAGGCGACCGAGTCCCAGTATGTTTCTTGGGACTAGTCCACCATGAAACACTCTGTGTGGTGTTTAGATGCAGGTCTGAGAAGCTTCAGGAATCACCCCATGGAATGAGAACAAGCCCTCCCCGGTGAAACAGAGTCAGCATCACTGGCCCTTTGGATCTAGTTTCTCTGCCTTGACTTTACAGTTGTGTGACAAAATACCCTCTCCCATTCTCCTCCCGAGGCAATTTTAAGTGAGTCTCTGTCACCTGTATAATTCATCACACAGTGAAGCCCAGCTGGGAAGTCCAAAGCTAATTGGGGTGGCATGAGTATGTCGCAGTAGAAAGGGAACAATAATGGCCCATCTTAGCCCTTATTTTAATCCAGTCCTGTAAACATTTACTGCAGATTTGCAGTGTGAAATGAAGTGTGTTGAACAATGGTGCACAAGGGAATAGGGATATGAGGATTTAGAAAATAGGGACTTGGGAGGTAGCTCGGTCGATGACGTGCTTGCCTAATACACCTGAATCCTTGAGTACAATACTCAGGAAAAGGGGAGGAGGAGGTGGTGATGGTGGTGTTGGAGGAGGAGAAGAAAGAGGAAGGAAGGAAATACCTGTGTCTTTAAGATGATTACAACCCATCAAGCCAGAACAAGGTGCTGTCACTTGACCTCAACTTTGTTGTACCCAAACCCACTCCTTCTCATCCCCTCTCTCCTTCTCTACCCCTGCTGCTCCCTCTAACACCAACAAAGAGCTTGAAATCACCAGCCAAAGGCTCCCTCAATATTTTTACCACTGCGTATTCCATGTCTGCGTACAATTAAGCCTCCGGAAATTATTTTTGTCTAAGTGTATATGGAAATACAGACCCTGAAACGGAATGGTCAGAAAGCAGATTTAGCGACAAAGTATAAAGGCCACCCTGTAGACTTCCCTCATCCTCTTCACCACGCTATGCTCGGCCTACTGGGAATTGCCCTTTAGAGGGGTGCATAAATTGAGTGTTGCCTGAAATGCTCAGAAAGAAAGAAGGGAGGGAGGGAAGGAAAGAAGAGAGGGAGGGAGGGAGGGAGGGAAGAAATATTGGCTGCTTCTTGGAGTTTGTTGGCATGGAAACACAATATACCTCTCTCTGAGCAAAGATTCTAGCATACTGCAATATTACTGTGTGCCAGTCTCACAGAATAAGCACCGGGCAGGGATCTCAAAGTACTACCAAGGAAAGGCAAGCTGAACAGAGCCTGGGTAAAAAGTTGGGCAGGCGTCCTCTGGAAATTCACAGAAAAGCATTCAGGCTGCATTTTGAACTCCTGAAGCTGCGTTCAGCAGAGCTAGTGGGAGGAGGGTCTTCCCTCTTTCCTGCTCAGCTGGCAGAAATCAGGTCATCTGCAGATCTAGCCTGTCCTTCTCTCAAGTACTAAGACATTTAAGCCATTTGTTATTTTTCCATGTGCTGAGGCCTCTTTTCCCTGTCTCCCAAATGCAACAAGAAGGTCTGTAAACACAGTGAGAATTCAGCATGCAAAACATCAGTACAGCAGTCCCTTCTTGCTTTTTAGCCCACTGAGGCAAAGGAGCACTTTATTGGGAAATGTGATCTTCCATCCCAGGCAGGGAGGTGCCAGGAGAGGCTGAAAAGCAGTTCGTACTATGATGTGACACAATGCTTTCTGAGAAGTCACCTTTGAGACAAAACAAACCCCAAAACAAAGCAACCCAGGAAACAAACATTTTTTATTTTTACTGTTATCTGCAGAGGGATTTTTTTTCAGAGGCAAACCTTCATCTGTCTTTAATCATGTACCACCATGGCCTTGCAGAGGTCTCCACTTCAGACCTGTTTTCAGCCTCCCCAACTTTCTCCTCAGGGGTGAGTTGCCAAAAGCATCACAGTAGAGGCAGAAACAGCTATTCACAGAGAAACCATAACATCCTCCCTCACACAGGCCAGCCAAGAGGTAGGTCAATCAATAACAGCATGAAACATTTAAATTTGAGGGAAAATTTTTTTTTGAAAGGCTGCTTTTTGCTGCTTGTAGCCTAACATGTGTGACACTGCTTAGGAATGTGGGCTAGCTCTGTAATTGCTCTTGCCCTCTGCTTCAAAACCTAGTCAAACCCTGAGCCCTTAGAACGCTGGCCCCCTCAACCACAGTGAAGTCCATCCCCACTTCACCAAGGATATCCACCACTCTGGTCTCACTTTGGTTCCCCACACCATTCTGTTCTCTGACAGATGCTACCCTGCACCACTGGGAAAATTCCCTTGCACTAGTGAACCTCAGCAGTCTGCATCGATCTTTAGATGCACTCATCTCCCCTTAGGTTTCTTTTTCTATCCTCATCTACCCTAGACTACTCTTGTGTATATTTGTCTCCCCTTCACCCACACTCAAGCTCACCTATCGGCCCACTCTCCCCCTCTGCCGTCGTCACTCACAGCACCCTCTTCAACTCTGGACTAGCCTTCCCTCCTTCTGTGGCTCATTTACCGTCAGGGCCACCATATCTGTCCTAGTATAGCAGTGACAACAGATGACAACAGAATGACAGTCTAGCACACTGCATGCTTTCAAGCGATGTCTTTGGAATGGTGGATTTACAGAACGCCCCTGACTTACAGTGGTCAACTTAATGGTTTTTTTTTCAGCTTTACAATGATCAAAAAGCAATATGCATTCAGTGAGGCAAGGGCCCACAACTTCACTTTGGGTTTCACATTCATTGTGTGAGATGTTTGACATTTTATTACAGTTAGGTTTTTCTTCCATGACCTCACCCCACTAAAGGTAAATGTAAGTATTCTCAGCACATTTAAGGAAATCTAGGCTAAGATATGATGTGCAGTCGGTTAGATATACTAAGTGTATTCCAACTAACATTTTCAACTTTGACAATATATTATCAATACATGACCCCACTGTAAGATGAGGAGGGAGTCTATACAAGACTCCTTTATGTTACTGATAGATAGCTTGTACCTTCAATGTCATTGCATAGCGTTACCATCTAATCCTGCTAAGAATCTTACAGAAAATGTGAGATTTCCACCCCCCCCAAGATGAATGAATTTCACAGCTTATGAAAGTGGAGATACAGAAACCCAGGGGAGCACTCCAGTCCCTGCTTGTAGAACTGTGACAGATACCATCCAGTATCACACTGAAATGTGTCCAACTGAACTACACAGGCCATAATTTTATACCCGTGATGTTTCATTCCCTCAGTCCCACAAGGAAGGAATCTTGCAACAAAAGAACCTGAAGTTCAGGAAATCCCAGTAAGCAGGCTCAGCCACCCAGCCTCCACTGCGAGAATGAGGGCCCAGCACAAAGGTCCCCTAACTTTGTCCAGCTTTCGTATGGGGAACAACCTCATTTGAATTCTCATGCTATGGATGTTATCAAAGTCCAATGTGCTTCTTTGTCATGGACTTTGCATTTGTAAAGGGAAAGGAAAGTTCGCCTGCGATATTTTCAATTGGAGAAACTGTCTGCTGAAAGTCTGCGCGGAATGATGAAGGTCTGTGTTCCTCTTCAAGTTCCTCCTTTTACTTCTAACATCGAAAGGAAAATAGGTCAGACATTGAAGTTTTCTGCCTCCTACATTCCCCTCTGTCTTAGGCCTCTTTCTCCTGCAGAGCATATTTTGCTCCCTTGAGTTAAGGCACAAGAAATGTGAGAGGCTCTGTTATGCAAATCACAAGAGGAAAGAGCAAGCTGGCGGAGGGGTAGAATCTTCTCTGCTGAAGGTTTTTGAATTATTAAGTTTTAAGTTAAGTAGAAAGACTAAGCATTGACCTACTTTGACCTCCATGGAAGACGGAAGATTCTTACGGAATTGTGTTACAGAGGGGGAAAACCCAGAAAGGAAATGGAGATAGTATGGACTAAGGGCCGACTGCGCAGTAGTTAGAGCCGACATCTAACTACTGGTCATACTAACTTCTGGTCCCAGACTGCCTCTGTTCAACTCCCAACCCCACATCCTAGCCTTGCCCCAGTTTGCTTACCTCTACAAAGAAAATACTGGTAGAAACAGCCCCTACCTCAGGCAGTGTGTGCAGCCTGATCCAAACGCCTGCATACATATTAAATGTGCCATGATCAGTCATCCTTTTTGAGCTCCTTTTTTGTGTCTCTTGGCCACTTCCTGAGTGGGTAAATTAGGCTACTTTACTTCCACAGTGCAACATCTCATTCAGGCTGAAGTATGAGAGAAGAACATCCCATAAAATGCACTGAAAAGGAGGATGAGGAAGCGGGTACAACTGAAACACGTGGAAACTGGGTGTGGTTTAGATCCTTGGAAACCGAGCCATCACATGCCAGCTCATGACTGAACGCATCTTGCACGGCATCTCTGTCTTTCATTCCAGTTAGGACAAGGGACTTTCCCTGTGGGTAATGTCTTCAAGCCCCATTAGGAAGAGGACCTCCAGGGCTGGGAAGATGACTCAGTTGGTAAAGTGATTGCCACACAAGGGCAAGGACTCATTTCTGATCCCTAGCATTCACGTGAAAGCTGGATACAGCAGCAAGCATCTGTAACCTTAGCATTGGGTCAACAGAGTAGAGACAGGGAGATCCCTGGAGCTTCCTGGCTACCAGCTAAGCCAGTAAGTAAGCTCCAGGTTCAGTGAGAGACTCAATCTAAAAAAATTAGGTGAAGAATGACCAAGAAAAATACCTGATGTCAATGTTGGGAGTGCATGCATGTACACACACACACACACACACACACACACACACACACACGCACACGCACACGCACACGCACACACCCACATGTGAACGTGTCCACATCCCACAGACGTACATGTACACACACAAAGGGAAGAAAAATGATCTCACTGTCTCAATGAGTAAACATAGCTGGGGAAGCTATTACTGAGCCAAGTGACCACACGGGTGTTTGCCAGCTTACAAATCAGTCGCCAGTGGGTCCGGTGCGGTGCCTGATCAGTGACTGAGGCTCGGCAGGGGAGGATTCCAGAGCCAGCTGAGTCAGGGCAGAGTTGGACTGGCATACAGAGTGCAGTAGATTTCCATCTAAGATCTGGAGTTAATTCATTGACTCTTACACAGTCCAGTGAAGTAAGTATGATTCCACGTTTCAAAGTTCATCTTTCTAGGCATAGTTATTTTCAAGATCATTTTCAGCCATTGGAGCCCAAGATGAGTGAGGCTGAAAGTCGTGCATTCTCTTCAATGTAAGCTTGAGAAAAATTAGGATTCTCTAAGGGATTTTAATGCTCATGTGTTTTCATTTCACTAATTTCTTCAGGAATCCTGATAAACACTTTGTAGAAGTGTTTGTGACTTTTACCCCTTGTTATTGATTTTATTATCACCTTTCTAATGAAGGAATGCAAGCACCCTCATATGAAACAGTGACATTTAGGGGAAAGGCAGGGAGTGCAAGAAAACATTTCCCAGATGGGTTTCCCCAAATTTGTTGTACATTAAAATCACCTGGGAAGCTTGCTTTACATAGAATTTTCTTGAGGTCTTATTTACATGCCATGAAATTTCATGACTTTCATGTCTATGATTCAATATTCAGTAAATGTATATAGCACTGCGAACATTCCCACAATCCAGCTGTGACATGCATATCACCCTGGAAATTCTTCCTCCCTCCAGGAAAGCTTTTAATTTTGGTTTTAATTTCCAACTATTTTATTCTCAAATTAAAACATAAACCACTGGTAACTGCACAGTCTATATTTGCCATAGATTTATCAATGAATTTATACATTTACAATCTGTCTTAGTCCATTCCAGCTGCCAAAACAAAAAACTATTATGTAAAGTTTGTAGTTTATAAGCAACAAACTTTTCCTCATAATTCTAGATGCCAGGAAGTCCAAAGTCAAGATTTGGTGTTGTGGAGGGTTTGTTCCTTACAGATGTTGCTGCTAACTGTGTGTTCAGCAGAAGAGGTGAAGCAGCTCTCCTGCATCTCATTTATGAGGGCACTAATCCCAGTCAGAAGGGCTCCATCCTCATGACCTAATCATATTGCAAAGATTTCACTTCCTAATCACATTGTAAAGATTCCCGTTGCCTTGTAGATTGAGATTTCAAATTATGAATGGAGACGGAGTCACAAACATTCAGACCACAGTACACACAGAAATTATTACTTAGCACATAAATAATAACTTGTCACATGCCAGATTTGTATTTAAAATGAATTGGATCACTGGATACATGGTCTTCCCTCACTTCCACTGACTATCCCTTACTTCAGTCAAGAATGTGTCATGGCAGAAAATTCATGATTCAAACAACCGAAATGTGTGTAAAATATAGAAAAACCATAATATGCCTATATAATAGTGTCCCAACAATGGAAACAGACCAAGTGCATGTATATAAAGTATAAATGAATTTTAAAATTATTTTCTTAAGTAATTAAAGGTCATTATTTAAGAGTATAAGTTTATATTTCTGTGAAGATGGAATTCTTTTTAAAAATAGAATATTGAGTGACAAAGTAGGTGATTGGCTCTTGGGACCAAGGTTGGTGGGACAATAAAAAGATATGGGTAATAGTGACAACCTAAATTTTCAAGTTTAATTAGATAGTACATGTCCATATGTTCATATGTACTTGTATATATTAATATACTGAAAATAAATTATATAAATTATAAAAATGTAATGTCATGTTTTTTAAAGGTCAGTTTACATTTTTCATTTTCTTATAATGTCTCTACTACTCCAGAGGATGAAGATAACATAGTTCATTTTGCCCTCATCCTCTCTTTGGATAAACATATAAATCATTTATAATTTTGCCATCTCAACAGTTGACAGCAACATTCTTGAACCACATCCACCTGCATCTGTGTATTGGTCCTGAAATTCCAGCTCTAGGTAGAAATGTCTTTTTAACCAGCCATTCTAACATCCTGTCTCTCCTTTCTGAGTTCATCAAAGGCTTTACTTTCTGGATCTAGGCGGAACCAGGAATTTGTAATTTTGCCATGCACCTGCCCTGGAGATTCTCATCTAGCCATCCTAGCACCACTGGCAACTGTCAATATCTAGTCTTTTTAAAGCAAACAACAATGACTGTAGTCAGAGAATGATGTGGGTTAAGTCCCAGCTCCATCACTGAAGTAGTATAGCCTTGAACACCACTTATTCCTGTCCATGCCATACACTCATTTATGCATTCCTGTTCATGTCCGTGCACATATTACTTATTCTTTCACTCACTGTTGAGGAAACAAGTATTGAACATATCGAACATACCCAACATTTCAAGTGCCAAGAATCATTGTCATTCAATGTAGGTGACAAAGAAAGAAAAACAAGAAAGTACAACAGAGTAGTATAGATTCTATACTGCACATTCTGTACAGGGGGATAACCAGAAAACTCTGAAGTATTAGAAAAAAGGCACACTTAAGTGAACCTTGAGTTAAGGGTAGATTTTGATTTTTTGGTCAGAGATGATTCATGAGAGAAAACAAGGAGAGCAATGTCTGAGGTACAGCGTGCATCTCATGAGTTCATATTGTGCAAAGTGACTAGAGGGAGGCAGAATTACAGCTGGCTTGCAAAATGTGCTAGAAGTCTCTCAAAGAGTTGTATGTGAACTTTACCATGATAGACTCACATCCTAGCACAGCCTTGGGACTGAAATGCAGAAGAAGAAATAAAGAGACTTGGATGAGGAGATTGGAGTGTGAAATTAGTGTGTAGACTTGCCTTCCTGGCCCCACTCAAAGGGTGAGAACCATTAAAAAGCCAGATGGGGCCTCTTGGGTCTTGTTGACTTGTTCAAGTAATGGCCTGATTGGTTGTTCAGGGCCTTGCTTTGTTTAATCTAAGCCCAGTATTAGGAGGTCTTCCTGAAATTGCAAATTCTTGCTCAGAAGAGAGGTGTACTGAAATTGCAAATTCTTGCTCAGAAGAGAGGTGTACTGCTTAATGTTTGTGTCAGTGTGGCCAGGCCCCAGTGCCCATTTGCTCAAGCATTAGTCTATGGATGTTTCTGTGTGTTTCAGATGAAAGTAACATTTAAATGAATGAACTTGAAGCGGATTACCCTTTTTAATGTAGGGGAATCTCATCCCATCGGTTGAGGGCTGAATGAAATGAAGATTGACCTTTCCTAAGGAAGAGGAAAAGGAACAAACTTTGCCAGCAGATAGGACTGTAGTATATATTTTTCCACAAAAGTCTCCAGCCTGTAAGCCCATCCCACAAAACTAGAACTTCTTACTCTCTAATTCCTTAAGAGTTCTCTGTCTCTATCTCTGTGTCTTTCTGTGTCTCTGTATATGTCTCTCTGACTGTCTGTCTCTCTCTCATGTGTGTGCATGTGTGTATTTGTATGAGGGCATGCTTATCAAGGCCACAGGTCAGTGTCAAGTGTGATTCCTTGCACACCACCCACATTGTCATTTTAGAAACATGATCATTCGTTAGCAGAGAGCTCACCAAGTGGGCCAGGCTGGCTGACCAGCAAGCCCCAGAGAACTGCACATCTCTGCCATCCTAGTGGCTCTCCTATGTTTGCCTGCCTTTAAAATGCTGTTCTGTGGATTTGAACTCAGTTCCTTATCCTTGTCTGATAACTACTTTACTGATGAAGTTGTCTTGCTGTACCCTCTAGCTCTTCCTGCCTCCACTAGTTCCATTTCTCCAGAAAACTGAGGTTAATGTATCAGGGAAAACAATCCAAGTCCTCAGCAGTTCTTTTTGGAGCTATGAGTAGCCCCGAGAGCCTAATGGCAGTGATTCTCATGACAGGATGACCATCTAGAGAAGGGCTCTTCTCTTCATGCTCCAAAGACCTTTGTGTTTCCCTAGCAACCAGGGAATATGAAGCTATCAATCCAATCCTAGCCAGACCTGAACATCCTAAGGTTGTGGGTGATGAGTGAGTAGTCTGGGGACACCAACTTTCTCTCTGCAACATCTTACAGATGTCTCCTCTGACTTCAACCTTTGGTTAGTTCTCTTCCCAAGACTGATGCTGGCTTAACCTAGCACAGAGTGATGCTTTGTCTGGTTTTGTTATTTGTGGTGATTATTGCATTTGTTTTTCTTGTTCAAATAACTAAAGAAGATACAAGTCGTGTCTCAGAACATGGTATCCATTTACTGAAGTCCTTCATATTTCTCCTCCATAGAGCAAAGGTAATAATTATACTAGCATTTTCTTTTTGTAAAGATCACTTTACAGTTTACCAAATCATACTGGGTTTAGTCAGCTCTTAGTTTCTACTATGAAATTTGTAAACGTGAAATACTATAATTGAGAATAATACTATGATAATAGTGTTATGGTGCCTTGAAGTGTTCAAGGGATTGAGTAAGAATACGCATGTCAAATGCTTAGCAGCATACATGACATCTAATTGCTAAATCTTTCCCTTACATTGTCTCATAAGATTATTCCAATGAAATAATAAAGATGTGTCAAGTTAACTCTGTTTCATCAATGAAGATTTCAGGAGTGAAGTCCCTTCCTCAGGCCCATGAAGTTAATGAGCTGGAACTTGAATTCTGAACTTCTGACTACAGTACTGTCATTAATATATACATTGAGCTATAAGGCCAACCTTGACATAGAAAATAACTCATACACACAAAAACATATATGCAGATTGAGGAATAAAAATTGTGCATTACAAAAGTTTCTAGATGGTGACACATGGATAATAGAAGTTAGATAAAATTCAATGAAGGGAAAGCCTCTTGATTTTGTTAAATTTCTGTATCAAATCCCTCCCCTCAGGGCTCAGGAAACCCTGCAGAAGAGGAGGCAGAAGGAGTGTAAGAGCCAGAGGGGATGGAGGACACCAGGAAATAAGGCCTTCTAAATCAACAGGATCAACCCACACATGAACTCACAGAAACTGTGGCAGCATATACAGGATCTGCACAGGTCTCCACCAATGGGGTCCTAGAGTTGAAAGAGGTGAACACATGGCCCCATCCCTAAACAGAAGCTATGTTCATTCCATAACCACTTGCAAATGAAACTTTAGTTTTCTTCAAGGATATCTCACTGGGGAAACAAACTACTCTTAAGTGTAGGCTACATGTCCAGCAGCAGATGGCTGCAGAAAATGAACTCAATGGCATTTTTTGGAGGTTCCTTGTCTCACAGTGTCATATCAGGACTTTAAATATATATATATATATATTATTACACACACACACACACACACACACACACACACACACACACACACACATTCTCTTTTTAGCCTATAGGTCCTTTGAGTATATATTATGGCTTCCAGTTTAGTGTTCTTATAGGATCCATGAGCATGCAAGCGAGTGGGTCTCTGCATCTATATTTGTATCCTGTGCCTTTTCTGGGCTCTTTTTCTTCTGTTTGTTTGTTTTATCCATTATTATGTGTTACTTTTTGTTTTATCTTATTATATTTTATTACTATCCCTTAGAAACCTGTTTGTTTTCTAATGGAAGACTGAAAGGAGATGAATCTGAATGGGAGGGGAGTTGGGGAGGAACTGGGAGGAATAGAGGGAGGGGAAACTGTAATCAGGATATATTATGTGAGGGAAAAAACTTTTAAAAAATTTGAATAGGCCATCAATTTTCAAAAGGCTCAGTGATCTGTAGATCCAGCATGCCCTCCTTTTAGGTCTCAGGCAAACATCTATTCCAAAACGCATAGGCCTGCAGCTTCCCCTCTCTTGAAATTCTTCATTGGCTTCTGCTGCCCCTGTTTTCACAGTTGCCTTCCTCATAGCATATCACAACCTGCACCTGATCATAAAAAATTAAGTTTCCTCCCAAGCTTTCAGAGGAAAGGCCAATTGCTCTCACACAGTGTACAAGGCCATTCTTCATCCATTCAGTCAACAAACATTTATGGAGCCCTGCCATGTACTACCTATGGCTCTATGCCCTGGCAAAGTCAAAGCTCTTGTCTCTCTGGAGTTTATACCCCGAGGAGATAAAATAACAAAACCAGTTACCTTCACAATATAGTTCTACTCCATCCCCTGCCTCCATACTTCCACCCTCTATGCCACAAAATTTCTCTACACCTGAGGACAGTTTTTTCCTACCTTTCTGTTTTTGTCTGTGTTTGCTGTTTGAAACATCCTTGACCTGTCTCCACTTTGCAAAGCATCCTTATCCTCTAAGACAACTTTCATACCATCTCCTGTATGAAGGTTTCCATTCTCATTTCCTTATTCCTATATACGCTCAGTATCACCAGAATTTTCATGTTGGTCACATTTTTGCTTGTCGTTGTTTAGGAGAAAGTAACTGCACTAGAGATACTGTAGGTAAATTACGAACAATCTCTCCAGGGTTTTGCCCTGCCCCCTTATATTGGTAAATCAGTGTCAACTTACCTTGATTAAGAAGTAGGTACCCAGATAGATAATAAAGTATAATTTTGGGTACAACTCTAAGGATGCTTCTGGAAGACATGTGCATTTACATCAATGGACTGAGTAAGAAAGATTCATGTTTACCAGTAGCAGTGAGACCCATGCAATGGGATGACACTCAGATAGAACAAAAAGAACAAAAGGGAATATTTTCTCATTCATTCTCTTATTCTCATTCATTCATATTCTCTCTCTTTCTCTCCTCCTTCCTCCCTCCCCACTCCTTCACTCCCTCTCTCCCTCCATCCTCCTTAAATTCCTCCTTGTTCTTGGACATCCAAAGTTTTCTGACTTTATACCATGGGCCTTCCCCTATCCCCCAACCTTATGAATCAGGTCTTTGGCTTCAGGTTGAGAATTATAATCTCAATTCCCTTGGTTCTGAAGTCTTTGAACTTGGACTGAACCATACTACCAGCTTTCTTGGTCTTCTAGTTTCCAGATAGTCTTACCTCCACGAATGCATGAGCCAATTCCCCTGATAATTCCCCTCTTGGATATCTAATTATCTGTGATTCCTATTGATTCTGTTTCTTTGGGGAACCCCAGTTGCAAACTTTGTATAATTTAGCATCTCCCTCATCCATAGATAGAGTCATTTTCCATACCTTAAATCTGACCTGGGCCTGAACTTGCTTTGGTCTTCAAAAGAGCACAAGATTTCATTCTTGCTGACCTCTGCTCTCTTAGATTTCCACTTTCACCATGAGAACAGGCATGTGTTTGGTAATTTGTGAAAAAGAGACCTCATGGATCAGAATCAAAATAGTCTAGTAAGTGCTGGAAGCAGGGGCCCAAGGCAGAGCCAGAAAAGGTACTTAGCTAACTCCTGACCCCCATGAGCAGAATTAAATGTTGCCCTTCTATGTGGTTAAGACTTGTAATTGTGCCGGGCGGTGGTGGCGCACGCCTTTAATCCCAGCACTCGGGAGGCAGAGCCAGGCGGATCTCTGTGAGTTCGAGGCCAGCCTGGGCTACCAAGTGAGTTCCAGGAAAGGCGCAAAGCTACACAGAGAAACCCTGTCTCGAAAAACCGAAGAAAAAAAAAAAAAAAAAAAAAGACTTGTAATTGTTAGATAGCATTAGTGTGGTCCCAGAACATTAAAGCAAATGCTTTAGAGAATCACCAACTCTTATTATTCTTAAATCTAGCTATAGTTGCCACACCATTGGCCTCGTGTTATAGGGTCCAGGAATATAGAAATACAAAATTGTAAACCTTAAAAAATAAAAGCTGAGCCGGGCGGTGGTGGCGCACGCCTTTAATCCCAGCACTCGGGAGGCAGAGCCAGGCGGATCTCTGTGAGTTCGAGGCCAGCCTGGGCTACCAAGTGAGTCCCAGGAAAGGCGCAAAGCTACACAGAGAAACCCTGTCTCGAAAAACCAAAAAAATAAAAAAATAAAAATATAAATAAAAGCTGACAGTCATCAATTCTAAAGGTTAACTTCTAACAATGGCTCTCTGCTTACAGCCAGCTCCTCTGTCAACATTTAACCCCCTTGCCCCTTATAGCCAACAACTGCTTGGACCAAAGTTAACTTTTAATAGATGTTTCTATGTGACTTCTAGCATGCATCCCATGCCTGGATGTTTCTACGTGACTCCTAGCATGTACTCCATGCCTAATGCTTTCCCCCTTACTATAAAAAGGAGGCCAGAATCTGCCTCCATTGCCACAGCCTCAGATTCCTGAACACTGGCTATGGTCTAAACTTGCTGATAAGCTTTTGTGCCCCCATGGTGATTTTCTTTTCCTTTTTTTTTTCTCTTTGGTTTTTCTTCTGGAATAAAGTCTGCTTCTGGTTTAATAGACTTTGGTGGTCTGTCCTCCATTACTGTGTGACCCCGGACCCAACAATGTCACTCACTCACTCACTCACTCACTCACTCACTCACTTTTCTATCTTTTAAGAAGGTTTGTCTACTATGCACTAGGTCCTGGAGTAGGCTTAAAGATTGGTTTGACACACTTTCTGTGCCAGCAATAAATATAAATGAGATGACTAGTATGTCTTAGCTTCTTTGGCGCTCTAGAGATAGGACCATCCTAACTGTTCCATGGAGCCAGTCCTAAGATTAATCTCTTCGTGGATTACAAAGTTCCTCTGCTTGCTCATCCAACTCCCTGGTTTTTTTTTTTCTAAGTATCCACGTTCCTGATAAGCTGCCCATGAACCTGGGAAATGATGTTCAGCATCTGCTTCGTATAAAAAAAAAATGTTCATAAATTTAAATTCAGTCATTAAGTTAAGGAAATAGTTAAGCCACTTTACATGTGCTGAAGAATTTATTTTGGGATATCTCTGTGGGAAGGGATGTTTAGGATTAATTGAGCTTTCTGGATATCTGCACATGAGCACCAGGGTTTTATATATAGAACCAGAGCACCTGATCACAGCACCTGCAGGAGAAATTACTTAACCTCCCAAGCTCCAATCAGAGGGAGGAGGGTGTTGAGACTCTGGTAGAGAGCCTGTGGTGGGAGTCAGGTTCCGGAAGTAAAGGTAAAGGGACCTTGTTGTTCCCTAAATCCCTTCCCATTGCTGTGGTCTGAAACCCACTTTGGGATTGGGTTCTTAATCATCCATTAATACCTGTACATTTGCTCTGATGGATGCAGGTTCTGTCTTTATGGTATTGAAGAGGTTGGCTTTCTAGAATTGTTTATAGATTAGAAAGAAAAATCCAGTTGTCTTTTTCATTGTTTTTGCCAAGTAGCATCTAGAAAGTAATATTCTCTGCAGAGATTCTGGAGAATATTCACTTTCCTCTTGCTGCAGTGACTGTATGTACTCAAATCGTCGCTCGTCGTTCTGTGTCCAGGAATGCCAGGGTCCTCTCCCCAACTTCTCTCACCCAGCTGTCCTGTTTCATAGTCCTTGACATCAGACAGCATTGTTGCATGTGTTTGGCTGTGTTGCTGCTTCTTTGCTGCCATTGGAGCTTGGAATGTGTTTTGTGGGTGGGAGTTTTTAACCAAATTTTCATAGTTGGTTTGTTTTTACATTGAGATGCCTATAGAACACTAAAATCTATTTTTGTTAAGTTCTGTAAATTTTGACAAATATATACAGTCATTTAACCATCAGTAAAATCGAGACACAGGACAATTTCATCACTGCACACCCCCACCCCACCCCGACCCTAATTCCCATGTCCCTTTGTAGCCAGCCCTTCCTCCCTCACCTTTCCTGGCATCTAGCGTTTCCCCTTCCCAGAATATTACAAAAATGAAATCACATAAATGTAGCTCTTATTAGTTTTTTTCACATGCCAAAATACATCTGTGATACTTCCAAGTCTCATATCGTCAACATATTTTTCTCGTTTTTTAATGTTAAGAAATATGTCATTTGCATAGATTGTTCCATAGTCATTTGTGAGTTTGAGGGCATTTGAGCTGTTTACAGCGTGGTTTATCACAAACAAAGCTGTTGTAAATATTAGCATACAACTGTTTTATAAACATAAGCTTTCATTCCTCTGGGGTAGATACCTGGGAGTGGGATTGCGATTGCGTAGAGTAAGCATATGTTCAGTCTCACAAAGAAGTGCCAAACTGTCTTCCAAAACTGTTGTGCTACTTTGCATTCGCCCTGGCAGTATGTACGAGTTATTCCACATCCTAATCAGCACGGAGTATCATTGTTAGCTGTTAATTTTCATTTGCTTTTTCGTGTTCTTTGCTGATACGTTGTTGAATTCTTTGTCAGTTTTAATTGGAGTGTTGAATTCCTTAATTCTAGGAATTTTGAGAGTTTTTTACAGATAGCTTAACCTGGGATACACATAGTCTTCTATCACATATAATTTAAGAATTTTACCAGTACATACTTTGTCTTTTATTGTCTTGACGATGCCAATTTAAAAAAAAATGTAATATTGATGAAGTCCAATGAATCAATTCATTCTTGTGGGCTATATTGTGATGTTACATCTAATAAATGTTTTCCTGAGCAAGATAACAAAGATTTTCAACTTAGCTTTCATCTAGCCATGTTTATAAATTTAGGATTTAATATTATGCATGTGCTCCATTTTGGAATAAGTTTTGTATTATGATTCACAATAATGGATTGGAGTCCTTTGCATGAATGCTCAATAGACCAGCACCATTTTTTAATAAAGAGATTTTCTATTTATTTTACATACCAACCACAGATTCCCCTGTCCTCTCTCTTACCACCCCGTAGCCTTCCCCCGCAACCCACGCCCCATTCCCACCTCCTCCAAGGCAAGGTCTCCATTGGAGTCAGCAGAGCCTGGTACATTCAGTTGAGGTAAGTCTAAGCCCCTCCTCCCTGCACCAAGGCTGCACAAAGTGTATCACCATAGGCACTAGGCTCCAAAAAGCCGGCTCATGCACTAGGGACAGGTTCAGTTCCCAGCACCATTTTTTGGCAAGTCTGGTTTCACTGTTAGGCTTTTTGCTGCTGTGGCTAGATGCCTGAAAGGGAGCATTTAAAGGAGGAAAGGTTTGCTTTGGCTCTCGGTTACAATATTTCCAACCAATGGTCAGCTGGTTCACTGTTGTGAGCCCGAGATGAGGGTGGACATCATGTAGGAAGCATGTGTTAGAACAAAGCAGACAGGAAGCAGAGAGAAGCATTCAAGGAGGAAGAGGCAAGAGACAGCCTTCAAAGGCACACCTACGATGACCCACTTCCTCCAAGTTTGCCCCATAGCCTAGTGTTTCTATCACTTCCCAATGCCAGCCCATCAATCGATTCATAAGCCTTCATGGTTCAGTCGCTTCCACAAAGCCCCATCTGTAAACACTGCGGGCACTAGAGACCAAGCCTTCAATACATGAGCCATTTGGGGAACGTTTCATACACAAACCATAACATCTGGAAATTTGCTTCTGTTTATTGCTATAGTTCAGTAACTACAACTGTGTCTGGCACATAGCAGACATCCAATAAATACCTGAAAAATTAATGAAATGTTAATTTTATATTTCCTGTGTATTTAACTCTTTAACTCATTTACAATTTGTTTGGCATAGTGTAAGAACTATGAGTTTAAGTGGCTTTGTTTGCCAAATTATGCACATTATATCAACTTTATTAATTGAATAAAATATTTTTCTTTGACTAGAAATTACTTAATCTCTAGTTCTTCTCTTAGCCATATATTTCACTGACAAAACTTTGAGCTGGGTGCCAAGTTAAGTACTAGGAAAGGAATTCCTTTGTCACATTGGTGAATCCTATAAATTCTTCTCTAAGATCATGCATTGACAAGCATGAATAAAAGCAAAATCACAAAGGAGGTAGATTATATGAAATACAGCTTTTGAAATATGTTTAAAAGATTGTGACACAGTAATACAAAGGTCGCTTTCTTTAAGTCTCACAATAGAGTTTAACAAAACGTCTAGCAACTACCACAGTGTCAGAGAACTGATGAGCTTAAGATATTCTGAGACGATGACAACAACTTGTAATGCGATAGGAGAACATGGAGAGTTCTGATTCTATGGTGTGTTTGTTGTCTGTTTTCATGACTGAAGGACATGCTAGCTTTCTGTTAGAGATTGGTGGAAAGAGCAAAGCATTCTTTCTCTGCTCAAACTCTCAGCCTCAAGTATTTCAACTTCAGCAAAAAAAAAAAAAACTCTTGAACTAGAGAGATGCATGCATGAATAAAATGTGACTCCTGCTCCTAAAGAAATTGCCTTCCAATGAGCGGCAGAAGACACACCAGCAAGAGATGGTAGCAGACATCAGCCTGAGTTGAACAGGCTGAGAGAGTATGGTGAAGGTTTCCACAAGGGTGGAATTAATCTAAGTCAGCCCTGGAGGAACATAGCAAGTCCTGTGGTTGCATGAGAAAGAATAATCAAATCTGAGTAGAGGATGGAGAAGAGAGAAAAAGATAAGAACTTCAATAACCAGTATGTTCTTTTCCCCTCAAGCCTACCATTAAATAATGAGAAGTACTATGCCTATGCTTTATGAAGCTTACCCATTGCTGCACAATGAAAAAAAATAAGAAAAGAATACACCATGTTTAGGGGAGGAGGTAGATAAGACAATTACATTTTTCTGGGCCACGAAAAAGTCTCCTCTTCCTAAGAGGTAGTCTTATGTCCCAGAGTCATAAGCTGAAGATATTCCCTGGCTCATTATTAGGGCATTTTCTACTGAGAAAAGTCACACAGTGAAAAAAAAATTAAGGAACCCTGCATTATCTGGCAGACTTGAGATGAGCTCATCACTTGCCAGTATGTTTGGGGCAAGTGGCATAATTTAATTTGGGAATGCTTTGCTAAGAAGGATGAATTTTTTATACTCCTATAGTAATTTCTAAAGAAGGAAAAGAGAAAGACTGAGGTAAAGATGTTGTTACATGAAGAATTCAAGGTTAGGGAAGGTAACAGACCCAGCAGGGAGACATAAAACATCAGTATTTTCTTCAGCAGAGAACTGAACACATTTTGGCCCCCTCTTCCCTCTTGGAGTAAGGATAAGCCTGCCCATATGTGGGGCAGACATTGACCCTGGATTGGGGGAATGGCATTGCAGCTCTTTATGTATTCTCCATCCTGTGTGTATTTATGTAAGTGTGTATCCCAGTACATTCAGGGAAGAGAAATTATACCAGTTATTTGAAAAGAGAGAGTTTAATATAAAGAATTATGATGCTGTTACCCAGGCAACAGAAAGGATAAAAGGGAACACAAGAGCATCGCAGAGGTAGTAACTGCCACCCACAGGCCAGGGCCACAAGAAGAGGCTGCATCAGTACAACTCAAAATGTGGAAGAGGCCCCTGGAGCTGGGATGAAGACGTCTGCAGAGTGGCTGCTGTTGGCCTGAGGAATAATGGGATCTTGGGGAGTGTGATGAGATAAGTTTCACAAACGTTAGAAATGGCTGCCATTCCAGAATAAAAATCTGAGACTGGGTGATGATCATAGGAATGAGAAAACAGAAAGCCATAGACAGGTCTGGTTTGCTCCCCCGCCTCCATTGGTAGATCCTACCAGGGAGCCTCTGATAGCAGAAGCACAGCCACAGCTCCAGTATCAGAGATGAGCATAAAAGGCAGACTTGCACTCCACAGACAATAGTGCAATAATTGGTATGAGGCAAGTCACGTGTGTGTGTGTGTGTGTGTGTGTGTGTGTGTGTGTGTGTGTGTTCCCATGGTGCTGGTGGTGACTGTGCTATGAGATAGGGATGAAAGGTAGGAAGTTATCTGAATTTACCCTGCTTTAAGACATTTGGTTTCCTTTTTAAAGATTATTTTTTAATTGTATGTGGATGGGTGTTTGCCTGAATGTATGTATGTGCACCGAGTGTTTTTCTGGTACCATGGAGGCCAGAAAAGGGCTTGGACCCCCTAGAACTGGAGAAAGAGATGGTTGTATGCCACCATGTGGGTACTTGGAACCAAACCTGGGTCCTCTGGAAGAGCACAATTGCTCTTAACACTGAGCCAGCTCTCCAGCCTCAGGTATTTGATTCCTATGTGACCACTTTATGCTTCTCAGTTGCTTAAAAAATGTGAAAGGATCATATGACTTATAACCCCTCACAAACCCCAAGAGATTCTCTTTAAAAACATAGAAAATCAACAAAGGTAGATTTTCCTCTATTCTTCTCTTCCTTCTTTACTGTATTATTGATATAGTGGATAGAGAAATTACTCCCAACAAAATATCCATATTAATAATAACTATGTAATACAGAAAAGGTTTTTGTAGTTATTATGTTTAATCCTTGCAATTATCTTGCAAGAAAAGATTATTTATTTATTTATTTATTTATTTATTTATTTATTCATTATTATTATTTATTCCCATTTCACTAAGATGTCTCTAGCTTGGAAAATCTAGTGAAGAATAAAATCACAATCATTGAACTGAAATTAAATAGCTGAGCTATGTTGTAGCTAGAAGTTTTCCTGTGTCTCAGCCTGCCAGCCAGTGGTCAGGAAAAATCTCTCCCACTCACGTACCCCAAATAAACACACAGAGGTTTATATTAATTATAACTGCTTGGCCATTAGCTCAGGCTTATCACTGACTAGCTCTTACACTTAAATTAACCTATAATTATTATCTATGTTTAGCCATGTGGCTTGGTACTTTTTCTCAGTTCTGCCTTATCATCTTGCTTCCTCTGTGTCTGGCTGGTAACTTCTGACTCAGCTTTCCTCTTCCAAGAATTCTCCTTGTCTGCTTATCCCACCTATACTTCCTGCCTGACTACTGGCCAATCAGCATTTTATTAAACCAGTGTACAAAAGCATTATCCCACAGCACTATGTACTTAATGCTTCACCAATCCTTTTACCTTGGGGCTCAGAAACACTCCTGAAATTTGTTGACATTCATATTTCTGAAACCTATGGATTCAGAATGTCTGAAAATCTCCAGTACTTTGTATTCTTCAAAAGATCCCCAGATAATGGATACACTATGAAATTTGAGACTCATTGTTCTTGCTATATGTCTCTCTAATTGGCGATAATTTATTCTGGAGTGGGGACACTTTAATTGATTCCCTGATGCATAAGATGCTATTCCTGACATGATTCCTAGCTATTTTAATGGCTCAGTTGATGTTAACTGAAATCATTCTCAAAGCATATTCCTGGACCAGCAGTATCAGGATGCTGGGAGAACCTGTTGGGGTGGGAACTGTTGGACTGTAACAGACACAAGAAAGCAAGAGAATGGAAGGCTCGGTGATATAGACACTAAAGATTGAGTTCAGCAGTCATAGATATATCTTCTAGTAACCATCACCCCACTTCCAAAAACCCTTTCCTTGGATAGACAATCAACTCCCCTGTCTACATCAGCTGCATGAACCACTAGTTACATCCTAATAGGCTCCCACCTTACCAATCCCCACACTTTCTCCATAATCCCTAGTCCTCAATCTCTTCATCCAACCACCCTCTGCCTTCACAGGTCACCATCTTCACCCTCCAAGTACAATTCTTTAGGCCATTGAGAACATCTAAGATATATGATCCACAATGAGGTCTATCCCATGAATGTCTTCTCATTTTTCTCACTTTTATTCCTTGACTGTGTTGTGTTATCAAATCCTCAGTACTGATAAATCCACTACTACACTATTCTGAACTTGCACCCACATATTAAACACACTAAATCTCATATTAAATTCAATCCTTGAACCAAATCTCTTCTGGATCTGTATTTACTCTGAGATGAAATCATTCAGTTCTCTGGCTTTCATTAGACTCTATGTACCACTCATTCTCCAGACTGTACCTCTAACCCATAAACTCTAGGTTCTACCAAAATATTCACTTATGTATCTATTGGAGACCTCAAACTTCTCTAAATCCTTGATTTCTCTCCTACTTCAATACATAATGAGAATATCAAAAAGAAAAGACAAAAAGAAGTAAACATAAAAATTTGTTTAAAACAGGGCTAGAGAGATGACTCAGCAGTTGAGGGTACTTGTTGCTCTTGCAGAGGACCCAGGTTTGGTTTTTCAGTAACCACATGGTAGCTTACAACCATCTGTAACTCCAGTTTCAAAGAAACTGATGCCCTCTTCTGGCCTCCACAGGCACTGCACACATGTGATGCATAGGTATACATGTAGGCAACACATCCATACACATAAATAAAACCTTGGTATTTGAAACAATGACTGAGAGTTCCTTCAAACTGATTTTAGATAAAAAAAAAAACCTAGTGATATAAGAAACTTAACACCAAGTAGAATAAATGCAAAAAGGGCAAAAATTAAAATAAAAACATAACAGTAAGGAAAATAATGCTCAAACCAAAGAAAATGAAAGATAAAGAAAAAACTCTAAAAGAACCTAAGTGGGAAAACACTTTACTGACAGGAAAAAAAAACAATTGTATCAAGTTTCTTCTGCAAACAATTGTAAGCAAGAAGAGAATGGACCAGAGCAGAGTTTTGAGAGACAAACCCTCACCAACCTAGAATTCTGTAGCCAGAGAAATTCACTCCAAACAAGAAGGAAAAATAAAGACATTCTCAGACAATCAAAACTTGGAATCATTTGATGCCAGCTCATCTGTCCTGCAAGGAATCTTCAGGACCAAACAAAATAATACCAACAAAACATTGAAAGGCTTTTCTGGATTAAGGAAAACTATGCCAGAATGTTGTATCTACATGAAAAAGTCTAAGAAAGAATATAAAAGCCAAGAGAAATGTTCCCTTTGTTCTTACTTGGTGTGATAGACAGCAGTTTCTTTAGATTACAGCAATAACATGCTTGAGTGTCTACATGTGAGTATGTATTTACACATACATACACTTATGTTTGGATATAAGTGACAGCAAATCTACAGGGAAGGAGGCAGAAATTCTGGTTAGTTTGTGTTATATAATACACTACCCACAACATGATAGTAGGATAGTTTAAAAGTGGATTTGGATAGTGTCTTGCTCATTCTTGGGCACCTATTGAAGTTTAAAAGGTATAATGTATATGTTAAAGGAGGTGAGGGATTCAACCAAATACAATGTTTAGTTAAAACCACAGGAGGCAGAAAAATATTTAGTTCCTTAACACAGCTATAATAAAATATTACAGACTGGATCATCGGTGAACAATAGAAAATTGTTTGTCCTCATTCTGGATGTTGGAAATTCCAAGGTCAAGGTACCTACAGGACTAGTGCCTGGTGAAACTGCTCTCTGCTTCCAACTTAGCCCTTATCTGTTGCATTTTCAGGAGGAAATAAACATCAGGTCTTCACAGAATATAAGGAATAGAGGGAGAAAGCCCCATTCCTTGGGCCTCCTCTAACTCATTAATTTAAGAATTAATCGCCTCCTAAAAGCTCCACATTAGGAATTAAATTTCAATAGGAGTTTTGTAGAAGACATGGAACATTCAATCCACAGAAGAAGAAAGAGAAGGAGGAGAAGAAGAAGTCCAGGTCAATAAATGAAAATGGGTAACAGATACACCAAATTCTAATTAAAACCACATTGATAATCATCATTTTGAACATTGCTGCTCTAAGCACAATTATGACAGATTTATGTAGATTAAAAACACAACCAAAGTGTATATTGTCAGTAAGAAACTCACTTTAAATATACAAACAAGTTAAGAATAAATGGGTAGATACACCATGATAATACTAAGCCCTCGGAAGAACGATTAATGATGTTGATTTCATACAGAGCAGGCTTCATAACGTGAAATGTTATCAGAAATAAAGAGGAAGATTACAAAATGGTGGAGGGATCCATGCTTCTTAACAACACAGAAACCCCTACAGCATACTCAGCCCCCAATGGACCACAGACTTCAATGTTGAACACAAACTATAAAACTCATAGAAGATAATGTAGGGGAACATTTAAATAACTTTAGTTTGGAAGTGTCTTTTTAGATAAAATAACGAAGGCACGGGGAAGAAGGACCTGATGAGATGGATTTCCTTAACATTAGTGTCTACTGTGTAAAAGATATTGCCAACAAAATGAAAGGTCATTCGCCAACTGGGAGAAAATATTTTTTAAAACATAGCTAAAACAAGACTTGGCATCCAAAATATACAAAGAATGTTTAAAACTCAATATTAAATTATAAACAATCCACTTTAAAAAATGAGCCAAAGATCTTAACATATTCTTTAATACATAAATACTATGATTGACAAGTGTGCATGGAAAAAGATGTTTCAAACCAAGCGCCATCAGGGAAACATAAATAAGTATAATACACGATTATAGGCATATAAGAGTGACCCAAATTCAGAACACCAATGACAGCAAATGCTGATGGAGATGGTAGAGCAACAGGCACTCTTCTTTATTGCTAGTGGGAATAAAAATGGTCACTTACCAAAAGACCTTGGAAGTTTTTTACCAAACTAAGCATACCATATAATTCTACAAACATGCTCCCAGTATTTATTTACTCAAAGGAGTTCAAGTCTTATGTCCACACAAAAATCTACACACAAACAATGATAGAGGTTTTATTGATATTTTCCCAAACTTGGAGGCAACCAAGGTACATGTCTTAGTTAGGGTTTCTATTGCTGTGAAGAGAGATAATGACCACAGCAAAGAAGAAGCTGAGAATTTTACATCTTGATCCACAAGTAACAAGAAGTAAACTGAGACACTGGCCATGGCTTGAGCATGTATGAGACCTCAAAGCCCACCCCCACAGTAACACACTTCCTCCAACAGAGCCATATTTACTCCAATGAAGCCATACCTCCTAATAATGCCACTCCCAATGAAATTATGGGGGCCAACTACATTTAAACCACCACAGTATTCCTCAGTAATTACATGGATAGATAGACTATAGCACATACAGACAACAAGATATTACTCAGTTCTCAAAAGAAATGGGTTGTTAAGCCATGAAAATGTGTGAAAAGACCATAAATATGTATTACTGAGTTTAAGAAATGAATCTGAAATGCTACATAGGGAGTGATGCCATATATATGGCATTATGCTTACTATGAGGACAATAAAACAACCCGTAATTGCCAGGGGTTGCATGGGGGGAAAAGGATGAATACGTAGAGTGCGGAGGTGTTTTATAATGAAGGTTTCTTTGTCAGTAGAGTGGTGGACAGACCACTACACATTTTCTCCATCCCATAGATATGCACCCCAAACTGCGCTCTAATATTAACTGTGAATATTAGGAGAAAATATGTCTGTGCATGTTCACAGATGGTAACAAATGCACTACTCTGGTAGAGAGGGGTGGTAGTAGGGGAGGAGTGTGTGGGGGTAAATGTGGGTGCAAGAGATTTGGGAGGAATCTTTGTATTTGCCTTCCAATTTTGCAGTGAATTGTTAATTTAAAAAACTGACATGTAAATCCAACCTAAAACACAACCACTATTAAAATGAAAACAAACACCCCCTTCCCCGTGAGCACCACCCTAAATCAACTGAAACCAAATATGCAGGAGGATAGCACCCTGACAAACCTACTGGTACCCCTGGGTACCATCAGAAGTGCCACCAAGTTGAAAACTCTGCTGTAACCCTCTAAATAAGAAACTCAAGAGTCAAGGACCAGTAATCTGTGTTTCAGCAGCCCTTCCCGGCTATTGTGACTCACGCTCACAATATTGAGACCCAGCACTGATGAAGGAGAAGAGTGTGTGTAGATGGATAAGAAGGTGTTCAGAGACTTCAAAACATCCTTTTCCCTTTCAAACACCCTGTCAAATCCAAGCCTGTCTATACTCTGTCCACTGTACTGAGGCTGTTTTATGTGTTAGACCAGCAATTCTCAACCTGTGGATCACTACCCCTCTGGGGTTGTATAGCAGATTGTCACAGTTCATAACACTAGCAGAATTACAGCTGTGAAGTAGCAACGAAATAATTGTATGGTTAGGGGTCAGCACAACATGAGGAACGAACGGTATTAAAGGGTCGCGGCATTAGGAGGGTTGAGAAGCACTGCGTTAGAGGATCTGGGAGTAGTAGCTTTGTAGAGAGAGGACCTAGGATGTTCCTTCTGCCCTGCAGACCCACCTCTGGCAGGACCTTTCATTGCCTTTGCACAACCTGCAGCCACTTGCTTACTGCAGTCACCTGCTCACATGTCCTTTCCAGGCCACTGGACCCTGAGCCTCTCAAGGACAGAGATAATGCCTTTGCTGTTCCAGCATCCAGCAAGGCTCTGACAGTTAAACAAAAGGTCAATAAATATGAATGAGGTTTAAGTGAGTGGAGATGAGTACAGTCACATGACACAACGGTTATAGTCATCAGAATTTATTAGCCGGCGTCACCTTCTCAGTGAAGAGCCCATTAATGATGATAAGCATTCACCCATCCCCCACTGAAATCTCCCAACCACACTGATGTGTTATTGGTACTTTTTTACTTATTTTACTTTAACAGCAAGGAAGACTTTACCCAAAAATGTTTCAACAGAAATCAAGATTGCCACCATAGGAGGAAGATATGGAACCCAGATTTTCAGCAGAGCTGAGCTAGTGGAAAAATACCAGTGGATGTCAGAAAGGGATTGGCCAATACATTAGGCCATCTGTCGACTGATTGCTGCTTATCCTGTCCTCCTACACAGACCACAGCAGGGAATCTTGCTCCTTATTCTGTTCTTTCACTACCCATAAATCTTTTTTGAGACAGGGTCTCGCTACATAGCCCTGGCTGTCCTGGAACTCACTATGTAAACCAAGCTGGCCTTGAACACATACGTATCTACCTGCTCAGCCTCTTGAGTGCTGGAATTAAGGTGTACAACCACACCTAATATCACTACCTTTAAATCTTACTTAATTGTTTTGATAACCCACCAAGTCCACTTTGCACTGCCTGTATATTAATGGGTGTGAGCTTTTCTATAAAAAGAGAACAGGAAGCTGCAGGGAGGCAGATAGGGAGTAAACCTAAGAGGAGCTGAGGGGGTGGAATTGAGAGTAAATATGATCAAAACACATTATATGAAATTCTCAAAAAATTGATAAGCATATTTCTATAGACAGCTATAAATAAAAGTCAAAATTTAAATAAATTTATTTGTAAATGACAATTAAAAACTTTTAAAATGCAACCTAGCTAATAGTTTTTTCCCATTTTTGTACACTTTTGATTGAAAGCATTTTCTTTTCATACAACATAGTCTACACGGTTTCTCTTTAGCCAACTTCTCCCAGACCCTTCCCAGCTTCCCAACTTACCCAACTTGACATCCTTTCTTGTCTTCCCTCTTTAGAAAACAATCAAATAGACAAACAAGCAAAAACAACAACCAAAAAAAGAAGAATTAAAAAAGAAAAGAAAAACACACACAAACAAAACCCATAAAAACACAAAATCAAATGAATGGAAACAATGTAAGTGTCCATCAACTGGTAAATGAAGCCATGACAAGTGAATAGCAGAGACAGGGGCTGAAGTCAAACGTCTCTAGAGTCTGCAGTCCACTGGGATGCCCTGCTGTGTGTATGGGAAGAGTCTGATTCTAGTTGTAGCTAGGCAGCTGCTCTTGGACAAGTTTTCTCTCAGTTTCAACAATGCTATTCGCTATTTGAGCTTGTCTGACTATACCAATGGCTTTACTATGTGGCTCCAAATTTCTGAGAGCTATTGATTTATTAAAAGAAATCAGTAAATTCATCTATACAGCCAGCATTACGTAAAGATTATTTTTAAATGTACATAGAAAATGTTTGGGACCATTCATTTCTCAGTAAATTTTCACTGAGTGTCCACTGTAAGCCAGACTCTCTGCTAAGAGCTTGATGTACAGTGAGAGTAACCCTGTCACTACGCCTTCCTCTAAGGATTCACATGGAGAGCAGGAGAAAGTGTGAACACAGGTAAATGCAGAACCAAAAGTTACTCCCAGTGCTATGAAGAAAGCCATGCCCCTGTTCCTACACATCCACCCGTGTAAAGGACAGTAAGGTACATGGAAGCTACTTAGTTAGATTGATGGTCAGGGGAGGTGTCTTTGAGTTAGGATAATTAAACCAAGACTTAAAAGATGAAAAATAGCCAGCCAGCTGTGTAGGAAAAAATGCTCTCAGCATGAGAAAATGCCTTGAAGCTATTGAATTTAAGCAAGTTTATTTTTCCTAAACACTAAAAATAAAACTTCTATTATTTGAAGGCCAAGGATAATTTTTTTTAGATAGCAAAGAGCCTGTGCATATATTTTAGTGGGAAGTAATGCTAGTTCTATAAAAATCAAGCCCCCAAATCACAGTGGCCTACTCCTGAGTCTATTTCTTGCCTCCATCATAGCCCATTGTGAATGGACAGAATGTATCTGCTCCACATAGTCATCCAGGACCCTGGATCCTTCCGCATGCATCTCCCTCACAGTCCGAGACCTATCCGTATCTAAGCCCCTTGGGGCAGAAGTCGCAGGCTTCTCTTCAGTTCATTTTCAACTGCCAAGGAACGGCCATTCAGCTACACTTAACCAAAAGACCAAGAACATTTAGCCAAGCACACTAGAGAAATACCTAATCCAAGAGCTAGTACCACAAGTACTCACTACCTCAGATGCATATGACAAGTTACAATATATGAGAAATAGTCAACAAAATAAGAAACCAGGAAGATGTATACAATAATAGAAATAGCTAAGATTTTGTCATTTATCAAATTAGGAAATTTCAAAAATACTAGAAATGGAGAATGTACAACAGCTAAATGCCAACTTGTAAAGAACAGCTCTAAAAGACAGCTGTGCATGCATTCATTAATTACTATGTAACTGTTTAAAAGAATTATCTATTCACTCTGTCATAGGGATGTGGCTGAGATAAATTGGTGGTGGGTAAGAAAAGGAAAACAAGTAATAGAGCATTATGTGTGAACCCAGACTCAACTTAAGATCATGTACATGTGATGTAAATTCACAAGAAGATGTTCTCCAGAATGTTCAGCAGAGCATTCTTCTTGACAGGGAAACTAGAGAGGAAGATCAGGGAAGAAACATACAAAAGAAAGGAGATTCTATCCTTCATGCTGTCTGTAAGGTTGTATGATTGCTTGGTGTGGATTCTGTTTTTACATGAGTAACTATGGTATTCGGAGTTACTTGGGAAAGCAAGAAAGGACCGAAGGAAAGAGAGAAGGAAGGAAGGAAGGAAGGAAGGAAGGAAGGAAGGAAGGAAGGAAGGAAGGAAGGAAAGAAGGAAGGAAGGAAGGAAAGAAGGAAGGAAGGAAGGAAGGAAGGAAGGAAGGAAGGAAGGAGAAAAGAAAATGAAAGGAAAGCCAAGAATTGAGTCACTGATATTCCCATGTCCCACTGGTGGAAATATAAATTGAGTCAAGCTTCCTGGAGGAAAAGCCATGCATCAAAGCTTATGTTTACCACCTCTAGGATTGTACTTGGAGGAAACATGTATGCCTATACAAGCCTATCCTTGAGGAATAAGATAATGGCATCATCCACTCTGTAGACCACTATGTAACTGTCCCAGGGAGTCCTCTGCACATCCTGTCATGGAAGATGCCTGTGATCTATTGTCAAAAGCAAAAGGAAAGTATATTGTAGGGCACGTTGCTTATAATGGTGATGGCAACAACTACAGGCTTCAACAATCAGCAACAGAATCAAATACTAGTCAAGTATTATGTGATGCTACAAAGTTCCTAGTGATCTATACTCTCCCCATAAATTAGGCAAGGTTTAAATTAAAATGCCATTTTTATTTAATTCAAGCTGATAGAAACTATAACCCTAAGACACATATAATAGAACACATGTAAATATGTATACATTTATGTTTATACACACATATGTATACATGTGTATAGTTATCTAACTTGATACATGCATATGCAAAGCTAAGCTTCTGTGTTCTATTATGACATATGCAAGACTACTTCAAGAAAACGGGGCAGAGAGCAGAGTCACAGGCACTTCAACTAACACTAGCCTCCCTGAAGACCATATCTCTAAATATCTTCAGGCACTTTGCTATAATGGACCTTCTTCCAGTTCTTCTTGCTATTTAAAAAAAGAAATGCATCTTTATTAAATTCTAATAAGATATATAAAAAATGAGCTAGAGAGCTGTAGAGATGGCTCAGCAGTGAAGACCACATACTGCTCTTCTAGAGGACCCAAGTTGGGTTCCCAGCACACACACACATGAGGTAGCTCATAACTTCTGTAACTCCAGGGCCACTCCAGCTCTAGGGAGATCTGATGCCCTCTTTTGGTCTCCTTGGGCACTGCAGTCCCATGCACATATCCACATGCAGACACATATAATTTTTTTCGGTTAAAATTATTTTTAAATTAGAAATGCTTTTTTTGCTAAGAAAATTCATACCTCCCCAACATGGAGAGTCAAAGGAGAAATTACAAAAAGACTCAAAAAAAGGACTTAATTTTAGACTAAAGCCAATTGGCAAATGGCTCATGAAAAAGCTGATTACACCACTCCAGACCAGACTTAGGCTCAGTGACCCATGTATGCTAAACCTGTGGATGATATCTTTAAAAATTATGTTTTTCTACTCTTTGTTGTTTCATTTCCTTCTTTCTTTCACCTTTTACTTTTTTTCTTGCTTTTCTATCTAGACAGGACTTTTATAATAAAGTAAACAAAATAAATAGAAAGCTGTTTCTCAAACAATAAAAGAGGATTCCAAGATCCATTCCAACCATGACACCTTTTTTGATGAATCCATCAAGCAAGCCCCACCTAGTATGTTCTGTGTGTTACAGTTCAAAGGCAATCTTATCTGAGCATGCCTTCACTGCAAGAACCTAGCAGTGAGGTACCAGAGGGTGGTGAGTGCCCTGTCCCATTGCAACCAGAGTGCTGGCTTGGTGACCAACCCTGGGGAGTGCTAACTTTACCCAAAGAATCCATTTAGTTGATAACATGCTGACTTGTACAGCTTGTACTAGGAGTCTGGGAGTCATTATACACCCCTCATTAGCATTGAAAAACCATCTGTTGGTCATTAGAAAGCAAACATTACATATAATAGATTAGGCTCTAAAAACAATTTAATTAACATCAAGTTGTAGTCAAAATCCTCCATATACAGGGAATTGCAAGATCAGAAGTAACTTTTCTTTCCCTTTTATTTATTGAGCAAATGGGGAGTTATGTCAGGCCACAGTCCAGCAGACTCTGGACAATGCCTAGCTAAGATTCAGTTAGCTCATTTCAGCAGTCATTGACAAGTGGCCATTCCTTAGAATCCTGTGGTCAATGTTTCCAACTTTGACTCTTTGTGAATGAAATAGTATTCCTTCCCAGATACCCTAAACATAACACAATGGAGACAAACCTGCAGTCTCCCTGGCTGGCAGAGGATGGTTTTCCACTCTAGGATTTGAGGTATCACCTTTGAAAGAGGTCTAAATTAGGAAAGGGGAGAAAAGACAACCTGTGTCCTGCTCTGCCAGTTTACTATGAGGCAGGCTCACTCAACTTCTCATTCTTTCCCATTCTCTGTTGAACTGGGAGTCTTACCTGGGGCTTTGAGGATTCCACCTGACAAAAATCACTAGTTCATATTGTACTTACTAGTGGTCCAGTTTAGAACTGTAGACTCATAATCACCAGGGCTCCAGGTGGTTTCCACAAGGCAGCATTTCTGTGTGTAAGGACCATTTTCCCAAGGAAACAGTCCATACTCCAGCTGTCTTGATGGCACAATCCAAGGGCATCCCCCAGCAACCATTTCTCCAAAGTACTCTATACAACATACCCCTTGGTCATGTGTGCCAGTGATGTCTTTCAGGGATTGAGATAAACATCAGGCTAGACTCAAGAATCCCTGCCTCGAACTTCCTGCCTCAACCTTCACACAAAGGTGTTTAATTGGATGAACTTGTCCTTTTCCTGTCTTAGTTCTAAGACACAAACCATGCACCCCTCTTAAGGAGTTTTACTCCCTTCTCTGTTCTTCTTGAGGGTCTTTCTGGTGCCTACTTTTTGCTCACAATTCTGTTAATATAGGGAACACAGAGACTGAGGACACTACTGTTTTCCCTGGGATTTCAGAGGAAAGCAACAGAGGGAACTAAAATCCAGTGCGATGAGTGCTGGGAAATAAAGTATGCTCACAGTCCTCACCGCACAAACAGTAGTCCTGACTCAAGCAGATTCACCTCCAAGCTTGACAAAAGGGCAAAACGTCTTGGGTAGAGAAAGCAGCTCAGTGGAATACTGCTTGTCTGTTACACAGAAGCCTCTGAGTTCAGCCCTAGCACCACTGAACAAAGTGGCCTGCATTGTCATAAGGTCCTAGGTAACACAGATGTAAATTCAAGTCTGAGGAGCGCTGCCACTGAAGACTGAAGCAGAATAGACAGCCATCCTGGTTTGTGTGGGAGTGGAAGTGTCCTGGCATAGTGGACCCATAGAGACAGAAGTTGGATAGTCCTTGGCATTTTAGAATGGCCAGGCACCCTACACAAGATGCACACTGACCTAAATAACCATGGAGGAGTTGGGCAGATTCAAGGAGGCTGATGAGGGAGGGTAGTGCAACGGTACACATGTTCCCAGAGATAGCTAAGCATGGCACTTCAATGGTTGTTGGGAGTGGGAACAAATTATATGCCCCAAAACCTTCCACCCACAACCTCTACAAGCAGAAAGTATTGTTCCAGTTGTTAATTTGCAAACTCTAAGTTTTCTTGTGCACATATCTCAAAATGGTATGCAGCTGAAAAGAAAAATAGTTGAAAACCTCTGTTCCAGAGGGGAAAGTTAGGCTTCAGAGTGAGAAAAATCTCATGTAAATCCTGACAACTTTGCTAACTGTATGATCATGAGCAGATCACATAAATTCTCTGAACTTTAATTTTGTCTATAAAATCTGGGTCATGTTCAAGGTCACTGAGACTAACCACAAGTCTAATGATTCACTAGAAGAACTCAGAAATCAGAAAAGTTGTTATACTTCAGTGATGGCCTCTTAGAGGAAAAAGAGACAAAAAATCATAAAGGAAAAAGATGCCCCATGTTGCTCTCTCTTCCACATAAGGCAAGAACAGAATTCTAGCTTCCCCTATCACTGGAGTCATACAGACCTCATATGACTCCAGAAACAACATCTGAGTGACATGTACAAAGCATACCAACTGGAGAAGCTCACAGGAGCCATGGTGTCTGGGGCTTTTAGTGGGAGTCAGCCATGTAGGCAAAATCCTCACATGACTAACCTTACTCAGTCTTTAGCATCTCCAGCAACCAAGCCAGTACAGACAAGAACACAAGAAGACACCACCTTAAATGAATGTGTTGGGCAAGACTTATCCAAAGGATCTGGTATGGATGAGGCAGGTACAAGTTATCTCAGAAATTGGTCCTGGCCAGTCTTTGAATGCACCAAGTCTGCTGAATTTGCCTGTTACTAATTGTCTTTACATTGCCAGAGTAGTCTGGCATATACTAAGTGATGAGTGCCAGGAAGGTTTTACAGACCTTTCCTATTTATGGCTCCTATATTTTCCCTCCCCTTGAGCCCATCCACATCTTCCATGTTGGTAATTTGTCTGTTTAGGGCTCTTCTTCCAAGACTTTTCCCATGGTATGATATCACAGCAGTGTTCTTTCTTACTCCTTCTGGAGCTGCTCATAGGTACAGAAACAACAACAACATCAACAAAAACCCACTAAACTGAAACAAAATGTGTAGCTTGAGTTCTCCTGCCTGGCCCACAGTCAGGGCAAATCTCTCTCACCTGCTAGTCCCACAGCCGCTCAGACCCGACCAAGTAAACACAGAAACTTATATTGGTTACAAACTGTATGGCTGTGGCAGGCTTCTTGCTAACTGTTCTTACAGCTTAAATTAATCCATTTCTATAAATCTATACTTTCCACATGACTCGTGGCTTACCGGCATCTTCACATGCTGTTTCTCATCATGGCGGCTGGTAGTGTCTCTCTGACTCAGCCTTCCACTTCCCAGCTTTATTCTCCTCCTTGTCCTGCCTACACTTCCTGCCTAGCCAATGGCCAATCAGTGTTTTATTTATTGACTAATCAGCAACACATTTGCCATACAGAACATCCCACAGCACTTCCCCCTTTTTTTTCAAAAAGGAAGGTTTTAACCTTAACAAAGTAAAATTACATATAATTTGGGAATTTGGGCGTAGCTTCTCTTACTACTTCCTGCTGGGGGGGGGGGCGCTGTATCTTATGGGGACACAAAGAAAATTTTAGGATCATGGAGTAGTCCGTGAGGCTGTATCGTCTGAGCCAGTTGCCTTGAAACGGTTCTGGATGTTGGATCATCTGGGCCATAGTGTCATCGGAGACCTTTCAGGGGGTCTTGGCTGGTCAAACCTGATGTATCTTAATCTGGAACAAATCCATAGCCTCTGGCTTTCTGTGGGAACAAAAGCAGAGTCTTCTTTCCAAAGCAACATATCTTTATATCCAAATTTTGAAGTCAAGGTACCTTTAAAATATACATTTTGGCATAACTCAACAGCTTTTACAATCAAATGTTTTTCTGCAGTTAAAAATCCCAAAGACAACACAATCCAGATTCTCTGTGTAATATTCATCTTTACGTGGCTTATTTTTTATACTAATTTTACTGTCTCTTTAAAGACTTTACTTTTTAAAACTATGTATTTGTTTATATAACCGTATATATCACCTTTTTTGTCTCTTTTAAGCCTATGTATATTTTACACACATTGTAAACTATTACATCTGAATCTGTCTTATTGTGAACCTATTGCTTTAAACTGCAGCAGCTGTGGCTGCTGGCTCCACCCACCTCAGTTTCCCAACATGGCGGTGGTTTTCCGCCAGCTCTGGGAGCTATCGTGGGTCTATGCTTTTAGCCAAGCAGCGTGTAGCCCAGAAACCTCTTTTTTTTTTTTTTTTTTTTTTTTTTTGTGCTAGCAAAGTCTAAATCCACCACGCAGCTTAATGTGCCACTTGCAGAGGCCTCATTCCCGCCATACGGCGGCAGGTCGAGCACACACTCAAACTGGCAGCTGCTGCTCATTTGAGAGAGACAATTAGGAACTGTTTTTAGCTCTGTTTTAGAATCTTTTTTCTCAGTTTTTAGGTGGAAACTCTTGCCACCACGTTGGACGCCATTTGTAGATGTAACCGACCATCTTATTAAATAAGAAACACAGAGCCAATTCAGAGAAGAAAACCAAGAGGTCAGAGCTAAGAGCCTCACCCTTCCTGATTCAGCGATCCTCTTCAGCCAAGAGAGCTCTCTGAAAGGGACCTACTTCCTGTGTGTATGTCTTTATATAGTCTAGCTGTTCTGCCTTCTCATTGGTTGTAAACCCAAACAAGTGACTGTCTCGTCACTGCCTGTATGTACCGCCCTCCAGGTCCTTAAAGGCGTGCGCCACCGCTGCCACGCACTTGCTATGACTCTAATAGCTCTGACCGCCAGGCAACTTTATTTATTAACATACAATTAAAATCACATTTCAGTACAAATAAAATACCACCACATGGGGTTTGGGTCTGAGATAATTTTCATTGTTTAGGGAGGTTGGTTACAAGTTGTTGTCAAGGGTTAGGAAAAAGGCTAAGCAAAGGAGATTAGATTTAAGGTTCCTGTTTAAAAAAAAAAAGAGAGAGAGAAAGAAAGAAGAAAAAGACAATTACTAGTTTTAAATATTTTACATTGGATTGGATTGTTTTATATTGTATACAAATTATATATATTGAAATTGATATTGTTAGAAAATGCTATATGTATATTTCTAATTGTACTTATACCGTTCATTTAACAATGCAATTTTCTGATCCTTGAATGTTATTATTACCAACTATTAGGATATAAAGAAATGAAAGTTAGTAGTTAGACATTACAATAGAACTTGTAGTCATATTAGATATGTTTTAAAAATTGAGCAGATACATTTTAGACAGATCATCTTCAAACCCTTCAGAGATCTACAGAATATGGCATTTAAAATGTTTTAATAACTTAGAAAATTTTTCTTTTTTGTTATGATTATGAAACATGTCAGCTCCTGGCAGTACCAATCTACTTCAGAGAAAATATGGGCATTGAAGAAACTGCATATGGAGTTACCTTTCATTGTGGCAAAAGTTAGCCACTGGACAACAAAGTGTCCTCGAATCAACTGCTGACAAAATGGACAGACAGGACATGAAACAAAGGACTACTGATTCTTTCCTAAACAAGTGTGGTTATGGCTTTATCAAAAGGCATCTTCTGAGGCCAGGACAATATGGTACCATCCCTGAAGTGGCCTTCGCTATTCGGAAAAGGTACAGTGCCCTTTTCTTCGAAGGCAGCTGAACAGGCAGTGGGCTGATGGCTTCTGATGTGCTATGGAACAGCAGCTGAAACAGTTATTCTTGAAGAGTAACTAAGCTCACGCCTCTCCATAGTAGACTGGCATTTGATAGAGGGATGTGGAGAAGAACGGGATGCTGAGATGAAGCCATATATACACAGCCAAGAAGAATGGACAGTTGAATTAAAAAACCATCAACAATTTCCAGAATTTAAAATCCTGAATCATAACATGACACTAGTGGAATTCAGGTGTTTCTGGTACATGGACTGCTCTCACCCAATGTGAGGTTGAACTGTTGACCTTGTGTACATCCTACTTCACAAATGAGTCTGTCAGATATGCTAAGCCTATAGGCTGAAGATGATGCCCCAGCATTGCGGAGAAACCTCAGGTGACTGTCCAGGCAGCTGGCTGTTTCTGTCAACTCACAAATTTTTTGGAAGTTGCTTGCATGCACTTTCTGTTTTTATTTTTTTATTTTTTTTGAATTTATTTTAATTTATTTTGCAATACAATTCAGTTCTACATATCGGTCACGGATTCCCTTGTTCTCCCCCCTCCCGTCCCCCTCACCTTCCCCCCAATGCCCCCCCCCCATTCCCATCTCCTCCAGGGCAAAGCCTTCCCCACAGACTGAGGTCAACCTGGTAGACTCAGTCCAGGTAGGTCTAGTCCCCTCCTCCCTTTATTTTTGTTAGCTAGTATTATTTCCTTCTTGGGTCTCTGAGGGAGTTGAAGATTAGTTAGTTATAGTTGAAGGTTAGTTAGTTATAGTTGAAGATTAATTAGGATAGAAAGTGAATTAGATACATTTTGGACTTAACAAAATAGGATAGATAATGAAATTATTTTCTCTGAATTTGTTAAATACAAATGGACTAGACATTGTTTAGATATTTATTACTTGTATATATTGTATATAGTCATTGTACTTTTGTATATAGTTTTTCTTTTGTTAGTTATAACCTTTTTTCTTTTTTTCCTTTTTATTAAAATAGAAAAGGGGAAATGTGGTGGTATTTTATTTGTACTGAAATGTGATTTTAATTGTATGTTAATAAATAAAGTTGCCTGGCGGTCAGAGCTATTAGAGTCATAGCAAGTGCGTGGCGGCGGTGGCGCACGCCTTTAAGGACCTGGAGGGCGGTACATACAGGCAGTGACGAGACAGTCACTTGTTTGGGTTTACAACCAATGAGAAGGCAGAACAGCTAGACTATATAAAGACATACACACAGGAAGTAGGTCCCTTTCAGAGAGCTCTCTTGGCTGAAGAGGATCGCTGAATCAGGAAGGGTGAGGCTCTTAGCTCTGACCTCTTGGTTTTCTTCTCTGAATTGGCTCTGTGTTTCTTATTTAATAAGACGGTTGGTTACATCTACAAAAATGTTTTTGTGAACTCAAACAAGTAGAAAAGTACAGTCACACACACGCGCGCGCGCACGCGCACACATACACACACACAAAAAAAAACCACTACACTGAGTTACATCATCTCAAATGACCCTACCCTATTGGTTGTTGGAATGAGAAATGTCTCTTAAAGGTTTCCATATCTGAACACTTGATCCCACTGGTGGAGGCTGTTTGGGAAGGCTATGGGGTAATGCAGAATTGCTGGAGGAAGCTCATCACTGTGGTGGCTTGGTGTCCTGGACTAGCTCTGTAGACCAGGCTGGCCTCAAAAGGTTGGCTCTTTTCCAGTCTTGTCCCTCTCTGCTTCATTTTCCTGTGGTTGAAGATGTGATCTCTCAGCTTCCTGCCATGGCTACCTGCTGCCATGCCTCCCTGTAATGATGAACATTTATCCTTCTGGAACCTTAAATCCAAATAAACTCCTCCTTTAATTAGTTGCTTTTGGTCATGGTATGTTATCACAGCCACAGAAGAGTAACTTCTACACACCCTGAACTAATCTCTGATGCTTTGGGTGGAAATCATTCCACATGGTTTTCTATGTGTAAATTCAGATGACAGATTGGTAGATTTTCTAAAATAGAACAATTTTTAGGGGGGGAGGTTCTTGAGACAGGGTTTCTCTGTAGCTTTGGAGCCTGTCCTGGACTAGCTCTGTAGACCAGGCTGGCCTCAAACTCACAGAGATCCACCTGCCTCTGCCTCCCGAGTGCTGGGATTACAGGTGTGTGCCACCACCGCCCGGCTAAAATAGAACAATTTTAAGCACCGTTTCATTAAGTGTTTAGTCCCATTTTTTTTTATCCAAACAAAGAAATGAAAATGAAATGACATTATTTCTTCACTGTAACTGTCAATGTTAGGAATAAATAAGATCATCACTAGTGACATTAGGTGTTTCTAACCTACATGTTTTGGTTTTGCACAGTCTTACCTGACTCCCTTAAACAAGGAGCCTTTAGTATTCTCACCCTTCCTCCCACCAAGCCTCCTACCACCTCCTGGCTTTTGTTACAGTGTCTATCTTTTTATATTATAAAGACTCCTAGTATTTGCATTCTGCTCCATAAGAAAAACTCAAAGTTGTTTGTATTAGATCTGTGCTCAAAGGGATCCAATCCTCCCTTTCACCACATCTGCATGCTTTCATTCATCTTGTAAGTGACCAGATTTCATTCTCAATTAACTTTTCCCCCAGGAGTAGGTAACTATTTCCCAAGTTGTGTGAGTTATACAAGAGTATCTGTCTTGTTACCCTGTTTCTGAACAGCATCTTGGTTACATCTGACATTCTTTTTTAAGATTTAGTTTTATTCATTGAGTATGTGTGAGCAGTTACAAGCATGTGTGTGCCCCACAGGCATGCCTGGTTTCCTCAGAGGCCAGAAGAGGGTGTCTGATCCCTTGGAAGTGGAGTAACCAGGCAGTGTGAGTTGTTTGATGCCAATGCTGGGAACTGGAACAGAGTCCTCTGCAAGAGCAGCACAGGCTTTAACCGCTAAGCCGTCTCTCCAGCCCCATATGGGGTTCTTGACTCATAGTTCACTCCAGAAAATGCTGTCATTGGCCTGTTACCTTCACCTATTGAATGCTGCTATCGCCAAGCTTCTGGTCCTCTGCCTCTGTGACTTAATTCTTCCATAATGCCAGACAAGCTCATTCTTCTTCCTGCAAGTCCAGCAATTGAACAAGGGTATTTCTACACACTGGCTCTCTCTGCTGAGAAGCTCTGCATCAAATTGATCTGATGCACAGCACATTAACTTAACCTATAGAGTCACAGACTTTTCTTTTTCATTGTATTTCTGAATAAATTTTAAGTTCTATTTGTTGAGTTGTCTCCTTCCAAGACCTCAACTTCCATTGATTGATCAGGCCACACTTTGTCCCTTCAGTCTGACTTCACTGTGGAGTCCAACTGTCCATCCCACCATCTCCTCGTATCTAACTGAAGTTAAAAAGAGACTCTGGTTCCCATCACAAACTTGCTCCTACCACATTCATCCCAATCTCACAAATGGTAACACAGTCCTTCGGATATTCAATCAAAAGCCTGCAGTTGCTGTTGGCTTCTCTCATTTCATTACTCCACATTGGATCATTCTGCAAATCCTATTATCATGTCCTTCAAAATATCCAGACTTTCTCTACTTTATACCAGTCTCCATGTTTTGTTCATTTTCTGCTGCAAAAACAGACTTGCATAGACTTGGTATTTTATAAATAATAGAATTACTTATATATAAATAAATATTATATAAATATATATAAATAAATTAATTACTTCTGTATCACCATGACCAAAAATATCTGGCAGCATCAACTTAAAAGAATTAAGTTTTATTTGGTTTCCCAGTTGGGGGTGGTTGCTATCTATCCTAGTGGAGATGGGTAAGGGGGACTCAGATCATACTGGAAGAAGTTCCTGTCATGGAGGAACAGGAAGCAAGGAATATGGGCAAGGACCAGGAGCCACTATACAGCCTTCAAAAATCCACCCCTACAGACCTATTTTCCCCAGCCAGATTCTATCTCCTAAGGGATTCGCAGCCTTCACAGTAGCACCACTAGCAGGGGATCGAACATTCAAACCATGAGTTGGTGGGAAGTGCATTCATCTTATTTTAACTTAGGTTGTGTTGTCAGGGAGGTCCAAATGCAGAGTGTCCGCATCAGAGAGCCATCATACTGTGTCCTAACACGGCGGAGGGTATCCAGGGCAAGGGAGCACAAGAGAGGTGAGATCAAGACAGCTCATGTGCAAGAGTCCAAGTTTATAACAACCCTGTCTTGTGATAACTAACCCACTTCATGACATGAATTCATTCATCATGGTGGACTCCTCATGACCTAATCATTCTTAAAAGACCCATATCACTATGCCAGTTACATCTCACCATGGAAAAGACAATCGAATGCTAGCTGTCCCTGCTGTAACTCACTCCCAACCCTTGCTTCAGTTATTCCAAGAACCTTAGAACCACATCCCTCCTCATCTTGACAGTAGTCCAATCTCAACGAATCAACCACAGTGAGATGTGGTTATGATCACTGTGCTCCTATGCTCAAAGTTTTCCATCACTTCTCCAATGCCTGATGTGATTTTCTGCCCTCAGCTCCTAGCTCCTTCCCCACTGCTGACTCTTTTCTAGTCACACTAGGGTCCTGAAGCCTCCAAATCTATCAGGCATGCCTGTCCTCAGGGCCACTGTATTAGTGATTCCTTCTGGAACTTCATTCCCCTAAATATCCTTAGGGTGGAATCCCCCACTTCCTTCTAGTCTTACTTTCATCATGGTTGTCCTTTGTGGCCATCCATGGGCAAACAGAACAAGACAGCAGCATCTCTACCGCTCCATTTCCTAGCCCTTGACCTTGTTTATGCTTCTCGCGGTGCTTATGTCCCCCAACCCCTCCACCTCTTGGGCTGCTCACCTGCTTATCTGTAACCTTCCTGAGGACATTGGCTCATAGGTGCACTCCCTAACGTTTTCAGATGAACTGAATGACAGATAATCTTTCTCTGCCTTCCTTCCCTATTCTCACCCATCTGTTTATGTGCTCTTTACAACCTGTGTTCATTGCACTGTTCCAAACCTCTCTACCTCTTCATTAACTGACTTTTCAGTAATGCTTGTTCCTATCTTTACTTAGCGAACCTTGTTATTTAGTTCTGCAATGAAAATATTTTTATCCTACCACCCCCCACCCGGGATGTTACATTCCTTAGGGTGGTAGTCTATTTCTTTATTCTCTCATCCTTGAACATTTAGTTTCTGTGTATTGAATTCTCACTTACTGGGTTGTTCAGCACCTATAAACTCTTGTGGGGTATTGCTTCCTGTTCTTGTGTTGTGATGTCTTCTAGACTGAATTCCTTGTCTGTATTTTTAATCTTTTCTTTATTTTTTTTCTATAATTTATTTGTAGAACTGTCATACCTCATCTCTTTCTCCTTCCTCCCATGATTTCTTCCTTCCTTCTTTCCTTTCTCCCTTTCTTTCTCTTTCTTTCTTTCCTTCCTTCCTTCCTTCTTCCTTTCTTTCTTTCCTCCCTTTCTTTCTATCTTTCTTTCTTCTTTCTTTTCTTTCTTTCTTTCCTTCCTTCCTTCTCTTTTTCTCTTGCTCTTACCGACTAGCCCAGGATAGAACTTCTCTTAGCTCAAACAGGCATGCTCATTTTTCCTTCAAAGGCATCCTTAGAGGACAGTTATCATATCTATTCTTTTTGGCACATCTTTCAGGAGCCCGAGGTCTTGTGGGAGGATGAACAGGGGAGAGAGGTCATCAGTATGCAAACACCTCTCCTAGGTGAAGCCTTGCTAGAATTTCTGGTGACATCTCTTACTTTTAAGGAAATTGTCAAATGTCCTCTCCTAGTGTTGATGTACGCACAGGAAAGAAAACTATTCCAGGGCTAAAAGGACATTTCAGGCTTCTTCCTTCGTCATGGATTTCTGTTACTGGACTTGGTCGAGTTGCTTTGACTTTTTGCTTTAATGGGCACACGTGATTGGTGCACAGGAGGAGGAGTCCATATTGTGAATTCAGATTCAATATTGATATCTGTTTTCTGCTACCAGTCTGTTTTGAGGATTCCCAAGGACTAGGCAGTGTGCTGTTGGGCTAGTTGCTGGACCATGGCACACAGAAGATTAGCATATCCTGTCCTCTACTTGCCACATTGCCTGTTTCTAGTCCTCTTCCCAACCTGATCATAAACTGTTCATAGAAAATTTCCTCTTATTCTTTCCCCTTATCTGCCTCCACACCAACCTAAGTTCTTTGCCTGAATTTCTGCATGTTGAGTAAAATTATTCAGAAATAGTTCCCTAAAACACACTATCATGATAAAATTTATTCTTTGTCAGAAAGAGAGAGAGAGGGAGAGAGAAAAGAAAGAAAGAAAGAAAGAAAGAAAGAAAGAAAGAAAGAAAGAAAGAAAGAAAGAAAGAAAAAAAGAAAGAAAGAAAGAAAGAAAGAAAGAAAAAGAAAGAAAGAAAAAACATTCTCACTGTTCAATTTTCTTCTTATTTTAAAGGAAGGATGAAAAAAAAAAGACTCACATCTGGCCAAGTTTTAACTCTGAACACTTTGCATAATCAGTTAGAAACCTTTTGTTAGCAGGCCAGATGGCTGCTGCACCCACCCCCCAAAAGGAAATTAAATATGTAGGCAGTGACAGCTCAAGGGAGGAATTAGAAATTCCTTTCTAAAGAGAAAGGGCCTCATCTGGAGCTGCCCTGTAGGTGTGGTTCTCAGTGGCCATTGGTTTCCTAGCAACCAAGCCCTTTCCCAAGGAGAAGTCTTTTAGTACTGGCTCTTTAACTGATCTCCATAGGCACTGGAGGACACAACCAGCACCCACAATGCCTTTCAGAACAAGAAAGTCCATCTCCATAAGTGTAGGAGGGTTGGTACCCTGATGGCACTGATGCCTCCACCTACAGCATCAGTCCCCACTCTTATTATCTACACAGTCCAGGATCATGGGGCATGCTGACACATCAATGGCTTCTGAATCCAAAAATACTTTTATGCCCATCATTTAGAGGATCAATTAATCACACTTGCTCAATCATTAATATCTTTGATTTGGATTATAGTGACCAATTCAGAATTGATTTCAGACTCATAAACTCTCCCTCTCCCGCTCCTCAGATATCAGTCCTGACTGTGAATGTCCAGTAATCTCTGGGAAAGGACAGTCACAGTCCTACCCTGTAAGACCTTTGCCTTCTGTCCTTGCTTACCTCTCCTGCCCTTCCAGTCCTCTCCATGTACCCTTTCCCTTGAATAAATCACATTATTTGCAGCTCTTTGAACATACCAGGCTGTCTCAAACCTGCTCTAGTTTGTCCTTTGGGTGTAGTTTCTTCCACAAGGGTTCATGTACTAAAATTTTGGTCTCATGTGTGGCAGTGTTATCAATATATATATATATATATATATATATATATATATATATATATATATATATATATCTTTAAGAGATCCATGAGGCAAAGGGCTAAAGGTGGGTATTTGGGACCATTGTCTTCAAAAGTGATTAAGTTCTCGTGGGGTGCTGGGGAGATGTTCAGTCAATGAAGTGCCCATTTGCATGAGGACTGAAGTTCAGGTCTGTTGGCATTATGGCCCATATCATTACAGGAGCCCTAACAACAGTGCTAAAAATGGGCCAGGCAAAATGATACAAGCCTGTAAGCTGACTGCTGAGAGATGAGAGGAAACAGAAGGATCCCTAGAGCTCATTGCTCAACTAACTTAGCTAAATGAACAAACTTCTGGCCCACCTTATCCACCTTATTTCAAAAAAATAGTGTGGAGAGTAACGGAGGAAGACACCCCCCCCACACCATGTTGGATGACTTCTGCTTCTTCATGCACAAACACATGCATAAGTACTGTACATACCCACATGAGCATGCATTTAGTATGCGCGCGCACATGCGCGCGCGCACACACACACACAATTGCTATGAGAATTCAGATATAGAAGAGACATAGTCTTTGGTTTCCTGTTTTGACATTTGTTCCCTCACATACATACTCACCATTATGCTCCATGCCATGATGTGGTGCAATACAGGGGCCCTCACTGGAGTTAATGCCCTGCCACCTAGACATTTAGACCCCTGAATAGTGAGATAAATAAATCCATTTTCTTTATAAAGTATCTAGCCTTTGGTATTTTTGTCACAACAACAAAACATATCAAACAAAGGTCAAAATATCACCTTTGCACCCTAGAATATTCTTATCCCCCTGCAAGTTACAGCATAATTTCACCTCTAAAATTCTTTCTAACCCTCCTTTTATGCCTAGGTTTGTATTGAATATTCCCATCTCCACTCTTACAATACTCAATTTACACCTATCTCAGTACTAAGAATATGGACTGTAAATATAGATTTACTTATCTATGCCCCAACAGGCATATAAATCCTTTAAGAACAGGGAGTGTTCACTTTCCCCCGTACACAGAAGAGCATTAAGTACAGAGCTAAACAACTGCACAGGGGATGAATGAGTAGATGATGAGGTGGCCAGTATGATTTGCTTGGATCCTGCCCAAGGCTTCCCATATGTTTCCAGTTACTCTCTGAACTCATCTCATCTGCTCTTATGAGATGTCCCCTTACCATTAAGATGTATAAGAAGAAGTATACAGTGAGAAGTACGAGTACTGACTTAAGACTTTAGACACTGAGACCAACATTTCTCCTGGTCTGTGATCTAGAAGGGATGTATCAGCAAGAGAACTATGACAGAATCTGCAATGATCTCACATCTAGGAAGGATGTCATTATAAATTACTCCAATGACATGTTTAAATGCCTCCCATACTTGTGAGCATGAACCCATTGTATAATCTAGCTTTAGAAAAGCCAGAACTCAGGCATTTCTTTCTTAATTATAAAATCCAATGTTGTGCACACTGGTTACAGCACTTTGTAGGTAATTCTCTTTAAAAATTGGTGGAGATGTGCTTCATCTTTGATGTATTAGTTTGAACTCTGTCCTTCCTAGTAGCTCAGGCAAAGTGTTTCTTGAACATCTCTCTTCAAGACTAGAAGACTCCTTTCATGCTCTCCCTTGGCCTTTTGTTGTCTACATTGAATTCTTTGCATCCTTTCAACTGCTGCTCATGAGAGATGGTCACAATACTTTATATTCTTATTGACAAAAAAATTTCTCAAGACCATAAATGACTAGGATTTTATACTCTTTCCACGTTAATGAGTTAGCCTGTCAGAGTTTGAAAGAGGCAGGTAGAAGACACAAGATCTCCGGGTCAGAAAAAAAAAAAAAAAGAAAATACAACCAAATGAATGACTGAGGTATTATCATATCCTCCAGTTTTTGAATTTCCAACTAGCAAATTAATATATGATTAAGACCAGCAAGGTCACCAGGCGGCGGTGGCTCACACCTTTAATCCCAGCACAAGGGAGGCAGAGCCAGGCGGATCTCTGTGAGTTCAAGGCCAGCCTGAGTGGGCTACAGGGTGAGTTCTAGGAAAGGCACAAAGCTACACAAAGAAACCCTGTCTCAAAAAAACAAAACAAAACAAAAAAGACAAGCAAGGTCCACACTTGCAGAACATTGCATCACAGACCAAGAGTCACTAGCTTAAGATTCCCAGTCTGTATTATTCTGCAGGCAAGCCTGTCTGAAGGTTGGTTAAAGAAGACATTATCTTCATCTTCCAAGTCTGTGCTCTACAAACTTGCTCAGCAGTTATTCAGAAAAGGCTGCAAAGGCCTCTCCTTCCACCATGTCCAGAAATGTAAAAGCCCCATAAAGAATTGTCTTCCAGGACCCACTGAACACACCAGCATTCAGGAAATGAAACAGTTATGGGACCGTAAATGGGCCATACAGAAAAGACAAATTGGAAACAGCTTCACTCCCTGAAAACAACAGCTTAAGCCTCATCTTCAAGTTCATAGAGCAGAAAGAACCGAACCTCGGAGAGCTGTGGCCTTGAATTATAGAAGACAACAGCCAGTGGACACACATCTGCTCATTAATTATATATGAGTGCTTTCTTCCCCCCTCCCCACTGAAATTTATATTTAGTGAAACAGGGGTCAGGGCCTATGGAATGCCCTTGGGAATGAATTCTAAGTCCCCAGTGGATAGTGCCATTTTTATTTATTATTTTAATTATGCTGTTGTAATCAGTGCATAAAATAAAACAAAAGGCATGTGTCTGTAAGAGCTGATACTGTTATGGAAATTGTTAGTGACTTTTTATGAGCACGATAGTCTAGAAATACCTAGGTCCTAGGAAGAATGCTTAAAAAATTAAGACCAAAGTTCTACCAAGATTTTTCAGGATCATTCAATCAGCCATATGCCCCTATGCTTGAGAGGAACTTGGGTTCTATGTGTTTATTCAGTCAATAATAGACTTTGAACTACATTGGGCACTAATGCAGGTGATAAAGGTCAAAGGAAAAAAATCTTCTGGTGGCCCACATAGAGTCTGCTTCCTAAAGATGGAGGTCAAACCAAACAAGAAAATACATGGATGAATATTAGGTTGAATGAGTCTGGAGATCCAAAGTTTCCATTGTGTCTCTCATTAAAAAAGAAAAAACAAAAAAAACCTAACATCCATTTGAATAATCATCTTTCATGGAAGAGGTAAGGACTCCAGAAGGTGAGAGACTGAATCACCTGAGTGTAGCACAGAAATAATGAGAGAAGGTAGGAAGGACAATTCCACACAACGCTCTTCACTCCTTCCTTTCTCCATGCTCCCAACACACTGTAGAAAGAGATCCATTCGACCTCAGGAAAGGAGAATGAAGTGAGCTTCATTGTGGACAGGATCATACCTGACAACATAACCTTTAGCACAGGGATATCTCTCACGAACTCATACTCCAGGACTGACCCAATGCTAGGCTAGCACACATTTCTCCTGGTTCTACTCCAACTCCTGTCGACCTACTACAAGACTGGCTCCTCAGCCAACCCTCACAATGGCTGATTCCGTATAACCAAATTCTATACCCACTCCAGTGCCAGGCCCACTCCAACTACCCAGACTCCATGATACAACTCACAGACTCAGTCAACAGTCTGGCACCCATAGATCCAGTTTACAATGAAATACCTGTAGAGCCAAGCTCTAGACTCATCCCAGGATATCCCTTGTATCTCCAGACATCAGGAATAAATCTGAGGACCCACCCACTAGGCCCATTCCTGTGGGCATGGTATCCAGGCTTACTCCTGTGGACCTCAATACACAGCTGGCCTCTAAGGACCTAAGAACCAGGCCCATCCTCATGAATGGGTACCAGGCAAGTCCATTTGAGAACTAAAGCAGAAAATTCAAAGACCCCACCAGTCAACTCACCAGGAGTCACTAGGTAGACTGACTGGTAAGTTTGCAAAGACTAGAAGAGGCTGCTCCATCAAGGTATTTATACTAACATAAGTCATAAAGATTTCAAATAAACACAGAAACACAGAAGCACCAAAGGGACACAGTCAAGTACCACTAACTTACCTTAAGGTGAGTTCTGTGAAATACCTGACAGAGAATTAAAATTGGCAGTTACAAAGAAACTTGGTAAGCATGGAAAACATAGGCATACAGCAAAGTGAGATTGGAAAAAACAACAAAAGAACAAAATTGAAAGTTCAACAACATATAAACAAAACAAGAACCAAACAGACATAAGTTGAAAACAACATGTCCAAATTTAAAACAAAATCTATGGAGAGTTTTAAGAGCCGACTCAATGGAGCAAAAGAAAGTATCTGCAAACTCAATGACAGCTCATTTAAAATCACCCAGTCAGAGTAATGAACACAAATAGAAAGAATGGGAAAAGAGCTCCTTTGAGACTCATAGAATGCCATCAACATGACCATATGCCAGTCACAGGGAGATAAATGATACATGGTCTCATGTATCCATGGAAACTTTGAAACTCTAAGTGACAAGAACAGATTATAGACTCCTGTTTATCAGGATGTGGGTGAGGAAAGTAAGGAGATAGTGGCCAAAGTATAAAGTTTCAATTACACAGGAAAAAAATAAATTCTGGAAATCTAATATATAGTGTAGTGATGGGAGCTGTTAACACAACTCAATATTAATACAGTCTTCTCAAAAATGGCAATGATATGAGGGAATCGTGTTGTTTTTTCTAACCTTATATCTGATGATTTTTACCAATAAAGACTTCAGAGTCAGAGGCTGGGGTGAAAACTTGCTAGCTCAGAGAGGTTGAGGAGCAACTAGTTGAACTTCCTCCTCAGAAAGAAAAATCTTTTTCTGCCATTCCAATCCAAAAGGAAATGCCAGACTCTCTTGTTTATTTTATTTTTATTTTTTCAATTTGAGTCATTTTAGAAGCAAAGCAAAATAAGGACCCCATTGAGGAAATTATTTCAGATGTGCTAGGAACCAAGAGATTATACCCGGAAGAAAAGGTACTCACTAAAGTGTGTGCTGTTCAATCAGCTTCCTCAGTGGGTAGCCAGAGTTTCATCCAGGGAAATGAAAAGACACAAACATATCTTGCTGAAAACATATGGAGTCAGATGTTGTAGACACTACCATACCCAAAAGTCATTGTCTGGATATTTCCATTTCCAAATACATCATGTTTGCTTCTCACTCTGCCAGGCATAACCAGAAGAAGGAGAGAAAACATTCTCTGCACAAAGGGGAAGATACTGCCCTGAGGATGGAGAGATGTGGATGGGATGCTGCAGTGGCTCAGATAGACACATGCTCAGATTGTGGAGAGAAACATAACGATTCAAACTTGCTCCAAAGTGAACTCTCTTCCTCAAAAAATAACAGTAAACGTCTACATCCTTCAGCCCTACCCAGCAGTGAATTATACAGGACCTGACACTCTGGTAATAAAGAAGGCACTAGCACTTGGCAAACAAAGATTTCCCCAGAATTAGCCAAAACTAAAACAAAATGACAATGATGAAAACCAAATGGGCACTTGGAGATTTACAGAGCCTATCAAAAGCATTTGGCAAAACAGAAAGAAAAATAAATTGATAAAGACTCAGCTTAAAGTGAATGATTAATAACAGAAGCAATTGAGTGGGAAAAAAATCAGAGGGACAGAATGGCACAGGGCACACACGTGATCAGGTGGAAGGCGAGGAGAAGGTATGCAAGGGTGGGCCACACCTGTGTAGATGAAATTCTAAACAGTCTTATTAAATAAGAAACACAGAGCCAAATACAGAGTTAAAGCCTAAGAGATCAGAGCAAGAGCCACGACTACCTTATCTGACCACCTTGCTGTCACTTCCCCCAGAGAGAGACCTTCTTCCTGTGTGACTGTCTTTTTATTGCCTTTCTGTTCTGCCTTCTCATTGGCTCTAAACCCAACCACATGATTTCCTCATCACTGCCTGTCTATACAGACCTCCAGGTCTCTATGGTTGGTACTGGAATTCATAGTTCAGGTCACCTTGCTTGGCTATGTCCTTGAGCACACAGAGACTCTGCCTGCCATGTGATGGAATTAAGGGTGTGTGCTACCACTGCCAGACTTCTGCTTAATGGTTATGACCTCTGATCTCCAGGCAACTTTATTAACATACAAATAAAATCACATTTCAACACAAATAAAATATTATCATACACCTGCATAAGACCCTTCCTTGGTCCAGCAGACTCAAGGATATCTCTAGTTTCTCACAAGAGGATATGATTGTCACATGGGATCACAAAAGAGCAACACAAAAATGGTGATTTGGCATCCTAGGTACTTTGAAAGAAAAGACATTCCAAGTCCTCAGATGCAACCTCAGCATCAGGATCTCTCTGACCAACCCCTGCCCTCCTGGCCTGTCATCATTCTCCTTGCAAAGCAGTTGTAGAAACCAGACCCTTCCCCAAGACAGAACTCGGAAACTCAGAATCCTCTTCCCATAAAAAGCCAGCCATGTAAACATCATCACCAGTGTGACCTTCGCCCATCTATCTCAGAGCTGCTCCTGAAGAAACTTTCTCATCTGCCCTTGTTAGTAGGTCATGAGACCCTTGCTCCAGATGATTTGAGCCCCAAGCCTGAGGGGAACAAATGCTGCACCTCAGAGGTCAGAGGTCTCTGGACAAGGAGACCTTGCTTCATTCCCAGTCTCTTCCTCTTAGGTCACAACCTTTCTGTCAAATCATACCTCTGCATAGCTATCACTGCTTTATTGAACGTAAGTACAGACAGGTTTTCCCTTGTGTATTTCAGCTTTAATTCTGAAGACCGTCACTTATTTATTAAGTCATTTACCTTTTTAACCTGCTGCTCATCATTGCAATGTTGCCTGTGACCCTTATGAAGAGTAGGTAAAGACCCCCTCTCACTTCTCCAGTGTCAATATTAGATCTTCTATTTCTACCTAATCTCCTGTGTTGGTTCTCTTCCCACAGGGAAAGATGGATCTTGCTCAACCAATTCTTTTTGCTGTCATTAGACCAAAGAATTCTGAAGTCAACAACATATCCATGTATTGCTTTATTTAGACACTGGGCCTGCAAGAACACCGTGATTTCTACCAAGTCAAGAATCTAACATCCAGAAGGTACAAACCTTGAAAGTACACACACACACACACACACACACACACACACACACACACACACACACTTCTGCTGGGCATGCTGGCTTCACATCACAAATGTTTCCTGAACAGCAGGAATTTTAATTAAATACGAAAAATCTAATTTGGCCTCAATTGGCTTGCAACAAAAGGTGTTAAGAGGAACAGAAATTGTTCGGCAACATGAGTATTTTGGGAAGTGGTGGACTAAATTCGTTGACAACTGTAATGAAAAGTGGTGCTGAAAATACAAGGTATGGAATATGTTAGAAAGCCTGAAGATACTCAACTGTGCATTTTGATAGCAGACAATAATTTATTATAAACATCTACTCATGGAACTAATTTCACCTGAAGCTAACACCAAGGAGCAGAGGTTGATCCCTAATAATCTTTCAAAGGAAAGATAGACATAAACCTACACTTTGTTTAGAATGAATGTCAAGGCTTGGACAGACAATGGTGTATATTGTGTGTCTTCTTTATTCCAAGCTATGGGGTCTGAACTGAGGAAAGGATCTTTGCTAGCAGGAAAGAAAGAATGACTTACTACTAGACAGGTCTAGCAAAAACAGAATGTGAGAAATTTGAGAAACAATAGCAGAACTGATGAAGTTATAAGCCACACAACAGAGACTGAGCAAGGGAGAAAGTGATACTCCAGAAAGAAAGTACTAAACCATAGCAGAGTGGGGGCAAGGAAGGACAGCAGCTGTAACATAGCTAATACTTAAAATTTTATAAAAATAAAAATGAAGACCTGGGCTAACTGTGAGAAGAAATTTAGATCATCGTGGGGCACCGTAATTTACAGTATTTCAGTTTTCCCGGTATAGGATGAATGGAGAGAAGTAAATAGAAAGATCACACAAAGAGACATGCCCGTGGAGGTTTGGCTGTTGGGTGGTTCATCTGCACATATGCTGCCCATGATGACAGAAGGAACTGAAGTGGAGAGGAAAACACTAGTACAATGGCCAGCGTCTTCTGTGTATACAGGGGAAAGGTGTAGAGTTAAGAAATAAAGACAATGAGGAGCAGTAAAGAGGTGTGAGGGTGGGTATCATTACCCTCAGAGGAAGAGGCCTTTTACACCCATGACTATAAAAGAGTCATGATCTAGAAGCAGACAAAAAAAAAATCTATGCTTGGGTCCCCCTAAATCTTGAAATATGGGAGAAACTCAGCCTTCAGTGAAAGAGGAAGCAAGCAAGCATCCTTGCAGGTCCAGCTGCTGTTGAGGAGAGATGGTGCTCCCCACTGTGCTCTGTGTGGTGCTAGCTCCCTTGAGTATTAGAGGTAAAAACTAAATAACAATTTTCATAATTGTATAAGTCCAAGATACACTGTGCCCCCATTGCATTTTCCATGAATGCTATGCTACAAACTGAAATATTAGGAAAATACTGTGTGGTAGACGCATTCTACCCTAAATTTTTCATACATGTCTGATCACTGAACCATTGTCCTGGTAGTGATATCTAGTAACACCTTGCTAGACAGGCATCCTATATGTCATGGTTAACTTTTGTTCCCTTGACATAAAGTTGAGTCACCTGGGAAGAGGGGACATCAGTGGAGGAATGTCTCTATCAGAGACACCTGTGGACATGTCTATAGGGCATTTTCTTGATTAATGTTTAATGCAGGATGCTGCCACTCTGGGGGCAGGGGCTTTTTGTTTGTATAAAAAGACAGGCTGAGCAAGCCACAGAAATCAAGCCAGTAAAGACCATTCCTCCATAGTTTCTGCTTCAATTCCTGCCTCCAAGCTTCTGCCTTGAGCTCCTGCCCTGGCTTCTCTTGATGATAGGCTTTTCCTTGGAAGTGTAAGATCAAATAAACTCTTTTTCCCCAAAATTGCTCTCATTCAGTGTTTTATCACAGCAACAGAGAAGCAAATTAAGGCACTATAGCATGTGGGAAACATTGAGATAAGGTAAGAAGGAAAAAGGCCTTGGTGGAAAGGTACAAAGGTTGAAGGCAGGAAGGGCTGTATGGAATACAAGTCAGCTTGGCTGGTTTTGGACTCAGCTCTGACAGTTCAGGGGTCTATAACCATGGGTAAGCTATTTCTCCTCATTGTGCCTCAATTATTTCTCTATGGAAGAAAGAAGAGGATGCAGGCCAGGAGACAGACATGTGACAGGGCGATGATAGAATTTAGATTCATGAACCCACGAAAGCTTAGAAAAATGACTAGAGAGATACTATTGTGGAGTCTATCTGCAGTAGCAGAGTTATTCTGAATGACAAACTGTCTTCTGAGCAGTAAGAGCTGCCAGGGAGAACACAGGAGGCCCAGATCTCAGATGGACTTGAACTGTATAGGAACCTAGATCCCAAGTGCAAGGCTGTAGAAACGTAATTAAAAATCCTACCTGCCTGCATAGCCTAGGGGCTCCTAGTGTAACCATTTCATACATGGGCTGCAGAAAACAAAAGATCAGTGTGCTGATCATGGAAACTTCCTCCCACACATGAAGCTTTTGGGCACTTCCTTTGTCCATTAGTACAGAAAGATCTTCAGTGGTCTTTCATCCAAATGTAACCCTCCCCTCTGCCTCTTTCCCTTTGCACATCTGAGAGATGGTCTATCCCTACTAGTTAGGTGGATGGCCTTCTCCTTCAGAGTAGTAAAAGGCAAAGTTGTGTGTGTGCACACTTTTGTATATGAATATGGACACATATGCCATAGCATTCATGTGAAGGGCCTGGCCTTCCACCTTGTTTGAGAGAGGGTCTCTTTGTTGTTTTTCTGCTGTGTATGACAGACTAGCTTGCCATGAGTATCTGGCCCATTGCCTGCCTCTACTTCCCATCTCCCTGGAGAAGTGGGAAGATTACATCTGCATCTATCTTTTACATGGGATCTGTGGACTTGAACTCAAGTCCTCATGCTTGTATAGCAAGTGGTTTTACCCACTGAGCCATCTCAACATCCCTTCAGTCCACTTTGTAACAAGGAAAGTGAGTGATAAATACAGAGGTCTTTCTAATCAGTCTCTCTTCACGTTTAATGACCACTTCCTTTCCTGCTCACTTATTATCTTTCCCCCAAGGCTTCACTGTCCTCACTTTACCTGACAGTTTTAAGTAAGAACATTGTACTGCTTCCATGTCTCAAATCCAATAAGACAGAGTATGCTTTTCCTACCCTCTGAAAGAGAAAGAAGACAAGTAGAGAAGACTGCTTTGGGCCACTATAAAGGTGCTCTGACCAGTTACAGACATGGCCCTGGAGGAGAAGTTGGGCAGTTCACGGATTTATTATTCAAGACTCAACTGGACAAAACATGGTGAAGTGGATGTCTAGAGAAAATTAAAAAAAAACAAAACCCAAAAGTTTCTTTGATGAGTGTCTTAACCCATGTAGAACTCTATCAGAATCTTCCACCTTCCTGTTGGTTGCATAAAACAGCCCTCCTTCCATGGGCCAGCCTGTGTTGGTGAGATAATAGCTGACTTCAGTATGTATCAGGACATCTGAAATGCAATCATCTATGCTTTAGGAAATAGTACAAATAAGATTATGTACCGTGTTAACAGAACTGATCATAATGAAGGTGCATGTTCACTTGGTGATCTGGTGTTTAACACCTGTCAGGATAGATTAGTGAAGCACTAGTTACCTTTTATTTGGTATTGATAGAGTAGACCATCAGTCCTGGGCTTACCAGTCTTTGTACTTGGCATTATTCTTAGAATAGGGAAGAAACCACAATGAGGAGAGAAGGAAGATGTGGAAGAGGAGTTTAAGGGAATTTACGAGAAGAGAAAGAAAGTGCACAGTTCTACAGGAGAGAAAAAAATGTGTTTCATCAGCTAAGCAAGATCCATGCCTGACACCCATGCACTGAAACAGATTAGTAAGACAAAAACATAGTAAATTTATTTAATATTACGTTTACGTAACTGAGTTTTCAGAAATGAAGATCAAAGACTCAGAGGGATCTACTTGATACAGATAGTGTTGCAGAAGGCAGATTGGTTAACAAAAGACACTATCCAATGGAAGTAAACCTGGGCAAACTCAGCAAGGCTCTGGTACCTGTTTCCACCCACAGTCCCTCAGAAAGGGAGGAGCAAAGCCGTGGAGACTAAAGAAGCTAAAGAAACCTGTGAAACTTGGAGGACTTGGAAGACTCCGAAAGCTAGCAGACTCAGGGCTTCTGCAAGCAGAAAATGGCTACCAGAGAGGAGATGTCAGGGAGGCTGCAAGTTGGGCAGAGGGCTGCAGAGCTGCATGGCTGCAGATTTTGTGAGCTGTCACCTATGATGGGTGGAACTTTCGGTGACATAGCTGTCTCTAAATCACCCAGTGTCCTGTAAGTAAATAAACCCATCGGTTGGCTAAACTGAACGTCGATGGAATTGTTTCTCTGCTCTGTTCAGTGCCCTCTCTAGAGAGAAAGCACAATTGTTCATGTCTCCCCAGAAGAAGTATGACAGCAGCTTGTTTGTTCAGATTCTCCTTCGGGGTCTCCAGGTGGGGGGCAGGACACCTGTCATATGAGGGTGATCAGGAGAGAGTAAGAGAAGGTCAGAGTGTAAACTTTCTTGAACTCGCTGGGGGTACTGAGGAGCCACATTTGAGGACATCATGTTTGGAGCCCTAGTAAGAATAAGACCCAGATTTTTGGACATTACTTCCCTAGCTAATTTCTCTCCTTGTTGTAATATATAAAGGCAAACCAGCAATATGGGACCTATATGTGTTATTTTTTTCTCAGAGGGCCCTCTAAGAGATGTCTCTCACTTTTGAGAACAAAAGCTACAAAGTAACAGACTTCATTTGCTTTAACAGCAAATGCAACATTTCTAACAACCCTCTTTGTATTCTCCTCACCCCCAGTTTGCAAGGAAGTCTCTGTCTTAGAAATGCTCTATTGATGGACCAGGGCCAGAACAACATGACCAAGATTTTTATCCACAGAGGCTTTCAGGGAAACTGAATGCCAGTTTGTTCGGCTCATAGGCTCCAGTCCTTCTGTGGATACACAAGCAAGGGGCAGAATGTGAGGCTTTCTGGGCTCCATTTCCCATCTCACCCAGAGCCACACAGCTCAGATCTGTAATATCAACTGGGGTTCTGTAATATTATATTGCCAAAGGCTCCCATTGCTAAAAATCAAAGTTTGGAACCCATAACACTGCACTAGGCTGAAAAGATGAGAAAAATGCTCCTCTCCCTAAAGTCACTGTCAAGGGAAAGCAGTTGGCATCACCCTCACTGGAATTAGAATATATTTGAGTTTCTGTACTTTTGGGGTTTTCAGATGTAGTCTAGTTATCAAGGAGCTCGCAGCTCAGTTGATAATGGGCATGTCTCTAAAATATTAATCCAGGCAATAAAAACTGGTCAGTTCTTCAAGGGGAATGTTTGAATACTTGATCAGTAGGGAGTGGTGCTACTTGATAGGGATTAGGTGGTGTGGCCTTGTTGGAGGAAGTATGTCACTGGGGGTGGGACTTTGAGTTTCAGATGCTCAAGCCAGGCTCAGTCTCTCATTCTCCCCCTCTCTCTGTCTCTCTCTGTCTCTCTCTTCCTTCCTCCCTCCCCCTCCTTTTCTCCCTCCCTCCCCACCCTCCTGCCTGAAGATCCAGCTGTAGAAATCTCAGCTACCTCGCCAACACTATGTCTGCCAGCATGCCACCATGATTTCTGCCATGATGATAATGGGCTAAACCTCTGAACTTTAAACCAGCCCCAATTAAATGCTTTCTTTTATAAGAATTGCCTTGATTATGGTATCTCTTCACAACACTAGAACACCAACTAAGACATCACCAAAGAGTTTATTAGAAAAGGAGCTATTTTTAGAAATTACAATTTAAAGATGGGTTCCTCAGAATTTATTTTGTGTATATAATTGCATATGTGTGCTATGTAGATACATTTATATGTGGTTACACATTTGGAAGGAAGCCATAGGATGATTGTGGATGTCCTTTCAAAAATCCGCCTTTAATTTGAAATAGGGTTCTCAAATATGCCAAGTGGGGCAGTTTGGCTAGAAGTCATAGAAGTCCACCTGTCTCTATTTCCCAGTGCTTGGATTAAAAGTCCCTGTGACTACACCCAGATTTTCACATGGGTTCTGGGGATTGGACTTAGGTCCTCATGCTTGCAAGGCAAGAACTTTTCCAACAAAACAACCTCCACAGTCTGCTTACCAGTATTTCAAAAATGGTTTATGTACTGTGAGAGAAATAATGAAGACAAAGTGAAGATTACAACTCATATGAAGAAGTACACCATGGAAAATGAAGCAAGAAAGATGGTTCAATAATGCCCACCTTGATTGTGCTATGCATTTTTACAAATGACTTGAACTTCATTCTTACTTTAACACAGTTAACAATCTGAGTGTGGTGGTACACATCTGTCATATAAACACTTCAGAGACTGTGGTGAGAGGACTACAAGTTCAAAGTCAGCCTGGGCTACAAAGCTATACTGTGTCTTAAAAGAAAAAGAAAAATTAAAAAGCAAACATGTTTGGGGAGTAAAGTAGGTAGGTCATTCCCATGCCTGCCTGTATGGGGATTCTCACAGATTTTGTTGTTGTTGTTGTTGTTGTTTTTCGAGACAGGGTTTCTCTGTGTAGCTTTGTGCCTTTCCTGGAACTCACCCTGTAGCCCACTCAGGCTGGCCTTGAACTCACAGAGATCCGCCTGGCTCTGCCTCCCGAGTGCTGGGATTAAAGGCATGCGCCACCACCGCCCAGCTCTCACAGATTTTCAATACCCTTCACTGATTACTGCCTCCATCCTTCTTCCCTAGGGGAATGAGCTGATACAATTTTTTGTCACATGTTCTTAGGCTTAAATGATTTTGTATCCTAGTCTATTGACCCAAGAGACACCACTATTATGATCTCTCTAAGAACCAGAACTAGACTTTGGGTATCTCAGCACATGTGTTCAAATTTAAACACACCATCTTTCTGCTTAACTAATCTTACACTTACTTCTGTCTGTGGTCATGATCCTAACTCAGGTGCTGGGAACCCAACTCAGGTCCTCTGCAAGAGCAGCCCAGTCCTGTCATCTAACCAATCTCTTAAAGTTGAATATTTAAATTGTTTCCAATTTTTATAAGCTAATACAGTTCTTTTCTTTAAAGTGAAATTATAAAGGAGAAAGTTATAGATTAAAAGACACTCAAAAGTCCCTGTTATCTGAATGCTGCACTGTCAAATTGCCACACAAAAAGGGTGTTGACAGCTTTGTCAATGATATAAGTAAATGGATGGCTTCTCCAGTTGATACAGATATTCTAGTTACCTACCAGTCTATTTGATGCCAAATTGAAGGTGAAAGGATATGTCATTATTTCTAATTATACTTTTGTAAGCCATATTTTTTATATTTTGTGTTATTTAAATGATCTCTTTTGTGAATGACCTTTGCTATATTTTCCTACTGATTTTTGAAGACCCTTCAATTTGTGAATTATATAATTATGGATATATGTGAAGCAATGACACATTCTTCAAGAGCTAAGCTTTAAGACATGTACTGCACATAAATTTTCAACCAACAATTTGATCACAAACAGTCCACTGTTATTAATATTTCTGATATATAAATATGATATTTTTAGGTAACTAAATCTATTAATATTCTTTTGTTGGCTCTGACATCATATTTATGATGTCTAATCTTGATTGTCAACTTGATAGACTCTCAACCAGTCAAGAGACATACCTCTGGCAGGTCATAGGGCATTTCTATGAAGGATTGCCTGAGAGGACACATCTTCTGGCATGGGGTCCAGATACAAGGAAGTCTGAAGAAACAGCAACATTTCTTGCCTGCCTGCCCTCACTTCTTATTGATGAGTGTGTCCTTCCTACTCTTGCTGCTGCTAATATCCTTAAGTGACATCCTATTCCAGTGTCTTTGGCCTTCCAAAGTGAGCTGAAGATCCATGACTCTCTCAGGAACTTCCAGGGCAGGCCTTCAGCACTAGATTGGGACTGCTGAGATGTCCAGTTTGTACACTGAGTACCTGTCAGGTTCTCAGCCTCTCCGGCATGCAGATGATGTCATTGATGGGCATTGAAGAATTCTCTATTGTGTAAGTTAATCTGCTACATATAGCACACACACATACAGACACATACACAATCAGATCTGTTATTTTATTTATAAAACTCTGTTTTATATAGACTGTAGCACTAGGAACAGGGTCTTTCTCTCAAGACACATTTTGTATTGTCCCTATGCAGAACACAGGTATCTCTTTAATGGTACTAACCTCTTCAACAACTGCAGCTACTTTTTCATCTCACACTTACTCTACAACTTCCAACTCACTCATTTCCCAACAAAACTATTATTTTTCATACCTTCCTGCTCCATTGTTGCACTCTCACTGGAGAACTAGATAAGAGCTAGGAGCAGTAACCATGGCACAGTCTGAATATCATCCACTCTTGCGATTTCCTCCATCAAACACATTAGTCCATTGTTTTTCAGTCAGCCTCACCAAGTTCTCCAAACACAGGCAGGATGCAGCCATACTGTTTGCTAGACTTTAACGTAAAACCAATAGCCCAAATCTTGAGAGAGTCTCGATTCTTCTTTGAAACCTCATGAACCAGACTTAATTGTCCACATTTCCTACCACATCCAGGTCTTCTGAATGCCACAAGGATGACTTGTTAAACACTGTCAAAAAGCATTTTAGGTATATTCCAGCCCTAAGTGCTAGACCATTCTACACTCCTCCCACAAAACGGTTCCAAAGGCCTATAAACCATTTGGTTAGGTTTATCAAAGCCATGGCCCCACACCTTAAAAGCAATTCTCTGTATTTCTTTGATCATTGCTATGACCAAATACCTAACAAGATGCAATGTGGGAAAGAAAAGGTTTCTTTTGGCTTACAACATAAGGAGGACTACACTCCATCATAGTCAGGAAAGCATGGTGACAGGAACACAAAGCAGCTGGGAATTGAAGTCAGGAAGCAGGGTGCACAGGAAGTGGAGCTGGGCTATAAAGCCTCAAGGCCCACCCCTAGTGACTCACTTCCTCCAGGAAAACTCTACCTACAAAAATTCTCACAATTTTTCCAAACAGCACTGCCAGTAGGGGACCAAGTGTACAAACATCCTAGGCTGTGGGGAAATTTCACATTCAACTTAAAACTATGTAATATATGGCCTCTCTGATCCACTCAATCCATAAATACTCACATATTTTTTTCTAGTACTTTTTGTTTCTATATTTAAATTTTTAATGTGCGATATAAGCTGCAAATGGAATAAAGTACAGGTCTAAGTTTTCCTCCAGAATGGGCAGTATTCCTAATCACCCACTGACTGTAATAATTCCTCCTTTTCATACAGATTTTAAATGCTATGTTTATCCTTATGTTAAGTTCTCAGAAATGCCAGAGGCTGGATTTCATTCCTGTCCAAGCCAATTTGTGCATTTCCAAAACAGTATCATTCTGCTTGAATTCTTTCTCTTTTTATTCTTTGATAATTATATCTGATCTTGCTAATATCTCCTTCTTTCTCTTTGTGTTGTATGCTTAATTTTATATTTTACATTGAACTTAAAAAAGAGTCTTAGATTTTCATCTCCTTCAAGGACATCATTTAAGTCTTGTTTACTTCCTTTAATTCATTAGTTCATTTGACAAATGTTAACTGATTGCTTGCTATAAAACGAGGAACAAAGCTAGCGAAGAGTAAGGTTGGAGAAAGCAAGCAAACGCAGCTGCACCCCTCAGGATCGTGTCACAGATGGGAGACTGTCATCCATCCAAAAGGAATAAAACTCATATTCACTTTAAACAGTAATAAATAAAAGGAGAGGGAAATAAGGGGAGAGTTTCTTGTTTGAACCTTTGCCACGTTGCTTCATCCTTACTCATCCTGTACTGTTAAGAACAGCCTCCCACCAAGCTTTGGTCATTTCTTTGGATAATCTTGCTTTGTTTCTTTCCATTATCATTTTCCTAAGTCAGGTTTGAAACAGAGTGGTGGTTATAATTATGACCCACTTCACATTCACGTGAACTCTGTGCCATTTGACTAGTAAGGATTATGCTGGACATTCTACACTCAACAGAAAGGTAGAGGGAGGAGGGGGAAGAGGAGAAGGGGGGACGAAAAGGAGAAGTAGGTAGTTGGAGGAGGAGAAGGAGAATGCAAATCAATTTCCTAAGATGTGATTGACCAAAGTTAACTCATGAGATGTTGGTCCAGGGACATCTGTGGACAATATGCTCATGTTCTTTTCCTTCCTCTCTATCTGGGATCATATCTTTTATCATCTCTAGTGTTTATATGTGTGCTTTTACTGTTCTTTTCTTCATGAGACTTCCAAGAAATTTCCTTTTTTATGGGTCTTTCCAGAGAACCAGCTTATAAACATTCCTATCATCACTGCCCCTCTCTCCTCATTGATTAATTTCTGCTTTTATCTTCGGCATTCCTCGATTTGTTCTACTTTTCACATGATTATAAGTGAGAAAAAGTGCAGTCCATTCATGACTTCTGTTGCCAAGTTTCTAATCACAGTGTTAATAATCCCACATCACTGAATGCATGGGGTCATGGTCAAGTACGTAGATTCTGGTGTGGTACCAGTGGTGTAGTTTCATCACACAGCTCTGCCCTGAACAACTGTGTATTACAGGCATATAGTTTCCACATCTGTAAAATGAAGCTAATGATTATGAAACATCTCCCAGGGTTGATGTGACGATTGCTTGAGCAAAGATCTGGAAAGCTCTTGAAGCAGGTCTTGGCACACAGTCACTGCTGTGTAATACATGAATAAATTACATTGATGCAGTGCTTGATTCTTTACAAAGCTTCTCACATTAATTTTCTCCCTTAGAGAGCAAGACAATCCTATGAGGCAAATAGTCTTCATCAAGACTCTGTGTAAGATAAATCTAGGCAGAGTCAAGTTAGTGAGTGGGAGAGTCAGGTCTTAGAACTCTGTGATCAGGGCATTGATTTGAGGCCAAGTGAACTCTTATGTTCAGGACACTTGGGTGGATCAACATAGAGAAGTACGTGCCTGGCTCAGATCCAGACATTGGCAACAGTAGCAGTCTAGGAGCCCCTCCTTGGGACCGCAATCTACCCAATACTGGGACTGACAGCTTGGTCAACTGCCATGGGGCTGCCTGGCTCTGCCCAAGTACAGGCTGCTATCACAGGAAGCAGTGGAGGAAGATCTTGTTTAAGTGAAGAAGATGTGGGTTCCTATTGTGCTGCTGCCTGGATCCTCTTTAGTGAGCCTGAGATTGGTCATTTGTTCTGCTATGTCTTAATTTTCTCCAACAGGAAAAAGGAAAAATAATTCTGTCCAGCGTCCTTTATAAATACCCTACAAAATTCAAAGTATGCTGGTGTTGGTGAACACTTTGAAAGTTGTGGGTGTATCCAACCTGCGGCCCATGGGCCACATATGGTCCAGGAGAGCTATGAATGAATGTGGCTCAATACCTTTGTGGATAACAGCATCATACTGCAATGTCATAATGTTGACCATTACCATTGCTTTCCACACAAGTGAGATATCCCCATAAATTTCTTTGCTTACACAGCTCGAGAATGAAATGTAACATGGAAGCAGCTCTCAAGCTTCACTGTGGGCCCCACAGTCATATGCCTAGGAAACTTCCTCAACTCTTGCTCATGCTGAGAATATCAACGTCCTCACATGACAAAAAGGAGAAAACCTCTAGCTATACATTCAAACAGAAATGCAATTTCCAATTGGCGTTTACTTGATGGTAAACACAACAGAATTTTTCATAAACAATTTCCATGGAACACCTGCAAAATTAAACAAGAGAGGGCTTGGGGTACAGCGGAGTTGTATAAGGCTTAGCTAGCATGGACAAGGTTCAACCCTTAGTACCACGATGAAGAAAAAAAAATGTAACTATGTAAGGGGCTGGGGAGAAATATCTGTGGGTAAGACTGCTATGCAAGCATTAGGACCTGAGTTCAAATTCCAGGGACCTACATAAGATGATGGTTGTGTGTATACCTATAAGCCTGATACTGTGGAGGGAGGCAACAAAAGAGGATCCCTAGGTTTGATGGCAAACAGCCTAATTCCAAGTTCAATGAGAGAACCTGTCTCAAAAGAGTAAGGTGGAGAACAGCAGAGCAAGATGCCTGACATCCTCCTCTGGCCTCACACGCCACGCCACACCACACACACACACACACACACACACACACACACACACACACACACACACACACCAGGAAAGATGAGGAAGCAAAGCTTCCCTTAGCTCTTCTTTGTTGTTGTAAGAGTGTGAACCCCTTGGGGAAAATCAAATTCAGTGGGGAAAGGGATTAATCCATGTCCGTTACACATTATAAGAACCATGTCCATTGATACTTATGCCTTGTCCACTATAATTCTCTGACATTTTTAACTCTCTCTACTTTGGTCTCTATTCTTGTAACATGAGCTGAATTTATTTATTAACTAGTTTATATTTTCTTGATGAACAGCTAGTTTGACTTTCATAAAATTTCAGAATAGTAATGGAAGAAGATGCAAAGGTCATGGGTGTATGTATAAAGTGCAGGTAAGTGTGGGAGACAGTGCCCTGATTTCTGATTTCTATTTCAAGTGGAATCCTGTTATGTGAACATCTGGATTTTAGAATAGAATTTTTCTCCCTTTGCAAAAAAAGAGAGAGAGGGAGAGGGAGAGGGGGGAGGAAGGGAGAGAAGGAGAGATTCTTCTGAGAGCTGAAATGTTTCTACTTTTAAGTGTTTTATTCTTTTGCTGTCAGGGGAGGCAGGGAATTGTGAGAAGGGAAAAGATTAGATATGGAAAATAAAGAAATTAATGTTCAAAGAGTTTGTTGGAGAGGACCTTGGCTGGACTTGCCATTTGAGGAGAGGATATAGTTCTCTGTGGCTACTTCTGGATGCACCTGTGCCTACTCTAGCTAGCAAAGGAACCCGAGGGCTACTTCTCTAAAGCCCCTATGAATATAGGATGTTCTTAGCCATATACAATATGTGTCCTAAAAGAAGGCTATTGTCTATTCCAATTGCTCAGTCCTCATCAGACCACCTCAGAACAATACACACAGGTAGAGGCCAGCAAGGTGGACAGCAATGAGTGATGATATGATATCTATTGTTAGATACTTATCTATACACATGCCCAGATGATCCCAGAGAGAGAAAAAAACCATCTCATCTAACCCACTAGAAAACAAAGTTTTTACCTGTTATAGTCACTTGGCATATGAAAGATATACAAGAAATGTCTGCAAAATGAATGAATGAGTCTTAACAACTCAACAGAGATGGGATAAGTATGATGGGTGTGGCAGTTTTGACATTATGTAGCTCCCAAATGTGTGGATTGGATATATATGGTCTCCAATGCAGCAGTGTTCAGAGGTGAAATTTTGGGGAAATGACCATGAGGAGTCAGCCTATAGCAACGAATTAATCCATTGATAGATTCAGACATTAAATGACTTTTGGGAGGTAATGGAACTGTGGAAAGTGGAGTTTAGTTAACAGAAGGGTCACTGATACCATGCCCTGGAAAAGTATACTTATTATAGACCTTCACTTGTCACTGTCTCCGTTTTGTGGCTGCCATGTTGCAAGCAACTTCTTTCTACTACATTGTCCTCTCCCATGATATTCTGCTCTGCACCCCTGGCCTGGAACAATAGGACAAACCAATCATGGGCTGAAACTAGGAGCCACAATAGCCTTCTAAACTTTTTGGCAGGTGTTTATCCCAGCAATGAAAGGCCAGGTTAATCCAACGAGACAGCAACATTTCAGAAATGCTAACGGTAGAGGTGCTGCTGGGATTCAAAACCAGGGATGCCCGGGTTCTACAACCAGTGCCTTTTAAGGCACCTTGTTGTCCTCACATAACCAACTGTGATGAATGCAGAGGACACTCTGATCTGGAGCTTCAAGTCACATTCTCCAAAGATCCAGTGAGGAATGGAAATATTTATCTGAGGAAAGAACATCTCTAACAAGATATGACAAGGCACTAAGCTGAAAGGATTAGTCCAAGGTCAAATAATGGATATACATACTGTCACTCAGCACTGCCATTCCCATAACAGACTTCTACACTCTTAGCAGTCATTTTTTTCCACTGAATATACTCAGCAACTGTCTATGCACCCCTCCCCATTGACTGAAGCAAGCATGCTTGATAAATGTTCTTCAGTGTTGCTAGGATAACTTTTTTTTTTAACTTTCTTTTTACTTATTCTTTGTATCTTTCACATCATGCATCTCAGTCCCATTCATTTCCCCGTCCCTTCATATCCCCCCTCTGCCCTTGTAACCTCCCCTCCCCAAATAGAATAAAATAGAATTTAAAAGAAAGAAAAAGGAAAAATCTTGTCATGGAAGCTGTAGTATGACACAGTGAGTCACACAGTAAACCCTTTTATTCATATATCTTTATGTTCAAGGGTTCAGTGCAGAGTCATTGGTCTGGTTCGAGGCCTCTGGTTTCTGCTAGGCTATCGATGCTGGGCCCTCACTGGGGCTCCTCTAGGTTATCCTGTTGTTGCCCTGTGTCATAGAGATCCTGCAGCTTTGGGTCTTCAGGTCAGGTCCCTTCACATGCTCCAGCAGATCATAGATGAGGGTAGATGCTGAGGTAGGCCAACTCATAACCCTGGTTCTGGGTCTGGGTAGTTGCAAGGTTGGCTCCCACCAGCCCTCCCTGGTCTTCACTACCGGGGTGGGCTCTTCTGCATTGGCTAGGTTAATTTCTAATGTCCCTCCCTCTAATTTATTTTGTTCCTCACTGCTTTTTACCTTATTCTTATGTTTTACAATGTGAAATGAATCATGAAAGTCTCTCTTCTACCCCATGGCACAAAAACCCAGGTAGACTCTAGGTGTTCCCCAAAAATGTCTTCTATTAAATCTACCTTCCAGATTAAAAAACACTATTAACTACAACTTGTACAAATGTTGGTAACAGGAAAAGATGCCCCTTTCTGAGGTTTAGACAACAACTCTCACAAACACTGAAATCCGTGAGCTAGCTAAAGCAAAGTTCTGGGACACATTTTAAATATAAAGAACTAGCTTTGTTCACTGACTTACAGTCAACATTTTCCTGGGTCCCACATAAAGTGAAGGCTGCCACAAGACAAGTTGGCCCATTGAAAATGCCATTTTCTAAGCAGCATCACATTTGGATTTGGGCCAAGCTCGAGGACTGTAAAATAAGGGTTGCTTTTTGTCCCTAATGTGAGTTTCACAGCTGGGTATCTGGCTTTTGATGGTTTAGGAAGAATAAGAGGGAAGATTTCATATTGATTTGTTTCCAAGTTTACTTTTTAATAACACAAATAACCTTCAGTATCTCCTAAGGAATTCTATCAACACTATCACGGTATAAAGCTCAAATCTCTAGGTTTGAAATCCTAGCCCATGTTCTACTCAGGGTTGTTAGTTCCAAACAATAGAAATCAATTCTGATTGACTTAAGTACTAAATAGGAAGTGAATGCATAGGGTGGTCAAGGAATTGAGCTGATGGTTGAAGAACTAGGCTCAAGGAAAGATAAAAATATCTGAGCACAGTCAAGTTCTTGTGGCACCCACAGAGGCCCTGATCTCTTTTTCAGCACTCTGGACTGCTAGGCACAGGTGCCTTGGACACCAACACCTGACACTGAGACATGAATCTTGTCTGTTGTCCCTATCTTTTTGCATCATTCTTCATAATCCAAACAAGATAATTACACTTAAACTTTGGTCCAAGATTTTGCTGTTAGTGAGTGGAGACAGGAAATAATTGCCCATCTCCTTGACTTCTTTTCCAATAAGAAAGTGTTTAAGAGCTGGGAAACCCAAATGATGAAATCCTGTTAAAACAAAATGTGCAAATGAATACAAAATAAATATTGCATGTCAGTGAACTGCCTCAATGACAAACAAGTACCTGTATTTATTAGTTAATTTCTTCAAGCAGTATATAAAATACTATATTATATGTTATATACATTCAGGCAATGCATCATGCATAACACATAATATAAATAATCTCCATTATCTCTGTGAACTCTGCACAGCATCCCTAGGGTGACAGGTATTATCTTGTTAGGGCCAAGGAAGAGAAATGGGTTACACAGCATGTAAACACAAGAACCAAAATTCAAAGGAAATCTTGAAGCCCACACTAGTTCCCTAACCACTGAGTCGTACTTTTTCTCAGTGAGCACCATTACTCTGTCTTGGCTCTGGATTTGCACCTGCTGGGAATATGATGGATGTTTGTGCTGATGTTTCCTTAGAGCAGACATTCTGAGAGTACTTTCTATGTACAAGTCAACGTTACTGGCACCGTGGGGCAGATCTAAACATGAGTGAAGCACGTGCTAATACCTAACTACAAAAAGAATGCATGCCAAAGTCAGGCAGAAGACACATCCTTCAAATTCCTTCAAGGAGGGCTTGCTCTTTCTTGCTTAGCCCATATTCTCAGTGCTTAGGATGGATATTGGCCTATCACAGGTTCTTAGTACATGGATGAATTAAAATATCTAACAGACATTCATTAAGCTCAGATTATGAGACATGCGCACTTCCAAGCTATTTTTGGTATGTACTGTTGTCTGTCTCGCATTTGCCCCCCCTCCCCAAGAATCACATGCAGATGAGAGCCACAGCTGGAATGCAAGTCCTGCAAACTGTATCCTATGTGGAGAAGGGCTTTCAGCCTCAAGGAACAGCTAGATATATCTGTCTAGGCCCTCAGGTTTGTACCTCTTGACTTCCATGGAGGACAAGGGGTCTTTGCAATAACTCTTCCAAGAAAGAAGAAACTGTTTGCTTCAGAATTCTACCTTGCCCCACAACTCAACCTTTTGCTACTAACTGGCAGGAGTAACCCATATACCCACCTCTAATCCGCTATCTGTAACTAAGGTGAAATAATGCAATAACTATCTTTAGCCAGTCAAATTGGATCCAGGGACATGTTAAGAAGTGGTGGGGATAAGGCTTAATGGGGTCCAGCCCTACAGTAGGAAGCTCAACTTCCCCTGGAGCTCTAGTCTATCTGGAGATGGGTATCTAAAAATAAATGGAAGTTCAATAGTCTTGAAACTGTAGCTTGTCCTAGCCCCTATATAAACTGTTTTCCCCTCTATTTATATGTCTATGATCAAATTTATGTTATAGATTAGTCACAATAAGATAGTAACAATAATAACCAATAGAGAACTATGGTAATAGTTTATAGTAAGAACTATGTGAATGAGATCTCTCTTGTGCAAGTATTCCTCTCCCATTCTTCTCCTTTCTGGTGATGATGTGAAGATGCAGTGCCTATGTGGAATAATGAGGTGAGATGAGTAGTGTAGGCAAGGTTACCAAGTGTCAGCCTAACAGTCTACAAGAAGTAGTTTGTACAAACCCTGAAATGCTGCAACTATTGATCTGGTAGCCGTGACAGCTAGTAAGAGACTAAGAAGCCAGTGGCATTTACAGTGTGGCTATGCTGTTGGTCAAGGGATGACTCACGTCCCATGCTGCAAAGCGGAACTGTGCAGGATTTCATCACGCTGTTCAGACTGAGTGCAATATAAAAGCTGGGAATTGTTTACTTCTGAAAGCTTCCATTTAGAATTTGTGGGCCAAGGTTAACTACGGCAAACTGGAATTGAGAAATCAGCAGGTAGATATGCTCCAGGTAGTAACTATGCATACTATAACCCCCGTTTTAAAATTCCTACAACATCACCAATGCTCAGCCAAATTCCCAAAACTGTCTTGGCAAAATACCCCCGTATCCATCACCATGTGCCTTCAACCTGCTTTTCCTGGCTCACTCCTAGCCACTGAACATCCCCTGTCCTTGCAGCCTAGAACTAATCATCCTTTCCTTTTAGCATGATGCTTCTCAGCCATGTGGTTTGGCCATGCTGTCCTGTGCCCCAAGGCTTTGCAACACTCAGGAAGAACTGTAGCACCCTCTGTAAACTCTGCCCAATCCCCACTCCCTCAGCTGAATGCGGATGGAGCTATGGCTTCCCAGTACTGCCCAGAATCTCCATTCCAGGGACCCTGAAGAATGCTGTGGTAGCCAAGCCGCCCTTGTCCCCAAAAACCAGGCAGGGCATCTGAAAGATAGATGTTTTTCAGCCTATTTTTAAAACTGAATTTATTTTTAGGCAGTATACAAGCTAATGGATTTCACTGAAACATTTTCACATATATACATCATTACACTTAATTATCCATCCAACTCACCTCTTGCCCTCTCCCCCTCCCTTGCTGAATCCCTACCTTCAAATAGTCCATCCTTTGCTTTTATGTCAAATATATTCCGTTAATCCCTTTCCCCTTCCCCCTGCTAGTCTTTGAAAAAAAAAAAGGAAGTAAATGAAACCTAATGCTAAATATTCTCAATGTCCTGACAATTCTCTTCACAATTTCAAAGTGGGTATTTGTTGATAAAATCATCTGTTTGTTTTCTATTTCCCCCTTGAAAAAAAAATATATGCTCTGTGGGGACCATGTCTCTTGCTCACCCCCACCCCACACCTGTCCCAAGGGCTTAATAAATATTTGGTGAATAAATAAAACATCTGGGGTTCACAGCTGCCTGCAAAAAGCACATCCACCATTTTTCCATCAATTCGATCTCCTTCACCAAGTAAATAATACTGCTGTAGGAATAGAGAAGAGATCTAGCCTTTATTCCAGGCATCTTTTTATAGCTTCCGTTAGTGCAGAGGCACAGACCCGAGTCACGTGATTTTGTATTTAGAATATTAATTTTCCCTAGGTCAGGCAGAAGCAGCAATACTTTCCTTAATGAAATGCTCTTGTACTAATTTCTATTTGTATGCAAAGGATGTCATGGGTTTTAACACATTGAGACAGTCTCTCCCAGCTAGATCTGCCTTGCGAAGAAGGGGAAGGCATCTGATTTATTACATATAAGCACAATGAATAAGATAACATTTTATTAGTTAGAAACCATTATAAAAACAGCAACGAAATGGGGTAGTACAAGTGGAAGACGCCCTTATCAATAAATCCTGGGCAAGTTTAGGACCCTGGTACATGTCAGAATAATAAAACAGATAATTAAAAGGATCACATTGCAGACCTGTATCATTTCATCAGGAGCTTTGAAACAATAGGAAACACCAGGGCAGCCATGGTCTGTTAATTGCTAACCTTTTGGAAAGAAAAGACATTTGTAGTTCAAGTTAGTTTAGTACATGTGAAAAAAAATCCATTTTTAGGTTCTATGGTGTTTGAAACATTCAAATCCAAGTAAGGGACGTCTTTCACATCAATGCATTTCGGGGTCTGGTTTCTGATGGTGAGACAGTAATGGTTTTATGAAATTAGCCATCCTGTCAATTACGTGTATCCTAACTAACAGCAGTAGGTGACAAAGACTTGTTTTTATCATTTTCTCTGGAAAAGACTCTTGGTTTTTCTTCCCTTGTCTAAGAATCTTCATTTCATCCCCCAAAAATCCTTATGACACATGGAAAATACTTTTTTATATGAAAAGCATGGCAAGGAAACACAGAGCTGGGAGGATTTTCATTTCCCAGAGAGCTGTAGTCAGTTTTTAGAAAGTAAATTGTGTCCTGTCCTCCCTCCCCAGGTCAGTGTCTCCCTCCCTCCTCCTGGTCAGTTTAATATGAGTCACCACCAAGGCTTTGTTGTGTGGAATAACATTTTCTCCTGGGACTCAGTTCATGCAAAACACACCCTGCTGAGAGAGTGGAAATCTACCCATAAGACATTCTCCCAGCAGCAAGACCCTGGAGGAAACCTGATCAGAATGTTTAACGACTTCACTGCCTCCTTCGCCTTTAACTCCCCCAAATTACTCAGAGTGGGAAAAAATATTAAGTCAACCACATATTTAAGGCCGATCATACCAAGTGGCAACAGATACAGTGAGGTATGGTCTGATTTAGAAACAAAAAAATCTGAAAATGAGCAGATTATTTCTGTTATTTTCCTGACAATTTCTGTTCTTTCTCTCTTTCTCCCCACTTTGTTTATAGTTACTCTGCAGTCATTCAATTGATCAATTTGTGAATATTTCTAAAAAAGAAAATTTAACTGTCACAAACTCAATAAGTTACATTAAGCCAAGTAGGTATTATTCTGCAACATTTTGATAAATTCAGATGTATTTTATGTGGTGTGACATGGATTACCACTAAAATAATATATGTGTTCATAAGTGGATAAACCACAAGCATGATCTGTTGAGACTGCCTCACAAAAAGTGTTAGAACAAGCTCATCTTTGCAATGCATACAGATATAATACAGTTAATAAGACAGTATGAATGCAATTTACAATGATAATACAATTATAATACTAAAGCAATTCTATGTAACTAGTAGTGTGACACAATGTAAGGTACAGAATATATGCATGCATGCATCTAGACACACACATACAGACACACACACACACACACACACACACACACACACACACACACACACCTATCTGTACACATACTGTTGTTTTTAAGGAATCAACCTAATGATTATAGAAAGCATGGGAATGGGAGCCTGGCCCAAGAATTTTGTTTCTCTGTCATCAACATTTACAGGATGGTTATGTAAAACCTTGGAAGGAAAATAACATCGCACCCAAAGCAGCTCACATCTTAGAGAAAGACCAGACAGAGCCGGCAAGAGGCAACAGCTTGAGCAGGCATCAAAAGATACCCGGCTTGATGGTCAAGCAACAGAGGTTTGATAGCTCATGATCCAGACATTGCATCATTTGCCTCTCTTCACCGAAAACATTTTTATCTAGGTTTTCAACTCTGTACTTAGAATACACTCCACCATAGGATGCAGTGCTGTACAGTGTATGCCTGTATAAAAGCCCTGTTACAAATTTCAAAGTTTGCAAACTGGAAGAATAAGTGAGTGGTTCATTTAATTTATTTTAATCAGTTCTATCAGGAAAATGCAACTCTATTGAAGGCAAACCTTTGCAGAAGCAGGGAGCAATTATGCTTTGCGTGTGGAGTGCTCTTTTTAAAAAGACCATGTGTGCAGCATTAAAAAAAAAAAAAGCTTAGCAATGTCAATCATCTTGATTTCACATTCCTTTAGTTCAGTCCTTAAACACTGCAAAAATTATAGAAAGCTAAAACTGTTTCTCCCAAGATTCTGTGCAGCTGTTTTCTGCAGTTCTTGAACAGATTTCATATAAATGCATTTCCACAGGTACCAGTTCTTTAGGTAAAAGCAACCACAGTGACAATCTTGTGCTCCTTTTATGTAGGTATTCTCACATATCTTCAAGAGAATAATTCACCAAACAGGTCCCATGAACAAGCAGAACTTTCACTAAATTTAAGTAACAGCTCCTACCTGTTACCATCATGCTTTGCAGGAGTCACTCTGAGGCTGAGAAGTAAATGGCAACCATTCAAAATGGCAGCTGTTTTTAAGGAAATGTGTTATATTGTTGAAGACACTGGTGGGAAGTAGGAATAACATCTCTGCAATACATAGCAACTTCCAAAGACAGATCTAAGATCCTGTCTCCAGAGAGAGCATAGATCAGGAAATCTCCCCTCTCCCTCCTTTCACGGCTTTGAATAGCCTTAAAATAAAGCCTGTGTGGCTAAATGGGTAAACGCTGCCAAGCCCGACAACCAGTGTTAAACCCTGGGAACCACACGGTGGAAAGAGAGAATCAGCTTCCGGAAGTTGTCCGCTGACCTCCACACATGCATCATGTCATATGCTCCCACCGTCACCACCACACACACACACACACACACACACACACACACACACACACACACACACACACACTACATAAATGTAAATAAAATAAAGCCAATGCATGCACCTCACAAACCAAGACAGTCATGCTTCCTTTCTATCTGATGTAAGTGGATCAACTCTGAGCTCAAGATTGAGTGGAAATCTCTGGAGATACAGTGACATGTACCCTGTCTGGGTATGATTAGCAAAGGCCTCCAATTAAAGCGGGCCTATCGATGGCTTGTGACTGTAGCTGATTGCACACATTCTCATTACTACATATAGTCTTAGCTTTGGGTCTTCCTGGACCTGGAGCACAGGAAATTGTATACATTTCATTATTATTAGAAATTCAACCAGCAGGTTGAAACTTTGAAGAAATACTTCAAATCTCCTGGAAGAAATAAATCACCTAAAAGTAGAGTAAGTTTCCTACTTAGCCCTCCCTTGCTTAGAAGCAGACTGAATTCCCAAAGTCTGTTGGTGAGCCAGTGGTTTAGTATTCAGAACACATTTCCCAACAGAAACAGTTGCAGACATTACCACTGCTTTCCTAGTTAGAAAGAAAAAAAAAGTTAACTCCTAATGTGCCAGAAACAAGTGCTAATGCTGCAGTGACATGATGTAAATACATCATTCGGCCATTTTTGTTACTATAACTGGAGAGAGAAATATTTTAATTTAAATTTTAGAGCAGACTCCTGAAAGCATGTCTCTCACCCTGCTCTCCAGAATCAGTGACAGACAAGTCACTGTGCAGCAGGGAAGCCCAGCAAACACATTCAGATGCTGGGTACTTATTAACTCTCACAGCCCTGGAATTGCACAGCAAAGGGGTACCGACTGTATCCTGTGCTATTCATTACCCCCATCTTGATTCAGGTAATAAAATGACTGTATAACAGACTACTAGTTAGCCGTGTAACCTTAGGCTGTTTAGTTACTCTCTGTGTGCCTCAGAGAGTTGTTTTAGAAATAAGCATGACTGATTTTTCTGCCATAGACACTAGCTCTCTGTCCTTAGTGGTCTCTCCACCACTTTGACATGTCCCCAACCTGGTTGCGCTTGAGGGGATGGGGTAGGGGAATACTTTCTCTCCTCCAGTTCTTATTTGTCTTGTGTAGGTTATGTTCCACCTCCAACCCTACAATGTGATCTGAGCCTGCCAATCAGAGGTGGCTTCTAGGGGTGACATCATGGAGACAGCTTCAAAGGCAGGCCATCTCCCTGAACGGATCCAATGGCAATGAATCTTGGGATATTTTTTCCAGGAAGTTCTACATAGACATGTTTTTCTTGCCAGGGTCTAAGCCTGAGAAGATGCCTTCAAAAGCATCTGGTAGCCATCTTCATTCAACCCAGTGATTCTCAGTGTGTCACTGAAGACCCTTAGCCATATCTAGAAGCATTTTTGATTGTCACAACTCTGGGGAAGGGACTGTTCTTCTCATCTAATGGATACAGCCAGGGATAACTAAACATCCTAAAATACAGAGGATGGCCTCCCCAATAAAGAGGGTCTCCTTCCACAGTGTCAGTTCTTGGGCTCAGAAGCCTTCTCTGTTTCACTGGTAAATCTCACAACACCAAAGAAGCAGAGCTGAGGACCAGAAGCATTGGCAAATCCTAGCTGCATTCTCAGGTTGATTTTTCTGTCACTTATGGATGGATGAAATTACTAAGTGCAGAACATGAAACACTTGCTATACAGTAGGCACTCAATAACCAGTGACTCTTTCCATTAAAGGTGACCATTCACCAGAGAACCAGGACTAAGAAACCTCAGAGGTGCAAATACTCAAGTATCAGTTACTGTCTACAAAAGAGCCACATATTTGTTCCCCATGTCACACATCTGTGCCATCAGTTGGTCTGAGTACATATCAGTGCATTTTACATTTCTGATTTGTACTCAAAAAACAGACTCAGAAAATGGTGTTGTTTGAGTCTGAAATTTACAATGCTCTCTGGTTTAGAACTCGTTGAATTAACTCCACGCATCTGATAGAAGACTCAAAAAATTAAAAGAAAAGATATTCATGTGGCACTAATTATACCAGAAGTCATGATTCTGAGAGGGAGTATGGAGAAGGAAGGATTTGGGAGAGAGGGAAAAGTAGAAATTGTGTAATCACAATGTACTCATGTAGGAAATTCTCATTTTTTTAGTTTAAAGGTTTATATTCCAGACTTTTCAGCTCTTGTATTTCTAAACTATGTCACAAAAGTGAGTGATATCAGAGACTTATCAACAGGATAATTTAAAGATTTTTTTTCCTTATTTTTAATGTTGCCAATTCCCCTAAAGGTGGTTAAACTGTAATATACTTGCCAATTCAAAGTAATTATAGCATTTCTTGATTCTGCAAGTCTGTAGCTTTATGGGCATAAGTTTCACAGCATTTTCATCCTCTAAACAGTTCGTGCATTTTCATTCCTCTGTAATATATGAATATCTTACACTAAGATATATTATAGAGATGAAACCATTATTCAAGATGATAATCTTCTATACTAACAGAATCACTATTTGTAGCATACAAGACTAAATAAATGTCTCCCATGAGTGAGTAAATGCAAAATAAAAAGTAACCACTCAACTTTAATAGTTTAAAAAATGCTATTAAACATAATGGCTTCTTGACATTCAAGTAGCACTATGTTTTAAGTGATCTTTGTTCTTAAGAACTACTTTATTTTCATTTTAAATATTGATGGCAAATCAGGATCTCCCGAGTATGGAGACATAGGAGGAAGCTCTCAGCAGAAAATAAATTACCATGGACCCTGGAGTTCCAAGGTGCTGGGGTTTTATTTTGGTTTTGTTTGGTCTTGTGTTTGTGTTCTCCTGAGGCTGTGTAATAAGGTCATATAGATGAAGAACTTGAAAATGGACAGAAGTATCTTATTTCTCAAGCTTTTCTTCTCTCTCTCCATGGCACATACTTCAAATCACTTCTTTGCTTTCTTGACTTTGACCTTAGGGGACCCTCTGATATTCTTCACATAAGTTGAAGACCAAGATGCCCCAATGACTCAGCCAGGGAATAAATTGTACATAGAAAGGCTCCTCGAAGAAGAGGAGGGAGGAGAGAGATGGAAAGACATCCAGGGGCCTTTATCACCTCTGCAGGTCTACACTGGTGTCAAGCTCTAAGGGAAAAGAACACTTTAAGGACGTGGCAAGTGTACCTATCCATGCCCAGGGTTAGCCTGGGACTATGTGTTATGGGTACTTTGAAGTTGTGTCTTATACCCTACTCTAATTTAGCAGGTCAAAAAAAACAATCCCCCCTGACATGGCATTCTCTTCATTATACCAAATGCATGATATTACATCGCCATCAGCCTGGACTCAGGGTAATCTCAGGTAGGAGCATAATTCTCAAGTGAAGACCAGAGTAGGTTATGGGCTGAGACTGAAACAAAAGAACCCAGTGTCTGTCTGCTAGACTCTGAGCTCTCCAAGGGCAGCCCTAGGTCAGTGTCAACCTGACAACGGGTATGTGGTGTGCCTAGTGCCTGAGAGTGCCCAGTGTCCTGTTGGTATACAATCTATTAACAACTCACTGGGAGAGGAAAAAATTAACTGCTGCTCAAAGTTTAGAGTAAGTTGCCTAGCCTTCTTAGATTTGCCCTACTCGAAAGTAAGGAAATAGATTAAATAAACAAGTTCTCTGGCCCCACATAGCCCAGTGAATTTATTAAGATATGCCTTCTATGATTTTAGCCTAGCATTCCAATTTCATAGAGGTCCAACTAACCAACTGCCTTTTCTTTGTGTGGCATCACTTAACGTCATAGTTGGGAAAAATTAAAAACATGAAAATATTTGCTAGGTTAAGACATATTTGAAGTGACTGTCCAAGTTTATACCACGCCATCTCTAAAGATGGCTCTATTGAAGTTACCATCCAACTGGGGGTAATTTCGTCGTCGTTTTTTGGTCAACAACTTGATTTGTTCTGCATTGTCAAAGATTTCATTCTCAGCTCATTGATCTGCTAAAGTTGATGTTATGCAATAGGAAAAAAAATGCCAAATCATAAAACTTCCACAGAGAACTGACCAGCAGGACACCATAGCCAGAGCACAAATACTGGCATGACCTCTGTTAGAGCCTGGACTCTTGTACCACACTTGACCGCCTTGAGCTGCAGGATTCTCTTCTGTGATGGGGCAGTAGTTCTTGCTACATTGCATTGTGAAGATAACAGGAAATGATACACGAGAAAGTGCCCACAGCTTACAGTAAAGAGTAGCAACTGTTATTGTTTAAGACCCTTCACTTACTCTCACATAGGAGGAAAGAAATGATGTAAGGGATAAAACAGGAATCAATAAGTTCTCTTTGGAAGATGGGAAATTGAAAAATCTAAGAGAGAGACTACATTTAGAGTTTGAAAATCCAGACTATCTCCTTTCTTTATCAAATACATGATCTGGGGCAAGTCATTCTATCTTCCAGAACCTAGCTTCCTCTTCTGTAGAATAAGATTAATCATAGACCCTAGGAAGTATCCTGTACATTTACATGTGCACTTGTGTGTGTGTGTGTGTGTGTGTGTGTGTGTGTGTGTGTGTGTGTGTGTGTGTTATTCATGGGCATGCATGTGCAAGTGTGCAGGCATGTGATGTAGAGGCGAGAGGTCTACATGGATGTTTTCCTCTATTGCTCTCCACAGTATTTCTTCAGTCAGAGTCTCTCACCGAACCTGAAGCTCACCAATATTCCTGGCCAGGGAGCCCCAGGAATCCTCCTGTTGGCACCTCCTCAGCTCTGGGATTATAGGTACCCTTGAGCATCTGCACTCAGGCATTTTTATGCAGATTCCAGGGATCGGATTCAGATCTTTGGGGTTATGTGGCAAGCACTCTACCAACTGAGCCAACTCCCTAGCTCTACACTATTCAAATGTTTGGTGCAAATATCATTCTATTATTGCAGCAGACCAAGTTATTCACACCAATGACATAGGTTTGTACAACTGGCACAGCTGGGCATAGATGGAAAGCAGAAACTGAGGGGTTTATGTGTTCGTGCTGTAGAGCAACGGGAAAGTGACCATAGGCTAAAGGTTTTTCTATCTTTTGGCAATTATAAATCAAAGGAAACAAAAATAGAATTGGAACCACTTGCAGATGTTTCCAACAGTATTAGCAGGCTCAGCAATAGTCAAAGAAAATGTAGCTTGCCTGCTCTGCACAGTAGTCATAATTATTTCTAAGAGGTAACGTCCATCACCATCTCTGACTTCAAAACAGGTTTTGTGGTGATTCTAAAATACTTTATGTACATACATTGGTTTCAGAAGGTAATATAATAAAGCTGGGTATAGTGACTCGTGTCTTCTCCTAGTACTCTGGAAGATGAGGCAGGAGGATTGCTGTGAGTCCAAGGTTCTCCTGAACTACACTGTGAATCCCAGACCAGTATAGGTGACAGAGTGAGACCTTGTCTCCTTTAAAAACATCACATCCCCAAAGACAAGAGAACAAAGCTTTAACAGCAGAAAATATTATTACAAGATGCCTTTAAAAATCACACAGAAATTCAAAGAGAAGAGAAGCAAGCTCTTTGTGTACACACTGAGTGTATCAAAGGCTACCTCAGAGGTTAGTCAGGATATCCTCTTCAGCCATGTCAATATTGCCACAGGGTTTCCAAGAATCCACAAATCACTATTCACAAACCAATCCCCACCAGCTTTGACAAACACTGGAATTCCTTAGCAAGCCAAGGTAAGATGAAGAGTGTTTTGCAGAGGATAAATGACAAGTTGGGAGGAGTTGGTAGTCCACTGGAGGGGCAGTGGGGGCCCATAAAGCCCAGCTAGTCATTAATCTCCAGGAGAAGGCCAGGGCTAAGGTCGTTATTGGTATTATAAACTAAAAATGAAAAAGGAGAAAGGAAAAGAAGGCATGCCGCTCTTTCCATGGGTGACACAGTTTCAATCGGCGCATATTGAGCATTTCTAGAGATTTAATTAAGCAATCAGATTGCTTGAGTGGTCTCAATATTCAGTGCCTTTTATAGAGTTCTTTAATGACTATGCATAGAATTATTCTGGATACTTTATGGACCATAGCAAGTGAAGCTTTATTTCTTCCCAGGAATGAAGTGAGTCTTCCTACCACAATTCGGGCTGAAACAAAGATGGTCATTGTTATTTTGTGTCAGTGGGTGGGATGGTTTTAGGGTCATGGCTAGAAAAATCTAGCAAATGAATTAAAGGAAAGGTGATTTTGGTAAACAAAAGAATATGACTTTCTCATGATTCGTCCCAGTTTATTTCTGATGATTTATTCCAGGAACAGTGCCAGTATCTGGTAAAACAAGGAGAGGTAATGCTTTCAGCACTATAGGTATTCTTTCATTTGTTCTCTAGTCCAAAGGATATAAACAGTATATTTAAAATGAAGGTTGTACAAGGGAGCAGAATCTATGAGACTTGCACCCACACAAAGAGCAAGCAACAAGACTAAAGAACTTTGGATCTTTGGCAGTTTTTTCTCTCGATGTGCCTCACTCTCTTCATCTTTAACATGGCATTGAAAGAATTCTTTCCTCATAGATTTTTGTAAAGATTAATTGGGAAAATCTATAGGAAAACCCTCGAAACAGTGCTCAGCATGGAATATGAGTTATGTGTCAGTTAACACCACTATGCTCTTGCCTACAAAATCAAGACAGTATTTACAGGGACAAATCACTATGCCAGATATTTGTAAATAGTGATAACTGGTACCACAAACAACACACACACACAAACACACACACACACACACACACACACACACACACACACACACACACACACTTAAACCATTAATGTAGTTGGAGTATGATTTCCCACTAAATTTTTCTCTGAGAGTAGCACTTGTGTTTAGCCTTGGACCCTAGAGTATAGGGCTGTGACAGAGGGTTGGATGAAATGGCATGGGAGAGAGTAAGCTGCCTTAACTAACTACAAATAACACAGGTGAGATTTGAGGAAAAATAACCTTACGTCTTCCAGGTCAGTCAATAAACATGATAAATACTCAAAATGGAACCAAACAACAAACCTATAATGCTATAAGAAAGATGATCAATTCATATATATGTATATATATAAAATAATTTGTGAAATGGATGGGCTATCCTGCATGATTTCTAAGTTTTAGGAACTCTAAATTTCCATGGTTTCAGGGGGCTTCATATTTTACTTGATAGAAAATTCACCACATTCCCAGAGAAATTGGGTCACACAAAAAATTACTTCTGTAATTTCTACTTTCCTCAGCCCTATGAATATGTACAACCTTGTAAGTGTCAAGTTTGGGCTTAAACATTCCTAACGTATGGATTTGAATACAAGAAGATGTATGTGTGTGTGTGTGTGTGTGTGTGTGTGTGTGTGTGTGTGTGTGTGTAATTATGAGTACTCTAATCTTTTGAACAATCACTGTGGGAAATTGTCAATAAACAATTCTTTGTTGGACACCATCTGTACAAAACACTTATCTTAGTGCCCTGTATGTAACACACACACACACACACACACACACACACACTTCAGTAGTAATAGAATAAACCATTGTTTTTTCTTTGTTTCCACTGAGTTTTGTTTGACTCTCTCTCTCTCTCTCTCAACTGCTTAATACATTCTGCCTATAACTAAAATGGGCTGCCTTTATATGTCTAACAAATCATTAGTTTTTAAGGTGTAAAGGAAAGGGAGCTATGGTTTGATATGTAATGCCTATCATGAATTCTTATGTTGGGGGCTTGAGTGCAGAAGTGATTGGATTCAGAGAGCTCTGATCTAATCAATGTATTCACCTAGAGGAAAACCTTTAAGTGCAAATAGGTTGAGATTGGAAATTTCAGCAGTTAACAGAGTAGGCAGGAAAATGGAGGTATGATCTCATCTGTTGAGTTGGAAACTACAGGACGAAGTATAGGGAAGACAGCTTATTGACAGGTTGTGTCTCAGTTTTGTTTCTGTTTCTGTGATAAAACATCATGACTAAAAGCGACTTAGGGAGGAAAGGGTTTGTTTGACTTACAGGTTATATACACCCCATCATCAAGGGAAGTCAAGTCAGGAGCTCAAGCAGGACTCTTGCTCAGGAACTAAAGCAGAGACCATGGAGGAAGGCTGCTTAATGGCTTGTTCTCCTTGCCCATTCAGTTTGCTTTCTTTTTTTTTTTTTTTTAAATTTATTTTAATTTATTTTGCAATACAATTCAGTTCTACATATCGGTCACGGAATCCCTTGTTCTCCCCCCTCCCGTCCCCCTCACCTTCCCCCCAACGCCCCCCCCCCCCATTCCCATCTCCTCCAGGGCAAAGCCTTCCCCACAGACTGAGGTCAACCTGGTAGACTCAGTCCAGGTAGGTCTAGTCCCCTCCTCCCAGGCCGAGCCAAACAATCCTGCATAGGCCCCAGGTTTCAAACAGCCAACTCATGCAATGAGCACAAGATCTGGTCCCACTGCCTGGATGCCTCCCAAACAGATCAAGCCAATCAACTGTCTCACCCATTCGGAGGGCCTGATCCAGTGTGGACCCCTCAGCCATCGGTTCATAGTTCATGTGTTTCCATTCATTTGGCTATTTGTCCCTGTGCTTTATCCAACCTTGGTCTCAACAATTCTCGCTCATATAAACCCTCCTCATTCTCGTTAATTGGACTCCCAGAGATCCACCCAGGGCCTAGTCATGGATCTCTGCATCCAGATCCCTCAGTAGTTGGATGAGGTTTCTAGCACAACAATTAGGGTGTTTGGCCATCCCATCACCAGAGTAGGTCAGTTCGGGCTGTCTCTCGACCATTGCCGGCAGTCTGTTGTGTGGGTATCTTTGTGGATTTCTGTGGACCTCTCTAGCACTTTGCTTCTTCCTATTCTCATGTGGTCTTTATTTACCATGGTCTCCAATTCCTTGTTCTCCCTCTCTGTTGTTGATCCAGCTGGGATCTCCCGCTCCCCCAAGCTCTCTTTCCCTCGACCCTCGCCTTTCATTACCCCCACTCATGTCCAGGCTGTTCATGTAGATCTCATTCCATTTCTCTGTCATTGGGCGATCCCTGTGTCTTTCTTGGGGTCCTGTTTTCCGGGTAGCCTCCCTGGTAATGTGAGTAGCAGACAAGTCATCCTTGTTTCATGTCTAGTATCCTGCTATGAGTGAGTACATACCATGTTTGTCTTTCTGAGTCTGGGTTACCTCACTCAGGATGATTTTTTCTAGATCCATCCATTTGTCTGCAAACCTCATGATGCCATTGTTTTTTTCTGCTGAGTAGTATTCCATTGTGTATATGTACCACATTTTGTTTATCCATTCTTCAGTTGAAGGGCATCTGGGTTGTTTCCATGTTCTGGCTATTACAAACAATGCTGATATGAACATAGCTGAACAAGTGCTCTTGTGGTGTGGTTGAGCATTTCTTGGGTATATGCCCAAGAGTGGTATAGCTGGATCTTGGGGGAGATTGATTCCCAATTTTCTAAGAAAGCGCCATATTGATTTCCAAAGTGGTTGTACAGGCTTGCATTCCCACCAGCAGTGGAGGAGAGTTCCCCTAGCTCCACATCCTCTCCAGCATAAGGTGTCTTCAGTGTTTTTGATCTTAGCCATTCTGACAGGCGTAAGGTGGTATCTCAGAGTTGTTTTGATTTGCATTTCCCTGATGATTAGGGATGATGAGCAATTCCTTAAATGTCTTTCGGCCATTTGAGTTTCCTCTGTTGAGAATTCTCTGTTTAGTTCTATAGCCCATTTCTTAATTGGAATTGAAGAAGATGTCAGAAAATGGAAAGATCTCCCATGCTCATGGATAGGCAGGACTAACATAGTAAAAATGGCAATCTTACCAAAAGCAATCTACAGATTCAATGCAATCCCCATCAAAATACCAACACAATTCTTCACAGACCTGGAAAGAATAATACTCAAATTCATATGGAAAAACAAAAAACCCAGGATAGCCAAAGGAATCCTGTACAATAACACAACTTCTGGAGGCATCACGATCCCTGACTTCAAGCTCTACTATAGAGCTACAGTAATAAAAACAGCTTGGTACTGGCATAGAAACCGACATGTGGACCAATGGAATCGAATTGAAGACCCTGACATTAATCCGCACACCTATGAACATATAATTTTTGACAAAGAAGCCAAAAGTGCACAATGGAAAAAAGAAAGCATCTTCAACAAATGGTGCTGGCAAAACTGGATATCAACATGTAGAAGGCTGCAAATAGATCCATATCTATCACCGTGCACAAAACTTAAGTCCAAGTGGATCAAGGACCTCAACATAAATCCAGCTACTCTGAACCTGCTAGAAGAGAAAGTAGGAAGTAGTCTTGAACGCATTGGCATTGGAGACTACTTCCTAAATAGAACACCAGTAGCACAGACTCTGAGAGAAGCAATCAATCAATGGGACCTTTTGAAACTGAGAAGCTTTTGTAGAGCAAAGGATACGGTCAACAAGGCAAAGCGACAGCCTACAGAATGGGAAAAGATGTTCACCAACCCCACATCTGACAGAGGACTGATATCCAGAATATATAAGGAACTCAAGAAATTAGACATCAAAATGCCCAACAGTCCAATTAAGAAATGGGTATAGAACTAAACAGTTTGCTTTCTTATACAACCCAGAACTTGCCCAGCGGTGGCACTCTCCACCCTCCCTCATCGATGATCAAGAAAATACCACACAGACTTGCCTACAGGGCATCTGATGTAGACAGTCCCTCAGTTAAGGTTCCCCTCTCCCAAGATGACTCTAGCTGTGTCAAGTTGTCATAAAGCAGCACAGAGTGACAAGCCAATAGTCAATGGATTCCTCCCTTGATGGATGAATGCTACAATGGCATTGGTAGGAGATAGTGAAAAGTGGGCAGTGAGTTCCTTGCCCCTTCCTTTGCTCTCTTGGCTTCTAATCTGGCCTGAGGAAATATCTTCCTGCTGCCATGATATTATGCCTTCCCATGGCCCCTGTGGACTGAAACTTCTGAATCTGTGAGCCAAATAAACAAATCCTCTCTTGGAAGTAGCCTTGTTAGGTGTTTTCTCACAGCAACAGAAGCAGACTAACACAAAGGGCTGGCTTAGATAATCTTTGATTCTTTACAACACCTGGCTGTACAACTGACTGTGAGAAAAATCTTCTTTCTTTAATAAAATATAAGGCAGGCCCTCCAGAATTATTTCTGACCCTGTATGGGGACACAGGACACTGTGGGAGTCCATGATCTGCACTGGTCACAGGCCCCCTCTAGGGTGACAACACATACTCACTAAGGTGCCCAAAGAAGAGTGTAACTTGAAAGGCTGATATCCAAGCTGCTACATTCACTATTCTTGATGAGAAAAAGAGGGCCATTTCCTGTGGGTAGATTGGGCTGAAGCAGAGGCAACCATCACTTTATGAGAGGGTAAATGGGGACATAATGGTATCTAGAGATGACATGATACAGTGCTGAAAATCCAAAGACTCATAATTGCTTCCAGCTGTATCATTAAGGGGCCTTGGGAAAGTCACTCTCCTCTCTCCCTTGACTCACACATATCCTGACCCTGAGCCTATTTGGGCTTCTCTAAAATGAGGTTCAGAACTCCATCAGTGGCTGGGATTAGAGAGATGGCTCAGTGCTTGAGAACACTTAAGGCTCTGAGAACCAGAGTCCAGATCACAGCATTCACATTGGTACCTATAACCCCAAAAGATTTGAGCTCTGTTGCTGCCTTAACACATGCTTACACACACACACACACACACACACACACACACACACACACACACACACACGTCTTTTTTAAAAAGTCAAGTCTGTCAGTGTCTTACAGATATCTTCTTGAGCAAGATATTCCTTATTCCATACCATGAACTCAAGGAAAGTCTCTCAGGTTGTAGCAGTGAGCCCATATCTTCCTCAAATAGCCTCCAAGACAATGTGGGACTCAGAGGGAGTTTTCCTTCTCCAAGATGCATTTTTCTTTTTACAACGTGTCCACAGGCGCACTGATCATGAGCCTGTTGCCTGCACAGCTGCACATCATGTAACTCCACCTTCCACCTAATGTAACTCGAGATCGTTTTAAAGAGACCAAAGGTGAGAAGCAGCTAGATTTCTAGATATTAATGACCCAGAGTGTGGACAATGCAAAAGATTCAGCAGCCAACAAAATCAAGGAGAGCAAAATGAGTTTGAGAACTCTCAAGCTAGCCTGGAACCTGCCCTTTGCAAATGTTTAAAGGATTTGTTTAAGCTCTCACTTCATGCTAGTGTAAAAGTGAATGCTGTTATTTGTAATTACCATGCAAATTACACGAGAGCTCAACAGGCTTAGTTAAATATACAAGAAGCCGCTAATGCATAAAGTCTGGGAAAAGTTGACTCCCAGACTGTGGTTTTTTCATATTTAAAAATGTTTTATCCTATAATAATATATGCTCATGACAAAAAGACCAAAGATAAGAATTAGCAGTTTTTGTAATTGCTCTTTATATGTATCATTGTGTTTTTACAAAATGTAAATGTCTTGACTAAAATTGGACAATATGGAATACATTTTTAAGTCTGCATTTTTCACACAATATCTGATTATCGCTTCAGTTCAAACTCTTCACTGTAGCACCATTGTTTTTTGTTTCTTATGCAAGTCTGGTTTTCCATCCATTGTCTATACAATAACTCATGCATTCAAATAGTCAGCTATTGTTGGAAATATCAGTTATTTCTAGTTTTTCCAAGAGCTATGAAAATAGTTGCAGCCAGATCTTTGCCTTCCTTGAGGAATGTCTGAATCAAAGTATATTTCTTGTTAAACATTTCAATATGTGGGTCCCCAAATTCATCTTTACTATTACTACAGCAGAGTGTGCACCTCTTTTCATTGTCTTAACAGCTGGGAAGTACCACTCACTATACTTTTAAGCAAGGTTTTAAAGACTGCTTTACTGTCTTCCCAGCTCTCTACTGACTTTCATGTCTTGGGTCCTCTCCTCCTTGTGAGGCATTTATATCAGTGGCTAAGGATTTAACATCAACTCAAAGCTGTTTTCTGGACCTTGGTTTTTCTCCTTCTACTTCCTGTGACTGTGACCCAGACTTTAGCCCAAGCTTTCATCCGACATTCAAGTTCCACCAATGATTCTACTACCTTAGTCCCTGTGAACAGATTTTGTCCTGGGATCTGTGTGATGTGAACAGTGATCCCCCAAAGATGCTAATAAAGAATCTCTGACTGTGCCTTTATTTGGAAAATAGTTTTTATTAAGGTAAGAGTCTTGAGATTTGATCATCCTGAATTAGACTGGACTGTAGGTCTAAAGACAAGTAGATAAGTTAATGAGAAAAGATGGAAGTCAGAGAGAAGAAAACACAGAGAACAGAAGCCATGTGAAAATGTGATAGTCACAAGCCAAGTGTCTTATTTATCCATTGCCGTGACAAAACTCCCTGACTACAGCAACTTATAAAAGAGAGCATTTAAATGGGAGTTTGCTTATTGTTTCAGAGAATGAGTCCATGTAAGGGTTTCTATTACTGTGAAGACACCATGACCACAGCAGTGCTTGAGGCTGGCTTACAGTTTCAGAGATTTAGTCCATTATTGTCATGGCAAGAAGCATGGTGATATGCAGGCAGATATGGTGGTAGAAAAAGAGCTGAGAGTTCTACATCTTGATCCATAGACAGCAGAAGTAGACTGTTTACAATGCTGGGCATAGCTTGAGCATATGAGACCTCAAAGCCTGCCCCCACAGTGACATACTTTCTCCAACAAGGCCACACCTAGTCCAAAAAGGCCACACCTCCTAATAGTGCCACTCCCTATGGGCCAAGCATTCAAACACGTGAGTCTTTGAGGCCATACCTATTCAAACCACCACAGCCTATGATCATCATGGTGGGGAGGATAGTGGCAGGCAGACAGGGCACTTACATCTCATCCACAAGCGCAAGGTGGAGAGAGAGAAGGCAAACTGGAATAACATGGGCCTTTAAATCCTCAGAGTCTACCTTCAGTAACATACCTCCTTCAATAATGCCACACCTCCTCATCCTTATCAAATAGTTCCATCAACTGGGAACCAAGCATTCAAGCACATGAGCCCATGGGGGGGTGCATTTTTATTCAAATCACTACACCAAGGAATACTCAGAGCCACTAAATATTGAAAAGCAAAGGAAGGACTTAGGAAATAAATGCATGCTGTCTTCAGCCCCTACATTTCTGGTAATTAGTGCAGCCCTATAAAACCAATATAGGAAACTACAAGTAAGTCCTGTTCTGAGTGGTTCTTGGGCACTTAGGAATCTTTAACAAGCAAGCATCAAAGGAGTTGATAACCCTTTTGGTTAGAGCCTATCCTACTCATTAGGTGAGTATGTATTGATTACCTACAGTTCTTGTTCTAGGTACTGGATGGAGACAAAAGTGAAGAAGATACACTCATTTCCTTTGAGAAGCAAACATTAGGCAAATCGTCATTATGTTATCTATTTACTGCTGTAGACTGAGTATATAGGTTGAGGCCACGTAGAGTATGGAGCTTAAAGCTTGCTTTGTCCTTAGAGTTGATGGGGCTTTGGAGGATTTAAGCAACTGTTACCAACCAGGATCCTGTCAGAATGAATTTCATTGATATCTACTCTAAAACCAGCCTGAGCACGCATCTGTGGCCTTTGGTCAAACTTATCTGATTCTATGTCTACCTACTCTGACTTTCTTTATGTCTCAAACTCAAGTTCCTTTTATTTCCAAGTTTCCATGGTCAGGGTCAGTACCAAGTAAACAGCTAGTTTTATCATGTGGTCCCTGTATAAGTGACCATCTAAGCCCAGGTGTGCCACATTCATTCACGTAAGATTGGTTTATTTAGCATGTGCTATTTTCCAGTCTCTGATGGTTCAAAAACTAGTAATATACAGGGTTTGTCCTTAAGATCCTAGCCATCTGTATTTTGATTCCTTAGGTTGCCGTAATAAAATGCTATAGACTGGGGACCTTAAATAACAGAGATTTATTTTCTTGCGATTCTGGAGTTAAGTCCAAGAGCAAGGTTGCAAGAGGGCTGGGTCTGGTGATACCTTGGGTTTAAATGAGAAACCTCCTCGTGAGGGACCACATGCCCTTTTCTCTGAGCCTGCACTCCTTTGGTTCTTCTCTCCCATCTACCAGGATATCAATTACCCCATTAGAATGAGGCCCTGACTTCCAAACTCAAAGAAACTTAATTATCTCCTTAAATACTCTTTCTCCAACTATGATCACAATGGCCTCAAAATGGATTCCTGATTATTATGGTTGTCTTCAGATCATTGTAAACAAACACTGTGGTCAAAGCAACTTGGAGATAAAAAGGTTTATTTATTTCATCTTACAATTTATAGTCAATCATGAAGAGAAGTTAGGGCAGGAACTCAAGGTAGGAACCTGGAGGCAGTAACTGAAGCAGAGGCCATGGAGAAATACCACTTACTGGCTCACTCCTGATGGCTTGCTCACCTTGCTTTCTTACACAATTTAAGGCCACCTGTCCAGTGGTAGCACTGCTCCCAGTGGGTTGGGCCCTTCCCCTTCAATCATTAATACAGAAAATGTCCCACAGGCATGCCTATAAGCCAACCTTATGGTAGCATTTTCTCAGCTGAGGTTCCCTCTTCCCAGATGACCCTAGTTTGTGTCAAGTTGACAAAAAAACTAACCATCATACTAATAAAATATGAAGTTTGATGGAGAGACCATGGGAAGAAGACAGGCTAGACATACCACCATCTAAGATAAAAAGACAAGCCTGACAACAGATAACCCTGTAAGAGAACAAATACCATGAAGGTAGTGTTATTTCTCTGGGAAGCATCGCACCTGCCCCAGGTAGGTCTTGAAAGAAGATGAAGTGTAATTCACAGGGCTGGGTAGAGCCAACAAAAGCCAGGCAGAGAGAATAACTCTTGTAAAGCACATATACAAAGCAGCAGCATCTGTAAGGTAGATGGCACATCATTCACAGTGACCAGCAGAAAGAGAAAGTAGAGGCGAGAGTCTAGCATCGTGCTGTGTTCTCATAGAGTCTCTCTTTGCGCCCCTGTTCCAGCCTTATTTCAATTGCTGCAGTAATTGTGGCTTCCCCTTCTCCAACCACAATACTTACACCTTAAAGGATTTATATATTTGGTATAATACCCTATAGTTTGGAAAACAATTTTTCCACATGACTTGAACCTCACAACTGCCCAGTGGAGGGCATATATTATTATAATATCTATCATCTATATAACAAAATTGAGATTCCAAAGATAGTGAGAGTAGCATAGCTAACAAATACACTGTTAAAAAATACTTGACTTGTCCAAAGGCTGCATTAGACGTAGCTTAGGGATGGAAGCAGGCTGTCTGTCCTTTGGTTTCAGTGGTTTCTCTTTTTGGTTACTTGTGTTCTTCTCTGCTGTTTATTTCAGATGTTGTACTTCTCTAGTCATCAAGCTACACCTTGACAGAGTTTTCTGGAAATAACATGCTAACCAAAAGAAAAAATATTGCTCGGAGATGGAGTGTTGGGGCTAGGATTTTTTTTTTTTTTTTTTGCCTAGAAGGCCTGTCAAAGCCCATTGACTCACACATCTGCCTCACAAAGAGGCAACCCAGAGCAAAGCCCATGGGGATACCTTGCCAAAAGGAGCAAATTAAAGCACTTCTAATTCAGGAAATGCCAAGTAATGCTTTTCTGTGGTGTTAACTTACAGCCCAAAGTAGACCAAATAGTAATTTACCTACAGCCTCTCCTGCTTCCCAAAATGCTCTACTGGGCCTTTGTCTGTGTTGCCAAGGCAACAACAACTCCTGCCACTGTGGCAATTTTTAGTTTCAATCACAAACTTTGTATTGACTTGGCTGAAAGTCTGACGCAGAGAGCTTGAAGTCACTGGGATGCAAAAGGAAAATATTTCCCTGCTTGCAGCAAAACTCTTGTTCACCATCTTGGGAAGGAATACCTATAAAATTCTCCTCTCCTGTGCATGATTTCCTCATGCAATCAGTAGGGTGTAAATTAATTGAAGTTTCTTCCTCATGACTTGGGTGTCAGAATGACCTTTATAAACTACAATTCCAATCCTAAAGTTGTGTCTAAAGTTGACTAGTTTGGGCAACATCCCAACCTCATACTTCTTAGTCACTCCACATTCTCTCTATTTCAGGAACATGGGATTTATCAAGATTTGGGGAATGTTCATAGAGCACACCATGTTTTTACATCTGAGTATTTCTGAGTATTTCTACACAGGGCAGCCCTTCATTCCCCTCTCTGCTTGGAGCACAGCTTTGCAAAGCCTTGACACTGGCGCTAAGCCACTCCCTTCTACATGCAACCTATCTAAAGTCTTTCAGAAGCCCTTCCCACCATGATCCTAGAGTATTTTGCTTATAGGCTGTTGTGGTAAATATTTAGATGCCAGATCCTCTCTCCTCATCTTTGTTCAATGACATCTAGTAAGGACAACTGTGTGCTAATGTAGGTGCTAAATTCATAATTAACATTATTGTCAAATAAAAACACATGAAACTGATTCAGAGACACCACTGATATGATGTGTATACTATGTGTCAGATGCTGTCATGGGAACTTTCTATATATTTTCTTAATTCTGCAATGATCCACTAAATTTATGCTCCAAATTGAACTGATCTGTCCCAGCTCCCAAATCCATGTAACATGATAAACTAAAAGCAACATGCCATGCTTGATGATCAACTGAAGAGTCATTGTTGGCATTAATGTCATGTAGCAGTTGAACAGCAAAGGGTAAAGGTAGGCTGAAGAAGGCTAGGACCAAGGAGTTAACTGGGTAGGAGAGTGTGATCTGGAATCAGAGGTCAGAAAGGTGCTATGCAGAGTTAAAGGGGAATTCTGAGTTGCAAAGACAAATATACAGAACCCAGAGTAAGCAGAGTCACAGTTTCAGATGTCATAGAGCTAAGAAAACAACGTAGGAGAGTAAAGCAAGCCACATTGCTTCCACTCAAAAATCTTCTTTTTCCAGGCCCACAGAGTCACGTGACCTTCTGGGTCTAACTTGTTTTTCAGTTTTGATAGTGATCTATGTGCATGAAGCATTGTACATTCACTGACATCCACAGTAGGAAAAACAATAATGCATACACAGTGGGAAATGGCAGTTGACCCTGAACTTCCATGCAGATGCTATCACAGGGACCTTGACAGGCTCAATTCCAGGAGTGGGGAGGAGTGTGGAAATTATTTCCAGATGGTAGGAATGTGAAGAGAAGCTGGCAAGTTTTATTGTTATGTGAAATCATCTCTTCTTAAAAGTCAGAGTCATATGCAAAACCACTTAAAACATTACACAGGGGCCAGCTAAATCTTCATCCTACAGAGATGTTAAAACATGGGTTCTGGGGCGCCACTCCAAAAGAGTCTGATTCACTGGACCTTAGTGGAGCCTGACCAGTTGCAGTTTCTGCAAGCTCCCAGGGAAAGTCGTACTGCCATCATTCAGAAGAGCACTGGGCTGCAAGTTGCATCCAGTCTCAGATACCCTGCTTGGTACCTTGATCCCAAAACCTAAAGAAGGGACTGGGAACAGGAGATAGCACATCAAACCCTGGTCCCAGGAAATCACTTACTGTCTAACCTCTCCTTTGTTGAGTCTCTTAGGGAATACACCTCAAAGTAAAAGACATAAGACATCAGACCTCTAAAAGAAACCTTTTATATCCCAACTGCAACACAGAAAGTATTCAAGAAGCTAAGGAGTACATGTAGACTCTCTTGGAAATCAGAAATCCCAAAACTTTGGGAAATGAGATGGAAAAGGGGTGAGTAAGGATCTGATATAATTCGACTTGGAAAATAAAACCAAACAGTGACTTGCTAACACTCTTCCACATGAGAATGGAACTTCGGGAAAGGTGGTGAACAGCTGCTTTCCACTCCCAGCGAGGCTCAGCTAATAGAAGCTGAGCTTCCAGAACAGCAGGTGGGGTTGGGGTAGAGAAGGAACTCTGGTACCTAACAGCTGTGAGAAGGAGGTGTCGACTGCTGTGGGAATTCCCACCTTTCAGAGCTTTAAATCAGATAAGTGATGGGCTCTCAGCGTTCAGGGGCCCCACCCCTGCTAGTGTTTCTCAAAGCACAACACTCCAGCTACTGGTGAAGAAGTTTTGCATGCTTCAGAGATACACAGTTGTATGACTATGGATGGTAAAGGGGTGGAAATTTTTCTTTTTCTTCCAGTTCTCCTTAATGCTTGGGTGTGTCAAGGAGAAAGTCTCCCCAGTGTGCTGACATCTCTGACCCTGTGACCCTTGCTCATTTCCATTTTAATGGAGACAAAGAAGACCTGAGTTACATAGTATGCAGCAGACACCAGGCTAATCAGCATTGTATTATTTCATGGGTTTTTTTTTTTAAATGGTTTCTTTTATATTATGTGATGTGGGTTTTCCATTCCTTAGAGAAATAGTACTTTTCTTTTTTAAATCAATAAATTTAGAAAGCCAGAGTCCATGGAATTATAGGGAATAGAAAGCAGAGGTACTGATGGGTGATGGCTATGTCAAACACTGTACAGATGGTCCTCAGAAGGATACAATTTTGGAAACAGTGATCAGGTCTAAACCTCTCCTTTCTGCCTGAGAAACCTGCAGCTTGGGAAGTTCAAAGACATGCTCAGTTTCATTCAGAGCTCACAGGTGGAACTTGTGTGGCCCAGAGACCAGCTAAAGATGGGCTTACCCAGGAGATGGGAAAGGGACATTCAGCCTGTATCTTGTGCATCTGTAGCATCTCCTACTAAAGTACAGTCTGGTCAACTTCAGACTGTGGTACCTGTAGAACTCCTGAAATGAGCCAATCCTCATGCAAAATATCACTTGTTCACAAAGCCAAGTGCCATATAGGACCATACCTCAGTAAACTCTACAAGGTCTCTACATGTAAAAACCCAAAGGACATAATATCATACTCTATTGTTACTTCTCCTAATCCTCTTATATTAATGATTTAGTAGCCAAAAAGCAACATCAATTTTCTCATTGACCTTATCCTATTTTAAACAGTAAAAATTCATTTAAATATAGCTGCAAATTTCTTCTTCCTCCTCCTCCTCTTATATGAATCAACACTCACATGTAAACTACTGTTCAGCATGTGCCAAAATGATTTATTTTTGTTGGAGGTTTTAATCTTTCAAGCATATCAAGACTTTCCTCATTAAGAAGGCAAGAATGCAGGGGAGGGGTGGGGGGGGGTGGGAACATGAGGGATGGCTGAGTTGGGGGAGGGACAGAGAGGGAGAGCAATGAAAGACATATTTTGATAGAGGGAGCCATTAAGAGGTTAGGGAGAAACCTGGTGCCAGGAAAACTCCCAGGAATCTACAAGGATGACCGCAGCTAAGACTCCTAGCAACAGTGGAGAGGGTGCCTGAACTGGCCTTCCCCTGTAATCAGATTGGTGACTACCCTAACTGTCATCATAGAACCTTCATCTAGTAACTGATGGAAGCAGATGCAGAGATCCACAATCAAGCACTGGGCCGAGCTCGGGGAGTTCAGTGGAAGAGAAGAGGGATTACATGAGCAAGAGGGGTCAAGATAATGATGGAGAAACCCACAGAACAACTGACCTGAGCTCATGGGAGCTCACAGACTCTCGACTGACAGCTAGGGAGACTGCATCGGACAGACCTAGGCCCTCTGGTATGTGCATGACAGTTGGGTAGCTTGGTCTGTTTGTGGGGCCCCTAACAGTGGGACCAAGATCTGTCCTTGGTGCATGAACTGGCTTTTTGGAACCTATTCCCTATGGTGGGATACCTTGTTCAGCCTTGATGCAAGGGGAGTGGCTTGGTCTTGCCTCAGTTTGGTATGACAGACTTTGTTGACTCCCACGGGAGGCCTTACCTTTTCTGAAGAATGGATAGAGGTTGGGTGGAAAGGAGGTGGGGATGGAAGGAGATGAGAGGAGGGAGGAGAAACTGTGGTTGGTATGTAAAATAAATAAAAAAGTTTAATAATAAAAGAAGGCAAGAATGCTTCATAATTTGTGTACTAAACCATCAGTTTCAACAGAAAATTGTGTTGTTAGATAGGTGTATCTGAGCATTTAAAAACAGGTAATGTTGCCTAGGAGATACATGTTCTCCTTGAAATTGGCTTCAAACCATTCTAATGTTTATTTATCTATCATTCAGATATCACTAAGTGTGAGTTTCCACCTAGGATATGACCAAATAACTACAAATTCCTGAACAATGTGGTCAAATTAGCAAATTTTTACTATAAGCATATTAATGATATTTAAGCAATATAAATGCAACATGTTTAAAAATTATTAACAAGCCTTCACGTTCCATCCAATAAAAATTACATTTGCAGTCAGCCTGCTAGAGATATTCCAGAAACATGTGATTTCTAAGCCCTGGTCACGTAAACTTGTAGCATTCATCCTATTGTGTAAATAGATTAGTCAGGAAGGTAAAGGTTGCTCCTAGAAATAATAGTTGCATAAAGGTGTTCGGTTCCCCAGCAAATTAAAGACTGCTGCCTCCCTGACGCTTTCAACAGTGAGCTGCACACTGCAGGAACCTATTAATGGCATCGTTAGTTTCAAGGAGGCAGCAAGCGTCCATGGAATGCGGATCTTAATGTACAGAAATAGATACTCATCTACTCTCTAGCAATGCAACAGTCGTAATGCAATAAGCTTTGCAAAATGAAAACTCTACCCTAATGAAAGTCTCCTTTTTCACTGAAATAAGAAAGGGCTGCCACGGAGTCAAGGCTCTTCATTTACATGAATGAGCTCACAGCCCCACTAGAAATGTATAGTTAAGCCCAGGGATTATTTGCTGGAAATGTTAAACTACCTGCAGAAGACATTGAGCTGTAGATAATACAAACCAATAGACATTGAGAAAAACTTTTCCTGAAAATGGAACTTATAAATATTTATTTTAAAGGGTCAATAGGCTAAGTTTTCTGTTGCTGAAGGAAATTTATAACTACCATGTAAAATAGCTGAAGCTAAAGAAAATCAGTATTTCAAAATCTGTAGTATGTTAGTGTAGGTAGCTGAATGTAAGTACAGCAGACTTCAGTCCTGTGTTCCAGAAACCAATTTTCATAGTAAACTAAACTGCCCTTGGGAATAGTGTGTGTGTGTGTGTGTGTGTGTGTGTGTGTGTGTGTGTGTGTGAGAGAGAGAGAGAGAGAGAGAGAGAGAGAGAGAGAGAGAGAGAAAGAGACAGAGGCACAGAGAGAGAGAGAGAAAGAGAGAGAGAGAGAGAGAGAGAGAGAGAGAGAGAGAGAGAGAGAGAGCAGGAAGAAGCTCTCTACAAGGATATGAAGACCATCCTAGCAAAAAGGAATGGACTTTGTTCCTAGTGACACAGATTTAAAATGTGAATCATGTCCCCTAGAACTGTGAAACTATAGCCTATGTAGGTAAATATGGTAACCATGGTCCAAGAATCAGGAGGAACCAAGGCTCATGTTGAAGATTTGCATCCACAGGCTGTCAAGATGGCTGAAGTGATAAAGGCCTTTGCTGCTAAGGCCATGACCTGAAGTCAATTGCCAGGACCTACACAGTGAAGGAGAGAACTGAAAGTTGTTCTCTGACCTCCACACTCATCCTGTGGCATGTATGCCACCCACCAATAATGTAACAATAATTTTTAAAGTATTTGTGTGTGTGTGTGTGTGTGTGTGTGTGTGGTGTGTGTATGTCTAATGAGTGGTGTCTGCCACGTATGTTCCAGGTGCCCGTAAAGGCCAGGAGCAGATATCACATCTCTGAGACCTGAAGTTACAAGTGGTTGTGAGTTCCCCAAGATGGACACTGGGAACTGAACTAGGGGCTTCGGGAAGAGCAACAAGCTCTTAACAGCTGAGTCCTCTCTCCAGCCCAAATTAATGTAAGAATGTTTAATTGCAGCCATGCACATTCCCAGTGACACTTTGCAGACTTTCCCACCAAGAGAAGGGGTTTGTGTTCTCAGAGTTTGAATCCAGGCTAACCTGTGGCTTATGCTCAGAGTGACCTTATACCAATTCTAAGCCTAAGTTTTAAGAACCCTTGTGCACTTGTCCTCTTGCTTTTGGAACACTATGGCATGGCCTGAGCAAGCCCAAATCAGCCTGCTGGAAGATGAGGTATCACAGAGAGGGAATTGAAGCTAACTGAAACCATCCCAGACTAACCAGACCCCAGTTACCACCAGTCTATGTTAGCCTTGTCCAGCAAACTAACAAATTCATCGGCTCATGGGCAATCACTAATGGTGATTGTTTGGAATCACTAAGATTTGGGGTCATTGTTCATATAGCAAAATCTGCTCTGCTCCATCTTGTGACAAATTCAAAGCTATAGAAAAAGGGTCAACATATTTGAGTTTCATGTCAGGCAGATGGATGGATTTGAGGCTTTGAACTTCAGAAGACATGACACTAAATCAGAAAGGCTTAAGGCACCCTGAGAAAGTAGGGAAGCTTTCCTCCAAAAGGCTACATGACTCTTGCTGAGCAGTCAGCAGGTAGACAGCAACCACTGGCATGAAAGAGATTTTGCTTCAGAGTGTTCCAGCAACACTAGCAGGAGAGAGAATGGCTTGGAGTAATTGCATCCTGGAAGGAAAGGAAGTAGACTCTTCAGAGTTGAAGTGACCTGGGCATTCGCTGTAGACTGCTATACCTCCCCATATTCTCAAGAAGGGTAATGAGATCAATTTCCCACCAATACCCACTGGTCTTCTTGTCAACCAGATGGACTCAATTAAAGAAAATTCAAAGTTATTTAGATTAGTATAAACATATGCTAAATATTGCAGAACTACACATACATGCTTCTCAAAATGAAGGATGTCCTGAATCTCACTCACAATCATTGATCTTGACTCTACGGTGAGTGATATTAGTATTGACAAATTTGTTAATCACATTTTAAAATAATGCACTGTAATGTATACTTCAAAGTGTGTGATAACCAGGACCAGCCAGAGGTTAGGTATAGGGTGAACCAAACATTAACACTTTAATGAAGCATGTGCTTCATGTGTCAATGCTCAGCCAGGGCTAAGAACTGCTGGTCTGTACTCCCCGATTCATCCCACCATGGACAAACATCTCAACACAGATTTCCTTTCTTTCTGAACCATCAAGTCTTCCTGGTTTTCTTGACAACACCTGGAACTTCTCTTCTTCCAGATTTCTTTTTCCCTTTTGTTTTCTCAAACAATATGTTTCTAATGTTTTGGGAATCATTTCCATTTAATTTTAGCCTCATTAATAACAATTATTTAGGCCTAATTATGAGTTCAGCTGGTCCCTCTGCTCATCAGCATATTATTTTCAACCTCTCCTGTGAGGAGTTAATGTGTCATTAAGATATTTCCAGCCAAGAAACAGCAGTGGTTTGTTTGATGGGGTGTTTTTCATCTCATAACTATATCTCATAACAGTCCCTTTGAAGGTTGGGAGTTTAGGCACTTCATTGCCTCATCAAGGCACCAGGAACTCTCTAGTTTTCTCTTATGCTGGGCTCAGCATGCCACTAAGTCCCATCATGGTTTTAACATGGCAGTGGCACTTCTTAGTGTCACTTGTAGGTAAACAGCACCCAGGACAGGAAAAGATAGCTACTCCCATTGGGCTCAAGGAATACCTTTTTCAGAGGCACCCAGTTCAATTTTCCAATGGCCTTTTTACTTAAAAAAAAAAAGTCATTCCTCAAGATTGAATGACTCTTTGGGTGGTATGTCAGCCTAGGTTACAATATTTTCTCATGATGTCTTTTTATCATCAATCTACTTCAGCCAAAATCTGAAAAGTGAGTTTTTTAAAAATATTTTTAGTTTTTAAAATGATATGTATAAAAGCTACCTGGAAGCATTACCATCTTTGACCTCAAGCTCTACTACAGAGCTATAGTAATAAAAACAGCTTAGTATTGGCTACAACCAACGTGTGAACCAATGGAATTGAATTGAAGGTCCTGACATTAACCCACACTCCTATGAACACCTGATTTTTGACAAAGAAGCTAAAACTGTACAATGGAAAAAAGAAAGCATCTTCAACAAATGGTGCTGGCATAACTGGATGTCAACATGTAGAAGATTGCAAATAGATCTGTATCTATTGCCATGCACAAAACTCAACTCCAAGTGGATCAAAGACCTCAATATAAAACCAGTTACACTGAATCTGATAGAAGAGAAAGTAGAAAGTAGTCTTGAATGCATTGGCACAAGAGAGCACTTCCTAAATATAGCATCAGTAGCACAGACAGAGAACAACAATTAATAAATGGAACCTCCTGAAACTGAAAAGCTTCTGCAAGGCAAAGGACACAGTAAATAAGAAAAAATGACAGCCTACAAAATGGGGAAAGATCTTCACCAACCCCACAGCTGACAGAGGGCTGATCTCCAAAATATATAAAGAGCTTAAGAAACTATACATCAAAATAATGAGCAATCCAATTTAAAAATAGGCTATAGAGCTAAACAGAGAATTCTCAAAGGAAGAATTTTAAATGGCCAAAGGACATTTAAGTAATTGTTCAGTATCCTTAGTCATCAGGGAGATGCAAATCAAAATGACTATGAGATACCATCTTATACCTGTCGGAATGGCTAAGATCAAAAACACTGATGACAGCTTATGTTGGAGAGGATGTGGAGCAAGGGGAACTCTCCTCCACTGGTGGTAGGAGTACAAACTTGTACAGCCACTTTGGAAATCAGTGTAATGGTTTCTCAGAAAATTGGTAATCAATCTTCCTCAAGACCCAATGATACCACTCTTGGGCATATACCCAAGGAATGCTCAATCATACCACAGGAACACATGCTCAACTATGTTCATAGCAGCATTATTCATAATAGCCAGAACCCGGAAACAACCTAAATGCCCCTTAACAGAAGAATGGATTAAGAAAATGTGGTACATATACACAATGGAGTACTACTCAGCAGAGAAAAACAGTGACAACATGAAATTTGCAGGCAGATGGATGGAACTAGAAAATATCATCCTGAGTGAGGTAACCCAGACTCAGAAGGACAAACATAGTATGTACCCACTCAGAAGTGGACACTAGATGTAAAGCAAAGGATAACCAGACTACAACCCACAACTCCAGAGAAGCTAGCTAACAAGGAAGACCTGAAGAGGGACACATGGATTGCCCTGGGAAGGGGAAATAGATGAACTCTCCATGAGTAAACCAGAGATGAAGGGTGAGCAATGGAGGATAGGGGATAGGAGATGAGAACATAAGGGAATAAGATGGTCGAGCTATAACAGGGATGGAGTGGGAAAACAATGAAAGAGATACCATGATAGAGGGAGACATCATGGGGATAGAGAGAAACCCAGTGCTAGGGAAGTTATCAGGAATCCCCAAGGATGACCCCAGCTTGGACTACTAGAAATAGTGGAGAGGGTGACTGAACTGAACTGGCTTACCCCAATGATCAGATTGGTGAATACCCTGTCATCACAGAGCTTTTCTCCAGTGACTGATGGAAGCAGATGCAGAGATCCACAGCCAAACACCAGGCAGAGCCCCAGGAGTCCAGTCAAAGAGAGAGAAGAGGGATTCTATGAGCAAGTGCATGAAGATCATGATGGGGAAACCTGCAGAGATGACCAAACCAAACTAGTGGAAACTCATGAAAGTTGGATCAACGGCTGTGAAGCCTGCATGGAACTGGGCTTGGCCCTCTGCATGGGGAGACAGCTGTGTAGCTTGATTTGCTGGGGCGGGGGTGCTGGTGGTAGGATCAGAATCCATCCCTGGTGCATAAGCAGGCTTTTTGGAGCCCACTACCTATGATGGAACACCTGGCACAGCCTTGAGGCAGGGGGAAGGGCTTGGACTTGCCTCTACTGGATGTGCCTCCCCATGGGAGGCCTTGCCTTCCTGTGGTGGGGGAATGGGGGTTGGGTTGAAAGGGGGGAGGCTGGGGGTTAGGAGAAGGGAATGCGGGATCTATGATTGGTGTGTAAAATGAATGAAAAAATTTTCTTAATAAAAGAATGGAAAAATACACACACACACAATATATATATATATATATATGAATGTGGGTTTATGCATGTGAGGGCAGTGTCTATGGAGGCCAGAAGAGGTGTGAGATTCCCCCAGATCTTGCATGAGTTGTAGGTGGATGTGAGTCGCTGGACATGAGAAACAAAGTCTGGTCTTCTACGGCACACAATCTTAGTAGCCGAGCCATCTCTCTAGTCCCTAAAATTGAGTTTTAGGAAAGTTTTAAAATTAATTTAAAAGTTCACATAGAAACAAAATGTTTATAGAATAAAATTATTGTAGGCAACATCACCAAATGACAAGGCAGGAAGAAAGGTTTTAACTCATATTAAAACCTAAAGGATGGATATACTGAATATATGGACAGCTTTGTAAAACAGGCAAACAACACTGCATACTGTGGCACCTAATTACTATTTCCACTAATAGGAATCAAGGATGCCAGGAGCAGTAGCTCACTCCTGCTCTGGGACAGAAATGTAATAGATAAGCCCCAGGGTGGGATACACTTAAAAAGGTTCCTACCAGCCAAATAAGGGATAGTGTGAACTTGAGTAAGAGAATTAAATGCAATGGATTGAAACACATCCATATATTCAAAGCTATCAGTTCACAACGGTATTTTAAAACAAAACAGAAATGTGTAAACAAAACATTTTGGTTAAATCATTGGAAGTAACTGGGACATAGGCCATTTAGTTTAAAAAAGAATCGCTAGAACAGAAAACAATATCATTCTGTATCTATTTGCTTATTTACTTCCCTATTTTTTTGTGTAAACTGTATCTTGGGGTAACCAATAGGTTGGTAAAGGGAAAATTCTATACATGAATACTTCTATTTCCTGGTTGTCATGCAGTAAGGAGCCCTCTTGTGCCAAGCCTCATCACCATGATGTACTGCCACACGCAGACCCAGAGTAGTGGAGCCAACACAGAAAATTGGTACTGAGAATGTTGCTATTTCTGTGACTACCTGACCATGCAGTGCAGAACTTTGGAATTGGTTTGTGGGAGGAATTGAGAAAAGTTGAAGATACAGACCACAGAAGCCATGGAATGTTATAAGCAGAGCTAAATGTGTTGTGCTGGTGGGAGCTCAAAAAAACAGAATACTGACAAGAATGCAGAGAGAAAGTATGACACCAATGAGAAATCAGAAGGGAACAATGACTCATTGAAATCAGACTCAAAGTCATAAAAGTTTCATTATGTAAACAACTTGGCTACATTTTGTATATGTGATGAGACTTTTTGATAGAACTATGACAGACTAATCAATCCAGTCAAAGAGATTCTGAGGTAGACCAGACTATGGCATGGCTACTCCTGATTGCTTTTTGCCAGGGTTTTGTTGTTTTGGTTTGGTTTGGTTTTGTGTATGTGTGTGCGTGTGTGCGTGCGTGCATGTGTGCGTGTGCGTGTGCGTGTGCGTGTGTGTGTGTGTGTGTGTGTGTGTGTGTGTGTGTGTGTGTCAGAAAGAGAGAGAGAGAGAGAGAGAGAGAGAGAGAGAGAGAGAGAGAGAGAGAGAAAGAGACAGAGGCACAGAGAGAGAGAGAGAAAAAGAGAGAGAGAGAGAGAGAGAGAGAGAGAGAGAGAGAGAGAGAGCTAAGTAGGATAAAGGCAGAAATATTTGAAAAGTGTTATTTGGCCAGAAAATGGATTTATTGAAAATTCTGGACAGGGAAGTTCTGGAAGTTCTGTTTAAAAGATTAATGTCATTAAAGAGAAACAGAAATGCAGAGAACAACTAATTGTGGGGTACCCAGCCCTAATTGACATATATACAGCACAACCCCCACACCTAAGGCTCAGGGACATCTCAGAAGAGGAGGCATAAAGGTTGTCAGAGAACTAGGAAGTCTGCTGTGAGATTGTGTCTCCTAGAAATGACAGGGGAACTACACCCACGATACCTCAAGAGTATGACCACTCAAACAAGACCTAAACAATGACAGTAGAAATGGACACGTTGTGTAGAAGGGGGAACCTCATGGGGTTCCTCATCCAGACAAACAATTACAGACTACTACATACTGCTAAAAGAGAGGAGAGAATTAGTCTTCCCCAAGAATGAATATCTCCTGGCCCCAGATTGGTTATAGAATACCATTGGTCAGCCCTGAAATCATACACATACAAACAACATTCCCAGCTTGTACTCATATATAATTTTGTGTGGATGTGGATGTGTATACACATATATTGCAATAATAATAATTAATAAAAAGAGGTCATGAATTTGAGAGGGATGAGAGGAAGGGGGGAATTATGTGATTGTATCTTAATTTTACAAACATGGGCAGGGGTGACTCAAAAAATAACAAATTCCTTGTGTCTAAAAAGAAAGATTCCTTAAGGGTTCAAAGATAACTCAAGAATTGGGAGGCCTCTGCCATCACAGACTCAAGGGTAGAAAAGTATGAACTGACTTGAAAGACTAACAATTTTGCCTAATGGAGAAGGTGGTCCTTTGAGAGGATGAAAGATGTTCCCAGCGTGCAACTGTGCGCTGTAATTAACAGAATCACATGAATGAGGTTCAGGCCTTAATTCAGGATGTGCTTTGGGTTTCAGATGTTCTGGCTACTTGGCATTAGCAAGACCTTACCTCAGACATGATCTTGCTCTGATCTCCAGCTCTACTGCCCAAGCTAAGAAAACAGAGGTTCATCATACTCTCATATGTGATGAGTTGTTAGGGGAGGCCAGGGGCAAGTGCTATAGCCTACCACTCTGAAAACACTGGGTGGCCTCCACTGTAGCAGCCTGATCAGCTTCTGTGACCCCTTACTGTGATCAGATATGATTATTTAGGAATAGCTTTAGATTTTAGGCCACATAGTACTGTTCATCTCGGATTCAGTCCCATTTTTTGTGTGTAAGTGAGTTGCCAAGCTACTGAAGTCACTATTCCTGACTTCTTCATCTTGCTCTGGAATCCTTGTATTTTATGTTCCTTTCCTTCTTTCATTCAGAGTAGGAGCGGACAAAAGTTCCTGAGTGTGGTTTCATAATCATTTTAAGCTGATATATCATTTTAATTTTAAATTTACTTTGTTTGAGATAGTATTTTAAATATAAATAAATACAAGAGTAACTGATATGAAGTGTGTGGTCATCTCTTGATCCTCTTGTTTTCCTTTATTAACCATTTAAAATATGAATGGGTGGCTTCTCTTACAACTAATCACCTATTTATTTAGAGATAGGGTCTCCCTTAGCTCAGACTAGCCTTGAACTTGCCATATAGCTGAGACTGCCTCTCAACTTCTAATTCTCCTGCCTTTGCCATCTAAGCACATTGTTCTCTTTGGATTGATTTTAAATGGCATTGTCTTTATTTTTTTTTTAATTTTTACTGTTAGTGCATAGGAAGGCAATTGACTTCATGTGTTGGTTTATTTATGTGAACTTGCTTAATTTAATTATTAATTTTAAGAGTACTTTCTGTATCCTTTATAGTATATTCTGTATAGAAAATCATGTCATATTCAAACAAGAAAAGAGAGAGAGAGAGAAACAATTGATAGGTATGGGTTAATGTGACTCTCAAGACTCGTAAGTATGGCCTGCAGAGCCAGCATCTCAGGTCCAGTCTAAAGACTGGCAGCCTACTGCGGAACCAGAGGAATCCTACCTCCCACCCTGAAGGCCATCAGGAAAAAAGGTTAACTACTCTGGTCTAAAGATAGTCTGGTATCAGCATTCTTTCTTCCTCTGGAGATGACCAAACCTGTGTTCTATTCAAGCTGTCGACCAATGAGATGCGGCCCACTCTGCAATCTGCTTTACTCAACCAGTCTATCTCTCTCACTCAGTAAACACCCCCACAGAAACACACAAAACAGTTGTCATCTGGGCATCCTATGGCCCTTATGCTCTCCTTTATATGATGTAGTGAGCTTTCTCTGTCCCGCCAGTCAGCTCCCAAATAATGACATGGAGACTTAATATTAATTAAGAAAGCTCAGCCTTAGCTTAGGCTTGTCCCACTAACTCTTATAACTTAAATTAATCCATTTATTTTAATCTGCATTTTGTTGAGTGGCTCATTACCTCATCTCTCCATGTTGCTTCCTCTTCGTCTGGTTGATAACTCCGCCTTCCCGGTCCAGAGTTCTCTCTCTAGCCCAAAGTTCTGCCTGTACCTCCTGCTTAGTTATTGACTGTTTGGCTTTTTATTACACCAATTACAGCAATACATTTTCACACAGTGTACAAATATCCCACAACAATACAATGCTGTTGGTTTATTACAGATTGCATCTGCTAACATTGAGTGTTTTATCAGAGAGTTATGAATACCTTGCTTTAACTCAGCAGATACATCCAATCGGTTAAAAAGAAAGACTAGCCTTTCACACAGTCTTTATACTCCCCTTATTCCTGGTGTTCTAGCTTTCACTGAAGCATAATTTTTCTTTTGTCTAAAGAAGACTCATTAGCAACTTCTAACAAGGGCAGGAGATGAATTCTCTCAGGTAACCATGAGCTCAGGGCGTCGTTCATGCTGAAGAATATTTTTACTCAATTTAGAATTTCTTCCTGTTCTTTAAAACACTTTTCCAAAGCCCTTTAAAAGTGCTGTGTCACTGCCTCCTGGACTCCATGGTTGCTAATGAGAACTCTGTTTCACTTAGATAATTCTACTTTTCTAAGTTAGGTATCCATTTGTATCTGGCTTCTTTCATTTTTTTCTCTCTGTTTTCATCAATGTTATTGTGAATTTTTTAGCATAGATATCATTTGTTTTGTCCTGCTTGACATTTACTAAGCTTTTTTTTAATTAAGAAATATTTTATTCATTTTATATAACAACCACAGATCCCCCTCTCTTCCTTCCTCCCGCTCCCCAGCCTTCCTCCTCAGCGCCCACCCCCCCATTCCCTCCTAAGACAAAGTAAGGCCTCCCATGGGGAGTTAGCAGAGCCTGGTACATTCAGTTGAGGCAGGTCCAAGTGCCTCCTCCTGCATCAAGGCTGTGCAAGGCGTCCCACCATAGGTAGTGGGCTCCAAATTCTTAACTCCATGGATTGATTTCTTTTTCAACACTAGAAAATTCTCAGTCCAACGGTCTTAGTTAGCTCCACATCCTCTTTGAGCTCCAGAAGTCCTCTTAAATCCCCCTAAGCAGTATTCACAGTGGACAGTTTCTACCCATCTGACTTCAAGCTTATCTAAGTTTCTCTCTTGCGTGTCCATCACGCCACAGGACCCATCCAATCGATTCTTTTCCTTTTGTTATTGACTTGACAATTGAAAAGTTTCCCTTTGTTTCTCCTTAGCTTTCTGCTGAGACCTGCTGCCCTTCCAGTCATGTTACCAGTATCTGCAGGCAACTTTCACAATAGCTGCTTTAAGTCCTTGTCAGATGAACCAGCATCTATGTCTCTGTGACCTTTTTAAGTGTTTTAAGTTATTCTCATCTATGAAAGTGGAGGTTTTCCTGGTTTCCCATATGCCAGGGAATTTGGGATTGATTAGATAACCAGGAATAGAACATACATTAAAAACACAATAATAAAAACAAATTTTGTTTGCAAAACTAATACAGCTCCATTACAGAAAAATTCTTAAATTAGTATAAAGGAAAATAAAATAATCTATGACCTAACTATTGGACCGATTATTTATCTCTCTTTATATGTAGCTTCTCAGACTGCACCTGACATTTAATCTCTACATAATTAATTTGATGTTCTGATGCCTATGCTTTCTCAATTATAGATTTTAATCCTCTGATTGGAATGTTAGCTTTCTTGCAAACCATCCCTTTCCTCCTCTGGATCTCCCTCATTCACTTACGTTCCCCCCATACCTTCTTCTTTCCTTTTGAACCTATACTGTCACTTTATTTCTCAACCTAGAAGCTCTCTTAGCAGTCTCTGTCCCACCACAGACTCTCCTGACTTGACTGAGATTTCCAGAAAGTTTCTGGTGTGTACTGTATCCCCTTTCCAACTGCACCACCTCTGAATTGTGAGATGGTCTAAGTCTGCAATCATTCCCCTGTTGTTTTCAAGGCGTGTTCTCCCCACTCACATGGCAATGGCTTCTGTAGAAGTGGTGGCCCTGCTGATGGGATTCAGTCTCTAACCTATTCCAAGGCTGCCCTGTACATTGCTTCTAGGTCTGTTGGAAGTGAGAGGTGATGCTTAGATCAACCGACGACTTTGGCTGCAAATAACACAGTAACTGACTTAATAATTTCACATTTCAAGATGGATCTGTTTCAAGACTGGAATAGATGGGGCTGTGCACCTTCTGTATTGCGCTCAGTGCTTCAGCACCTGCTTGTTCTCCAGAATTGAGTTTTCCTCACAGCTGTAGGAATTCTATACACTTCTGCTCTCCACAAAAGCTCTAAGATCTTTTCCCTCAAACTTCTCAAATCAAAGCTCCAGGCTGCCCTTGCACTGGATCCCTGTATGTCCTAAGCCTTAGGTTATAGGAACTGTCCTGGAAATATCTAGATTTCATCTCTCACTTGGTGGTCACTTAGATTCAGCAGCACACACGCACACACGCACACACGCGCACACACACACTGGGAAATACCTCTTAGGGGGCAGATACTATGAATGTAACACCACTCACTCCCCCACACACTTGTGCCCATGAGGAGAGGGTTGTTCACCTGGATCTCTGGTACCTAGAATCAATGGAATTCTTGTTCTTCAGCCTTACCCCCACTCTCAGCACTCTATTTGTGCTAATCTCTCAGAATGTGGTAGTGGGTTGCAATCTCTCAGTGAGAGAGCGTCCTCTTTACTGCATATAATGACTCACAGGTATGTTTTAATCGTTTTTCCAAAGCCAGACAATCAATCTTACAGCCATCAGAAGTTTCATCCCAGAAACTAACAGTATGATATTTTTAGAGTCCATTTCAATTTTGTTCTGGTTCATAAGAAGCTGATCCTGGGCTAGTCACTTAAACCACAAACGATTGAAATTTTCAAAGGATTAGTTTATATCCAGCTACCTCATTTATGTACTTAGTTACTTATGTCATATTCCACAAAGAACCCAAGAATAAGTCAATAAAATAATTAAGAACTATCTCCCAAGAATATGAAACTCCTAAGGGAGATTAAAGTATATTTTTTAAAGAATAAATAAGACTATAAAATACAAAGCATAGATACTGCAAACCCAATGTGGTGACTAGAGCAGACAATCTCAGTTTTGTTAGGAACTATATTTTCTCCAACTGAGCCTGTTCATCTCTGAAATTCCCATCATACAAAGGACAGATGGAAATACAGTTATGTTATTCTCAATTGTCCAACTATACCACTTAAAAATGTTTAATATGCCTATGGTACTAAATGCTTAATGAATTCACTATAGAGAGTTATAAGAATCATTCTGTCTTCTTTTTCAATATTTATATTGAAAGTAAAATTTATAATTTTCTTGGAGGATATCTTAATATACATGGAAATAATTGGAAAAGTGTAATTAAAAATAATTCGATGAGGAATGGAAAGATGCCTAGATCAGTACAATGCTTGTCTTGCATATAAGAACATGTGATTTGATCCCCATCTCCCATGTAAAAAAAGGGGTGGTGGTGATGTGCCCCTTTGATCTCAGTACTGGGGAGGTGGAGATGGAATCACAGGCCAGCCTGCCTAGACTAACTGGTGAGGTCCAGGTCAAAGAGAGACCCTGTCTCAAAGGAGGTGGATGGCATTCTTGAGGATGACATCTGATGTGGTCCTTTGGCTTCTACACATGACACACACATACAGAAGCATATGTGCATGCATAACAAAAACAACTCATTGAAGAGGATTCCACAAGATGCCATGTAATAGGTAGTAACTGTGTAGCTTTCTCACAATTTAATATGATCCTTGGATATAATTCTAAATGTCTTGATAAACCCTTAAACTAGATGGTTCAAATAATTTATTTCCTTCTGAGTCTGGGTTACCTCACTCAGGATGATATTTTCTAGTTCCATCCATTTGCCTGCAAATTTCATGATATCATTGTTTTTTACTGCTGAGTAGTACTCCATTGCGTATATGTATCACATTTTCTTTATCCATTCTTCAGTTGAGGGGCATCTAGGCTGTTTCCAGGTTCTGGCTATTACAAATAATGCTGATATGAACATAGTTGAGCATGTGTCCTTGTGGTAAGATTGAGCATTCCTTGTGTATATGCCCAAGAGTGGTATAACTGGGTCTTGAGGAAGACTTATTCCCAATTTTCTGAGAAACAGCCATACTGATTTCCAGAGTAGCTGTACAAGTTTGCATTCCCACCAACAGTGGAGGGATCCTCTCCAACATAAGCTGTCTTCAGTGTTTTTGATCATAGCCATTCTGACAGGTGTAATATGGTATCTCAGAGTTGTTTTGATTTGCATTTCCCTGATGACTAAGGATGTCGAGCAATTCCTTAAATGTCTTTCAGCCATTTTGAGATTCTTCTGTTGAGAATTCTGTTAAGCTCTATAGCCCATTCTTTAATTGGACTGTTCAGTATTTTGATGTCTAGCTTTTTGAGTTCTTTATATATTTTGGAGATCAGCCCTCTGTCAGATGTGGGGCTGGTGAAGATCTTTTCCCCATTCTGTAGGCTGTTGTTTGGTCTTATTGATCGTGTCCTTTGCTCTACAAAAGCTTCTCAGTTTCAGGACGTCCCATTTATTAATTGTTGCTCTCAGTGTCTGTGCTACTGGTGTTATATTTAGGAGGTGGTCTCCTGTGCCAATTCGTTCCAGACTGCTTCCTACTTTCTCTTCTATCAAGTTCAGTGTAACTGGATTTATGTTGAGGTCTTTGATCCACTTGGACTTGAGTTTTGTGCATTCATAAGTGAATACTAAATGTAAGGGAAGGAATGGCCAGACTGCAACCCACAACTCCAGAGAGGCTAGCTCACAGGGAAAGACCCTAGGAGGGACACATGGATGACCCTGTGAAGGAGAAGTGGATGAGATCTACATGAGTGGACTGGGTGTGGGGGGGGTGGTAGAGGGCGAGGAGTAGGGGATGAGAACATAGAAATGGGAGGGTCAAGCTGGAACAGGGACAGAACGGGAGGGCAGGGAGGAAGATACCATGATAGATGAGGACATCACGGAAATAGGAAGAGGCAGGGTGCTGGCGAGGCTCTCAGGAATCCACAAGATTGACCCCACCTTGGTCTGCTGGTAGTGGTCCAGAGGGTGCCTGGACTGGTCTACTCTGGTGACCAGCCTAGCAAATAACCTAGCTGTCATCATAGAGCCTTTGTCCGGTGACAGATGGAGGCAGATACAGAGATCCATGGTCAGGCACCAGGCTGAGCTCCGGGAATCCAATTGATGAGAGAGAGGAGAGATACTGCAGGCGAGGGACATTGAGATCATGAGGGGAAGACGTGCAGAGATGACCGGCCACACTAGTGGAAGCCCATGAACTGTGGACTGGTAGCTGTGGAGCCCCCATAGGACTGGACTAGGCCCTCTGGATAAGGAAGACAGTTGTTTGGCTCAAACTGTTTGGGGGACACCCAGGCAGGGAGATCGAGATCTGTCCCTGGTCTATGGGCAGGCTTCTGGAATCTGGTGCCTGTGGTGTGACACCTTGCACAGCCTTGGTGGAGTGGGAAGGGGCTTGGACCTGCCTAGGCTCAGTGTGCTGGGCTCTGCTGACTCCCCATGGGAGACCTTGATTTGGGGGATGTGGGGATGCGGGGTGGCTTGGGAAAGAGGGCTTAGGAGTGGGAGGAGGGAGGATCTGTGGATAGTATGTAGAGTGAGTAGAAAATTTCTTAATAAAGAAAAATGGAAAAAAATTAATTTATTTCTTCACTCAGCCTTTTGACAATATTCTGTAGTCTTTCATCCAATATTTCAGTCATGTGAGGTAACATTCTTACCCTTACTAAATTGCATTTGAGTAGGTAGATACTCTGAGGAGTAAAATGCTTCCTTTGTCAAAGGTCAAATGGCCAGTGAAATGACTAGGAAAAGGCTCAAATACAGAACTTCTGATTCTAGATTAACAAACTACATGTATTAGGCAGCTCTAATATGCCAGACAGTGGTCTAAGACTTGAGGATGGATGGTTGAGTAAGAGGGATATAATCCCTGCTCTCTAAGGGTCAGACGGAAAAACAGATACAAAAGGCATGGTTTATACAGTTTGACCAGTGTTTGATCATAGCACGCTGGTGGTGGCAGCAAGTACAGAGCAGGTAGTCAGGAAGCATCAAGAAAATGTTGGTAGGAATTGTAACTGTAATTCTTGCTTGTTATATGTAATTTTACTAGGTTAAAGTTAAAACCTTCCTTTTGTTTAGAATGAAAAGGAGAAGTGATGGGGGAATATCTTTTTGTATGCTGTGAAAATATCTTGCTCTGATTGGTTGATAAATAAAGCTGTTTGGCCAATGGTTAGGCAGAATAGGGGTAGGCAGGACATTCTAACTAGAAAGGAGGAAGGAGAGAGGCAGAACAGAGAGGACGCTGCCAGTCACCGCCATGAGAAGCAAGATGTAAAGCAAGATACTGGTAAGCCACGAGCCATGTTGTAAAGTATAGATTTATAGAAATGAGTTACTTTAAGATGTAAGATCTAGCTAGCAAGAAGCCTGAGCCAATAGGCCATACAGTTTGTAATTAATATGAGCCTCTGTGTGTTCATTTGGATCTGAGTGGCTGTGGGACCACGAGGATGCAGAAGCTGGGTGGGCACAAGAAAACTTTCAGTTACAAGGAATAAATGTCCCTCTCAGATCCTGCTAATTGTGCAATGCATATTTTCACTGCCACAATTATCAGAACATGGGTGCAAAGGACAGAAGCAGCATTCATTCTGGGGACTTGCTGAATCTCTTGGAAAAAATCAAAAGCAAAAGTGAATGATTTGTTACACTGGGGGAAATGGTGGCAAAACCCAGTTTTGATGATGAAAGATTTGTAAATATCAAATATTTCAAGTATTTAAAATTCTGAGAAGTAATGTATCTCTTTGACAGCGTGGCTAGTGGTACTCTGACCTAGGGTAACAGTGAGAGCATGTAATATAGAAGTGGAATACACACTGATGGCTGAGAGGAAGCCCGTGATGACCAATTTGATTTCAGTTATTTTGTATGTGGTTGACGAATAATAAAATCATACTTCAAGTCAAATCACATATAAAACTCAATATATAAAACAGATGAAAGAAGGGTTACTCTGGTCAAATGAATCATGGCTTAGTTTTTTTTTCTATTACTATAACAAATCATCTGAGACCAGTTTATTTATAAAGAAAAAGTAATAACTGGTTCATTGTCCTGCAGCATGGCATCAGCATCAGGTGGATCCTTCTCACTTCTTCATATCAAATGCATCACATGGAAAGGCAGAGCAAATACTCTCTCTCTCTCTCTCTCTCTCTCTCTCTCTCTCTTTCTCTCTCTCTCTCTCTCTCTCTCTCTCTCTCTCTCTCTCTCTCTCTCTCTCTCTCCTGATAAAGCCACTAATGCTCTCATGGGCGCCCCACTCTCATGAAATCATTTAATCAAAGTACTTCTGAAATATTTCACCTTCATATGCTTCTAATATATAAATTTGAGGATTGAGTTTCTAGCATAGGAACTTTCTGTGGACAGCCAATGCCCAGCCACCCACACTATGTCACTGTTGCCTTTCTGACAATACCTCCAAGTACACATTGAAGCATTGTCTGAAAAGTGGTGGGACTTATTCCACCAACTCTGAGGGCCAGAGATTCTGGACTCTACAATATAGTCACTTATGGCTACCTCTCTCTGATGGCCACTGTGGAGCAAGCTGTTAGCGGCCTTGATGGAAGAGCTCATCATTTAAATTCAGTGGTTCAAATGCAGACAAAGCAGCCAGGCTTTGAAAGCTCCGATTAAAAAGAAAATAAAAGAGAGTTCACAGGAATGACCCCTCCCAAAAAAGACCCAGCAATCTTCTAGCTGCCATAACAGTACTCCAAGTCCACTACAGCACCTAATTGAAATACTGATTCTTTGGTTAGGTCTCTAACTTAAAATTCCCGGGCAGAGAGCCCCCCACCTTCTAGATTCCCCTTCACAGAATCACAGCACAGGGCACACAGTGTTTCCTTAGCATTAAATTTCCCCAGCCTTTCATTTCAATTAGTCATAAAAAAGACTAAGAAGGAAAGCATTGTCGGGAAGATCCCAGGCAGTGTTTTATTGCCTGAAACGCTTCTTGGGCTTAACTATTTCATGGCGAAAGGGGGATGCTGTTGAAGGGGTGCTTTTTCCTTATAGGTAGGAAGCTAAGGAGAAAACACACTAAACCTACTTTCTTTTAAATGATTTATCCAATATATTTGTATTACCCAATCTCATTTATGGCACGTTTTTTTCAACAAGCACCCAATTTATGATGAGAAATTATCACAAATCCAACTTTTGCTATTCTTATATTTTCATTTAGATTCTAAGAGCAACAAAATCCCCTGACATTATTATCTCCTGTGAATACTAATTATGTCACTACAACTGTGTGCCTGCTAATCTTCCAGAAATAATGTGAGAATTACTGGGACGTGATAGGAGCAGAATGGAATTAGAAACCTATTTGTGAATTTGTAAAAAAAAAAAAAAAAAAAAAAAACCTCCCAGCTTTCTAAGAGTGGTAAAATGTGCATAGCCCAAAATGATTTTGGAAAGAGATAGATTACCACAATGGAGACAACTGATGGTTCCTAATACCACTCTGGGAGCACAGAACAGCCACCCCGGCAAGGCAGCTTCCTGAGGGTTCGTTCATCCTTACAAGAAATGTAGTCCACAGAACCCAGGATTTTTATCTCAGAGACCAGCCTCAACTCCAGATAAGGCCTGTTTTAATCATGTTTAATGGGTTCTGGTTCCAAAGAGAATAGAAATGAAGGTGAAAATCTCTCCAGTAGGGTAGAAAGTTGATGTATCAGGACCTGAAGCACCTCTGTGATGGAAGGGTGTATTTACTAAGCACAATAGTGGCTATATTTGTTGACTTCTGAACATAGCCCATACTTTCTTCATGTAGGCAGAGATGAAATCAATAGCATCCTGACTGGCTGTAGTGAAGCAATGTTCTTAAGACTAGTTTTGCAGAGGCATCAGAGGGCCACCAGGTGGAGGGATTTACCAAAGGTGCATGTGGTCACAGAGGGCCAAGTCACAGAGGTATTTATTTCCCAAAACTTTGTTCATGATTCTTTTCTGAAGAATACATCTCCCTTCACCTTCAAAACCAAGTCTTGGGCATTTATCCAAATCCACTTCACTCTTGACTCACTGAAAGGATCCAGGAAACTGTCATCTCTTTCTAGTCCCCAGATGCAGGCTTCTGCTGGTCTCTTGATCCCAATCTAGCTCACCCTTGTCTCACCACACAACCTTCAACCTCAGCTATGCGCCAAGCCTTTTTCCCATACCACCTCCGACACTCATGCTCACATCTCTGTTCTATGTACACACACACACACACACACACACACACACACACACACACACACACACACACACACGTTTGAGTCTATTTTTATTTTTGAGATCTAGTTGAATTCATCTCCCATCCACCTGGCTACTTCCATTCCACGCCGTCATTACTCCTACACCTGTTCCACTTCCTTCTCTTCCCCACACTCCAAACTAGGTTAGGTTTTTCTATTTCTCTGATGTCTACAACATCTACATCTACAACCAACTGTCTGTCTTTATCACTGCACTACACAGAGACATCAAACAAAGCCCTCTAATGGCTGTTACAGTTTGATTATGAAATGCCCTTTGGACACTCGTGTGTTTGAACACTTGGTCCCCAGTTTGTGGCGCTATTTGGGAAGGTTGTGGAGCCTTTAGGAGTTGGAACCTTGCTGGAGGAAATACGTCACTGGGGGTTGGGCCTTGAGGGTTTATAGCCTTGCCCTACTTCCTATTTGCTCTCTGCTTCCTGACTATCTTGATGGATGCAAGCTTTTGCTGCTGTGCCTTCTCCTTCATGGTAGACTGTAGCTCCCCTGGAACTGTAAACCAAAATAAGTCTTTTCCTTAAGTTGCTTATTGTCAGGGTAGTCTAATACAGCAATATAAAGGTAACTAATACAAAAATACTAATGCAAGCAGCTGTACCTGCTTCTCCCAGTTGCTTTAACCAATAAGCATGCAGGCGTCCTTTGAAACTGCATCTGTTGGCTTATAAATATTGACACAAATGGGTGACAGGTAGTTAGGGAGTGTTTATACAACCTTCCTGCAGCTCTAGGCATCAATTACCCCATCTCCTTTTAGCTCTGCGAATTATGGCAAATACAGTGCACCTGTGTTCTTTCTGATCCTCTCTCTGGATCAAAAACAGAAACTCTGAAACAAGCCGGCTTCTGAGTTTTAAAACTTGGTGTTGGCTGAGGCTAGCAGTGTGGTTTTCTCTAAAAAGCTCCATCACTAGGCTGAAAAGCTGCTCTATCTGAGAAGAATGAGATTCTTAATTGTGTTTGGGATGAAATATATGAATAAATAAATAGGACACATTAATATTTCAGTAATGCTATGGCTATCTTCTAGAGTCGTGTGTGCACTGCCAAGTGCAGCTGGTTGTGTTCTAAGTATCTTTTTATATTGTCTTTTCCCACACTTGATTCCAGGCTAATTGCCTGATTCAAATCGTGTGGCCAGAACCTAGCATTGTAGCTGGCACATGATGAAAATTCAATATTTTTGAATGAAAGATTTATATGGTCCTCAACCTTCTGTAGAACCTTGGCTAGGCTTAACTATTTGTCCTAACATCCCTGAACAAAAGTCCATCCACGCTTCAGTTCAACTCAGATTCCATCACTACTAACGTTTGTATCCTTGGAAAGCCACTTGTTGTATCATATGTGTCTGTCCTGTCACACAAGACCAAAACTCTGACCTCTTCTCTAGGAATGGAAGGATGTGACTACTTCTCTGCCAGGCTGGCATTTCCCTGATCATCAGCCATCTTCAGATGCTACCACTTGGCTGTGTTCTAAAGACCCTCTAGTGATCCCTCTCCCACTCAAATTGCCCCATCTAAATTCTATTCTGGATTCTGTCCAGAGCAGAACTCAATGGGGAGAAGTTCCTTAGATATTGATACCATACCTTTATTTATGAGTTTTTCAAATAACTACCAATTATATTACTGATGTCCCACCCCACCCCCAATTCTTCACCCATTTCCTGTTCTAAGACACAACATCCCTTCTTTGAACATTAATTTCTCCCATTTGACTCCTAACCCCATCTCATTATGTCTCTCCAAAGATTCTAGACTACCATCTACAGCCCTCTTGTTTCTGTGCAACTGTTTCCTGTCTATTGCTCCTTCCAAGTAGCTCCCAAGTGCCTCTTATCACACGTGTATGATCCTGACTGGACACATGTGTACATCTTCCAAGTTGTGTTTGTGCCCTCAGTATCTCTCACATCGTCTTCCCATGGTCTCTAAATCCAGAAGACAGTCTGCCTTCACATTTGACTGCTCCACCAGACACTGACAACAACTCTTCCTGACAGTAATGTCATCCCCCAGCTTCCAAGGCTTTGCCCTTCTCAACTTTCCTTCCACCTCTGGCCACTCTTTCTATTCCGTGTGTGAGATCCTTCATCTCAATCCATTCTCCAAATGGCGTGTCCTCTGAGCTTGAACTTGTGGTCTCTTGTCATTCTGTGTTCTTTCTGGAAAATGCCACCCCTTCCATTATTTTTTAAGAACAATTTTTGTTATTCTTGAGAGTTTTACGCATGTATATAGTGAAATATGATCATATTCCATCCATACTTTGCCCTTCCAACATCCCCCATAACACCTGAACATATCCCCTCTTTTCATGTGTGTGTGTGTGTGTGTGTGTGTGTGTGTGTGTGTGTGTGTGTGTCCCCTTAAGTCCAATTAGTGCTGCCCATATGTGCATGGATTTGGCCATCCACTAGAGTAAGGAAATCCTATCAGTGGCCATACCTTCAAAAAAGGACATTTCTTCCTTCTGCAGCAGCTATAGTCTTATGTGTCTCAAATCTTACCTCCATTCCAAATCTGTCTCCTAAGCTTTATACTTAAAAGAGAAAGTGAGCACAGGCTTGCTGATCATCTTTTGTACGGTGCCATTCAGGGAGTCACCCCACTCTCTATTACTCTCTTCTTTTTGTCCTCCTTGTCTGTCAACATTCATCATACAGTATGCTCCCAGGTCTCACAGGTAAAGACTCTTGGGACTTTCTGGTTTGAGGATCAGGGGAACTGACTAAGGTACAGTTGCCTGGTTGTTTAACACTTTGCCTACAACAGTGTCATCAGACACTGGGGCCGCGTTTTAAGCACCATTGGATCGCCTTTTAGTTATGAGAGTAGCTTGACTGAGTTCTCTGGGTCTGGTTTCAATGTATTTAAAAGTCCAATTTGTCTTTATTAAAATTCAATCTCACTGTACCAATCCCTGCCCTGAATCAGGCTTGTTTTCTGACCAGGGATCCACACCAAGGGAAGTTAGGTCTTTTCCTTTACAATGTGCCCCTTCTTCTTCTGAGACTGTTTCAGGCCCTTCATCTGAGAGCACTTGTAAATCCCTGAGTGCCTTTAGACTATCAAAAACCATCACTTGGCCTTACTTTCTTCACTAAATTGAGATTACCGCAGTACATGGTACCTAGACCCTTCCAAATCTAATCTCACAAGGTTCTCATATTCTTTTTCCCTGGTGAATGCGGTTCATTTCTTTTCCCAATGCCCTGATAATTTTGAACTCCTACACATGCTGTTTAGCCACAAGCTCATAAAAAGCAAGGGATCCATTAGGGGTGTTTTTAAGTAAAAGCGAGACATGAAGAGGCCTTGGCTATAGTCTTGTGTTTCCAAAGACTAACATCAGCAAAGTGTCTTGTTAGCATTCTTATCCCCTCCAGTGCTGCCGAGGCTAATGCAGCATTTTTCATTCCATGTCACAAATGGGCCACATATATTTTTTTTAAAATCATGATCGCACTTCAGGTAGGAAAGTTTGCAGCCTCATGGAGTCCTTGGCAGTAAGTGATTCATTTACCTCTGAAACGGTGCAAATGGTGACCCATGATTGCATCAAACCTTTTTATTTTTTCCAGATGTCTTGACTGTCATGTAAGAGTTTTGTTGTTTTGCAGCCTTCCTCTTGTCTTATAACATATTTATGCTCTGGGATTACAAATACAAGAACGATGTCGTTGATCAAACTTTTGTCAGCAGTTGTACAGTTTGAAATAAAACCTTTGATAATCTCAGTGCTTCCTCCTATGCCTTAAATCACAACCTCCAATGTGGAAACATTTCATTCTAGGTGACACTAATCACAAATTGTGAATTTGTGTGTGCATGCCTGTGACTTATTTCAATGTAATTTTAACAGAAATAATGCCTGTGCACAATTTAAAAGGAAAAATAGTGGTCCCTTTCCCTCCATTCCCATTGGCAAAATCTTTCAAGCCTTTTAGCTATTCTTCCAGCCTGTAATTCAGTATTTCTAAATAACATCCTTAACTATTCCTTGTGGATTTGTTCAACTGCAAACATTTTCAGGTTCTGGGTTGGGACATAGGTTCAGATACTATGACAGGGAATAAAATGGCACGGCCTTAAAATAGGTTAGCTTTCTTTTACAAATGGCTAAGCATCCACTGGGCTAGTTGCCTTTAGTCACCTGGTTGAAGATCAGTTGCCCCCCTATCCTTGTTTTATCCCTTATGGTGGGGAGAACAGAATGGGAAGAGTTCATGGCTTCTTTTTCAGGACATGGCCCAGAAAGTATATATATATTTTAGAATATGTCTATATCAATTCATCTTCTAACTTATTGCCTAGAACTTGGTGTTGTGGTCCCACTTAGCTGCAATGAAGGTGAGAATATTGACCTTTGTTCTTGGAAACCTTAGTATCAGTTACAATCCTCTTACTATAGAAGAAAAGATTGTACATTTCTGGTGACAGTTAGCTTCTTCCATGTGTTCTACTTTGAAATGAAGACACTTTACCTTTATAAATCACACACACAAACACACACACACACACACTCACTCACTCACACACTCTCACACCACATATGTATCCTATTCTCTAAACATAACTATTGTATCTCAATTTTGATTAGAAAATATTTGGTGTTAAAATTAGGAAATACTATAACTAAATCATCGTGTGAGAAATACTACAACTGAATCATCCTCTCTTGACCATCAGGAACAGAAAATACCTTGATATCTTTACATGTAGTTATTTATCCAATATGATTCCATGTCATAAAACATCACCAGGTTCAGTCTACTCCATCTGTACCCAATTCCTCCTCCTAGGACTATGCAGCTATCAGGAATATCGTCTCTACATGGTGACAGAGACTGAAGAGAGAAATCAGATACATGCAAACCTCTTAAACCTCAGCTTATAAGTCACAAGTGTCACTTTAACCCACATGCCGTTATCCACGCAAGTCACATGGACAAGCTCAAAGTCAGTTCTTCTTACCCAGAGGGGATGCCAAAAGTGTGACTACAAGAAAGGAAAATGCACGGGACAAATGACAGGAGGGCTCAATTCTACTGCTGCAGTCCCATGATGGTTCTGCTCTCCTGCTGTGTGCTGCCAACCTAGGTTTTCTTTCATCTTCCAAGGAAATGGTCTCAGTCTCCTCCAAATATGGCTACCTGTGTCCCAGAATCACATGCCTCCTGACATTTGGTTTACTTCGTTCTTTTTTAATCAGTCTATACATCCTTGACTGATCTTGGTTAAGACAGTAAATCAACATTTACTTTGTTCTGCACTATGGGTCCTGAAGGACTCATGTTAGGACAAACAACAGAGACCCATCTTTTGAAAGAGAAAATCTCAAATACCATTATCTATGAGTTTTAGTTTCTTCAAAGTTATCAATTTCCCTCAGAGAAGATTTTTTTTCACATTTTAATCAGGGGAAGGTGATGGCTGCCAACATTTTTCAGAGCTGAGATAGGAAAGTGTGACGATCATCATTAAAATAACTCTCAGGGGATGATTCAAGGAAAGGAAAAGGCGTCCATATGGGAAGTCTAAAAATCAAGATGGAATAGTAAGCAAGTGGTAGATCTAAAGCGGGAAGGAGGGACACAATGCCAAACACTGTTCAACACCCTCCCAGTTCCTCACGCCTGAGTGTGCTTCCCTGAGGGCAGGAATGCTGGTCACAGCTTTGTTCCTAACTGAAGAGGCAGGTACAGGGCAATGGGATACCCACCAGCCAGACAGTGGAGAAGAGTCAGGGTTGGCAAAGTGGGATGTTCATGAACAAAGCAATGGATAGAGTCATGGTTTTCTCACTCACATAAGTAGTATTATATAGTAATGAGCAAGGAAGAAATGTAATGGCATAGAGCTATATCAATTCTTGGAAATAAAATGTTGCGTTTTCAAAGCAAGGCAAATCCCAGGAGATGTCATAACATTTTAACACCTCTAACAAAAGTTTTCAAGAAATCAATTAAAAAAAAGTGTTATAGCTCAGTGGTTAAGAACACTTGTTGTTCTTCCAGAGGACGTGAGTTCAGTGCCTCTCACCCTCATCAGGTGTCTGGGAATTACCTATAACTCCCCTCTCGCCTCTGCAGGAACCTGAACACCTCTTCTCTCTCCCCCCCTCCCCCCCCACACACACACATAAATAAAAATAGAAATAAATCTTTAAAATTGTCTCTATTCTCATTGTGATTCAACATATTTTTTTAAAAAAACTAGTTAAATGATAAACACAAAATTCAGACAAGTGTTTCTCTCTGAGGAAGGAATGAAAGGAGGTAGGATAGATTAAAATATATACCTATTTGTAATGTTTAAATCATGCATTGAGGGTGGGTATACAGTGTTCCTTATATTATTCTGGTTTATAACTTGTATATATCATTAAAGATATGGAAATATTTTGAACATATTATCAAAAGGAAAATACAAGATAGAAATAAATACCAGAACAGAAGCAAATTTACAGAACTAAAGTATTAGAAACTAAGATGTTTCTAATATTCTTGTAACATTCTTGGTAATTGTAGAAATATTAATTTGGAGACTTAATCTAAAAAAACATGTTAAAACTGTAGGGAAGCAGTTAAGCAGAAAGAACTTTATAGTTGGTTGGTTTTGCTCTTTGGTGGGGGCCCACTACCCAGTTCCCAAATAAACCACACACAGAGGCTTATACTTAATTATAAATGCCCAGCCTTAGCTTGGCTTGTTTCTAGTCAGATTTTCTTAAATTAACCCATCTACCTTTTGTCTCTGAGAATTTTCCTTTTCTTACTTCTGTAATCTTACTTTCACTCTTACTCAGTGACTGGCTGGGTGGCTAGGTGCCTGACCTCTGATGTCCTCCTCCTTTTCTTGCTCCTTCTTCCTCTCCTCACATATTTCACCTTCTATTTATTCTCTCTGCCCTGCCTATCTTTTCTCCTGCCTCGCTATTGGCCATTCAGCTCTTTGTTAGACCATCAGGTATTTTAGACAGGCAAAGTAACACAGCTTCACAGAGTTAAACAAATGTGACATAAAAGAATGCAACACATTTTTGCATCATTAAAACAAATGTTCCACAGCACAAGCAAATGTAACACATCTTAAAATAATATTCTACAACAGAACTTCACCAAGCATGGTGGTGCACACCTGGAATCCTAGCACTCTGGAGGCTGAAGCAGAAGGGTCCCAAGCTTAAGGCAAACCTCAGCTACATAGATTCTGTCTCTAAACAACAGTAAAAGAAAATTTCAAACTAGGATAAATTCTAGAAAGAATACACAAAATAACAGAACAAATAAAAATGCAGAGCAAGTAAAACATAAAAATAAAACCAATCAATAACATGAAACTTATAAATATACATATTCACTAATTGAAAGGGATATATAAGAATTGGTAGAGCTCTAGCCAAATATTGTAGATGAGAAAAAAGAATACATAAAGGTAGGGAGAATTATATATCAGGAAAATAGTAAATGACAGAAATCCGGCTTTATATCAGGAAAGAAAGATGAAGATCAAAAGCATTAGTAGAATTAAAAAACATCACTATATAATAGCAACTTTTTCCTTTACATCAAAGATACAACAACCATGACTAGTGTGGAATAATAATGTAGCCTCAACATTTACTGAGAAAAAAATATAAAGTGGAATTGAGGTGGGTCCTCTGACATCTCCAATGAGATGTGAGTTTTGTCTTAGACTTATTTATCTGAGCTCCATCACGCTCCCCACCTTGTTCCCCACATCCCAGCCTGTGGTTGACTCTTTCTTGCAGATTGTATCCTCCTACCTTTCCATGACTACTGTCTTTCCAGCATGTTTAGCTAATAGGAAGCCATTTTCTCATTTCCCAGCAAATAAGACATCTCCAGCAGCAGGACTCGTGCCTTCTTCAGATACCACCTGTTAATCCACCTCAGTTCCACAACCCAAACTGTTCCCTTCATTGCTAGAATCAATGGGTGCTGACATCTCCTTTAGGCACTTCAACTCATCTGCAGCAGAGTAGCCAAATGCATGCATTGTTCAGGTACTAAGTGTGGTTCCTGTTTTCGTAGTTGGACTGCATCCCCCTAACAAGTTTATTATATCATAATCATTGAGGTCTGAAGTCTGGTAGATTAGATGGTTTCTATCTCCAAATCTCATCAGGCTGAAGTTAAGGCATCTCCTGGGTTGCTTTCCTCTTTGTAAACAAGAGAAGAATCTCTTTGTCCATTGGCATGCATAATCATAGGAAAATTTTCTCCCATGCAGTCACAGAGTTCCTGGTCCCTTTCTGGCTGTTACCCAGTGGCTGTGTTCAGCCCTATGGGCTGCCTGAATGTTTGGCTCATGGCCCCTGTTTTCATCTTGGTCCCTGTTTTCATCTTGGAAGTCAGCACACAAAGGATCACAATGCTATATTTCTCCTATTGCTTTTGACTATCTCTTCTATTATATTTTTAAAGTTTTACATTATGCAAAGTAGATGGGTTTCATCATGACATTTCTATATATTACATACTATTGTTGGCCATACTTAACTTATTAGTAGTTGTTGAGTACTGAAGTAGAGAGTTTTCTTCTTGGGTATGGCTTCTGGAAGGTTATCTATACTCCAGGGGATGATCCTATACCCATGAACATTCTTGCAAGCATGTTCATGGATGTAGGACCATATGATTGAACATTTTTGATTCCTCTGTTCTCTTCTACTTCCCTAATATTCCCCACTCCTTATCTTCTTGTTCATACCCCTCTGCCACAGTTCCATATATAAGAAAAAAATACAATCCTGTCTTTGTGAAACTCATTTCATTCAAGATGGTGATCTTAGCTCATGCATATTTCTGCAAAGAAAATAATGTCTTTCTTCTCTGAAGTGGAATAAAATCCAGTGTATATATTTACATTTTCTTTATCCATTCATCCACTGATGGACACCTAGACTGAGTCCATAACTTGGTTCTTATGAATAACACCGCAATAAACATGAGTATTCAAGTGTCACTATAGTAAGCTGACTCGGATACACACGCAGAACTGTTATAGTGAGATCATATGGTAGTTCTACTTTTAGTTTTTTTGAGATGCTTCCATACTGATTTCCATGGTACTATACTGATTTACATTCTGACAGCGTCTAAATGCCTCCCCATTCCCATCCTTATCAGAATTTGTTACTTGTTTTCTTAATGATCATCATTTTGACTGGTAAGATGGAATCTCACTGTGGTGATTTTTAATTACTCTGGTAATTTCATACGTATCTACATTCTATTCTGGTCATATCTACCCCTCGCTTCCCCCTCTCTCCTCCAGATGCCTCTCTACAACTCTCTCTCTCAACTTCATATCTTCCTTTTAAAACTTTTTATAACCCACTGATTCCAGTTAGTGCTGCCTGCGTGTGCATAAGTGCAGGATCAGCTAATGCATCATGGCAAACCTACTAGCCACCATACCCATGACACAAATTGACTTTCCCTCCCTTTCAGAACTATGCCAATAGTTCCACAGATAAGAGAAACACCTAGTGAATCCCTCTCCCTTGGGGTAGTTTTAATTTGCATTTATCTAATGATTAATGATACAGAACTTTTTTTCATTTACTTAATTGATCATTTGTATTTCTTTCCTTGAAAAATACCAGTTCTGCTCATATGCCCATTTTTTAATTTGATTATTTGATATCTTGGAGTTTGATGTTTTGACTTCACTAAAGTCCACCAATGTGTATCACGCCTGGGAACCTCTGGTTTTTTCTTAGTAGAGACTATCTTGAACTATATAGGTGTTTCCTACTAAGGTTTGATGTTTAGGGAAAATTACCTTGAATATGTAAGTTCAAGTCTTGCATTGATCTCTTAGTTCGCTAGAAGCCCCAAAGCAATGGTTCAATCAATTTTCATCATCCTCGAAAAACAAATGAACAAACAAAAAAACCAGTCAGTATTGAGGGTAATCCCAGAGATAAGAATGGTATCTATGTTTCTATCCTTTTTTCCCCCACATCTTAGATGGGAAAAGCAAAGCAGGGAGACCAAATTACTACCAAAATCACAAAACAGTCATTGACAGAACAATGAAATTATTTTATGTTCATTCGCTTACATGTCTAACAACAATTGCTAAGCCCCAGGCTGCTATGTGTTCATTCTGGGGAGACAAACATGGAATCAACTTTTTCTATCCTCTTGCAGAAATTCATATCTGCTACCTAAATACAGTAAATGTGCTTGTATGGTAAGTGCTGGGTCTGTGAAATTTCTCATGTGCTTTTACATGGAAGTCTGATCTGCTATAAAAATAACTAGGTTTTCTTCATGATGGTTGTCAGAGTGGCGGGAGCCAACCCAAACAGAGATTGTGTGTCCTCAGAAAATTCACTTAGTAATAGCTCTTCCCTAGTAGAGGTGTTAGGAGCAGGATCAAATTGCTACATGCAGATCACTTGGAAGTGGTTTATAATAACATTTAATAAGTGATAGCTGCTATCAAGATGATTGCTTAATTTTTCTCAGCCTGCTTTACTATTTACAAAATGGAGACAGTAATAATCAACTCATGAGGTAATGGAATGATTAAATGAAATTGTATATATACATACGTACACACATGTTCATATTACAGTTTTCTCTCACTACATCTTATTAACATCAAGATACACTTAAGAACTCTGGAGTTTATACATAATTAGCATAGTCTTTATAGATCAATAAAATTTTGGGCTCAGGAGGTCCCTAGAAAAAAGACATAAAGCAGGACTTAGGATTTTAGGTTTCTTTAGTGGATATGGAATTAGATAAAAGCTTTGTCTCCTCTTTTCTCCAGTGTCCTCATTAATGCAGGATAGGTTGATAAGAAACTCTTGTGTTAGAGTTTCTGTTGCTGTGATGAAACACCCTGACCAAAAGCAACTTGAAGAGGAATGGGTTTGATTTGGCTTACTGTTAATCATTTAAGGAAGTAGGGACAAGAACTCAAACAGAACAGGAACCTGGAGGCAGGAGCTGATGCACAGGCCATGGAGGAGTGCTTCTTATTGGCTTACTTCTCATGGCGCAGTCATCCAGCTTTCATATAGAATCCACCCCAATAGTAGCCTCACCCACAATGGGCTGGGCCCTCCGCCATCAATCATTAATTAAGAAAACGCCTTACAGTCAGATCTTATGGAGGCATTTTCTCAATTGCAGTTTCCTCCATTCAGATAACTCTAGTTTGTGTCAAGTTGACATAGCCCTAGAATGCAGAGTTCCTTTATTGCTGCAGAAATGAAACAAGAAATGAGTCTTGATCCACTCCCAATAAGGTTTTTTAGCTCATTAGAGCTAAACAGTTCTTTGAAAATGAAATTACTAATATGCAATTGATTTGAAAATCTCTTTCAACACAAAGCTATGGAAGCTCCCTCACCAATTCACTCAGGTTGCTGCTGGTGTAACTGCTCTCCCTGGGGAGATCTTGGATGATAAAAGAAGTATGAAGCCAGGAAAGCCCCAGAAAGGCACAGGAGCGGATGAGAGTGAGCCAGACCAAGAAAGATAGCTGCTGCCCAGGGAAGAAATAGCAAGCAGAGACGGTCAGCAGCAACAGAATGAAAACCAGGCCCTAAGACAACAGAGAGGATCAGAGGAGGATGGCTCTTACCAACGCCCTCTACAATCAACCGTTTCTAGTGCCCACTCTAGAGCTCAGTTGTCCTGTGTTAAGATCTCAGACCTCCAAGTTAAAAAGGCCACAGAGCCATCTTCTTGCTGTGGGTAAGATCAAGAACAGTGTTAAGGTCCAGCACGAACAGAACCAAACACACAAGCAGACCAGGTGTGATCAAATCAAGAGAGTTTGTTGGACAGAGTTAAGTCAATGTTCCTAAAGCAGGACCATGTCCTTAGCCAACTCAGAGGAGATTCCTGTTGCTTTTCTAGGAACAGAGGCTATGTTAAGCTACTTCAAACAGCTGACATCTTGTCAGTCTATGCACTCAATGAGAGGGGCATAGTCACAAAAGCAGCCAGTTGTTCATCTCACATGGGAAGTACCATCAATGCAGATACATGCCACTTTCTCTCTCCTTCTATTTGTGACTTCTTGTTTCTTACAAACATTATATGTATGTTCCAGCAAGGCTGGAAAAGGAGCCAATACAGTGATCCTTCTCACTTCATTTGCCCTTGATTTTCAGGCCAGGTTTCCTGATGACTCAATAGCTAACCTACAAATTGGTTCCCTACAAGTCAAATGGTCACTGCTAATCTGATAAAGAGCAACTCTCTGTTTAGGGAACTATCTCAGGTCATTCTGGTGTGGCCCTGCTGCTTTCTGAGGGAATGGTGAATTGGCAATTACTCTGATGAATGTGGGTGCTGGAGATCCATCTCCGTTCGTATAACAGGCATTAATCAAGAGGTACAACGGGGGAGTGCCTACCAAGACCAGAGCCTTTGGGGTGGGCCCATTCCTGCCCTCATATTTCAATGAGGGACAGTACTCTGAAGAAAGAGGCTTTCAATGTATGAATATCACAGGTAGAAGGTGAATATCGCATGGTAGAAGGGGAAACAACAATAATGTGGACAGCATCAGTTCAAAGAGCTCTGAGAGCCGGGCGGTGGTGGCGCACGCCTTTAATCCCAGCACTCGGGAGGCAGAGCCAGGAGGATCGCTGTGAGTTCGAGGCCAGCCTGGGCTACCAAGTGAGTTCCAGGAAAGGTGCAAAGCTACACAGCTACACAGAGAAACCCTGTCTTGAAAAACCAAAAAAAAAAAAAAAAAAAAAAAGAGCTCTGAGAGGTACAGCTATAGCAGCGGACCTAAATGGATTTTCAAAAACAATTTCATTACATGATTTTGGGGGGCTATGACATGGAAGTGGGTTCTCTGCTTCCAATATTAAACTGTGATTATTAGGCTTAGCAGCAAGTGCCTTTACCTGCTAAGCCATCTTACTGGCCCCACCTGTGTGGACTTTGTCAGGTCCTAGGTTTGTCCTTAATGTAGACACAGGTATCAAAATCTATGTACTCAGAAGCTGTCCCAGCTGATGTTCTGGTCCCAACTGAAGACAACCAAGATAATGTCTAACCCTGTAGGCTCACTATATGGGGATTAGAAAGACCAGGGGCCTGTCTCCAGCTCTGCTCTGTGCTCTTCTTAAACACGCCCCTCAGTTCTTTGGGCTCTTGTGTTCTCATCCATAAATCTACGCCAAGAAAATCTGCCTCATATGTTCTTTATGCATCATTGCGATATTAGTATTTTTTCTTTTTCTTGTCATGTGATTTAACTGTTTTAAAAAGCAATGTCTTTTCCACTGTGACAGAACGTAAACCTGGGTTTGGTAGCAAGAGGAGGGAGGACTTCCAGGACATATCTAGGGAAACAGAGTGAAGTGGAAGAATAGTCCAAAGATCTTGAGATCACGTGCTTCATAACCTTTTCTGACATAGCTCTTCTGGGAGACTTCCTGGCACCTTGACATAAAAATAAATCAAGAGTTATACTATCCAAATCTAGCCAGAGTGTACTCAGAGAATCCTTGGCTATTCTAACTCCAAAGAAGCAACAAGATCCCCCCCCCCCCAGCCCAATCCAACAGTTACAGATACAACACAAAAGAAAATAAGGCCTGAAAATGGATTTACCACATTGGCAAGATATTTTCCAAGAATGTTTTGCTGTGGGATGGTCTGTATGTCAAATGTGTTGCTGATTGGTCAATGAATAAATCACTGATTGGTCAGTGGCCAGGCAGGAAGTATAGGCGGTACTAACAGAGAGGAGAATTGAGAGAACAGGAAGCTGGGTGAGAGAGACACTGCCAGCCGCCATCAGGACAAGGAAGATGTAAAGTACCGGTAAGCCACAAGCCATGTGGCAAGGTATAGATTAATAGAAATGGATTAATTTAAGCTGTAAGAACAGTTAGCAAGAAGCCTGCCACGGCCATACAGTTTGTAACCAATATAAGTCTCTGTGTTTATTTGGTTGGGTCTGAATGGCTGTGGGACTGGCAGGTTTCAGAGATTTGTCCTGACTGTGGGCCAGGCAGGAAAACTCTAGCTACAATGTTTTGCAGCAGGGACTGCATCACTACACTGAGAACCCTCAGAGTTCTTCAGTAGTTCACGAGAAACAAGAACATTGCCACTCTGCTAACCTGGACATATGGTTGCAGCAGAGAGTTTTAATTTAAAAAATATCAAAGGGACTGTAGCATACGCATGTCCCCAGTAAAGATAAAGGGTCATATAGATAATTGGCTAATGATCATGATGATAAGGATGCAGCAGCAACAAGGTAGAAACCTAGATGTTTTGATCTTCTTGAGCTTTGTACATATTTCTGTAGTGCTTGGGGGTCCACTCATGAATCTGTAGCAATTCAGCTGCACCAGACTGCTTACACTGACCAATCAAATTCCTGCTCTTGGGCCGTGATCACCCTGAAATAGAAAAATCCTGATGTCTCAGGAATTTCGAAGAACTTGGAATAGAGACTACAGAACCAGCCATGACTGCCACAAAGAGCATAAGGTTAACACACAGCTTTAAAGATAACAAGATCAATAGAGCACGATCAGAATGGGCCAACTAAGTGAACTAGAAAGGAAAGATAGTTCTTAGTTAAAGTGGAAGGTGTTAATGTGCCCACCCGCACCCCCCATTCTGAAATCTTACTTCAGTAGCTTATTTATCATTCACTCTATACCTAAAATTTCTTCCTTCTCAGATACTTTGCCTAAATTTGAGATACTTATGATAATATTCAATCTCCAAGAAGGACAATCATTGGTGAATTTAAGCCCCAATTCTTCCCTGTGCACAGCCATGCTACTAATGTTGGCATTTCAGCTTTATTCATGAATTATTTAATACCCCACATAGTGAGATGTTTTGGATAATTATAATGAAATTCATATAAAGAAAACAATTTAAATATCAATTCAATTCACATAGATTAACTTAGCTTAAATATAATTTCATTTTCTTGAATTCATATTGCTATTGGAGTTATTGTTTTTTAATTAATTAAATTTGTTCTTCAAGAATTCCACACATACACACACACACACACACACACACACACATATATATATAATGCATACTGACCACACTCATTCCCCACCCCCTCCAATCTCTCTACCACACCTGTAGCCACCTCATCTCCACAAATCTCTCTCACACATTCATATATATTTATGTTTTGTGAATCACTGTGTATAGCCATCTGTTTGACCATGGGTTTGCAGATACCAGCTGGAGCCTGATGGGCTCAGCAATGAGTAAACAACTAAAGACAGTGATTCCCATTTTCTCAGAATCTGCCAATAGCCAATAGTTCAACAGTAAGGGCTAGGGAGCTAGGATACCCTCCCTGTCTCACAGCTGATTGCAAATAGTGACAATCTAGTTTGGTTCCAGTAGAGTTGTGAGCTAATGTTTGCAATAATTTATCCAGTCTAAAAGAATGGTATTTCTTAGTCCCACACCCTACCTTTCAGCTCTTACATATTTCTTACCTCCTTTGCTGCGGTGTTCCCTGAACCTTAAAGGGAGTGATGTAAATATCTTGTTTAGAGCTGAACCCACAACTTCCAGTAATTCTCATCACCTTGATCAACCACGAGTCTACACATTCACCACCATCAAGTGATGATGGAGTTGATCTTCATAATGGTCTTACAAAGCAATTTCTTCGGGATTTGCTCCTGATTAAACAGCTAGAAAGCAACAGACCCTGCTCTAAGGCCAAGATGTCCAAACTCTAGACCTTCACTGTTTTTACCAGTATTTCAAGGGTGTACAATAATATTTTCAACCCAAATCAAGGCCTAAAAGAGTTTTCAAGCTTTGAAAAGAAGAAAAACTGGATGTGATGAAAGCATGCTTTAAGTAAGTATGGTTTTTAGAGAAATTGGGAGATGACTCAGTTGGTAAAATGTTCTCCACACAAAGCATAAAGACTTGAAGTTCAGGTCTATGGCACCCATGTAAAAAATATTGGAGAAGGGATATGGTGTGTGTCTGTACTTCTAGTCCTAGAGAGGCAGAGACAAGAGGATACCTGGAGTTCACTGCCCAGCTAGTCTTGCCAGATCATCCAGATTCAGAGAGACACCCTGACTCAATGTACAAGGTGGAGAGCAATGGATGAAGACACTCAATGTCTATCTCTGTCCTCCACACCTGCACATGCATCTACATGAACTTGTATATACACAAAAAATATTCAATTTTTAAAAGTCAAGCATCACCATTTATAGCTAGCTATATGTCCTTGGGCATGTCTTTTAAGCTCTCCAACCCATACATATGTTATCTGGAAAATTCACACCTCTCTGAGCTTCAATATTGCACTAGTTAAGGAAATACTGTACCTAGAACAAGGAATCCTAAAACTTCATTAGTATAGAAAAAATGTTAACTTATTATTCATGTAAGCAGAAACCTGTGTTATATAATACAATATTCATATAAGTAGAAGCAAGGCAAATGAGAGAGGGGTTGAAGAACTTCTCCATGTGGTGATTTAAGAATATGGAATACTATAGTCAACTCCAGTACCATCTATACTGAGCTTCTAAGTTCCTTATAAGCACAGACATCCATGTGAGAGAATGGAAGATCCCTTGAAAAATTTTATTAGCCAAGAACACAGGTATTCTACAACACTCCCACCTACATTTCTATTGGTCAAAACTCAGACACATCAGCATTGAGCTCCTGCCCTGACATCAGCATACTCAATACAAGGATGTCTTCGTTATTGCTATATTACTTTGATGAAACACCATGATCAAGGCAAGTTATAGAAGAAAACATTTGATTGGGGGCTTGTTTACAATTTCAGAGGGTTAATACATGACTATTGTGGTAGAGAGTATGGCAGCAGGCAGGCAGGGATGGTGCTATAACAGTAGCTGAGAGTTTATATCCTGATCCACAGGCAGCAAAGAGAGAGAAACTGGGCCTGGAGTGGGCTTTCAAAATCACACACACACACACACACACACACACACACACACACACACACACACCCCAGTGACATACTTCCTCCAACAAGGCTATACCTCCTAATCCTTCCCCAAAACAGTTCCACCAACTAGGGACCAAGCATTCAAATTCCGCAAATGGAAATTAGGAAACAAAAACCTAAGTGGATAACATGGGAAGCAAAAAAAGGAGTGTTTGCTGAAGAGCTTGAACTCTCTGAGGTCATTAAATTATTGGCATCATGCATGACACCTTTCCAAATTAAATTCTATATTCCTCAAATTTTGTTGGAATGATTAAATGAAATAATTTACATGGTATCTGAATATGATAGGTATGTACTAATTGGTAGTTGTGTTTATCATAATCATCATCTCACCATAATCATCATCATTATTCCTACTGTTTATTATTAAGAGAAAAATAAATGAGTAGGACCTCAAAGGCCTATGGTATAATCTCACAGTCTAACATTGTCCTTCTTAGTTTCTATTGTCAACTTAGCATAACCTAGTCACTTGGCAAGAGAGACCTTCAACCAAAGAACAGCTTCCAACAGATTGACCTGAGGCTATTATGTCTGTGAGTGACTGTCATTACTGTTAATTAATGTAGGAGAGTCCAGCCCACTGTGGGTGGTAGCATCCTTAGCAAGTGCTCCTGGGCTATATTAGAAAGCTAGCTAAGAATAAGCCAGTAAGTGAGCCAGTAAACAGCATTCCCCTATGGTTTTTTTCTCAACTCCTGCTTGAGCTCCTGCCCTGACATCCCTCAATGATGAAGGATGAGCTAAAATGGAAGCTAAGTTGTTTTTGGTAATGGTGTTTTATCACAGCAACAGGAAAGTAGCTAGAACAAACATAAACATAAAAAATCCCAAAAAAGATAGCAAAGTGAGAATGAGGCAAATTAATTGACCAAACTTTAAATACATGACAGTTCTCAAGCTACCAAAAAGGAAAAATCAAAACAGAATTAGAGCACAAATTCTCTTCTGTGCACAGCTGTGCTATTAATTTTGGCATTTCAGCTTTATTTATGAGCCACTTAACACTCCACACAGCAGGATGTTTTGGATAACTGTAATAAATTTCATATACAGAAAATAATTTAGATATTGCTTAATTCAATCTAATGCACACAGAATGAATTAATAGTGATCAAATTTTCCTAAATTTGTTAAAAAGGATCAAACTATGCCTAGGACATCATAAAACTATTGAAAATCATCCATAAAGATAAAATTTGAAAGCAGCCAAAGTAAAAAGACATACTGCAATCAAGGGAACAATGATGAAGTTATTGCTGGCTTTTCATGATAAACATCACAGACCACAGACAATAGGACTCCATCCATAAGATGCTGGGAGCAAACGCATGTCATCACAAACATCCCAGAGCACAGACAATGGAATTCCTTCCATGCCTAAAATATCAGTGTCTAGTCAAATTCTTATCTGAAAATGGGGGTTGGGGATGGAAGTGGATACAGGTAATTCTAGGATAGGATAAAATAATTAACTGCCACCAGACATGTATTGAACAAAAAAACCAAAAAGGTGTTCTTTGGGCTGAAGGGAAATGATTTCAGTGTAACCTCGAACCTGTAAGAAGAGTTCAAGAGCAGGAGAAGTTGTAAATAAGTAATAGTTTTAAAGTGTGGAGTATTTGGCTGTTGTTTTTGAATTTTGGTGCAGGGATTGAACTCAAGGCCTCAAGTATGATAAGCCAAGGTGCATGCTCTGAGCTACATCCTCAGACCCAGGAGTATGTTTTATCCTTCAGTTAGTCTTTAAAATATACCTTTTAAAACAAAATATGAAACCAAATCATTGTTTTAAATATGTTAATTAATTAAAATTTAACATTATTTTATTTATTATTTGAAGCAAAATCTAAATAGAGTCAATAGATCTTTATGTGAACAGGAGCATAAAGGGGGTGTGCAGGATAGTTTTATGTCGACTTGACACAAGTTAAAATCATCTGAGAGGAGGAGACCTCAATTCAGAAAATGCCTCCATAAGATTGGGCTGTAGGCAAGCCTGTAGGGCATTTTCTTATTTAGTGACTGATGTGTGAGGGATAAGCCCATTTTGGGTAGTCCTATTCATGGGCTGGTGGTCTTGGGTTCTATAAGAAAGCAAGCTGATTAGGCCATGGGGAGCAAACCAGTAAGTAGCATCCATCCATGTCCTCTGCATCTGGTTCTCTCCTCCTGTCTTCAGGACCTGCTCTGATTGAGTTTCTGTCCTGACTTCCTTCCATGATGAACAGTGATTTGGAACTGTAAGCCAAATAAACCTTTTCCTCCCCAACTTGCTTTTTTGTCAGGATATTTCACTACAGCAATAGAAACCCTAACTAAGAAAGGGGGTAGAGAAAAAATATTGCAAAGTTATTACAATTAAAAGTAGAAGACTGGAAAAGCAAGACGTTTCCAGTGGGAGATGGTCCAGCATAGACTAGAAGTATACTATGACAAGTTAAGGCTACTTAACAATAATATGTAATTATAAGAGATAAACCAACAATGAAATTTCTATTCTAAAACACACACACACACACACACACACACACACACACACACACACACACACACACAAAGAGAAGAAATACATATACAGGGGCAGGGAGCGGATAGAGAAATATCCAAGAACAATATAGTCAGAAGGATGTGAGTTGGAAGCAATGGGAAATTTGGAGGGAGGTAATAGTGGTCAATATATGTCATATAAATGTATGAAATTTTAAAAAATAAACATACTATTTTTTGTTTTTTTGAGACAACATACTATTTTCTTTTCATTTTTATTATTAATTAAATTTTTTCATTTATTTTACATCCAGACTGGTTTCCCCTCCCTGTCCTCCTCTCATTCCTTCCCCCACCTCCTTTCACCCCTCCCCAGATCCACTCGTCCTCTGTTTCTGTTTAGAAAGAACAGGCCTCCCATGGGTATCAACGAAGCATGTCATATCAAGTTGAGGTAGGACTAAGCTCCCCTCCTTGTTATTAAGACTGGGCAAGGCAACCCAGCATGAGGAATAGGTTCCTAAAAGCCATCCAAAGTGTTAGCGACAGACCCTGCTTCCATCAATAGAAGTCCTACAGGTAGATCAAGCTACACATATGTAGAGGGCATAGGTGGGTCCCATGCAGGCTCCATAGCTGTGAGTCTGTGAGCTCTTATGAGCCCAGGTTAGTTGTTTCTGTGTGTTCCCTTTTGATGACCTTGACCCTCCTGGCTTTTTACAATCCTTCCTCTCTCTCCTCAACAGGATTCCCTGAGCTTGACCCAATGCTTGGCTGTGGATCTTTGCATCTGTTTCCAACAGTCACTGGATGAAGACTCTCTGATGACAATTGAGGTAGTCACCAATCTGATTATAGGAGATGGCCACTTCAGGCTACCTATCCACTATTGCTGGGAGTCTCAGCTGGGGTCATCCTTGTAGATTCATGAGTTTCCCTTGCACCAGGTTTCTACCTGACCCCAAAATGTCCCCCATCAAGATGTCTCTTTCAGTACTTTCTCCCCTCCATCCAGCCCTCCCCAACCCAATTCCTCATGTTGTCATCCCTGCTGACCCTCAGTCTACCCAGGAGATCTTTTCTATTTCCACATCCCAGGAAAACCATGTATCCCTGTCCTCTTTGGGTCCTCTTTCTTACCTGTGGATTGTAGCATGGTTATCCTTTACAGCTAATATCCACTTATGAATGAATACATAGCATGTTTGTCTTTCTGGCTCTGAGTTACCTCACTCAGGATGATTTTTATCTTGTTCCATCCATTTGCCTTCAAATTTCATGATGGCATTGTTTTTAACAGTTGAGTAATACCACTCTATTGTGTAAACGAACCTCCATTTTTTATCCATTCTTTGGTTGAGGGGCATCTGGGCTGTTTCCAGGTTCTGGCTATTACGAATAACACTGCTATGAACAAAGTTGAGTAAGTGTCCTTGTGGAAGGACTGAACATCCTTTGGGTATATGCCCAAGAGTGGTATAGCTAGGTCTTGGGGTAACTCTAATCAAACAAGTGAAAGACATATATGACAAGAACGTCAAGTCTATCGAAGAAATAAATTGAAGAAGATATCAGATGAAAAGATCTCCCGTGTTCCTGGATCAGTAGGATTAACATAGTAAAAAAGGCCCTCTTACCAAAAGCAATCTACAGATTCAGTGCAATCCCCATGAAAATTCCAACACAATTATTTACAGACCTTGAAAGAACAACAGTCAATTTCATATGGAAAAACAAAAAAAACAGGATAGGTAAAACAATCAATCCTGTACAATGAAGTAACTTCCGGAGGTATCACCATCCCTGATTTCAAGCTCTACTACAGAGCTATAGTAATAAAAACAGACAGGTGGATCAATGGAATCAAATTGAAGACCCTAACATAAATGCACATACCTATGGACACCTGATTTTTTTTAACAATGCAAATAAATATATTTATTTTGATGACAGCACATGAGAATTCTGTTTTCTTTAGCATCAACTATGGAGGACCCCAGTCCATTGTGTGTAAGATACATAGCATCTAGATGAAGCTCAGCTGGGCTGTTTTGCAAAGTGTCAGATTTTTGTGAAGAAAACTATAAACCAGCTTATTAGTAAATCTTGATGTTCACTTGACATTGTACATAAGAGTTCATTAAATAAGTGTGTTGTGAATTCTCAAGAATCAGCTAGATATACATCAGAAGACGGCATTAAAATTTGGAACATCCTCTTGGAAATAATGACTAGTGTCCGACAGTATATATTATTAACTATTTTAAGTGTAGAATTTATAATGGGAAATTTAGGCAATACATTCACAGTGCTAGTGAACATTATGAAGTGGGTAAAAAAGAGAAAGATGTCTTTCATAGATCAGATCTTCACTACTCTGGCAATTTCCAGAATTGGTTTGCTCTTTATGCTGATTACAAGTTTATTTGGGACATCTGATTTTTTACAAAGAAGCAAAAATTATGGAACAATGGAAAAAAGAAAGCATCTTCAATAAATGGTGCTGGCATAACTGGAGGTTGGCATGGAAGACTGCAAATAGATTCATATCTATCGTCATGCACAAATCTTAAGTCCAAATGGATCAAACACCTCAACACAAATCCAGTTATACTGAACCTGATAGAAGAGAAAGTGGGAAAGAGCCTTGAACATACTATTTTTAAAAGTCCCTACTAGTAAGTTATATGTAAATATTCTGAAAGAATTAAACACTAATTAAAATGTAGGAAGTATCAAACTAGCTTCTTAAAAAGAAAACTATAACATGTTTTGTATACAATCTATACGTTTTCTGGCATATTCTCTCATCCCTGTCACCTTCCCCTTTCTTGCCCCCTCCTCTCCCTGCACACTACAATACCAGCCTGCTAGGCAAGATGGGCCCACAGGTACAATAGTGGGATAACTTACTAGGGTAACCAGCCCCCTTCAGAGTAGATTGAGGCCTGGCTCTATAGGAGGGAGTTTCTGCCTGGTATTGTAAACCTGATCCAAGATCCACAGGTTCTGAAGAGAACATATTGGTACTGTAAACCTGATCCAACATCCACAGGTTCTGAGGGGAACATACTGTTGGTGTTTTGCTAAATAGTCATATTGTCAAACTGCCTTCTAGGCATTTATCTTATACCTCTAAATTTGTACTGCTCTCAACCTTGGTCAGAAATGCTCCTTTGTGCAGGGGACAGTGGTTTATGCAGTGTCATGACTAATTAAAGTATTAAGAATAAATGAACATGTGCTCAGTCATAGATGGGACATCTTTATCAACCCACCCTAAGGCTCAGAGAACATTGCCGAAGAGGAAGAGAAAAGAATTGCAGAGCTGGAGGATGGGGAGGGGTGCTTTTGAAATGCTGTCTTCTAGATAAGATATTGCTATCTCACCCATGAACTCAGTAGCTGTGGTTACCTGCATGAGATCAAACTGGTTAAAATTTTAGCCTGTATAGGGACAGTGATCCTGATGCCTCACTGCTATCTGAGAAACTATTGGCAGTTGATCCCTGATGGGAAGGGATTGCCACTTTTCTTTGAAGGTGTAACCACAGTCAAGTTGCCCACGATCCGGTGAGTGGCTTCACACCAGTGTACTTCTGAACAGTACTAAATAGACCCAGTGGCTTATTTTAAAGAAAGAAAGAGATGTTTGAGGGGACCTGGGATGAGAGTGGAGTATATATGATAAGAAACATTGCATACATGTATGAAAATTTCAAAAAACAAAAAAATACTTTAAAAAGAAAAATTATGTGACTCATATCATCATCTAAATAGATGTAGAAAAAGCATTTGACAGAATGTACTGTATGTTGTGGATAAAAAAATACTTCAACAAACTAGGAATAGAAGGAAATGATAACAAATTGTTACCAAAAGATTATGTATAACTCAATATTTAATACAGAACAAATACTTTCCTTCTAAAGACAAGAGGGAAATACAAAAGTATTTTCTTCCTAACTGATTCAAAATTGCTGAGGGCCAAGACCCAATGATACCACTCTTGGGCATATACCCAAGGGATGCTCAATCATACAACAAGGACACATGCTCAACTATGTTCATAGCAGCATTATTCGTAATAGCCAGAACCTGGAAACAACCTAGATGCCCCTCAACTGAAGAATGGATAAAGAAAATGTGGTACATATACATAATGGAGTACTATTGAGCAGTAAAAAAAACAATGACATCATGAAATTTGCAGACAAATGGATGGAACTAGAAAATATCATCCTGAGTGAGATAACCCAGACTCAGAAAGACAAACATGCTATGTACTCATTCATAAGTGGATATTAGATCTAAAGCAAAAGATAACCAGACTACAACTCACAGCTCCATAGAAGGTAGCTAACAAGGAGGACCCTAAGAGGGACATATGAATCACCTAGGGAAGGGGAAATAATTATGTTTCCATGAGTAAACTGGGGGTGAGATGGGGCAATATAGTATAGGGGATGGGAGTTGAGAACATAAGGGAACAGGGATGGAGTGGGAGAGCAATGAAAGAGATACCATGATAGAGGGAGACATCGGGGGATAGGAAGAAACTGGGTGCTAAGAAAGTTCCCAGGAATCCGCAAGGATGACCTCAGCTTAGACTACTGGCAATAGTAGAGGGATGCCTGAACTGGCTTACCCTAGTAATCAGATTGGTGAATACCCTAACTGTCATCATAGAGCCTTCGTCCAGTAACTGATGGAAGCAGATGCAGAGATCCACAGCCAAGCACCAGGCCGAGCTCTAGGAGTCCAGTCAAGGAGGGAGAAAAGGGATTCCATGAGCAAGGGGCAACAAGATCATGATGAGAAAACCTACAGAGACAACCAAACACAAGCTAGTGGGAACTGTTGAACTTTAGACCAACAGCTGTGGAGCCTCCATGGGACTGGACTAGGCTCTCTGCATAAGCAAGACAGTTGTTTAGCTTGATCTGCTTAAGGCCGCCCCGCCCTGGCAGTAGGATCAGGATCCATCTCTTGTGCATGAGCTGGCTTTTTGGAGCCCACTACCTATGATGGGACAACTTGCACAGCCTTGATGCAGAGGGAGGGGCTTGGACCTGTTTCAACTGAATGTACCAGGCTCTGCTGACTGACCATGGGAGGTCTTATCTTGTTACAGGAGGGAATGGGGGTGGGTTGAGGGGTTAAGGCTTGGGGGTGGCAAGAGGGAAGAGGGGAACTGTGGTTGGTATATAAAATGAATAAAAATTTTAATAAAAAATTGCTAAGGGCTCATGGGTACAGAAGTCACACTTGCTTTTCATACCTGGTCAAGGCACCTCACTAAATACAGTACTGCAGATTTCCACATTATCTTTTAGACTACCACAATCTTTCGGGTGTATATACCAGTTTTACCTATGGAGAAACCATCACTCAAAAAAGTAAAGTGCTATACCAAGTAGGAGGCAGAACTAGAGTCCACACCATTCATTTCTACAGAGCAGAAAACGCTCTGTGACCATGAGTTAGGTGCCCAGTGAGCCCAACCACTAAACCAGCCCCTAGTAGATTCATCACGCAGATGAGCATACATTTTATTTCTCTTCTCTTTTTCATGTAATTATCTCTTAACCTAATGTGTGTTAAAGACATTTGGCAACAAGTATTATCTTCTCTGAGTAACGCTGCTTAGGCAATGTGCTGTTTTATAAACATTACACAGGTTTCCTTTCTGCCCTTTCCTTTTGATGGTTAAAGGAAAGGAAGATTCAGTACCATAATTTAAAAAGTAACAGAGCCTGGCAGCATTGCCTCAATGTTAGTTCCTATTGTGCCCAACAGCCTTGGCTTCAGGTAGTAAAATGCAGCTAGCAGTTGTAAAATAATTATCCCAAAATAGCAATAACTATACTATTGTATATCAAAGGCCTTTGTTGGAAAAGAAGTAGTGACTCAGACTCATAAATGCCAGAAAAGACCAAGTATCAAAGTGTAACCTCAAATCTAAATATCATTTATTTGCTGTCTTGCCAAGCAGCATAATGAAATAAAAATGAAACCACCAGACATCACCTTCAATTTTTCTTCAAAAGATGAGCACTCAAATTCACTGTTTTGTTTTTTTAATGATAGACTTGTTTTTATTATTCCTTTTTTAGATTATATAACTATATAATTTTTCCTCTTCCCTTTCTTCCCTCAAATCTTCCCATTTATTTCTCCTCATTCTCTTTCAAATTCATGGCCCTTTTTTCGGTAATTATTGTTACATACGTAAATGTATATGTATACATATATATTCCAAAATATATAAATATAACCTTCTCAGTCTGTATAATGTTACTTATATATATAGACAGCATCTTATGTAGCCTAGACTGGCTTGGAACTCACTGTGTAGCCAAGAAGGACCATGAATTTCTGATTCCCCCACCTCCACCTTGTAAGCACTAGGATTAGATGCAAGTACCACTTTGTACAGTGTATATAGTGCTGGAAATCAAGCCCAGGGCTTTGTGCATGCTAGGCAAGGCTCCACTAACTGAGTTGCATCCCCACCTCAGTTCACTTTGAAATGTCCTATCTCATCAACACCCCAGTACAGAGGACAGGATTTTACACTTGAGCCATAGTTTGGATCTTAAATGGCCCAAATACAGTAGGCTTCCTTTCCAGCTTGTGATGCTATCTGGGAAGCAGTAGAATATTTTGGAAATGGAGCATCATGAGATGGAGTTAGGTCACTAGTGGCACGCTCATGAAGAGGCTCTTGGAATCCCAGCCATTCCTGTCCCACTCTTTGCTTCCTGGCTTCCAGAAGGTAAGCAACTTGCTCTGCCACATGCTCCCAGCCCCCATGAGGCACTTTCTCATTTCATGGGAACATGATATAAAACCTGTGAATCCATGAGCTACGGTAAGACTTTTCTCCTTTAAATCGAATCTTTGAAAGTTGCATCTGAGTGATGGAACACTAACTAACACAACTCCGGGAGATCTAGGTTCTAGAACCTTCTCAGATGCCAGCTTGCACTGTCATGTTATCCTCCACAGGATCCCAGCTTCCTTTCCTGAAAACAACCTGTTACATTTCTTACTGGCTGCTAAAATTCTTAACAATAAGGGAAGGTAATTGGCCACATGGTGGCTCACCACCATCTGTTAATCCAGCTCCAGGGATCTGATGGCCCCTTCCATCTTCTGTTAGCACCAGGCACACATGTGGTATACACAAAGTCATTCAGGCAAAACATGAAGTAAAAAAGTGAATATTTTTTAAAGGAAAGAAATAGAACCAAAGATACAAGCAGATTTATGGATACAGTAATGAGATTTTGAGAAAGGGCTTTCCCAAAGCTACAGGTGCCATCGGTTAAAAAGAGGATATACATTTGTCAGAATAGACTGGCGTTCCAAGGACAGGAGGGAGTAGAAAGGGACCCACAGCTCCATGTGTGGAAAGACTTTGATTCTAAGAAGAGACAGCTTCACACAGCTCAAATTGGCACAACTTGGAAACTGTCTCATATCAAAAGTATTATGTGATTCTTCCAAAGAAGTTAGAAAAAATGAAAGAAAATGTTACCAAAGAGTATTTATTATTATTATTAATTAAATTTATTCATTTCTTCTCCTCCAGTTCCCACCCTTACCTTCTCCTCTGTTTCTGTTCCCCACTCCAATCCACTCCTCCCCTGTTTCTGTTCAGAAAGGTGCAGGCCTCTCATGGGTGTCAACAAAGCATGGCATATCAAGTTTAAGTAGGAATGAGCTCCTCCCCTTGTATGAAGGCTCCACAAGGCAACACAGTATGAAGATTAGGTTCCCAAGAGCAAGCCAAACTGTTAGGAACAGCTCCTGCTTCCTCTGCTATGAGTCCCCAAAGTAAACCAAGCCACACAACTGTCGCACATATGTAGGGGTCCTAGGTAGGTCCCATGCAAGCTCCCTAGCTGTGGGTCCAGAGTCTGTGAGCTCCTATGAGCCCAGGTTAGTTGTTTCTGTGGGTTCTCTTGTGATGATCTTTACCTCTGGCTCAAACAATCCTTCCTCCCTCTCTTCAATAGGATTCCTGGGGTTCGACTCAGTGGTTGGCTGTGGATCTCTGCATCTGTTTCCATCAGTCACTGGATGAAGTCAAAGAGCACTTTTAAACCATCCTAGAGTTTCACTGTCCAGCTTCCCATCACTTTCTATACATATTTTAATTTTAAAAGCCTTTTTACATTTGTAAAATTTTATGTGTATGGGTGTTTTGCCTGCATGGATGTCAGTTTACTACTTGGATGCCTGGAGCCTGTAGAATCTAGAAAAGGGTGTGAGATCCTACAACACTAGAGTTACAGTTGGCTGTGAGCCACCATGTGGTGACAAGAATGGAATCTGCCTCTAGAAGAGCAGTCCATGCCCCTTACCTCTAAGCCATCTCTCCAACCCTCAAAACCTTTTGTAAAGCGTAGCTATCATGTTGCCTGTGACCTTCCTCCTGATCTAAAAGCAAGAATGGCCATTTTATCATATCTCCATTAACACTGGATATTATTAAATATCTGGTAAATTAATGGGGAATCTGGGTGAAGGGAAAAATCGAAACCTTCGTTATCACATAATTTCCATTCATTGGATTACTTTGGAATCTCAGTATTCTCCCATGGTTATTTGCCCGTATTTTTCATACCTTTCTTTTGTTTTATGTTCTTTTTCCACTTATTTATTGAGGTCCTGGGATTCACATCCTTGAAATTTCAGCAATTTTACATTTATTTAAAAAAGTACTTTGTAATTTTCCCATATTAGCTCCAATTTTGTTGATTATATTTTAATCTTAGTGAAATTTTATCGATGAAAGTTTTTAATTTTTGTGTTGCTAAATCTACCAAGTACATCTGAACTTAGTAAACTTTCCTCTCAAAGAGGTTCAATAAAGGTCTACATCTATTTTCTTCTATATTTTCTAACAGTTCAGGGTTTTCTTTCTAATGTTTAACTCTTTAATCCATCTGACATTTATTCCTTTGATACTTATGAGGTAAAAAAACAAGAGTTCAAAATCATTTTTAAAATAATTTTCTAGGTAGCCTCCCTAGCAAACAGCTTTGCATCAACATACGCTCCAAGTAGACATTTTCCTCTCCTGAAGCACGTTTTCCTCTTTAGAGCATCCCCTCCCCCTTTTCTTTAGCACATAGTATATTTAGCTGATATTAACTTAAATTTTGATGGCCAAGAGGTGTTGACACCAAAGGCTACACATTTCTCTATGGTGTTTAGTATCCCCCTCTAATAACACAGGGTACAAAGTGCAGAAGCCTGCTGGCCACTGTTCCAGGTGAGTTTATCAGCCTGCTGCACACCCAACATATGGTTTCTTTTCATTTTTAACCAAAGTAGGTAGTAAATAAGAATGGGTGCTCCCCCAAATCATGAGCTGATCCTGTCAAGGAAATCAGGCATATATTGAAGTCTTGTCTCATGGACTTACACAGTTTCCCTGGCTGAACCATTTAATCAAAGAAAACTCCTCTTCCTTCTGATTAAGGTCTCTCCTCGGAAGCACATAGTGACTCATCTTAAAGCAGAGGCCACATGAATCCACCTGTTTCATCTCCCTCCAAACTGGAATATTCCTACCTTTCCCTGCTTTCCAGCCCAAAGGTCTGAAGCTGCACTGAAAAAGATTGGTGGCTTATTGTTCTGACGGATGGCAGAGCAGTGGGATAGCTTTGTGCTATGTTCTGGAAAGGCAGCCAACAAGGCATTGTGCTATTGATGGCTCACATTATAACGGAGAAATATTAGGGGAGATATTTCAATAGCCAGCCAGAGAAGAAACAGTGGCCATAAGACTGCTTCCGAGAAGAGTAAAGAGGACATAAAGGAAAGGGAGAGGAGATGCTCTGAAGGAGGGAAAGCGCTTCAGGAGAGGAAAACAGTCTACTTGAAGCCTATGTTCATGCAAAGCTGTTTGCTAGGGAGGTTACCTAGAAAAGAGTAGTAGCCACACCACAGTGTTAACCACATGGATACATTATTAATTTGCACAGCTCCATGGAGCATGCATGAGGACTTTAAAGCCAGATTAGTTTTTTCTTTTAATATAAACAACTGTGTTCTGTTTCACACATATGCAAAGTTAGATTGGCAAGGGCCAGTGTCTGGTAAATACATATTCTGTATAAAGCCTGTCAGTATTGTATTTAAAACAAAATGCAAGGAATACTATGTAGAAATAGAACCAGCACAGTAGAGCAGTAGCGATTCAGCCAGCAAACTGCTCCATTTTTCTTATAAGGTGGGAAATTAAGGCAAGAGAATTAAGAGGTGCTTTCTATGAGGTCTGCACTAGAAACACACAAGGGTTCCAGTATCCCCTATAGACAGCCATAGGATCCATTACTGTGGCTGCCTGGAATGGTCAATGTTAAACCCAAGACATAACTCTTAACACATGGGATAAACACAGACCCAGGAATTCATTCTAGGTAAATAATCACAAGAGATGTAAAGATTTACTATAAAGCTATTCCTCTCAGCATTGTTTATCATCATAATAAATGAGCCTTTTTTACCTAAAATTTTAATATAATTTTCATTCTTCGAAATTTTCATACATGTATACAATGTATCTTGACCATATCCATCCCTAACTCAGTGCACACACCCAGTCCTCCTCCAACTTCTTCACTCCTCAGTGCACACACACACCAATTTTCATATCCTCTTTTTTTTAAATTTATGACCCACTGGGTCCTACTAGTGCTACCATGTATGCATGCTTACATAGATGTGAGGCTATCCATTGGGCCGAAAGCAACCAGTCAAGAGCTACACCCAAAATAAAAGTGACCCTCTCCTGCCCCCAGGAGCCATCAACTGCTAATAGCATTTCGGCTAATAGAAGGTCCCTCCTCTTTCTACACTGGAATTTTAACTGCGGATCATGTGCAGGTCTTGTGCCGGTAACCACAGCTGCTGTGAGTCATGCATTTTGATAGATAACATTTCTAAATGCCCCTCCTATTCTCCAGCTTTTACATGCTTCCCAGCCCCTCTTTCCCTGATGCATGATGATATTCCCTGAGCCTTAGGAGAAGGGAGATTAATGTTTTACTAATAACAGATTTCCATATAGAGAGATATATTTGTGGACCTTTTCTTAAATAGCCATAGAAGTTTTCATTGGTGAACACATCAGAATTAAGTATATATTATACCCATATGAATTTAAGAAAATTGCATAAATTCTTCCTTAGGTTTACTAAGTTGAAAGAACACATTACATAAAAAACATAAATAATATATAATTCATTTCTATTTCCTGCTTGAAGAACCTCTAGTAGCCCTTCTCCAGAAGTTTCAAGATCCTTAAAATTTATTTATTTATTTCATTACCCAAAAAAACCTACTCACAAGACACTTTTATCACATCTAGTCTGCCACTTAAATAATTTAATTTTAACCAGACTCTCAATTCATATTCCTTAGTGATCCACATACCAAGTATATTCTCAAGTGATTATTTTCAAGGTTACAGAAGATACATACAGAAATAAAGTCATGCAGGGTGTACTAGAATTATACCCAAGGAAATGTTAAGACACCATGCCAGTTATCCACTGCTGCTTAACAAACACTAAAAAAAAAAAATGCAGAAACTTAAGGTAATAAGCATTACTTCAGAGTGTGAGAGCCAAGTTTCCATTGCTGCAACCAAATACTTGAGAAACCATCTAAAGCAATAAGGATTTGGATTATGGCAGTTTCAGAGTTGGCAGACTATGGTCACTGGGGTCCTTTGTTCTGGGCCACCTGTGGTGCAGAGTTAATGGTGGAACAAAGCTGCTTACCTCATGAACTCCAGAAAACAGAGAGTTCAGTTTTATAACAAAGTCTTTCCCCTAAAACCAATGAAGCTGTAAAGCCATCAATGAATCCACCCATCGATGAGGTCAGAGGTCTCTTGGTCCAATCATGTCTCACTTCTTAACACTACTGCACTGGGGATCAAGCCGTCAATGTACAAGCTTTGGGGGATATTTATGATCCAAATTATCACACATAGTTTCTAACGGTCAGAAACCTGGTCTCAACTCAGCAGAGAGCTCTAGCTCTAACCTTGTAGGAGGCTGCACTCGGTGTGTGCCAGGTCTGTAGATGTCATCAAAGGTCAACTGGGATTCAGTGCCAGCTGTAAGTTTAATCAAGTGGTTGTTGACATGAGTCTATCTGTCCCTCATTAGCTGTCGGACTAAAGCCTGTGATCCTTGTTTGACATCTAACGTACAGCTCATAACATGGTAACTGCCTTCACTGGAGTGATTGAGAAGGCAAGGAATAAAGTACAAATAAGACAAAAGCCATAGTCTTTTATAGTTGAAATTGTTGTATTTAGAGCCGGGCGGTGGTGGCGCACGCCTTTAATCCCAGCACTCGGGAGGCAGAGCCAGGCGGATCTCTGTGAGTTCGAGGCCAGCCTGGGCTACCAAGTGAGTCCCAGGAAAGGCGCAAAGCTACACAGAGAAACCCTGTCTCGAAAAACCAAAAAAAAAAAAAAAAAAAAAAAAAGAAATTGTTGTATTTAGCAAATAAAAGCAGAACACCTTGGCCATAGAGATAGCTCACTGGTTAGAACCAATTGCCAACAAGCCAGACAACCTGAGTATGATACCTGGTACCCACATGAGAGGAGAGTGCTGACTCCTGGAAATGCCCTCTGACCTCCACAAACATGCCATGGCACGTGTGTCTCACACACACACACACACACACACACACACACACACATAAACATATGAGTTTTTATATACATATATAAATGTATATTTTTTAAAAAGCATAGGACACATAAAACAAGCTGAGTGAATTTATAGCTTAACTATACACATTAAAAAGAGAATAATAAGCAGGGTCTGGCAGCACATGCATGTAATTGAAGGCAAGTTTAAAGCTTGTCTGAGCTATATGTTGACATTTTATCTCAAAAAATAAATATTTTCAAAAGAAGAAAAGAGGAAAAATCTCTCAGTTTAGAAATCTAACTTTAAGTTATAAGGAATTAGAAAGGAAGAGTGAATCAAAGGAAAAACTAGCAGAAGAAAGACTGGGGCAAAGGTAAATAGATTGGAGAACAGAAAGGGGAAAAAAGGAAAATGAAAGAATTGGTTCTTCAAGGATTAGTGAAAATTAACAAATCTTGACCCTGTTTAACAAGGGAGCAGAGTTGACTCTCATTTCAAGCAATTTTACACAAATTAAAATGATTTTTAGGTCAGGAACTCTCAGGGATACAGTCTTACATAGCATGTGTGAGGTCAAGGTCTCAACCTCCAGCATCGCAAAACAAGGTAACAAAGAGGGCCATAAGAGACCAGTACAGAAAACTGCATATGGAAAAAAAAATCGACAACTTCGATGAAACTGACAAGACCTGGAAACACAGCACCAAGGGTAAATCGGGAAGAAATACTTAAAAACTCAAACTTAACAAAAGCTGGTAAGAGAACAACTCAACAGTTACATGTCTGCAAGCAAAGAAAAGTCAAGCAACAAAACAGAATTTGCTGGTGAATTCTATCACACACCTATAAAAAAATTACTACCAATCTGTAGCTTAAGTTTTCCTGCCTGGCCCACAGTCAGGACAAATCTCTCTCACCTGCCAGTCCCACAGCCCCTCAGACCCAACCAAGTAAACACAGAGACTTATATTGGTTACAAACTGTATGGCCGTGGCAGGCTTCTTGCTAACTGTTCTTACAGCTTAAATTAATCCATTTCCATTAATCTATACCTTGCCACATGGTTTGTGGCTTACCGGCATCTTCACATGCTGTTTGTCATCGTGGCGGCTGGCAGTGTCTCTCTGACTCAGCCTTCCACTTCCCAGCTTTATTCTCCTCCTTGTCCCGCCTACACTTCCTGCCTAGGCAATGGCAATCAGTGTTTTGTTTATTGACTAATTAGCAACATATTTGCCATACAGAACATCCCACAGCACCAATCTTCCTCATACAGTTTCAGAAAAGTGAAGAGGAGGGAACGTATCCAAACTCATTCCATGGGGGTCAGCATTACCAGCTATTAAAGGAAGGGGTACTACAAAAAGGTGAACAGACTATAGACCAACAATACTGATAAATACTTATTGATACAAAACACCATGATAAAACAGTAAAAAGTAGAATCCAACCATGTTAAAAGTACTAGCACCAAATAGAATGTATTCCTGGAATGCAAGAATGGTTCAACACTCAAGAATGAGCCAAGGAAATATTAACAGCCTAAATGCAGAAGTAAAACTTAATCACTTTTGATAAATTCCATTCATTGGAAGAAAGTTATTGGGTCTAATCTCATTCAAAGGGGGAAAAATTACATAATGTCACAAAGACTTGAAGACAGAGGTCATTGGGGACTATTATAGAAGCCAACCACCTCTATCTGTTGCTTTTGCACTATAAACAAATACTTGACAATAAAAATTTATTTTGGCTCATGGTTTTAGTAGTTTCACAGTCTATCATCATGGGGAAGGTGGTACTGCAACACATCTCACTTCTTGGCAATATAGAAAGCAGAGAAAATAAATACAGGGATAGTCTGAAGTCAGATACAGCCCACAAAAACACACTCTGTGCTCTACTGCCACCAACCATGACCCACCCCTTACCTTTTGCCATTTCCTATAATGCCATCACATTAGGAATCAACTGAGAAATTAATACGTTCATCAGGTCAGAGCCATCATATTCCAAGAGTTTCTAGAAATACCTTCACAGACATTCCCAAAATTGTAATTTATTGATCTCCTAGATTTTCTCATCCCAATCAAGTTTGTAATTAAGACTAACCATCACAATAAAAGAGGGTAAGTACAACAATAAAAGGCAAAAAGAGATTTGTGAGAATTACTACTAATCTTTCTTGCCAGTGAGTGTGCAAATCACTTGAGGGTATGTCATAGATAAGATGAACTGATAGTTCTATCATTTAAAGCAGAACTCTTGAGATCATGAGATGATGGTAACTAAATAACTATACTGAGCCAACAAGTTTAAATAGAACTGTGTCTGTAAACCAGATACACAGACATTCCAACCAAAGATTTTGGTTCTGGGTATCTTAACTGGTAGCACACTGCCAACACGAACTATCAAATATGCACCTTCTTGTTCAATAGTAAAATGACTCCAAAACTATGCAAAGTACTGGAAACACTAAATGTGTGGGAATCTTGAAGATTTTCTTCATAGTCCAAGTAAGAACATTGAAAATCTCCCCAACCCTGTCATCCTAGCTAGGTTCAGCTGTCAGTGTGGTATGGTCTAGAGCAGTGGTTCTCATCCCTGGGTTCTGTCTAGAAAGCCAGTATTTGTAGATCCTATCTTGAAGTGGTTTCCAACTTTGCTAATGCTGCAACCCTTTAATACATTTCCTCATGTTATGGTGACCCCCAACCATAAGATTATTTTTGTTGCTACTTCATAGCTGTAATTTTGCTACTATTATGAGTCATAATGTAAATATCTGTGTTTTCCCATGGTCTTAGGCAATCCCTGTGAAAGGGTCCTTCGACCCCCAAAGGGGTCACTATCTACAGGTTGAGAACCACTGGTCTAGAATCATCTGAGGGAGTCTGGAGGAATTGCCCAAGTCAGATTGGCCTTAAGCCTTATCGATAAGAGATTGCCTTGATTGATGATTGGTGTGGGAGGGTCCAGCACAATATAGGCAGTACCATCCCTAGGCAGGTGGACCTGGGCTGTATAAGAAGCTAGCTGAGCATAAGCTAGGGAATGAATCGGTAAGAAGCATCCCCCATGTTTCAGTTCCTGCTTGAGTCCCTGCCCTGACTTTCCTTAGTGATTGTTTGGTACCTAAAAGTATAAGCTGAGATGAATCCCTCCCTCCCTCCCTTTTGGTCACAGTGTTTACCACAGCAACGAAAAAGCATGTTAGAGCACCTATCAAAATCCCCTCAGGTGCCTGCCCTGAGGAGATTTCTCGCAGAGTCCTGGGGAAGACACTACAAGTGGCTGGGATACTAATCTGAGGGATAACAAATGAATCTATGCACACCAAGCTCTTTAGTCCATTTGCTTTATTCTTCTAAGTCAAGTCTATCTACACAGCTTCTTTTCTGTTCTCATACTTAGCTCCTCTCTGTCCCTTCTTCTGATGTTCTCTCGTTGTTCTAAACTTAGTTCTTCTCTATCTTAGTTCTTTTTTTTTCTCCCCCCAAGCAATATATATATATATATATATATATATATATATATATATATATATATATATATATATATATAAAATGAATATATATATTCATTCATTAACAACTTGCTAGTAAAAACTGCAAAGTAAACTCTTGGGGACAAGTATTGTGATAAGAGTCACACTTAGCAAAGACTTGGTCAGCTTAATTGGTGACTGACAACAGCTGTAGGTTGTAAAAAGTTCTGGCTATCTCTTAAAGGGAGAGCTACAAGACTTACAAGGGAAGTAATTAAACCAATGAGAGATTTAAGGAAAAGGCAAAGAATACATGTACTATTTTATGTGATTAATAATATCTGGACATGGTTAGTCAGTTAACACCCTTTTTTTGTTAATCACCTGAATCTTAGGAGCTATATATAATTAGTCTACTGAGCCTAAAATCTTGCATTAAAAACTGGTGTAAAAATACAAAGTGTTAATTGTTTTTGAATCAGAGTTGGGAAGTGCCAGTGGAGGAAGCTTAGGGCAACAGAGGTGCTATTGATCTCTTGAAGGACTAAGATATACTAAGGCCAGACACCTGCACTGTAACTTCTACTTCACTATAATTCTTCTGAAGGGTTTTGATGCAACAAGGCCAGGTACCTGCAATTCTGCTCGGTGAAAGTTCTATGAGGACATTTTGTCTGGCAATTTTGCCTTGTCCATGGCTAAGGATGGAGAACAAGACCTCTAAGTGTCTACAGTTCACACAGAACAATAACACTAGTTATAAAGCATATTTTAGTATGTTACTATTCATAAAAATTGTATAGTTAAATAAGAACTGTCTTCTAGACTATTCACAATTATGTGTGCCCATAAGATGCAGATGTAATCATGAGATTACATGTACACCTAACATGGAAATGCACATAAATGGGGAGAATCATAGCTGTTATTACACAAGAAGTTTACAACAAGAAACAGCCAATTCATTCAAAAGGCAATAATTCCATAACACCTTGCATAATGGTTTCCTCCAACAGATCCCTTGGTTCTGATAGGTTGACCTTCTGAACACTATTTGTCACCTGCTGTATACTTCCATGATCTTTTACTACTAGCAGTTCTCAATAAGCACCCATCCAACTCTACTTTTCAATCAGAAACAAAATCTGCAGCAACAGAGATTTCTCTCTAGGACCAAACCCCAACAGAAGGATGGATACACTTACATGGCCATGACTTAATATCTGACTGGATCAATCCTAATTTGTGTGGTGTTATGCTGCAGCATTCAGCTGACACTTTCTAAACCTCAGTATACTCTTTATAAAGAGCATCTGATTAAATGTGACACTATTCATAAACACCTGGCACATGTATTCATCGTACCAACAAATCTTTGAACATTTCCTATGTGCCAATATATAATTCCTAGAAAGCTAAGGTCCAAGAATATTCTCCATAGAAATGCATATGGCTGTACAATCTGGGGATGCGAAAGAACCCTCAACAAACTAAATTAGAAACCCTAAACTTATAGTCACTTGTCATTTTAGATGTCAATCACAGCAGTAACTGAATCCCATATCCAATTTAAGACAGTGTTGTCACTCCATAGATGGAGAACAGTGTTCCCTCCAAATTACAAGAAAGTCAATCATTTACATGAGTTCTTTCATTGAAAGAACTTTGCAGTTTTGTGCCCAGACGGTGAGATAAAATAATGAATTCAAGTTTCAGTATGTTAAAAATGTTGCCATTTATAGTGGACAAAAAACAACTCATGCAACCTTTTGTAAGTCAAAGTGACTAATGGGATTCATAATAGGGAATTTTGCCTCTTGTGCCTATAAAATAAGATAAAAGTTATTTTTAGAAAGTAGCATATGGTCAGGAGGATCATAACTCATAAATGACTTAATCACAAATATAAATAACATGAGTGAGAATAAAGATTGCAAAGCTTGTGGCCTCATATCACTATTGTGATAATTTTCTCTTGATATTACCAAAGTTACCAAAAACTTAGTGGCTTGAAAAAAAACACAACCATATATCTTCCTAATCTGGATGCCTGATATCTGACACAGTTTGTATGGAATTAAAATTAAAGTGGCCTCAAAGCTAGTTTCCTCTTGGGATCTAGAGCAGAGTTGATTTTCTAGGTTTCTCTAGCTGCTAAAGTCGCCTGAATTTTTTTTTTTTACTTTAGGTCCTTTACCCATTAGAAAGCCAGCAAAGGCAGATACAGTTTCTCCCACACTCACTCTAAACACTCTTCTCTTTCCATCTCACACTCTTAAAGACACTGGAATCACACAAATAATCTTGATTTCTTTTAAAGTATGCTGCTTGAATTTCTCAATTCTATCTGCCACTGTGATTCCTCTTTCTCATATAACAGAGCACCTACACAAACCCTGGGAATCTGGTCTTAGATATCATCCATTATTATAAAATCACCTATATTGTAATATAGGTGTCATTATTCTGCCCATCACAACTGTTGATTCCAAAGTTTGTTGTATGTAGTAATGTATGAGAATAGTTTCCACTGGTGGGGGTTTAGGGAGATACTGCATAGTGTAGTTCACTCATGGCATGCCTCCCACCCCCAAACTGATGAGGCCTGACTGACTAATGTAAAGGTGCAACCCATCTTTCTCTTCAAGCAAATGTTAACATTCTCAATAATTAGGATTCCAGTCCCACGAATGTCTAGAAATTGAAGGTAAGGTGAGGCTCATTGGTACCTGACCCAGCCTTCTGTTTACAAAAGTAACCATTTGACTTCCATAGCTGAGATTTGGTGACCCACTTCAGGAAAATGTATCCAGTATTGTTCTGCATGTAGGAAATGAGATTGGTCCTAGAGCTACCATGACACAAAAACCGAATCTCCATATCCATCCACTGAGGAACATAAGTATTAAGATATAATTTACCATATGGCCGGTGTGCTAGAAGCAGAATGTAGATACAGGGTGCAGAAGCAGCATGGAAAGTGGGTGGTTAATGTCTATCAGGGATGGGGGTAAATATGACAGCAGAAGTCCTCCTGAAGGGACAGAAAGGACATTAAAGGACTCAAGTACAAATTCAGGTCAAAAATGGAAAATTCAAATAAAAAGAGTTGTTACTAATACTCAAAAACAGCATTTGCAGTGTGGTTTACAGTGGAATCTATTGATCACCCAAGCCAAAAGACTAAAAAGTGACCCATCCCCATATCTAATATCCACTGGGAAATTCTGCCTGGCCATATCACCAAGGGCGCTTCTTCCTCGCAGCATCAACCTCCTCTCAAAGATGAGTGGAAAGAATTCTCCCATTCTAGGAACAGCCTGGCTGGCACTGAGGAAATAACAGGTGTGATTTATTCAGTCTAAAAAAAATCTATACTAAATTATAAACTTGCTTTGCATGTCTTAAAGGCTTTTCAAGTTCATTTTTAACAAAGGTAATTTTTTTCCTCTGAGCCTTTTGTCAACAGCAGGACAAAAAGACCATGAGTGTTTTTAAGCGCCAACCTCCTCTTTGATGACTGCAAGAGAAAATCATGCAGATTGGAGGTCTGCAAGACCATGTGAGCACATTTACCACTCTAAATTGGACACAGTTTTTAAAAGAAGCTCCATTTAGTTATGGGGTATTAATAGAAGGCCACCCATGCTTAGTTGTTACTGCCGCAGTTTCTAAGAGCAGTGAAAAAGATTCAAAAGGGCAATAAAAATGCTTTCTTATAGAGAAAACTTAGACAAAATAAGCTAATGACTATAGCAATGACAAGAGCAAACCAAAGAGGTAGACCTCAAAGCAGGACCCAGTACGTCTCCCTGGATACAAGAATAAAAACAAAACGGGAGAGAGATGGCAATCGTAAAACTGCTACTTTGTGCCAAGGACTGTGTTCAATTTTATTCTCAAAGCCTTTCTCTGCAGCAAGTCAATGTCCTGTAAGCCAGTCTCTAGTGGTAACATTACCCCAGACTGTAAATGTAAACTAATTCAAAGCATTAACTCTCACCATGACCATTCTGCAGGTCCACGCACACCCCTTCTACAGGATCTCTAGGACCCTGGAGTTGTTTCATTAGAGCTCACAGCCTCCTCAAACTCTGGGCATCCGATGAGGCACTGCCTATGACAACCCTTAATGGTGGCATCACACTTTTGCCCCTTCTACAGTCTCTCACTGATGAAAAACTAGTATTTCTTCCAAGTACTTAATCCCTGAGCTTCTAAACTCATCAGCTCTTAGTTTCCTAGATTAAGTCTTGTTTCTGCCATCATTGCCGTACCACAGCCATGCTTGAGGTTCATGCAGAGGTAGAAGGAATGACCTACCCACCGCACTTCTCATGTTAACTCCTACATACCAAAGATTAGTCTTCAAGGCCACTATGAAACTGTTCCCTATCATTTCTTCTTTAGACACAGTCTTAAGACTTGTCTTAAAGGCCATCATCCAACATGAATTCCATTCAGGCCCCACCTCTTCCTTCCTCTCACTAGACCTCTGAAGAAATCTGTGACTTTCATTTGCTTGAGCCAATGACCTTTGTGACTTGTGACGACAGGGCTATGAATTGATCAAACTCACAAAAGCATCCCTAGATTACAACTCTTACTCCAAGGATACTCTATTTACAGACAAATGAAGCTTTGGAAAGGCTGATAATTTGATGTAGCTCTTGAAGGTTGGAGTTAGAACCCCAGGTCTGCTTAACTGCAAGTGATTCCATCTTCAGACTTCCTAAACATAGCTTGTGCAGCATGCCTAAGGAAGAACATTGGTTTATGAAAGTGCCAGACTTCTTCCTTCAGTTCTGATGGCTAGAGTGTATCTGTCTCATCTCAGGATCTAATTTAGTCTCTCCATGTAAAGCTGGTGAGTGGGAATGAAGTACAAACACCCATGAAGTGTTCTTATTCATTGCTTGCTCATGAGACTACCCAATGTCTCTACATCCTGCACACCTACCACCTTAGAAGGCTTTTCACATTCTTTGCTAGGTGTCACGTGGAAGTTCTAAAGTGCTGGGATTTGTGTCATCATGAATCAGAAACTGAATTCCTCATAGACTGAAAACTTGGAAATCTTCTGGAGGTTGTCTGTAGAATGTGGCAGAGTAGCTGCTACTCCAGGAGAAAACATGATGAGGTGTTCCCCAATTAATAGCAAAGTTGCAGTAATAACCCACTTGACCATGTCTCTGAAGGGTGCTGCTGACATACCTACAATGATTCAGGAGAGAGTCGGGGTTCAGTTTAGCGAAGGAAATTGTCCTAAGGGGAGAGAATTCTTCATTATGTGGAACTCTTCCCAGAAGACTGCATAGTTCTAAAACATTCTGGAGTTATCTCATTGCTTGTTCCCTATTGAGATTCTTTGAAGAAAAGAAAGAAAAGAAAAGAAAAATCTTACAATTTTTATAAGCTAGCTTGACTTTGTTTCCCTTACAAATCACAGTTTATTAGGGGAGGGAGTTTAATGTATTAGTGCTGAGAAACACCTTTCTCCAGTTAAATGAAGGCTGATGTAGGAAGGACCTGATGAGAGCCTAAATATTCGACATCAAAGAGCCCAACTGTAGAGACTGTGGCTCTGTGAAGTAAAGCACTCAAAAGTTCTGCACTGAGAATGCCAGCCAACAGAGAAGAAAACAGAAAAGCCACCATTTTGTAGCTAACTAATGAAATTATTAGCTGAGGCAGGAATTATCTGTATCAATGGCCTTAGATGAAAGGTTGGTAGAGTGCCCAATGCTTCCATGGTGACAAATGCTGGTTATGGGGACAACTGTTAAGTTCCAGAGCTGGGATCAAGCTGTCACTGCCTCAACTGCTCCCTAGAGTGCATAGGAGGGACACAGCACTTTCCCCGGAAGTGGTTTTGCCACATGCTTACCCTGGATCTAATTAAGCATTTACACCCAATTTTCAAGTCATGCAGGAGTTAGAACTAGAAACTTAACACCATGAAAAGTACCCAAACAATTCAGAAAGAGGAGCCTTCTGGGCTAATTAGACCCAGTTTCTCCAAAATCTTCAACAAGTCTGTGTGATAAAAAAATAAAATAGAGGGAAGCTGAACTATATTAAAAGGTACGTAAGAGAGATAACAAGCAACTGTGACATGGGTTGGATTCTAGTTTAGATGGGTCAACTGTAACACTCGGGTAATAAGGGCAGCAACTTGTTATTTGATGATTGGAAGTCATTATTAATTATGAAAAGGATTGATATAACTTTTATGTAGGAAGATGACTTTCACTCTTTAGAGATTTGTGCTGAAGTATTTATGGATAAAATATCATATTCATATTTTGCATTAAACTTCAGCACATAAAAAATTTGTGCAACCAATATAGTAAAATACAAATATTTGTGCCTACATGACAAGTCTAGGATGACTCAAAGAATGACATACTGTTTACTCTACTGCTTAACATTTTCCATGACTGTTATTAAAAGTAAGAGCTCTCATGCTGGTGGCTTTGGGATGAATTGGAGAAGGAGAGTATAAGTACTCCAAGAAAGCCCTGCCCCTATGCTTTGAAAGTCCAGTGATGCCATGAAGGGCTCCTGGAGCAGTGGTGCAAGGAGATTCTACAAGTTCACCTCTCCCTTATCTTACAGAGAATGTGTCCAGAGAGATGAAGTGACTTTGCCCAAATCCCCCAGCTAGCAGGCAGACACCCAGCATCTCATAGGCATTCCTGGTTCCTCCTCACTGTACCAGGCACTGTGTAGCCCTGCAGTCTTTGAGCTTTTGGCCAAAAGGAAAATAAATTCAGAACTGAGGGAGTTTCAACTGCTATGAGAAATCCAAGGTGAGTAGCCTGCAATGTACATTCTCAGACTCAAGAGTTGTTGGTTAGAGGGAGGGCCAGGTATGAGCATGCCAAGACAGTATATAACAAGGTCAGTGGAATCATGTAGCAAATCAAAATCTATTCCTGAATAAGGAAAAGAAATCCCCCCACCAAAAAAAAAAACAAAAACAAAACAAACAAACAAACAAACAAAAAAACCACTTCTCTTGGATTTGCTGTGGTGCAAATGTGAAATGTTCCTCCTAAGCTCATGTGTTTGAGCAGCTGGGCTCCAGCAGATGATACTGCTTAGGAAGATTATGGAATCTTTAGGATGTGGAGCCTTGCTAGAGGAAGTGGGTCACTGAGGGCAGACCTTGAGTTTTCATAGCCCAACCACTTCCTATTCACGCTCTGCTTCCTAAGTCTGGTTGAAATGTGATGAGCCAGCCTCCTGCTGTCATGACTATGGTTCCTTGCCTTCTGCCATGACTTCCCCACTACTAGGGACTGTGTTGCTCTGGAACTGTGAGCCAGAGTTAACTTTTTCTTCCTTACATTGCTTTTGTCATGGTATTTTATCATAGCAAGGGAATGGTAATTAAGGCAGAAGGTTTTATCTTCATGACAGAATGGCACAGACAGACTTTGGGGCTCAGTCAAGGTCTGCAGGACTGTCCTATCCCTTAACATAACCTGATATAACTTAACCTGATAGAACTTCTTTATGCATAAAATACAGTAACACAGAGATCCTAAAGGAAGAAATTTTCTGATATAAAAGACTTTTCTAAAACTTAGTAGATGTTTAAAAACTTCCCTTTTACCCCTTTGTCTTCCCCTCAAATGATACTGATCTGCCTCTGTCAAAAACCACAGACCACTGCCTTATCGGCAGGAGGGCCATTTAATAACTTCTGTTCTCAGGCCAGAACAATTTGTGTAGGTCTCCTTGCATTTTCTTTGCCTAGAGAAACATTTGCTTATCAAAATATGTACTTCATATTAGCTCAGGAAACCAAGAGGGGGGGATCTTCACTCTGTTGCAGCAATAAAGGTTTCCTTCTCAAGCGATAATCAAGTCTGCATAATTAAAACCGCTCTGACTGCTGAACTCATTTTCAGACTGGAGCTTTCTTCCTGTAGCAACACTTACACACAAAGTTTCTGCTGTGAATGAATTTCACCGTGAGTCTAATTACAATTTTAATGAATATCTCCAGCCCTGCATGTAAACGTGCACTCTAAGGCTTAGTTCGCCGTTATGGTGTTTTGAGGCCTTTTCATTTTTAATATAAAGGAATGTGTTTGGCAAAATGATTGTGCAGAAAAGAAATACTCTTTTCAGTTCTGTTTGGTTCTGTTTTGATGACCAAAGGAGAAAATGCAAAATTCCTGCTCTATTAAAGAGCCTGTGTGGTGTGGAGACACTTCACCTTTAATTATTGTCAAATGTTATAGAGGGGTGACACTAGTCCTGTGAGGATGAAACAAAAGGAATGTGGGAACACCCAGTCCTTGGTCTCTCCCTTTGCAAAGACTGTGAGTTTCCTCCATCCCTTTCTTCACAGTCTGTTCCACCTCTCCTGCAGGCTCATGGACTACTTGTCTCACCAACTCAATGGCCCAGAACTGACCAGTCAACATGACACCCTAATTCAATGACAACAGAAAAGAGGGAAGTGATATGCAGTCATCTAGGTGAGATTTAAAAATGGAGGGCTTCCAGCAGATAGAGCTGTAATGGAAAGCATAGGAATAATAACATGTGTTTGAAAAGCAAGGGAAATGGGATACAGTTGGTTGATCAGGATATCTCACAGTGGGCCTCTTTTTCGGTGCATGTTGTCTGCTGTACTGTTGCATAAACATAATTATTATCGGGGAGAGTTTTTATAGTGTGCATTTTAGTGACAAAAGCAGGTTACAGAGCAATAAAAGCAACATGAAACCATTTTGGTACGTAATATCTGTATATGCATATTATAAACAGGCATGTACTTGTATATGTTGCATATGTGTTTATACATGAAATATGAAATGCATTTTAATAATATTCAACTTCAGGTTGTGATGTCATAATAATATTTCCCAAAACACTTATTGACTTAAAAAATAAGAAAATACCTCATATTTTCTAATTTGCCTCAAAGGAACATATTGCGTTTACACAATAAAATAAAATTGGAAGTGAAGAAAAACATTGTATTCCTAGTCTTCAAACACATCACATCTTTTTTTCCCTGTTGTCTATGGTGAAGTACGGTGTTTTCCGGTTCCCCTTATAAAAATTGCTATCCTTAAGCAAGTATAATTTTGTTGGTTAAAGTGTGGTATGTATACACGATGGATTTTAGTTCAAAGAACTAAGAAAGAGTGAGGCTGTGCTGTCTGCAGGAGAATGGATACAACTCGAGAGGATTATATTGAGTGAATTAAGCCAGCCTCAAAACGACAGCTATGTATCCTCTAATTTGTATTCCTGGATTTTTCTATGTGTATATAGCACCCCATGTGTACGTATGACCTGAGAGTACAAGTCAAACTGTCCAAGGGAGACAGGAAGTTAGTGGGGCTGAGGGGCAGCAAGGAAAGGAAGGGCTGGTGACGATGTTCAGGGCAAACTTGCACAAATACTTAACTAAAAACAGAGAAATCTTCAAGCTGTCTCTCAAGACCCCACACTACAGTTTGAAAAACAAAATTCTATGTCCATCTGCAACAATAAAAACCAGAAACAGGGACAGGAACATACACCACTTCCCAAAAGGGACTTCGCATAGCAGGGCAAGATGATGCAGGTCCACAGTCCCAGCTACTCAGGAGGCCTAAGGAGGATGTCAAGTTCAAGGCCTGCCTGGTCTACACAGTGAGTTCAAGCACAGCCTAGAAAGCTTAGTAAGAACTTTTCTCGAGGTAAGGAGCTAAAAAGAGGGTTGTGGGTATAAATCAGTGGTAGAGAAGTTACTTGATATGTGTGAGAGGCCCTCAGATCTATCCCCAGCACACATAGGCACACACACACACACACACACACACACACACACACACACACACACACACACTGATTTAACAGTTCATTGAATGTTTACTATTATCTCAAAACTATTCAAGAAGATGATAGCAAGTTGTTTGAGGATGGGACTCTTCTAAAAATGAAAATGAGGTCAACAAAATGGGGCCGGGGGTGAAGCAAGGCTTTTAAATCTGGAAAGACTGAGGAAAGAAAATAATGCAAAAGTAGAACAAAACAACAAAAAGTCAACATGTGGAATTATTGGGCACTTACAAAAGGTTTAGGAAACACAGGTGGGGCTGAAAAATATACATTAAGACAAAAGTACTGAGTATTATGAATTGTACAAATTTCATACTAGTTGACTAATCTAAGCTCCCAAGATATCTATCTATCTATCTATCTATCTATCTATCTTTCTTTCTTTCTTTCTCTCTCCCTGTATGTGTGTATATATGTGTGATTTTATTCAAATTAGTTAGAAACTTGAACAATGTTTAAGAGAGTCTGTCTCGAAGAAGTAGTCACTACACCCTATACTATATATTCCTAGACTCTCTTAGTTCACAGCATTGATAATATGAAGACTGCATGGTTACAGACAATAAAACAGACCCAACCTTACATGCAGCTTTTGCACTGAAGAATACATCTATCTATATGATTTTTTTAAATCAAGTTCTGTTTTACTGTAACCAGTGCATTGTCTCCATGCAGGCAAAGTTGTGATGTTCCATTGGAAAGATGGCATGTGTGAAAGTACCTGTCAGTAAAAACCCTTTTTAAAAAAAAAAAAAAACAAACGTTTAAATGCTTAGCACTGCTTTGTGAAAAACTATTCTTGAGATATTGGGGGGGGGGGGCATCTGCGGGCTAACAATTGGAAAACAATTTATAGACAAATTTCACTGTAAGCTATTCATATTCAAACTCAGAGTAGATATTTCATGTTGTCAGAGCTGTACCATAAAAGGTGATATTTATATAAACACATACACAGAGAGATGTGATATATATGGACAGTGCAAGAAGCCTAGTAATTCATTTCAGCTGTGGCTACAAAGAGCTAAGAGCGTTCATGGAGAAAGTGAAGGGAGATGACTGAGGAGGAGTGTATGGCACAGATCCTTAGATCTTGAAGAATTACATAAAATTCTTACCTGAACCACTGCCATTATTTTTATAAGCCAACTATCAGGAGAGTCCCCATACACCTTTTATTTCAAGACTCTGTTCTTCCTAGTCTTTTTATATGGGTGGAATCATGTTGGGAGGAAAATTCCAACCAAATGAAATACAGTTCTTGCCAATAGCCAGCATCAACCTCAGATCCACATCCAGGAAAATTATACAACTTAAAATGCAGTCAGGGTAATGCTTCAAAAAGTGATAATGAGATTCCTCCAAGCTGGACCAGTTTCCCAGTTCTTAAGGACAGCTGCTTTACCAGGTGGTGTGATGTTGGATCATGCAGGGGTCCATGAAAACTATGCACATGAAAACAGACGTCATAAAGAACCAGGCTGGGTGCTGGGAGAGTGGGGGTCAGTCCTCTTTCCTCGTTAGAAGCTGTGTGACCTTGAGCAAGTAAATTAACCTCACCAAGTAAAGCTTGAACCATGCTTGATACTGGGGAAATGGTGTCACATTTATTTTGATGCAAGATGCATCAAAAGTAAAAGCTAGTGTTAGTATATCTAACTGACACCATCCTGAGAAAATTCCTAAAGATTCGAGGAACATCAACAGTGTTTTTTTTTTTTCAGTCCATCCTAGGCAATCTGAGACATATGCTAGAAAAATATTTTGAAAGTTTAAAAGATCATATCAATTACATTTGTGACAAATTTAGTGCATCTTGGTGGGAAAAGCATCATTTACACGTATTTACCATGGACCTGATCCTGTGCTTGAGGCTTCAGCTGCCTTTTAACGCAATGCAAGTGGGGGAGCTCCCAGCCTCCTTTTTCAGAAGGGAAAAGCCATCAGGCTGAGGACAATGAAGTGCGGGTCCCGGGTCTTGTTTCATAACTTTTTCTGCTATGGAAGTGCAGAAGTCCTACCAATGAGGTCTGATTGTAGAAACTAACTTCCCCGACATGAGAATGGAGCACTGAGGGGCACCAATGTAAATAAGAACAGAAGCCCCAAGGCCCAGGGAAATACTGACAGAAACCAAGTGACCATTACTGACTATGTGGAGTGATTTTTTTTTTTCTGAGTCAGGGTTTCTCTGTATAACAGTCCTGGCTGTCCTGGAGCTCACTTTGTAGATCAGGCTAGCCTCGAACTCACAGAGATCCACCTGGCTCTACCTCCCAAATGCTGGGATTAAAGGCATGCATCACCACCACCCTGCCCTGCACAGAGTGATTGCTTAAAGTGGAAAAAGATAAACAAAGATACAAATAAACTTCAATAGTTTTTCTTTAAAGTATGTCAATATTAATTTATTTCATAGAGCTAGTCATTTAAAAGATGCTTCAGAAAAAAAGCAATATATTTCTCAAAGCATTCTATTATAGTACATACCGTTTCTCTGAGTCATAACAGAGATGGCTAACTGATTCAATAAAATAAAACTCTTCCCAGGGCAGCTTGACTTCTGAAATGAGACATAGGCTCTAGACTTAACATCATACTCTGCTCCTGCATTATTATTTTATTTGTTTAATCTGCTGTGGTCTGAATAGCTTCTTTCTCAAGGGTAGATATATACTGCAGTAAGTAGGATTGGTTAGTACACTGTTTTATGCCATCTTCTGAAAATCACCCAAAGCTCTACTTGGGGATCTGTTACTAAACCATGTTGTTAATTGCTGTCTTGTAGTCTGGGTTTCTTTCGGCGTTGTCAAGCATAAGCAACAGTGCCCCTTCTCTAAAACACAGTTACATTGGAACTGATGATTTTACTCCCCACAAAATGTGACATAAGAAAGAAAAAAAGCCCATTAATGGTAATGATTGCTAATGAGTTCAAAGAACTTCCATGTTCTTCTCCTTTTTTTTCTAGAATAAAATTCCCAACTTATTTTTAAGCTATATTATAGCCCCTCGATCCATAACTTGGAACAAGGACATTGCATTCTGTTATAAAAACCTGGCATTTATTTAAATAAGTTTCCTACATTATTCATGATCCAAACCTGAGAAAGCATTATTTTAGATGAAAAGCCCTCAAAGCTTTTTTTTTTGCCAGAAATCAAGGCAAAGAAAAGTTTATACCTCTCCTAGAAATTTCATATCACATACTCATACATGCTCACACACATCTGCCTATATGTATAATCTTCATGAGATACCTTGAAACATGGAATGCACACCAATATTTTCTATTCTGTTTTATTCTTTTTCATTCCATTTTTAAATTCCCTTTTTCCAATTCAAGAAATTTACTCCATGGCACACCAAGAGCCAAAATCCATAATTTGAAAAACACTGATAAAGAAAGCATGAGTTTCACAGATGTCTGTTTCCTCCAAGTATATCTTCAGAGAATGGTTGGTTCACAGGGTGGATGGGTTAGGGGGGTATCATTTTATAGAGTAACACAGAATCTATGCATTCTGGGTTTTGTGAAATGAACTTATCTTGTAAAAAACAAACAATTTATATCTCTTTAATCTTGAGCACTCTTTCTTTAGCCATTATAAAAAGTCAAAATTTGAAATTCCACCTGCATGGCTTTAGGCAGCATCTGAGGGTGCGTGCTTGAAGGCTGTAGATTCTGACAAACCTTACTGTGATATTGCAGCATGTTTTTCTAGAAAATGCCTGTTGTACTGGAGAGCTATTCTCTAATCATAATTACCTTATTGATATATGGCTTTTAACATCTCTGTAAATTTTTAAATACTAAATTTTTCAATCAATAATTTCTGCCTTCCAATGCCCAATACCTGGATACCATGGCTTTTTCCTATTCAAGCTTCATCAATTTCTGCAAAGCTTTCAGAGCTACCATTGATTTGACAAAAGTTCAACTCTCCCTACCCCCTCCGTCTTAGTTAGGGTTTCTATTGCTGCAAGAAGCATCATGACCAAAAAGCAAGCTGGGGAGAAGAGGGTTTATTTGGAGTCAGGACAGGAACTCAAACAAGAGGCAGGAGCTAATGCAGAAGCCATGAAAGAGTGCTGCTTACTGGATTGCCTCCCCTGGCTTCCTCAGCCTGCTTTCTTATAGAACCCAGGACCAGTAGCTCAGGGATGACACTACCTACAATGGGCTGGGCCTCTTATCATTGATCATTAATTGAGAAAATGCCTTACATGGAAGTATTTCCTCAACTGAGTGAGGCTCCTTCCTCTCTGATGACTCTACTTGTGACAAGTTGACACAAAACCAGTCAATACTCTGTGTGTGTGTGTGTGTGTGTGTGTGTGTGTGTGTGTGTGTGTGTGTGTGTGTCCCACCTTTAGCTAATACCCACAGAGGCTAGAAGGTATCAGATAACCTAGAGCTAGAGTTATGCATAGTTGTGAGCCATCCAATTAGTGTGGGTGCTAAGAACTAAACTATGACTCTCTGAAAGAGCAATAAACACTTTTAACAGATGAACCTTCTCTCCAGCTCCATAACTGACTTTTGATAAGCACATACTTCCATTAGAAACATACAACATCAAGGCAACTAGCTCTACAGAAGAAACGGAGAACAGTGGATGACCCAAAGGTAGGTTAAGACGTGTTAATATAGCTTCTACTATTTTGTCCTAGAAGTTATAGACTAAACCCAGTAGGGAATTACTGAAAGGAGCATAGCTTGTGGTCTCTAGAGAGCAGAATCCAAATCAGTAATCACGGGGTTGCCACTCTCTTCAGGAGGTGCAAATGTTGGCTTCTGAAGGCTGTGGGAAAGAGAAGAGGAGGAAAGGGAGGATGCTGAGCAGCAGCAGGGTGTGTGTCTTCTACTATTTCACAATCAAGAGCAGAGAGAGGACAGGCAGCTCGAGGGGCATCCTCTGCGAAGCTTGGCAAGAGAAACTCCAGTTCACCATGACACAAAAAAGGAGCTGAAGTTTTAGGGCTCATCCTTCTCCCTCATCTCCTAAGGCATATTAGTAAAGAATCTCTTCACAGTAAGTTCATTGTCCCACACTTCAGGCTGCTCCTTCTAAGCCCCTCAGCATCCCATAGGATCCAGATCTCAGTATTTATAGTAGGACTTTAAGTTTAGGCTTAAAAGGCTAGAATAGCAGGGGCTTAGTTTATAAGACAGGAGGGCAACAGTGGTTAAGGCTCCAGTTTGGACATCAACAAGCTCAGAGAAACTGATTTGATTTAGATATTGAGTCTCCACTAAGTGTCACAGGCTTGGTCTCCAGAGTGAAATGATTGGAAGGTCCTGTAATCTCTAAAAGGTAAGGCACCATAAGAGAGCTTTAGATCACTAGGAACATGCCTTTGGAGGGGGCTGTGGGAGTTCCAGCTTCGTCCTCATCTTCTTTTGCTTCTTGGTCATGAGATAAACAGTTTTCCATACTACATGTTTCTCATCATTGCCAGTGGGCATCCTGACCAGAGACCCAAAGCAGTGAATCCATCCAGTCTTGGACTGTGTTTTTCTTATTTTTCTATTGTTAAGAAGAGACACTATGACCAAAGTAGTACAAAAAAAAAAGTTTAATTTGGGTCTTAATTACAGTTTGAGAGGGCTAAAGTCCATGACAATTATGGCAGGGAGCATGGCTGTAGGCAGGTAGGCATGGTGTGAAGCAGTAGCTAAGAATCCCTTATCCACATTTGGAGGGAGAGAGAGAGAGAGAGAGAGAGAGAGAGAGAGAGAGAGAGAGAGAGAGAGAGAGAGAGAGAGAGAGAGAGACTGAGACTAGAATGGCCTGAGCTTTTAAAAACTCAAAGCCCATCCCCAGTGACCCACCTCCTCCAACAAGGCCACACCTCCTAATCCTCCCTAAAACAACTCCAACTAATGGGCACAAAGTACTAAAACATATGAGTCTATGGGAGTCATTCTCATTCAAACCACCGAAGACTAGAAACCCCAAAACTATGAGTCAAATAAACGAATTATTTTTAGAACTTGATTGTCTCAGGTATGTCCTTATAGTGAGGAAAAGCTGACGAACACAGAAAGCTCTGCTTTTGAAATGACAGAAATGTGGAACAGGAATCCCAAGAAGAAGTTGTGGTGCATTTGGGATATTGGATGGGGGTATCATCACTGCTATCTATGCACTCCTATGAATGAAGAACCTTTCATAAATTCAACATACAGTGACAAACTGCATTCAGCCAAGGAGTGGGTTGAAATCTTGGTATATAGGTAGGATGGAATTGTACCTATGCTTTAAGAAAACCCTATCATTTACAATATTGATGAACCCAAAGGGCACTTTGTTAAGTAAAATAATCCAAATTAAAAACACCTACTGCATGACTCCACTTCTGTGAGGAAGTCAAAAGAGTCAAGCACATAGAAGAAGAGAGCACAGTGGTGATCCCAGGGCCTAGGATGAATGTTGTCTCAGTTATGCAAGAGAAGTTAGAATCTACTGCACACAACAGTGCTGCTATCAGGCCATTTTCTGTAGCTACTAACAACATCACAGGCTTTCTATGGTATAAAATGAAATACTTTAAGTTTTGCTCATGGTTCTGTTAAAAGTTGGGGGCCGTATCTGGTGATAACATTCTTGCAGAGGGTCCAGAGACAGTACAGGGTATCACATGGTATACGTGATGAGTGTCAAGGAGTACATATGTGCCCTGCTCTGGTCTTCTTGTAGAGCCACAAGCATTCATTCACAGATGATCCCACCTTGATATTCTCATCTAGTCCTAATGACATTGCAAAGCCTTCCCCTTTTAAAACTGTAAATGGTTCTATTTTCACCCTCTTAATACCACAAATAAAGATCACATTTCAACAAGAGTCCCAGGGGTGGTAAACTATATGGATGAAACCACAGCAATATCTCTAGTTAATATTATATTTTGCACTTTGTAAGATATTAAGAGGGTAGAACTCATGCTAAGTGCTCTGACTGCAAACATATAAAGTATACAGAACACAGGGGATACTGAGAGGTGATGGACATATTTGGTACCTTGATGATGGTAGTGGACTCACCTGTATGTATGTGCTGATGTCCAAACTCTTCAGCATACATAGATTATATATATTAAATTATCTCTAACAGTGCATTCCAACAAAGCTTTTGGAAAGGACTCAATGGGAAGTAGTGGAAAGAGTAACATGTAGCAGCATGTGAGAGAGAGTGGAATATGACAAGGAGAAAGTTCACCACATTTGATGGGGGCATCTCTATTCCCTACTGGCTTATAGAACTTATGGTAACGAAAGCCTCTACATGATGTTTTTATATACCATGCCAGATTAACACCACAAATATCCTGGTTCCTGATTCCCATCTCCTGTGCTGTATGCCCACCAGGGCCTATCCCCCTCACCAGTGAGGGGCTTATGGGAAAGATGGGATCCAGACATGGCTTAGAGAAAACACAAGTGCTCATATCTCTCAAGTAATGGAGCTTCCCTATTTCACAGAATTAATGTTGACAGAATTCACAAGGTTTAGGAAAAAGCCAGAGTTAGAGTGCACGTGATTTCTTCCAGCCATTTCAAAGCTTGCAATTTCTTTGCCATTGGTATCCTACCATGGAGAATTCATTTCATGCCTGTCTACTCTGGTAAAGCCTTGGAATGAATTGAAATGTTACAAAAAAAAAAAAGGTGAAAATTAAGAATGCCAAGAGTTATTTGAGGCAGCTAATTAAGAGTCACCATCCTCACTGCAGTTTTGCACACATTTCTGACTCTCTTTACCTGTAAACTTAGTTTCTGAAGTTGCATCTGATAAAGGCATTGTGAGAAGCCCTTTTGCCTGTTGCCAAGGAGAAGGTCTCCTCTCTTTACACGGAAGTACTGCAGAAAAATACTCACTTACAAGTGATCTTTTTGATACTGGAATTATTTTGATCACATGGAAAACCTCTGAGCTAAAAGTTTGTGCTGTTAATTATAGTGCTAGATGCAAATAATGAGGAAATGAAAGAAACAGACTGTCGTCGTCCCCCCCCCCCCCCGCGACAGTGATTAGCACTATATGTAGATAAAAATCCAAACTACCTAGCCTTGCTAACAAAGGCTGTGATGGTTAATGCTGACAGTGTCAGAGGATCTAGAATCACTGAAGAAACAACCCTCTTGGTATGACTCTGACAGATTTTCTAGATTAGGTCAACTGAGTAGAGAAAACCTACCCTAAACCTGGGTGGCACCATGTCACATGCTGCAATCCTGAACTGCAGAAATAGAGAAAGCAGCCTGAGCACGTTTGTCTGTTGCTGCTTGCTAGCTGCTGAAGCAATGTGTCCGGCTGCCTCCTCAAGCTCCCGCTGCCATGACTTTCCCACCATGAAGGACTGTGGCCTCAGACTGGGAACCAAAACAAGTTTTTTCTCTCTTGAGTTGCTTTAGACTTGACTTCTGTCACAATGAGATAAATAACTATTCCAATACTCCACCTCTCTGGCCTCTGTTTAGGTTCCCATCACTCTCCCTGGACTCTTTCTCAATTATGTCATGATATTTCCATTCCGGAGTGGCTACAGGTTACAGACCTTCTCCCCTTGGGGTTCTTCACACACCCTGGCTTGTTCATGACATTCTTCTATCAGCTTGAAAGCTACTACCTCAACAAGCCCTTCCTTGACCCAAGTGTATCATCAGTGAAGATACCACAAATAAGAAGAAAACAGGAACAGCTAAAAAAAAAAAAAAAGACTCCGGGAATTAGTGCAGCAAAGTGTGGATGCAGGCTAGTTGTGAATTTGGATAATTCAACTTGATTAGAATTTCATCAAATGTTCAATTATTTCCCATTTGTCTATTCTATTGTCTTTAACAGATCAACAATACGATACCCTTCATGGTTACAGGATGACTACAACTGTTCTAGACTTAACATTAGTACCCCATAGTGGGGACTGAAAATGAGAGGTTTTTTTTATTTCTTTCTACTCAGCTGTGCATTAGCAAGAACATTTACTAGTGGTTCCGCATATAGCCATTCTCTGATTTCACTGGCTGGGATCTGACAGTCCTAAACTAACCACCAGTGATATGGGAGCAATCAATATGATCAATGGAGATGAAATTTGATCGCATAAAAATCCTCTGAGATAAAAATTAATGCGATTAATTATAGTGCTAGATGCAAATAAGGAAGAAATGAAAGAAAAACACCTGGCCCTCCAATGACTTCCTTTATATGTAGGTAAAAATCAAAACTGCCTACCCTTGTTAACCTTAACATGGCCTGAGGATGAGAACCCACCCAAACAAAATCAATGCTCTGACAACCAGTATAAAGAGGGAGACCAGGGTTTGGAAATGGAATGGCTTAAAAGACAATCAGAAACAAATAACCAGAATATTGCAGTCAAGATATAGTCCAACAGAAAACTTAACCTCTACATAAACTCATAATTCTCTTATTAATTTTCTGATGCTACCATGCAAATTTCAGCTCTACCATGGCAGTCACCCTGTATACTGCTTTACCAGGGTATTTCTCAGCCCCAGAATAGTGTTTGGCACACAATAAGCACAAAATGTTTTCTTTGAATGATACCATGCGAGAATGTACCTGCATGTACACTCATTGTTAAGGATACCTTGTGTGGTAGCCACATGTTGAACTTGACAAGCAAGAGAATCCACCAGCTACACTATGACACCAGTGGCTATAATCTTAGAAGATGGACACTGAGTTCATCAATGAAACTCTCATGACTACAACAAACTTTTATAGGGACCTAGAAAGCATGCACTTGTCTTCTCTCCAAACTTCTTCTTTGTTGTTTCTGATTCCATGGCAACATCATGACATGTCCAGTTCTCAAAGGCAAAACCTCAAGTATCTTCACTCCTCCTTAACTCATTTCTACATCCAATAGCCAAGTCCTGAAGACCACAAAACTCCATCCCACCCCTCCATCTTCACAACTGCCAGTTTAACCAGGCTGTGTTAGATAAACTCTAATACCCTTATCAACTGCAATTTTCAATGACATTTTGACTTATTTTCCAGTACTCTGCATTAACACATAGCTATCAGAAAAAGATCAAGTTCATTGTTATTTTATAGTGTCTTCACATAGAGAACATCCCTACTTTCCTTGCACTTTAGTAAGGTTGCATCTGAGATGAAAGGGGGAGAAGAGGCAGCTTAAGCCATTTCTTTAAATGGCCATTGCTTAACAGTGAAAGAAAAGCCAGCACATAACTCAGTGTTTTTAGCTTGATACTCAGCCAGTTGTACAGAGTCCAGCCTTGTAAAAAATCCATCAATATATAAAATAAATGAAACAAACATAGTCCAACATCTTTTATGATTCTGGGATGTTAGCCATGGAGGACTTCTTGCTTTCAAACACTTATCATAATTGCTGAAATGACGTTAAAGAAACTTTATAGACAACATGTGAAACCTGCCTTTGTCCTCCAATCAAATTCTTCCTTTGAATTCCCAAAGCACCTTATACAGTCCTTTATTCTCCTCCTTTCCACGTGTGTTATTTTTGACCTTATTGTAGTTCCCCTACTCACCTATGAGCCCCCTGAAACTCAACCGAGGTGTACTAGAGCCTGAATTTATTGGGGTCATATACACAATGTGTCATCCCTTTCTTTCCAGCTGCTGCTTTCGACCATACTCTGCTGAGTCCCTCTCTTCCAGCTCTTGACGGCACTACAGAATACATAGCTTCATGATTACTTTCAAGTAGTAGAAAGATTCTTGTATTCAGTGCTCCTCTTCTGTCTCTGATATGCATGCCCCCTCTGTTTCATTCACACACACACACACACAGCTGAAGAAGGTGAATGAAGAGCTGATTTTCCAAATGAACACGAAGACTGGGATGCAACTGACAGCAATGTTTCAGGATTTGAGAAAATCTGAGTGGGAAGGCATTTGCCCTAATATTTCACTTCCTTCCTCTCCTCCCTCCATAAAGACTCTTGGCTTCTCTATAGTTGGCAAGAGAAGGGATGAGGAGTGTGGAGTGAGCTGAGATCGTCCCCATCGTATACATGCAGTGGAATTTCCCTAGTGTTGGCTACTTTGGACCACAGATACCCTCCCTTATAAGTGAGTGCCAAAATGTAACTCTCCTGCATAGCTTCCTCCATGCCCCCTGTTCTGGTCCCTTCCATGGAAGAAAGTATTTGCTGAACAAGCCTAAGGGCTGGATTCAGATCCCTAGAACTCACATAAAAGCCAGACACAGTAGCATATAAGCATGTAGTCCCAGGAGATGCGAGAAGGAAACAGCAGAGTGGACATTCCTGCCTGGCGGAAACAGCAGTAAATGACAGATAGAGACTCCATCTCAAAAAGATGGAAGGTAAGGATCAACACAGAGGATTGATCCACATCCTGCCATGACGCACACATGCCCACATCCATATTCATTCATGCACAAACACATATATCACACGCATAGCTGGAAAAGATGAATAAAGAACCAGTTTTCCAAACGAACACAACAAAGACAGGGATGCAACTGACATCACAGTAATGTTTTAAAAGAAAAAAATCCATTTCCTTCCATATCTAAGAAGTAGCTTAGGTGGCTAGGGAAAGTGAGCAGAAGAGTCTGCTCTCAGGGGCAAGAACAGGTTGGCGGAAACAAGAACACAAGGTGAAGAGGTGGAGCACAGAAGCATGCAGACCATCAGGGGGCTGCAATTCACATGGATGGTTCTGGATCGTGAGAAAATAAGAGAAAAATCATGATGAAGGAAACATTGAGAGGGTTTTTATGGAAATTGATTTGGGAGGCCATTGAGGGAACAGAACTCAGGCCTGGGAGAGAGCTCAATCAGTAAAGTGTTTGCCTTCATGTGAGGAACTGAATTTGATCCCCAGAACCAGTATAATAATAATAATAATAATAATAATAATAATAATAATAATAATAATAATAATGTCAGGTGTGGTGATATATTGTCTATCCTAATAAAATTTTGCCTGAGGATTAGATAACAGAACACGCCACTAGATTAAACATAGATGCCAGGCAATGGTGGCACATACCTTTAATCCTAGTAGTCGGGAGGCAGAGATCCATCTGGATCTCTGTGAGTTCAAAGCCACCCTGAACTACATGAGATTAATTCAGTCTAGGAAAGAAAAAGAGCCAGGCAGTGGTAGCATATGCCTTTAATCCCAATACTTGGGAGTCACACACCTTTAATCCCAGCACTTGAGATCTCACACCTTTAATCCCAGTATTTGGGGAGCACACATGCCATTAATCCCAGCACTCGGAAGGAAGTGATGACTGGGCGAAGAAAGGCATGTAAGTCGTGAAGAGACAGGAACTAAAAGCTTTTTTGGCTGGAACTTTTTGGGTGAGGACTCAGAGGATTTCAGTCAGAGGATTCACGGGTTTGGTGAGGTGAGAGATGGCAGTGGCTTGTTCCTTTGTCTCTCTGATCTTCAGGTAAATTTTATTAGGGTGCACAATATATTATCACAGTCAGGTGTAATGGCACATGATTGTACTCCAAGTGCTAGGGAGGCCAAGACAAGTAGGTTCCTGGAGCTTAACTAGCCAACCAGCCTAGCCTACCTGGCAAGCTCCAAGCCAGTGAGACTATCGTCTCAAAAAAAAAAAAAAATCTCCCAGTCATCACTTCCTTCCTCGTGCTGGGATTAATGGCGTGTGTGCTCCCCAAATACTGGGATTAAAGGTGTGAGATCTCAAGTGCTGGGATTAAAGGTGTGTGACTCCCAAGTATTGGGATTAAAGGTGTGTGCTACAACTGCCTGGCTCTTTTTCTTTCCAAGATGGACAGTTCCTGGGAGAATTACAACTGAAGCTACCCTCTAACCTCCAGACATATGTACACATATGTATGTATGTATACCTGTACAGTTACATACAAAGGGACAGGGAGGGAGAGGGAGAGAAAGAATTGTGAAACATTACTTTAACTATATAAAAATGTGTTTCATTTGTTTATGTTGTGGAATGTTACTTTAACTGGGCAAAGATGCGTAACATTTGTTTATGCTACATTTGTTTAATTATGTAAAAATGTGATACATTTGTTTTACCTTGACAGCCTAAGGCCCCGGATTGGTCTAATAAAAAGCTGGACAGACAATAGAGGGATAGGCAGGGTTGGTGGGCAGAGAGGATAAGTAGAGGAGGAATCTAGGCTCAAGGAAGAGAGAACAAGGGAGAAAGGAGGGAGATTCCCCCTGGCCAGCCAGCCAGGCAGCTGCCAGCCAGACACAGAGGAAGCAGGAAAAGTAGGACATGCAGAATGAAAGGTTAAAAAGCCCCAAGGCAAAACACAGATGAAGAGAAACAGGTTAAAAGAAGTTATAAGAGCCAGCAGGATCAGCCTAAACTAAGGTAGAACATTCATAACTAATAATAAGTCTCCATGTCATGATCAGGGGACTGGTGGTCCAGGAAAGCCTACTACAGAGAATTTTTTTAATTAAGCAGAATGTATGCATATCTCAAATTGTTGGCTGGACGTGTGAACATTGCTCTCTTCCCTCATTGCTGCAATCATCCAGAACAACCAGGGTGATCGGACAATTGCATTGTGCCCAGAAACTCAAGACAACTGGGCTCTGTTGATACGCATGTTTACTTGTATATAGCATCTCGTCTTCGTCTTCTATCAGTCACATGGCCTCTGTTCTTTCTCTATGAAAGGATTCTCTAACACTGTATAATAATTCACCACAGGTTGCTCAATAAACCGCCACCTTCCCCACCTTTTTTAGAATACTAACTATCTGTACTTGCATCTCCTGGAACACAATTTCCAAAGCCACTAATAAAGTTGTTTTTCTGAGTTTTACTTAATCTACACCAGTGCAAGGCAGAGGGTCCCCTACTTTAAAGTCTCTACTTTTAGCCAACCTGAATTTTCAAATCACATACTGACACTGTAAACTGCCTTTTATACACCCAAGAAATACTTTCTTGTGTGAGCTGACAGATGAACATTTTGAATTGTTTAATAGTAGTACCCTTCAAGTTCCTTTCAGAAAAATGTCACCATCTTGGGCTGTAAAATAGTATTCAGTGCATGCATATGCATATAACATTACAAAGATCCTTCAACTTCGTTTGGATGGGCACAGCGCTACCTCTGAGACATCGTGGCCATCTTTCCACTTAATCAAGGTTATGTACATTTTGTAAACTGGATCCTGTGTTGATTACATGTGAAGAAATTTATACTGTCTAATTTGCTCTTCAAAAACAAGTTTTGTAACATTTATCCTTTTAAAATAAAAACAAAGAGGAATTAGATCAAATAGAAATCATCAGATAAGTTGTAGGAAGCTAAGTATAAACATTTCAGTCAAAATGAAGATGGGAATCTTTCATCACATCCAAAGCAGAACAATTTCATTTCAATCCATTGTTTAATAAGCTTAGCATGGTTCAATCAGACACATGACTAATTGTGAAGGAAAAGAGCTGTAAGGTAAACATGCACCAACTATTATTAATAATACATGGTCAAAGATTGTGACTGAAAACAGAGATGTAATTATAAGGATCTGGTCGTGTTTTGAGCTCTCTGGAATGTAGCCCTCATCATCCCATGAGTATCTATTATATATTTTACATATTTTAAATTAGCATATGAATGCTTGGGGAAGTATGTACGTACACAAACAGGAAGAAAAATGCCCCCAAACTGAAAGACTTTCCATTTAAAATGGTCAGCCCAGAAAACATACATACAGATGGCATTACATGGACTGAAAAGATTATAATTAGGAATTTATAAGTATATACATAATACATATACAGATATACTACTCCTGCAATAACAATTAATGAAAAAGGGACCATGAATTTGAAGGAGAGAGAAAGGAGGGGCATATGGAAGGCTTTAGAAGTAGGAAAGGGAAGGGAGAAATATTGTGATTAAGTTATTATCTCAAAAATAAAATAAAGAAAAAAACAGTAAATAAAAAGGTAAAATGGGAAAAAATCATGAACTAATGACTGCCTGCAGATGTTGCATCTCAGATATGGTATTCTCAATATCCACAACGTATAATATAGCCTTTATCTTTGGATTCACTGTGCTGCTCTCTGTCTGTCTTATCTAGATCCAGTTTCTTTCTGAACCTGCTTTATTTGTTTCTAAGTCTAGCTTCAGCTTTCTGTAGGGATTCTGATCATTTTGTTCACATTGTAACAAATGAAGAAGCAATCTGTGCATTTGAAATAACACCTGATAATGGCTCTAAAAGGGAAGTTGGCAAGGCTGAGAAGAAAAAGTGCCCAGATGGATCCATCCTTTGGTATGTAGGGAAATAGTTCCAGGACACCCTGCAGACATCACAACTTGGAGATACAAATCCAATATATAGAATGACTGAGTGTTCCTATAGAAATGATGTGCTTTTCAAATACTTTGTTACCTCTACATCATTCTTAAAACCTTTACCATGTAAATGATGCACTAATGGTTGATACAGATACAATAGTTGTTTACAAAGCAATGAGAAGAGAAAAGTCTGTACCTGTTTAGAACAGATGCAACCCTCCATACCCTCCAGCAATATTTTCTATCCCTAGTTGGTCAAACCTGATGGTACAGAACCTAGATAAATGAAAGTATGACCAACAACTAAGGTGTGAGGCCCTAGCTTTGAAGAATTTATATTCCCTTATACTCAAAAGGTCATAGCGGTTGAAATAAATGACTATAAACTGCCCTGTTTGGAGGGCATCATCGGTCTTTTAGTTATTGTGGTATTAGCAGACTTGGAGATTGCAAGAGCGGCAAGCATCTTCAGTGCTCAGGCATCTCTGCAGCCCCAGCCGACATCATCTTCTACGGGAGCCTGAATGGACTACCACGCTGTCAGCTTTGAGTGCTTACATCTCACCAAATCTCACCAAGCCTTCGAAATCTAGTCTAATCTAAATCTCTAAATCTCACACTAACCAAGATGGTAGAGTTTACTACTGACCAGCAATATTTTGTGATTTTTTTTTTTTTTTTTTTTTTTTTGGTTTTTCGAGACAGGGTTTCTCTGTGTAGCTTTGCGCCTTTCCTGGGACTCACTTGGTAGCCCAGGCTGGCCTCGAACTCACAGAGATCTGCCTGGCTCTGCCTCCCGAGTGCTGGGATTAAAGGCGTGCGCCACCACCGCCCGGCGTGATTTTTAATATTTAATGATAACCTTAAGGCTGACTTACTACAAGTTGAGAAGGTAAGAGTATCCAAAGGATTCTCTCTGGCCCAATACCTGCATCAGGTGCCTCATGGTCTTAAAAAAAAAGCATGAACAATATAAGGAAATAACTCCACTTACATATAAAAACTACGGGAAAATACTTTAAAAGGTCATGACAAATATCATAGTCTGACACTGGCCTCCTTCCTGCCTGCTTTATTTCAGGTCATTCAAAGTTTACAGAGTTTCTGAATGTGAAAATTATAACCACCACAACATAAATACAGCAGGAGAAGCAGCATATTCCTGAAGTCCCAGGATTCTGGGAAGTTAAAAAAAAAAAAAAGGCTCTAGAGTTGGAGGTAGTGTGGACTACACAGAAAATTCCAGGCCAGTCTGAGCAAAGACCCTGTGTCAGAAAAAGAAACAGTTATAACAACAAGGCAGGGCTTCGTTATTAGGAAGTAAATACAACAAAGATCCAATTTTCTGTGTCAGTGACAAAATTTCATGAGCATTAAGCAAATAGAATTCCTATGCAGAGGATAGATCTTTTTGAAACATTGCAAGAATGAAAAATTCAAGAAGTCTTAATGGGCAAATATTTTAATAACAAGAGCCTTGAACCTGCTTTCCCAGATTCTCCCTGTCTTGCAAACTACTCTCTTGCCCTGCCTTGATTTCTGAATCCTTTTGACAGCCTTTCTGCATGCATTTATCAACGCAACGAGGAAGCCTAAAGTTCATATTGTGAGCAGGATGCTATCCAAGGAGCTGTAAGGGAGACATCATTAAGATCATCTGTGGATTTTCAACTCGGCGGGGGGCTCACTCACTCGGGTATTTTAGCCAAAACAAATTTTAAAAGAGACGGATTTTGGGAGAAGGTTAGGCTAGGCCAGGATTTGAAGGCTTGGTGAGATGTAAGTAGACAAAGCTCACAGCACTGTAGTCCATTCAGACTTCTGTGAAAGATAAGGGAGGCTGTGGCAGGGTGGGGGTGGGAGGCTTCATAGTGAAGACTGATTGTTCACTGTTCCTGCAGAGGGCTCAAGTTTGGTTCACAGCACCCACGTCAGACAGTTCATAATCACCTGTAATCCAGATTCAGGAGATCCAGTGCCCTATTATGACCTTCTCAAATTCCCACAGAATCACATAAAGAAAAATAAATGAATCTTTTAAAAGATACTGTAGTGGGCTAGAGAGATGGCTTTGTGGTGAAGAATGAGCACTCACTGCTTCTGCAGAGGACCAAGATTTGGTTCCCAGCACTGACATGGTGGCTCACAACCCTCCCATAACTTCAGTTCTAAGGGATCTGATGCCTTCTTCTGACCTTCATGGGCACTAGCATGTGCATGGCACATATACATACTTGCAGGCAAACCACTTGTATATATAAAATAAAATAAACACACTTTTTAAAGGCACTGTGGGTCTCGGCATCTGTTTCCCCCAGTTGCTGGATGAAGCCTCTCTAATGACTATTGGGCTAGGCACCAATCTATAAGTATAGCAGAATATCGTTAGGAATCATTACATTGACTTTTTTTTTTTCTCCAACCATGCTTGTTTTTCTCCCAGGCCTCTGGGTCTTCCAGCCTCCAGGTCCTGGCACTTCAGGCAGTGTCAGAGGTGGGCTCTCTGGTGGCATGGGTCTCAGGCTGAATCAGTCACTGGTTGGCCACTCCCACAGTCTCTGCCACCCTTCCCCCAGCACATTCCACAGGCAGGACAGACTGCAGGTCAAAGGTTTTGTGGCTGGGTTGGTATCCCAATCCCTCCTTTGGTAGTCTTGTCTGACCTCAGGAGGTGGCAAGTTTAGGCTACATATTCCCTTTTGCTAGGAGTCTTAGCTGGGGTCATCTTTGTAGATTACAGGGAGTTTCCCTTGCACAAGGTTTCTACCTGACCCTGAAATGACCCCCTTTCCAGCTCTTTTTCAGTACTCTCCCCCTATCCCACGCCCACCCGATCCCTCATGTTCCAAATCAAACATTAGGCCGAGCTCAGGGAGTCCTGATGAAGAGAGAGAGGAAGGATTATACGAGCCAGAGGGGTCAAAGACACCACAAGAAACCCCACAGAATCAACTAACCTGGGCTCATAGGGGCTCACAGAGACTGAACCCACAACCAGGGAGCCTGCATGGGACTGACCCTAGGCCCTTCACATACATGTGACAGTTGTATAGTTCGGTCTTCTTGTGGGACTCCTAACAGTGGGAGCAGGGGCTGTCTCTGACTCTTTGCTGGCTTTTGGCTTCCTATTCCTCCTACTGGGTTGCCTTGCCCAGCCTTAATACAAGGCAAGGTTCTTAGTCTTACTACAACTTGATATACCATGTTTTGTCGATATGAATGGGAGGCCTGCCCTTTTCTGAATAGAAATGGGGGAGGAGGAAGGGGGAAAACAGAGAAGGGATGGGGGGAGGGACTGGGAGGAGGAAAGGGAGGGGAAACTGTAGTTTGGATGTAAAATAAATAAATAAACCAACAAACAAATAAATAGAAAGACACTGTGGACTGGGGGACTTCAATACCAGAAGTTGTTCCTCACTGTTCTGGAAACTGGGAAATCTAAGATCAGAGCACTGGCAGATTTGGTAGCTTTTGAAGGCCAGCTTCCAGCTTCCTGGAAGAATGGTGGCTGCTTTCTCATCATGGAGGAGGGAACAGGGAATTCTGGGGTGTCATACATGGATGGGGTACTAACCCTACCCATGTGGATGAAGTCTAATCCGTCTCTCAAAGGCCTCACTTCCGTGTTCCACTCAACAGGGATTTGGGCTTCAAGGCAAGAATGTAGAGAAGTGAGGACATGAGCATTTGCTTCATTGAAGCTTCCTAGAAAGGGAACCTGTGATAAACATACCACAATAGCAAAGTACAAAATGGCTCAGAAGTGAAATAAGAACTTGGGCTTTAGCTACCAGCAGGGTTTTAATATAAACTGTCCCCCACCGGCTCCTATGTTCAATGCTTACTCACCAACTGGTAGCACTATTTAAGGGGATTCTGTCAACATTAGGAAGCAGGGCCTACTTTAAAAAGTAGCTTATTGGGAAATATGACTTTGAAGGTTAGATCTGGTCCTCGGTGTCTTCATAACTCTCTTCTTCCTGTCCATCATCAGAAAAAATAGCCTTGTCCTCCATATATTATGCCACCAAGATGTGCTGCCAAGGACCATGGACAGATATCTCTGAAAGCATGAATTGAAAACTCAGTGATCTGAACAGCAACTACATAGATCCTGTAAAACTCAAGATTCAAATTCCAGATGGTCAAGCCAGTTCAAACATCTTGGGAGTAGTCATGAGGTAGTTATCATCTTCTTTGGTATGCAGAACTATGATGTTGAGATGGAGGCATTGGTGCATTGTGTTAGCACATTTACCCACAACACCTCCTTCCTCTTCCCATCCTCACTTCTGTCATATTGTCCTCATGCTCAAGTACCTAGATATGTTAAGGGAACACACTCTTTGGATTCTAGATTTAAACGGCAATCTCTCACTTCGATGTCCTCAGTCAGCCAAGATCAGCTGCCTACATCCCTCACCCGCCCCCTACGAGAATCTGTCACCTCTAGTTTTAACCACCCTAGAAACCTAGCATATATACATCTACCCCCAAGTTGTTAAGAAGCCAGTAATGGGAGGTGGGGAGGAGAAAGCTCAGACTTAATTCCACCAAATTGACCTTTGCTTTTGTTACTTCTCAGCATCAGTTAAAACAATAAACAAGGGTCATTGAGATAACTCAGCAGGAAAAGGCACTTGCCATGAAGCCAGGACCCATATGGTTGAAAGAGAGAATAGATTCCCACAAGTTGTACTGTAACCTCCATATGCTCACATGTATACCAGATAGATAGATAGATAGATAGATAGATAGATAGATAGATAGATAAATGAATGGATAAATAAAAAATCCTAAAATAATTAGATGGTAGCCACCATGTATTGCCTGGGTCTATGCTGGTCACCTATGTTGATTTGTAATAACACATAAAAAAACTAAAACTATACACACCTCATATGTTGAGCACAGCAAACTAAAGGAAGAAAGTTAATTTAATATCACAATAATCTAGCTAATGAGGACAGATCAAAAGTATTTTCTAGGCTTCACCCATAAAATAACATCCCTGCCATGATGGGAGGAAAAAACAAACATCCCAATCAAATCAGATCCCTTGGGGCTGGAGGAAAGTCTCAATGGTTCCATGCTCAAGAGCAGTGGCTGTTCTTACAGAAGAACTGGGCTCAGGTCACAGTACCCACATTTTGACTTACAACTACCTTTAACTCCACTTATACATATGTGCAGACAAAATATTATATATATCTTATACATATGTGCAGACAAAATATTAATACACATAAAATCTAAAAAGAATTCAGATCCCTTTGCAAATGGGTAAGTCTCCATCCTCCAATGTATGAGAACCATAAAGACTAGTCTCTTTTGGTACGGTGGCATGTGCCTCATGATTGCTCTATAAGAATAGCCATCGTTTTGTTTACACATGAAGATGCAGCAATAACAGGCTGAGTAATATGCTTATGGCTATATCTTAGATTAGTCAAACAGGAAGCAGATATTTCAACCTGGACCTCTTGGACTCTGAATTCTAACATCCTTCTCCAAGGAATAACATCCCAAGTATCAGTCCCTTTAGAATCTCTCATTGTCCCTCCCTTCTGATCCCAAATTTCTAAATGTCACCCATGTTCTATCTTAAATTCTCCAATATCTCTCATATTGTGAGCATTTACAAAGTGCTACCCACTGTTTTCAGTGATGTACAAGCACAGTTTCACTAACTTTTCAGGACAGCCTAAAGTGAGCAGGGCTGGTATTCAGCATGGCCACCCTGGCTGCTTATAGATTACTTCCATCCTGACTGATCAAGGTCATGCTAGCCTGAAGCTAAACACTTGATATCGTGCATGGGATAGGACTATGATCACAACTGAGAGACTAATAAATGAGCTAAGAGAAGTGAAAAGACACATTGGAGTTCACATTGTTGGGAAGTAGCATCAAAAAGATCCAAACTCAGGTCATTTCAGTGATAAAGTCATACCCTGCTCCTTATCTCACACTTTCTGAGGACTCTGTCTACTGTGAAGGGATCTGGACTCAAGTAGACATAAAACCAAATATAAGTACTTAGATGAATACCTAGCCTATGCAAGCCTAGTTTTCCTCCCTGTAAAAGGGAATTACAATATCTAACTGAAATATTAGTCATGGGGTTCTAAATCTAAAAAACTATGGTTATGGGAACAGCCAGTTGTAGCAGGCACTAAATTATTAAATTGAATTATTAATAGTACTTTGTTATTGGCATTGAAGAAAAGCCCTGTCCAAAAGACTTATGAGACTCTACTAGGTACACAGCTTACAGTTCCTTAACTCTGCTTACATGCCATTGGTCCCAATACTCACATAATTACAAACATGTTCTCATTCTTTGTGCTGGTGTCCATGCTGGGCTGCACCTATAGAAAACTTTCTAGGAAGTGTCAAGACTGAGCTTCAGTGCTAGCTTCCAAATGAAGTCTTTTACAGACCCTGTACCAGAATCCATCACCTCAGAGAACCAGCGTGTGCTACCTGTGAGTCTAACGTGCAGGGTCTTCACTTCTTATTCGTTATTAATTTAATTTGTTACTTGTTCCTCCATTTCCCGCAAGGTCTAGGATCCCTTTGGCTCCTCTGTCCCCATGGTATCCAGTCAAACGCACAGAAGAAAGGAAAGGGAAAAGATGTGGTGAGGGGAGAAGAGAGGGAAGTCAGACAGAAGTGGAGCTGAGCTCAGTGGAAAACACAAAGGGGGAGTATCTGGCCAGAAGCCAAGCTGGGGCTCTGGATGGCCAGCGAAGCACAATGTCAATACCGGACAGCACAAAACAAGATGGAGCTTTCAGGTCCTAGATTCCAGTGTGGATTCTAATGAATGGGGTGACACTAATAAAACTGATGGATGTCCCTGGATAGAAGTAGACTCCATCTAAAAAGGTTCTTCCAACCCTGCAGTCCATACATCTGTAGCCTGCCTTCAGGCATCTTGCTGCCCACTGAGAACACAATGCCACTCTGCTGTCACCACTTGCCTCCTTCACCAAAGACAGGACTGTTCCAGGGCCTGCACAGTGCAGAGGTTCGAGCAGCTGCTTTCCTGCGCTTAGCACTGGATTTGGCACTCTTTGCCGAGTGAATGCAGAACAAATGAGTGAGCGAGTTGTCTGAAAAGTGGAGCAATCTGAGCAAACGTCTAAGCTCAGGCCAAAAGGGTGTAACTGTGATTTTAGTGGCTTCTGGCAACAGTGAAGTGCGAGCAGGTTGCTGTATGTCCTAACTTGTCTGGGAGGGTTCCAGTCTCCAATGGTTGTCCCAGTGCAGTGACTGCAGCATCCCCTCTTATTCTCACAGGAGCTCCTTCAGATGATCAGCTGAATAGTCACTTTGGGAAAGGGGGACCCTGTGCTTTGCACACTCACTGTGTCCCAGTGCACTCTTTTCATATGTGATCATCACTAAGCCATTCCACGAGGCTTGATTAGAAGATTAGCATCTCCATGTTATAGATAAAGGAAACCAAGACTTACTTGCAAGGTTTATCTAGATGGCTAACATTCTCAGAGCCATTCTCCAAAAGAGGCTAGATTTATACCCAAGGCTGTGGGTGATATATTGTATACCCCAATAAAAGCTTACCTGGGGATCAGAGGACAGAGCCGGTCACTAAATTAGACATAGAGGTCAGGCAGTGGTAGTACACACCTTTAATCCCAGCACTTGAGATCTCATGCCTTTGCTTGGCAAGCACACATGCCTTTAATCCCAGGAATAATATGGCAGGGCAGAGAAAGGTATATATAAGGCATGAGGAAACAGGAACTCACTCTCTTTAGACTGAGGATTTCATAGAGGTAAGAAATGTGGATGGCTTGCTCTGCTTCTCTGATCTTTCAGCTTTCACCCCAATATCTGGCTCTGGGTTTTCTATTAATAAGACCTTTTAAGATGCATGTTACACAATACTTGCTTTTTCTATTCTGTTGCATGATTGGATGGTGAAAGCATTGGAGATGGGACAGGTCCTACTTCTCACTCATCTCTCTTCTTATAACCCTACTCTTCATTTTCTTCATGGGTCCTGTTCCCTCTCCAGACCCCAGAACTATCACAGTTCCCTTTTGATTGTGGTAGAATGAACATGTCTCTCTTCTTCCCATCATGAGTTTCCTCTGCTACTTTCATCGTCTAAGCCTATAAGAGGAGACTGCGCTTGGTAACTCAGAAAGAAATCTCAAACTCCCTGAGGTTCATACAGAGCAGGAGTCAGCCTTTGTTTTTCTTGACTAATGTGAACTCGTGCATGGCTTCAGAGATTGACCTAAGTGGGGTGAAGGGAATACAGAAATGATAGGCACTAAAGAAACAACAGATACATGAACACATATACAAAAAAAAACCTGGGATCAAGACCAGGCTCTCTGATAGAGTAGCCTCAGCACCCTAGAAGCCCAGCGTCTTCATTATATACAGTTGAACAGGGAGTTGGGTTAGTACATACAGCTGAACAAGGAGCAGAGTTAGCTTGCCTAGGTAGGAGCAGTCTCTGTAGTGGGAGTGGTTTTCAGGCTGTAAACATCTAGGAAAGAGGGAAGCTCCAGAATCTATTTTCTTCATACACTGTCCAAATTCACACTCCAGACCTGAGGAAGGCCTTGCCATCCCTCTGAGCCCCACCCCGAGAAGGCTTTGCCATTCCCTTGGGGCTGCATGACCCTGCCTCTATCAAACAATACACATCCACTCAGGCCGTCATTGGTTCCCTATGCACAGCAACCTCAGAGGCAGCACCCACACTGCCGTTTCTCCTAGACACTGCTACAACAAAGGACAGCACAGGCATATTGAGTCAAGGTCAGCCACCTCCAACTGTGTGATGCCAAGCTAATTATTTAACCCTCACTGCCTCAGTTTCTTCATCTGTAGCAGTACATAGCACTGGTTATTACAAGAAGACCTGTTCTCACTGGTTGCTTATTGAGAGGGACAATGAACAGTAGGGCTTGGGGTCCTAACATGTCTAAATGCAGATCCATCCCTCCATATACTAGATTCTTTGAGCAAACCCCCCCATTAACCTTCTAAGCCTCTTGTGCATTCTCTTGACAGTCCTAAGCACCCACACGTCCCCTTTCTCTACCCATCACCCACTGCTATGCTGCACCCCTTCCCTTCCCTCTACCAATATCCTCCACTAGGACTCCAGATGGATTTCTTTTAAAGTGCAAATCTATTCATATCACTTGTCTACTTAAAATTCTCCAATCATTTCCTCTTGCCCCCAGAATCAGGTTGGAGCTCCTTGGAGAGAATTATACATTCCAGACCCCATCTTAGCCTCACCCCACCCTTCCCTACTCTCTAGCCACAAAGAACTTCCCTTGGTTCCATCATGAGGGCACACTCCTCCTCTGCTCAGCACTCTCGCAATGCTTTACACTCTGCCTGTTCCCCTCCCTCCACACTCACCCACTCTTCATCTGGTTCACTCTTTTGGGGTGGGGTGTGTGAAGGGGTGTGTGTGTGTGTGTGTGTGTGTGTGTGTGTGTGTGTGTGTGTGTACTTGCCCATGTGCAGAGGCCAGAGAAGGACATGAATTACATGAAATATCCTGCTCTATCTATCACTCTCTGCATTGTCCCCTTTAGACAGGGTCTCTCACTGAACCTAAGGCTCACTGTTGGCCAGCACACCCCAGCAGGGCTCTGCGTGTTGTCTCCTATACCCCCAGCACTGCAGTCATAGGCTTGTGTGCCTATGACCAGCTGTTTTACATAGGTGCTGGGGTCTAACCCCCCCCACCCCCACCCACCCCATCCCCCACCCCGCTTGTGCAACAAGCACTCCTGCCCACTTAGCCATCTCCCAAGCCCCTGGTTAATTTTTTCTCATTCTCTTATTTTGTTTTTTGTTGTTTGGTTTTTTTTTTTTTTTTTTGCTTGCTTGCTTTTGTTGTTCTTTAAGACAGGGTCTCTCCATATAGCCTTGGCTGTCCTGGAACTCACTATATAGAGCAGGCTGGCCATGAACTCACAGAGATCCACCTGCCTCTGCCTCCTGAGTGCTAGGATTAAAGACCTAGGCCACCACTTACTTCTCATTCTTCAATTTTTGTTTGAACCTGTCCTTGTAAGTTAAGCTGTTACTTGTTCTTCATGCCAACCAGGTTCACTCAATTACTGGTGTCTGAGTACCTAATGCTTTCCCTTCTGGTTGTCAGTCTACTCATAATGTCCGGCCGGGGCTCTTTTCACTACCACAGAAGAGTAGGAACCACATGTGGCCTGCATTCTGCCATAACCCCACACATTATTTCATTCATTTATCCAATTCATTCATCCATTCCTTAATTCAGTTCATTTGTTCATTCATTCCTTTTCTCATTTGGTTATACACCAATTCTTTTCATCACTCAAGGCAGACACTTTCGTTCTGTGATTTTTCTCTCTGCTACCTCTGCTTACGTCTGTGAACAGGAACTTTGTACTTTGTAGCTCATAAGAGAAAGTCTCATGCTTTCTGTGTGTATGATCCCCACCAGGGGGTGATCTTTGAAATGTTAGGGGTCTCTTAGGTCCTCTTCTCTGAAATCTTGGCAAGAGCCTTTCCCCTTTCTTTTTCTCTAATCTAGAGATATTAAGCTCCTTACTTTCTCTTACACTCTTGACCATCTGTTGGACAAGAGAGAGTAAAAACAACTGACAACATAGATTTAAGTTAAAACACTGGGAGTAGGCAAAGATTTCTAACAAGCTTATTATGTTATTTACTAGGGGGAGGTGTATTGCCACGTCACATGTGTGACCAGAGAATCATGGGTGATAGACTTCTTTCTTCTTCCACCGTGTGGACCTCAGGGATCAAACTCAGGTTGTCAGACTTGGCAGCGGGCGCCTTTACCTGCTGAGCCATCTCCTCATCCCAAGGCAGAAGTTTGTTGAGCTAAACAATAGGATGAACAATAACAAATAGGTTTGGGGGAGAAGGCACAAAAGAAGAGATGATAGTATGGGTGGATCATGAGAAACCAAGGCTACACTTTCCCATCTAATATTGTACTAAATAAGCCATTTGAATTTCTGCCATTCTGTGGATTCTGGATAATCTGATTGAATGTTTTCTAGAAGTCCCTGGGCATGCTCCCAATAGCTGACAGTTTCATGTACAGTTGTCTCCTCTGCAGACAACTGTAATTACCAGCCAGAATCCATTTCTTCCTTTGTCTTTCAGAATAGAACTGAAGCTTGGGTAAACCCAGGCTGTGATCAGTCTTCCCAGGCTCCCTTCTGCAGGCTAAATAAGTACACAAATTAATTTTAGACCAAAAAGATGGGACTAGCAAGAACATGTGAGATGTCTGCTTCATTTCCAAGCCACTAGCCCTGGAGACCCTGTAGTCCAAGTTGGCTTCCCACAGAGGGACCACAGAGATGGGGACAAACCCTCAAGGATGACAAAGGATGGAAGAAATCGCCCAGGACATCAGCATTGACAGCCTGCCTCACCAATAGTACAAAAGGCTACAACGAACTCTCAAATTATCCTTTATAAAGTTATCTTTGTTATAACAGATTAACCTCTACCCAAATTAGCAGAGAGACTCGTATTTTCCATGTCAGAATGCACAGAACTGAGTTTTCTGTGATACAACAAAGAACTTTTCAAATGAATGTTGTCTCTTACTTAGCAACATAGAGCAATTCTAACAGTGTTCCCTTGGGACTTATTAGCCAGGCAAAGCAATACACATTAAATATCGTGCATATTGAATTTAGATGAGTTTTGAAGTGTCTTTGAAAATACAGTCAACTCCCCGTAGGGTTTTCCTTTCCACATAGTCAGTCACCTGTAGTCAACTACAATCTGACAATATTAAATAGCAAGCTCTAAGAGAAAACGATTCTTAAGCTTTAACTAGTGCCACCTTCTTGGTTGTATGATCAACTATTGTACCAACCCATTCTGTCCTAACCAGGTCATGAGTCATTCTTTCGTCCAGAGTATCCACATTGTATTTGCTACCTGCCTGTTAGCCACAGAAGTCATCTTGGTTATCAGATCAGCTGAGGAAGTTTCACTAGCTTTGTATTCAAATAGCCCTTATTTTACTTAATAATGGCCACAAAGCACAAGAGTCGTGACATGGGCAACTCAGTTATGTGGAAGACAAGTTGTAACGTGACTCCTTTAAATACAAAGGTGTAGCGTGATTCTTAAAATGTCTTTTTAATAAAAATAAACCTGGAACCAGGTATTGGGATAAAGGCTGAAAGATCAGAGAAACAGAACAAGCCACATCCAACCTCACCTCACCAATTCCTCAGCTGATCTTGTTTCCTCGGACTGAAAGCCTCTGTGTCCTCATCTGAATGGATCTCAGCTGAACTGCTGCTAAAAGCTAAAAGCTTAAAGGGACTCTAGTTCCTGGTTCTCATGCCTTATATACCTTTCTCCTTCCTGCCATCACTTCCTGGGATTAAAGGTGTGTGTCACCATGCCTGGCAGTTTCCAGTGTGGCTTTGAACTCACAGAGATCTGGATGTCTCTCTGCCTCCCAAGTGATAGGACTAAAGGTGTGTGTGCCACCATTTTCTGGCCTCTATGTCTGTCTAGTGGTTGTTCTGTTCTCTGACCCCAGGTAAGTTTATTAGGGTGAACAATATATTGGGGGACACAATATCACCACACAAAGGTGAAAATACAACTAAAATATGTAAGAAAAATGGGCCATAGTCATATAACTTTTAGGTGAGTACATTGTTATAATTGCCCAGTTTTATTGCTACTCATCATTATTCATCTTTCACTATATTTAATTTAGAGACTACATCTTATACTGGTGTACATGTACAAGGAAATGTAAAATAAATAGGGTCCATTCCTATCTGTGGTTTCAAGTACCCACTAGGAATCATGGGAACACCCTTTGCTGACTTGTGGAGAGTTCACTGCACATGCAGGCCTTTCCATTTATTTCCCTCTGTAGATTGAGGAACTAGCAAATGGCTTGAACTTTCGTCTCAAATTCTGCCTCCCCAAGAGATACTCCCTGACTCTTCCTTGGCTCTGATCACCTTTCTTAAGCATCCCATGTCACTATAATGCCTCCTCCTCCTCCTCCTGCCCAAAATAGTACATGACCCACTTCTTTCTTCAGCCACCTTATAAGATACACCATTGCTATGTATCACTGTCACTCATTGAGTGCACACTCTGTCAAGTACTGAGCTGGGAGATCCGAGTAGAGAGCTGAGTGAGATAGAATGCTAGGCTTGAGTCTACCAGAGAGAGAGAGGCACAGCAGTCCAAAATGACAATATCAGTGTACACTGTCACATGTTGTGTGGCAAATGATTGACAAGGACATGTGGCTCCAGAGTCTGTTTTAGGGTTGTGGCTATTGTTTTGTTTGTTTGGGTTTTGGTTGGTTGGTTGGTTTTATAGCTCTGGCTGCTGTAGACCAGGCTGGACTCCTCTTTCTCTATTAGTTAAAAGCCCCAAGAAATCAAATCAGACCTACAAATTCAATTAAACTATAATTGAAAAGGCAAGTGGTTATGGAAAGTCATATGGCCAAGGGAGCCTCGTTATCTATTTAACTGCTTTTTTATTTACTTATTTACATGAGCATTTTAGTGAATAGAAGTTGGGAGTTTAAAGTACAACATGGGCAGAGAAAAACAACCAATAGGAGCTTCAACAAATACTTGGGAATCCACACTGACTCTCCAAAAAGTGCACTCCTCTCCCTGCCTGTGAGTTGTAGTTGAGACACAGCCTTAGCCTGAGGCTACAGAGAGAGTGAAGTTAATTATAAACAGCCAAAATTCACATAATGACAAGATTTGGGATTTTAGGGGTAAGTAAAGAAAGTTCATGTCCTCTAAAGTTCCTATTCCATGGAAAAAGGAGCAGGAGCCTAGGCAGGGGTGGGGGTGGGGAGGTGGCATTACCCCAAACACTGTGCTATGGCTAGCATAGAGCTGGGGGACAGAAGAGTTTCATCCAATGGTGAGAACAGTCATGTTTTAGGGAGAACTTTATTTCTAATCCAAAGAATGCCAAGAAGAGAAGATGCCAAGGCAGTTTCTGAATGAAATAAGCCATGCTTCCTGTCCCAGCTCTACATTCTCACTTTCCACTGGTTTGGCAGGAAAAAAAAAACACAAAAGACACCTACAATAATTACTTGGGTAATTAGCAGAGTTTCCCACTGGAAGAGTCTGAGATGGGAGCTTCAGAGAAGCCCATCCTACCCAGCTAAGATTCCTCACTGGATCGATACTCTCATTAGCAGGAGCTCCCTGAAGGAAGGCACCCAGTACAGAACTGACATTTAATCTGCCTCCGGTGGCCCATGTGTAAACATGTAAAGAAGCAAGGTCCAAGGGCTGGAGGATCTGAGAAAAAGTAGGGAACCAGCCCAGCCCAGGCAAATGGGACTGTGACAATGAAAAGCAACCATCAAATTGCATATGAGAGTTAACAACTTGCAGCCAGGCCAAGGGGTACTTGAAGAGCTCGGAGCCTATCTCCAAAGAAGGAGAGTTGGTGCCTCTGTGGACATCAGCTCCAACCTTGCAATAACAATATCAACCAGCTGGGTAGTGATGGTGCACGCCTTTAATCCCAGGGGGAGGCAGAGGCAGGTGGATCTCTGTGAGTTTGAGGCCAGCCTGGTCTACAAAGAAAGTTCCAGGACAGCCAGAACTAGTACAGAAGGAAACCCTGTCTCGAAAAACAAAACAAGCCAACAAGACAAAACAATATTGACCATATGTCATGTCCCCATCGCTGTAGGTAAGATGAAAACCAGTATAGTCTTGGAGTATGGGTATGCAGCTAAGGGAAGCCCAGTCACAGCATGTAGCCTGCAAGACAGGACGGTAAGCAGTTTCTGTGTTTTACTTTCATCAGAGGAATCAAGAATCCTAGCCAGGATTAAGGGCTGAGAGTTCCATAGTTGCAGGCAATTCCTTGCAGGCCATATAGAGGACAGGTAAGCACAATGGCTCTCCAAACACAGTCAGTCCCTTAGTGAGGCCATCAGAGGGTTTGTTATACAAGAGGACTCCTTAGAATTACACATTCTCAGATTCCACCCTAGACCTAAGGCCAAACCTAGATGAAAGATCCGATCTTTGTGTAGGTGGGGTTTTTGTTTGTTTGTTTGTGTTTTGTTTTTCTCTTTGACAGAAGTTCTCATGTACCCCAGGCTGGCTTCAAAGTTTGAAGGATGGCCTTGAACTTTTGATCTTCTGTTGCCACCTCAGAATGCTAGGATTAGCAGTGTGTTACAGGTATGTTTCCATGCCCAGTTTACCAGTGCTAGGGATGGAACCCAGGGCTTTGCACTTACTAGGCAAGCACTCTACCAACTGAACTGCATCCTCGGCCCAACATCTTTACTAAAAACCTTGAGAAGCACCATTTAGACATCAGTGTAACTGACCAATAGAGCAGTTACCAATGGCCTGGCAGTTCATTTGGATGTTCTCTTGCTGGGTCTAAAAAGAACAAACCAAAATGTATTCACTTGTGCTAAAGCTTGACATCACCATCCTGAAATTAGGCTGTTTATCTGACCTTCCAAGAAATCTGGAGAGAGGGTTGCCATAGCAGCCAAATCCAACAAATAGACCAGTTTTAGTCAGCACGACAGGACAGGGCCTTCTGCTTTAACTCTTACAGGGAAAGTAGCTTTGGAACAACAAGTCTGCCCTCTGTCCCCTGTTTCTGCTGTCTCCAGCCTTTGGCTGTCTATAAATACTGCCCATGCTACAGAGCAGAGTTCTCTGAACTGATTTGTATTCTGAGAGTTGCCTGCTTCATGAATCATCCTCTGCTCTGTGAAACCCTGACAAATCTGTTTTGTGTGGCTTTATCCCTGGTCTTATGGTTTCTAGCCTATGCACTAGTTGAGGGGACCTTGAAAAACTGGCCCAGCCTTTGTTTCGTCTGTAAAATGGAGGCATTAGGTAAAACCAGACAGAGTTAGGGGATTGTCATGAATATAAAACCGGTTAGTACATGTAAAACCCTTGGAATAGTTCCTGCAATACTGTTAGTATCAATCATTAGCCATTATTATCAGTGTTACTGCTATTTTTATAATGTATGAAAGCAGAGGAATTTGAGGACCACTAAGTGCCACGAAGTGGGAGGATTAAAAGGATCTCTCATTGGATTCTTATTTGAATAGAGTTCATCCCAGTCCTTCTGTCCACCCACCTCTACCCGTCTTGAACTGCTGGTGTCACAAAGGATCTCAGGACATCTCCAGAAAGCAGCTGGACTTTGAGAACAAATAAATCTTCACAAGGGTAGGAGTATCTCTCCTTCGTATATCTGTTGTATCTCTGCTGGGCCCTCAGGCCTGGGAGACAAGGTCCCAGCTTCCAAGCACACTAGAGATGGAGGATTGAAACACAGACATGTGACAGTCCAGTTCAGTACCCAGTGAGAACTAAGAAGGGGACACAGAGAGCAATGGGGAAAGCAAGTGCCTCTCGCTGGAATATCTCACTGACATAATTTGTGTTGTTGCTCTGGAATTCTCAAAACCTAAGAAAAGTTCTATCAGAACAAGAAATGCTAAGAAAGCATAAAAACATTTTTATAATTATTTTTATAAATGTCCCTTCTTCTCTAGGCTGAATTTCAGAAGCTGGGTCGTCTGGCAAGAGGAGAGAAAGTGTCATCAAGCTCTGAGCAGGCAGTTCTCCCAGAGCATGATGGGATATAGCAATATCAGCCCCAAACCAGAAAGACATGGAGAGAAGCAAACCAATGCCCTGAGCAGGTAGTTCTTTTACACTGGGGCTAATTTAGAAATCTCCTGGTTTCCACTGTGGTCACTTAGAGAGATGGATGGACTGAAATAGAATCTCAGTATGAGTTTTGAGAACTAAACAGAAAGAGAAAGGCCTGGAGTCAAGCACAGAAATCCTCAGAGATGCAAAGGTTGTGGAGAGAGAAAGTGAAATGTTGAGAAGAGAGGAACAGGAGGGAAAAGACCCAAAATGAGAAAGCACCAAAGGAGGAAGGAGCTTGGAGCGGACTGAATGATGGAGAGGCCTCATAACTTCTGTTTGAGCTAGTCCAAGGGAGTAGAGAAATTTGATTGTGACAACTGCGGCAAGAAGCTAGCAGGGTTGAAGAAGATAGTAGATCTAATGACCCAGCCTTAGGCTTGTAACTTTGTGATGCCTCTCCAAAGATAGCACAGAGGTGAAGACCCGCTGACTGGGGAAAAGTGTGTTCTGTAAGCCCTCAGGGCACATAGCTCTTTCGCTGTTGTTCCAAACTCCATGAAAGGCTCTCCTACTCACTCGCCATGGCTTTTATCCTCTGGAGTCTCAATCACTCACAGAAAGGTGGTAACACATGCCAGCAAGGCAACCTTCAACAGGATCTCATAAAGCACAGGCTCTTTATGTGGGAGAAATAATGAAACACCTTATTGGGGAGGCAAATTTCAAAGTGGAGAAGCACTGCTCAGGCAGAGAACAAGGGAAATTACTTCCTTTTGCAGCCAACCCATGAACACAGGTCTATTCTGAGGTGGGCTTTATGGAGAATGGGGAGAGGGGGGTGGTTGTCTTTTTTGTTCTTGTTCAGAGTTTAACAATGATATAAGGCGGCTGTTAATTCCAACAGAAACATGTGTTCATATTAATATAGGGGTGTGTGATAGAGTCAATTGTCAACTTGACAGAACCTAGAATCCCCTGGGAGATGGGTCTTTGAGCACACCTATAGGGGATTAGCTTGATAGTCCAAATTGACATGAAAAGATGCATCCTGACTGTGGGTGGGACTGTTCTCTCTTAGGCAATCCTGGACTATGTAAAACAGAGAACTCAAGCTGAGCACCAGCAAGCATTCATTGCTGTTTCTTGAAGGGAGATGCAATGTGGCCACCTACTTCACATCCCTGCTGCCTTGACTTCCCACCGCGGTGGATTTTATCTCAAACTGTGAGCCAGAATAAACCCTTTCTTCCTTAAGTTGCTGTTGTCAGGGGACTTTATCACAAAGGGGGGGGGGGACAGAGTTGGTGACTGTCTTTTCAGACCACCGCAAAGACTGTCCTTTACATCACTCATCTTGAAAGATACGTTATCTTACATCACAGAGTAATAGATGCGCAAAGTCATCAAAAAAGAATGAAGAAAAGAGGAACCAATCTCTCTATAAATCATCTTTGTATCTTATTTATAATTAATCCCAGTCTCTTTGTCCCTATAGACACATTCCTCCCTTATCACATTTCCTTCCTGAAAATCAATAATCATAAGTAAAACTTCTTGGAATGTTTCTAAAAGTGGCAGAAAGCATGCACAGTCATACCTGAGTCTTGGCTGGCCAACATTTATTTTACTTTCCTTTGCTCACTGTGACTATACCTGATAGGAATGTATGGGGACATCTTATGTTCCCCTAATCATGGGGGTGGGCATCGGACTCAAGTTAAAATCAGATGTTCTCTGGCTGGAATTTAAACCTTGAAAATTGAGGGGGTTGGGGGAAAAGGAGGATGAAGAAAAAGAAGGATGAAGAAAAAGAAGGGCAGGAAGAGGATATGAGGAAGAGGAGGAGGAGGAGGAGGAGGAGGAGGAGGAGGAGGAGGAGGAAAGAAAAAAGTGAGTCAGGCCGGGAAAGTGGCACAGAACTATATTCCCAGCTACTCAAGAGCTTGAAGGAGAATGGCCAGTTCAAGGCCAGACTGGAAAACAGCATAAGACCCAGCATGAGAGTATAAACTAAATAGAAATGTTTAAAGGCTTAGGATGTACTCACTGGAGAACGGCCACTTAGCATGTGCAAGACCCTGAGTTCAGTCCTCGGCATGCACGCACTCACTGAAAGTGAGAAATGGTCTATCCTGCTGTGATGGAGATGCGAAACCTGAAGCATTTTCACCGTCTCTGTACTACGCATCCCTCTACAAACGCGTCAGGTCCCTGATCTTGCTCTTTTAAATTTGTGGTCAATCCTAGGAACTCTCTGTAAATTTCTTTTTTGTTTAAGTCAAGAAGAGTCCATTTCTGTTGCTTGGAAACAAGCAATCCTGGATAAAAACATGGCTGAAGGAGGATAGGACAGTAACAGGAATTACAGTAATTGAATAAAAAATAAAGGACTACATCTGAGAAATGCAGTCTAATTGCCTGTGGATGAGATATGATCCATGAAGGCGCTTGCAGAGATGCTATTAAATAGGATAGTCCTGACAAATGCCACAGGTAGATCTGCCTGTGAAAGGCATGAGCTAAATCCTTACTTTGCCTGTGTGAGCTGCAATTTCAAACTACTTAGCCTCTTTACACCACTGTTGCCCATCTGTATGAAGGTGAAAATAATAATCCTACATTTTAAGAATAAATTACCAGATGTATACAGGCATAAAACAGAAATAACTAAGTACAGCAGCAATCATTGATAGTAGGCTATTCTCCAATGATTCGCTTTTCCAAATCACAGTCTTTCAGGGACATTCTGTTCCTTTCCCTGATTTTGACAATCTTTGCCTTTTAATGAAAATGGTGGGTTTCAGTACTAAAACTGGGTCAATTTTACTACCTTGTTATTTGCTTTATTTGGGGGGGAAGTGATGTCTTCTCTTTCTAGATTGATTATTTCCTTTGATTAAATCAATTGATAGAAATGACAGGTGATAGATAGTAAGATACATAGTGCATAAATGGATAGTAGACAGATAGGTGGGTAAATTAGTAGGTAAGTAAGTAGATGGATGGATGGATGGATGGATGGATGGATGGACAGATAGGAGATAGATGATAGATCTGCACACAGACATAGATGATAGATACATACATAGATGACAGATAGACAAGATATAGATGATAGATAGATAGATAGATAGATAGATAGATAGATAGATAGATAGACAGATAGATACCCACCCTCATTTTTTTTCAGTGGTCCATGTAAAGACTAAAATATACATCTTTAACTTGAAGATTCTTAAAGTTCTGATGTGAATTAAGATTTTACTGATGTCATGTGAAGAATTTGAAATCTTCTGAATTTTGACTCCTCTTTTCTCCTTCCTTACATGCAATTTTTAGGGTATACTGAGTTTCCCTTAATGGTCTCCAGCCTCAAGGGGGACTTCTTTTTGCTTCTGTGGTGCAGTAAGGGAGAGAGCGGTTTATTTCTAATCCTTATTTACTCCCAGTAACAGTTTCTAGGAAAGCTACACCACCTCAGCAGTGCAGACATTTTGGACCAGCAGCATTGTAGGGAAGCCATTGTGTATTATTATAGGGCATTTAGCAACATCCTTAGCTCCTACTCACTGGATGCCCATTCCTCCATTCACTGGCGCAACAAGGATTTCTAAATACTACCAATTGTCCCTTGAAGGAGTAAAGGGGTCCCACTGAGAACTGTTGTCTTAGGCATTCCTATAGGATTTCAACTAAAAGCTCCTGAGACTGGTCTGTCTTAGTTTTTATTCCTGTTGTTGGGACAAAAGCAACTTAAGGGAAAAAGTGTTTATTTTAGCTGACAGTTCAAGGTACCATCCATCATGATGGAGAAGTAAAGGTAGCAGAAGCTTTAAGTAGTGAGCCCCAATGTACCCACAGTCAAAACAAGAGTGTGATGAGTGCATGCAGCTGCTCAACTCCCATTCTCTGGTGATAGAGTCCAGGATCCCAGCCAGGGAATGTGCCATCCACAGTGGGAGGGTCTTTCAACCTTGATGAATATAATCAAGATAATCCCACCAGAGGCCCATCTCCCAGGTGATTTTCTCCCTGTCAAGATGATGAATAATAGTAACCATCACACTGTTCAAATGCTACTCATTTCTCAGTGTCTTTGTTGCCACTTTGGATAGAGCAACTGCTCCTAACAGGAAGCTGTTGCTCATGGTTCCCCCTTCTCTCAAGGTTGGAGCCACAGGATACACCTGGCCTTGTTGGTCTGGCCAGCATCTTCAGACAGATGTGTATATACGTATTTCCTTTTCTAGTTTTCAACAGAAACACTGATTTGAAGTGTCTCACTTCTCATTAAAGAACTATGAAAGACCTAAAGAATTTCAGTGACTTGGCAGCAGAATGTTAAATAATCTCCATTGAATACAGATGCAAATGTTCTCTATAGATGTCTTTGGAGCAGTGCCCAAAAGGGAGCATATTAGAAAGAATCAGTTCATTCTTAAAGAGATTTCAGCCTGGAAAGTTATCTGTTTTAAGGTACCAGTACACTGGAAGATGTCTGGCAGGGTCTCCGACCTTCAGTCAATATCATTAAAATATATGCACATTTATTTATTACTTATTTTTATGTGTGTGGGTGTTTCACCTGTGTACCTATCTACGTACTAAGTGCATGCCTGGTACTCTCTGAAGCCAAAGAGTGTATCAGATTCCCCAGAACTAGAGTTTACAGACAGCTGTGAGCTACCAAATGAGTGCTGGGAATTGAACCCAGGACCTCTGAAAGAGCAGCCCTTGCTATTAACCACTAAGCCATCCCTGTATTCCCAGAATATATGTATATATTTTTAAAACAACAAAAACATTGGCTGGAGAGATACTTTGACAGTTAAGACTCTATTGCTCTTGTAGAGGATCCAAGTTTGGTTCCTAGCACCCACACCAAGTGGCTCACAACCACCTTTAACTCCACCTCCAGGGGATCTGATACCTCTGACCTCCATGGGCACCTGGACTTAGGTACACATACACACACACATACACATACACATACTCACTCACACATACACACACATCTTTTTCTTTTATTGAAAACAGATTTGTTTTTATACAATATATTCTGATTATGGCTCCCTTTTCTCCCTCCCAGTTCCTCCCCACCTCCATTTGCATCTGGATCCACAGCCTGTTTGTGTCTGGTTAGAAAACAAACTGGCATCTAAGAAATAATAATAAAATATGATAACTAAAAACAAACAAAAATCAGAATATGATAAAACAATCAAGAAAAAGAGCCAAAGAAAAGCATAAGATATGCATACAGATGCAGAGACAAACATATTTGCACACTCAGAACTCCTATAAAAACTCAAAACCAAAAGCCATAATATATACACAAAGGACCTGTAAGGTGAGGGGGGGGGGGTTAAAAACTAAAAAAAAAAGACTTCAATTGAGCTACAATGTACATACATATTTTTAAATATAATGGGAAAATGTAGATGACTTTTATACGAGCTAAATTCAATCCCCTGCTCTTTACTGGTTGTGTGGCCTTAGCCAAGTCAAAACTCAGGGTCTGGTCCAAAATGAGACTGTGGGATTCGAGAATTTATCACCACCATTGCTTCCAGCCCTAATACGCAGAAAAGTCTCTCAGAAAACAGTGTGCGAACCTGTTAGAATGTTAAAATCAACTGAAGGGAAGCAGTGTGTTTGCAAAAAATCACTCCTGTCTAATTGACCTGTTTCCATGTGATTGACATTCCTAGTTCAGGAAGTGAAGGAACCTATGGGACATGGGACATCTGGTGATGGACATTCTGTCATGGGGGAACAGAATGGGCTGTAGGGTGGATAACTGTGGTGGTATTGTGTTCCCCAAAATGTTGTGTACCCTAATTAACTTGTCTGGGGTCAGAGAACAGAACAGCCACTAGATATAGAGGCCAGAAAATGGTGGCACACATGCCTTTAATCCTATCACTTGGGAGGCAGAGATCCATCCGGATCTCTGTGAGTTTAAAGTCACACTGGAAACAGCCAGGCATGGTGACTCATGCCTTTAATCTCAGGAAGTGAGCCTTTAATCCCTGGAAGTAATGGCAGAAAGCAGAAAGGTAAATAAGGAGTGAGGACCAGGAACTAGGGTTGGTTAAGCTTTTAGGCTTTTGAGCAGCACAGTTTAGCTGAGAGGCATCCAGTCTAAGGAAACAGGGTCATCTGAGGAATTGGCAAGGTGAGAAAGCTGTGACTTGTTCTGCTTCTCTGATCTTCCAGCATTCACCCCAATACCTGGTTTCAGGTTTGTTTTTATTAGTAAGTACCTTTAAGATTCATGCTACAGATAACTTGGATGGCATGTACCTCTCTCACTCTGAAACCCAAATAATCATCATCTCAATCAGATGCAGATCTACAAGATCTAGGTGGTATACCCCTCTGTAAAGCAGCTTCTCACTCTCAGGATCCATCAAGTCTCTGTGTTTTTCAAAGATGAAAGGATACTGTCCATGCTAAGTCACATTCCTGCTCTGTTTCCCCCAACCCCCTTCTTCTTGAGAAGCAAGTGTTTCTTCCACTTCATATCTGAGTCAGCATCTATGGTGCCCCATGGTCCCTCTCGCTTCCAAGGCAGCCTCCTTCTCTTCCTGGTCACGACTCTCACACAACATCCCTCTGTATTTGCTAGCCACACTATCTATCACAGACACAAGACAAGGTAGGTAGTGGATATCTGCTGAAGTTTGGGGGGCAGCCAAGAAGATTTATGTAGAGCAGAAAAGAGCTTCAAATTAAACATTAAACATGAATAAGAAAGACATCCCCCTTGCCAGCTCACTTCTGTCACTTCTTCCTTTGACAGCATCCTAAGAAGCCACATGGTTCTTCATCTCTCCTACACTAAGCTTCCAGACCCCAGGAACATCCTGTCTTGCTTGCTTATCTGTACTGTGCTTATCATGACCCCTACAATGTGTGACTGAGTTGAGTGACATAAGAAAGGAATAAGAGGGAGCTTGCCTTCTTCAACCAATATGTCCACTAATTCCTTAAAACCACAGATTCACTACACAAGTAAAATGGGGTGTCCTTAATAAACAGTACACCAAAAGGACCCATTTTCCTCACAACTATATCCACTCATTTTGAGTAATTAAAAAAACAAATTTGTATGCATGGTGACACATGCCTTTAATCCCATTACTCAGGAAGCAGAGGCAGGTGGATCTCTGTGAAGGCAAACCCAGCCTGACCTACACAATGAGTTCCAGTACATCCAGTTTTATGTAGAGAGACCCTGTCTAAGAGATAATAATAAATTAAATAAATAAGTAAATACTTAAAATATAGCAGTTATTTTTAAGTTATCTATTACTGGAGTTCTAGGTTCCTGTGGCCTCATCTGATCTGTCTTTGTTGATATTTCAGTGTGGAATATCCCACAAGCTCACATGTTTGAACTGGCAGCACTGTCTGGGAAGGTTATGGAACCTTTAAGAGGTGGATCTTTGCTGAAGGAAATGTATCACTCGGGGCAAGCTTTGAGGTTTAATAGCATCTTTAGTCTTTGCTTTCTGACTATGAATGCAATGTGACCAGATGACTCCCATATTTTCCTCACTGTGATGGGTCCAATCCCCTTAAACTGTGAGCCAAAATCAGCCCTTCCACCCTCAAGTTGCTACTGTCAAGAATTTTGTCAAAGCAACTCGTACAAAAGAAGAACTAATACAGTCTTTCAATGGATAACTGCTTAAGAAACAATGGGCATGAAGCCACCACTCAGCCAAGGAGAATCAAGGCTCACATGTCCATTGGTTCAAAACTTCCTAGAATACACGGCTAATTGTCATGGATTCACAAACCACCTTTTCTTTTGTGGAAATCCAACTACATGCTCATCACCATTCAATAAACAGAAGCTTGAAATCCAGTAGTAGCATGAAGCAGTGACAGAAGATGAAAACAAGTAAAAATTATTTGAAAAAAAAAAAAAGAAAATATATACAAACACTGATCTGTAGCCTGAGGGGGATGAAACGCCCATTCGAGAAAAGGGAATGGACCGAATGAGATTCAAAAATATCATGGACTGTTTGGTGCTGGTAGGGAGCTGCAAGCACTCCAGATATTTACACGCTCCTTGTGTTCTACTGGGAAGTGGGAGGAATCAGAACAGATGGCTCTAGGAAGTGTGGGCGATCCGGCATCAAGTTTATGAGCCAAACGGTATTTTCTAAGTTCCATCTCTCCAGAATCCATCCATAGAAACCCGCAACCTAGAGCCATGGCCCACACCACTCTCTCCTGCTCTCTTCAACCTTGAAATTTATATAATAATATAATATATACTACAATAATATAATCATTTAAAAATGACTAGTTGGTTATGTATGCACTGCCCTGTTAAATGTTGTGACCAGGCTTCATCCATGGAGTAGCTCCTTGAAGGCCACCACTAGGTCTTCCTTCTGTATCCATCTGGCCTAGAGTTCCTCCATTTATTCAGCCCATCATTACCCGACACATTCCAGCCACTATGCTGTGCCAGAGAGGCCTCAGCAACAAACCACAAGAAAGGATTTTACTCCAGAAAAGACAGACAATGAATACATAAATAAGAATGCAGAATCTGTCTCCTATTTAAAGTCTATGTCTGTTTTCTTTCACATGTCAGGCCTTAACTGCCACCCTAGACATGGGCACAACCAATTCACTGAGAAACTCCGCTGGGAGAAGAAAAGAGCTCAGATCCTCAGTCCCCAGAGTCTGGCACTACTCTGCACTCCTGGACCATAGCCTTCATTCCTAGGTTCTCCTTCTAAGATCACATTCCTCCCTGTAAGTTCCTACTATAGATAGTGTAGTGGTTAATGTTCATTGTCAACTTGATTGAATTTGGAATTACCTAGGAGATACACCTTTGGCTGTGTCTCTTACAATGTGTCCAGAAAGGTTTAACTGAGGAGGGAAGGCCTTTCCTGAATGTGAGAGACACTACCCTGTGCTGGAATAAGAAGTGAAGAAAGCAAAGGCAAGCTGAATACAAGCATTCATCTCATTCTGCTTCCTGATTGAAAACGCAATGTAATCAGCTGCCTCACAATCCTGTCTCCATGCTTTCCCCACCAGAATGGGCTGTATCCTCAAGCCATATGCCAAAACAAGTTTTCCCTCCTTTAAGTTGCCCTTTCTCAGGTACATTGTCATAGTAACAAGAAATTTATTAATACAACATCCAGGACTTTTTCACTTCCATACCCACCATCCCTTCCTCCCCAACCCTAGGATTCATGAAACGGATCCCTCCATTGCACGATACAGCCCCAAACCTGCTAGTACACCTGGCCTTCACTGCCAACCAGTGCACTGTTCCACAGGACACCAGGAGGAGAAGGCACTCCCTCCTGGCTGAGCCTCTTGCTTATGCTACCACAGGAAGTGGATCATGCCTTCCTTAGCACGCCCACTTTGGGCTGCGGTTCTGTGAATCAATTAGATGCCAAATGTAATTTTTGAAATTGTCTTCAAATTTGTAATAGAACCCCCAACTAAGAATAATAGATAATAAGGTCCTGCTAGCTTATTCTATCTCCAACAAATTCTAATGAAATGTGTAAAGGTACAAGCCAACATTCAGAATAGACCTTGGTCCTGTGAGTTATAATCCACCTTGTACCCATAACCTGAGAGAATTATAAAGAGGAAGGCATGGAACGTCAAGGAGAATGATCTCTGGGTCTTCAGTGGCACCATGAAATCAGAAGAAAGTGTGAGGGAGATTCCTCAGACAGCTTTCCCAGCTCAGCTCACAGAGACCACAGTGCAAAATCAGGAGCCTGGCTTAGGTAGCTGCAAGGCAGAGCAGAGAGGCAGCAGTCTAGATGGCAGCCTGTCCTTCTGAGTATTAGAGTGAGGTGGCAAATGTTTCCAGTGGGCAGAGTGAACACGATTCAGAGATGCCTGGTGTCCTATTTAGGGTTACTATTGCTCTGATGAAACACCATGACCAAACAACTTGCAAGGAAAGGGATAATTTGGTTTATGTTCAATCACTGAAGGAAGTTAGGACAGGAACTCAAGCAGGGCAGGAACCTGGAGGTAGGAGCTGATTCAGAGGGCATGGAGGAGTGATGCTTATTGGCTTTTCCCCCATGGCTTGCTGAGCCTGCTTTCTTATAGAATCCAGGACCACCAACCCAGGGATGGCACCACCCGCAATGGACTAGGCTCTCTTCCATCAATCACTAATTAAGAAAATGTCCTACAGGCTTCTGTAGAGCCCTTTCTTATGAGGGAGCTTCTCAACTGAGGCTCCCTCCTCCCTGATGACTATACCTTGTGTCAAATTGACATGAAAGTAGTTAGCACAGCTTGCCGGAGCCAGACTGAAGGGGCTACACCATTGAGTGACCACTTTCATAGAGGTCAAAGTGCTTTCCATAGACACTAAGGGCCAAAGTTTCATGCAAGGTGAGTCCGTGAGATCAGTGAGAAGAATGAGATGATCAGCTTCTGATGAGAAGTTTTTTAATCTTAACAGAGGACATGTGACAGTCAAGGGATATATTAGGTAAGCTCGGTCACTTCAACAAATAACATGAAGCTGGGTAAGTTCGTAAACTAAAGAGATTTATCTTTCTCATGATTCTGGATCTTCAAGGGCCAGGCATTGCTGGCATTGGTTGTGCTCTAGTTAGAACCCCATGACAGATGGCACTGGAGTTAACAGGAGTATGGACAGGAAGAAGACACCACATCTCAAACAGGAAGCCAGAAAGTAGTTCAAGAGTTTGGCTTACCCCCAACTCATTGCTTTGAGACCCCAGGAGTCCCAAAATAACTATTTTAGTTCCTTCTGAGTGCAGCTTGTCCTTGGAAAGCCTAAGAACATCCCACTAGGTTTCACATCTTTTTTCTTTTTTTTTATTAAGGAATTTATTCATTTTATATACCAACCACAGATCCCCCTCTGTTCCCTCCTCAAGCCCCTCCAGCATTCCCCCCCTCCATTCCCTCCTTCAGCAAGGTAAGGCCTCCCACAGGGAGTCAGCAGAGCCTGGTCCATTCAGTAGAGGTAGGTCCAAGCCTCTCCTGCTACATCAAGGCTATGCAAGGTGTCCCACCATAGGTAGTGGGCTCCAAAAAGCCAGATCATATACCAGGAATGGATCCCAATCTCACTGTCACGGGGCCCCTCAAGCAGATCAAACCACACAACTGTCTTGCTTATGCAGAGGGCCTAGTCCAGTCCCATGCAGGCTCTACAGCTGTTGGTCCAAAGTTCATGAGTTCCCACTAGTTTGATTTGGTTGCCTCTATAAGTTTCCCCATCATGATCTTGATGCCCCTTGCTCATAGAATCCCTTTTTCCTCTCTTCAACTGGACTTTCTGGACCTTGGCCTGGTGCCTGGCCATGGATCTCTGCATCTGCTTCCATCAGTTACTGGATGAAGGCTCTATGATGACAGTTAGGGTATTCACCGATCTGATTACTGAAGTAAGCTGGTTCAGGCTCCATCTCTTAAAGTCTGACTGCTTCCCTCCCAGTTACCACAGTGGGAACAAGGCCTCAACATGTGAAGCCCTGGAGGTTACACTCAAACCACATCCAAGGTGATGAACTGCCAAGGTGCCCTCTGCCTTAAAGGATCTTTTATCCATTTACCACTCAGCCCTCAATCACACCTCCTTCCAAGCTTGACTCTGAAAACCCCAATGGAATTCCAAGGTGAGGCAGAGGATGGAAGCAGAAGTGGAACAAAATGGAAGAGGAGACTGATTCCCTTGCTTCTACTGGTCAATGGGACATTAAATCAAGCTCAAGCCTAGACAGAGGAAAAATACCTAAACTAGATGAAGACCTGAAGTTCGAACATTAAGTTGAATTGAATCAGTAACTAAAAGCAAATTGATTTTAATATATTCATGAATTGTCTTTAAAACGATAGAATTTGCTTTTACTCTCATTGTTGACAAAGCTTTCCCAAGCAGGTTGAAAGCTGTGTTAAGTGAAAATAGTTATTTCCTATCTTATCTTACCAGATATAGTTTGTTCAGAAGTCATCTATAAAGGAAAAACAAACCAGAGAGAGAAAGTGAGAGAGAAGAAAAGAAGAAGATGAGGAGATAAAATCTGCTTTTGAAACTCCTTCTTGGGGAGAATGAGAAGGCAGACAGCAGTGAGATAAGGGCCATCTCTGGTAAAGAGCAGGAAGAAAATTTGAATGTTAAGATAAAGACATGGGAAGATCTTGAAGCAAGGAGGAAGCTGTAGGACAGAAGGTCCTTCCTGAGCAGGACAGAGTTTGAGAGACATCCAGGCTGAAGTTGTTCACAGTGTAGAGTTTGGGTTGATTAGCTGGTCATTCTAGAGTTTAAGCAGCAAATTGACATATTTAGAATCAATTTTACAGTTGTCCTAAGAATGATTAGGGTGGGGGAAGAGTGGCAGACCATTAGAAAGACATAGTGCAAGTTAGAAAAGTTACAGTAAGTCCCCAGTGGTTGATTTTTCTCAAGTTTACAGATTCTGGAAACCCAGGAATACCAGTGCCAGGCACTTCTGGATCCTCAGGACTACAGCATTCTACCAGACATTAGCAAAGAAAAATCACAAGGAAAGGTGTCACCTTGAAGAACAACATTCCTGAGAGATACACATTGGGCATCTGCATATGTGTTGCATGTGGGTTTGTATTAGCATACTGCCCAGAATGAACTGCACATCTCTTCTAATCTTCTAATCTTAATAGAACTTCATCATGAAAATGTACTTCTTAGTGGTTCTTAATGCACCTCAACTTCGTTTTTGTACCAGATGTCAAAATAAACTTGAGAGTTTTTTTTTGTTGTTTGTTTTTGTTTTTGTTTTTCAAGACAGGGTTTCTCTGTGTAGCTTTGCGCCTTTCCTGGATCTCACTCTGTAGACCAGGCTGGCCTCGAACTCACAGAGATCCGCCTGGCTCTGCCTCCCGAGTGCTGGGATTAAAGGCGTGCGCCACCACCGCCCGGCGAGAGATTTTTTTTTAAGCAATTTGGAAGATAGAAGAAAAATTATCAAAAATATTTTCATTTATTTCACATCAATAATTACATGGAACAATAAACCTCTGGCCTGATTGTTGGGCTATTTGATCCCTCTAGATCTACTACCAGCCCCTAAAGATGATCTGGAAAGATCTTCTAATTTGTGAGACTGTTTCTAGAAAACACCTTTTATTCCCATGTATTCTAGCCTTATTTTAATTCTTCCATACATTGAGCACTTGTTGAATGCCAGGCACCACAGTAAGTATTTGCATACATTACAATACATCATTGTAACACCTCTTGAAGATAGGAGCCATTATTTACAATCATTTTGCTGTGCTTTGCTTATGGTGTTTTATAGATACTCTGAGGGCATTGCAAACTGAAAGTTTGTGGCAACTGTGATGACAAGTCCTATGGATGTGAGTTCTTCCCAGAGTTCAGGTGGTTTTTTTCCCATTATTTTAGCAATAAAGTCTTTTTAATGAAGGTTGTGCATTGTGTTTTAGAAATGATACTATTACACCATTACTGAATTGGAGAACTGTATAAGAACAACTTTGAAATACACTGGAAAACCAAAAACACTAGTGTAACTCACTCTGTTGAGATAATTGCTTTGATACACTGGTCGGGAACAAGACCCATTATGTCTCTCAGATGTGCCCACATATCCCTCTATATAGCAAAAGCAATTGAACTATGGAGAGTTTCTCACATAGGTGATCAGTAGTACACCTTCTAGTGATAAAACTGGAGAGAAAACTGGAGATATGGCTTGGTGGGTAAGAGTATTTGCCCTTCTTGCAGGGGATCTAGGTTAGTTTCTCAGTACCCTCGTGGTGGCTTACAACTGACCTTAATTCCAGCTTAAGGGGATCCAGCACGCTCTTCTGGCCTTCCTAGGTACCACACACACACACACACACACATAGTTCACATACATAAATGCAGGCAAAATATCTGTACACATAAACTTCTAAAATTTAAAAAACACTGAGTTTTGACCCTCACCTTGGATTCCCACCACAGATTAGCCCTGGCTTACCAGACAAGGTGCCTGCCTCTGCATCCCTAGCTCATTGCCATGTGCCTTTTCAGTCTACCATATGCACTGGCTTGGCTCCATTGCTTATCATCACCTCCCACCATCTCCCATGAGAAATACAGAGCCTGACCCAGGGTTTTTCCCAGTCTCTTCATTTCCCTAGAGATACCAACTGGATGAAGAAAGACAATGATGTCCTGGGTTCGCTTGTACTAGGTAATAAGAACCAGTGGTGAACATTATCTGCCAACTTAACATCAGCCATGATGGGAATATTTATACAAGTGAAATTGGCAAGCATCAGAAATCCAGGATTTGGAAAGGAACATTGCATTTATGAGCACACAGCTTGTGACAGACTATAAAATAACAAAACATCTCTTACCTTGGGCAGGTGAATTCTGTAGATCTCTATCAATAAGACTTTCTTAATCTCCAAGACTCCATCAAAAGAAGCTCAGTTGAAATTATCCACTCAGAAACCAGTTCTACATCATGAAAATATGAGTTATTTCCCCCCAATGTGCTCTGCTTCTCTCCTCCATTAAGGGCAGCAGGCTAGGAAACTTTTTCATGCCTCCCTACATTCTGTTGAGCTTGCAGTCTTGCTGGAAGGAAAAAACCAATCTCAGGTGCTGAGCATCCAATTGCTTATTGGAACAGCTGTTGCTCTCAGCTGAGTAAGCAGGACATTCTTAGGTTATACTTTCTTGCCATGTGCTACAGTCAGTTAAAAATCAGTGTCATGATAGAAAATGGGGAAGAAAAGGGAAACAAACCATTTGATGGTTTCCTATAAGCCACAATGAGAAGCCCCACTGATGCTTTGAAACACAGTGTAGGATAAAGGAAAGGATGCAGAATAAAGATAAGAAAGACCTGCCTCTGAGCCTTGGTTCTGCTGTTTGCTGTAGGTAGGAGGATTCCAGAAGGAAAAGTTGTAAATAGTAGAGGAACTTCTAGAGGCTGGAGGAGAAAAGATACTGCCCTATGATATAAATTCAATTATCATTTTAACATATTTGCTTGCTTATTGAATGGTTACTGCACACCTACTGTGTGTCCTGTGCAATATTAGTCATACTTGTGAATGACAGAGGCACAGCTCCTGCCCTCATGGAGTGTATAGTTCAGTGGGAACTAAAATATCAATTCTATACTACTAATACATTTAAGCTTTGTTATGAGAAGATCGATACATTATGGGAAAATAACAGGAAGCAGTAACTGGGGCTGTACTAGCCCAGGAAACAGAGACTAAAGCCCCCCAAATGTCCATCACCTTACAGAATCCTGCTCCCAGAAGGAAAGGACAAAGTGGCTTTAAATCCACAGCAGGTGGGTTGACAGCTTGCTGAGACTCTTGGGAAAGTGCTGATGAGCCAGGTGGGCCACCATAGTTTTGGAAGTCCCAGGCCAGTGTTCAAATCTTGACTCTACCTTCTAACTACTGAGCAAGCTACTTAACCTCTCCAAGCTTAGAACCTTCATCATATACAGGGGCAGCATGAATGCTGAACTTACCTTGCAAGTTTTCCATTTGGATAAAATTTACTCAGGGGAGAGGCCTCATAATGTTGCATGACCTACAGCAGGTATTCAATAGATGACCACTCTATGTAAAGATGCATTGTGATAATGTTATCTTAGAAATTCAGCTTCTCTTAAACTACACACTGGCTACTTGGTGAGTATATGTCAAACTATCTGTCAGCAAAAGAATCTAATGAGGCTTACCAATCCAGCCCAGCAAGAGGCTTTGAAAGTGCTTGTATACAACATACACATTTATAGTCAGCATTTGTTTGGGGCAGCAGCAAGATGCACGCAGTCCTTCCCAGCTTACCATTGCTATTTCACCCCCAAAGTAGCCTTCACCTGCCTTGAGTCTGTATGTTCCCAAATCATCCCAGGGGCTTTCCATTGCATTGTTTTCAATAAATACCAACAGGACACATGGTATTTAATTCGTTTACCTTTGTCAACCCTTCCTTTAAAACAAATTTATTAAACCGAAAAAATATCCATTGTCCATGATAGATCAAATTGGTATTAGGAAACATATGGCCACCCCTGAAAGTCTGAGTCAGAAAAAATCAATTTGATTGCTACCAATAGCTTCACTAAAATGTGCCACCCTGCTGCTCATCCATCTGCTGATGTCTGCAAGTGTTCACATCTGCAATACCTCTTTCCACATGCTGAATCTGCAGTGGGGGCAATAAGCTGCGGTGCCGGCATCCCTTGCACTTCTGCTCACCTTTAGCACACATTATCAAAGAATGTAGCAAAGTATAAGTGGATCAGCCCACAACATGCTTTAAATTAGCATGACAGGTCATACTGGATTTGTTCCTCTGCCAGACCTTCCAGGGAACTAGTCCACATAGTAATGTGACATGACTTAGAGAGTCATAATCACTATGACAACATAAAGGGAATTAGTTAAAACCTAATTAAAGTCATGTGGATAACAAGCAGAACTGTATGTTAGCATCTTGTGTTCTTTGTTGCTGGGTTGACAAAAAGGAAGAAGAGGCTTAGTGGCCGACATAAGGGTGCCAATTAATACAGAGCATCTCACCCTGGTCTGAGATCATGAGCTCAAACTTGGGTTCAAAAGGAAATGAGAACTGGCGAGATGGCTAAGCAGGAGAAGGCACTTGCCACCAAGCCTGATGACTGGTGTCCAATCCCTGAGACCCATACCAACTCCTGAAAGTTGTCCTCTGACCTCCACACAGAAGCCATGGTACTCAAGTGCTCCCCGACGCCCGCGCACACACACATAATAAGTAAGTAAATGTAACACAACTTTCTAAAAGGGAAAGAGACTTGTAATCCTGATGACTGACAGCTTCCACTCCCCACCCAATCTCATGCAGAACAGAGGGAGAGGGCAAGCATGGAGGTCTTGGGAACTTAGAGGTGGGAAGCGCTAAGCCAGGGTCCTAGTTTCTTTTCTATTGATGTGACCGAAAAGTAACTTAGGGAGGAAAGGGCTTGTTTCATTTTAAAGCTTACTGTCTAGCATGAAGCAAAGTCAGGGCAGAAAGTAGAGGCAGGAACTGAAGCAAAGGCCACAGAGGAATGCTGATTAGTGGCTTGCTCAGACCTTTCTTATATAGTGCAGGACCACTTGCTCACAGTGGCCTGGGCCTTGTCACATCAATCATTAATCAAGAAAACGCCCCCACAGAAAGGCAAATCTGAGAGAGGCAATTCCTCAATTCGTGTTCCCTCTTCCCAGATGACTCTAGCTTGTGCCAAGTTAACAAAAACAGCAGCATAGCCCATGGTTACTTCCTACCCTGCTCCTGTGACCACACACCTGGCAGAAACAAGGTAAAGAAGGGAAGATCTGTTTGGGATTCTGGTTTCAGAAGGTTTCAGTTCATCGTGGCTCGTGAGGAGCAGAAATGTGGGGCAAAAGCTGTTCATATCATTGGAAACTGGGAAGCTCACCAAGTCAAGAACCAGGGTCCGGTTCATCCTTCAAAAGCTTGCCTCTGGTGACCTACCCGTGAGATCCCACTTCTTAAAGGTTCCCAGATCCCCCAAATAGTACCACCAAACGGAGAACAAGTGTTCCAAACACGGGCCTGTGGGCAATAGTTCACATCCTAGCGGAGTGGCAGGACATCACATTTCTCCATGCTCAAGAAGCATCTTGGAGCACTCATGAAAAGCTGCTTTGGGAACTTAATCAAAGACACGCAGATTTGATGAAGCTGCTGCTGCCACAGACTTAAGTCTTCACATCTTAGCTAGTACCTTTCAACACTAAAGTTACTTCCAGTCAAAATATGCTTGGCTACAATAGAAGATGAGGGGAGACATTTTGATATTATGCCAATACCTTGTTCCTCATCAATCTCTACTCCCTACTCTCAGCATCCATGGATGGACCCTTCTGAACTAATTTGTGACTATCTCAACCACAAGTGGTAATTTTCTCACTCCTACATTTGTTGGTAATTACTATTTCTGCCTTTGTTGGTATTTTTCACTTCTGTCTTCTGCGTTTATTAGTTGGAATTTGTTGTGTCTTCATGCACTATTAGAGATTTTACTCTTAAAAAGAGCTGATTGACTATTTATTTTACACAAAAGGTGAGTGATCCATTACTGGCTGCAGTATGTGTCATGCTCATAGTGCCCCCTATTTGACTGCAGACAGCCCCTTCAAAATGACTTCCTTATTTTTTTAAGTATTTCCTTACTTTCTGGACACCACCATGTTCCAAACTGCTCTGATCCCTTCCTGCCCAGCCTTGGAACCAGACGTTCCTCTAAGGAGCCTCTTGGTGTGGAAAAGTAAAATGCTACCGTGAGAAGAAAGGACCACCATTTGCATAAAACTCCCACCAAAACCACATCGCCTAACTCTAAGCACCAGAAACACCAGACACACTGAGACAGAGGGTTGCTCTAACAAACAAGCTTGCATCCCTTCAAGTTCTCAACGTCCTGAAAGGCAAAGAAAAGGTACCAAGTGTCCCCTGCTAAAGAGGATGCCCCCAGGTATGAATGAAAATGGATGGCAATGTGTGATTCTAGCTAGGATCATGGTCAGATTTTTTTTGATTCTATACTGAGAATATTTTTGGACAAAAGGCCAAATTTAAATGAGGACTACAGATCAGATAATTATATTGTAATACTTTCTAATTTTGAGGAAAAGCATAATAAGGCAAATGTGTTGGTATATGCTAAAAGGTATATAGAAATTCTTTATGGACTTCTGGTAAATTTTCCATTTATCTCCAAATGTAAAGTCTAAAACCTTGGCAACAGGATATCAAGGCAAGTGTCTAATACATAATATGGTCCAGGCATGAATGGACTTTACCCAGGTGGACCAAATTCAGATATCAATATAATTTACTTTAATAATATATTTTAAGTATTTATAAGTACATCTAACCCATAATTTCACAGATGCTAGTACCCACTGATTCTAAGCTTAAAGAAATCAGTTTAAAGATATATTCAGTCATAACACAAATGTGTAAAAATGGCAACAAGTTATGACTACTAACCAAGAATGACTGTCCTTTAAGGAACACAGGGATACAAAAACAAAAACAAACAATAAAAAAATTAAAAAACAGTGCTAAATCAGGAGCCCTATATCCGTTTAGACATAGCTCCATATCAGTGTCTTAAATAAACTTGTGTTTATTCATAAAATGGGCATACGTCTGTATCATTGTCTGTGATGACTATAAAGTAATATTGACTAGGACAAGGATTGTTGGCCCCAGCAAGGCAGCTCTGGATACAAGTAGAGCCTCCTGAGAAGGACCTGCATTCCTCTATTTATCTTATCATTTGCCAGTTCTTTCATCAGCCAGCCACACAGTGTGGGAATGACATCTTCTTGCCTGAGAAGGCTCCTCTCTGCTCTTGACCTTTCTGTCTATTGCAGTGGTTCTCAACTTTCCTAATGCTGCAACCCCTTAACACAATTTCTCATGTGTGGTGACCCCCAATCAAAATTATTTTCATTGCTACTTCATAACTCTATTTTTGCTCCTGTTATGAGTCATAATGTAAATGTCTGTGTTTTCTTATGGTCTTAGGTGATCCCTGTGAAAGGCCATTTGACTTCCAAAGAGATCTCCACCCACAGGTTGGGAAATGCTGGTCTATTGCAAGAGCAGGACACAAAACTCGAAGCTCTGGGCAGAACTTCTCCAACATTCATCTCCAGAATTAGGTCTTTTGCAGATGGCTGGACTTCCTTCATCCTAGTCATTCATCCTGAGTGTGAGATGACTCCCCAGGTCCCTGGGCTTTTGATCATGTGGGGAGTGAGCATTTGACTAGGCTGTGACAATGTGGATGCTTATTTTATTTCATATTCTGCTCATTTGCTCTTGACTCCCCTCTCCTTTCTTTTTGTTTTGTTTTGTTTGTTTGTTTGTTTGAGACATGGTCTCACTCTGTAGCTCAGGTTAGCCTTGAACTCACAGCAATAAAGAAACTCAGCAAAATAAAAATATCCCAAGTCAAAAGTGTAGTCAGTGCACTTAATCTACCAAACAACACAGCTGAGCAACGTATTGCCCTGCAGAGTATTTAACTGTGTACTCCTGTGATCACATGGCCAACCAAGAGTTCCTGCAAGAAGGGGTGGAGGAAAGGGAGACGGAGAGATGGATTGTATTGCTTACCACTAGTCCGGGCAAAGATCCAAACTCAAAGCACAGTTTCTACTGAATGAATATCACTTTCACAGCACCATAAAATGAAAAAAATCAAAAGTCAGAGACCATCTGTATGTGTTCCTTCCACTCAAAAGTGGAATTTAGAGCCTGCACCTAATCAGTAAACTACCAATATCAAACATAATGATGAGGTAGGGCTCCCATTCTTAAATTTTAATCTGTATGCAAGCTCTCTGGCATCCTCGTGAAAAAGCAGGGTCTGATGCTGTAGGTCTGATCAGAAGGTCTGGTATGAGACCTGACATCCAGAATTCCTAGGAAGCCCCAGGGTGATGCTGATGCTGCCCATGGATCACACTCAGAGTCTCAAGGAACAAAGAAAGGCCCTTGGGAGATGCTCACCCACAGCAGGTTCCATACCCATTTCCTCCTGCCCCTGCCAACTCCTCATTTTCTAAAAGGAATTGTTAACTGAAAGAACTCACTGAGAAAAGTCAATCAAAAGATGACAAAGAGGAGTGTAAGAAATTCACAGTTCTACATGAGAGAGGTTGATTAGGGTCAAAGGAAGATATATTTAAACCTAATTAAGATAAAGGATCCCTCATTAGGCTGAGAGAAATTCTAAAAGTAAAAGCTCTGAGGACACATCGATTTCTGTCAGATTCTTGTCAGGAAAATATTGCATCAAGGGAGCGTGCTGACAGCTTTGAAGAGTGACAGTCCTTACTGTAACTCTGAAGGCACTTTTAACGCCATAGAACTCAGGAAATAATAACAACTTACATGGATAAACTGTTTTAAATTTTACAAGATCCTTTGACGTTCATTAACACATTGCAGTCCTCATTTCTTCAACCTGTTACTTACTGGTCTTATCAAACTACAATCCTCCTAGAGGCCAGGGACCTGCCTCCTTCATGCGTATGTCCTCAACACTTGGCAGAAGGCTGACATCTAGCAGACATGTGACAGATATCCTGGCTTGAAAAAAAATACTTTTTATATGCGTTCTCAAATACTTACCATGTTTGAATCCCATTGGTTTGGTGATATATAAAATTATTTTATAGCTAAGAAAGAAGAAATGTTGGCATTTGAATTTTGTGTCTCATAGATGGTAATGTATGTGACAATTTCAGAGGTGCTGAAATGTGGAGATCATTGTGCATGTTAAGACTGAGAAATTAGTGGTTGGAAAGATGCCTCACTGGCTAAAAGTGCACACCGGTCTTGGAGAGGACCCTAATTAGGTTCACAGCACCCACATAGAATAGCTCACAACTACTTGTAACTCTAGCTCCAGGGGACCCAACTCCTTCTTCTAGCTTTCAAGGGCCCCTGCACTCATATGCAAACATATACAAACAGATATACACACATACACATGATAAAATAAATAAATAATAAAGTAAATCCTCTTTAGTTGAGAAACTATAATAGTGGGGCTTTGCTATGAAGTCATTCTCCCACTTCAGAAAAGAAATGAATACGTGACCACAAATTGAAATTGCTGAAGATGTCATCAGAAAGGAGGTAGACAAATTGGTACAAGATACTTGTTTATAAATTCAATGACTTTGGGGAATGTGAGACTCTTTCTTAGAGTTTAATCAAGGAAACAGTTCTCTTTCCTGCCATTAAATCAAAAAAGGAAGAGAACCTTTGAGATGCTCCTGAAGGCTAATGGCCCATTAATAGAAGGAATACTGAAAGGTGGAGAGGACGGAAGAGGAGCAGGAGGAAGAAAGTGGTGCAGGAGACAGAGATGCCATTATTATATCGAATTACTCAAGTCTGTATTAGAGAAGCCTAGCGCTAGAGAGACCTAGTGAGGGAAGATGCTTATAGCAACTGCAGATAAAGGAGTTGGAAACTGCCACTGACATAATAGCCCAGAGAGAGCAAATGTCGTTCCACTTTAGAGGAATATGTTCCAGGATCCAGTTTAGAGATTGTCAAAGGAGGCCCTGATAGTCAAAGTTCAATGCAGTGCCTAGGACCCCATGGAACAAAAGAAGAAATCAGAAGTGGGGAATCCTTAGTGGGTGAGTAGCATGTCACCCACTTGCATGTCATAATTCAGAATATGCATAATTCAGAATATTGCACCCAGCTGCATGTCATAATTCAGAATAGCTGTCACACCCCCATGCTGTACAGCTATGGCCTGAGGTAAAATTTATTCGCACGGGTTCTCTCTAGCACTGCCTTGGGGCCAGTTATTTCATTACTATATGCCTTGGTCTCCTCATCTGTAGAGGGAAGAGAGCAAGCACACACACCATCATGATGTGATAATCAGGTAAGTTAGTACAGAACCTCTTAGAGACAGTCCCTGGCAAGTAGCCATTGTTCAATGAATGTCCTTTATTCTTTGCAATTACTACCTGAAATGTAATTTTTTACAGATTATCACAGTGACACCATGCAGTAACTGAAAGAAGCTGCCTATGCCAGAAGCATTCAAAAATGTGTGTGTGTGTGTGTGTGTGTGTGTGTGTGTGTGTGTGTGTGTACATGTGTGTGTGTATGTAAGTCAACAGATGTCTTCCTAGGTCATTCCCCACCTTATTCTTTGAGACAGGATCTCTCACTAAACTTAGAACTCATTCCTTTGTCTTGACTAGTGGGTCAGCAAGTCCCAGAGATTCTCCTTCCCAGTGCTAGGATATAGGCGGTATGCAAACAGCCTTTCCTTTTACAGTGGGTTCTGGCAATCCACACTTAAGTCCTCATGCTTACACGGCAAGTATTTCACTGACCCATATATCCACCGACGCACATTCTCAAATCCTTATCCCAAATTTAGAAAGTAAAATGGTGGTTTCCATAGGCGATGGGAAAATGCTAGAAAAAGTCTGATTACAGAAAGCCATCCCGGGTGCCCCTCCCCACTGCACATAAAACAATCTCACCACATCTCCAAGGAGCCAAGTCCTCAACTTAAATCACAGTCACCTGTATCTCCTTTCGGGCTACACATGGTGTGCTGTGCAATCTGCCTCGTACACAGAGGCATTAACCTCTGGAATCAAGTGTGTCTGTTAATAAACCAACGCAGCACTCACACTGCCAGCCCCCAGCTGCATCCTGGCTGCCGAACTGCGATGCAGGCATGTTGCATTTGTCAGCTGGTTCAACTGCTGAGGTTCCATATCATCTGGAAATGTGAAAGATCCCAAATTATCTTATCCTGAGGTGACAAACCGAGCTTGCTGCCCACAAGCCCAGACAGCTTACATGCAAATAAACACATTGCAACAGTAGCAGGGGCATCAATCTCATAACTCTTGAGGAAAAACAAGTTTATTTCTTATCTGTAAGATTAATGAACTGGGCTGTAACCTCACCTCTAATTGTGGCTGAAACAGAAATGGGGTGCTGTTTTCAATCTAGTCTGCCGCAACATAATAATGTCATGTCACAAAAGTTCAAAAGAAAGGGCCTGTCCTTATCTGAAGAACTATTTAAAATATCCACTGACTAGCCATTAATGTAAACTCACAAACGTTTCCCCAGATATACTGATGTTTTAAAAAAATATATAAATAGCTGGTGAAATTAGCTTTTGGATAAAAAGGACTTTGCTGTCCTACTGTATGTACAAGTATAACAATAATTTTATGGCGCATTACTGGAATATTTAAAAAGGTTTTGTAGCTCTCTGAGGTTTCACAGGACTTACTGAAATTCTCTGTGGTTTGTTTCCTTCGCCTCATTTTGAACTAATACTGATGCTAGATATAGGGTGGTTGTGCCTCCAAGTTTGAACATAAACTTGAAAAGCTCGGGGAAGAAGGAAGGATGGCAGACGGGGAAGGCATAGGAAGAACTTGGCTTCCTTCCGGTGGGATAACCCTCTGGAGAAAGCCTAAGGCTTTCAGAGTTTTACTCACAAAGACACATGGGACCTTTTCTCTCAAAATTCCCTGGAAAAAAAAACTTTTATATCTAATGAAATTTCACATGATTAACAGCAACGATACCCACTGAGCTTTTTTTTTCCAACATGGAATATAAAATGTGGGGGTTTTCCTCGGAATCCCTTTTCCCATCAGCATGGCTGTAAGTGCAGGAACATATTCATTCTGACAATCCACTCTAATGGGACAGCAAGACAAGGGCCACATCTCCCAGCAAATCCACACAAAGGAGGTGGCACAAACGTCAGGCTTTGTCTCCAGGAAAAGAATCCAGAAGCAACTTCAAACTGTCAGCTTCATGTGTAAATAGATTGAGAAGAAAAAGTGCAATGGTGTGGCTCTGAAGTTTATGTGATGAATTGTGCTCCCATAACAACTCTGGAAATTCTAGACCAGTTCTAGCCAGGTCAACGGGTCTTTTGGCCTTTGTGTGTCTGTGATTATTTCTTTTTTATTGAGCTATTTTTCTATGCCTTAATCATCCAAGCCATGCACAGTCAACTCAATACTCAAGAATGCTATGTACAAATTAAGACTTTTTGCTGAGTGGAATGAGAAAAAAATACAGAATATTCTCAATGATGAAAGAAGAAAGAACTTAAGCGGAAACCAAAATCAATACCTATGTCATCCCTAGGTGTGACACCCTTGAGCTGTTTGTTAATTGTTTGGCATTTTAAGACAGAGTCTAGCTATGTAGCCCAGGCTAGCCTGGTACTCATGATCCTTCTGCCTCAGTTCTTCAAATACTGGTATTGCAGGTGTGTGCTCCTAAAAGAAGACTTTACCACCTAGTACAAAAGAAGATCTGGAATCAAATGATTGAATATATTGAAGCCCCCTCCATTACAGTCTGCAGGGGATATGTTTCAGGATCCCCAGTGAAGACTTCAAACTGGATAATATAATGCTCTATGTGTGCTCTGTGTGTGTGTGTGTGTGTCTGTGTGTGTCTCTCTGTGTGTGTATAATAAAGTTTAACTTAGACATTAGACACAGAAGGAGATCACTAATAAGTGATAATGTAACAAGACAATTATTACAATAGTAATAAAATAAGTCATTATTAAGTAAAATAAAAATTGCCCAGCACAAGCACTATAATATTGCAATAAGATCTGAAAACTCACACAGCTACACATGACTAATGGGAGAGCAGCGTATATAACATGGTTATACACTGAGCAAAAGGATGAGTCACATCCTGAGAGGTATGGAGTAGGATGGTGAAAGACTTCATCACACTACTCAGAATGGTAAGCAATCTAAAACTCAAGAATTACTTAGTTCTGGAATTTTCCACCCAAGATTTCTGGCCAATCTAATAGACTGGATAAAGGAGAAGAGAAATGAGCAATGTGGTGATTGCTATCTTTATGAATAGGTAGAAATTAGCATAATCAATCATGAAGGATCAGGTTTGGTCAGATGAGATGCCAAAGAGAAGTCAAGCCCTGATGCTTGATAATACATAATGAGAATTATCAATCTGACCAGCAAACCTGATGGTCAGTAGAGCAGTATGACTTGGCTAACATCTACAATATTTAGAGAACTTGACAATCATGTAGTGGGAGAACAAAGCATATCCTATGTCCTTCAGGAATTTAAACTTCTTGGGTAGCTCAAACAAAATCCAGATTTTAGTTTAAATTCCAAACTTATAAAAAATTTCGCACACCTAAACTTTCTTTAAGTGCCCCCTTTTCCTTCATTGCAGAGCTCGATTTTCATCTATAGGAAGCTTTGGTTTTTTCTAGGCTCACAAATGTCTCTTCTCTAAACCCTGCTATAATACAGGCTATTCCAGGAGCATGGGTCAGGGTGAAGGCACTTGCCATCAAGCCTGATAAACTGGGTTTCTGGACCCCCCCAGTAGAGAAAGAAAAACTGACCCAGCCCAAATTTTCTTCTGACCTACACATGTACTCTATGGCACATACATGTTTCCTCACAACACATACAAAATAAATAAAGAAGTATAACTACAAAAATTGTTTTTAAAAGTTCAGGCTGACCATATCTTTGACATTTATGCGATGCCTTGTATCAAAGAGTCAGTTACTTTTTGTTTGAGTCAGTTATATTTTTACAACTCTTTTTTATGTCTCTTGTTCTTCACAAATAAATTGGAACTGATTTCAAAGGCAGGAGATAATTAATGTAATTCTTCTTTGTTTGGCCCTACAGTCTTCACTCAGTGACCAACAGAATGGAAGCTCAGGTGGGTGAGGTCTCCTGGGCTTAGCCCTTCAACTCTGTCTAAATCGCCATCTTGGACAGGGTATTTGTTTAGTGCCTCTGTTGCCTCATTTGTGACTTAAGACAACAACCATGCTTATTTCATGAAGATACAACCAATTAAATAACAATTGCAAAGCACTTTCCAGAATATAAATTTCAGTATGAATCAGGATATACTATGTTAACAACCACAAAAAAGTCTCAGTGTCTCAATGGCTGGAAATAACTGAGGTTGATATCTTCTTAATGTCACAGATTGAATGGGTCAATAAGGGGTTTCTGCTCAACAAGTTCTTCACAGACCCAGCCTACCTACAACAACCATCTTGAATGTCAATGGTTACCATATCAAGATAGAAAAGATCCATAAATGCCTTGCACAAGCAACTAAATAATCCACAAGTGGCATGTCTCACTTCAATTCTGTTATGGCCACTGTTTTAGTTTAGATATGAAGTATCTCCCCAAAAGACTCATGTGGAAACTTGGTCCCTAATGCAATGTTCAGAAGGAGTACTTGGAAAGTAATTGGATCTTGAGGCCACTAACCTAATCAATTGATCCATCCACTGAAAGACTCCTAATTGAATAGACTATTGTGAGTGGGTAGCAATTATAGAAGATGGTGCCTAATTGGAGGAAGTGGATCACTGGGGACATGACTTTGAAAGCTGTCTTACTCGGAGCCTCTTCCTCTGTTTGTCTCTGTTGCTCTTTTCTTCCAGCCTGACATGAGATGACAAGCTCTGCTTTAGCACATTCTCCCCACCATGATGTTCCAAAGGACCCACACACGCTGAAGCCAGTCAACCATGAATTGTAGTCTATGAAGCAAAAATGAATCGTCCATCCTTTAAGTGGTTTTCCTCTGGAATTTTATCACAAAAATACTGACTACTATGGAAAAGGTGTGCCAGGAGTGGGGTCATGTCTACCCATTCTTGACTATGTTCTTTAGACTTTCAAAGTGCTTTGGGAGAAGAATGAAAAGATTTGGAGAAGCCAGCTAGGAGAAAAAAAACTTAGAAGATTGTAAGCTTAATTTCTAGTGTTGGCTCAAAATGCCAGAATACTAATAGTAATGTGGAAGCAGAGACTGTGCTCCCGAAGTTTCAGATGGGGACAAGGACTATAGTGAAAGTTAGATTGGAGGTCATTTATATTGTGTTATAGCAAATAACTTGTCTAGATTTCATCTACCTTCCAAGAGTTTGTGGAGGCTGAGAAGAAAAGGTAATTATTATTCTACAAAACAACCAAGAGTATATGCCATGGCATGGTTATTGCTGATGTCCTTTATCCATATTTAGAGTAAACATAAGTCAATTAAAGTAGATAGCAAAGATTTGGAAAACACACTGCTTGGCCTGGACAGAAGGCATTTAGAGTTGAGATCAAGGGTGGTAAGCAAGCCTCCAGATTAAATGCTTTCTTTTGTAAGTTGCCTTGATCATAGTGTCTCTTCACAGCAATAGAAAAGTAACTACGATAGCCCACATTCCCTCATTTAAGACCTTGACACCACTGCAGCCGTAGACCAAGTGAACCCGTCTCCTGTTTGTGCTAGCAGCAATCCATTGCATCAACCACACGATACTGGTTTTGCAATCGTGTAAAATGAAAGAGAGGTTGAATCATGGAATCCTTCGCTCACATTTCCAAAGGAAAACAAGGAAGACCAGGCAATTTATCAGCGTCAACTGAAGTCCTTTCAGGATGCCTTTGATATGGCAATGCGTGAAATTATAAACATGAAGCTCAAAGCCACAGTGGAGTGCTTAGGAAGTTAGAGGTGCCAGAAGATCTGCCAAGGAAAGCTTCAAGCAAGGAGCAGAACCAGCCCTGGAGAGATGCCTGGCAAGGCCACAGAGACAGCACTACCCAAGACCTTTACATCTCACATTACACCACTATATACCTCAGAGGCCAGACACGAAGCTAGAGGAATTAATGTTTGCCCTGTAGGGTTTTTTATTTGACTTTGAAATAATTCATCTATTATCTTTTCCCTCCTTTTGGGAATGGAAATGTTTACTTTGTGACATTACATGTTGAGAGTATGTTAAAAAAAAAATAGTATTTTTGGTAAAAATGTATACCAAGTCTCATAGCCAAACGTTTGACTTGAGTCTCAGAGAAGATTCTGAGCTTACATTTTTGATAAATATTATAACTTTCAAGTCCTTGGAAACTGTTAAATATAGACAATACATTTTACATTATAAGATAGGCACAGACCTTTGGGATCAGAGCAGAATGTTTAGATGGTTTAGATGTAAAGTGTCCCTGAACAAATAGGCCCATGTGTTGAAGACTTGGTCCCAAATGTAATTTTTAGGGAGGAGGTTTTGAGGATATGATTGACTCATGATGGATCTGATCTAATCAATGAATCAAGCCATTGACTGATTCATAATTGAATGAGGTATTGGGAAGTGGTGGGGAGTGTGGCCTGATTGGAAGAAGTGGGTGCTGAGGGTGAGTTTTCAAAGATTATTTTGAGAGGCACATCGAAGCCACAAGGCTAACTTCTTTAGGATAAATTTCAAACAACTGTTAAATATTAGATACATTAAAGGCAGAAATTATTTTTAACAATTTCTACTCTTTATAGTAGAAATTCTAAAGAATAAAGCATCTCTTACCTTTATAAATAGTTGTCTTGAATCTTAAATTCCAGCCCTTTCTTGATTAAAAAGTCTCTTATATACTCTTTAAAACTGTACCTGCCACAGTGCTTAATAAATGGTTATCAAATGGAATTCTTATCACTTTGGGTGCTTAATAATAATACATTTGTGTATTTAGAATCTTGGCTTTGTGAGTTTTCATATCTGTAGGTGTTTGTATCTGTGGGGGTTCTTGAATGAATCCCCTGAGTATATTGAGGAGAGACTATGGTTAAATCTAGCTTGTCCTCAACTATTTTAGTATTCAGACACAAGTTCTAGAATGTTGTCATAAATGACAAGACATATTTCTTCTCTAAGGCTTAGTATTCCCTTTTGTATTTATTCATTCATCCATCAGCAGGCACTCATGCTGTTTCCACATCTTGGCTATCATGACTAATGTTGTAATCAATATAGGAATTCATATATCTCTTTAATGTACTTACTTTATTTCTTTTGGATATATACTTAGTAATGGGATCCCAAATGAGGGATTAATTTATCTCTGAATCTGCCAGCATTCCAAGATCTCACAAAATCTTACTAGGAGATTTTTAATAAGATGTCAAACAATCATTTACTCAATTATTCACACATTGCAACATTTTATGCACGATAAAAATAAGAACAAAGCAGGGGACAAGGACAAGGACAGGTTCAACCTCCTAGAGCTCAGTATCCAACAGGAAAGAACAACCTTCCAACAGAGTTCATGGAGACACAGTAGAGAGCATATCAGAGCACTTGGAGAGATGCACAGACTAGTCTTTATTGTAATAAGATCCCCATGAAAGTGGTATTTAGCTGAAGGAAACCAAGTGGTGGATGAGGAGGTAAAAATGTGTTCTAAGATGAGCTGATATCACTTCTAGAGTAAGATGGAGCCTAGTTAGAGATATTGTATTACATCTCCATTCTTTCCTATGAAGCATTGAATTCATAGGAAAGAATGGAGACAACATTGGGGGATAGGGCCCAAGACACATGAACAAGTTCAAGCATTCTGGGAGGGAGAGAGGAAAGAGAGGAGAGAGGGAGTATCAGAGTTCTAAGCCTCATTCTAATGGCAAGAAGAGCCCAGAAGGATTGAAACATTTCCCAGTGCTTCAAGTTACCACTAAGGCTTAACACAACAGAAAATGATTCTTACTCTTGTAGTAATTGGAAGCTGAAAATCAGGATATCCGTGAGGCTGGGCCCTACTGAAATCTTCAGGGAAGATGCTGCTCAGCCCCTTCCAAGTTGCTAGAATTGGCTACTGAACTTTGCTCATAGACATATTACTTAATCCTCTGCCACTGTCACCATATAACCTCTTCTGTGTGCCTTCCCTGTCTATGTATCAGGTTCTCTCCCTTCCCCTCACCCCTCCCTCCCTCCCTCCCTCTTCCTATCTCTCTCCTCACTCCTCCACCCATCCTTCCCCGTCTCTCTACCAGTCTGTAGCTGGAGAACTTCTCTCCAGGTCCCACCAAGCCCCTGCCGTCCCACAACCCACATATAAAATAATCACTCAGATGCTTACATTACTTATAAACTGTATGGCTGTGACAGGCTTCTTGTTATCTACTTCTTTTATCTTAAATTAACCCATTTCTATTAATCTATAAGTTGCCATGTGGCTCGTGGCTTACTCGTACCTTACATCTTGCTTGTCATGGCGGCGGCTGGCAGTGTCTCACTCAGCCTTCCTGTTCCCAGAATTCTCTTCTCTGCTTGTCCCGCCTATACTTCCTGCCTGGCTACTGGCCAATCAGCATTTTATTTATACAGAGCAATATCCACAGCACAGCACCAGTCAAACTGGATTTAGGACCCTGATCCAATATGATTCATTTTAACTTGATCACCTATAGAAAAAAAAAAAAAAAAAAGCCTTGTTTCCAAATAAAGTCAAATCATATGCTGTAGCTGGTCAACAAATTTTGGAGGAATACAGCTCAACCTAGTACAGCAGAGCCATGGTATAATTTAACTTTCCTTTCAGAAAAATTACTCTGAGAAGAAAAGGGAGGAAATTAGAGAAGGAGCAAGACTGGAAGGGTGATGACTAACTTCATATACATCTTTGTTGGTTCGGAAATGTGAAGATTATTTTGAGATCCTCAGCATACGTCTCTGAACCAAGAGCTGTTACCAAGAGTAGCTATTCAGCCCTTCCTCTGGGGTGTGAAGATCAGAGAGCTGAGTTCACCTGCTCATGATCACAGAGCAGATCTGGAAGGCTATCAGAGCACCTTTGCTTTCTGCCCCTCTGGGATGACACCTGAGGACACCTCAAAGTAATAAGGATCCTTCCGTGTGGATTTCCAAGATGTCACAAAGACTGTGCAGTGGCACCAGCCTGGCTGCCAGCACACTTTATATTCCTTATGCAAAGCCAGGGCAAAAGGTGACTAGTTAACACATCAGAAAGCAAGGCTGGGCTGTACTGCGCCAGAGATGGAGGGTTCCCACATGCTGTACTCGGTCCATTTATTCAACAGCAGGTCAGAAATGTTCTTTTTGAAAACCTAGTAAAACCCACGCTCACGTATACACGCCCGTACTACAGACACCTACTCATGTTTAGAGAACGTGAAGAGTTGAAGCTCTTAGCTGAAACATCCAGTCCCGGAAATGAATTCTGAGACAAAGAGGGATCAACTGAGGGAAACTGTGCAGACAGGTTGCTGGTGTTGATAGAAGCAGAGACAACTGAATTCCCCCGCCCCCTCATTCCTTCTGTGCCTCCATCACCCACAACTGTAAGGCTGTTATGAATTTTTAAGAGAAGACAATAGAGACCAGGGTCTTTCTTGCTGAAGCTTGGTATTTTTTAGGGAGAAACATGAATCTTAGAGGACAGGCTACAGATTTCACCATGCATGGCCATGTGGCCCCTTCAAAAATCCTATCAGAACACTTAACCCTCAGTTTTCACTTTTATGTTCCATGTCTTTTTTTCCTGCAGTGTTAAAATAGAATTGGAAAAGGGATGAAGGGAGGGAAGGAGGGAAGGAGGGAGGGAGGGAGGGAAAGAGAGAAAGAAGGAGGGAGAATGAAATAAACTTGACATGATGAGCTAGAAAATCCAAAAACAGAAAAGACAACGGTTCAATTGATTATTTGTATATTTATTACTGGTAAGAAAAAAAATGAAAAAGGGGGGAAACAACTTTAAATCAGTTTACAAATCATAAACTTGTTCCCGAAAAATAAAAACGTGTTTGAAAGCAGTTAATAGGCATTTTTTTTCTTTAGGAAGTGGGTGATTTTTGTGCATGGGGAAAACGGCTCAAGGCTTTGCCTCATCTCCTAGAAGCATCCCATATTCTTAGATGTGACGTTGCCTTGGTAACCACAACTTGGTGACCTCGTTATTTCAACCTAATCCTGCTTTGAAATTATAGTTGCTCCACCCTTTTGCCTGGCTAGCCTGATAACATAATCATTGTAAATGAGGATGGAAAAAAACCAGCATGTTATGGTCCCTCCGGTGACACCAGACAGGTCTCACCTTATCGTGGAAACAGACGAACAATTAAACGGTATGAATCGAAAGCCCTAAAAGTAGATTTTCTTATTTTTTATGGTTTATTATGCTTACTTTCAAAATGTACTGGCTGATTCACTATAGCAGGGTATCTTGATACTACTAAATGAAATGAAAATTTCCCATTTTTGTTTTAAAAAACCGTCACAGGTGAGGTACTCAATTAAGCATTTGTTTTTTCCCAATAGCCAACTACAAGCCAGAATCAGAACGTAAATTTTGAATGAATAGACTGGCAGTATTTGGGGTTGTTTGCCCAGCTTACTCTCCTTTTACAAAAGCCTCACCAGTCATTGTCATCTTGAGTTCACGCTCCTTTCATAACAAAGGGCCTGAGAGACGACATTTAAATTCAGAAAGCATCAGGTATAGATGCAGTTTAAGGAAATGCAATTGACTCATTTGTTTCAATGTAGGTGCTTTGAGATCACTGTTTAGAAAGGAGGGGAAATTCTGTTCTCTTTCTCATTTATCACCCACCCCCAAGTCCAAAGATCTTAGCTCTCAGTAACATTTCCATACTATAATAAATTCAAATGCTGACAGTCTGAATAGCTATGAGATATGGCCATGTACCTTACGCTTGGGGTGCCCCTCACCTTTTCCTCCAGGACACAGTCCCTAGTTCTGCTCACTACAACTCTGTCACCTATTGTCTCCCCCAAAGACGCTCAATTGTGGCACTTGGGAAGGGCAGACTTGTGTATTGCATATACTCCATTCTCCTTTGCTGATTGTCCTTGCCCTTCTGATTGCTGTGTGCTTCCATATATGTATGTGTGTGTATACATATACATGTATGCATACATGTGTGTGCATATATATATATATATATATATATATATACATATGTATGTGTGTGTGTGTGTGTCTGTGTGTGTGTATATATTTGTTTTTTGAGACAGGATCTCACTTTGTAGCCTTCACTGGCCTGTAACTTAATATATAGACCAGGCAGGCCTCAAACTCAGAACTCTTCCTGCCTTTGCCTCCTGAGTACTAGGATTTAGGGATGCACCAACACACCTGCCCCAAAATAATTATTTGATACTGATAAATATAATGTTGGCCTCAGCACTGAGTACCACTGACAGGTGACAGGTAAGTCTCCTATTAGAGTCATTTTCCAGCTAGAAACCTGGACCACACTTGAATATGACCAGGACATCAGAGCATCCACCCTGACATCCCCCGCTCCCCCGCATTCCCTGCCAATAGATCTGCTTCTGCCTCTTTCTTACATCTACCAGCACTGTAGTGGACAGCTTAAGAATGTAAGGAAGGACTGCAACTCTTCAAGAAGCCTCCTAAGTCAAAACTTCACTGCCACCACAATATTGCCTTTTGAGGTAGAATTTGAAGGGGGATGCATTCCAGCTAAAGGCATATCCTCCTTTTTGCTGGGAAGTAAGTAAAAAGGAACATTTTACAAAATGTGAGCTCAAGATACAGAACCCAAAGCCATTATAAACCCCACACATTATGGCCACAAGAAGTACAGGCTGGGACTGGAGAGATGGCTCAGCAGTTAAAAACACTGGCTGCTCTTCCTGGGGAACCAGGTTCAGTTCCAAAAACCCTCATAGCAGCTCACATTTTCTGTAACTCCAGCCTCAGGTTATCCAAGACCTTCTGCTGGCTTCCATCGGCATCAGGCACTCATACGGCACACAGACATGCATGCAGGCAAAACACCCATATGCATAAAAATAAATTAATAGATAACTTTTAAAGATTTTCTTTAAAAAAGAAGAAGCAGTACAGGTTGAACATTCCTAAACCCCAAAAATCCAAAATTCAGTTGTTACAACACCTGAAAGGAACATTCTACAACTGAACTCATGTGATGCCTCACAGTTAAAGCACAGGTACACTAAAAAGAGTAGACAAAACGCTCTTCAGGTTGTTAGAAGGTACACATGATACGTAAGTGAATTTTGTGTTCAGGCTTGGGTTCCAGCCTCAAGATAGTTCATTGTATATATACAAATATCCTGAAATTCAAAAGCAAAAAAAAAAAAAAACCTCAAAATTCCTAAACATCTATGTTCCCTGAGTATTTCAAGTAAGGATGCTCTGATGGTGGTGATGATGGTGTTGGTGATGGTGTTAGTGATGGTGGTGATCACAGCAACTAACATTAGTGAGTTCTCGTACCACCACTGGCCACATTTTACAGAAAAGAAACTGAAACATGGTCTGCGAAGTGACTTATGCAGAATACCAAAGAGGCAAACCAAGGCTCAAATGAACTTGTAGACTCTATTATTCTACCTGCCCTTTTCCTAGACCAGACTATAGAACAGGGACCGATGCCTGGACCCTGCTAGTAGACACATTAAAAACTCACTCTGAGAAGAAAGTTCTAAATAGTTCAAACCACCAGTAGACACAAGAGGCAAAAGAAACATAAATTCTAAGAGCGAATATCCTTGACTTCCAAGAGCTGAGCTAAGTGTGCCCCTTAGCTTTGCCAGTCTTTTCAGAGGGGTTGTTTTCTGCTTGGTGCTCTTAAATCACAGTCATATATACATAAAGGTGCCACACTGCTCAGCAGATCCAAGCATATGTGCATGGAACAGGAAAGACAAGCAACCGTTATGCCGAGACCAGTTGTAATCTGAAGATGTGGGACTAATAAAAGACAAGTTCAAAGTCCAGGCTAAGCAGTAACAGAAGCCAGATAGCATGAGGAACAAATGTTATCATGAAACGAATAGAAACTGGTGCAGGTCCTGAGATAAACATAGGAATTATAACACCACAGACGGTGGAATGGCTGAGGGCTCCCCAGCAAGCAATGCCACGCTACCTGACTGAAAAACCGGCTCTACTCAACTCAACATACGTAAGCCAGGAAGACACAAGGACCAATAGGAGGCCTCAGGGACAATGAGGGGGACAATGCTGGCTTGGCGTAGAGAAGGAAATCTCTGAAGGGAAGTCTGACATCCCTGGGGCTCAGTGTCCCAAGTCTCTTCTCCTAGCTCCTCTCTGCAGGATGGACTTGAAAGTAACCCGACCACGGTGCCTTCCTGTTTCTCGGGCCTCCCGCCCGCATAGCCTCTTCTCTCCTGTGAGAGCTGTCAGTGCCGGAATAAAGTTCCTGTGACAGCCCTTAATAAAAGCATGCACAGCCAGGAAGCAGTGAAAGAGGAGGCTTCACTCCCTTGTCTTCTGGTGAGAACTATCACAGGAGACTCGGCTGGGACCGCAGCCGAGTCCACAGACACCACAGCCTTACAACAAAACACACTCCTGTCAGGATGGCTATCTAGAACCATCATTTTAGCCCTGAGCCAGTGCCAGGTTACAGTTGACTCCGGGATACTCCAGACACTAATACTCCTGGCCAGGATTATTGATGTAGAATAATTTACTGATCCTCCTGGTCTTGTCTTTAAAGTGTCCGTCTACTCCACTCTCCACAGGATGTGGCTTTGGTGCCCATGTGCACTTCTGTCTTGCTGCGATGCTGTTTGCTTGTTCTTAAACAGATGCCATGATTCTGTAGGGTGTCTCCCTCTGTGTCTGTTGCTTTTAGTTCCACACCCCAATTCGTCCTCTGGCTCCTCCTTCAGCTTGGCTATCTCTCCCATGTTTAGTTTCGGCTTCCTCTGACTTATAACATGCTGTAGAAATCCCTCCTGCACTAAATGCTAAGCCTTCTTTTGCTCTGCAAACATTCTGTGTTTTTTCCTCCTCCTCTCTACTGCCATGGCTCTCATCCTGTCTTCCCCATCACCTCACCCTCGTGTTAACTATAAATCCCATGACAGCCAGAACCAAAGTAGACACTCCACAAATTCACCTATTTATTCACTTGACGCACATTTACTAAATAGATTCTGTGCCAGACACTGAAGTGAAGGGCTGAACAAGCCAGATGAGGTCCCTGCCCTCATCTCTCATTCTTTGGAGGACAAAAGGGTATGTGTGTGTGTGTGTGTGTGTGTGTGTGTGTGTGTGTGTGTGTGTGTAAAATCAACCAAACAGGATTACAGATTGTTTAAGTGGCATGACAAAAACAGTATGATAACATGAAAGAGGAAAATCGATTAGTACCATTAGGTCCCAGTCTTTGGACCATGGGAGAATATATCACCTGCAACTGGAGCCATGTTCTGTCATTGGGCACTAATAAGGAGGACGTCTTAGAAAGCATCAGGCACTGAGGTCCTGGGGAAATCATAGGTCAGTGGTGGGGGGCTGATGATGGAACCAGAGACGTCAATCACCAGTGATGGGGATTTGACAGATACTCATGTGGGGCTGGGGTGGTGGAGGGAAAAATGAGAAGCATGTCAAAGACTGCAGGAAAGTTTGCTAGAAGGGCCCCTGGTGAAGGAGACTTGCCACCCTGTGGTGCAGAAAACCAACAAGCCTGAGACTTTCCTAACTCCCTGGGTTGGAAATGGGTCCTTCCACCTACTCACTGCGTGATCTTGGCTGCATTCTCTTCTCCCCGTGCCTTAGCTTGCTCATCTGTGAAATAAGAGCAGTGTGAGGCTGAAGTCATTACATCATGTGAGGATTAGATCAATTCACATGAACTATTCAGAAGGGGACAAACCCTTAGTGAGTGTGACATGAGTGGCCACTGTGACCGAGTTTACAAACACAGAACAATCTGCCCCAGGAGGAGACGCAGTGAGGCATTACAGGAAAGCACGGGTCTGTAGAGGAGAAGAGATGGTGAACGACGCCAGGGTGCCCAGCCAGCCTTCAGCAGCTTTGCCTTGGTCCGTGAATGACCACGGAGAGAATCCATTGTGTCTAGAGCTACCCTGTAGGCTAGGACCAAGTTAGGAAAAACAAAGGATGGACATGCCCTCCATCCTCTACAGCACATTTACAACACTAAACATCAGAAAGGAAGGCTAAACACCCAGGAAAGATGCCAGCCAGCAGGTAACCAGTACTGAGCTATGCAACCAGATCCCGAAGATGGTAACAAGGAAGAGTTTACCGATGTTTACAGTGTGCCAGACATTGCCACGTGGCCTTTTGCATGGCTTTCCTGCTTGAGTTCAACCAAAGGGTATGTATGCATTATACCACTTCCTCCAAAGATAAGACTTCTAGGAGACTCCAGAGAAGGCAGAAAGATAAATCTAGAAGCTTCATGAAGATGCAAGGTTTAGGCTCAGCCCTAAAGGAATGAAAAAAGTGTTTAACACAAATAGCTTTTGATTTAATTTTTACCTGTTTGTATGGTGTACGCATGTGTGTGAGCATACATGTTTATGCAGATGCACAGGCGTGTGTGTGTGTGTGTGTGTGTGTGTGTGTGTGTGTGTGTGTGTGTGTGTGTATGGGAAGGCCATAGGGTTACATCAGCATTTTCCTCAGTTGCCCTCCACCTTATTTATTGAGGCAGGGTCCCTCACTTCAGCCCGGAGCTGGACAGTTTGGCTAGTCTAGCTGGCCAGTTTGTTCCAGGAAATCTCCTGCCTCTGAGAACTGAATCCTGGGATTACAGATGGATTGCCTTGTCCACCCTGCGTTTACATGGGTCCTGAGGATCAGCATGCTGGTCCTCATGCTTTCATGGTAAGCATTTTACCCACTGAATCATCTCCCCGACCCCTATTCAATATTTATTAATTTAGAAGGTCTACATGCAAAGCAGTGGGTTCTTATCATGGACTCTTCATCCTTGTATGTTCTTACACATTCGTCTCATTCACTCCACTGGCCTGCCTGTGCTCCTCTCTTCTCTAGCTGCTCTGCTTTCTTCTCCCAGATAATTTCCTCTTCTGCTTCCCTGTTATTTGTGGTCCATGACCCTATTTCTTACCTCCCTTAAGATTTCTTCTTCATCTCTCACAATCTCCTTGTGGCTTCCTGACGTGCAAAAACACAGTATATACATGCAGTATTGGCCCTTCTGAGTTTAGCTTATTTTCCTTGACATAATGATTTCTGGTTGTACTCCATTTTCTGCAAAATATCATGATTTCATTATTCTTTGTGGCTGTATAAAAGTCCATGGCATATATGTACTGCACTTTAAAAAAATTGATCCATTATCAGTTGATGGAGAATCTAAGCTGGGTCCGTTTCCTAGCTGCTGTGAATAGAGCAGCAATGGGCATGGACATGCAGGTATCTCTGTGGTATATTGACTTACATTCCTTTGTGTGTATGTCTGAGAACATGTAGCTAGGTCACAGGGCAGTTCTATTTTCGGTTTTTAGGGGACCTCCTTACTGATTTGCATAATGACTCCACAAGTTTACACTCTCACCTGCAGTGAATAAGGACTCCTCTTTCCTCACATCCTCACAGGATTTGTTGTCAATGTTTCTTAAGAGCTATTTATGACTGTAGTGAGGCGGAATCTGAAGGCACTTTAGACTTTGCATTTTCCTGATGGCTAGGATGCTGAATGCTTTTTCAAATTTTTTGACTACTTGTATTTCTTTTTTTTTAACTGTCTAATCAGTTCATATACCACTTATTGGCTGGATAATCTTGTTTTGGGTGCTTAATTTTTGCAGTTCTTTATATACTCTAGCTATAAATCCTATCTCATACATAGTTGGCAAATATTTTTTTCCTGTTCTGTAGAATACCTCTTCACTGTGGTGATTGTTCCATTTCTGTGCACTTTCTTAGTCCCATCTGTCCATTCTGGTGTTATTTTCTGTGTTCTTAGTGCCCTGTTCAGAAAATCCTTACCTGTGCTTCTGTCCCAAAGTATTTCCCCTCTGGTTTCCACCAGCAGTTTCAAAGTTCTTCTACTGGTAGAAATCTAGTTTTCCCAGCTATCTGTGCTGCGTGGTGGTGGCACACGCCTTTAATCCCAGCACTCAGGAGGCAGAGCCAGGCAGATCTCTGTCGAGGCTAGCTTGGTCTACAAAGGAGAACCCCTGTCTCAAAAAAACAATAACAACAACAAACAAACAAACAAAAAACAAAAACAAAAACAAAAAAGAGGCTATCTGTTCTCCAATGTCAAAATTAGGGAGTGCTATTTCAGGGTCCCCTAGTCTATTCCATTCTTCTACATGTCTGATTTTGTGCGGTATGATGTTTTTATCATCATGGGTCTATAATTTGAGATTGGGTATTATGATACCTCCAGCACTGCTTTCCATTAAGGATAGCTTTATCAATTTAGGGTCTTTTGTGTCTGCATATCAAATTTAGGATTTTTTTTGTAGTTCTGTGAAGAATGTCACTAGAGTTTTTATGGAGATTGCATTTAAGCTACAGATTGCTTTTGTTAACAGGGCCACTTTCTCAATATTAATTCTGCCTATCCATGACCATGGGTGGTCTTTCCATTGTCTAGTATCTTCTACCATATGTTATGCAGTATCTTAATGTCGTCACTGTAGAGGACTTTCACTTCGTTGGCTAGGATTATTCCTAGGTTTTGTTGTTTTATTTTCTGAAGCTATTGGTTTGTTTGATTTTTTTGTTTTGTTTTTTGTTTTTGTTTTTGTTTTCTTGTCCCACCTGATCCCTCCTATTCCCATTCCCACCAAAACCCAATCCACCCACAAAATCTATTCTATTTCCCATTCCCACAGAGATTCATGAGTCCCTCCAGGGCCCTCCTTGGTACTTAGCCTCTCTGGGTCTGTGGATTGTAGCATGATTATCCTTTACTTACCAGCTAATATCCACTTATAAGTAAGTACATACACACTATGCTTGTCCTTCTGGGTCTGGAGGGCCTCACTCAGAATGATTTTTTTTTTCTAGATTCAACTGCATCTGCCTCCTAAGGGCTGGGATTAAAAGTTCATGCCACTACTGCCTAGTTTTCTGAAGCTATTATGAATGAGATTTTTCCCCCTAAGCAAGCTCATTTTTGATGTATAGAAAAATCTAAGGATTTTAGTATGTTGATTTTGTATCTTGCTACTTTGCTGAACATGTCTATCATGTCTAAGAGTTTCCTGGTGAGAATTTAGACTCGTCTAAGTATAAAGCCATATGGCTCACAAATAGAGATAATTTGGGTTCTTCTTTTCCTATTTGTATCTCTTATGTCTTTCTCTTGTCTTCCTGCTGTAGCTTAGGCTTCAAGTAGTAAAGAGAGTAGGGGGGGCACCCTTGTCCTGTTCTTGATTTTAGGGGAAATGTTTTCAATTTTCCCCTATTCAGTACAATATTGGCTGTACATTTTTCATATGTAGCCTTTTTTATATTGAGGTGTGTTCTTTCTATGCCTAGCTTCTTCACCGTTTATATCATGAAGGGATGTTGAACTTTCTTCAAGGTCATTATTCCACTGATTGAGATTGAGATATGATTGATTGAGACTGAGACATGATCGCTGTCCCTTTGCATTCATGTGCTGAATTGCACTTACTGATTTGCATGTGTTAAACTAACCTTGCACCCCTGGACTAAAACCAACTTGATCACAGTGTAGGATGTTCTTAATGTGTTCTTGAATTCAATTTCCAAGTATTTTATTGAGGGTTTTTTTCCATAATTACCAGGGAAATTAGCCTATAGTTTCCTTCCTTCTTTCCTTCCTTCCTTCCTTCCTTTCTTCTTTCTTCTTTCTTTTTTCCTTCCTTTCTTTCTTGCTTGCTTTGTTATCAGGTAATGCTGGCTCTGCAGAATGAACTTGATAGTGTTGGGTGATAGTGTTTAAGTAGAAGGACAAATCCTAGAGGGACTAGGGTAGCAAAATCAAGCAGAAATAAAGGGTGAGCCACAAATATAAGCCATTGTTCATTATACAATAATTATTTAGATAATAATTTCCTTATGGCCATGTTTTCAAAACGTAGCAAGAAGTAGATGAAATTAACTTTTAAAAGGTATTTTACTCAACTCCATTTTTGCAACCGGTTACCATTTCAACATTTGAACTGTGTAAAAAACGTTGAGATGCTGCACATTGTTTTCAGGGTAGTACACAGACCCAGTGCACAAGTAGCCATATTTTGAGTGCTCTGTCGTTACACATGCTACCAACTTGGACTGCAAAGGTCAAGGAATGGTATTTATCAAAGTGTCTCCATGTCTGGGTCACCTTACAAATCATCTGATGGAATCTACCCAATCACATCCTTAGGGAAATACCAGGATTATTCCATTTTACAGAGGATAACAACATAAAGAAGTTTAACCCCTGAAAAGTGTCCTGCATATGACTTACACTCAGCCCTGGGTATACTCAGGCTTAGCACATCTCTATAACGGTGTTGGGCACATACCTGCGGGGATTTTGCACATCAAGGGCACAACGATGCTGATCAGGAAGAAGCCCCAAAGATGCTGACATCAAAGTCATCATCAGCCTACACTATGCGGGACTAGATTTGGAGGTTTTGGAGGTACATAACATGGAAAGTCACCAAACAAACACAAACACTTTCCTCTTTCAGTTGAATGGGAATGGAAACACCTGTAAGCTGCTCCCCAACAGCAAAGTTACAAAGGGGTACTGCAGGTGGTTCCCAAGGGCACCTGGGGGCATAGATATCTAACCTCTGTTGCAGAAGAGCTCTAACTGAAGCAGCCCCTAGATGGGGTCTCTTTGGCTGGCCAGGCAAGATGGATTTCACACTTTTTGCTGGATCTTTGCTGTCAGTCCCTAAAATTGTTAAGAGAGGAAGAGTGGCGATATCAAAATTAATAATTCGTGACCTGAAAGGGGGACAGTAGGAGTTCCAAATCTGTCTCCATTAGGATCCTTCCCGCTCCTCCTCCGCTCCTCCTCCTCCTCCCCAGCTCACACTTCTCTGCTCCTCCGGGTTGAGCAGCCAGGACCGCTGGTGGAAAAAGATGTTTACACGACGCTGCAGAAAGACGTTTTCCCACCCTGGGCAGGGTGTGCGTCTTCTGTGGAGGGTTATGTGGGGCTTAACAGCTTCATATGCAAAGATGCTGGGCCTTTCATATTTCTCTTTTGTTTATTTCTCGCTAGATGATCCCTCACTGGATTCCACGGGGATTTTTGAGACTTTCCCTACCACGTTCCCCACCAGCAGAGCCCACCAAGAAACCGGCTCAGCGGCGGGAATTCAATGCTCTCTGCTTTTGATAACGCGGTATTGTATGGGACAAAGAGTCACTCTACCATGAAGTCAGGCTTTATACCACCCAGCTCTACTTTGCAGAACCTGCATTTTCAAGTCAAGACGCACTGAGTCAAAAGGCAGGGCCAGCTGCATGCCGGATATTTGTCTATTTCTTTTCTTTTCCTTTTTTTTTTTCCTTTCTTTTTCTTCACTCACCTTTCCTTTGCTTTTTTGCTTTTCTTTTCTTTGGGGGTGGGCATGGCTGCTGTGGCCCAGGCTCTGAACAGTCCTCCTGGCACGTGCTTACGGGCTGCTCAACACTAATGATGCGATCAAGTTTTCTGCCAAATTCTGGAGCTAAAGGGAGAGACAAAAAAGAAATTTTCGTCAACCACCCCCAGAATTCATTCCCCGAGGCACTCTGCTGTCCTTATCAGCCAGTCTCGGGTGGCTAGCGACCCCAAGTGGCCAATTTAAAATAACACGTGTAGCGCCCCCACCCACACCACCACCAACACACACACACACACACACACCCTTCATTCTGCAGAAAAGAAACATGCTTCAAGGTTTTACTCCCAAGTCTGGATAGAATTTTAAAACCACAAAGCTTGAAGAATCTTTAACGCCACCTAGCTCAGCCACATCATTTTATCATTTTCTTTTTGCATTTCTGAAGATCAAACTCAAGACCTCACACCGAGTGAGTAAACACTCAAAACACTGAGCAATGCCTGGGCCCACCCCGCAACCATCTTACTCCATAGGAGGCAGAGAGTCAGACAGGTAAAGGTGTGTTCCAAAGGTCACACAGTCCACGAGTGTCATTTTGTTTCTCCAGACCACAAAAGGACAGCTGTGGCAGTTAGGAGACTGCATATCTTAACAGAGTCGAAGTTCCGCCGCATACACTCCCAATGCACATCCTCTCTCTTCCCTTCTATACCCACAACTGACCAGGAAACACAAAATTGAGTCATGGCAAAGAGTCAGGAGGACACAGTATTTGGTAAACACAGATGAGATTCTTCCTCCCAGAGTGAGGGGGCAGTGTGGGTTGGATTTCCACCCTCATAGCAGCACGGAGAAGACACTATTGTTCCCATTTTACAAATAGGAAAATGAAGGCCCATGGACATGAAGTCTCTTGTCTGTAATCAGGCAATGACCAGATTGCAAAACCTATTTTCATACAATTTTATTTATGAATGTCTCAATTTGCCCAGCCATCAAATGAGATAATAAAGTTTGTGTGTAGAGTCAAAAGATATTAGTGTTAGACAGGGTCCTTTGTAAAGCCCTCCTTCAAACAAAATAAATACACAAGACAAAAATGGCTGATGTCTACCTGCATGTATAGTCAGGCTCAACACCCACAGTTCCCCTATCTGCAGATTCAAGTTGGTATGGCTCAAGAAAACTCAGGGGGAATGATTGGATCTGAACTGAGCATGGATGAACATTTTTCTTTTCCTTGTGATTATTGCTTAAGCAACACAGTGGATAAACCAATTACACTGTAGTAATACATTAAGAGTAACAAGTGAGCCGGGTGGTGGTGGCGCACACCTTTAATCCCAGCACTCAGGAGGCAGAGCCAGGCGGATCTCTGTGAGTTCGAGGCCAGCCTGGGCTACCAAGTGAGTCCCAGGAAAGGCGCATACACAGAGAAACCCTGTCTCGAAAAACAAAAAAAAAAAAACAAAAACAAAAACAAAAAAGAGTAACAAGTAACCTAGAGGTGACTTTAAATAAATGAGATGATGTGGGAGGTGATACACATTTCTCGTGAGAGACTGTACCACTTACAGATTTGAATATCCACAGGGATCCTATAACTACCATCCTATGGATACATGGGAAAACAGAACATGGGCACTTGTGTGGCCAACGCAGGATTGGGAACAGAGTTCCATTTAGTATTTGCAGCATTAGGTCCTATTTCTATACTTCGTTTTAGTTATCCTGTAACAGGAATTTTAGGGTTTGTTTAGCCCAAGATAGAAGTTTATTTAAGTTTGGTGGTCAGTATTGCTGTGTTGCTGGTGTTCAAACCACAATGTGCTTCTTCTATTTTAAAGATATTTCTAAATTTCTTAATTATGTTTATATGGGGAGGGGGTCAGTGAGTGCAATGCCTACAGAGGCCAGAAAAAGGCATCAAATCCCCTTTGGCTAAAGTTCCAGGCTAACCCACATGGGTTCTGGGAACCAAACTCTGGCCTCTACAAGAGCAGTATGTGCTCTTACCTGCTGACCTATCTCTCCAGAACCTCAAAATGTGTTTCTAAGCTCAAGTCCCTCTTCAAGAGATAGACAGAGACATATCATCCAAAGTCTGTTCCCAAACCAGTCAAGAAGAGACCTGGGATCTCTATAAATTTTAAATATGACATCATAGATACATTTAATTGTGTCTATTGTCATGCTTTGCCACTACTGGAATAGTTTCAAATTAGATGCAGTTGACTTTTAGCTCAAATATCACCATAGCATCCAAAAGTTTCAAGAGAAGGTAGCAAATTTTGAAAACCCCTATACCAGTCCCGGGTGTACATCCAAAGAACTTTTAGCACACCACACAGATCCCTGAGCCCCCGCTTATATTACAGCACTATCGGCAGCAGCCAAGTTATGGAATCATCCTAGGTGTCCATCAACAGATGAGTGGATAAAGAAACACAATATTCCTTATTCAGCCATAAAAAAGAATGAAATTATGTCACCTGCTGGAAAGAAGATTCAACTAGAGACCCATCATACTAAGCAAAATAAGCCAGACTCAGAATGACAAATATTACATGTTGTCTCTCACTTGTGAATCACAGAATGCATGTAGAGGCAACCATACATACAGAGAGAGAGAGACAGAGAGAGAGAAAGGGGGGGCTAGGGGAAAGAAAGAAACTGGTGAGGATGAGGAAGGGAGTGTGAAAAGAAAGGGGAGGGCATGGGGAGTGGATGTAGTCAAAACTGAAATAAATTTGACTTGAAATAAATTATCTTAATAAACCTGTCACTGTGTATAATGAATGTACACCAATGTGGGCAGGGGGCACTGCCGAATTCAATCTGCTCCCAGGAGATCCCATTTTTCCTAAGACAAAAACCAGACCCTTTGACTTGATTCAAAAACAGAAACAGAAACACCAGTCACCTACCCTGTGTGCCACCTCTCACTCTGTCTCCTTTCATCAGCAAACTGGACCTGCACCCCCTGTCCCCACCCCACCCCCTGCCCCACAGTAGGACACTGCCCACACTTGGCAGCTCTTTCTTAGGCACAGACAGCACAACCTTTGCTGTCTGCCTGAAGCACCATGGAGACCATCTGGAATTTTCCCAGTGCAGACACTGAAGTTATTGCAGGAGAATAGGAGGTGATAGGAATGACAGAAACATGAGGTCAGATTGATTTACGATGCACACGCAGTTCTGGAGCCAGTAAGTCCCCTGTTCTAGTAGAAGATAGAAAAGTTAGTGGAAATAGTCACAACCCTTGTTTAAAAGCATACTTGTGCCATGCTTGAAACTCTAACAAATATTACTATATTCCAATCCTAGAATTCCACGACTACTAATTTGCCAAACTGAAATAATCTAACTTGTGGGTAGTAACTTACAAAGATGCTCATTGCTAACTTACTCATAATTACAAAAAGTGAAAAAAACAATGGCTCAAACCAAGAAGCAAGGTGCGCACCAACGAGGCTAAGGGTACGGCCCCAATACAGTAGAATAAAAAAATGTAGAGATCAAAAGGGTTTTCAACCAAAACTGTGTTTTTAATGATAACAAATGAAAAAGCAGAAGGAATGTGAAGGACTTTAGTGGGAAAATGGTGCACGTGTTGAGACCAGACATTTTAAACTGAAGTAAGAGAAGTGTCACCATGAAGAGGGGGTTGGTAGGTTAATGCCACCACGTGTTCCCACCACCAAGACATCCTGCCAAGTGTATGTCACACGTGGTCATAGACTGAACCCTCTGAAATCATGAGCCAAAATAAAAAATTCCTTCTAGTAAGTTCTTCTCTTGGATATTTGGTTACAGCTGCACAGAGGTAACTAATAGCTACTGTCCAGACACAACGACCTCTTGCCGATTTCTTAGCAGTAAATGGATTAACTGGATAACAAGTTACATTCCCTCATTATTTGAGAATGCTGTTGACAGGCAGGGTTTCCCTAGTTGACAGGCTGGGTTTCCCTAGTTGACAGGCTGGGTTTCCCTAGTTGACAGGCAAGGCTTCCCAGTTAGCTCCAACTGTCGACTCAACACAGCCTAGAGCTAACTAAGGCACTGTCTAGATCAGAGTAGCCTGCGATTATATCTGTGGGAAACTGCATTGATTGTTATTGATGTAGGAAGCCCCTCCCCCAGTCCACTATGGGTGGTTACATCCCAGAGCAAATGGTCTTGAGTTTTATAAGAAAGCTAGCTAAAGACAAGCTTGAGCGAGCAAGCCAGCAAAAGTAGCTTCATGATTTCTGCTTCAAGGTCCGGACTTCCCTCAATGATGGGCTGCTCTCCTCCCCATGTTGCTTTTAGTGGAGTATTTTATCACAGCCGCAGAAAGGAAATTAGGACACGGGGTTTGTGTGAATTCACTGAACTGATATGAATTGGATGCTCCCAATGCCCGCTTCTGACAGATGAGAGATACAAGATTCCCTACAAATTATGGGGCTGGCATTCTGGCAATGGCCAAATGTGAATAATATCGACTCTGCTAAGCACTGTGCTCACACTGACTTGGTGGCTATCTGAGGTAGTGATTCTCCTAATCTGTGATGGCCAACCCATAAAGGAATACACAGCAGTACCCTGATGCGCAGATATCTAGAAAGGTCCTCCTTACTCAAGACCCATGCATTGGTGATGAATGCTAGAAGCCGCCATAAGCTCTCTGGAAGAGCATTTCAAATAATATATAAAAACAGTCACACTCACATTAGTCAGGGCCAGCAGAATCATATGATTCGGAGACATTCCCTCACACAGCAGTACCCTGATGCTCAGATATCTAGAAAGGTCCTCCTTACTCAAGACCCATGCATTGGTGATGAATGCTAGAAGCCACCATAAGCTCTCTGGAAGAGCATTTCAAATAATATATAAAAACAATCCCACTCACATTAGTCAGGGCCAGCAGAATCATATGATTCGGAGACATTCCCTCCAGCCTGTCAAGTGATGCAAATGGCAGGAGAGACTTGGAAGAGAGCTGTGGTAGCGTTGGTGAGAATTAATCATGTCTTCTAAATAATAAACTCTCAGAAATGTGCTCTAGGGGACCACTCTTACCTAGCCTGGGGATTGGAGCTCATTTTTGGTTTTTTTGAAGCGAGTAATAAAAGCATTAGCATAAGCCACAATGGTTTTACATTTGTTAAGCTTCCTCTATAAATAACTTGAGATCTGAAAGTATCGAAGCAGAAAAGAAATATTCAACAGGAAAGAGTGAGAATCCCAAGAGGAGAGAAAAAGTCAACTCACTGGTTTCCCAAAACTACACTGCCCCCCAACCCCCACTCCACCCCCACCCCCACCCCTACCCCACAGGCTTTCCCAGGTAATCTATGGTGTTGCCAGCGTGATCAACCAGAAAACTTCCCCGCCTTTCTATAACCTGTATAACTTCTTTCCAGATATGGATTTCAACTGGGCTTAAAACTGTCACTAAATTGCCAAAAGATTCATCAAAAACCAAACAACAGAACGGAAAAGGGTTTGAGGCTGAAGGTAAAAGATTAAGGCCAAAGGTTCTGTCCTGAGGAACTGTTGTTTGAACAGGAAATCAAATGACCTAAGGTGGTTGCCGGAGGGAAGGAAGGAATGGCCATAAATCAAGGAAACAACACACTCCCCATTGCTCTCATGCCCATGGAAAATTCTCAGAGAAAACTCAAGAAAATGAAAATAGAACCAGCCCCAAATACATCCCAGATGTCCACTTTGACTCCCAAGAAATGGGCGAAAGAAATGGAAAAAATTATTTAAAATAAAAATGAACTACTTGGGATGTGTTCCCCTCACTTTGCCCTCCAAAATGAATCTTCTCTAATTTTAAGCCAAATAGCAAATTCAACAATTGCTACTTTGTTCACAGAATGTGTCTGCATACATTTCCCTTTTCCAGCTGTGTCCACGGCTTTGAGGAGAGAAATCAGAATTCATCCCTACACCAAGGACACAGCTACCAGTGGATGCTCAGTATGTGGTTACTGGTTGACGTAAAGTGGGAGGTTGACGTAAAGTCAGACTTTCTTTTTTGGGACTACCAGCCCACAAATAGCAACATATTTTAGATTTTAAACCAAATTTTAGATTTATTTAATTTATGTGTGTGAATGTTTTTTGCCTGCATATATGTGAGCACCATGTGTGTACCTGTTTGACCCCCTAGAACGGGAGTTATAGATGGTTGTGATGTAACATGTGGGTGCTAGGAATTGAACACAGGTCCTCTGTAAGAGCTGCAAATGCTCTTAACTGCTTAGCAATTTCTCCAGCCCCCTAAACATAATTCATAATAGCTTATCCCTAGTCCCTTAAATTTCTGATAATAGAAAATGGGCTGAAAAAGGAAAACTTAGAAAATAGATTTCTTGCAATCATTCATGTTCAAGTTGCTCTATTTTGACAAAAAGTTCATGGATTGAACCAAGAAACTCATGAATAAATAGAAAAATCTATTTTTATAATGTTTTAGATCAATTTCTTTAATTTTTAAGGCTTTTGAAAAATAAATTTGAGTTGTGCAATGCTCGCATTTTAAGACTTTCAATTTTTTAATATCTGTAGTTTATTTTGACGTTCTTCTATATATGTATGATGTATGTGTGTGTGTGTATGTGTGTGTGTGTGTGTGTGTGTGTGTGTGTGTGTGTGTGTGTGTGTATGCATGAATGTATGTGTCATCTTTACTTTAGCCCCTAGGGTAGTTTAGTTAAGGTCTTTGAGAAACTCAATGATCTCCTTTTGTGGAAAAACCTAACTTAGACCTTGTTTTGAATCCTTTTTGCATCAGTAAACTGAGAATTCTCATCCATGATCCACCTAGCATGCTAGCTAATCCTATCACTGACCACACATGCCTGCAGCAATCTTTGCTTGCCATCTGAGAAGACCAAGGAGCAGAAAGCTAAGGCCTCACCACAATCAAGAGACTAGACATATGACTCATCTGTTCCACTAACTAATAACTGTTAAAATGTGAACAACAAAACTCATTTTAGCTTCACAGTATCACTTGAGAGCAACCTCATGGAAAAGGGAGAAATCAATGCTTTCTTGGGATCTGTTACCTTGGATGAAAGCAGCACCCACCAAAACCACAAGACAATGGTAAATGTTTGTTTTAGTCAGCTTCACATTGTTATATTAAAGTAATTAACTCCATAATAAGAAAGGATTTTATTTTGGCTCACGACTCTGAAGGTAGCACCATTGTTTTGGACCTCATGCAAAAACAGGCCATCAAAGAAGAACAGGATGGAATTAAACCATTTACATAAGCCAGGAAACAAAGAAGAGGACAGGCCTGAATCTGTCATCTCTTTTGATGGCAATCCACCAACAACCTAAAGAATTCCCTTAAGACTCCTAAAGGTCCACAGCACCTCTCAGTAATGTCACTCTAGAGATGAGCCCTATCTAACACATTGGGAACATTTGAACATTCACTGGGTCCCATTGCATTATGATAATGGCTAATGATCATTCCTTGCTCAACCTCTTCCTACTGTCTCTTTTACCACCTTCCTTGGGTACAACAGATCACCTTAAGTTTTTGAGCTTTACAGATTCCATGTGGTTGACATATCTGTGAATGATCTACTATATGCACCTAGGAGTCAAGCTTCTCTATCACATTGGTATTCTCTGTGTAGTCCTCAACTACGGTACCATTCATGGAACTAGGCAAGAAACAGGTCCAAGGTCTCCTCTTGCTCTTCTCACTCTCTCCCCCCTCTCTCTCTTTCTCCCTTTCTCTCTCTCACACACACCACACAAACCATACATATCTCCAGATTCAGATTCAGGTCTAACCAATCCATCTTTCACCCAGTGATAAAGGATGCATAGTTGGGAGCTTACCCAAACATCACTTAGTCAAACAGTTCAACAGTTCCTCATTCCTCATTGGCTGTTGATCTCTAGGCATGTACTCCACTGGTTAAAACTGAGAGAAAGTGAAAGACTAGCAACCCAAACCTCTACCAGAATACTCTACACACAGCAAGATCATTTTTTCTAGCAATATGCAGTGAGATGGTAACATATTTACAATCCAGTTGCAAGTGAAAACAGCTTCATGTTCCAGGATATGTACTTTCCTTTTACATGATGAAGGACCTGGCAGAGAGGCAGAGACACCACATTAGCTAATTGAGATAGCAGAGAAATATATCTCCCAAAAGGTGTACCTGCTTTTCTCAAAGAAATGGCATTTCTGAAGATTTCTAATTTTATTATCCTTTCAAAATGCTTTACTTTGAACAAAAACACCCATGGTCAGTTTTTTTTTAATGTTCCTATAATAATTTGAGTATTTTCTCTTTCCAAGGTTCTAAGCCATACCTCATAGGAGTAAAGTGCAAGGCACAGATATAATTTCAAGGTTTTTTTTTTAATCATGCCATAGATGTTAAAACATATGGAAACCAGGTAAGCTTCACTTTAGTGATATATTTTATTTAATCCAACATGCCAAAATATTATCATTTTAGTGTGAATATAATAAAAACTTTAGTGATATGTTTACATTCTTTCTTTTGTACTTACTCCTCAAAGCATGCTGTATACCATATGTTTAGAGATTTGGTTGCATTTCCTGCTTAAAGTATGTATTAGCCCATTGTTCTTCTCTATAGTGAAATACCCAAGGCTGGAAAACATCAAGAAAAAAAGCTCATTTAGCGTTCGTTAGTTTTAGAAGCTGAAAATGCAGTCAGCCATAATGCTGGCTCTGACGTAGTACCCTTGGTTGCATTGCCTCATAGCAGAAGGCATGAGTATGTATGAGAGGAAGAGTTAACAGAGACAGGAAGCCAAAGAGAGGGAGGTGGCTAGCAATGACCTCTCCTTTTAAAGGGCCCAGTCCTTCAGCACTACCACATAGAGGACCACATTTCTAAACTATGAGCCTTCAGGATATAAAGCACATTCATCATAGCACCACATTTAAGAGGTCAATGGGCGCATGTGGCTAGTGTCCCCTGCAATGGCGAGGACAGCTCTATAGGCTAGCATCAGAAGCAGCGACATGCCATGAAAGAATCAGCAGACTGTATGTCTCGCCTAGTGTATTTAGACCTAACGTCCTCACATCATTCTATTTTACAGTTAGGATTGCAAAGGTGCCTGTCTAGAAAGTAAATATATACCCCTTAACTTGTCTAAGGCTTAGTGAGCCATCATCATAGATTGAGTGGCAGCTGAAGATAAGATGAAAGGAGATGAGCTTTCCCACATGGGAAGCATGGACTATGACAACATAGGGCACTGAAAGAACACAAGCTTCCTGAAATGACATTGATCTGGTCCTAAAGATAAACTGAGAACTTGGCATAGGAAGTAGAACAGGCAATAGATACACAGCAGTGCAGCCTCTCTCTGGAACAGGGGTAAGCTAGAGGTGTCACAAGCTACATCCTGAATCCCTGATAGGGACTGGGATGACCAAGTCAGTGGAGGACATGGAATGAACAATAAGCTGAAGAGTTAGGACCATCGAATCTGAGCAAGCCCAGTCTAACTGCACGATGGCGGGTAGATTGGATGGATAGAGTAGCTAGTAATATGAGGACCAATTAGGAAAAAATAACAATAATGTCCACATGAGAACAGAAGGTACCTGAACCACATGGTGGATGGTGATGGAGATGGTTTGGAGACATTGAGGAAGAACAGACATGATTTATAAAGTTTTGGACCCAGTGCCCTAGAGCATTTGAGAGGGTGAATACTCATGACCATGAACAATGGAAGCCATGCTATCTGCAGAGAGGAGCCTTAATTACTGTTAAGGATCAGCAACTTCAGCCTATCATGTCAGTCCAAGCCAGGGATAAATCTTAAGTCTGAATCTCCCCATAGGCAGCCCAGTGTTCCTATCTAGAACTCTATGCTTCTCAGAACTCAGGTTCCACACTGATCTCTGGCCTTGGCTTGGAAATCCAAAGAAGTTTCACCCACCTTATGGCCCTTTGTCCTGATGTGCCTGTCCTATATGAACATACAACTGCCATTCTGTCCAATTTGCCTGCCTTAATTTTTCCCCCACTGTCGTAAGAGGGGGCCATTTCCCATCATTCCTCTTAAATATTGTTTTCCTCTAACTTAATATCAGACTGGCTCAGGAAAGTAATTTCAGCAATACCAAAGAGCTCGTATTTTCCTTCTAGTGCCAAAATCATATTTCCAGCAAATGGAATTTCTGTCCTAAGTACAAATGTGCAGCACACAGCAGAAAGTATCAGAGATGCGATTCCCGCTTCTAGATTACTTGGTCATTTCCAAGGCTCTCCAGGGGTTTCCAGAGCCTCTAAATTAGAGCCTCAGTTTCTGCCTTGTACCAGGCTAGACTTTTCAGAGCCTGGTCCTCCCTTGTGGCTCCAGCTATTCCCATCCCAGGCTCAAAGCCTACTTTCCATCTACTACTGACCTACCCTGGGCCCCCTCTTCCTCTCTCTTTGCCTTCACCTCTGGGATCTTGGTTCTTTAGTTCCTGCCTGCTCTTCCTCCAGAAACACATTCAGGTCTAGCCCAGCTCCACTCCAGAATGAGACTAGTGCCTCCCTAGCAACTCTTCCAAACCTTGTCCTAGGCCAGGCCACACTGCTGGCACATGACCCCTAGACTAATGGCAGCTGTGGCACATTCTTCTTTACCCTTTTTGCACTCTAGCAGAGTTTAGTACAGGAGTTGAAAAAATCGAGTTGCAGTCTTGTTTTTGGTGGTCGGATAGTGTGGAGTGATTAGAAGACACAAAAAGTTCTGTCCAAATGCTAACCTTGGTAAACACCTGAATGTGACCTGACTTAGAACTCTTTGCAGCTTTAATTAAGCTAAAGATTTCAGGATGAGATCACTTTGGATCTAGAGTAGGCCCTAAATCCAATCACCATTATCTTTATAAGAGATAAGAGAAGGGGATTTGAGACACAGAGAGACACTCGGGGGGGGGGGGGGGGGTATGAGGGAGAAGATTTTGGGGAGACAAAGGCAGAGATTGGAAGGATGTGTCTCCAAGGATTCCTGGAGCCTCCTCTTGATGAGCAGCATGGAAGAGTTCTGTTTCCAGAAAAAAAAAAAAAAAGTAGACCTGCTGGTACCTGGATTTCAGACCTTCTCTAGAATTATTGGAGAACACATTTCTGGTATTTCAAAGCATCACATTTATGGTAATTAGATACAGAAGCTCCAGGAACAAAACAAAAAAAAAAAGGTGGGGGTCCTTAAAAGAAAACATGAACATATATATATACTAGTATACTTGGGCAAATTATTCACTTTAAACTTGATTTAATTTGAGAAGTTCCCATAAAATTCTGACCTGCTTCATCCCAACTTAAGAAGCCCTGCCTGGCACCTACCCCTAACAGGGTGAATCATCTGCTGTGGGAAAGCAGCATCTAGAAGACAGTAGCAAGCTCCCCCACTCCCCTGTCCCCACGGTGGTGGAGTCACATCCTTCAGTGGTCTGAGCCAACTTGCCTCACCCCAAGCCTGCGGCCTCCAGGCTTCTCCTGTCTGCCACTCAGTTCCTCAGGTGAGTTCTTTGATGTTCAAAAATGGCCCCCTGTTCCCAGTTGTGACTGCCACCCTCTTAGGCATGTCTTCCTTAACACAGCCAGGCTTGCAGAATACAGAATCCAAGAGCATGCAACGGGTGACCACTGTTTCCACATGTCACACACATAATCAATATGCTGAAATGATGGCAATCACTAACTCACAGTTTCAGTAGTTAAAGGAGAAAGGAGTGTTGATCTCTTTCCAAATAATACGTCAGGTTTAAAAATCGCACATGATTCCTCAAAGCATTGTCTTATTGACTTCTTCAACACACACTGAAGAGCAACCTCCATGAAAATTAAGGCACACTGCACTCCACAAACGGCGTATCATTTGTGATACGTGACTTTTAAAGCTAATGTCCAGCCCCACCAGCATTTACTGGCTAAATGTGCTAAGGAAGTAGAAAATGTACCTGCTCTAACTCAGCCAACACTCGCCCTCACTGTTTTTCTCTCCACAAAAATATATTAGATTTTGGAAATGCAGTAAGGACGAATGAAGAGAGCCCACATTTCCGGGACGCTGCACGAGTTTCTCATGATTGCGTGTGTGTCAGTGCGAAAATGAGGAGTGTGCCAAAAAGCAATATTAGTCCTTTTGTCCGTGCTAGAGGGAAAGGCTCTATTGAGAACTCCAGGGATTATTGCTGTAGTTTTGGCACAAGTGAGTAATTTTCTAGAAGGTCAAAGGGCCTGAAGCAGATGGTGGGCTTCCGCTGACTCACAACCATGACGTCCTTCTCAGTCAATGTTGGCCCAGGCCTTGCTATCTTCTGCCTGCTCCTGCCAATGCCTCCTATTCAGTCCTATGCCCCCTCAGGTTGTGCCCCCCTGGCCCATCCGTCCAGAGATGTGGGAGCCACAGGTCATGCTGTCAATCATGTCACCTCGTGTTTAAACTTTCCTCTCACTATTTGCCTCCCTATGGTAGCAATATGTACCTGATCTCAAATCATATCAATGCAAGTTAATGTCTAGCTCATTTCCTGAATGGGTATACCTGTCATTTGCTATTCACAGAGCCTCCTAGCTCCTACACTTTGGAACATTTCAGTCACTTTTCTTCAGGTTTTGTTGTAATTTAACCTATTTGTTTACTTTGGGCATTTTTCAATCTATATTTTAAAATCCTGGGAAAATTAAACAATAGTAAGTTCCTCAAAAGCATGATGCAACCTCCATACAGAGAGAGAGAGAGAGAGAGAGAGAGAGAGGGAGAGAGAGAGAGAGAGAGAGAGAGAGAGAGAGAGAGAGAGAGAGAGAGAGATGTTAATGGTGTGGTGACAGAGTAATTCCTTGTTCATAGCAAGTCTATGCCAAAACATAAGGCTGAGATGTTGAGATGTCACCAAGTGAGCAATTTACTCTCCAAATGTCAGCCAAAAGAAAATATATGGATGTGAAAAAAGAAAAACAATGTAGGAAATTTTCAAAATAAAACCTTGAGAGAATTGGGTTCGACTTGGATAAACTATCCCAAAGGAACAGGTCTTGGTAGGGAGGTGGGTGGCACTACAGCCTGGAGTCTCTGAAGTCTCAGTCTAATAGCCTTGATCTTTCTCTTCCTCCCCCATGCTGATCTGGTGTCTCCTTCCTGTACAAGAGTACAATGTTGTCCACACTCTACATGCCTACAGTCACACCTCTGATTAGCAGTCTACTTCTCCCAGGCAAATTAAGAGCACTAGGTGGTTGGGCTAGAACTAGGCACAAAAACAGTGCCCAAAACTTTGACCTAGAGAGAATCAGTAAAGAAATAATGAAATATATGAAAATAAGGTATCTCTTCTTTCAGAGCCATATCCTTGGAAGAACTGAACTGATATGAGTTGAACTATGTGTGTGTACATACACACACACACACACACACACACACACACACACACACACACACACACATGCACAGGTTTTACATATAAAGGAAAACTTGTTTTTCTGAATCTGGCTTATTTCCCTTAACATAATGATTTCTAGTTTTACCCATTTTCCTGGGAAAAAAATGTCATTATTTCATTTTTTTTCTACTCTATTGTATATCTTTATCACATTTTCATTTTTTATTCATTCACTGATAGACATCTAGCCTGGTCCACATCCTGGCTCTTATGCATTAGCACAGATATAGAAGTATCTCTAATGTTGACTTAGAGTCCCTTGGGTACATACCCAAGGGTGGGGTATATGGTAGCTTTAGTTTTAGTTTTCTTGAGGAAATCTGATTTCCATGATGGCAGTTTATATTCCTAGCAGCAGCAGCAGCAGCAAATAAGGGTTCTTCATCCTCACCAGCATTTTCTTAACAATCACCATCTTGCCTGGAGCAGCACGGAGTTTCAAGTTTTAACTTACAATTCCCCGGTAACTAAGGATGCTAAGCACTTTCCAGGTATCTACTGTTCACTTGTATTTCTTTTAAGAAGGGTCTATTTAGTTCATAAGTCCATTCAGTGATTGGAAAATTTGGGTTTGGTACTTCATTTTTGCAGTTCTTTATATATTTTAGCTGCTAATCACCTGTCTGCTGTATACCTGGTAAAGACTTCCTCCCGTCTGTGATCTGTGTCTTCAGTCTGGTGATTGTTTACTTAATCATGCAGAAGTTTTTTAATTTCATGAAATAGTGTGTGTGTGTGTGTGTGTGTGTGTGTGTGTGTGTGTGTGTACTGAAAAGGGGCTAATAAAAGAGGAGAAAAGATAAAACTATAATAGAAATGAACACATGTAATATACAACATATTGATGAGAAAACAGAAAGATAACTGGAAATCAGCTAGCAGGATAGGGACACAGGGGAGGGCAGTGGGGGAGAAGAATAAAGAGTAACGACATTTTGTGTGTGTGTGTGTGTGTGTGTGTGTGTGTGTGTGTGTGTGTGAAGATACCCTGATTAAACCCATGTCTTCATATGCTAGCTCTCAAAATTAATAATTTTACAAAATGGACTGAGCTTACCGAAGCTCAGGCTTAGCTCGAGAAATCAAGAATCTGCAGTAAGAGAAACAGACTGTAACATGAGTTTGTCTGGAAAATATCTCAGCAAAGAGACCAAGGGACACGAGCACTTTGCAAGGCAGGTCATGGTCACACCAGCAGTGCAACTACAATAGGTCCCAGGAGGCACCAGCTGTGGGGCTATCCACACAGGCTATCCCTGACCACACCACACTTAGACACATGAGGAGACTGCTGGTGTCCAGTCTGGTCATCTCGGTGATCCAATAGGTTTGCGGGGCCCCAAGCAGATCTCTGCTCCTTGTTATGGCAGACAAAGAATGAAGCTTTGCAGCCAAGCATTATATAACCCTGAAACACAAGAAGTTTCAAAAATAAACGTCTCGGGTGCTCAGTGAAGCCGAAGAGGAGGAATTTTATAGCTGTTTCACCTCAGGCCACCTCCCACCTACTTTGTTTCACACCATCTTTACACCCATCACACCTGCCATGCCCTTTAATAACATCTCTTGTCAGCTGCAGAGCCCCAACACTTCATAATTCAAAACACCTTCCATCTTAAATTGGCCTCTCAGAAGCATTTCTGTTTCCACAATACCCTTCCTATTGTGTAACATGTTGATCTATGTAAATTGCCTTCTGTCTTTTCAGAATCTGCTTCCAAACCCTTGAACTATTGCTGCAAATGGAAGGTGTGGGGAAAAGATCATGATTCTTATTCCTGCTAAACCCTTCTCGTTCCCACCTTCTAGCAAGAACCATTAGAGACGGCATAGAGAAATGGAAGCCATACAGATTTTGCAGACAGGCCAGGGGTTATAAGACTTTGGCAAGTATTCACTTAACTTAAATCTAGTTAAATGATAGTATTTGTGCCAGCTCCAAAGGCTGTCCTCAGTAATTTTTAATATAAAACATGCAGAATGTCCAGCCCATGTGTGTAACAGCATATACTCAAAACACATCTGTGTCAAGGTTCTCTAGAGAAAGAGAAACAAATGGGACACGGGAAGAGATTTATTACAAGTCACTAACTCAAATTATTATAGAGATTGCGAAGCTTCACGGAACGTCATCTACCAGCAGGAGACCCAGGAAAGCTGGTCATGTCACCCAAAGTCAAGAGCTGAGAACACCAAGAGCATATCCACATGGCAACTCATATAGCCAAACAGAGAAGTCAGTCTTCTCCCACCTTTTTGTCCTACTCAATCTCTAAACAGATTGGCTGCCACCCCCTTATTCGGGTGAGAATGGATCTTCTGCATCCAGTTCCCCAGTTCAAATGCTTATCTCATCTGAAACACCCTCAGGAAAAAATGTTGAGCCAGCTAGATGGGGTAACTCACAGTCCAGGCAAGCCCTTAGATAGTGAATCGTGGTGATGTCAGTTCCCTTTCGACTTGTAATAGTAGAAGCTGATGGCTACTGAATACTTACATCATCCAAGGAGGCTCTGACAACCTGAGAAAAGAATGACAGCAACAGAAAATGAAAATGAAAACTCAGGCACTTAATTGGGAATCTTAGAATCGTAAGTCTGGGGACCCAGATACCAGTAGAAACCACAATATGGTGTGTTAGCAAGGGGGTTGTTGGGTCCTTATAAGGGTAAAAGAAGAAGAGTTGCACAGGTTATCTATCAAGAAATAATTCACCCTGCCCTTTATATATCTGCACAGACCAACTCAAAACACACCACTGTTCTAGGAAAGAGGGAGGGACTGCTGAATGCTGCATCTCCACTTCAAGTTCCCAACAAGGGCCACCACAGCAAAGATGGAGTCCCTGATGTCAACTATCTTTCACACTTGCCATGTGCTTTACTGTAGAAATGCCTTAATCATCCCAGGAGCCCTACAAGATGGCTTCCATTTACAGAGGAAACTTGGAAGGGGAAAAAAAGAGTTGAAAATGGCAAAGTCGAATATTGAAAAACTTCATTCTAGAAAGATAGCTAAGGTGACCCTCCCACAAAAGAACTTTGAGCAGTGTACCTTTGAGCATGCAAACCTATTTGAAAAGGTTTGGGAAAGGCACTTGGATCTCATTGAAATATCAACAGATGAGGAATGAGCCAGCTCCGTCAATTGCTACTTTTGTGACTATTGATAAGACACCCTTCACAGGTCACAATGGTGATTAAGACTACGTTATGTTTTCCCTTCTCCTTATAATGAATGGGTCTGCTGAGCTGTGACTACCGATCCTGTAACCAGAGAACGTTAAGATCACTGTGTCTTTTCCTGAAAGATAGGTTACCACATCTGCACTGAGAGAAGAAACCTGCAAATGTCCTGCCTAAAAAGCCTTTCCATTTGGAAATTTGCCCTCCTTATTTATATACACAGAAAGGACAAATTTTAACTTAAAAGCAGTTGTCACCATAGAGTCACAATTTGAAATATTTGTATGACCAGTCACCTGTTCAAGGGCTTGACTATAAGCAAAACTCCCCTGCATACCTCCACAGCATTACCACACAGACCCACAGTGGGATTCAGGACCATTTGATAGGGAAAGAAGACACATCACCACAGATTAAAAAGCTATTCTCCGGCATAATATATATCCAGCGACTTACTTCTGACTCACAGTAATCAAAATAAATTAACCCAGGCCTCATCTAGAGAAAACACTGGGTTTGCATTATGATCTAACTGTGAAATGTCCACCCCACTATCTCACAGGTTAAAGCCTTGGTCCCTGGTGGTAGCACTATTTTGTCAGGTTCTCGAAACTTTAGGACATAGTAGATCACTAGGGTAAGTACTTATGGATTTCTTGTCCATGATCTTTTCTGTCTTGCTCTCTGATTCCTACCAGATGTCAGATAAACAACTCTTCCAGGCCACATATTCCATATCCTACACAAGTGCGTGAAGTCAAGAGATTATGGATGGAACCCTCTAGAACCACGCACCCAACAAATCTTTCTTACTTTATGTTGTCAGTGCCAGATGTTTTATCACAATCACCAAAGGGAAAAAAAGTACCTAATCAGATTGACATGTTCTGAAACACTGCCTTCAACTGAGCTGTCATTTTGGTTGGAATTCCTGCCCTCAAACATGACTACAACATTAATACTATTTCAAGGTCCATTGCAAATATTGAACTTTGGAAGGCAGGTTACCATCTTGGTTAAGAGATCAGATGCTAGAGCTAGGCTTCCTGGGTTCAAGTCTCATCTCTGTCACCTTCTAGACGCATGTCATTGCCTAAGTCATTTATTCATCTATTAACTGGAAAGAAATGAAATTCCAATACCACAAGGTTGTTATGAAGAGTAAGTTGATAAATCTATGAAAAATGTTTAAAATGGTGTTTGCCATAGAGTTGGTGTTTATGTGCTTGGTAGAGATATTATGGGGAAGCACTTGAAAAGCCCATACTGTCACCCAAAGACACCAGAGCCCTGTGGGGTGGACCTTAGGCAGAAGCTGTGAATTTTCCAATAAGCTCTTCAAAGTTTGCTTTTGGAGCACTTCAAAATATGCCCCTTCCAATTACTGATTCAGAACTACAGTATATGTAGTTACAAATCTTAAATGCTGCTGGAGTCCTGTGGGCCCTTACCCTACTGTCTGCCACCCCAGGGCATTGGCTTTAACTCAGATGGAGAAGATGACTAAAGTCACGTGCTGTAACAAAAGCATGTGTTCTGATGCACAAGTTATACCATGCCTGGCTCACAGCTCATTAGTTTACACTGCCACTGTTAGAGACAGATGCACAAAAGTCTAGATCACAAAAAGACACATATTCATGACTGCAAAGTTCACATTTTCTGAAAATCACTGTGAAGTTCAGCCTATGCCATTACTGAGTCTATTCCTGAGACTTGACATCTAAGCAATCTACACATCATGACTTGTCTTAACAAATTGTAATCTGAAGTCCACACCCCCAAAAACAATTTTAAGAGATACACACACCTACATTAAATATTCTTCAAAGCTGGCTGGCATTGTAAAATCAATAGCAGTGGAAAGCTGGGATGTTATAGGTTGAGAACCCAATTGTTCTGAGTTCACTTCTGTGTGTGACTTAATATCCCTGTGATGGTTAATTAAATAATTTTGTTTTATGCAAGCAGACACCCAACTTCCATCAATCCCAAAGTTAAAAATGTCATCAGCTAGCTCCTGAGGCCTGAAATGGAGACCTCTCCTTCGCTGTAACCTAGCTACCTGATGCTTTCAACAATGTACATGGAAAAGTACCTATGCATGACTATCTTACATTTCTATAAAAACTTCATCAAATTCTTACGGCATTGGAACATGGCATTTGGGGTAGCCTGAATCTGTGCTCCTCATATTTAGCTCCAAACTAAACCATGTCTTTTTCCAGAACTGCGGTTTTTATATCACCAAAGTCAATGACTTTGTCTTCAAACACTCAATAGCCAGATGCTTGCCATATGCACACAGTTTTGCTATGTCATGTGAGAGCCACTGGCTGGAGACAACAGCAGACACCCGTGTAACTGTCTGTGACCGTCCTCCCTGTGAGCTACTTGTAGCACTCAGGACATTCTCAGGATGACCTGACTGCAATACACTCCATAAAGATTTGTTAGAATTGGGGCTTCTAGCCACCTTCACACACGTATGGTGTTTACACTTTAAGCTATTTCCCACAACAGGTATTTTTACTTACACTCTTCATTCTACAACTAATGAAACTGAAGTCCCTCTTGTTTCTAGGACACAAACCTACACCTGTGTCTCTGAGATTCAAGTATGTAATGCCACTGTGTCCACATAAAACATTAGAAGCAGCAGAGCTGAGGTGAGTCTCAATTAGAAGGCCACACATCTTATTTCATAGACCTCACCAGGTTCTCTACAGCCGTAGAAAATATCCTTTTTTACACTCTAATCAAAATTTGGCAGTACACCTGAGAAAGTTGACAATATGTTACCAGCAGGCAAGCTGAGACTCTCTCTCAGTAGGGAGAGTTGTCAAGAAACGCAGCCGGCAAATAGAATCCCGTGAGGTGTCTAAATGCAGTCGGCCTTAAACCTACCGGGTTTCTTCCTCCCATCCCCCTCACAGCCTTCCCCCTACTCCAGGCTTCCTCTAGCTGCAGCCACACCACTGAATCTCTATCTTATCACCTCCCACTCACCCAATCTGCTCTCCCCAGCTCCACTCTCCTGAGCTGGTTCCCTCCACTGCAAAAGAGGTTTTTTCCCCCTTCAATTACGAACACCAATAGAATAGAATATAGCCACTTGACATTCTTTCTGTTACCATAAATGAAATTAGTAATTACATCCATCATAAAATCACTGGTATGAAGAAGGAAACTTGACATATGTATGACTACCCTAAAATCAGCCAGAATTCCCCGAGTGAGAGTGACTACTGTTACCGTGGCACATGCCCTTCCAGACTTTCACATGCATGCCAGCACATGGTACATACACTGTTTTTACAAAACAATACAAGACACAGCTAACTCAAAAGCTGGTGGGTAGGGGAGGTGGCTCTGCTTTCTTTTGCTTTTCCCTCAACTACGTGAATACAGGAAAGCATGTGGACGTCATCACGGCTTCAGGATAAACTATTTCATCAACCCTCTATTGGTGGATGTTTAGGTCATTTACAAGATTTTTAGTGTTCTAGACATCACTTCATGAGCATCATTGAACATTCCTTATTCCTCGGGTTGAATGCGAAGTGTCTGGGTTGACAGTAGAGGATTCTCCTCTTGCTTTGGCGGCTAAACTGCAGATGCGCTGGCTTACCTCACTGTTCTGTCTTCTCTTTTTCTTCCTTACACAGTGCCTGTTGCCCTTCTTCTGTGTTTGGCCTGTGTGCCTTCCCGCCGCTTCTTGAACCTTTTCCCTTCTTTCTCTGGTTTCAAAATCAAACTTAGGCGTAATTTCTCAGAAGTTTCCCATTATTCTGATCCTTAACCAACAGCACTTGTTAAGGCTAAGAAGCATCACCCAATATGTGGTATGCTCTGTGCTTAGAGCTAAAAGAAATCAAAAGCTCAGAAGTAACCCCACCCCCACCCCACCCCACCCCCCACCTACCTTCACCCCTGCAGAAGCAAAATCCCTCTCAGAACTTCTGCCTCCCAGATCTTCTCTAAGGCAAGTCAGGGAAACTGAAACCCCTCTTCCCTGGGTAAGTCAAAGAAACTAGAATCCCTTTCACCCAGAGCCAGCAAGGTCTAACAGGTTACTGTAAGGTTCCCCATTCCTTTCTATCTATAAGAAGAATAAGACCCTCATTCTAGAGGAGCTTAAACCAGGGAGGAAGGAGTGCTCCACACAGAAGTCAGGAAGAAGCTAGACAGACCGCCCTGGGCTTCCCCACTCAGACTGCTACCCTTGTACACACCCTCTTCGTCCAGGCACCCTTCCCTGCAAGGTTGAACCTAAGTATAACATCAGTTTCTCCTGTATTTTGAGTATTTTATTGGAAAGCTTCACATCATATAAAACTCTGAGTAAATCTGTCCTATTTTTCTATTATTAACCTGTCCTATGCTATGGGCATGTTGCCTGTGGTCCTTAAACTAGTCCAGTAGTGGATTACACCATCCTACCTACAAATTCAAAGGAAATTGTTATAACCAATAACAATTTAACAAACATGTACGCTCAGCACATTCTAAGTGCATTATGTAACCACATCATTTTAACCTACAAACAGATCTGTGAGAATCCCCTAATGCCCCTAATTCTACAGATAAACATTTTGTTTGCTGGGATTTGGGAGGTTCTAACTATTTATATGTGAGTATGTATACAAAAGTTTAAACTAAACTATATGAACATTTAAAACATGCCATTTTTTAGCAGAAAGACTTTTAAGATGCAGTTAAAGAAAACTGTGCAATTTAAGGCAAAGCTATTAGCATAAGAATGCAGAAGGAAAGGCAAAACTTAAGTGTTCTAGATTAAAAGCCAGCTCCAAGATCTGATAAACACTAATTGCCTCTACACATCAGTACAACTGGGGAAATCCAACCTACAGACATTGTTTTGGTATAAGAATGGTGCCATTTTATCAAGTAGTTAGTATCCCACAATAAAAATCAAAGTTATTACTTTATGTTATTCAGCTAGTCAAAGGGAAAATTGGGTCCCTAGCCATAAGAAAACAGAACCCCAAACAACGCCACAATTATAGTTGCAGAACATTTACAAAAACACATTACCTTTTAAAAGCAGCCAGCAGGTAATTAGTTGGACCTAAAATGAGATGTGTCTTTTTTTGTTTGTTTTTGTTTTTAATTGTTAGGATGTGGAAATAAAACTACTAAATAAGTTATTCAACTAGTAAACCTTGGCCCAAACAAATTTATTGTTAATTGTTGAAATTGTAACAACATAAAATTTCTTTTTTCTTTCAAAACTAACAAGGTCTATGTGACTTTAGCTAATTCACTTACGTGTGTTGCTAACCAATGTAAAAAAAAAAACAGAGAATCGAAGAAACTGGCTGTGCTTTAGCACACAAAGCCTCCCCAGCCTGCTGACTGTAGAACTCCGTGCCAGGTGATGAGACGAGGCAAGATGTTGGGAGGAAACACCACCTCTACTCTGAATCAAGGGCACTTGCACTACGAGGCAAACTCCAGTTTCATAACATTTTGAAATAAAAAGTTGTCATCCATGCAATGTATTTTACTCTATAATTTTACTCTTTTTAAATTCTGTGACATTTTAATATAGTCACTAAAATTTTTGATGATAAAAATCAAAAAAAGGTTTGTGGGAAAATATTTTAAAAATTATTTTCATGCTGAGCTTGAGAAAAATTTCTATCTGCTACTCATGTGTACAACTGCACAGGTTATCTTTGTCAAAAGTATGTATGTGTATTGTGCTGGGGAGATAGCTCAGCGGTTAAGAGCATACACTGCTTTTGCAGAGGACCCAAGTTCAGTTCCCAGGACCCCTGCAGGGCAGTTCACAACCACCATAACTCCAGCCCCAGGGGATCCAATGCCCCTGCCCACTTCGGGCACTCACATATACATACATGCAACCACACACACACTTAAAAATAACCTTTAAAAAATGTATATGTATTAGAAATATCTCTTGCCATTTATAATACTTTGAGAAGATTTCCACAGAGTAAACCCTAAGAGCCAAAATAAGAGAAAAAAATTGGTCGACCCTTTCGCCACTCCAAAGTCACAGCCAAGGAAGACCACAGAAAAACTGTAATTTTTAAAATAAATTCTTTTAATCTTGTATTTTTCTCTCTTGATTTTTATTTCATTCAAAATTATTTTATTTAAATTTGAATTTGTTTTATTTCTCCCCAATAATCTTAATATGTATCAAAAATCAATGTCCAAAATTCAAAAGAAATAAACTTCAGATATAAATTCTCCTTTTCCTCTATTCTGAATCCCCAGTCTCCATCCCTGAAAGTAATGACCAGTGCTATCAAATGTGTGTGCATTCTTCCAGAAGGTTCCCTAGGTCTGACTCTGCCCCTGCTACACTAAGACACAGAAAATTTAATCTTAATGTGTTAAAGAATAATTTAAGGTATAATCATGACTTTATACAAATATATTAATAGGATGATAATGTGACAAAATTTTAATGTAACTCATTAAATAGTGATGGAACCAGTAACGTTATTAGAATTGGTTGAAATGGAAATTTGAGCAATCACATACATATCTAGACAGAAAAAAATGCCAAAATGAATTCATAAATATATGCAAAATGGACCTGTCATGGGGCAAAAATCAGTTATTTCCCATCTCACCTAATTTGCATTTCCATAATCAATAACCTTCTCAAGAGCATCAGATTTCTTCAAGTTACAGATCTGCAAACTAGCTGAAGAACATAAAAGGCAGAGATGATTAGGTAAGGTATGTTTAGAAGAAATTCTCCATCACCTGTCTATTTTTGCCCCTCTAATCATTCCCAAAAGTTACTCCTTGGAATTTACACACACACACACACACACACACACACACACACACACACACACACACTCACTCACTCACCTTGCAATCCACCTATAATCTGAGATGTATGAGAGCTCAGAGATCTGACAGGACAGAAAACTCAGAACCCATTCAGTGTCTTTTCTACTCTGGCCACTGCTGGTTGCTCAGTCGCTTTCTTGTTGTGCTTTGAAGCAAGGGCCCTTATCGCTGCCTGGGGGCCAGCTCCCAGCAGCACAGGTCTCAGAGTCAGTGTGTACCAGACTTTTTTATCTGAGGGGTTTAAGGAAAAAACATACTCTCTCTCTCTCTCTCTCTCTCTCTCTCTCTCTCTCTCTCTCTCTCTCTCTCTCTCTCTCTCTCTGGTTTCCTTCTTTATTCTCTATTTTCTATGTTCTTCCTCTGTTCTTTCTACTGTATACTTTTTTTCTATAGCCTATATACCCCAACAAAGTTTTTCAAGCAATATAAGAATTACAATGTGGCTACATTCTATTTTTCAATTGAATGATTATAATGAATACAAGTAAAAACATGTTTTTCATCTCCCTCACATGATTAAACATTTTATGTATTACAGGTGAAAAACAAATTATCCCAAGAACCACATACATTCATACCCAAGCAACTTGTTATAGATTAACCACGTAGGCAAGCAAGATATTCTCCTCGGTCAGGTCTTTTACTGATAGGCTGCGTTTTGCAGTTACAAAGAAAGGGTCAATCACTTTATTACTTATCTTGAAAGGTAATCTTATAAGGTGAAGGAATCGCAAACCTAAACTTTTATGTATGCAAAAGAATCAGCTCTACTTTAAACCTTTAGGGTGCATACCCACTCATCAATAGTTTTCTATATCTGGAGATTGAGGGCAGAAATGGGTATAAAGAATTAATCATTACCTTTGGTCATCAACCAATCCTAGCAAGAAAGGCATATCAGTGGATGAAAATTGGGCTGCTTTGTTCTGGTTCCCTGACCTTAAAGAGTTCCTCACTCAACTATGTGCCTTTCTAAAACTTTAAATTATCTTCTTGGGTTTTTCACCTCAAAGCTGTTTGATGAAAACATCTTAGCCTAAGTTTAAGTTATTGTCATTATATTAAGCTTTGTTTCAGCTACTATGCACTCAGAAACCTGTGAATACATCTCCCAACATTGAAGTTAAAAGAATTTTAGTTAGCTACCAGGACTCAGTTGTTTAATCATTAACCTAAGCCTCAGTCTATAAGGCTCCTCAATAGAAACTCACATGTTCTAGCTGTGTGGTACTTCCTTGTTTATATTTTTAATCATCAAAACTCTATTTAAACTAACCTTATTATTATCAATCAGACAGTATAGCTTAGGAAGGAATCATCTTCATAATAATCCACAGGTAAGAATGTCCAGTAGAACAGGATGTTTCCATGAGATAAACACACTACGTTGCAGGCAGTGGGGATCTCCCCACACCCATTCACACCATGCCAGATACCAGAGAAAGACAGCAGCAGCAAACATGTAAAGGCACAGCAGAAGCAAAAGACATTTTGGAGTCTGTGGTCTTGGGCCTTGCTAGTCCAAGTTTCACCCATCAGGGAGTTGCTTCCTGGTGGGCTGATACCTTGAACTTCAATTGCCACCTGCTGCTCCACTGGCCGGCCCTCCATTGTTTCCCTGGTGATTTAGTTTGAGCACTTGAGATACAGATTTGAGAACAGGTAATTTGCTCAGAAGGTGCAAGGTCCACTAAAGGGGAAAAGGAGAGTTAGACAGAGTTAGAAAGACAACAATGAAGGACCTGAGTAACCAAAGCTCAGTCTCACAGTGAAATTAGGGGGAACTGCCAAATGTCCTATATAGAGCTATTCCATCTAAGGAACAAGAAGGCTGGAGTATTTATACTTAGTTCTCTGGGGTCATGGGTAGAGGGTCAATTGCATAGTTGAGACTTTTGAGAGAGATGTAGAGCCAGGTGACCGGAAGTCCACAGACACATAAGAAGGATCAAGGCCTGGAGATACCTACCCACCCCACCCCCACAGCCCCCAAAGCATCAGTAGCACACCAACTGAACAGGAGAGAGCCCTAACTGGTCCTGGGAGCTATGCAACAGCCTGAAGTCAGAGGCTCACCTCTGGGTCCCGCTTCCTTCCTGTCCAAGGCATTGTGATGGCAGAGAACATGGTTCTTGTACCTATGAAATCCACAGCTTCTCTCCTTTTCCGGTCCTGTATCTGTCTCCCTTGTATAACCTGACCTCTGACCTCCTACTCCCAAAGATGTTCATTGTTCTCTTCAGTTCCCCATGAGGAGCTCACACATTGCAAAAACAGGCCCAAATAGGAAGCGCATTTCCCAGCAAGCCACATTTCCCAGAAGCAGGGAACCTGAAGGCTCAACTGCTAACAACAGAGACAGAAAACAATGAAAACAAAATACAAGTCATGTCTCCAACAGACACTGAGCTGCAAGCTGCCACAGGGAATGGATGATGAGCAGGCAGCATCCTCAGTCTCCTGGGATCTGGTGCTTGCTGCAAAACAGTGCCCTCCTCTTGGATTCCTGGGATGGTTCACTGAGCAGTAGAATGAAAATTCAGGTCATCTGAGGAACTGCTCAGTTCTCAGCACGGACACATAGGACACCTCCAATCCCCTGAGCCCAGTGGGTGTTTTCTAAATTGTTCCACCTATCTTCCCTCCAAAATCAAAGCTCTGAAGAATATTTGTTTTAACTCTAGAATGGGAAGTCAGAATTTAACATCCTGCCTTTTCTTCCATGTGTTCCATATTCTCATTATTTTAAAGTTATTTTATCTTCTAGAATCTTGATGGAAGCAGACATATCTGCCATTTATTTGAAAGCTTAATAAGCAGCAGCACACATATAGAATCTTAGGAATCTATACAAGCATACAGTACAGAAAGCATTTTAAATGAGGAGTTTGGGTTCAGAAAAGTTAAGAATGTCCTTAAGGCCACAGCTGAAACAGGGGTTAAGACCTTCTCCCTCTGGCATTCCACTATTCATTCCACTGTAAGTATTTCCTTTACTAAATCCTAAATTAAATCTTGGAAGGTACTAACAGTATTAACTAACACTAAAAATGTATGGGGAGGCCTGTAGAGATGGCTCAGTAACTAAGAGTGCTTAGGGCTCTTCTAGAGGACCTGAGTTCGGTTCCCAGAACCCACATCAGGCAGCTCACAGTCGCCTGTAACTCCAATCCACAGGATCCAGCACCCTCTTCTGGCCTCCTTACATGCACACACTGACATACTGATATACATCTTTTTTTTAATCTCTTAAAATTTCTATGAGAAGATGATAAAAACAATAGATTTCTCCCTCATGTTTTTTTTTTCTTTTGCAATTCCTATATATAGGAATGTTTGAGCTCTTTCAATTGTTTGACCAATAAAAATAAATAAATTTGGGATCTGGAGAGATAGCTCAGTGGTTAAGAATACTGGCTGATCTTCCAGATGACCTGGGTTTAATTCCCAGCACCCACATGGTAGCTTACAACCATCTGTAACTCCAGTTCCAAGAGCTCCAGTACCCTCTTATAGCAATAGTCCTCTGGTGTCTCCGTGGTGACCAGGCACACACATGGTACACAGACACACATGTAGACAAACATACACACACAGGGAGAGGGGAGAAAAAACAAACAAACAAGTTTTTTCAAACAAATTAAAAATAAGGGAAAATCATTTGATTTAATTAGTCAACATCAAAGCCAATTTTCCAGGCTCTAGGAAGTGAATGCTACCAAGTAGTGCACACTTTAGGGACCTCAGCAAGAACAGGGTCTGGAGTGGTCTTCATCAGATAACACAATGGTTCTTCCAAAACACTACTTCATCGTTTTCCTTTTATGGTTATGGGAGGCAGTGACAAGTGAAAAGAGCAGAGCTTCACTGACAGACAGACCTAACTTCTCAGCCGAGGCTGCTGATGCCCAACAGTCCTCCTGAACTAGCCCTTCATTCACTCAACACATAGTAAGGAACACTTACCAAGGGGCAGACTCTATATACCACCCTATGACTAGAATTGGATACAAACACTGCCCACAAGGAAGGTTATTCAAAGAGCCAGACAACAGTCAAGCCAGCCCACAACCACCACAATTTGAATTAAACATGATAAACATATGGCATAGAGATCACGGTGAGGTAACCTTTGGTGACCCCTGCCTCCTGGTCTTCACAAGCATTACGGGTGATGTGAACCCAGTGACTTACTTCTTCTGAACAATATGACATGATAAAATGGCAGTGGGCTCACCGCCACCAGGGTTACATTAATAAGGTAACAACTTGCATATTGCTAGAGACTCTACACCTTGCTGTCTTTGACAAAGCACGCTGCCATGTTGGAAAGACTCGTGTGGCAAGGAACTGAAGGTAGCCACCAGCCAAGGCAGCCAGCAAAAAAATTTCTTTAGTCCAATAAGGTGCACCTAACTAAAGTCCAGAAATAACAACGCAAGCTTTGAAGCAGACTGTTCCCCCGTTAAACCTGAACTGTCACCCCAGTTCTGTCCTAACATCTTGATTAGAGGCTTGTGAGAAACTGAGAAATAGAGAACACAAGAAAACAAACTTCAGACTCCAGACCCACAGAAACTATGAATAAACGTGTGGCAAGGTATTACATAGCAATTTTGGTGGCTTAACAGAGAATGTCTGTCATAGGCTTCAGTATTTTAATACTTCGTTCCAGCTTACTGGCACTGTGGTGGTTTGAATAAAAATGGTTCCCATAGGCCCATAGGGAGTGGCACTATTAGGAGGTGTGGTCTTGTTAGAGCAAGTGTGGCCTTATTGGAGGAAGTGTGTCACTGGGGGTGAGCTTTGAGGTCTTAGATGTTCAAGCTACGCCCACTATGGCATATCCTCTCTTCCTGCTGCCTGCCAATCTGGACATAGTACTCTCAACTCCTTCTCCAGCACCACATCTTCCTGCACAGTGCCATGCTTCCCACCACGATGATAATGGACTAAGTCTCTGAAACTATAAGCCAGCCCCAACTAAATGTTTTCCTTTATAAGAGTTGTCACGGTAATGGTGTCTCTTCATAGCAATAGAAACCTTAACTGTGACAGGCAATATTTGTGCTTTCAACTTCCTGTTCCTGATACCATGCTTTTCTCTTGCTGTCACATCTCCCACTGTAATGAACTCATCTCTCTGGAACCATAAGCCCAAATAAACAGCTCATTTTGTAAGTCACTTTTTTTTTTTTTTTTGGTTTTTCGAGACAGGGTTTCTCTGTGTAGCTTTGCGCCTTTCCTGGAACTCGCTTTGGAGACCAGGCTGGCCTCGAACTCACAGAGATCCGCCTGGCTCTGCCTCCCGAGTGCTGGGATTAAAGGCATGTGCCACCACCGCCCGGCTTGTAAGTCACTTTTGGTCATGGTTTTTTTATCACAGCCAGAGAAAAGCCATGACGACAGCAGTAAATAAGAGAAGGTTGCTATGAGAGAGCTCGGAAAGAAATAGCTTGAGATGAACAATGGGGCTTGGCCTCTCTAAAAACTTGTGGAAGCAAACAGCTAGAGCAGGACACCTGGGGGTGTTAGGAGAGGGATTGTCCAAGCCTTGGAACCCTGGGGTAGATTATAAGGAAGATGAAAATCCTCTCCAGAGCCATCCAAAGGGTATGCTGGGAATCAAATCTGGGTCCTCTGGAAGGGCAGCAAGTGCTCTAAACTGCCAAGCCATCTTGACAACCACCACCATGCTGGAATTTTTTTTTTTTTTTTTTTTTTTTTTTTTTTTTTTTTTGGTTTTTCGAAACAGGGTGTCTCTGTGTAGCTTTGGAACCTGTCCTGGAACTCATTCTGTAGCCCAGGCTGGCCTCGAACTCACAGAGATCCACCTGCCTCTGCCTCCCAAGTGCTGGGATTAAAGGCGTGTGCCACCACTGCCCGGCTGACCATGCTGGCATTTTTAACTGGTTGCTGTGAGGTCATGTGATAGCCATCTCATGTCCAGAAGACAGCGTTTCACCACTCTCCTCCGTGTCCTCCAGCTCTCGGAGTCTTTCTGCCGCCTCTTCCGTCATGTTCCCAGAGCTCTGGCAGGAGGGAGTTGATAGAGCTGCCCCCTCCCCAGCTCAGCCCTCAGCATCACTTACTCTCAGTACGGCTCACTGCAACACAAAGCTTCTCTGACAAGGTAAGGACTAGCACAAGTCTGTGGATAGAAACGTAAAATACTTAGAAGGCAGGTGGACAGCACTGCCCTTTAGGGAAACAAGATGAAGGTTTTTCCCTAGGGCTTTTGATTCCCCTGTCGTGGGCTCTGGCCAGGTTTACATTATCAGGCATGAATTCCCTCCTTGGAGCCGACCTCAAAACCAGGCAAGAGAGTAGCTGGTTATCCCCATAAACAGTCTGTGCCAGTAGGCACATCTTGCTTGGCAAATCAGCACCGCAGCATGCAGGGTCAAGTGTTGGGTAATACAAACAATGTCTTTAGTGCTCAGCAGCACAGTTCACATCACAGTGGAGGGAGAGTGTAATGGGGTCTGGTCACATCATGAGGGACCAGGAAGCAGAGAGAGTAGAATCAGGGGCTGTAATAACCTTCAAAGGACCATCTCTGGTGACCTACTTCAAATTATTAGGGTCCATCTTTGACAGAAACCCTTAATAATGCCACTAGGTAAGGAAGAAGCACACAAAACTTGAGACTAAGAAACACTTCAGATTCTAAACCATAACATTAACCTACTCCCGAGATAAAGGCACCACGTCACTAATGAAGGCAGAGCCCTCATGAACTATCACTTCTCACTGGCCTTCTACCTCCCAACATTTATACCGGTGATCGAAGTCTAGCCTTAGCTCCAGAAACTGAATTAATAATCTCTTCTCCTCTCACCTGAGCCTGCTTCTGTCACTACACTAAACAGACTGAATTAGAATTGTGTTCACTGTGGGTTCCACCTCAGTCAGTTGTTTGAAGAGCTCACTATGTGCCAAAGCTGTGGATTCAGTACTATATGAGTCATATCCCGTGTCCTGGAGGCAGGCAGAGAATAAATAATTTGTTTGAAAAATACACTGTAGCCAAAACCCCAGTTGATGTGTATCCCAGGTGTTCTTAAACTGAAAGGGTGGTGGTTGGGTCTTAACCCCTTGGAGAATCTGGGAATGCTTCCTGAAGGAAGCTGCAAGAGATGGGAGCCTTAAAAGATAGGGAGTGAGGGTAGATTGAATTGTGTCTCTCTCCAATTCCAGTATTGAAATCCTAACAATGTGATGATATTTGGAAATGAAGTCACTGGGAGATGAGTCAGAGGAAAGTGTGAATGAGGTTGGTGTCTCCCAAGAGATGCATTATAACGTCTGCTTTCTTTCTTCTCCCCACATCATTTGAGAATGCAGAATTAAGGTTACATCACTTGTCACTCAGTGTGGTGGTAAGCACCTTCAAGTCTCAGAATTTGGGAAGCTGCAAGCAATGGATCATGAGTTACAGGATGACTAGGAAATGTAATTATTCCTTTTCATGAAAGGAAAAGAAGTGGCCACCTACAAGCAAGGAATAGGACCCTTACCAGAACCTAACTGTTCCAGCATCCCAACCTTAGACTTCTAAACACAAGAAATGTGAGAAATAAATGTCTATTTTTATGTCACTTGGTCTATGTTCTTTTGTTTTGAAAACCAGAGCAGAGGTGTACAAAAAAAAAATGGATCTGGAATTTCTGGCAGGGGTAACAGAAAGGCACAGAAGCATCAATCAGCACAGAAAATGATACAGGGAGCTTTCAGGACTGTATGTAGCAAATGTATGTTTAGACAAGCAAGAGATGCCTCACGTGATGATGCTGGTTCACAGGAACCCCCTTTTCTCTGAAAAACAGCCTCTATCAGAGGATTAAGTTTTAAGCAGCCATTTTCTACCATATGACCTTCCTTATAAATTATTGTTCCATGGTGTCCATGTGACCCAAGATGGACCAATCAGACCCCCTTGGTGAATCCATAATTGGTATTAAAACCTAACTATAATTGTGGTCTATTTTCTTGGACAGAGAGGAAACTATATAAACTACTAGGTGACCATGCACAAAGAGAAGTAGGGGAAAGGTGCTTTGGGAATGGAAAGAGCAGAGCAAACAGATCCAGCAGCAAGGTCATCAGAAAGAAGAGACAGAAGTCTAGCGTTCATGGAGGTTCCTTACAGCTATTGTTCTCTGATCCTTGAAATACTCTGTTCTAGTTTCCCTTCTGTTGTGGCCAACACCATAATCAAACCCAACTTAGCGGGGAAGAATTTTGTTCAGCTTACAGTTTACAGTACCATCATTGAGGAAAATCAGGGCAGGAACTTGAAAGATAAGCCATGGAGGAACACTGCTTACTGGATTACTTATAAACTCATGCTCAGCGAGCTGTCTTATATGTCCTAGGACCATCTTCCTAGGGAATGGTGCTGCCCACAGTGGGCCAAGCCCTTCTGTATGAATTGACAATAAAGATGATCCCACAGACATACCCACAGGCCAATCTAATCTGTACAATCCATTGGCTGAGAGGGACGGATTCTCAAGTGACTCTAGTGTGGGAGCCCATTCTCGGGGTTCCTCATGGCTTTACCCAGCAGGTCCGCATAGAGGATGATTAGGACCACGGGCCTGAGTGCAGGTGTCTGAGATGGTCTGCACTTGGCTGTGCTGGGGGAGGAGGTCTTTTACTCCACCCCTTGGCATCTCTATAAAAACCCTGGGGCAGAGACAGTCAGGGGCCATTGGAACAGGTTTCAGGCCCTCTCGAGGCTATCCTTTATTTTCTATCTGTTTATCTCCACAAGATTCTCCGCAATAAATCCTTCTATCTAATATTTCCTGCTGCTCACACTCAAGAAAACTCTGGGGAGCTGTGGGGTTGGTGGGTAAATGCCCCACACTCTAGGATGTGTCAAATTGACAGTTAAAGCTAAGACAAACCCCCAGGATCCTTTCAAGTAATTCCTTTCTTTCTTTCTTTTTTTTTCTTTCTCTTTTAAAAGTTTGTTGGACTTGATTTTTGTCACTTGGTACAAAAATGCTTCTCCAAAGTTTTCTTCTCTTCTTGTGCTTTTTCTTTTAAGCTGATGATCCCCATCTACCTTACACTTGAAAAGATGACTCATGTTCTCTCAAGTCCCAAATTTGTCATCTTCTCTCATAGTGCCAATGTCATCCTTCAAATCTTGATTTGAAATAGAGAAATATATTTCAAATTTCTCATGTCCACTATATTTCTTTGAGTTTCCCTGTTATTTATTAAGTGGCACAATGTTATTCATTAAGCGGCGCTGCTTACCGTGCAAGAAAAGCCACAAGGTACAACAAAACCCACTGAAAGAGTTTATTAAGGGAAGGGAATAGGAAAGATGTGCATAGACTATGGAATGACTGTGCAGGAAGAAGGGGGAAGGAATAGGTGGAACCCGCTTTAATAGGTTCCCCACACACATGCACATATGGGCTTACGTAGCTACACCACACATGTGCATAGATTACGTGGTCATGCAGTACATGGATTATGTACAATGTAAGGCCCCAGGGTGACTAAGCATCTTGCCAGTGCATACATGGTCATGTAGCAGGGGGAATGGCTAGGCATTCTAACACTACCATGTCCACTAGATTTCTTTGAGTCTACCTTCTTTCCTGGCAATTTTTTTTTCATTCAATTCTCCCCATCTCAATAAGTAAGTATATAACAATTGTACCCATACTAGCACCCCTAAATGATGTAACCTTGTGATTTTTTTCCCTTTAAAAACTGAGCTTGCAGACAGGCGGGTACTTCCTCCAGCCTCCACTGCATTGGATGTATTGGATGAAGTCCCTGCCTAGGCTTATATTGCTTTTGGATATCCAGAATTAAACCTTGCTTTTGCATTCCGGCATGCTCGTCTTTGGTGGTCTCTCTAGGGGTCACAATCTGGGCACAACATTTGGGGGCTCATCCAGGATCCCCAGAGACCCCCCCGCCGGGACCCCTAAGAGCTCCTGGAGGTCCATCTGTACCGATCTGTAAGAGCGTTCCATTTTCTTGTCTTTGCTTTCCTTTTACTTTCATTTTCTTATCCGAAGCCGGCGGTTGAATCTGACAGGCTCTCACCTTGGCGGACACGCCTGTAAGGTGACCCTGGAGGAGTTTGGAGATGTTCCAACCCCTCATCAGGACGCGGGGTCCCCACAGGTCCCCCATCATAGGACGCCTGAGAGGGGTCCATCTGTTAGGACGCACGTGAGGGGTATGTCTGTTTGGACACCTGTGAGGGGTCCAACTGTTTTGTGAACTCTGGGGATCGGGAGACTCTGTTGAGTTGTCCCTGTCCCATCCATACGATCTTTGGCATAACCGAGGCTCCCTCTCTGGACTCTCCTCTGCCTGGACCATCTGTAGGGCCCTTGTTCTTCCTTTTTGTCTGCCTATCATGTTCGTCAGTGTTATTTGTTATACCTATATAAATGTATAAATGTGTGAGAACTGTGGCCACATGTGTGAGTGTTTTATGCCTGAGCTTGTGTATGCGTTGGGACTTGGGAGCCGGATTGCCAGCAGAAGGGATGGAGGCCCCTTTGGTGGTTGAACTGGCACAGGCTAGGCAGCCCGTGAGCATCACGGGGCCTAGACGCAGCAGGTTTGGGGCCCCAGCTCACTCAGAGAGCTTTGGAGTAGAGACTTTACAGCACGATGAGGTGGTAGCCAGATTGGCCCAGAGGCCACATGCGAACTAGGCATGGCTGTGTGCTAGGGCAGGCTATGAGCACTGTGGGGCCCAGATATGGCCGGCAGGTTCTGGCTGGGCTCCTGTGTGGACACGGGGCAGAGCTGGCGGGAGCCAGCAGGAGCCTCAAGGAGCTCAGTGTGGGGACTGGTGGAGAACTAACTGCCCCTCCAGGGTCACAACTGTGGAGTGGCCTACAAGTCTGTGGGCCCAGCCAGGGCATGGAGTCACTTTCAGTCTGCCATTCTAGTGTTCTTGAAAATCTGAGGTTAACAGCAATCTTTTGTCCCCATGGTGCATGCTTTCCCTGTCCTCCTCTTCCTTGCTGTTGTGTGGGGCTCCCAAGACCTGCCCTGGGGCTAAAACCTGATCAAGGTCTGGCTCCAAGAATGGAATGTCACCAACAGCTTCTTGTCTGTGGTACAGAGCTGATGCAAATTAAGAGTTATTCTTGTTATGGTATATGCATGTATTTCTGTTCTTGTTTAAAATATTGTAACTCTACAATGTATTCTAGATTACTGAGGGAAATCACAAGAAAGACTTTGGTAAGAGTTTCTGTTTTAAAAGAAAAGAAAAAGCGGAATTTGTCTGGAGTAAATGTCTGAAGGATCAAAGGAACGGACTGAGGGTACATGGAAGGTTGTAGAAAGTCAGAGGGGATGTGATGTAAACTGTTTGTTATGGTTTCTTATACCTGCAAATACTGAATTTGAAAGTTAATTCTGGTTGGTTTTCATCTTAAAAATGGCTAATGATTCTGCAAACCGCTTATGTATGTGTATATGTGGACAGGTATGTGACTTGAAAAATGTAAGCGAGCTTTAACTGTACGTATGTATGTGTGTAACTTGGATCCAACTGTGTGTATGTGTGCAAGTAATTATTGTTTAGAAAAATGTGCTTTAAACAGCAACCATGTGGCCTCCTCCATCTTGGCTCATGACCTCATGGACAGCCATGTGGCTGGCAGCCATCTTTTACTAAGGTTATAAAGATCTACTCAGGTTAACACCTATGTGCTTATGTCTTTACCAAGTGTGCAACAGCAAGTTTCTAGAGAATTTAAATAGATGGCAACATATGTTTAATAAATAAGATAGTTGATAAATATTAAAGCTGCACATCAATGCTTTTATACACAGGAATATACCTTGCTCTGGCAGCTAAACTTTGTAACATAAAGGAATCATAGAAAACAGCTGAGGTTTGCAAATGTATGGCAGGACTAGAGTTCCAAAAAGAGTCTAGTTGCAGTGGTGGACCTTAGCAGTTTTAAAAAATTCTAATGCCAGGTGATGATCACCGGAAGTTTATTTTGATTATAGCAACAGAAAAGAAACTAGAACACCTGTTTGCTTCACAGCTCAAGTCCAAGCTACCACTTGGACTTTCTTAAAGTCCCATTTCATTCACTAAACTATTCCTCCTCCTACAATGCTTCCTGACCTCGCTCAACCAACACAAAAATACAATCCTCAGAGCTTCTAAAATAGGATCTTTAGAAGGCAAATAATGTCGTATAACTTACTCACCTAAATTCTGGTAACGACTACCCATTACAGGGAAGAACTAATTGCCTTAGCCTAGAAGTTCTTACTTGATCTGACCACTGCCTACCTATCTGACCTTTCTCATATTTTTCTCCCCTTTGATTATTAAGCTTTAGAAACTTATTTCGCTTGCTTTACCTTCTTCTCTCCTTTTACTCTATCTAAATACTTGCCTTCTCAAGCCCTTTGCCCCTGATGTTGCCATGCACCCTCTGCCTCCATCCTCTCACACTATTCATATGTAAACTCAAACGTGACCTTCTCAGGGAGAATACATTGTTCTCATCTGTAAAGAAGGATTAACAACCCCATTTTTGTCCTTTTTTTCCCAAGCACTTGTTATAATCTGAAAAGATCTAGAAGATGTTATTGTGTATTGATTTGTTATCAAAATTCTTCTGAAAAAGTAAATAAGGACGGAGAAGGCAGATACCTCATGCTGTCTGCTGGGATGGCCAGTAGCTCCAGTCAAGTGCAATTCAAGGCTAGAGCAGCTGCTCAGTAAACATCTGTTGAATGAATGGATGAAACAAGGCCAATACTAAAGAGCTTTGAACAGGAAAGTGACAAGAAATGTCCATATCCTTGACAACCCTGTAGAGGAGAGATTTAAGAGAAGAAACCAAGTCCATGTTTTCTTTAGCGCAGCACCACCAATGTCTGGGATGGAACACTCTCTTCTACCTTTGTATAATAATGACGTTCCCAAGCAATACTATCACATTTAAAAAAAAAAAAGTCACTTACTTTGTGGCTAGGAAGACAGCTCAGGGGTTAAGAGCACATGCTGCTTTTCTAGAGAACCATTTCCTAGCACCCATATCCGTTAACTGACAACCGCCTGGGATTCCAGCTCCAGGTGACCCAGCACCCTCTGCTTTCATGGGCACCTGCATTCATATGCTGCCCTGCAACAAATATAGATACAAAAGTTTTTAAATGAATAAATAATTTTTTTTAAATACTTGCCTTGGTATCTTGGATTGTGAAATGAAGAGGGAAACATTTACAATAGCAAAAAAAAACCATTTTCTAGTGTTAATTTTAATAATAAAGATAAAATTTTAGTTGACTATGCAGTGTACTAAGGCAAATTAATAAACTAATCAAAATCAACAAAAATAGATCTAACCTTTGCCAGAATTCACCGTGTTGTTCATAAATAAATTTTGTTGAGCATCCTTGCTTCATGGAGTTTGAGTTTGAAGAGCCTTTAGAGGAGATTTAGTTCTGGTGTGTCAAAGAACAGATTTGGAAATAGGCCTAGAAAAATTGCATACTTAGAGTAAGTACTAAACCCAACCTTCTGCCATCCTCTCATGGGCACCATCCTCTCATGGGCATCATCTCTCATGGGCACCGTCTACTCTCCTTCCCTGTGCTGGTGAGATGATATTCAAAGCAAAGTTGGCAAGATAGTACCTAAAGCACCTGGCCTAAAAGCTAACAAAAGGCCATTGATCTATCTTGAGTCTAAAATTTCAGTCTACTGATTAAAAGAGATTTTTTTTTCTTAATCTCAACAAAATAGGATATCTCCCCAAACCTCACTTTCACACTGACAGAGCCCAGTTTGAGCTCTTCTATAGTCCACAACCAGATGTGCATTTTTAAAAAAACATCTGTTCCAATCAGGATGCAAAGCAAACTACATAAAAGGGAACTCTTACCCCAAATCCATCCCAAAATGAGTAAAGAAATAATCAGGAGAGCCATAAAACTGAAGTTGGAGGTGCAGACAGGTAATTAGATGGATAACACAACAAGAACTGTAGTAGATAGCAGTAGACACCGGGGCTTGATGGAGACAGGCAGATGGAACAGGTGTTAAGGCATTGGCTCCATGTGTTTCCATCAGGCAGGGCAGCTTTGGGGAGGGACTGGTGACTCCAGAGCTTCTGCCACAGATGTGCTCACTCCCCAGACACCTATTTCAGTATTTGTTTTCTGCTCTTCCAAATTCACATTCAAGATCTCCATTCCTTCCTGTTACTGCTTAAAAGCTTCCACCTCTTGTTTCAATAAAAAGGTGCCTTGTTTTCCGCTCCATCCATTCATGGACATTATCAACACTGAAGCTGCCTTTGGTAACTCTTCTAAAAATGCTTCTGTGAATTCTTACCACTCTGGTGTTCAGCTTAGAACTTGAAGATGATCCCTCTCTTCCAGTTTTGTTTTCATTAGATTGGCCAGGGTACACTTCAAATCATTCATTATGTACCCTGCAGAAAATGTTTTTGATTCCTAATGTACCCAACATACAGCTGTGAACACAAATTAGGAAATAGAGAGCAAATATAAGACTCCGCTGTTGTGTGATATTTTGTTTTTGTTCTGATAAATAAAATTTACCTGGAGATCAGAGGGCAGAACTAGCCACTAGTTAACCATAGAGGTCTGGAGGTCTGTACAGAGAGGAAACAGGAAGTGACTATGTAGGGCAGAGACAGGAAGTGATAAGGCAGGGCGGAGACAAAATCTCTGGTCCCTTTTGGTTGGAGGATCTGAAAAGGTAGGAAATGACTGTGGCTGCTCCCTTGCTTTTCTGATCTGTCAGGTTTTTACCCCAATATCTGGCCCCTGGTTTTTATTGATAAAATTAATTAGATTTATGTTTCACTATGCTTAAAATCCTATCTCACAGATAAATCTTAATATCAATGTCCTCAAGTTAGGAATGCTAATAGTAGCAATGTTATTATCACTGACACAGAATCAAAAGAACTCTGTCCTGTTTTGACTATGTGTTGGTGACTATCCATTCTTCATTCAATCAGCATTTATTGAATACTCATTGTCTGCCATTTGTTTAGTGCTAAAGATCCCAACATAATTCACAGTCCCTTTTTCAGCTGTCTCCACATTCCATCATCTAGTGCAAGGATTGATGCAGTGAATAAACTGACCTTCCATGCCAGGTAGCTCCTGGGGAGTCTTCTCTGCTTTAGGTATTGTGTTTGAGTCGCTCCAATCTCTCCTCCATCTTCCTGAGCTGCTTCCTGGTGCTGCATGTTCCTTGTGCTGTCTTTTTATAAGACCATTGGGGGCCGGAGAGATGGCTCAGCTGCTAAAGGCTAAGCTCACAACCAAAACTATAAGACCATTGGATTTACAATTAATCTTCACCCATATCATCTTACCTAGTTACATCTGCAACCTCTTTACAGGTAAAGTTTCTGGTATTTGTGCATGGCTGTAATCTTCTCCCCTTGGACGCAGAGAGAGTGTGTGACTTGCTTCCAATCAACATAACATAGCTTCAAGGAAGATGGGTGTCCCTCTGTGATTAGGTTACATGTGTCATACTCCTCATTGTTTGACGAAGTAAGATACTGTTTTGGGGAAGCCCGAATGGTAAGGAAGGTGGCCACTATCTACCAGGCAACCAAGAGTGGGGACCTTCAGTTACACAGCCATAAGAAGAGCCAGCACAGTGGTCGAGAGACAGCCCGAACTGACCTACTCTGGTGATGGGATGGCCAAACACCCTAATTGTTGTGCTAGAAACCTCATCCAACTACTGAGGGATCTGGATGCAGAAATCCATGACTAGGCCCCGGGTGGATCTCTGGGAGTCCAATTATCGAGAATGAGGAGGGTTTATATGAGCGAGAATTGTTGAGACCAAGGTTGGATAAAGCACAGGGACAAATAGCCAAATGAATGGAAACATATGAACTATGAACCAATGGCTGAGGGGTCCCCACTGGATCAGGCCCTCTGAATGGATGAGACAGTTGATTGACTTGATCTGTTTGGGAGGCACCCAGGCAGTGGGACCAGATCTTGTGCTCATTGCATGAGTTGGCTGTTTGAAACCTGGGGCCTATGCAGGATTGTTTGGCTCGGCCTGGGAGGAGGGGACTAGACCTACCTGGACTGAGTCTACCAGGTTGACCTCAGTCTGTGGGGAAGGCTTTGCCCTGGAGGAGATGGGAATGGGGGGGGGTTGGGGGGAAGGTGAGGGGGACGGGAGGGGGGAGAACAAGGGAATCCGTGGCTGATATGTAGAACTGAATTGTATTGCAAAATAAATTAATAATAAAAAAAAAAAAAGAAGAGCCAGCAATTGAATGGAGTTTAAAAGTAGGGCCTTCCTCAATCCAAGCCTCAGCCAAAAGCCCAGCATGACTAATACCTGGATCATAGCTGTTTAAGTCTCTGCGCAGAGATCTCAGCTTTGCTACAGAAATGAATGTCACTTAGTAAAAGTAGTGAATCATTATCAGCATCATGGATATTACAAGTGGATGCTGATCAATGAAATTTACAGTGTCAAGAAGACATCTGAGTTTGTTTAAGCATTTTAGAGCCAGTCTCCAACTAGATCCACATCCTAGGGCTACTATGGCAAGTACCATCAATGGTTACTTTGGGTAGTTTAAAAAAAGGAACTTTCTCGTAGTGTTGGCAACTCTAGGTCTGAAATCAGGCTGTCAGCACAACCATGCTCCAGCAGAAGGCCTTGGAAAATGCTCTCCCTGACTTTCTAGTGCCAGGTAGCTCCTGGGGAGTCTTCTCTGCTTTAGGTATTGTGTTTGAGTCGCTCCAATCTCTCCTCCATCTTCCTGAGCTGCTTCCTGGTGCTGCATGTTCCTTGTGCTGTCTTTTTATAAGACCATTGGGGGCTGGAGAGATGGCTCAGCTGCTAAAGGCTAAGCTCACAACCAAAACTATAAGACCATTGGATTTACAATTAATCTTCACCCATATCATCTTACCTAGTTACATCTGCAACCTCTTTACAGGTAAAGTTGAATTCTGAGGTTCACAGTAGACCAGAATTTGGTAGAGACACTATTTGATGCATGATAACAGCCATGCTTGAAGACTGTTGTAGTGCTTTCTTGTCAGACTTTCTTTGGGACCGCCAACCCCCAAATAATGACATGAAGACTTATTATTAATTATGAAACCTTAGCCTTAGCTCAGGCTCATTCCCAACTAGCACTTATAACTTAAATTAACCCATTTATCTTAATCTACTCTCTGCCACATGCTGTTACCTCTCCTCTGTAATGTATGTCCGACTTGTTCCACATCTCTCTGTGAAATCCCCCATACCAAATTCTAACTCAAGTTTCTCTCTCTGCCCAGAAGTCCTGCCTAACCTCTCCTGCCTAGTTATTGGCCCTTCAGCTTTTTATTAAACCAATCACAATGACACATCTTCACACAGTGTATAAATATCCTGCAACAGAAGACAATATGAAACTCAAGAAAAGAAAATAAATAAAATAAAAACCTCTAATTGAAGAAATGGAGAGTGACATTTGACTCCTACCAGCAACTGGGTCAGTGAGTTTCTTATTGTCTGATAATTACTAGAGAACAACGAAATTATACCTCTGGAGTAGTGTCACATCAGCCTCACAAACCTGTCATTTAAGTGAAGATTGGGTCACTAAAAAGGTCCAAAGGTGGGGGTTCCTGGTGCCTTCAGGACATTTGAACCCTCTGCTTGCTGGATAATACGTGCTTAGTCAACACAGGCTTAGATGTACATGAAAATTCTCTCTGAGTCTTGCTTTTATTGGTAATGAAAGGGGAGAGTTATCATTTTCACATACTCTGACATTATTCACCAAAAGACACCAAAGAACTGGACATGACCTCACTGATGAAAGTTGTCTACAATACCCTTCAAACTTAATTTCTGCCCCCCTTCTCTCTCACTCTTGCCTTTCTGAACCAAATTCTATAATCTCTCATCTGTACTTTGCTATTTCCATCAACTAAACCCAAAACTGAAATTCAGTTTCAGCCCCCATCAAACCAATAAATGTCTTTCTTGAGGTCACCTATGTTTGTGAATTGACAAACCGAATGGATTTGGTGGTTAATATTCACTGTCAATCTGACTGAATTTAAAATCACCATGGAATCACTCCTTTCCCATCTCCCCTCTTCTAACTGTGATGTAATGTTATAAGCTGCCTCATACTTCTACCATGCCTTCTCCTGCAGATAAACTGTACCTTCAAGCTGAAGTCAAAACAAGCACTTCCCTGCTTAAGTTCCTTTTGTCAAGTTATAAGACAGTGTAGATGGATTTTTCTTTGAGCCACCAGCTCACAAAAAATGACACAGAAACTTGTTATTAATTATGAAAGCTCAGCCTATAGCTTAGGCTTGTTTCTAACTAGCTCTTATAACTTAAATTAACCCATTTCTATTTTATCTATGTGCTGCCTCATGGCTTATACCATTTACCTCTCTTCCTGCATGTCTTGCTTCCTCTATATCCAGCTGATGACTCCTCCTTTCTTCTTCCCTGGGCTCTCTCTAACCTCTTCCTGCCTAGCTATTGGCCATGTAGCTCTTTACTAAACCAATAAGAAGGCACCTTGGCAAAGACACATCTTCACAGTGTACAAAAAGATTATTCTACAACAGACAAGAAACTAATAAGGTGCTTTCCAGCTCTTCTTTTGGCAGTAATATAGAACTCAAGCAAGCACTCATTTCTTCTTGCAATCCTGTCTTCCCTTGACTTCTTTGACATGCCTCTCCCCAAACCTCTACCTCCCAGAACATTGCTCTTTGGTCTCCTGGCAGCTCTTCTCCCTCTGTCCTCTTCCCTTTGAGTACTTCTGAAAGCAGTATTCTAAACCTGCTCCTGTTTTCATCTTCTCCACCCCCCAGCTAATCTAACTTCTTCTGTGTGGTGATATTTTATTTGTGATGAAATGTGATATTTTATTTGTATGTTAATAAATAAAGTTGCCTGGAGATCAGAGGTCAAATAGCCATTAAGCAGAAGTCCTGCAGTGGTAGCACACACCCTTAATCTGATCACATGACAGGCAGAGTCTCTGTGTGTTCAAGGACACAGCCAAGTGTGGTGACATGAGCCTTTAATCCCAGTACCAACCATAGAGACCAGGAGGTCTGTATAAACAGGCAGTGATGAGGAAGTCATGTGGCTGGGCTTAGAGCCAATGAGAAGGCAGAACAGGAAGGCAATAAAAACACAAGTCAGGCAGGAAGAAATGCTCTCTCTGGGGAAGCTACTGCTGGTGGTAAGTTAAAGCTAGTCATGGCTCTTGCTCTGATCTCTTTGGCTATTTCCTCTGTATTTGGCTCTGTGTTTCTTATTTACTAAGACTGTTTAGAATTTCATCTACACTTCTGTAATAATTCCATCCATTGTTCTACACTAATGACTACAAAACCATTTTTCTCTGAGTTCTGCATCTACATATTCAGTGTCTATTGAATGTCTGCCTGGATGACCCATGTGTATTAGTTGCCTTTCTTGCTTTTGTTCTGATGTATAGGTTGGGCAGAAGTATTCATTCATGAAGGGAATGCACAGCGGTATAAGTAAGTGGTTGGCTGGTCACATTACATCCAAAAGCAGGAATCAGAGTGTCAATAGGAAATGGGGTCCAGATGATAAAATTTCAGGGCCACAGCCAGTGGTCTGCTTCCTCCAGCAAAGCTTCACCTTCTATAGGTTCTACAACATTCCCCAACAGCAAAACTATCTGGGGACCAAGTGTTCAAACACATAAGCCTACAGAGACATGTCACATCCAAGCCACAACACAATAAGAAGCTCAAACCAGCTTGCTTTAGTTGTTTTGACTTCTTCCTGTGAGTAACTGTTCTTTCCCTCTGGTTTACCTCACATAATGAAGGGCCATCTGCACTGTCACACAAAGCAGAAACCTGACCACTTCTCTCCTGCTCATGTCCCATGATCACTAAATCCTCAAGTTCAACTTTAGCTTCTATCCCACTGAAAAGGCCATAGTGTTGACACCAGTACCCCTTCTGTGCTTCTGCAGGAATCCATCCTCCAGTTTCAGTCCTTAGCATTCTCCAATCCACCCTCTGATCACCACTAACAACCTCACATAGTAATAGACTACTCCACTCACTCACTTAAAGGACTTACCACCCTTCCTGAAAGCAGGATTTCTCAATCTCAGCACTGCTAATTGGTGAAACGAGAACATTCTTTACTATGCTAGTTGTTCTTACCCTGTAAGACATTTAGCCCATATCCCTGTCCTCTTCCCATAAGCAGTCGGTAGCATCCTCTGAGCTTGAAAAGAGGAATGTTCCAAGTGTCCTTCATGGAGTCTGCAAGATCATTTTCTCTTAAGAACTTCTCACCTGGAGAATAAATTCAAAACATTGATGGAGCAAATGGCACCTCATCAGTCGGTTCCTGGCTATGAGCCATCCCCTCCTTCTCTTCACTGTCATTGTGATGTCCCTGCAGCCCTACAAAAGCCTTCAGTACTACACTCCATATATTGCATCATAACTAATTCTGCGTTTCCCATGAACCATAAGCTCCTCGGGTGTGAAGGACCTCTACAGAGTCAGTCCTCTGTGTCACCACATTCTATGTCAGCAGATTCAAGTAACTGAAGATCAGAATTAACTAAGAAGTAACTACATGTCTCCTGAACATGTACAGACCCTTTTCTGGTCTTTATTCTTTGAACAGCACAGCAATGGCCTACGGTGTATCTGATTCTATAAGTAACTCAGACATTACTTAAAGTGCATGAGAGAATGTGCAGATACTATGTCATTTAATATAAGGGACTTCAGCATCTGTAGAGAGCTTGGAAACAGAAATAACTCTGGCCTTTGCACTGACCATTGCCCCAGCACAGTCCCATATTCTCCTCTTCAACTTTTGAGTATTTGAGCAAGAGTATTCTTGAGTTACTCTAATTTATGTCACATACTTTGATTTCCTAGTTAAAGTGTTAGAGCTTTCAAAACTAGATCTTTGTTTCACACTCTGAATACAGAGTTCCAGTGATGTAATTTGAGAAGCACGCTGGCTCTCTATAAAAACTTCTTTCACAGAACATGGACCTTAGAAGAATGGCAGTTGAGTACATGGATTCCCAAAGTAAAGTCTGGGTTTCCCTCTCTAAGTGATGGCCATACCCGTGCACTTACTATTTCTAAGTTTAGGTTTTCCTAGTATGGCAAAATGAAGACAGTGATAGTATTTATCCCATTCGTCCAAAAGATGTGCTTTTGAGCACCGAGGGTACAGGTGAGATCAAACAGTCAAAGGTAGCATGTTGGTGCACACCTATAATTCTAGCTCTAGAGAGGCTAAGGTAGGAGGATTGTGAATTCAAGGCCAGTTTGGATTGAGTAGCAAGTTTTGTGATAGCCTGAGTTACAAAGCTAGACTGTGTAAGAAAGAAAAAGAGGGTGGGGAAGGAAGGCAAGAAGGAAGAGAGGCAGCAAGAGAGGGAGGAAGGGAGCTAGCTCACTGGAGAGAAATGGTTCAGCAGTTAAGAGCACTGGCTACCCTCACAGAAGACACAGGTTTGGTTCCCACCATCCACATGGCCTCTCACAATCATCTATAACTCCAGTTCCAGGTGATCTGATGCTTCTGATAGCCCTACATGCACATGCTGTACAGACATAAATGCAGGCAAAGTACTAATACACATGAAAAATAAAATAATTTTAAAATAACAGAGTCAGGCCATTTATCCCCTCACTTAGGGTTATAAATATATAGACTAGACAAAAATGTAATTCCAGATGATATTCAGTGCTATGAAGAAAATCTATCAGGGCAGTGGCTGAGATAGCTAGAAAAGTTGAGTGTTTCTTGAGAACAAGCTCTACTATCATGGCATGGTGGCTTGTGCCTGTAATCCCAGCACTCAGTGTAAAAGTAAAGGAAATGGGAAGCTCAAGATCTTCCTGGGTTACAGAGTGAAACTCTGCCTCAAATAAAGAGGAGAAAAGGGAGAGGGAGGGAGAAAAATGAGAAGAGGGAGGAGTAAAAGAGAGAAAAACATTGTCGAGAAAATAAAATTTCATCTCCCACAGGAATGTTGTGAAGTTAAAATGAGATCAAAGCATGCAAAATACCCAACAGTCAAAAATTTTTATAAAGATTGCAAATACTCTGTGGATGTTTATTATTGCTATTAAAGGAAATATCCACTAGAGGGAAGTATCATTCATTGAGTCTCTACCTTTGTGACAGGGATTTGGCTCCTTACTTGACACCTAATTCCAGTTCAATCCTGCCCAAAGAAACAACCATGAAGAGCAGGTAGTATCAGTCCCATTCTTTAAGACTGGGGCTCAGGGAGCAACTGGCCCTGGGTCTCACAGTTCTTGTTTGAATCGAACTACGCTGACTGTCTCACATCAAACCCCTGCTTTCTCAGTTAAGTCCTGTTACTGCTCTCTTGATATTGACTTCCCTCAAAGCCAGAGAGAGATGCTGAAGTGCCGGGCAGAGGAAGATCAATAAGTGGGAGGGGAAAGGAGAAAGATCCATACTGAGTTACAGGTCACAATTTGGAGTCAGAAGCACTGGTGAGCCATGGAATGAGCAAGCACCTGACATGAAAGGAAAATTCTTCAGAGCTGTTCTCAGGGATGGGCTGGCTTTCCACTCCATCCTGCAGCCACTGGCTGAGGATAGTCCCAGGAAATCAAAGATCCAAGCTCCACTTCATTGCCCTGAAACAGAACTGACAGAATCACTTCCCTGAGGTCCCCACAGGGCAGACGTAGGGAGAAATTTTCACCCTTTGAACCTGACAGAGATTTTATGTTTGGTAAACAATGTTCTGGTGTGTCCCACCTGACCTCCCAAAGACTCTTCCCAGATAAAGAGGCAAAGGGTCCTACAGGCATCTATTTCAAGACCTAGTATGTGGAGATGCAGCTAGAATTCAGTCAATGTTTCATCTTAAAGTCAGTAAAAAAAGAGACCAGAAACTCTGACTGAAAATGGGAGGGAAATGGAGGCAAACTCCTCTCTGGGGATAAATTCACAATCTGCCTCAGAAACCAGCTCATGCTGACTTTGGAGACACAAAGAGATGGAAAGTAAGTTCCCACATGGTCCATCCAGCTGTCCACTCAACAACATCAACAGGCTGTTATTATGTGTCTTAAGGAAACACCAGCCTCACTGTCAGCGTTATAGTTCACACCATTAGCTTACACAGGTATTCCACCCTAGAGTTAACACAATTTTATGATACTTACTGTAAAAAAAAAACAAAAACACCCTCCATTCTTCAAATTATAAGAAACAATGGCTTATGGGCAAATATTTAGCAATTGTCAAGGAAGGAGAATGGAGAGGAAAGCTTAGTTTATATATAGCATTTGTTGCTTTCCATGACACACACACACACACACACACACACACACACACACACACACACACACACATCTGTCGTGGCCAGTTTTGAGCTCCCAAAGTGCAGTCACTAAACTAAAGCCTTCAGAAAAGCTGCTGAAGTCCAACTTGAAGCTCACTGGTCAACTTCCTCTAGCAGCTGGGAAGAGGTAAAACTCAGACCAAGTAAAGAAAGAAGCATGATGTAACAGGAAGTGTTGAGTGAAAGTCAGGATCCTTTTGTTCTGGCCTGGAGCTGCTCAGATGCACTTTGAGATCTTAGGTTGGTCATTTTCCTCACCCTGAGCCAACTATCTCATCTGTAAAGGGAGGGGGTGGAAGGCAAGAGCCTCCTGGTGTAATGGCACTTGCCACCAAGATTGACAACCTGAGTACCATCCCTTGAACACACATGCTGGAAGGAGAGAAGCAGCTCCTATAAGATGTCCTCTAACTTCCACGTACATGTACACACACATACACACACACACACACACACACACACACACACACACACACACACACACACAGAGACATAATAAAAAACTTTAATAGAAGAATATGACTAGATGTGTAATTTTCAATCATGACTACACATCTGAATCAACCTGAACTTATTCTACCATTTATTCACTTTTACCTATTGCCACATGAACTCTACTACCAGAGAATTATGACACAGGCCTCAAGGAGCTTTCTGATTCTTTTCCTTTGTGTAACTCCATGGATTATCTTATGTGTAGGCCTGTCTAAGAGGTACAAAACTGCCTGAAGCCCCACGTTAGTGTACTATCTACATCTCTTGATTAATATAATGTGACCCTGCATAGTCTGTTTCCTGGCCATCATGTTCCTGTGTCATCTCCCCTTGAGGACAGACTCGTGATCATTTCTAAGCTGTAGAGTGTGGCAGGATGTTCCTTCTATGACTCTAAGATGTCACCGTCAGGCCTATTCTCAAGACCTTCTCTTCTGCTACCCTGGAAGAAGCAGCTGCCCCATGTGACCAATTCTGGAGGGCTGTGTCACAAGGAATGTACCCTCAAAGCAGCCTCTAGCCAACAGCCTGCCAAAAGTAACCACAAGAAATCACCAACAACAGGTGTGAATCAGGAAGCAAATTCCTTTCTAGTCGAAGCCAGTGTTTCCCTGCTGTCACCTAGGGTAGCTCTCAGCTCCTCAAAGCTGCTGTACGTTCCTCCACATTGTCCTCCATGACTCTCCTAATATGACAGGTCTCATTTTCAAAGCCAATGGGGTGGTGTGTCTCTGCGGGCTGCTAAGAAGTAGTCTTAAAGACTGACACCTACCAATCATCCTTGCCATTTTCTATTGGACAGACAAGCTTCTCCCACATTCAAGGAGAAGGGATTAAACAAGGCTGTGACTAGTTGGGAGTCACCTTAAGGTGGATCGGGAACAACTGTTGACGGCATGTAAGAAGTGAGAAACCATGCTTAGCAAGGTTATGTGGCACATGCATGCTCCCACAGTCAGCAACCCCTGAGCCAGGACTGTTAGTTAGCTTTGGACTTCCGAGATGAGTTGCTGGGCTCTGCTCAGGATGCATGCTCAGGATAAAATCAAGCACATCAGACTCTCTCAAGTCTATTTGAGCATTCATGGCTCCATGAACCAGGTGGCACCAGGCAACACACAGTTCAGTGCTTCCTAGTGGATGGAGATACAGGGGGAAAGATCCCTAAGGTGTCTGTGGAAGCCATACAGAGAAAATATAATTCACTGGTTAAAGTGGAAAGTCCTAAACGAGAAGTCAGTTGGTAGTTTCTGATCAGCAAAAAGGCAGCCAGAGATTAGTAAGTAGGTTCTAACCAGGCAAGCGAGAAGGGAAGCTTCCTATTTACACTGGGTTTCAACTTGTTTATGAAGAATCTCAGCATTGCCTCTCAACCTAATGCTCCCAGTTTTTTTTAACAGATGTTAATCAGAACATCTCCCTGGAATGGGGAACTAAAGAGATTAAAGAGACTCAGTGGTTAGGAGTGCCTGCTGCTCTTTCAGAGGATTCATCTTCAGATTCCAGCACTCACATTAGGTACCTCACAGCCAACTGTCACTCCAGCTTCCGGGCATCCGATCCCCTCTTCTAGCCTCTGCGAGCATTTGCACACACACACACACACACACACACACACACACACACACACACAAGCACATTAATTTTTAAAAATTAAATCTTTTTAAAATGTTCACTGGAACGGGTTTACAGCAACCAATCTCCTATTGCCATCAGCAGGAAAACCTTATTCTCAAACACTTCAGCAAAGTGGCTGGGTTACATGGCTTCTTTGTTTCCCTGCTTTATCCCAGCACTCTATGTCAACATTCAGGGCTTCTGGAGTACCCTCAAGTCCAAAAGGCAATCTTGCTTGTAAAATTAAATTAAAATTTTAGTGACATTTTATTCCTAAAGAAAGATTATCTCTTTAAAAATGAGCGCATCACAGACTTTGGCCGATTCTTTAAAGGGGATCTCTGTGCACTGGTCCACAGATTTAGATCATAGCTGAGATCCTCCTCGGGACACACCAAGAACACAGTGCAAACTACTGGCTCAGCCTCAGAGAAAGAAAGATCCCAGTAAAGTCAGTGGAAATTAAAACATGCCCAAAGTCAGCAAAGGCAGATGAAAACAAGTCTTATCTTACTTTCCATTCACCAATTGACTTAGTCAAGCACTAAACCAATGAACTACACCCTCAGCCTCCAAAGCAATTATTAATAAAGTCTATTTCAACTTAATTTTTTTATTTGCACTCAACATTCATTTTCATATGAAGTTCTCCACCTTTCAAATCAGTATGAGATCCTCCCACATGCATACATACCCACGGCTGTGGGACAAGATTTAGGTGTTGCTGTAATATTCAATAATAGAAAAAAAAACCTATAAAGGGATGGGGAGGTAGTTCAATCAGTTAAGTTTTTGTTTTGTTTTGTTTTTGTTGTTTGGTTTTTTGAGACAGGGTTTCTCTGTATACTTTTGGTGGCTGTCCTGGATCTCGCTCTGTGGACCAGGCTGGCCTCGAACTCACAGAGATCCACCTGGCTCTGCCTCCCGAGTGTTGGGATTAAAGGCAACCGCCACTGCTGCCCAGCTCGAACAGTTAAGTTTTTGCCATATAAACATAAGGACCTGAGTTCAATCTCCAGCACCCATGAAAAACCCAGGCATGCTGGTGTATACCTGTAATTAAAGTGCTGGGGAAGTGGAGACAGGAGAATTCTTAGCCAAATCACTGAGTTCCAGATTCAGTGAAGAAACCCTGCCTCAAAATAAATAAATAATAAATAAGGTGGAGTGGCTGCAGAGACAGCTTGGCAGTTAAAAGCACTTGCTGCTCTTCCAGAGGGTCCAAGTTTGGCTCACAGGACCCACATCTGGTGGTTCACAACCATCTGCTACTCCAGTTCTAGGGGATCTGACACCCTCTCCTGACCTCTGTGGGCACTGCACACTTGTGATGAATGTATACACATGCAAAACAAGCCTTCACCCATAAAATAAAAGTAAATATTTAAAAACAAGTAAGGTGGAGAGCAATTGAGGAACACACACACACACACACACACACACACACACACACACACACACACACACACGAAAAGGATATACACCCATACAGATATGAATAGACACATAGTCTGCTTTTTTAAAGCCAGGAATTGCCCATGTTATTCTTCTTCCTATTTTCTCTTTTTATTTTACCTTTAGTATATGTTATTTTATGATGTGTATGTTTCATCCATTGGTACACTGTTGGCTTATTTCCATATCAGTAAGTGTTTTCTATATTCTTCTCCAATAAAAGTTAAATATAAGGTTTAACTGTGTTTAACTACTTATGTTTGAATATTTATGTTATTTCTGCATTCTGTAATTATAAGCAACATTATAAATGAGAGCTACATGGCTAAATAATATGTTTTCATAGTTCTTTACATGTTCACGGCTAAACGTTCTTTAATTTCTGGGTATAAAGGTTTCTCATGCAGAAGTGATGTATCAAATGTCCTTTTGAGGGCTGTGGCTTGTCAGACTGTCTAAATTTGTCTGTCTCTGAATGACCAGGACCTTGCACATGATTGACATGAGCTACATCAATGCTTCTAACTTTAATGTCCAGCATGTATTCAGGATTCTCTCCAGTCTGGGCCAAGCTTGAATTTTTTATATTACAGATACTTCTTGATTCACAGTGGGGGTTATGTTCTAATAACCCTATTGTAAGTTTAAAATACCATAAGTCAAACCAATTTGTGATCCAGCTATACCATTTGTGAGTATATACCAGAGGAACGTAGGTAAACACACCACAGAGATACTTTACTGTGGCACTATTCACAATAGCAGTTATAGTATTGACACAGATGCCCACCAACAGGTGGATCAATGAAACATGATACACACACAGAAAGAGACAGACAGACAGATGGACAGACAGGCAGAATGTGTGTGTGTGTGTGTGTGTGTGTGTGTGTGTGTGTGTGTGTGTGTGTGTGTGTTTTATTCAGCTGTAAAGAAGAATGGAATTATGTTATTTGCAGGAAAGTGATGGAACTAGAGATCATATTAAGAAAAATCAGTCAGGCACAGAAAGCCAAACATTATATATTTTCTCCCACATGTGAATTTTAAAAGGGGGTGGAAATGAGCGAGAGAGGGCAATGGGAGAGGAAAAAAAGACAAATATGTGTGATTTCTCCCATATGTGAGATTTCTATGTATGACATGAAGGCACATATAAGAGAGTACTTGGGAAGAAGAAAGAGACCCGTGGAAAGAGAGAAGGATTATGGGGTAAAATGTGGTTAAAGTAAAAAGATCCACACGTACGGGACAGCCACAATGATACCCATTGTTTACATGTTAATTTACAGTTTTAATAAAAACAATCACATTTAATATGTCTAACCTTTCCACCAACTCCTCTGCATTGTCTATTGTCACATTCTCATTTAATAATGATGACAGGGTAATTGAAAGTCATGAGTAGCTCAGCTTGAGAGAGGTTAGCATTTGTCTGTTCCTTGTTCATCGTGACAGAGTAGGTACGGCAGCAAGAGGGTGAGCTGGGTGGTCACATTAAACCAGGCACGTGCTCATCAGGCTGTCTGCTTTCTCCTGTTTTACTCAGTCCAGGCCCCCAACTCATGGGATAGTACAACCCATATTAGAGTGGATTTTCACTACTCAGTTAAACTTCCCTGGAAATGTCCTCACTGGCATGCCCAGAGGAATGTCTCCTATGTGATTTTAAGTCCAATAACATTGAAAGTGAAGATTAACACTTGTTGACTTGATGCATAACACACCACTTTAAACCATAACATGCTGCCTGTAGTCCTCAAAAGATCATGACCATCTCATAATACAAAATGCACTAAATTCATCCAACAATGTCCACAATCTACTCTGAGACTCAAAGTAATATCTTAACCATGAGCTCCCTTAGAATCAAAAGCAAGTTATGTAGTCTGGTTATGTAGTTCAGCTGGTAGAGCACTTGCAGAGCATGCGTTAAGGCCTAGGTTTGATCCCTACCACAGCGTAAAACCAAGGATGGGGTAGGCATATGCCTCTAATTCCAGCACTTAGGGAATAGAGGCAGGGGAATAAGACATGAAAGCTCATCCTCAGCTACACAGTGAATTTAAGGCCAGCCTGGGCTACATAATACCCTGTCTCCAAAAAAAGAAATTGACTTACTTCTAATATAAAATGACAACATATTGAACATCCCCACTACTAAGGGAGAAAAGGGAGACAGCAAGGAGAGATCAGACCAAAGCAAGATTAAAACCCAGTAGGAGAAACAGTGAATGCCACAGCTCCATGTCTGGCATCAAGAGCACATGGTGGCATCATCTGGGCTCTGATGGGCTTGGATAACCCCATCCCTGCAGCATTGCAGATTGCAACACATGTAGACTCGCCTTTGGACCGTCTCCACTCTGCACCTGCAACTTTACTTAAGGGGCATCACAGAGTCCTGTCATCAACATCTTGAGGTTTCCGTTGACACTTGGGCTGCACCTTCACAGTTTCACAGGGTCCTCCTTGAAAGAAATCTGACACTGGCATGCACTGCCTGGTCCCAGGAACTTTTTTCCAACCTTGGTGAAAGTCTTTGAGTCCCCAGAGCTTTTGCACTTAAATACCTGGAAAACCAACACCACATAGAGGATGATGTCATTTCAAATGAGTTTGTATCCTTACATCTTGGAGCCTTCCATGACTAGGGTACCATGCTTATTGTCCCAGTGCAGAGTGAGAGGTTCCTCTTCTAACAGTTATCCCCACTGTGTCCACTCTGTCCACAGCTTTAAACCAGCTGGCTCTCTTTTTCTAGTGGTGCTGTGCATTGTCAAAGTCTTCCTGCTCCACTTCATGTCCTCCCTCACCATAAATCTGGCTATGAGCAGGGAGGGGTGGCCATGCCACACCCCATAATATATGGATGCCTTGACATTTAGTTTACTGAACAGAATAGTCATTACTTTTTAATTCAGTATCACTCAAACTTTTGGAACATGAGCAGGATTCAGATAGATTATTTGCCTGGATACAATATAAGTGGCCTCTATCCAGTTCCTGAGAGAATCTTTGCTCCTCTTTAAGACAGTATGAACCCAGACCTCGCTATTCATATTTCTTTCTGCAGTCTAGTCTTCATAATCCCCATCAGAACGCACCCATACACTCTGTGTCTACTGTAGTCCACAGCTCCAAATTCTTCCACATTTCTTCTCCACACCCAGACCAAAGACCTACAAACCACATAGTCACATAGCCATGGCTTATAATAGCTTACATTGGTGGCTTTTCTCATTTCTGTGTCCAATACCTGACAGAAGGCAATCTGAGGATTTATTTTGGCACATTTTTTTATGAATATGGTCCAATATGGTAGGAACGTGAGGTGACTGGTCACACTGCACTGGCAGTCAGGAAGCAGAAAGATGTGAACACTGCTGCTTACCGGGCGTCCTGTTTCTTTCTCTTTTGAGACACCCTCACAGGCACACCCAGAGGTGATTCAGAAATAGTAAGATTGACAATTAAGATTAACCATCACAGTATTGTCACAGAGGGATGTTTCTATTAGATCTTCTAAAGAGAATAGACTCTTCCTCAGTAATAAAAATGATCAACTAATACATCACCATGAAAACATCATCAAGGAAACCTGTGTCAGTATTTCTAAATTAAGTCCAAGGTTTTTGCCACAAAAACCCATTTCCTTTATGAAGTGCTGAAACAAGCCATGAAAAATGAAAGCTTATTGTATGGAAAGTGAGATTAAGACACAGACACCTCCAAGATATGGACAGTATGAAACCTGCAGTTCTTCTTAGCAAGGTTATGCAACACATCCAAACATCATAAATACATGGGACTTGTACTTATAAATTGCATGTACACAAAATTTGTTTCTTTTTTGTTGTTGTTGTTGTTGTTTCTCTGTGTAGCTTTGTGCCTTTCCTGGAACTCACTTGGCTGGCCTCGAACTCACAGAGATCCGCCTGCCTCTGCCTCCCGAGTGCTGGGATTAAAGGCGTGCACCACCACCGCCCGGCAATTTGTTTCTTTATCAACACATCTAATTTGATAAAGGTCAACACTGGGGCAGGTCCTAGCCTCTGTGAGTATCTACCATCCTATTGGAATGCACACTGCTTTCCCTCTGTGTCTATGTGGGATCAGTTTCAGAGCACATTCATCTCCTGTTAGTACCTGGCCCACATCAAAGTCAGAAGAGAGAATAGGGTGTCTCCTATTCATCAGCACAACCAGTTAGCTAGCAAGGGATTCGGTGTGTGCTGCTCTAGCAAGAATAGGCTCTGTCTGCCACCCAGGATTACCAGGATAGAATTCATGGGTTTCAGTTCCATTTTGAAGCTGCAGGATTTCAAGTAACTTGCTAACCACTAAGTGCTAGTTTAGAAAATCTAGTGACCAAAAAAATGTCTTATAACTGAATTGGCAAGATAAATTCTGCATGAATAAAAAGTTGAATGATTGTTTAAAAAAATACATAATTATAGAAAAAGAAAAACCCTCTCACCGCATATCACCAACTATGCCATCAGAGTGGCAAGCAAACTTCTGAATAGCACAGGAATCTATCACAGACAAGCATGGGTTCAGGGATGATCTGTCTATGTTGCATTAATGATGGACCACTTTTTCAGGATTTTGCAGCTTAGTCACAAAATACATCCTATAAACCACAGCACGCCATTGTCTAAGCAGAAGCATCTTTTGTGCATATATTAACAGTGGTGTATTTTGTAATCCATGGTAGTCTAGGTTTGATGAAATGAGGTCAAGCCGTCCAAGAAAAACCAATTATTGTATATGCATTTCTTCCTGGGAGGAAATATCAGAGAGTAGAAAGGCTACCTGTCTGAAGGTTGTGGTAATCTCTTCTGCAGCAAGTAATTAAAAATTAAAGGTTGCAAGTACCCTAGAAGGCAGCCCCTGCCTCTGGAAGCCCAAGGTGAAGAGCTGATGAACTGTGAGTATAGGAATCCTGGCTTTGACAGTCTACAGGATGTGATGTGATGAGGGGCACAGGCTGCAGCAGCTACGTGGAAACACTCAGGATGCTTCTTCACCATGGAAACACTCAGGATGCTTCTTCACTGTGGTTTGATATTTTTCTACTACAGACCATCTCACGCCTCCTCTCCTCTGTCTTGTGAGTTTTACAGAAGACAAAAATATATCTTACAAAGCCCATGTAACTCCTTCCTCTGCCTGATGGCCACCCTTGTCTGTAGCTGTATTTGGAAAGGGCGGTAAGTTGTTTATCATTTCCACTGAAGACATCTCCTTATTAAATGAGACCATCCCTTAAAAATGACATGGTTCAGCTAGGACCACACTTTTGCTGAGTATCACGGGAACTGAAAAGCTGTACTGTTCCTAAGTACACTACAATGTCCCACTTGGCTATGATAATGTTTAATTCATTTGATATCTTGACTGATTTCACACATATATTAGGAATTTCATATTATAGTCACACTAATATTTTTAAATCTCCTTGTAATGCCATGACAAATAGGAGAAAATAGATTTTTTTGCCACAGACTTTCTTTAAATGAAATTAAAAACAGACTTCTGCTAGCTTATATTATTCTCTGTGTCTCTCATGTACATGTGCATACACACACACACACACACACACACACACACACACACACACACACACAGACGGAGAGAGGGAGAGAGGGAGAGAGAGAGAGAGAGAGAGAGAGAGAGAGAGAGAGAGAGAGAGCAAAGTAATATTCTCCTGTCGAGCTAAAACCATCTTATTTTGATATATAAACACATATCACATAATTTGTATCTTTAATCAACACATCTAATTTGGCTAATGCACATGGGTGATTGGGTGTCTATGTGCTAATAACAGTGTCTGAATGCTAATGGCTGGGAAAAGCTAAGTGCCCGAGACTAGACTTGGATTAACGATGAGCATTTGCCTCATGGCTTTCCTAGAAGAACTGTTTGATTTCACCTCCATTTAACCTTGACATTTATAAAGAAAATCTAAAGGTTTCATAAATAGGAATCCAGCTTTAACACAAAGCCAAATGCCAAAAGCCCTACACATATTGCCCTATGGGGGAAATATTTGAAGCCAAACAAGAGCATCTTCTTTAAATGCTTGGCGCTTTGACCTTACCGCAGAAAGATGGCCCAAAAATTAATGAATCCAAAAGAACTCCCAATAGTGGAGGGTGTATGTGTGTGTTCAATTGCTTGTGAAAATACACAAGGACCTCTGGTTTTAAAGAAATGATAATGCCACATTTACATAGTTCTGTATGAATATGTAATTCCTTTTTCAAATGATTTGAGTTGCTGTATACAGTATATTCTTACTCAACTCTGGGCTCCAAAGCCACAAATCTCCGTCCCAAAGACTCAAAAAAATCTCATAGCAATAGGGTCTTCCCCTCAAGTTCCTACCTCACACTTCCAACATTGAACTTGAAAGAATCAAGCTGGAACTCACCTAGACGCCTCCAACCTGAGGACTAGCTTTCATAGTATCTGAAGGTGCTGTGCAAGATGCCAGGGGAGAAAAGCAATCAATGGCCCTTCCCAGCTGTGGTACCTATGGAACCACAACTATGACCAGCCCAGCAAGATATTATTACCAAGGGTTGTTGGAAGTGACCACTAGTCAGGTAATCAGACTTCAGGCTCACTCAACAGGGCGGAATTCATGCCTGGTGCTGGAAACCTAGCCAACTACCTATGACTGGAGAGATCATAACTCCGAGACAGTAACCTACTACTGCCGCTTTCATGAATCAGTATAATTCCAAACATAATTCTAAATACTTAACCTGGTAGCCATAGCTCAGCTAAGTATAGCTCTCATCCCTCATCAAAGAGGTTTTTTGTTTGTTTTTTTTTTCACAGCAGATGGAGACCATCACATAAATCATATAAATCTACAACTGTTCAAAATGCAGAGAACAACTAACCTGGGTGTGCCCAGACCCATTCAATACACCTAAGGCTCAGGGAATAACACAGAAGATGGAGCGGAAAGATTGCAAGAGCCAGAGGACCAGGAAATCTTCTGTGAGGTAGTGTCTTCTACATGTGACAGGAAGCTGCACACATGAAATTTTAACAATATGGTCACCTAAACAAGATGTGCACAATAATACCAGCTGGCACACCAAAGTAGATGGGGAAAAAATCTCACAGATCTTCACACCTAGGTGAAGACCTAACAGCTTCTAAGAGAGGAAGAGTCAGTCTCCTCCAGGGATGAGCTCCAGGTAGGTTACCCAACCCAAAGTCCTCAGCCCCAAACACGTGCACACATGAGCAACACTAAATGGACTCAACAGGTTATGGGCAGATTTAGGTGCATGTGAAAATAATAATTAATTAAAGAATAGGCCTGGAATTGTCAGGGGTATGGTAAGAGTTAGAATGGGATGTGAAATAAATAAATAGATAGATAGATAGATAGATAGATAGATAGATAGATAGATAGATAGATAGATAGATAAATAAATAAATTTATTAAAAGAAGAAAGAGAGAGAGAGAAAAAGAAACAAACAAACAAACCAAGAGAAAGGAGAATGGGAAGAGAGTGGGGTGGAAATGATGTAAATACCGTATTCCTATATGAAATTCTTAAATTTTTAAATTTTAAAAAATTAATTTAAAAAGTCTCATAGCAGAAAAACTATTTCAATTTGATTATCTCATTCTTCCCTGAATTTATCAGACAAAAGAGACACTTTTCTCAGCAACAATACTTCAGTAAAGTTGATTGAATAAAAAGATAAGCAGAGGACAAATTGAAACCCACAGAGCCTGAGGTTAGCTCTGCTTTAATTGCCTGTAAATCTCAGAGTGAGTCATGTGCTTATGGTTCATGCTTTTCAGTAAATGAAAAGGTGGGGCTCCATGAACTCCAGGACCTCTCCAGACTCATAAATTAAAAATCTACAAACATGAAAACGAGGGCTAGAAGGAAATATTGGACACCACCCAAAGGCCCTGGACTTAAAAAGGTGGGAAGGGTGGCTATTCTCCATGAAAGCAAAAAAAAAAGCAGCAAGACTTTCAATCCCATTAAAGACCTCCAAACAGCCTGAACCTGTGAGCTCAGCTGCAAAGCTAAGGCCTCATCAACAGAAATCAGTTCAGATCTGGAAGATAAGACCCAGCAAAATAAAAGTCAAGAAACAAACAAACAAACAAACAAACAAAACCCAGTTAGGCGAGCATGATGAGAACCAGTCCTATATGGAATGAAATAAGGTCCAAAGAAGTGTTAGAACGAAATGTGGTTCAGGGGTAAGACCAAGAACAGAGCTATGCACAGGACAGCTTAGTGTATAAGTAACTTCCTATGGAGTGCTCAGCCGTAAGTGGGGCATTTTATCACAACCTGGGCCTCTGAGGCTTAGAGACCATCAAGGAATAGGGAGTATAAAGATTATACGAGACATAGGTTTTAGCGAGGACCAGGGCCAAACGGAGTCTTATGAACAAGACAGGATCAATGCATTCATGAATCTACAGAAGCTATGGCTGCCTGCACAAGTGAAGCCAGACACAACATCGTGGAGGAAAGAGGGGCTCAGAAACACTACTCCTAGCAGAGGATCTACTGGCGGTTGACAGCTACTAGGGGAAGTGAAGTCAATTTTCCTTAAGGTTCTAACCCCCTGGTAGGTTAACCATGTTCCAGTGGATGACTGGACATTCATGAGTACAAGGGCAGAACAAATTGGACTTAGTAGGTTATTTTTTTAAAGGGGATAAGAGGTTGGCAGGTGTTTGGAGGAGGGGATGGATCCAGAGAGAATTAAGGGAAGTAGCAAGTAAAATGATCAAAAGTTGTTGCTGTATATATGTATGAAATTCTCCAATAATTTTAAATAGTATATTGTATATAATATGTATATTCAATACTATATATATTATAAATACTTTTAAATCTATATAAATGTATATGTACTAATATAAAAAAGAAAGAACAGAGTCATGGTACCCAACATTCTGCAAACACAGTCACCTGGACCAAAGAAGCCATAATATACTGTATAAAAATTTTAAATAAACACAAATAAATAAAGTGGTTGAATGTGATCAGTTTCCCAGCCCAGAATCCCTAAGGGTACCCACATCTCCAGTCTGTGAAAAGAAGTGGGGCTATGGTGGCTGAATTCTCAGGGCACCAATGAAGATGCCTGGCCTCCGACATTTCCAGAGTTTAAAGTGGGGTCAGGAGCTAACTTGGCTTAGGGAAATGCAGAAATATGGGTTGCAAGACCTGAGCAGGTTAAAAGCTAAGATTCCAGGACCAAGGGAAGGGGCAACAGGCTTCCCGTGTTATTTTATTGTGCACACATCCTTTGAAATATTTATGATCATAATACACACCTAAACCATGTGCAGACTGTACAGTCATACTAATGACTTATGTATGTTATAAACTATGCACAAAACAAAACAGAAACATTTAGCCAATGAGATAAACATGTATAAACCTCTGAGATTGTGTCACTCCTGAAATGATGAGCCCACAGCTCTGGAGGCCACTGTATCCGAAGTCCAGCTCACAGCAAGGAAAGATGGGACGCAACAGAAAGGGAATCAGTAGAATGATTGGCAGGAAGCAAGACTGGGAGCTCTCTTTGGGCACTGTAGTGTGTGCCTTGGACTGGCTTCAAGAACTGAAAAGGGACAGGCAGGGAGGGCCTGAAAGACTGCTTATTTGTAAAAAGCCCCTTTATTAAAGATGTATAAGAAAAATGTGCCTTCACCTGGGAAAAAAGACACTAAAATTAAAAAAATGATTTTCTAAAAGTTGGGCTAGACTTTCAGTCTGCTCAGTATTGTCCCATCTGCTTCCTCATAGACGGTGTTGCTGTTTGGTCCTTGAATATCCCCCCAAGGTCCATGTGTTTGCTGATTGGTTCCCAGAATGTGGCCACTGAGATTTGAACTGTTAAAGTATGGTTTGGGGGGGTTGCTGGGGAGGTGACTCAGCTGTTAAAGCTTTGAAGACTGGAGTTGAGTTGGATCCTAAGAAACTCGCATAAGTGCTGAGTGGGCATGGCATCTCCCTGCCCCAACCTCACCCTCACCCTGTAATTCCATAGTCACAGCAAGCTGGCTCGATAGACTAGCCATTTCAGTTGTCCTGGATTTGATTGAGAGGCCAGACCTCAATAAGTAAGATGGAAGAGTTTTTGAGGTTGATTACTAACTTCAACCACAGGCCTCCAGTGCGCATACATACACATACATATATGCTCACACATATGCAAAAAATATCATACACCTGCACACCACACACACACACACACACACACACACACACACACACACACACAACTGGGACCTGGTGGGAGGTCTTTAGATTATCTTTGCTTATGCTTGAAGAGAATTGTGCAACCTCAGCCCCTTCTTCTTTCTCTTTTGTATCCCAGCTATGAGGCAATCAGTCTCTTTCTACCACATGCGCTCAAGGCAGAATCAAAGGATGGGGAAGAGAAGCCTGTCTAGAGAAGCTTGCCACCAGGAAACTGGCCGTACAGAGAGCAGCCTCAGCAAGGAATCCTGCTGCTAAAGTGTCCTGACCCAGAGAGTGCTGCATGTGGAGGCCAAGGAACCCAACCAGGGCTGCCCTGGGGATGCTCCTCCATGGTACTACGATCTTGCTAGTTAAGCATTCACTTTGCCCTGCACAGAGCGCTCCACCCAATCAGAGCTGCTGTTCCTATCTTAGAGAGAATGAGTGAAGGTTCCTGTTGCCATGATTGCAATTATTATCACAAATATAATCAAGCACTAATGAGAAATCAGAGGTGGTAGGATAATGAAGGGCAATTGCATATTATGAAACATTGAGTTAATTTGAAAGTATATGGTACAAAAATATTAATAAAGCCCCCAAGTTATGCACAAAATTCAAAATTATGCAATTTCGAAAAGGTTGTTTAATTCATCAGGAATTGTTTATTCTCTATGCTGTTATGCAAAGTGGGTTATAGGCTGTGTTTACACACTCTCACTTCAGCCGGTAAACAGAAATACCCACTATCAGAAATACTATTGTCAGATCTGTGAGGAAATTAATCCTAATTACCTCGGTTTTGAATTATGTAAATTCTTCAAAATCTATTTCTTGCATAAATAGTTTTCTCTGCAGAAGAGATCAGGGGAGGCATTTCAGGAACCAACAGTAACAGTCGCAAATACATTGAGGGGACAAAGAGGTAAAGGAGGGAGAAAATGAAAGAAGGAAGGAAGTTTGAAATACTCAAGAAACGTGGGAAGCTCAGCGGACAGGAAGCCAGTAACTGCCAGATGCTAGTGTTTCATTCAGTCTCCGGCCATGGTGAAGTTTTCATACATCACTAGTGAAATGGGCAAAACAAAGACAATGATAAGCTAGGGCATAGAGAATTTGTACGTTTTCAAATGTCCTTGACTATCAAAACATGCTCTCCACAACCTGCTGACATTAAAGTCGTTTATGGGCTGGAAATGCTGACAATGGCTGGTGATGGATGACAGGTAGGATCAGCTTGGTTTTGATTTTACTTATGGGGGCACACATGTGTGTGCACCCTCACAGGCTATACCATGTGTGCGGAGCTAGACTGTTACATGAGTCAGTTCTCACTGTCAACCCCGTGGGTCCTGGGGATCAAACTCAAGTCCTCAGTCTTGGTAGTAACCATAGTTACCCACTGAGCTATCTTACCAGCCCAGGAATAGGGCTTTATTAGTTTCTTCTTTCAACAAAACGAAATTTGATGATCATAGACAGGTCTGTAGTTTGTTTTTCAGAGATATCATTGCTTCATAATATGAAGGTACACTGAACCACGGCCCCATGGGAAAAAAGCTTAATCAAACAGGATACCAGATCAAACACACTGAGAATAACTCTAGATGTTGATTTTTTTAATATTTAAATGCACATCAATAATTAAGAGAAAATGACTACAACATTAGCAGTATGTGTGTGTTTCAGCGACTGAGGAAAGACAAATGAAACAAAAATCGTAACAAATACAACAAAGAGCAGAAAAGGAACAGAAACCAGAAAAAAAATAGCAGCCATCATGGGTCCAAATGTGTCGTTAACTGTAACAAAAACATCTGGTTTATAGCCATCATACAGAAACTCACAAACGGGTGATGATATGCTAACTAAAATAAATAAGAATACCTATGTCCTGCTTATAAGAAGCATGTTAAAGTGAGACAAGAAGTTAAAAATAAGGTATCGCAGGCATGTCTGAGTAACTACACTGTAATTGTTGTTGCTGCTGCTGCTACTGCTGCTGCTGCTGCTGCTGCTGGGCAAATGCTAGCAACCATTGCCTGCCTACCCTCCTTCAGAGAAAAGCATTCCAATATTAATTTCAGATCTTAAATTTTTTGATGATGTGGGACAGAAAAGAAACACAAGAAATTTTTTGTGATGTTAAAAGTAAAATCCACGAAGCACGTATAGTCATGCAAAATAGTTTCAAAATGCATAAGGCTATAAAGTTATTAGACAGCAGGTCCAGGTGGGAGTCATTCACCGGCATAGTAGAATTGTTTGTGTGAAAGACATTTCTTCAAAAATGATTGCCGTTTTCTATGGAAGTAGGAACCTGGATTTTAGTGCTAACAAACTTAACTAAGCACTTACATCAAGAGGGTATACAAACAGAGATTAGATATTTTTAAAGACTCATGAGAGGTTTAAAATACCGGTCAGATTGAAATATCTCATCTCCTAAAAAAATTCTCACACAATCCAATGACTCTTGAAATTTACAGCAGAAGATAATGTGCCAGCCCATACTATAACAACTCAGATTCTCAGGAGGTCTTTCACAGTTACTTCTAAGTAAAGGCAAAAATTAAAATTAAAAGTACAGGCCTGTCCAAAAGCAACATTGATAATGGCATTATATAACACAATCTTTGAGATGTGGCCTCAGTGATATTCAGAGATCTTTAATGTGACTAATAGTTTTAAGTTCTCTATTACCCAACTCAAGTAATAAACATGAAGGTATTAATATATAAAATAATTAATGGAATGTAAAACAAACTGTGACATAAAATAGGACACAAAATAATCTGAGTTCCTGTTCTCGTTTTCCTCTGTTGAGGTGATGAAACACTCTGACTTGGGGAGGAAAAGGTTTGTTTCATCTTAAACTTCTAGGTCACAGGTCATTAGGGCAGTCAGGGCAAGAGCTCAAGGCAGGAAGCTGAAGACAGGACTGCTTGTTATTGTGTACAGCATTACCTCCACCATGGAACTCTCCTCCAGGAGACTCTCCACCAGGAACTCACTCACAGCCAAGGAAGGGTAGGGGGGGATCATGGATGGAGGACACTGCTTGCTAACCGCCTTGCCCACCAACTTCCTGATATAAGTCAGGGCCACCTGCCCAGGGATGGTGCTGCTCCCAGTTGCCTGGACCTTCCTTCATCAATTAAGACCATCAAGACCATGTCCCACATACATGTCCACAGACAGACCTGATAAAGACAATTACTCAACTGATACTCTTTGCAAGTGATTTTGAGATGTCAAGTTAACAGTTAATGCTAACTAGGACACTGACTAAAAATAAAAACTGGCCCTTTAGATTTAAAAAAAAACAATAGTAATAAATTGATTATACTTGATTGACTATAAATATAAATAGATTAGCAAGTTTTATCGTGTAATAAAAAGATTTGTACAACAAAACTAAAACTAAGCTTTTGGGAGAAAGACTATGAGCCTACCTAGAGATGCTCACTGATTAAAATAATGATAGTTGCATCTAGAGCCAGACTACCCGGGTTTGAATAAAATATAAAATCGAGTAGGTTAATAATTAAGGGAGAAATTGGGAAGGCAGTCAAAGATCTAAGAGGAAAAACTAGCATCAGGCCCAGTATTATACAATTGTTTTCTTTTTTTTTTTGGTTTTTCGAGACAGGGTTTCTCTGTGCAGCTTTGTGCCTTTCCTGGGACTCACTTGGTAGCCCAGGCTGGCCTTGAACTCACAGAGATCCGCCTGCCTCTGCCTCCCGAGTGCTGGGATTAAAGGCGTGCGCCACCACCGCCCAGTTACAATTGTTTTCTTAGAAAAAAATGTGAAAGGTATTTTAGAGGATGGAGAAACATTGAGTGTTTAATTCATTCTGTCGCACTATCATAGAATCCTCTCTACTAAAATAAATTTTAAAAGTACACACAATTATAAACACATACACACACTTAGACAAGCCACTAGAACTGTGAGCCAAAACAAACCTTCCATCTTTTAAAGTTGTCCTTGGTATTTTGTTACAGCAACAGAAAGCTGACACATCCTTCTGCAACTTACTTTTTCCTTTCACAGTTTGACTCAGAGATCGCCTATGTCAATGTGTGAATGAATCTTATTTCATTTAAGAGATGAGTGACTGCCTATCACATAACTGTGAAAATCAGGGTGTTCTCCTAAATTTCCTTTTGATGAATATGAAAGTGGTATAGTTGATTGGGGGTGGGGGGAGTCATAACTTTCTACCTTTCCCAACACACATACAATGTGATAACACAATTTCTTGCACAGGAAGAGGTGGACAAAAAAGTACAGTATGTAATTAAAGGGCTAATTTATTCCTCCTATCTCTTTAGCATGGCTTAAAGTGAGCCTCCCTTCCTAGGGGTGGCCCCTTGTCCAGGTGATTAAACCCAGACCAACTGGAAGGTTAGGCCTCCACCCAGACCGGAGATTCTATTCTTTTGACCAGAGGAGTTCTTTCCTAATGAGCCTCTATCAATACTCTAACACTAAGGACCATTTAGGTACTGCTCACACACCTCTCTGTTGGAAGGTGGGAGACAATCATGTTCATTTTTGAGTGTGGCGTTTGCTGTGTGACCTGGCACACTTGAATCCTTTTGGATCCTAGGGTCCTTATCTACAAATTAAGGATGTTCAAACCTCCTAGCTGGAGAGACAATAAACAGAAAAAAATATGCTGTTAGCTAGAACACATATAAATGTAAGACAGTGTACAAGAAACCCTACACACTTTTGAAAGAGAGTCCGGACTCATGTAGGTAAAGTATGTCAATAGCATCCAGCCTTCCTCTACTTTGTTAGCATCTGTTCTTATTTGATTGGAAGCAGCAATTAGGCCACAATCATGAGAAATCAAAATGGCTTTATGGATTTGAGTTTTTAACAAAACCTACATTTTCATAGTTTCTTTTTTAACTTGGCTTAAATTGCCTTTCCTGAAATCAATATGCTGCAATTAGGAGAAAAAGGACAACGGCATTTTTAGGATCAATAACAAATGACTTGATTCTTATCTAGGCAAGACACATCCAGATTAACTCTTGAGAGCTGAGGGAAGTCATCCTCAGTGCTTGGGCTCACCCAAGATTTGCTCTGGTTTCTCAAGGCCCAGCTTATTGTTACCTTGTGGATGCAGGGACAAAGAGAAAAGGAAGAGACAGGGGAAGAAGGGAGAGGAGGGGGAGGGGAAGGAAAAGAGGAAAAAGGTCCAGAGAACACCATGCAGTGGAGTCAGTCAGAGGCAGGTGCATGCCCCAGCTTAACCTTTGACTAGGTCTGTGATCTACAGCAAATCACTCTGCCTCCTTAATACTTTGATAAATGATTATGAGAAAATACTGTAGCATAATAGACTGGCATTTGGGATTTTTCTAAATTATATGTATCTTAGGTCAGTGCTAAGGACTGAATGTGCCCTCTAAAGACTCTGGTTAGAAATTTAATACCCAAGGCGGCCATTGCAGTGGTGAGAGGTAGGGCTTGCTGAGATATGAATGATGGCTCCTTTTAAAAGGCTAAGTTCATTCTCTCTCTCTCTCTCTCTCTCTCTCTCTCTCTCTCTCTCTCTGTCTCTCTATCTATCTATCTATCTATCTATCTATCTATCTATCTATCTATCTGTGTGTATCTGTCTGTCTGTGTCCTTTCTGTCCTTTCATCCATAAGATAACAACACCATGAATGCCCTCATCAATTCTATGCAAGCTCCATATCTTTGACTTCCCAGCCTCCAGGAATATGAGCCAAATTTTTCTGTTTATTATAAACTAGCCAGGTTCGTGTATTCTGTTATAGGAGCACAAAATGGACAAAGATAGTGAGGCCATTGGGCCAGCATTGAGAGCTACCACAGAACAGGTTCGGAAATGAATGCTGGGTATTGAAATTTCAGTTTTTCATAAAACATCACTTATGTGATGATGACAAATATAGGATTGGACAAGGAGAGAAGTTTCACAGGCATGCAGTCATGAAGAGACCCCAGTCGATCCCACAGGAAACTGGAGGCTGGAATGATACCCTCGGAGTTGTCTGGAATTGAGGTAAAGTACTTGTCCTTTGCTCATTCAAGTGTCAGTCACTGGATATAGGCCATCCCCATAAGTTAGAATAAGCTTAGGGGAGGCAGAACTCTTTAATGAAAATTCCTCAGACCTATTAGCTCAACACTGGCCAAAAGCCAGAGGGTGAGTCCCAGGGTAGGTAAGGCAAACATTAATTGTAATAAAGAGAGTTAGGACATTAAATTGCAAAAGCCACAGAAGTTCCTCCTTGACATTCAATGCCTATTTTCAGGGTCTAAAAATACTTCACAGGGTATAGTATGTGCTTACCAAATATTAGTTAAATGAATAAAAGATGCTTCATAATGATTAGCTACTGTTATTAGTGAGCCCCTCCTGAAGATATTCTTTTGTTTGGTTTATTTTACCTGTTGAATAGCAGTTTCCTCTGAGTTGAAATATTCCATCCTAGAGGGATGCTCATTAAGATTCAGAAAGTTCTAAAGACAGGCTCCTCAAGACTCAAAAAGTAACTTATTTGTCTCAAGAAGTCCCTGAAACTGACCATAAGTCAAGGCCCTTCCCTCCCCAAGGTTATATAAGTAGTGAAGACTGCTGAGGAGACTCAAGCTAGCCAAGGTGAGACTCTCTGACCTGTTATGCTGTTAGCAGAGAGCTCAGAGGTTTCAGCTTGCCTGAGTTTTCAGGCATGCTGGGGTAGCTTTTTGGTGATACAGCTACCTCCAAGTCATCTCTGTTTCTGCCCCTCATCCATGCTCCTATAATTAATCCCAATACACTCATTGGTTCACCAACTCTCTTTACTTTGATCTGTTGTTGGTTCTCTGTCCAGGAAAAGTAGATATTTGAATTGCTTCTTCCCAAGAAAAATGTCACACAACACTACCTTATACCCAGACCATGTGTATATTTAATTATAAATGTTCCTGCCCTTCCACAAAACATAAAGAACCTCACAATGTTATATTCTCAGATAATGTTAGTTACTCTTCAGCTGGAAGGGACATTGTAGACTGAATCATGCTCTCCCTGAATCTCCTGTGTTGGAGTCCTATCACCTAGTAGTTCAGAATGGATGTTATTCATTGACAGGCTCTTAAAAGAAACCACTAGAACACAATGGCACCCCAATCAAATCTGATTGATACTCTATTTAAAGAGGATGTAGCAGAGAGATGCCAAGGATGTAAACACACGGAGAAATGACCAAGTGAGGACACCCCAAGAGAGTGGCCATCTGAAACCAAGGAGAGAGGTCTCAAAAGAAAGCAAAGTTATTGACAGCTTGACTTTGAACTTTTAGCCTTTATAACTATGACAAGTCAATGTCTGTTGTTTAAGCCAACCAGTTCATGGTAATTTTCATGACATCTCTAAAAACTGAATACAAAGAATCTTCAGGGCATTGTAGACAGGGAAAAGCCAAATTAAAATTCCATCTTTCCAGAGAGGAGGAGGGATAATGCCAGTGTTAATATATTGGACCTTGGGAATAAACACTTGGGCTAAGAATGGTGGCATTTTCTCCATGAATAGCTTTCTAATGTATTAATTATTTCTGTCACTGTGACCAAGTACTGGATAAGAAGCACCTTGAGGGGCTGGAGAGATGGCTCAGCGGTTAAGAGCACTGACTACTCTTCCAGAGGTCCTGAGTTCAATTCCCAGCAACTACATGGTGGCTCACAACCACCTGTAATGAGATCTGGTGCCATCTTCTGGCCTACAAGGACACATGCAGACAGAATACTGTATACATGATAAATAAATGAAGAAGAAGAAGAAGAAGAAGAAGGAGGAGGAGGAGGAGGAGGAGGAGGAGGAGGAGGAGGAGGAGGAAGAGGAAGAGGAAGAGGAAGAACCGTTAGTGACTGCTAGTGTAGAATAAGCACTTGCTCCACAGAAAAATAAGGCATATTCTGTTCTGAACCAATCGTAAGTGACCACATTCCAGGAATATGGATGTAGGTTATCCCAAATGACCTGTTACACTGTGGAAACAGTTACATGAGGTTTTATAGTCACAGAATAAAAGAAAGTTATAAATTAATGCATTCATCAGATTCATTGGTTGGGACATCAGGTAGGTGGTAACAGCAAAACAGGGATTTGTCTGCTGTTGGTTTTAGATGTTCTCTGATGACAGACCTAGCCCTTGGATTGGTGAGTCAGTTAGGTCAATACATTCCAGAGATTGTACCTAATAGTTCAAAGGCTGTTGGGTCAGATGCAGAGGTGGGTGATCAGGGAATACTAAAGTGAAAAGGGTAGCTCAAGACAATTTCAGCTCTAGATTTACAACACAGCCCAACTCTCCACAATCACGGACGTTCTAATCAGACAGTCAGCCTGCAGAAACTTTATCATAGGTGTGTCTGTTTAAGGAAACTTCAGTTAACGGAGGATTTACTTCAGCTCAAGGTTTAAAATGAGTCAATCAGTCCACTGTGGTGAAGAAGGTATGGAAAAGTTCCTGGAAGCTTCATGATAGTGGGAGCATATGGAGGCTTGATCTCACAAGAAGCAGAGAGACTGGAATGAGAGGCAATGCTGGACTATACTTAAGGTTCTTCTCCCAGCAACTCACTTTTTCCAGCTTTGCCTCACGCCTGAAGTTTCCACAACCTCCCAAAACAGAACCATTAGCTAAGTCCCAAGTTCAAATCCGTGAGCCTGTGGCGGATATTTCACCTCTGAACTGCAGCATCTATCCTGCCTTCTACTGGTACTAGCTTAAGCCCCTACCCACTATAGCTCTATAGGAAGCCTAATCCTTCCAATATCCATCACATTCAGAATCACTCAATCACGACTAGCTCTCCTTCAGACTACAAATTTCATGACGTCGAGAGTCACCCAACTAGGGGCCAAAACTAAACTAGAGTGAATACCTGCACATAGACCAATTATTTACAACAGTCATTCTCTCTGTCGCTCCAGCTCAGTCCTGAGTGGTCTGTATCTATAATTCACCAGTTACTCAGATTTTTGAAAATCACCTCTGCTTTATACCCTCAGGGCTGAGCACAGATCCCAACAAAGAGTAGACAGTTAATAAATATTTATTGATTTGTGGATTGGCTGCTTATGTCTCAGAATAATAAAGGGGAAAATTGATTTTCCGCACACAACTAAGCAAATCTTTGCCAAATACTTCCATATACCGGGCCATGTCTAGGTGCTAGGCAAGAAGTATGAGTGAATATCATCCCGTGACCTTAATCAACTAATAGTGATTGTCTAAAAAGAATGAGTAGACAATGTAAAGTTTCTGGGACCCTGAGGGAAAGGGGTTACTATCTGAAGGACAAATTTTCTTGTCAACATTCAAATGTCCATGCAACCTAGACAGTGGCAAAATGCCTGGGATAGATGGCACTTGACACTTAAGCACGAGAGCATGGGCTCCAGACATCAGGTAAAAGCAGAATTTGTCCTTGCTCATATCTGACTTTTCATAGGACTTTGACCTGCAGATACTAGGGACCAATCAACCAGGGACGCTGGAAGATCTGTACCATTCTGAATCACTTATAGAGTTAAAACGTTCATACTTCATAGAAGTTACACTCCACAAATAGTCTAACCAATTTGAGCAAAACGTCAAGTTGATACCAAAAGAGCTCAGAGAACAAATCCAGTTGCCTTGGTGATGAAGCCCCTTCCCAGTCTTTGTTACTATGATATTTTTAAAGCCAATGGAAAATTTAAAAAGCATGGGAATAAAGCAATATTAGTCTAAATTAGGGAAAGGTCTCAGGAGAAGTTGGGGAGGGGATGTTCAAGGACAGAAGATGGGATCCTGAGGAGGTAAGTTTGGATGGCAGATGATAGCGACTTATAGACCTGTGAGTGTGAGAACATCTTCAATTCCACTGACCAGGAGAATAAGAAAAATATTTGCAAACACAGTGTTCCCTTGAGGGGTCAAATATTTGCTTGAGTTTTATTTTCTGCACTGATGGAATTCCTACCTCCCCCTAAGTAGGGAAATCTAAGAGCTCCTCAACATAGAAAATGGATTTCAGACTTCATTAGGACCAGAATGTTCTCACTAGCTAACATTGTCTTCTCCTCACTAATAAAAAGATTGTTATCTTTAAGACTGCTTTCTAAGCTTACTATTTTCATGTAATATTAAAAAAAAAACTAAAACCAGAGCAAACTCTACGTTATATGTTTCTTCCAAACATTTTTGTAATCAAATCTCTACTCTCTCTGGAATGCCTTTTTCCTCGTCCCTTAACTTGTTCTTTCTTTTATAAAGCTAATGACAGCATTCTGGAACATGTCAAGATGCAATGACAGCGTTCATGGGAAAATAGTATGAGCCACAAATGCTGTATTTTATCCCCTGAAGTCGTCTGCATTGCTCCAGAATCCTTTGTTTCCAGCAGGACCCCAGGCATCTCCAGCTCCGCCAAGCTCCCAATAACTGATCCAGCGGATGGAAAATAACCGACAGCATTTGGAGGAGTCAGTTGGTTTGTTGCTTGTTTTGAACTTTCTTGGTCATGGATTCTTATGCAGTCTTTGACATATTAAAAATATTCCTGACTCTTCCCTTTCTGGAAGCAAGGAAGATTAATAAAATGACATTTTTGTACCATGCGCAGAATTATTCCGAGGAGGAATATTTAGTACAAATATGGCATTTGAAGAAGCTTGCTACAAGTGTGCAAAGATCCAAGTGACAAAAACCTAAGTAATAAAGTTGGGTTCTAAACTATTTGTGTTCCAGGAAGAAATGAAGTGTGCCCTAATCGCTGAGCAGATGACACCTTGAAGGAACCTACTGGATCATTTTAGCATTAAGCTTGAAGAAAGTGTTTTCTCTGACACAGCTTTATGAATCTCACTGATTGTAAGCACAGCAAAACCTCTATTTTGGAGGGAGAAAAAAGTTATCTAAACCTTAAGAGTCAGCATGGCATAGTATGAAGGACACCAGCTTTGAAATCCTAAAACAACTCAATATTCAAGGCTCATGGCCTATCACTCACTTTACAGCTAGTCATAAGATGCTCAACTTCTCCGAGCCACATATGTATACTGCCATGTGAGTGTAATAATAATTTATTTATGGTGTTTTCATAAGAGTTATATGAGCTTATACTTCTAACATGCCTGGCAGGACGCTTTATTTTGATAAATGCTAGGAAATGATGTTTCCAACGATGATGAGGGCAGTGGTGGTGGTAGGTGCTGGTGATGATGGAAAGAAATAAGGACAGCACGGCTGATGGGAAAGGATGGAGGCCAGTTTTCTATATCTATCAATCACTGCTTTCTATCTATGAAAGTTGAAAACTGACCAGCTATTACTCATCTGTAGAGTCTCAATTTGCAGGCCCTCCTCAATTTAGAGTTTGAAAAACATGCCTGAGCACCAAGCAGCAACCAAGTCTGGATGAGAGAAGAACAGGACAGAGAGACAGGAGGGCATACACAGATGAAAACTTCACCTCCAGTAAATCAGTCTTTTCCAGCAACACATGCCCAGTACGATGCATCCAGGGTCACCACACAGGCTTGTTGACATACTGGGGTTCCTGTTTTGGTTCAGCCCAAATGTTTACTGGGATTCAAACCAGTCAGCAATTTCTCATCTGACTGAGATATAGAAATATCCCTCAATATGATACTGTTAAAAAGAATCTTTGTTCCCTGATATGCTAACAATTGGAAACAGGGCTGAAGGTGTTTCTTAAACATAAGATTTAGTGGAGGACAGAGGGATTGAGGAATTTGGGGTATGAAGCAGGTGGTAATAAATGTCACTAAGTGGAAAATATCCTAAGCCTGTTCCCAGAATCCAGAGGCTGTAGCTCAAGGCAGAGAATGACAATAATTAAATTGCTGAGATGCAGACAACATGCATAAATCTGCTGCCTCGAGCCTGGCTCTTGGACTCACTCTCCAAATCTCATTTTGGCAGCATCCTTTCTCACGTGAATCCCTTCTTTCTACTCAGAGACCTCGGATGACTTCAGTCTGAGTGAAATGTAATGACTGTCAGACTTTTCTTTGCTTGTTTTTCCCTGTTTGTTCGGGTTTTATTTTATGCCACATCCTTCACATCTCTTCATTTCCACCCGGTGTATCACCTGGCTCAGGAGGGAAGACAGGAGACGACAGTTTACCTTAGGAGCTCTCTGCTTCAATGGGTCATTGTGTAAGAGATTTCTCTCAGTTTCCTACCAGACAAGATGGATTTGAACCCAGGCTTATGTAACAAGCCTCTGGAAGCCACTGCACGGGCATTTTTCAGTCACTAAGCTAGCCCCTTCCTTCAGCCTGCTTTGAGACGTCACTGGAGATCACGCTGGCATCGACTGTGTCGAGAAAAGTACATTTAAAATTTGTCACGCTGAAGGAAGGGATTGGAAGTGTCAGAAGAAAGCCTCGTTTATGGTGCAAATGCCAAGGAAAAGGAAGAAATTTTAAAGCCACGTGCTTTCAGAATTCATAGATAAATTACCAACATTCCTTTTAGCAGCAAGATTAACTATGCGTTTGAGTGGATTTTCAACTTGTGGATCTGGCATCAATCAAAGCTCTAACATAGGAGATCCTGTGTTTTGGAGAGCTTTGATGCTCCCAAGTCTTAAATCTTAGCAGTGGAGAAATAAAAATAGAGCTGCTCCCTTGCTTATGATGTGGCTATGTCCCAGTAACCCCATCATAAGCTGAAAATACAAGTCAAAAAGCATTTAATATTGCCAAATATCACAGCTTAGCCCAGCCTGCCTCAGGCATGATCAGGGAACTCAGATTACCCTATATAGTTGGGCAAAATCATCTAACATAATTCGAATTTTGTATGAAGGTGTGTGATATCATGTAGCTTATTGAATATTTGTGTCCCCCAAACACGGCTGACTGCTGCTTGTTTCCCTTGCTGATCATCTAGGTGAAGAGAAGCTTCATCTCACAAGCACAGCATAATACCATGAGTGTCATACCACCAGTAAGTAACCTGGGGAAAAGCTCAAACTTCAGATTGGAAACGTGGTTTAAACTGAATATGTATTACTTGTATGCCATCATAAAGTCAAAAAGTCATAAGGCAGCAGAAGTTTGGAATCATCTCTGTTAAGGAAAACCACTGTTTTGAGAAGTACTGTAGCATCACCATTCTTCAACCTTCCAAGTCTAGAGCTATAGCTATGCATGTTAGCAATCCCAGAACTCAAGACGCTGTGGCAGGAGGGTCGCCACAAGTTTAAAGGCAGCCTGGGCTACATAGTGAGACACTACCTCAAAAACCAAAAAGTCTAAATCAAGAGAGTCAGCAACCAGGAGAGGAAGGACAGTGAGGGCGTCCAGAAGGAAAAGAAGCCTGGCAGGTAGACTCTTCCCTCCACATCTTAAGATCTGCCCCTCTTGAAGACACTCTTGATATTGTATGCACCAACATCCCACAAGCATGTAACTTGACAGAACATGGACAAGCATAAATGAATCAAGATTGAACTGTGAAATGGGAGAAGCTCTACTTATTCTGAGGTGGTGTCTGTATCACAAAGACTAAGATAAGAAGGGTAAGCTACGGATGCAACTCAATTGGTAGATTGCTTGTCTAACATTTACACGGCTCTGGATTCAACCTGGGCACCACATAAACCACACATGATGGAAACCACACACATGGAAGGTGGAGGCAAAAGGATCAGAAGGTCTTCCTCAGCTACATAGAAAGTTCAAGGCCAGCCTGGGCTACATAAGATCTTATCTCCACTCCCCTACTGCCCATCAATGCCTGAGACTGGTGGAAGAACTGACCCTAAGTTCACAAGAGTGGAAGAGCTGTCCCTGCCCCCTACCAGCTGCAAAGCTTGGGAGAGCAGACCCTGCACCTCACCTGGGTGACACAATGGAGCCAACCCTGTTGATGGAGGTATGGTTGAGCCAGCCCCGAAGTTGTAAGCGTGGGAGAGCTGTCCCCACTACTCGCCTGTCTTGTGACAAAGTGGGTGGGGGAGAGATGACCCCTCTTACTCTCCCCCTGCTGCCTCTTACTGCCTGTAACAGACAAAGGAGATGATCCTCCCTCGTGCCAACAGCAGCACTCAGTAAAGCAGGCCCTGCTCCTCCCCTAGGTAGCACAGCAGAACTGGCCCTGTTGTCTGAGGTGTGGGTGACCCAGCCCTAATGTTTCGAGCAAGGGAGAGCTGTCCCCATTACTCATCTGACATGTGGTAACATGGGCAGAGGAGAAATGCCCTCCCCACTCCCCAAACTACCCCTGACAATGAACACCTGAGACAGGTGAAGGAGCTGGCCCTGGGTTACAAGAGCAGGAGGGCTGTCCCTGCCTCTCATCAGCTGCGGCACCCAGGAGAGAGAGTGGCCCCTGCACCTTTCCTGGGCCACACAGTAGAGCTGCCCCTACTGGTATAGGTGGGGGAGAACCAACCACGGGGGCATGAAAGCATGAGAACTGGCCCTGCCCCTCACTCATTGCTGCAAGGGTGAATTATCCAGCCAGGGCAATGCTGGAGAGCTCCCCCTGGTGGTGAGGACAGGGGAGAAATGGCAGGCTGACCAACCATGCAGCTACCCAGACTCAGAACCAGGGTTATGACTTGGCCCAAATCAACATCCACCCCATCTATGATCTGCTGGAGCACATGAAGTGGGCTGCCCCGCAGACCCAAAGCTGCAGGATCTCCACAACACAGGGCAACAACAGGATGTCCAAGAAGAATCTCAGTGAGGGCCCAGCATCAACAGAGTAGTAGAAACCAGAGGTCTCAAACCAGACCAATGACTCTTTGCAATGAACACTTGCAAGTAAAGATATAGGATCAAAGGAGTTAGCGGCATGACTCCTTGTATCACATTGCAGCTTCCATAACGAGATAATTAATTCTTTCCCTTTTTTTTCTTTTTACTTTTAAATTTTGTTTTATTTGAGGGTGGGTTTGCAGTGGCAGAGGGCAGATGCAAAGGGACAGGGAAGCAAATGGGATAAGGATGCATGATGTGAAAGACACATTGAATAAAGATGAAAGAAAAGAAGATCTTGTCCCCCAAAAACGACACACAGAAAGCCAGAGTAGCATCTCATAGACAGACCCACCTCTGTGAGAAGTTTTGTGTTCTAGTCATCCTGGACGTTTTTCTAAAGGATACCTTTGCAGAGGACCAACCCCACAGCTTAAGAGATATAAAACGTGAGCAGCTGTGTTCTCCATGCCTACCGTCTCTATGTCCCACTGCATCTGACCGGTGTGGATGTCACGGGAGGTATGAATCTACTTCCTTCCACCTCCACCACTGCCTGGTCCAGGAGAGAGAGTGGACAGTTCATCTGACTGGGGAGTTTAATAAAGGAGAACTGAGCACAGCCAGCCACTCCTCTGTACAGCGGCCATACTCTCTGCTCATCCACCAGGGGGAGTGTCAGAGATTCACCCTTAGTCTGTGTGCAGGAAGCGAGAGGTTGAAGAGAAGGTCCTTGGTGGCCACACATCTGCGTCTCATCATCAACTTGAGTGATTACTTTATTAAAAAAGCTGCTGCCCGGGCAGGACTGAGCAGCACCAAGAACTTCTGACTACAGCATTTCCCTCCTTGCCCTCCCCCCCACCCCCACCTCCACCTCCCCACCCCCACCCCCACCCCCACCCCCACCCCCGCACGCTTGTGCTTCTACCTGTGAGAACCCTTAGGATAGATTGTATAGGCCCCACCTGGATGACCCAGAGTCAGCTCCTTAGTGTGAGCCATTTACAGCCTATCCCATGAATAACTGACTGGTTTCCCTCTTCTGTTACCTAGAATGTTCATAGGACCCGGGAACCATGATATGGATAACTTTGGGGGACCATTATTCTATGTACCATAGATAGGCACATAAAAGCATAAACCAGGCCAGATATAAGTCCAGGTGGAGATATTCATTTTTATGTGAAAAATCTCTTGGTTCTTAAAGGTTTACAGCTAAATCAAAACTGTCTGTAGCAAAAACAAAATCTCCCCTCCAGAGGCCATGCTCAGAGTTTATGGTCTCTCTTCCCTGCCCAGGACAGCCAGTCCTAATCTGTGTTCCACAACCACAAACCCATCATGGCTTCTATCTGGGCTCCAGGTTTTGATAAATCCAAATGAACAAATACTGTGTATGAAACAACAATTTCTTTCCAACAGTTTTCTTAGAGACTCAAATGAACACTGAATATCCCTATGAGCTGTGTAGGTAGAGATCATTAGCGATAAAGTCAGTGGGAACTGGACACTGAGCAGACACCAGGCTCTACAGTAAGTACTTCCTGCCCACTGATGTACTCCATCACAGTGACTCTATGAGATCAAACTAGCATTCCCTCCATTTGTAGAACCATCATGGCTCCATGAGCCAGTTTCCTAAAGTAACACCCATTGAGTAACCAAATCCTGATTTAACCTAGGTTTGAGTTCATAAGCCAGATTTTTCATTCTCCCATCATCCTGTTGATAGAGTCCTAACAAAAGGAAATAAATCCCATGGTTTCAAGCAGCTGAGTCACCTCCTCATGGATGAAGTGTTTGCGAAGTTCTCTGAGGTGCTTAGAACAGTTTTGTGTCTCCATTACTTCTTTTGGTGACCCCAGAGGATTGTGCAGGAGTTGAGTTCGAAACAAGTTGAGCAAAGTCAGGGAGACAAGTAGATGCTGTTCTCTCAGATGAAGAAATCACCAAGATGCCCAGAAAAACCATCACTTCAAAGTTATGCACAAAAGTGCATAACTGACTAGGAATTATACACAAGAGACTCTGGCCATGCCAAGAAAACCTTGAAAAGGAACTCTACATCCTGGCAGACTTCCCATGTGATTCAATTTCTAGTCTGGAAAAATAGCTACTATAACCTATGCACATCCTGAATGCCTCCCTTGTTACTTGTCATGAAGTATGGGACCCAGAGATTCTATTATTGATGTTTCTCAGGATGGCTCTGCTTGGGACTGGAGGGATTGTTCAGCAGTTATGTGTACTTGTTCTCTTGTAGAGGACCTGGGTTCCACTCCCAGCACATGGTGGTCAACAACATCTAGAACTTCAGTTCCAGGACTTCAGAACCAGGTATGCATATGATATGCATACATTCATACACTTGGGAAAAACAATCATACACATAAAATAAAATTTAAGAATATAAAAAAGGAGCTTTATAACGGTTCTACTCTGCCACTACTGCTCCCTCTTGACTTTCCTTCTTGGGCATGAGTAAGTGGTCTCAGGCTTCTGGCCACTGTCTTCTCATAGAACCTTTGGTTTGCCCCCTCTCCCTGTCCAGTGAGGAAACAGGTTTCCTGTAAACATTGGACAGCTTCCTGGAATATCAGAACATTCTACAGAAGAGAAAGAGCAATATACCCTCACCAGGAACCATGCAACTTTTCAATAAAGGGCTTTCTCTGCCATATATCTTTGGGGTCCCAGAACCTAGCACAGTGCCCACAAATCTGTGCTCAGAGGAATGAAGAGGAAACAGAAAAGTATTGTATTAATGCATGTGTAGTAAACTCAGATAAACAGGACAAGTACAGGAAGATACTACTTGGTTATATAAACAAACTCTTACCTAAACAACACAAAAGACCAACATCTCCACTAGAACTCACTGAAGAAATATCGGCAACACTTTTAAGGAAGGAGCCCACTCCCCAGAACCTTGGCCTTGCCAGCCAGCTCACTGTTGCTGAGTGATCTGTTGCCGAAGTGTGACCTTCTGGCAGCTCAGCGATCCAGCTTCAGCCCAGAGCAGTTCTGGATGTCTCCTAGAGACCAGTGCACCAAGAGCTGGAGCACCTCATCAATCTTAAAGTTACACAGTCCATGGTATGATTGAAAACAGGGGCAATGCTGTGCAGTTAAACACGAGCAAAGTCATTCATCACTCTCAGCATCCCCTAGTTAATTCAGCCTGGTTCGGTTGTTAGACTCTCTGAATTTAAAACTGTAGAATTAAAACAAAGGCTAGCTATCCAGGGATCTCTGAAAGTCGGGTTCAAGGCTTAAAGCCTAAGTCTAGAGCAAATTCTGAAGACAAATGATCATGGGGTGGCAAAAAGGAAAAGAGGGAGAAAAGAAGAGGGAAAGGAATAGGTTACTACATCTTGAGTACCTTACTCTCACACTAACATGGAGGATTGCAGTTGAGTACTCATGAAAACGTTTTCCCTCTTTCTGTCATATGGAAGGGGCACACTTCCCTAACATCTTCACAGTTAGGTGAGATCATGAGACAAGTTTGATCGGAACCCTGCATGTTCCCTTTCCCTGCTGGATAATCACACAGGAATCAAAGGCTAGTGACAAGACTGTGACAAGATGGCAATGCCACAACACTGATGTTTCACTCTGGAAACATTCATATCTACAACTCAACTGGAGAGAAAAGAAAGAAACTGGTTAACTGAGCCACTGAGATTTGGAGTGGAGGGAGTGTTTTGTTAATGCAGCATAAGTTATCTTAACCTGACTAATATAGGAAATTAGAGGCAAAAATTGTCAGAGCCAACTTACAACAGCCTTCTGAATTTTTCATAAAGCAGACTTGCACACTGCCTGGGGCCTAATCAGAGTTCAATAAATACCTGTTGAATATTGTATGAATGTTTTTTCAACTACTTATTAGTGATATACCTCATCTCATATGCAAAATATATTCCCACTGCTCCCTATCTTGCATCGTCCATCTTCCTGTGCCCTAATGACTATCTCCAAGAGTCATGATGATTCAATGACATATATGTAAAGTACTTCAGCAGTACTTCAGACTCAGTAAGGGTTAGCTGCTGGTAGCATTTTGCTATTGTTTCGTTATTCTTCCAAATTCCATGTGCACTGTACTTTTAAGTTGATCAATTTCTCTTTCCTAACTCAACATTCTGACTTTACTCCTTTAATTCCAAACTTAGCTTCCCTCAGCAGCCAACTCAGGTCTTACTTTAACCAAAGTTTGACAGTTCCATCTAGTTTGATGGTGCCAATATAAATAACTAGTGTACAGGGTTGGAGAGATGGCTCAGAGGTTAAGAGCACTGGCTGCTCTTCCAGAGGTCCTGAGTTCAATTCCCAGCAGCCACATGGTGGCTCACAACTATCTATAATGAGATCTGGTGCCCTCTTCTGGTGTGCAGGGACACATGCAGACAGAACACTGTATACATAGTAAATAAATAAATCTTTTAAAAAAAAAAAAAAAAACAACTAGTGTACTAAGATTCAATATCACCCAATGCAATGGACTGAGGAATTGTTTAATTGTTTACATGTAAGGTAGGCAACAGTTCTGTCAACATTTCCCCAGCCCATCATCTGGGAAATAAATACTTTTTTTTTTAATTTAACAGTTCTCGTCCCCCACTTACAACTCTTTGAATCAGTGGATCATTGAAGCTGATGTCCCTGGACATAGAGGCTGATATTGGATCCATACTGAGCTGATCTTAGTATTTAACCCCAATTAAAGGGCTGGAGAGGTGACTCAGCAGTTAAAAGCACAGACTGCTCTTTGATTCCAGCACCCACATGGTGACTAACAGCTGTCTGTTAACTCCATTTCTGAGGGGATCCAACGCCCTCTCCTGGCCCCCATGGGTACTGAATGCATGTGGTACACAGACATACATGTAGGCAAAACACGGATACACATACAATAAAAAAAAGTAAGTCTCAAAAAAAAATTTTTAACCTAATGGGGGGACAGCAATTTATCTAAGAAATGGTTAGGCCTGATCAACCAAATTTTTTACCAAGTTTTCTCAAATGAAGTTGTAGTAAGACTCTTATCTTAAACCAGGGAGCCTACATGGGACTGACCTAGGCCCTCTGCAAACATGTGACAGCTGTGTGATTTGGTCCTCTTGTGGGACTCCTAACAGTGGAAGCAGGGGCTGTCTCTGACTCTGTTACCTGCTTTTGGAACACTCTTCCTCCTACTGGGTTGCCTCATCCAGCCTTAATAGGAGAGGAGGTCCCTAGTCTCACTGCAACTTGATATACTTTGGCTGGCTGATATCCGTGGGAGGCCCGCCCTTTTCAGAAGAGAAACGGAGGAGGAGGAGAAGGAGGAGGAGGAGTGGATGGGGGTGGAAGGTGAAGAGGAGAGGTGAGAGGAGGAACTGGGAGGAGGAGAGAGGGGAAACTGCAATTGGGCAGTAAAAACAAAAGAAAAGGGAAAAAATGAATCATCTTTTTAGGTGTCTTAGTTACATTTCTATTTCTATGATAAGACACCATGAGCAAGGCAACTTATGGATGAGAGAGTTTGTCTAGGCTTATGGATCCAGGGGACTGGAGTCCATGAAGGCGTAGCAGCAGGGGCAGGAGCTGAGGGTCAGCATCTTCAACTGCAAGCCTCCAACAGGGGGCACACTGGGAATGGCCTGAGACCAAATAACCTCAAATCCTGCCCCTGGTGACATTTCCTTCATCAAGGCCACATCTCCTTAACCTCCCAAACAGCACCACCCACTGGGGACCAAGCATTCAGATACTCAAGACCATGGAGGATAATCTCACCCAAACCACCGCATTAGACTACAGTGTGAAGAGTTGAACCTGGAAGCTACAAATGGTAACTCCTTTCCACTCCTCAGAAGACGAGATGACATGAGAAGCCAGAGTGACGTTCAGAAAGTAGTCATTCCAAAGGGAGAAAATCCCTAGCCTGAGTTTCCCACATTGTAACTCTCCTTCTCCATTTTCTTTCTGACTAAAGTGGCCCCAGCGGATTCCTCACTTGGAATAAAGAATCCTAACTATTCTAAAGGTAAGCTCCTTGAGTGTGGTCTCGAGAAAAACTCTCTGTAGTTCTTAAAAACTCTTTTTTCTATCTTTCAGTAATTCCCCAACTCTCCCTGTTACTGTTGAGCCCCAGGGGCTCTTCTTTCCTTCACCAGAATCCCCAGTCTAATGGAGATTCAAGCACCTTCCCTTCCTCCAGCCTCATCACTCATCCGTGGTGTCCGGTTCCAGCAGGCCAGACTCCCAGCAAGCAAAGGTCGTGGAGCAGAAGGAGAACTGGTGGCTCTGTGATGAGCCGCTCAGTCTCACTCCTCACAGACAGGGGCTTGCAACATCAGTTTTGTGCAAAGGAAATGGTACTTTGGAGAGTAGAATGCTGCATCTGTGTGTCTTGAGCTCAGACAGGTCTGTATTGCTTTTCTAATGTTTTTCATTCCCAGATCTTGAAGATATCCCAATTTTGAGCCTTGAATATACCCTTCAAATAGTACCAGCCAGCACAACCTCTGGTCTCAATGCTAACCGGGACCTGCTTGGTGGCCTTGGCCAAGTCATTCTCCCTGATCAGTGGAAAGGAAACCCTCATAATGCAGATGAATCTGTTGCCACTGCCTCTTTCTCCTCCTTTTTTCCTCATCTGAGCCCTAGAAGAACAAAAGGTCCCAAATAGCATGCCATGTTCAAGGATCCTTGACAATAATTGAGAAACATGAATCCTGGCCCCATTTTTTTTTTTTTTGGTTTTTTTTTTGTTTTTTTCGAGACAGGGTTTCTCTGTGTAGCTTTGCGCCTTTTCCTGGAACTCACTTGGTAGCCCAGGCTGGCCTCGAACTCACAGAGATCCGCCTGGCTCTGCCTCCCGAGTGCTGGGATTAAAGGCGTGCGCCACCACCCGCCCGGCTCCTGGCCCCATTTGTTCCCATCACACACTAGATGACATCAGGTCCTCTCTCTCAGCCTCCGCTTGAGGGTGCCAGACTAGTTTCTGAAAGGAAGTAGAGGGGTTTACACAGATGGACTTTTTTTACAGATTTATTTTGCTTACTGAGATTGGTCATAGGACTGAACTTGAATCCTTAAAAAAAAAATCAGTGTCTAAAATTTGTGGAAAGCATTAGCCTATCTAGGTCCTTCCAGTTCCAAAAGCCCAGTAGTCTCTGGTTTTATCTACTTGTGTCCCTTTATAGAGGAAATCTGCCTTGAATACTCTTCTTCTTTATATTTGAAATCTCTCAGAGAGGGCAAGCATTACCATAACTGTGATTGGAAGAGGTGTTTGGGAAAATCTGCTACCCAACATGAAGCATTGCATGGTGAACACCATTTCTTCTTTGGGAATGCTACTTCCCAGCTCAGAAGTTTGCTACTGTCATTGAGTGACCCTGACCTCTGGGAGCCAATGGCATCAGCTACACCATAGACACAAAATGATCACAGAGGGAAAAATCATAGGCTGCCAGTAAATTAAGGATAGATTCAACTAAACGAGGAAACTGAGGGAAAGGTGAGAATGTGGTTCCCACTAGTTGATGCTAGAAGAGTCTTGAGGCCTGCAGCCAACCTACAACAGCCCCACCCACAGCAAGAATCTTCTGGGACTCTGCTCTTGGCTCCCCTGGACTGATTGAGCCACACTGGTCCCCTCTATTGATTCACACCCTAGGAAACTTAAAAATTCTGGGGATGCTTGAGGTTCTTTTGTAATAAAATTACAATAGCAAAAATAGGCAAGCGTCCTGAAGGTCCAAAAATAAGGTAAGTTTTAAAATAGCTTTGGCACATCTTTTAAAGCATGAAGAGTTTCAGAACCATCCAGACTTTAAAATAACATACACTGTTTGCGAAAGTTGACGTAAAGTAGATTGAAGACCTAAAATGTAAAAGCTAGAACTATAAAACTCTCAGAAGAAAACATAAGGGGGAAAACTTCACATTAGATTTGGCAAAATGTTCTTGACTGTGATGCCAGAAACATAGGCAATACAAGTAAAAGTAGACAAACTGGACTCCATCCAAATTCAAAACTTTTGTGCATGAAAACACACTATCAATAGAATAAATAGACACGTGACACTGAGAGAAAATAGTAGCAAATCATAAATCTGATGAGAGGTTAGAGTCTAGAATATACACACTGAAAACAGCAAAACAATTATAAACCGGACAAAGCTTGATGGACACTGCTCCAGAAATACACATATGGATAATGGACACATGCGAGATTCAGCACCACTAATTATTAGAGAAGTGCCAAGAATGACAAAGATCCTGCTTCACCTTTACTAGGATGGGTATTGCCCACAATATAGTGTTGGCAACGATCTAGAGCAACGGAAACCCGTATGTATTAATAGCAAGTTAAAATGGCACATCCACTCTGAGCACAGCAAGGCAGTTACTGAAAATATTTCAGATGGAATCTCTTAGGATCTAGCAATTCCACTTCTAGTTGTAAGACCAGCAGCTCTGAAAGTGGAGATTCAGACATGTGTGCACCAGTGTTGAGAGCAGTATCCCTCAGAATAAAAACAAAAGGAACTGCAGAGGGTGGGGCTCCTGTGGCAGAGTACATGCCTAGCATGTGTGAGACCCTGGGTTCAAACCCCAGCACCACAAACAAATGTCAAAAACAGAAGAAAAAAATCAAGCCAAACAAACAAATGAATATGGTGGATATGGACAACAGAATATTGTTTGAACTTGAGAAGGAATGGCATTTCATGTGTGGTGGCATTTGTAGACACTTGTAGCCAGAGGTAGCAGGATGACAGAAATTGCAAGGCCAACCTGGTGAGACTCTATTAAGGGTGAGAGCGGGGCCACTCTCACATATGTGGCAGCATAGATGAATCTTGAAATCATGATACTGAGTGTAATAAACCAGCTATAAAAGGAAAATTGTTGTACGAAGGGCCTAGAATAGTCAAATTCACAGCAACAGAACAGAATGGTAGTTGTTCTGGACAGGGAGACGAGAGGGTGAAAAGTTTGATGGGCACTGAATTTCTCAACTGGGGATGATGAAAAGGTTGTGGAGACAACAGTGGTGATGGGTGCAGCAAGGCAAACGCCCTTGATGTCACTGACATGTCATCTAAGATGTTTAGAATGGTACATTTCACGTTATTTATATTTTACCACAATAAGATAGGAGAGAAAGCTTGTGCCGTGGGTACAGCACAGCGTGGAGTGTCAGAGGCTGGCTGGAGAGTGTCCATGCAGAGCAGATAGGTGGTGGATGCAGGAAGGGTCTCCACAAGGAGGAGCGGCCACAGAAGGCAGGCTGGTGGCAGACTGGGTGGCTGATCCAAGGAGGAAACATTAACGATGATGAAGGTCGGATTTCTCACTGTTACAGGGGGGGATGTATAAACATTGACGGTGGAAACCTAAAAATGAACTCTGTGCTGTAACATTGGAACTGGAGGCATCAGTGTGAATTCGTGATTTGTGCCTAGTACACAGGCAGATAATGTAAATGCCACTGAGCACACAATGGCAGATAAGGGGAACTCTACGTGATTCTGTGAGAACAGACACATACTTGTGCGTGGGTACCACCTTGTTCTGCCACTGGGAGTGCCTAGGAGCAACAATGCCATACTACCAGAGCCAACAACTCACTTCCGATCTGTACTGAACTCTGTCCTTTCCCATTAGAAAGAACCAGAACACCTTACAGAAATAGTTGATTCCAGTATTGGAACAAGAAAAATACAAGGTGAGTCTGGAAAATATTTGTTATTCCAAAAAGTAAGGAACTATTTGAACAGTGAAAGGGACCTGTGAGGACACAGGGGAACACATGCCAATGTGGGAGACTCTAAACATTAAAGATGCTGATTGTCACAGACCATACTTAGGAAATGAAATATGAGTCCACCTGGTACAAGTAGAGCTGCCACAGGGAGAGGGACACAGAAAGAGGAGGAAGAATGTGGTATTTGTACAGCTCCAACGTTTCACTCCATCGGATGCTTGTTAATTCCAAAGACAGTGAGATATTTTACTGTAGAGAACCCCAGTGAGCACCACATTAACCAAGGGCCAAAGGAAGCTTCCTCAGCTACATGACATACTGCAACTACATGTCACTTATAGGACGCAGTGGCAATGCGGCATCATTTTTGTGACTGGCTCACTCTTTGCCTCATGATCAGCTCACTTTCTTATACATCCCAGACCCACCGGCCTAGGAACAGCACTGTCCACGGTGGGCCGGGCCTTTCCACTCAATCATCAATCAAAACAACCGCTTATACACACACACGGTCACAGTCGTATCCAGGCAGTTCCTCAGTTGAGATTTCCTCTTCCCCGGTAACTCTAGGTCATGTCAAGTTGACAATAGAAACTAACCAAAACAACAATAGTAGAGTCCCACGTGACAGTTTCCTTTATGAAGTGTTCCTCAGACACTCTCAAAGTGGCAAACATTTTTATGTCTTTTTGTTGCTGTTGTTGTTCCAGGTTTCTGTTATTTTCTTTTTTTTTGGTAGTCTGCAGTCTCACAATTTGATAGTCTGGCCTATTTCTTGAACACTGTAATTGGAGGTATTTCTAGTCTTCTTAATCCATCTAAATCTTCATTTTCTTTCTTAGCTGCATGCTCCCTTTTTTAAAATTGTATTTTATGTGTATGGGTGTTTTTGCTTAAAAGTATCCCGGTATATCACGTGTGCAGTTCCTGTGCAAACCAGAAGAGGGCAGTGGATTCCCTAAGATTGGCGTTACAGATGCCTGACTGTTGAGTTGCCCTGTGGGTGCTGGGAATGGAACCTGGGTCCTCTGGAAGAGCAGCAAGTGTCCTTCACTGCTGAGCCATCTCTCCAGCCCCAGGTGTGCTCCCTTTTAGTTCATTTACTTAGCCCCATTTCCACTGGATTAGTTCTGCCTTCAACCTCTTCTGCGTCACAGTTTCACGAGCTCTTTTATTTATTCATTTAGTTCAATGATGAATCTTTTCAATAAAATTTCTGGAAGTTTTGTTTGTTTCCTCCTCAAGTTTCTCTGTTCTTTTTTCATAATTTCCCATTCTTGTCTATTGGTTTCTCTACTTTATCATTAAGAAGATTGAAATGAAATTATTTGAAAGTCTTTCTTATATTACTTCATCATGGTTACTTGGCTATACATTTCACCATTTCTTGCATCTCTTGATCAGAATTTTTTCTCTAACTTTTGTATAATTCTATTTTCAGTATAAATTGGCTTCTATCCTTCCCAGACCCTGGCTCCTCCTCATATGCACCTGGCTCAAGAAATTTACCTGATGCCTGCAGCCCCACCTCGACTTCAGAACCCTATCAGGCCTCTGTGTGAACCCCATACCGAACATGACAGCTCATACATGGGGGTAATCACACTCATTGGCTATGAAATTCCCAACCACCCCTGCAGTAGAAAGAGTCTTAACAATTTGGTTGTTTAAATAAAAATGGTTCCCATAGACCAGACTAGACCCTCTGCATAACAAGGGAGATGTTGTGTAGCTGGGTCTGTATGAGGGGCCCCTGGCAGTGTGATCAGGGTCTATTCCTGGTACATGAGCTGGATTTCTGGATCCCATTACCTATGGTCAGACACCTTGCTCAGCCTTGGAGCAGTGGGGAGGGGCTGGGTCCTGCCTCAACTGAATGTACCAGGCTTAGCTGTCCCCTCCACAGGAGAACTTACCCTTTTGGAAGAGGGGATGAGGGGTGGGTGGGTGGAGTGGGGTATTAGACTGGTGGTGGGGGGAGCAAGAGGAGGGATGAGAGGGAAAATCTGTGGTTGATATGTAAAATTAATTTTTAAAATTTTTAAATAAAAAAAGAAAAGAAAATGGTTTCCATGGCTCAAAAGGAGCTGCACTGTTAGGTGGACTTGTTGGAGGAAACATGTCACTGTGGGTGGGCTTTGAGGTGTCAGGTGCTCAAGCCAGGCCCAGTCTCTCTCTCTCTCTCTCTCTCTCTCTCTCTCTCCTCTCTCTCTCTCTCTCTCTCTCTCTCTGTCTCTCTCTCTGTCTCTCTGTCTCTCTGTCTCTCTGTCTCTCTCTGTCTCTGTCTCTGTCTCTCTCTCTCTCTCTCTCTCTCTCTCTCTCTCTCTCTCTCTCTCTCTCTCTCTCTCTCTCTCTTCTCCTGATGCCTACAGATCCAGATGTAGAACTCTTGGTTCCTTCTCCAGCACCATGTCTTCCTGCATGTCGTCATGCTTCCCACCATGATGATAATGGACCAAACCTCTGAATCTATAAGCCAGCCCCAATTAAATGTTTCCTTTACAAGAGCTGCCATGTCATGGGGTCTCTACACAGCAATAGAAACCCTAACTAAGGTAAAGTTCTCTGTCCATCTTTCTCCCTGCCATGGAAAGGCATTAAGATCTTTTCTTATATCTCTTTCTGGACAATGAGTCATGGGTATGTATACCAGCTAGGTCTTCCTTTATTGCGTGAAACTGCACATTGAGAAATGGAAAAACTAGAATTGGAGGTGACTCTTCCCACTCCGCCCAAGCCTCTGCAGCTACTCCCAACAACACACAAACAGCAGGCATGGGAACAAGTGCAGTTGTTGACTTGAGCTCTGTCCTGGCCACTGGGTTCTGGGACATGGTCATCTTTCTGTTCTGGCTTCCACCCACTTGAAGTTGGAAACTGTGTCATAGGTCCTGGATTAGCAGTTTATATACTTCATCTGGCCATTGTTCACAGCTCTAGAAGGTAGATGTTTTTATAGCCATTCTTTTCACCAAGAAAACGAGACAGAGAAGCAGAGTTATTCAGGAGGGTTACATAGCCCAACTCAGGACTCAGATCAAGCCCAGTGTCAATCAGGAGGGCCACACAGCCCAGCTCAGGACTCAGCCAAGGCCCAGTGTCATTCAAGAAGGTCACATAAACCAACTCAGGCCACTGATTTTTCTTCATTGTATTCTTCACTCATGTGGCCCTTTCCCTTGGAAGTCTACCCTTTCTACAAGTGCATCTTTAACTTTCTTTGGAGCTACTCTGATGAGCCCTTCAGGAAATGACTTCTCAAATTTCTGAGTATCAGCCACCGGGAATATGCAACATTTATTAAATTAGCAAATGGCCAACTGAATAAAAGCTACATTAAAGTGAATTGTAATCAGCCTTCAGCTCTTCCTAATGAAGTTTCATGTCCTTTCTTAAAGAAGCTGTGTCAGGGTGAGAGGTGACCAGACTCCTTAGCATCGTTCCCAGGAAGAGCCTCTTAATGCAATGAAGTCTCAGACCTGTCAGAGGGCTTGTCTGAGCTGGGCTTCCTGGAAAGAGTTCTTAAAGTTCCATTTGCATTAAAATGACCTCCACTCCAACTCTCAAGGCTTCATCCAAAGCTGTAGACCAGGGAGATGGAGATCCATTCCAACAGGAAGAAATCAAAATGAATTTGACTGATGTTACATCTTACTCCTGTATCCCTTTTGGGGGAAGGGATAAAGTTGCTTCATAAACGATGTTGTTGCCAAGGTTAAATCTGTACACTGTCATCTCAGCCTGGTACACATTAACTAAGAATCCTGGAAGACACAGCTCAGAGCTTCTATTTCTCTGCCTTCCTGGCATAAAGTTGAATCCCCTTGAACTGAGTCTGAATTGTAAGCTAGAATCATGTCACGTTTTGTTTTGTTTTTTTAGGTTAAATTACAATAACCAAATAACCACAAACATTTCTCACTTCTTATCCAGTTATCTCATTTCACTGTAGTTCTTACTCTTTAGATTTGAGTCAGGACACACATTATTATTTCAACTCTACCTCTCTGTGCAATTAGTAAGTTCGGAACTTGTTCATATGTGACCAGAAGTCATCACATTCCTGAGCTGCCTCCTTACAGCCAGGCAAAGTTTCCATAGATCCTTAACATGTTCAAGGCCCTCTTTGGTCTTCTGCCTTTATCATTGTTATTTTGTATGAAATAAAGTTTACGAGGGGAAAAACATTATCTGTATGAAAGAATCTACAAGACATATAAGCAATAATTTATTTTGGTTATCATTAGCCCTTAATAACCACTTACCATACACCTCTTTGTCTAGTTTGACATATTTGTGACGATTAGTAAGTCCTTTTGGAATATACAAGCAGACATCTAGCTCCTACCAACACAAAAGTTAAGACTGTCATCAGATAGCATCTGAGGCCTGTAACAGATATCCTCACTTTGTACATCTACCTGATGGACCCACCGGCAGAGCCTGGAATCATGTGTCTGGATTCATGACTTGCTTTGTTCTGGTACTATACAAACTTCATGAAACTATCACCATGTTCAAACATGATCTGGGAGAAACCTGCATCTATGTTCCTGGGGCATAGCTACTCATATTTGCCTACAGAGTACACTATTTCCTATTCCCTTTGAGGTGGGAGCTGCATTTTTGCATGAACAAGCCCAAATCAGAGCTCCTGGCCTTCCTCAACCAGTGCTAAATAAACTAATTAGCTAAGTCCTATTTGCCCTACTAATTCCAACTGAAGTCCCACCTGTTCCAAGTAACCTTTCCAAAGTCTCCATTTGCTGTGACCCCAGCACTTGCCCTCCTTCTCCTGGTGGCATCACAAGTGCACAGAGGGTAAGCACGGAGCCTGCAGAATATTGCTCCAGCACAGGTGACATTCTCCTTTACTAGATTGTATGGTTGAAAATGTGGCCTTGGGTAATTGAAGCCTCTCTTCCAGGCGGTTATGAATGGGGTTTATAAAAGACAGGAAGAAAATGAACTCTCCACATAGATCGAGAACTACCCTTGCAGGCAAGAGTGTGTTCTCGTGCTTGAGGCAGTACCTTATCAAGTCATCAAAGAGCTATGAGTGGAAGACATGTCTGTGCCCTTCTTACCTAGTGGAAACAGGGCCAGCAGTCAGGGGGGAACTGGGTCAAGCCCAAGCCCATTCCACACTCTCACAGACATCCTTGCATTCTGACATCCCTCTGTCTGTTAGTCCAAAGGGGTACCACATCCCTCTACTTACCCATAGAGACTCTGCAAGAGTCTCCTGAACAGTTCCTCTTTACAAACGTGTCTGTTGCATTATTTAAGATATTCAATTCTGCTACAGAAAAATCAGCAACATAAACAAGAAGTGAAACTACGGGCAGATGTAAATAGCTCGTGAGACACAAGCACAATTCATTAGCTCCGTTACATGTATAATTAAAGTAGCAACTTCTGGAGAGGTGTTAGCGCAGCTCGAATAGATGAGCATGTGTGTGTTGAACATGCAAAGAGATGGGAAAACCAACAGGTATCCAATATTCGCGACTCACTAAATATACATGAGGCACCTGAGTCTCCAAATAGTCATAGTTCATACACATGAGACACGGAGTATTTATGAGTTACCCATTGCCAACACCCATTCTGGCCCCATGAGTCCTCTGCCAGATGAAACCTGCAGTCACTCACCAGGGTAATGGTGAGTTACAACCATGGGCCCGCTGTGATTCCTGCTGTGTCTCTCCGATTGTAATGGCCCCAAGCATGTTTCTTGCTAAGCTCCTTTTCTAACCTCAACTCTAATCTTTGTAAGGTCTACATCACCAGGGAGGGCTCATGTCGCAGGAATAGAAGGGTGTAGGAGGCTCTGCACATACAGGAATCAGACTCTATGGTCTTTCATCCATAAATGTATTCACTACTAACTCCCTTCCGTTTGTGTCAACCTGTGTGTATACTAAACCACGCTATTCAAGCTTCATAACTCGGTCTTTGAACCTTTATGTTAAGTGGGCTTTGTGTTAGCTGGCCTTGGAGCTATCACTGTCTCAAGATAATTTCCTGAGGGGCACCTTTGGACATGCTTTTCCCCTTCTAGGATGCCCTTGACATCCCGGTCCAGGAAAACAAGCAACACAGTTGGAGTTAGGGCTTCCTGGATTTCAAGACTGCCTCAGCATCTGCCCTCTTGAAGCTCTCATCCTCTAGATCTGTCAGGTGACCGTGATAATCCCCCTTTCATAGGGTTGCTGTTAAGATTAAATGATGACGTTTCTAAAACCATTTTCCAAAGCCAAGTGAAAGTCAAATGGCTTTTTCTATGATGGCTTTTACTCTGATAAAATGTTTCTTAATTTATATTTCAGCATTGGTGAGGATGCTAATCCAGGGTATGTTTACCCTCCTGACATGGGCATCTTCGAGTTCCAGGATATTAGCAGGAGTGGAGGAAGTACCTCTGGTCCTCAGAAAGACCCCTAAGGGGGCTGCTCCGACTCACTCCACTGGTATGTGACTGGATCAATGGTGCATGCTGGGTATTCAGAAGCCAACTGTCTGTACAGTCTCCTTAATGGGAGTCCTTCCACTTGAGTATAGTTAGGAATAAGGAACACAAAGGCTTCCCTTCCCCTGGGCTAAGGCTCACATCATCCCTCCAATACCGTGAACATCCTCATCCTCTGAGCCCCAGCTCCACTCTGGTCTCTCAAGCCAAAGTGCTGCTGACTTACCCTTGAAAACCAAGAGTTAACAGTATAGAAGCCTGAGCTGGAAGAGACACAGTATGGGAGTAAAGGTTAGCAGGAGCTTCATGTCTTGCTCTGCCATTGTGCTCCCTTAGGCAAGTTATCAATAATCATCTGTAAAATGGGTTTAATAGGATATTCACTATGCAAAGTTGTTGTGTTAGTAAGGCAGATTAAGAAATGCTTGGAATGCTGGCCATGGCTTTCATTCAAGCATGTGGGAGGCAGAGACTGGCAAATCTCTGTGAGTTCAAGACTAGCCCAGTCTACTTAAGCCAGTACCAAGCCAGGCAGGGTTACATAATGAGATCATGCCTCCAAAAAACAAAAAGAAATGCTTGAAGCAATGTCCAGCATTAAATACGTATTCACAGCTCATTGCCACCATTTTTATTTACCTATGCATGTATGTGTGTTCATGTCTGTCTGTCTCTCTGCCTCTCTGTCTCTCTGTGCGTGGGTGCGTGTGTGTGTGTGTGTGTGTGTGTGTGTGTGTGTGTGTGTGTGCGCGTGTGTGTGTGTGTGTATGTGTGTGTGTGTGTGTGTGTGTGTGTGTGTGTGTGTGTGTGTGTGTGTAGGTCAGAGGACCTTGTATGTCATCATTTTCAGATGCCATCCACCTAGTTTCTTGAGACAGGGTTTCCCTCTGGAACCTGAGGCACACCAACTAGGCTAGTTTCACTGTCCAGTGAGCCCTGGTGATCTGCCTGTCTCCACCTCCCCAGCACTAGAATTACAAGTGTGCACCACCACACTTTTTTTAAACGTGGGTTCTGGAGGTCATACTTTAGTCCTCATATTATGCAGCAAGCACTTCCCAGACTGAGCCATCTCTACAGCCCTGCTGTTAACCTTTCTACAGTGAGGAGAAAGATAGGAGACAAGCCCAGTTTATGCTTTAAGCCATAAAGGATATACAGCAAAATACACACCTTCCCAGCCTGAGGAGCACCATCCAGAGACCATCTGAGTCTCCCCACATGGCTCCCTCTTGCCCACCTTCCAGTCAGTATCCCCACAAACCTGCTATCCTTACTCATGCTCTGATTTTTACGGCATCTCATTCTAAACTCACCATATCACTTCTAAAGCAGTTGCACAGGCTAGACCACAGGTGTTTCCACTGGGAAGACCCAGAAGCAGGGTAGGAGAATGAAGTCAGAGGTGTTCTCAGTGGGGGTCATGGGGTGTAATCTTCTCCCCAGATCCCTGGCAGCTGACTGGGTCAGGCAGAACCAGACCATGGAAGCCACAGCAGGGCTGGGAGGAAGCCTGCTCCAAGCAGGTGTGATCAATAATTGATTTGGTGACGAGGACTTTGAGCAGGGCAGACTTAGTTTGTGAACCCAAATCCCAGCACCCTTCATCACGCCAGGCAGCCTCAGGCAACTGACCCAGGGCAGGCTAATCATTTTAACACATTTCACGTGCACAGTTTGATTCACCTCCCAAATAAATTAATTATGGAGACTTTAAAGGATTTTCAGAGGGAATCTCATTACTAACTGCGAATTCTGCGGTACCAATCAATATTTCTTTCATTTTTACATAGCAACTAGGAGAGAAAAGGGGGTTTAACAACCAAAAAAAAAATCTTTCTATTTCTCATTTCTATCTCCAGCCTTGGCTTTTAGCAAATGCTCAAGCATATTCAAACTCTCAATCCTCCTTGAATATAACCAACTTCTTTGTGAATCACCTTTTACCAACCTGCTTTTTGCCTCCACCTTGAACGCCCATCAACCCTGTTTACATGAGAAACTCTTAGACATTCAATAAAATCCAACTATATTCATAATGGGTGGAGGCTGGCCAGGGTGATAAGGTGGCCAAGATGTAGAGTCAGACATGCTTGAATTCAAAGGGTGTTTTGATACTTACTAGCTCGGCTACTGTAGGCAAATGGTTTGTGCTTCCGAGTCCCTCTCTATGGAATGTTATCAGTGTAGATCCAGAGAGCCATGGGAAGCATATGGTATAGTGAGTGGGGAACAGAGAGTGAGACAGAACTAAGCGTGTGTGCTCCTCACTCCCATCGTGTGTTTCCTTCTTTCATATCTACAGAACCTCTGCCATGTGAGACGCTCTGCTTCCATGGAAGCTGCCATGATGACCACCCCAATCTAACCCTCTCCAGATGTCCCACCTCTGCTTTTTGCTCCATCAACACACATCTAACTTCGTTTCGTGTTTGGTAAAATGGCCTCTGCCCATCCATCATTGTTAAATGCTGAGCTTATAAAGAACGAGGGCCAGTCTTGTTAGGCTTTGTACATGCAGGAGTTCACAGGGTGTGGGGGACATAGTAGGTGCTCAAATGTTGGCTGAGATGTTGCCATTTAAGGTCCCATAACACAGACTAGAAGAAGGGGACACAGGACAAAGCGCATAGTGTGCCTTTGGGAGGCAGAGGAATGTGGCGGATGGTAGAAGGAGAGCAATTCTTGGAGAAGGAGGAGTTGTAGGCAAAGGACAAAGGGGAACTGCAGATGGAGAAGTCACAGAAGTTGTTGCCACCATCCTACCCGGGTGGCAGCTCCTTTCTCCTTGATCAAAGTAAAAGGAACAGAGCTCTGGGACTCTGGACCCAGAACTCAAAGCACTCAGAAGAAGCTCCGGAGCAGACAGTACGTAAGCTGGTGATGGAGGTGGGAGCCTGACCTTGCGCATGCTATGGATGATGGGGCTGTTCTGTGAGAGACAGAGCACTCCTGGCAGGCTGCAGGAGAAAAGAAACGTTGGGACTTGTATTCTGTAGCACCTCCCCTTGCAGGTTCAGCCGAACGCAGCCTAATGAGCAGCTAAGGCTAGAAGAAGCCTGCAAGAATTGTAAGAGCAACTCCAGCCCTGTTGTAGCCATTGTTATATCCAGTAAGGGCTGCCACATGGAGATGCCCAGCAAGCAGTGACAGGAGAAGCAGAAAGGCATCCTGAAGAACCTGGAGAAGTTTTAGAAGATGACCATGTTGATGAGAAGCAACGAGAACCTGGACAAGGCCTGTCGTAAGAGCTTTAGTGGTGGTAAAAACCTTTTGTCTGAGCTGTCTCCTGTCATAGCTGCCAACCACAGGAGGTCACTGCACTCTGAAAATGTGACTAGGGCCACCAAAAAACTGAATTTCATTTTAATTAGTTTGAACACACATGGATCAATCATAATGCATTCCCACAAAGATTAAGACTGCATAAATGGAAAGAAGTTTCCCCTGTGGAGATCTCATTGTGAAACAGTCCAATTCCTAGCTACATTGAAGCCATAGTTTTTAATACATTTCTATGCATCACCATGCCAATTCACATTTCTGATCAGTACTGATTCAAATCAAATTAAAGTTGGCTATCCAAGACAGCTAATAACAGTAATACAGTCAGCCTCCTACACAGGCTTTGCATCTATGCATTCAACCAATGCAAATTATAACTATTCAAAAACAGTATATTGTGAATATATAGAGACTTTTCTCTTTTTCTTTGTATGTACAAGTGGAGGTGGGATATAACTATATATACTTGTGTGTGTGTGTGTGTGTGTGTGTGTGTGTGTGTGTGTGCACATGGAGGTCAGAGATCAATGTTGAATTCACTTCTTCCATCACTCTTCACCTCATTTAGAAGGAACAAAGTTTTTCATGCACATGGAGCTCATTGATTCGGTCACACTAGCTGGCCTAGGAGCTCCAGGGATCCTCCTGTCTCCGTTTACTTAACAGCAGGCTTACAGGTATGCATCACCAACATTTGATCTTTTTACATTCGTGCTAGGGATCCAAAACTCATGTCTTCATGCTTGTCTGCCAAGCACTTTACTGACTAATGACTCTCCCCAACCCCTGAACAGATACAGACTTTCTTATTATTATTCCATAAACAAGTACTCACATAGCATTCATAGTGTGTTAGGTATCACAGGTGATCTAGAGGAGACTTAAAGAACAAGGGAGGAGCTGCATAAGTTGCATTACTCCACGTTATGTAATGGACACCAGCGTGGCATTCACAGGAGGTCCCTGAGCCAGTGCCCCAAGCAGCCCTGGGGCAGGACAACTGTAATGACCACTCCCGGAGTATGCTCACAGTGCAGATTATTGGATCTGGAGCCAAAGTCCTCAATGTGAAAGCTGTCCCCAACTTACACAAACTCTTCCTCCTTCCTTGGATCAAACCTGTATCATGAGACTGTTACAAAGATTAGATTAGTTGATGCCTTCAGAAAACCTGGCAAGCGCTTAATCCAGATGAGGTATTTATTTAATTTACTCATCAACTCTTCAAGGCAGGTATCATCATTCCCATGTCACAAATGAAGAAATATCACCAATGGAGATAATTACCAATCAATTATCTAGTGCACTGGAGCCCGTAACCAAACCTAGCTTCAGCTACAGTCAAAGGTCTGCATTGAAACAAACTAATAATGTTGGAAGATTGCTTGCCATGGATCGATGCAGAAGAGGGGTCCATAAGAAAGGGGCAAGCAGCTACAGTGACTACAAATGCCCCACTTGACACCCCAGGGAGAGTTTTCAGTCAGGGTGCTAGAAGGAGTGGTGTAGTAGCTGCCTTCTGTCATAAGAGCCTGAGAGCCCAGAAAAGGCAAAGAAGCTGTACCTTGCAGAACAGATTCCCAAAGAGGAGAAAACTATACACAAGGCAACAATGGGGCAGAGAATACACTCTGAGGATCTTGAGGATCTGCACAGGGGCCCTTGGACTCTTCAGCTGAACATTGGCACATGAGGAAACTACCAGAAGCCATGAAAGGAAGCACAGAAATGGAACAGAGGGATCAGTGAGACCAGAGGTAGTTTATGTCCACGTCTCCTACTTCACAGGCAGGTGTTAGTTAGCGTCACCAGGAATGAAGTGTCTCAATAGTAAGGTGGATCCTGTCTAACAAAACTTAAAAGGAGCTTTTGCAAAGATTAAATTCGTGCATCCCATGGGGGAAAAAACAAACCTTAAACACATTCACAGGAATAGAGAAATACACAGTCCCCACAAAGGTGAGACTTACCATGCCTATCCTCTAGTAAAAAGTTACCAGGTATTCAAAAACACAGAAACACTGTCCTTGTTTGCTCTCTGTTGCTGTGATAAACACCACAACCTTAAGCAATGTAAGGAGGAAAGGGATTAATTCAGCTTACAAGTTACAGTCCCTCATTGAGGGAAGCCCAGACAGGAACTCAAGACTACCCGAAGCAGAGACCACGGAGGAGTGCTACTTACTGGATTGCTCTCTGTGGCTTGCTTGGCTCGCTTTCTTTCTTTATTTCTTTTTTTTTTTTTTTTTTTGAGACAGGATTTCTCTTTCTCTGTGTAGCTTTGGAGCCTGTCCTGGAACCCTAGAACTCACTCTGTAGACCAGGGTGGCCTCAAACTCACAGAGATCCACCTGCCTCTACCTCCCGAGTGCTGGGATTAAAGGCATGCACCACCACCGCCCAGCTCATTGTATGAATCTTTTAATATATGCAACCCTGAAAGGAAGAAGGCCATGCAAATACAAACATAAGGCCCATTTAGCATTCAGCCCTTTTTAAAGGGCTTTTCAGATTCATCTAAAACTTACTGTATTAGTCAGGGTTTTCTAGGGGAACAGAACCAATAGGATAAATATAAATATTCATATGTATAATTTATTATATATATGAATGCATTAAGTCAGCTTACATTAAAATAGTAGGACGGCAATCTTATCTTACCTGAGAAGCTGGGAATCCAGTAATTGCTTGGTGCTTGAAGCTAGGTGCCTTAGCCGTTGGCGTGGTCCCACAGTAGCTGTCTTTCCCTGAGGAGGCCAGCATCACCCCACAGTAGTTGGTTAGTTCACAAGGCTAAGTGCCTAAGTGGTTCCAATCTGGCACAGAAAACCTGGAAAGTTACTAGAGAGCTGCTGGTTGTTAGTCCACGATGGAAGCCTGGAAACGCTGGTTCTGCTATGGGGAAGGATAAATCAACTCAGTGGCAAGAGAGAAGGCCAAGCCAACAAAAGGCAAGCATCTTCCTTCTGACAAACCCTTTGTATCTGGACAGCTACCAGAGGTGCTACCCACAACTGAGGTGGGTCTTTCTGAATCAATGAAGGTAATCAGGACAGTTATTTGGGTAAAGCTCCCTACTCAGGTGACTCTAATTTGTGGCAAGTTGACTGTCATAGTCAGAGTTTCTATTGCTGTGATTAACACCATGACCAAAGCAACTTGGGAGGAAAGAGTTCATTTGACTTAGGCTCCCACATCCTGTTCATCATTGAAAGAAGTTGTGGTAGGAACTCAAACAGGGCAGGATCCTGGAGGCAGGAGCTGATGCACAGGCCGTGGAGGTGTGCTGCCTACTGGCTTACTCCTCATGGCTTCCTCAGCCTGCTTTCTTATAGAAGACAGGACCACCAGCCCAAGGGTAGCCCCACCCACAATGGGCTGGCCCCTCTCACATCAATCACTAAGAAAATGCCCTACAGGTTTGCTGCAGCCCTACCTTATGGAATCGTCTTTTCAATTGAGATTCCTTCCTCTTAGATAACTACAGCTTGTGTCGAGTTGACATGAAACTAGCCAGCGCATTGACATTGAAATCAACCATAATCATCATCATCTTGTACACAAAAGAGGATATACCTACCAAATAACTGGCTTAAAGTAGTGCCTAAGATGCTTACATTCAGTGACCAATTCTTCTTCTTTGGATTTATTTTATGTGTATGAGTGATTTCCCTGAATTTTTCTATGTGCACCATGTACATGCCTTGTGCCCAAGGATGTCAAAAGAAGACACCAGATCCCCTGAAACTGGAGTAATAGATGGTTGTGAGCCACCATGTGGTTCTTGGAACTGAATCTGGATCCTCAGAAAAGCAATAAATGCACTTAACCACTGAGCTATCTCTCCAGCCCCTCAGTGTTCAAGTCTTAATGACAGCACTTCTTGAAAGAGTGTTGCATTATTGTTTGTGGGATATTCATTCTTTGCAATCTCTGATATTCATTTTGTAAGTCTTGCTTCTAAATTTCATTTACCACAAGAGACCATGGGGAAGTTTTCAAAAAGGAACCAGGATTTGTGTTCATTCATTGAAGAACTCTAGGATGAAAACCAAGTCCATGACTGTAAAAGTCATGACAAATTCATACTCACAGACACTTGGTTGACATTTGTTGTAATATTGAACTAAATATGGGACCTATCTCAATTTGAAACATGTTCTTGGAGCTTTGGATATAGTATATGCTAAGAACTTCCATTCACCATTTAATTCATATCCAATAGACACCTATTATCACTGTCTATAATCTACAGACATAAAAGGTACTTCTTCATAGCTGTAAATAGCACAGTCACTGTTAGCAATAATCTATAGCACAAAAAAAATGAATTGTAGGGATTGTGACATAGCCCAGTGGTAAAGTGTGTGTTTAGCCTCTGAAAGGCCAGGGTTCAATCCCCAGCATCAACAAACAAACAAGAATTGTGGATTGTCCCTGAAGTCAAAGAAATTGCAGTCTTGAACCCCAACTACCCTTCAGATTTAATGCAGAGGTCCTCCATTTGCTAATAAGAAAATTAAAGATGGGACACTGGAAGGCAAATAGTTCTTCCTCATCCTTAAGTATGTATTCCACTAAAAACATAAAAACATAATCCAGACCTAACCAGAAGTGACACTTTGCCATTTCTGCATAATGGTTTTTTGGTTTTGGTTTTTAATTTTGTTTGTTTTTTTTGTTTTGTTTTGGTTTGTTTGTTTGTTTGTTTGTTTGTTTGTTTGTTTGAGACACAAGGTTTCTCTGTGTAGCTTTAGAGCCTGTCCTGGGACTCCCACTGTAGACCAGGCTGGCCTAGAACTCACAGAGATCCGTCTGCCTCTGCCCCCTGAGTACTAGTATTAAAGGCATGTGCCACCACCACCCAGCTCTGCATAATGTTTTTACCAATTCTTTTAAGAAAGAATTGACTATAAATTTCAGAGACTTCCCATGTCAACACATGCATGGCATAAAAGCATGCTTGTTCAGCTGTATTCAGTTCTTGCTCTAGAATGTTGGCATAGGGCTGGGGAGATGGCCTTGTAGGTAAGAGTTCTTGCATTACAAGCATATGGACTTGAGTTCAAATCCCCAGCACCTACATTTAAAAAAACAAGTACGGATGTATGTGCTTTTAACCACTGCACTAAGAAGCAGATAGATAAAGTCCCAGAGCTCACTGTCCAGGCAGCTTAGCTGAAAGTGTGAGCTTCCAGGGAGAGACCCTGTCACAAGGCAATATGACAAAGAGCAATAATAGAAGGTATCTAACCTCCTGCCCTGCCCTTCACAGACACCACGAATGGGCACAGATACCCACACATTCACGTGTGTGCAACACACACACACACACACACACACACACACACACGTACACCCCATCACACACTTGCATGTTCACAAAGACATGCTATTGGTATAGATAAACTCAGTGAAAACATTTTATTGTCACCAAAGAACCTGCTAGATGTTGGTTGATTGGTTGGTTTGTTGGTTGGTTGGCTAGTTGGTTGGTCTTCCAGACAGAATCTCACCACATGACCCTAGCTGTCCTAGAAAAGCTATGTAGACCAAGCTGATCTCAGACTAAAAGATCTGCCTGCCTCTACCTCTCACATTCTGGGACCCTCACTATGACCTTCCAGAGAAAGTATTTTTAATGACAGTAGTATAGGTCATAGTGAAGAGCATGGCACCTAAAGGTAATTGTTGGGTTTGAGTCTTACCTATACCTCTTATCAGATGAGTGTCCTTGACAAGTTTTTTCTCTTGGCTGTACCTCAGTTTCTTGTCCTATAAGTGGCAATGGTGGTGAGTACATCATTCTTGTGACATTGATGTTCCCAATTTTATAAAGCACCATTGTGAGTATGAATGAGTTGACCTACAGAGCACTGAGAACAAGGTTCTGCCTGTAATCAGTACTATACAAGCATTAGCCAGTCAGTCTTAGACCTAGGTTGGTGTCCCACCAGGAATAGAGTCACAGCCCCATGCCTGGAAGGCATGATTGATTAAGTCAACAAGTAAAAGAATGGATGTTGTTTGCACAGGGAGCCTTTCTGGGTTAAGGGCCACATACTCTTCCTATGCCACTGGACCAATACTCTGACCCCTCCCAGACAATCAGAAGTGAGTTTGTCCACCACAAGATGGGAAAGGAACTCAGAAATCATTTTGTCATTCATCCACAGTCCAATTCTGATTTTAAAATACCATGTTTATGGAAGCACCACCCTGAGTTCACTTAACCCTGAATGAATATTTTAAACATTATTTTCTATACTGCCTCGAATTTCTTTTAAGTAACATCAGAGGAATAACTTTCAATTAATACCAAGCAAGTGGAATGGAACTCCTGGAGATCAATACCCATTTTTCCCTTTGCTTTATAATTAATGGAGTGACGGCCATGCTTTGGCAGCTACAGCTTACTATTGGAAAAAGAAAAAAAACCCACAGGATTGGGGGAGTGGAAAAAACTGGTGGATACACACTGCATACATATTAAATATTTCAGCTTCTTTGCTTTTTTCCTTGGCTTTGTTTGAAAGCTTCTGCCCTAGTTCCGTTTTTTCCTCATTTTGCTGAGAATAACGACTTAAACTCTATGCATTTGTTTAGCAATGAATTGAGACCTAGGCTTGTTGTAGCTTTTCGAAATGTTTAAAGAAAGCTGTGTGCTGCGATCAAGGCATTAAGGAAAAGTGTATGCACAGCTATGTGATGGGGCTGCCAAACAGAGAAGTGCAGAGAAGAAGCCATGGCCTGGAAGGCGGGGTAAGGACCTCAGCCCTGACCTGCAACCGCAAAGCAGTCAATAGCAGGTTTGGCCTCCTGAGCATCCATCCCTCTTCTCCAGCCCTCACTCTCAGCTTATCAATTTCCAGTGGAGCATGTTGAGAATTGAAGCTTTTGTTATTGTGCTTCTAAAAGTTTTGGAATATGTACTTTCTAGTCAGTGCAGTGGTTTTATTAAATTGGTAGGCCCACAAAATAGTACTATTCCAGAATCATTTAAAAAAAAAAGATTTTTTTCCCCCAGAAGAAAATAGGCACAACCATTGGGTGGAAACAGATTCTCTTTGCACTGGTTTCTGGACATTAAAAGCAATAAACAGGGATGGGGAGATGGCTCAACAGGGAGAGCAAGCATGTGGATCTGAGTTCCAGTACCAGCAGCCCCACGAAAAGTCAAGCCTTGCTGTACATGCCTATAATCACATCACTGGAGGCATGGAAGCAGGCAAATCACAAGAGCTCACTCACCTAGCCAACAGGGCAACCCTCTCGTCCAGTGAGAGACCCTTTCTCAAGATAATAAGGCCCAGAATTATAGAGGAGACATCTAAACTTCTGATCTGGCCACCAGATGTATGCACATGGGGGCACACAGCTATATACATACATACATACACACACACACACACACACACACACACACACACACACTCATTATTATAGTAATAACAACTATCATAATAATTATCAATCATGCATTGCTAATAGTCCAATCGGTTTCTTTTTTTAGTTTTTGTCTTATGTACATGAGTGTTTTGCCTGCATGTATGACTGAGTACCATGTGTACATCTAGTGAGCATGGAAGCAAGATGAGAGTTCAGATCCCCCAGAACTGGAGTTACAGACAAGCTGTAAGCCACCACATGGGTGCTGGGAATCTAACCTGGGTCTTCTGGAAGAACAACTGGTATTGTTAACCACTGAGCCATCTCTCTAGCCCTCCAATCAACTACTTAACTGTCTCTTGCTTGTGGAAGTCAGTTCTCCCCCTTGACCGTGTAGATCTACCCAGGGATCAAGCTCAGGTTGTGAGACAGCAGGTTCCTCTACCCTCTGAGCCATCTTGCTGGCCCTCTATTTTCATTAATAGAATATCACAGCTTGCCTAGGTACAACAGTGAGTTTTGTGTACAGTACAAGATCAAAGCACAATTTTCCCTCATACATTTCATCACTTGATCAAAAGATGATCTTACATTGTCATTGTGCCATGCCAAAGTTGCATCTACGTTTTTGCTTTTGCACAAACTGTTTGAGCTGGGAACACAGCTCAGAGGTACAGCCTTTGCCCCACACGTACAAGACCCTAGGTCCAATCCCTAGTACCACAATAAATAAATAAAATAGGTAAATAAATCCAGATAATTTCATCATCAGTTGAAAACTACATCTTGAAAGCTACAGCATGCAGGCATGGAGAGATGGCTTAGAGTTAATAGAACTTGTTGCTATTCCAGAGAGCCTGAGTTCAGTTCCCAGCACCCACATCAGGCAGCTCACAACTGCCTGTAACTTCAGCTCCAGGGCAATGCTTCCTCTGGCCTCTGTGGACACCTGTACTTACATGCGCATACCCACACATGATGTACACATGATTAAAATATTTTTTAAACTACAACATTCATGAATTGTCGGATGTTGCTCCCCCATTAGAATAAATTTCCAAATTTAACTTGTTTCCAATTATTGAATAAAAAATAGTTGTAGAAACAAGCCAAAGGACAACTGATAAAATAGAAAACAAACACAGATCATGTAATACTTAGCACACCCAAACACAAGTAGATGCTCTTACATTCAGAGTGGAGTTTTCCCTTCTACTTACTCTAAACTTTAATGATTGGCCAACACTATTCCAAAAATCAGGCCTTTTTAAAGGTCCTGGCATTGTACTTTTAATAGATACATTTTTTAGACAGAGTCTCACTACGTAGCTCTGGTTGGCCTGGAACTCACTATATATACCAGACTGGCCTTGAATTCAGAGATCTGCCTGTCTCTGCCTCCCAAGCACAGGGGTTAAAGGTGTGTGTCATAATCCCAGCTCAATAAATACATTTTTAAGAAAAATAAAGAGAATAAACTTAACTATCAGGTACTTCATGGTTATATAACTTTTCTTGGGGAGGCATGATCAAATATTTATTCACCCCAGAATCAGAAATAACAGATAAATAATTCCACCCAAATATATATATATGATATATATAATATATATAGTATTATTTATATATAATACTATTGTACATACATACATATGTATGTATATGTGTGTGTGTATATATAATATATATATATATATATATATATATATATATATATATTACTGTGTGTATGTGATTGAAATACAAAGATTTAACCACAGAATGATTCTGACCTTAATTGAAGTTATCTTCAGGAGAAACACTAAGTCTTTAGGGAAAGAAATGACTCTGGCGGGGCGGTGGTGGCACACGCCTTTAATCCCCGCACTCAGGAGGCAAAGCCAGGCAGATCTCTGTGAGCTGGAGGCCAGCCTGGGCTACAGAGTGAGATCCAGGACAGGCACCAAAACTACACAAGGAAACCCTGTCTCGAAAACAAAACAAAACAAAGCAAAAAAAAAGAAAGAAAGAAATGACTCTGTCCTGATACAGTTTTGTTCATTATCCAAGGACCCTCCTTTAACTTTTATGTTCCCTGACATGCCAGGTTACCATGGTTCGCTTGCTAATTGAGGGGAGTTCTCTGTTCTCAGTCTTTGCTCAGGGTGTGTTTCATCACCTATAGGTCAAACTACAGTTATTATTTACCCTTAACTTGATACTATACAATTGTGAACCTTAAGAAAACACATATTTTTCTGGTTATGCTTTGTAAAATATTCTGATGCAGCAAGCTCTTCATCATGAGTGAAGTCAAGGATTAGATCGATATTGAGTTTGGATAAAGTAATATAATAATAATAATAATAATAATAATAATAATAATAATAATAAAGAGTAGGAAAAATCTATTATTGTTTAATAAGGTCATGCTGTCAAATAATCTGTCACCATCTGCAAATATGAGGGCTTCATTTTCTAACAAATTTTCCCACTTATTAAGATGATATAATCAATGATAAGGGCTACTTAAATATCACAAATAAGTGTCGTGGAAATGAATGAGGGAACTTCCAGGCTTCCATCTGTGTTCCTTCACCCATTCAATGAACTGTACTGCTAATTTACCAAGCACTGGGCACTAAGCTAGGCAGTGATGAGAAAGCTAGAAGCGGTTTTCCTATCAGCCTGAGCTCTTCAATTGCACAAGAAATAGTCACACAGAATAATAACCACAAAGTGCAAAAAGACCTATGCCAAGAGCTAGTAGAAAGAATAGCCAACATGGAGTGGGATATGATGCAGATTTGGAGGAAGAAGGATTTATTCAGGTAACAGTCAATAACTAAGATTATTATGATCAGGAACTGAAAGAGTGTGTGTGTGTGTGTGTGTGTGTGTGTGTGTGTGTGTGTGTGTGTGTGTGTGTGTGTGTGTGTTAGGAAGCCCTTAAGATAAAGGATGACTTCTAGGAACCTTCAGAGGGTGAACACTAGTGCCTATGACATGATTCGGCACAAATGGTATGTAACACTTCCTGTAGTCACTCACATCCGGACTGAAATCCTAAGACCCAGCTCATGGCTCCTCTCCTCTTCCCTTTTGCATGTCAGTCATCAATATTCCAGAAGCAAGCTGCTCCACATCCCAAGTCCCGGAGTGAGATGACAGAACAATCAGAAGCCATCCCACAATGGGCAGGTGGTATGAGCAGGAAGTAAACCCTGGTAGTTTAAGCCCCTGAAGTCCCGTAGTCATTCGTTATCACAGCATGATGATAGCAGTGGTTGTCACGTGTGGTCCTCAAACTCTGCAGACCCTTGTGCATCCTCAGACCTCTGTGAGTATCCATGGAGTCAAAACTACTCTCATAATGGTGCTGAGACACAGCTGACATTTACATTAGTGGCAGAGAACTAACTGTGGTTAAAACTGTTGACCCTTACACGTGTCAAAACCGCAACAAGAAACTGTATTTAGCACCATTGTCTTCTTCGTTCTTCTCAGTTAGAGTTCCAACAAAAGCCTCATCACTTCATCAGTTAAAGAAACACACCGGGCGGTGGTGGCGCATGCCTTTAATCCCAGCACTAGGGAGGCAGAGACAAGCAGATCTCTGTGAGTTCGAGGCCAGCCTGGTCTCCAAAGCGAGTTCCAGGAAAGGTGCAAAACTCCGCAGAGAAACCCTGTCTCAAAAAAAAACAAAAAAAAAAGAAAAAAGAAAGAAAGAAACCCAAGAAATGACTACTTTGACTAATTCTTTTTTAAAACAAAAACATTTTTATTGATTTTTTTGGGAATTTCACATCATGCACCCCAACCCCTCTCATTTCCCAGTTTTGCAGTATTAACCCTTCACCCTTGTAGTGTCCCCACCCCAAAGGAAAATTTAAAAAGAAATAATAAAAATAAGAAATAAAAAATACAAATAAGAATAGTAATTAAAAAACAAACAGAAACAAAAAAGAAAAAAACACAAGCAAACAAAAAAACACTTCATTCCTCCATCTTTTCTGCTTCTCCATCGTCTCTTCATTCGTCTTGGTGGCATTGGAAGGTGCTGTGTATCATGCAGTATATACACCCTTTTGTCCAAACAGCTTTGCTTGCAAATGTTCATTGTGTAATGAGTTGCTGGTCAGGTTCAAGGCCTCTGGCTTCTGGTACACTATCAATACTGGACCCTCACCGAAACTCCTCTCGGATATTCTGCTGTTACCCCGAGTCATGGAGATCCTGCAGCTATGGTTCTGTAGGACCAGTCCCTTCATGTGCTCCAGCAGGTCATAGGTGGGTTAGATGTTGGGGAGTGCCAACTCAAACTCTGGATGTATGCCTGGGTGTAGCTGAGTTGATCAGTCCAGGCCACCGGGATCACCTCCCTCAGGTGAGGGACAGAGCCAGATCTCCCATGCCTGTGGTGAGGAGCAGGGCCAGTCTTCTCAAGTGAGGGGACGGGCAGCTCTCCCAGGTCAGAGTCATTGGGGTCACTATCCCAGGGCCTGCAAGGGGTGGGGTCAGCTCTCCAGTGAGAGGTGAGACCAGCTCAACATGACCCTCATACTTCAACACATGGTTCAACACATGATTCACAACATGGGCCTCTTTGATAACACAGGCAACAGAGACCAACACAGACAGCCAGATGCGGCAGGACCATAGACCCAGACATTGACAATAACAGCAGCTTGGGCCCAGATGTCATCAGGGCCCCAGGTGGCAGCACAGGCATCTCAGATCAGCATGGACCCAGCAGCAACATCGTCCCCAGACTCCAACATGGCCCCAAGTGGTAGCCCAGACCCTAGAAATCTGTACGGCTTTCAATGGTAACAGGCACCATGGATATCAACACAGACCCTGCCTGTGGCAGGGCCACAGACCCAAATAAGGCCCTAGGCTGCAGTTCGAGCATCACTATGGCCCAGGGTGGCAGTGCAGGCCACCAAGATTTGTATGGCCCCAGTGGCAGCATGACCCTCGGGCACCAACACGGCCTCAGGTGTCGGCCCAGGTCCCAGTCATCTGCACAGCATTCAGTGATAACAGGAGCCATGGACATTGTCACAGACCCTGGCTACAGTAGGGCCACAGACCCAAACATGGCCCTTGGCAGCATCTCAGTCCGGATGACACCATGGCCCCAAATGGCAGTGCATGCCACTCAAATTGGCATGGTCCCAGCAGTGGCTCATCCCCCAGACCCCAACATGGCCACAGGAGGGAGCCCAGAAGCTGGGCATCCTTGTGGCCTTTGGTGGCACCACAGGTCATGGCCATCGACACAGATCCAGGTTGTGGTAGGACCACAGTCCAAACATAGTCCTCAACAGCAGCCCGGGCCCTGATGTCACCATGGCCCTGGTGGCAGTGCAGGCCATTCAGATCAGCATCACCTGGCTACAGGTGGCCAAGATGGCAACCCAGACCCCAGGCATTCACAGGGCCTACAGTGGTAACAGGCATCATGGAGATCAATACAAACCCTGTCTGTGGCAGCACTATGCTAATTCTTAACATAAAGTCTCACCGCATATCAAAATCCTCTGGTTATGGGGTTGGGGATTTAGCTCAGTGGTAGAGTGCTTGCCTAGCAAGCACAGGCCCTGGCTTTGGTCCTCAGCTCCGGAAAAAAAAAAAAAAATCCTCTAGTTTGTCTTGATGAACACTACTGGGAACGTTTGACTACAAGACAAATTAACCACATTTTCATTTCAAAATTATTTTCTTATTTGAGAGGATCACTGACTAATTGTGATTATTTGAAATTAATTGTTTGGAAATGTTTTCTTGCCAATGATAAACTACAGATTCTTAGGTGATTTGGGGAAAATTGTACCTGCCCCTCTAAGCCTAATAACTCCTAAAACAATTTTTAAATGGCATCAGTTGTAATATGAATGGATATTGTCTTAGTTAGGGCTTCTATTGCTGCAACAAAACACCATGACAAAACAGCAAGTTGGGGGCGGGGGGTTTATTTGGTTTACACTTCCACATTGCTGTTCATCACTGAAGGAAGTCAGGACAGGAACTCCAACAGGGCAGGATCCTGGAGGCAGGACTGATGCAGAAGCCATGAAGGGGTGCTGCTTACTGGCTTGCTCCTCACGGCTTGCTCAGCGTACTTTCTTACAGAACCCAGGACCAGCTGCCCAGGGATGGCACCGCCCACAGTGAGCTGGGTCCTCCCCCATTGAGAAAATCCCTCACAGCTGTGTCTGGTGGAGGCCTTTCTTCTCTGAGGCTCCCTGCTTTCTGATGACTCTAGCTTGTGTCAAGTTGACAAGACCAGCCAGTATAGACAGTCTGTTTGTTGTATAAAGAAACATTGCATTGTTGCAATATCTGTAAAACTCAATGAACCAATATTTTCTAAATGAGCAATGAACAACATCACAGTCATTAGTGGGCAAAAGACATACTCAAAGTACCAGATAGACTCATGGATTTTGGTTTCAGAGTCTACATTGTGTTAGTCCACTTTCTATTACTGTAATGAAATACCTCATACAAGCTGGTTTTATAAAGAAAAGAGGCTTGTTTCACTTATGGCTCTGGGAGGTCCTAAGGGCATGTCTCCTACATCATCTCAGTTCAGCTCTGGCGAAGACCTCAAGATGAATGGCAGAGCACGTGTAAGGTGGAGAATTCAAATCCAAAACAGGAATCTAGCGAGACTCATGGTAATCTTCAGTTTTCTTCTTGAGCAGTTACTCCAGAACACCAGCACTCCTCAGTGACCAAGGCTCTACCTCCAAGGTCCCTTTACCTTCCACATTCCCACACTGGACACCAAGCTTCCAGAACATGAATCTTGTTGACAGCCTATCTTTCGGCTATAAAAGCCTTGACACCAACCTTGTAGATACTGCCACTGTGGCCTTGTGTTTGATCAGCAGCATCATGGGGTTGGGGGAGGGCAGTTGGGAGCCACAATCCACAATCAAAATAAAACTCTCACTTGTTGAGTTTTGATGTCTCAGCAAAAAAAAAGTCCACACTCACCTAAAAGGGCTATTAACAGCCTCCTCCATTTACAGCCACGTGTCTGTGAGGAGTTAGGGATTTCTTACATAAAGTTGGAGCTAAACAACCGACCGCAGCAGATTCCAGAAGAGGCTCTAAGAAACTATCTGTCTTCTGTCATCAGACACGAAAGACTTTTGCAAAAAGGAGCACAACTATTTGTCTCACTAACACCTTTTGTGTTGAAAATGTGGGGTCTCTTTCAATATTGCTTAGCATGTAATAGGTTTAACCCCTTTAAGGAATTAGCTTTTAAACATCTTTTTTTTTTTTTTTTTTTGGTTTTTCGAGACAGGGTTTCTCTGTGTAGCTTTGCGCCTCTCCTGGAACTCACTTGGTAGCCCAGGCTGGCCTCGAACTCACAGAGATCCGCCTGGCTCTGCCTCCCGAGTGCTGGGATTAAAGACGTGCGCCACCACCGCCCGGCGCTTTTAAACATCTTTAAAATGTCTTAGTTTTTCTTTCCTATATAACAAATAATTCAACCTACCAAATAGCTACATAGAAGCTCTTTGGGGTCTTTAAGAATATAAATGGACTCGAAGGTAAGTATTTGAGTCATTGTTGTACCCTGACTGTGTTAGTAGGAGCCTAAAGAGAATTTTTATAATGCCTACGGACAGAATTTGTATGGAAACTTGAACAGGAAAAGTTTGACACAAACGCTTATTAACCACAAGAGAGTAAGTATAAAGATGTAAAATGAATGCTAAATATTACTCTAAAGCCAAAAACGAGTACCCAAGGAAGGACAGACTGGGAAGTGGGGTTCTTCCTCAAGGCTAGGATTCAGGTATCATTAGAGCATGCAGGGTTGAGATCCTCCACATAGCACAAGGTCGTTGAAATGCCTAATCCTCTGTGTCGACGTAAAAAGAAAATCTCCCTAGAGTACATGTGCTGGATGGCTGAGCTGCTCTGTGGTTGAGAGCATTGTGGGGCTGTGAGTGTGTGGCAGTCACATGTGTGAGCTGCTCCTTTCTCCTGTGATGTCCCTCCTGCGCCCTCTACTGTCCAAGTTTTGAGTTTGTTGCAAAGGAGAAAGACTTTCTACTTCCTTATGAACCCTCATGAAAGGGTGAGTATGCAGCTGAGAGATAATAAATAGAAAAAGAAAAAAAAAAAGAAAAATGTTAAGCCTCAGCATAGAGCGCACCTACTAATATTTCCAAAATGGTTCCAGGGAATCACAGTTTAAGAAACCGATCTTTGTAGACATAGAAGATTGGCTCTCAGCCTCCTGTGTCTCTTGCATCCATTATTACAGGATTCTAAAGTCCACACGTTAAAAGGCACATCTGGAAAGAACTGCCACATCAGGAAGGCTGCCAAGAGCCCAGAACATAGTGTTGTGGGGGAGTTCATTCTGCAGTGCATTTTGTTATAGTGCAGGAAGCAAAAGGGGTTGGTGACTCGTAAGGGCAATTTAGCAAAACATATCAACAAGACATCGCATTTGGTGACAATATTGTGACTGTTTCCCCATTAACCTAGATCTCTAGTTATATGGGCTTTGAAAGTGCCCAAAGTGCACACATCTCCTGAGCTCGTGTGTCTGTCTATGGCACAGAGTAAAAAGTCCTAATGCTTCAGAAACGAGACTGGCTGCTTTTCAGAGCTCACAGAAAAATCAGGGTCTTGGTTGTCCTTCAAGTGCTAACCCAAGTACTATACAGCCCCCTGTTTCCCCAAATCAGGACAGATCTCTGCTTCCTCTTGACTCCGCATCTTCCATCTTTTTATATCTCTCCTGAAGCACTTCCCAGGGCTAACTTGTTCTGTCTGTATGGCCCTTTCCCCATAGACTGGGAGCGCCTCGAGGGCAGGAAGCAAGCCTCATTCATCTCTGTGTTCCTAGAGCCAGCACAGTGATTTGATCTAAACTCATCTCCCACCTGTATTAGCTGACCCAAATTTGTTCACATCAAGTGAAAGGGAGTCTTGTGCTTATTCCCAGCTTGCCGTGGGGTGGGCCAACACACTTAGCTGGTTTTTGCTGTGAGCAGTCTTCAAGGCATTTTGAAAACAGCGGTCTTCAGGGACAATCACTTTGAAATAGGCAAGTGCTCACAATTTGGGAATCTGGAAGGCAGAAAGATTGCAGTCTACTTCAAAACTCTGAAAAATAATCAGGTACTGCTTTACATAGTATGTCTGTTGTCACTTGTCTAGATGCAATGCTTCTCTTCCACTTTTAGTCTTGATCATCCATCATTTAAGACTGTACTATTCAGTAGACTCTTAAGATAGCTGATAGCATGTAGATTCCAGAGCACATTTTAAACCGCCTCTAAAATGTTGCACTAGTTAGGACCAACTGGGTTAAAAGTCAGTCACAATGGTTCTCAAGTTTCAGTACCTTAATCCAGATAAGTTTATTTCTCATACTTGAAGAGACCACTGTTCATATGGGCAGCTCTCCAGGGTGAACGTGATCCATGTGACTCAGTGACAGAGGTGATGCTCACATTAAAACTCTGACTTCTCAAGACAAAGTTGAAGCATGTGGGGATGTGGAGTCTTCGTAGCCTGTGCTTGGGCTCAGAAGTGACATTGCATAAGCCAGAGCACTGTAGGCAGAATCAGACACATACACATTCCTCTGCTTGCTTCAAGGAAACTGAGAGGTATATTCCTCTATGGCTCCAAGAAGAGGAAACTAGATTGGTGGGCTCTTTTTTTTTTTTTTTTTTTTTTTTTTTTTTTTGGTTTTTCGAGACAGGGTTTCTCTGTGTAGCTTTGCGCCTCTCCTGGAACTCACTTGGTAGCCCAGGCTGGCCTCAAACTCACAGAGATCCGCCTGGCTCTGCCTCCCGAGTGCTGGGATTAAAGGCGTGCGCCACCACCGCCCGGCCGATTGGTGGGCTCTTAATGTCCACTTAGAAAGGCTCACACAGGCTTCGTCAGTTAGCTATGTACAAGTGATTCTCCCATCAGCCCACTCTCCTTGGACAGCAGTCCTAACAGAAAAAAGCAGGCAGAAGAGGCCACTTGCTGCTCCCACTAAAAGCTAACCTGAGCAGAGACCTGGGGCAGGTCCCCCTGCATGCCCTGAAGCAGAAAACCCTTTCACAAGCAGAGGGGTGGTGTAGACTCTCCACCTTTCTCACCTATGACTTTATTTTTTCATTTTATTTCATTTCTTTTTTAAAAGATGTATTCATTTTCTGAATGTGCACACCTAAATATATATATATATATATATATATATATATATATATATATATATATATATATATATCACACATGCAGGTGACCACAGAAGCCAGAAGAGGGTATGTCCCCTGGACCTGGATTGGCTGCCTGACACCTGTAATTGGAGTTACAGATGGTCGTAAGGTGCCTGATGCAACTCTTTGGGAACCAAACCCAGGTCTTCTGCAAGAGCAATGGTGCTGTTAACCACTGAATTTTCTCTGCAGACCCTTATTTCTTTATTTTCTTTTTTATTTCTTTAATTGGCTTACAAAGTAGCAGATTTCCTTGGGGTATTTTTGGTTGACTCTCTTCCCACCCATTCTGCTCTCCTATTTCCATATTCCTATCCCTGCTTAAACCCTTCCATTCCCAGTATTTCCCCTTCCACACTCAAATTACATGTGTTCTATTAAGCTCTCCATCGTCTCCCTTAAGGGCTCTTTTTTCTCCTCTCATGGATCCCTTTTTAGTTTCCTGGCCCCTCTCTCTCTCTCTCTCTCTCTCTCTCTCTCTCTCTCTCTCTCTCTCTCTCTCTGATTTCTTAGCCAGAAAACAAAGCAAAAAGTAAACTCTTAAACGGTTTCAGTCTTCTCCCAAATGAAAAACTGTTGGAATATGGGCCAGGAATGGAGTCATGTGAAGAGGATTCTGAGCGCTTGTGAACACTCCAAGAAAGAAAGCCAAGAGTCTTGTGACCTCAGTTTCTTCAAAACACAGAATTGTTCTTGGAATTAGTTTTCATGCTCCTCCCAGGTGTGGTGGATAAGAGTGAGTTTACTTCGAGTTATTCATTATTGCTTGCTGTTGTTAAATCAAATGTTTAAATGTCCTTTATGAAAAATGTCCTCTATGAAAAAAACATGTTCTTACCATGTGTGGTTTGTCCTTGTGATTGTATACAGCCTGAACTCATGAGAACATTGCTCGTGTGACTTCTCTTAACCCTCAGAGTATAAGTTGTTTGATGCTCTGTTTGCTATTGCGTAAGACTTCAGCCCGCCTCTTTGCCTTAATTCTCCCTGCCTCTAGAGTGGTGATTAAAAAAAAACTAATTTTATTTTTCAATTTGGTTATTAATATCATAACTGAGCACCTACAACAATTCTCTTAACAATTCTCTTAAAAGAAATTTGAATGAAAAAAAATGGCAACCCAAGTACTTTTAGATAACTCCAGTGCTCCAAGTTTCACACAAAATCCTCTTTACAAAGAGATGGCTGTAGCCCATTGAGGTTCTTATTACTCCTATTTTGCAGTCACAAAAACTGAGGCTCAAAGAGTTAAGTCAAATGAGGCAGCCAGTGGGTATCTCAACCCTGCTCTGTCCAACTCACAGGAAATCCCGCACAGTCACTTCACATCAAGTAGAACTTGCTGGTACTGACTGGCAGCCTGGGTTAGACTCTATATCATGTGATCAGTATAACCAAGAGACCATTCGTCAGTGTGACCGTAGTTCTGTTTGGAAACAAGTCAATCATATCCTTTGTACACCAGTCCTTGTGTATTGGTGGGCTTGGCCACCACACCAACTTCTTTTTCTAATAACTCACTGACCAAAATGCAGCCTTGTAGTATGGTCCAGAAATGCACTCCCAGCCCATGATTAAATAAGCACTCAATAAAATTCCCATAACAATTAAGTAAGCATTGTAAAAATCAGCTATTATTGTTTTGTAAATTTGCAGAATACTTGTTCTTACTCTATTATAATAAAAGAAAACTTAAAAGAAAAATGCTAATGAATATCAGACAGCTCATAGGACTGAGGTAAACAGAAAAATAATTGGATTCATATGGCTGAAGAGACAGATCTTTCGCTTCAGATGAGTACTCATAGAGCTTTACATGATCAATTATGTGCAGTTATGGGAGAACAAAGCTAAACTAAGACATCCAGGAGCCAGTGTGGTGGCAGCACACACCTTTAATCCCAGAACTCAGGAGGTAGAGGCCGGTGGATTTCTGTGAGCTCCGGGCCAGCTTGGTCTACATAGTGAGTTCCAGGCTAGCCAGAGATACATAGTGAGAACCCTGTCTGTAAAACAGGAAAGAAAGGAAGGAAGGAAGGAAGGAAGGAAGGAAGGAAGGAAGGAAGGAAGGAAGGAAGGAAGGAAGGAAGGGAAGAGGAAAAAGGAGAGGAGATAGAGCTCCTAAAATTACAAGCAAACAGTGAGGCAAGTTATAAATGGACACTTCCTAATTTTTTAATTGAGAACAAACCCTCTGCCATCTTACATCTGCTTTCATGCACACTGTCGAGAGCAGATGTACAAAGCATTACATAAGCCGTGTAGGTTTGTTATTGTTGCAGTTGCTGCTGCTGCTCTGCCCAGTAAACTCCTTGGTTAATAGAACCCCAGTACTCAACACAGTGCCTTGCATGCAGTCTCTTAGGAAGTATTTGTTGAAGGAATAAATGTGTAAGGAACAGGACAAAACAATTTCAAAGCTGAAGCTGAAGCCCTCTGGAGGAGAGACCTCCTTTCCCTTGAGTTACACTGGCTGGTGAATTTCACATGTCAGCTTGACCTAGCCAGGGGACGCCAGGCATTTGGTCAAGCATTCTTCTGGGTGTGTCTGCAATGGCATTGGTGGATGAGACTCATATCCTGAATGCACAGACTAAGTAAAGCCAATGGTCCTCTCTGAAGTGCTGGCTCCCACAAAGCCCTGCAGAGAACCCAGCAGTGGAAAGAGACAGGACTTGTGACAGGCTCTCCGGTCTCTTCCAGCTGTTAGATGTGAGCTGAAACATTAGCTCTGCTTGGGCTTCGAGCCTGCAGCTTTTAGACTGAAACTCACATTGGTTCTCCTGGGTCTCCAGCTTCCCCATGGCAGATCTTAGGCCCTTTCAGTCTCTACAATCATGTGAGTCAATTTCTTTTTATTGCCTCACTATAAGATGTATTTCTGTAAAGATAGTAGCTGAGCTATTTACCCATCCAATGAAGAGGGGGGGCACTGACATACCCAATGTTGAAAAGGAATATGCAGATGATTAAAAAAGAAGAAAAGAAAATGAAACAAAAACTGTAGGTCACTGAGCTGGCTCAACTGTGACTCTTAAGCTGTCCACTGAAGACCTATAGACTGGGGGCATTAGTACGTGTTGGGTTGGAGTGTGAGACCGGCTGGCAGACAAAACTGAGGGTCACCCCGGGGCTCCCTGCTCTTCTTGTTTTCCCCCTTCCAATGCCAATTTTCAATCCTAACCCTCAGGTTTACCTAAATGAAAGACTCATACTCTAAAGAGCCATACTTCACTTATTATGAAGGATCCCCTTGTTGTCCAAAAGGATGAGGGCAAGGACTAGGCTGTCTGGCCCTTTTTGAGAGGCACTGAAGCACCCCCATTTTCAGACACTCAGTTCAAAGTCCCTGCAGGGTCCCTGTTCACATACAACTTCTTCCCCGTTTAACCCTTCAGTTGAAGGGCCGTGAAGTACAACAGTATCTTCTATTTAAGAAAGCTAAACTTTATTTAAAAATTTTCCTTTCTTCACTCAGTCCTAAACTGTAAAGTGTTACCCGCTCAGGGTTCTTCCTACTTTGCCAAATGGTGCTGTCCTTGACTTGAGTGTGGAGAAGCCTCCTTAACAGTGAGTGTCTGCCAGGACACCACTCCTGCACTGGCGTCATGATCAAGGTGTGTTTGAACTCAGCCCTGAGTTTAGCAGGCCATTTTCTCGTTACAGTAGAGACTTTCTATCTCCATCACATGAAGCTGACTCTGTTGGAACTTCTGAGACAAGGGCTGCAGTAACTATTGCATCAAAACCACCAACTTGATACAAACAATGGGGAAGAAATTGCCATACCAATGGCGTTTCTCAAGGGGAATAAAGCTGTGTTTTCCAGAAGCATCAGGAAATAATGGAGCTTTCAGTTCAATTAAGATATAAAGTATCTGACACAGATCTGCAAGTGCAGGGGGCAGGACTGGACAGACACCTAAAAGACAGAAAGACAGTCAATAGCCATATGTGTCTTTTCATACCTGATTCTCATACTATAATCAAGGATCCCAGCATCCAATCTCATTTTCTTTTCGAAGCATATCCTACACACAGACACCTTCCCGAATGTACAACTCAATCAGTTTGCACTAAACAGATGCAACCTGGGTCAAGAAATAAGACAGTGTCAAAATCCACTACTGCCTTGACCTTGGCACCTTCAAAAAGTTATTTTTGAAAATAGTTTTTCCAGCTTGTGTACTTTTGACATTGGAAGGATGGCCAGCTATCCCCTCACCTTTACACAGAAGTTCCTTGTTTGCCACTGAATTTTAACAAACACCTGTGACATGGTGTGTCGGTCACTTTTCCTGTTACTATGAGCAAAGGTCTGACAAGAAGGAGGAAATGTTTGCACGGGCTCACAGTTCTAGGGACGTGGGCCCACTGCGATGGGAAGACATGGCAGCAGTGGCGGCTCCCAGCTGTGCAGCAGGAGCTTCTCACATCTGGGCAGACCATGTTGATGGTCAGCTTGTTTTCTCCTTTCTTCCTCTGTATTCAGTCTGGGGCTTTGGCCCGTGGCATGGGGTGATCACACTGGGGACAGGTCCTTCTCAGTCAGCTAATCCTCTCTGGAGATGCCCTCTGTTGGAATAAACCTTGAGCAAACTCTGCCAAATGCTGATCAAGAAACTTTCCTTCCCTAAGGCTTGCTGAAAGCCCCGCCCCCATGTTGAAACTCAGTCGCCCACTATGACCAGCATCCTAAGAGCTGGGAGGAGACATTTTCTAAAGATGAAACAGCCTCGTCCAGACAAACAACTCCAGAAACTGCAGGCTTGCACGTAGCCTCAGAAGATGCATTGAACTTCATTCTTCAAACCCCCTGTACAAATTCCAAGTTTGTACCCCGGTTCCTGTTCAGCAGACACCTCTACTGCTGTGTCTGCCCCTTGCTGTCTGAAATAAGCAGTCCTGTCTGCTGGCATCTGACTGCTCTCTTTTCTGCCTCCTGTCTCTTTAAGCTGCCTCGGAAGTCTAACACCCTCATAGACCCACAGGGAGCAGTACCTCATCGATGTCCCAGTCCTTTCTTACTCCAGTCAAGTTGCCACTCAAAATGAAGCATCCTAAGTCAACCTCTGGTCAACTTGAAACCCAATGGTCCACTTTAAATCACAACATTCCACCCCAGGGCCCTGTAGTCTCATGATCATGTCAAAATGCAAAATGCATGTAGCCCAACTCTAAGACTCTCCCAAATCTTAACAGGGCTGCACTGTAGGACCCTGTCTCAAACAAACAAAAAGAGAAAAAGTATTGCTATGATTTGGACATTTATGACTCTGCCAATTCATGCTACAAATTTATCCCAACACTGCAATACTAAGAGGCGGTGCCTTCAGGAGGGATTTGGTCCTCATGAATAAATGAGTGACATGATCAAAGGTTGGAGGAACTGCCTGAGCCCTTCCTGCCCCTCTGTCTTCCACATGGAGATGCTCAGACTTGGAGCAAAGAGCAGCCCTTATGAGAACCTGAAATTCTGGCACCATGACCACTGCAGATTTATAAGCTTCCAGTACTGTAAAAAATACATCTCTGTTGTTTATAAACTATCCAACCTAGAGTGTTTTGTTATGACATCACTAATAGGCTAATGTACAGATATATATAAATTGATATATATTTGTGGGTGTGTTATATAAGATCAATTCTATTTTAAGATATTATCTCATTTAATTATCACAACACTCCTATGAAGAAGGAGTCTCCAAACATAAAGTATGTGAAAACTGAGGCTGAGAACATCTATAAACCTTTCCTAAGCATGTGGCCAGTAAATAATGTGACTCCAGTGCAGTGGTATTGTGTTCCCCAAAATATTGTGCATCCTAATAAACTTATCTGGGGTGAGAGACAGAACAGCCACTAAATACAAAGGCTAGAAAATGGTGGCACTCACACCTTTAATCCTAGCATTCCAGAGGTAGAAATCCTTCTGGATCTCTGAGTTCAAGGCCACATTGGAAACTGCCAGGAATGGTGACACACACCTTTAATCCAAAGAAGTGAGCCTTTAATCTCAGGGAGTGATGACAAAAACAGATATATAAGGCGTGGAGACCAGCAACTAGAAGCATTTGGCTGGTTAAGCTTTGAGCAGCAGTTCAGCTGAGATTCATTCTGGATGAGGACTCAGAGGCATCCAGTCTGAGGAAACAGGATCCGTTGAGGAATTGGCAAGGTGAGGTAGCTGTGGCTTGTTCTGGTTCTCTGATCTTCCAGCATTCACCCCAATACCTGGCACCAGGCTTGATTTTATTAATAAGAACCTTTAAGATTCATGCTATACTCCAGAGACTGGCCATCACTACACCCATCAGGACCAGCTACCTGCATAGTCCACAGGTCTATGCAACCTGTGCAAAAAAAGAACAAATGATGAAACATTCATTTGTGGCTTAAATTTGATAGACAGGACAATACCAACATCCTGAGACATTCCCAACACAGAATGGTGTCTAATTGATGGGCTTAAAGTCAAGGTTGGTGAGAAGGAACAAGACTCCTTCATCCTGCTGCATCTGTTTTGTCTAGGACAAGCATGACCGATCTCAGATGTAAGTTAGTATGGCCCTAAGTTAGTATTTACTCTGAAACGAAAGGAAGTGGAAGAGATGAAGCCAGCAAGTTGCTCAGGACTGGGTATATAAACAGAGCACTCTGTTGAAACTTTAATGTAACATCTTCTTTAGTTTTTGACAAGCCTGGGAGGGAGTGGCTAATGATCCATGTTACAGATAAGTACAGATAAACATATGAGAAACAGAGAGGTAAAGTAACCTGCCAAAAGTCACACAGAAACCTAAGGATTTGAGATGTGGACTCTGTCATCTATCTCATAGTGCAATTATGGGTCCTGTTGTGAAATCTAAAAGCTTCTAAGGCAGTAATCACCCACAGTCACAATGCCAATCACATGGTTAATCTGTCCATAATCAATTAACCTGTCCATAATCAGTAAACCTCTGTGGTTCTCAATGCCCATCATGCTGCCTCCCCAACAGTCACACTTATGGAAGACTCTGCATTATGCTCACTTTCCTATATAACAAGAGCATCCTCCAGCAGATGTCCTCTCCAGACTCAAAGTTTTTTCTCCCACTTAGGAAAGGCTGTTTCCCTTCCTACACAGACAACTTGCCATGGATGTTGCACATAGGAAGACAAGATGGATTGAGCATCACACTGTCCTCCAGGAACGTGACTTCCACTTGGAACCCATGGCTCGGGAACATGCCCAGCCTGCTCCCCATGCCTTGATAGAGAGGTTCAAAGAAAAACAGAAACAACATAATCCCTTCCTGTGCTAACTGACATCCTCATTTACATCCTCACCATATTAATTTTCTTTGTCTCCTCTTCATTGCAAAGTCAAGGAAGGCTTCCTGGGCAGTGTGCGGCATGCATTGGACAGCCTATAATGTCTAAATGTTCTAATACCGGCCACTGATACAGTCTGCCACCAACACCAAGCTGTTATTTTTCAAATAACAATGGTAACATTTAATTAGAGTTTAACCTGGCAGCCTGCTTTCCCCTAATGACGTACAAGACACCACGGTTCCCTGAAACACGAAAGATCTACATCCACAGTAAATGCCACATGTCAAAGAGCTGAACACACCTAGTGACTAATTATGCCTCTCACTGTCACTAATTACATACCATTCAAGGAGCTTGCGGGGGGACAGCAGGATTTTGGTCCTTCCTATATGATACCAAGTTAGATGACATCTTTGCCAGGCTATCACAACTGCTTTGTAATAATTACTTCGACTGAGTGAGGCCCCAAAAAAGTAGTTCCTCAATCACTGAAATGGCTAATTATGTTTCTTGATCCCATTTCAACTAAAAACATAATAGAAGCAAGCCTAGCATCATCCCTGGCACATAATAGGTTCCTTTTTGGCTGTAGCCATAAGCATAATAAATGTTTACACTTTTTAAAATGTTTTTAATTATGTTATATCTGTGTGGTGGGGTGGAGGGCAACGATGTGAGTACAAGAGCTCAGAGAAGCCAGAGATGTCAGGTCCCCCTGGAGCTGGAGTTTTAGGCAGTTGTGAGCTGCCCAACATGAGTGCTAGGAACCAAACTTCGGCCTTTTGAAAGAGCAGCCTGTGCTCTTAACTGCTGAGCCATCTCTCTAGCCCCAAATGTTATAGATAAAAATGCAATCATTGCCGTAGCCCAGGCTGCACTGGACTGGGGGGAAAATCATCTTTCTCACTTTTCACTTCTGAAGTCAGTCATCTATTACATCTACCCATTCACTCAGGCCACACACATAACAGAATACTCACTCAGTGCTGGGTGTGGCTTCTCTAGACAGTGACTGCCAAAAAACTCCCTCTTGGAGATTTACAATGTACAATATTAAAGGCTCTGAGAAGTTCTTCAAGGGAAAGATTGATACATACATGCATACAATCATACACATATACATTCATAATTACATATACATACATACATGATAATAATTACAAATAAAAAGGTAACAGATAATGCAGATTTGAAGTTCAGACAATATATAAATATAAATCAATTCACAGATGATAGATGATTAAGATTAGATAGATGATAGATAGATACATACATACATACATACATGAAAATAATTACAAATAAAAAGATAACAGAAAATGCACATTTGAAGCTCAGACAATTTATAGATATAGATCAATTCATAGATGATAGATGATAAAGATTAGATAGATGATAGACAGATGGATAGATGATAGAGAGATACATACATGATAATAATTACAAATAAAAAGATAACACATGATGCAGATTTGAAGCTCAGACAATTTATAGATATAGATCAATTCATAGATGATAGAGATTAGACAGACAGACAGATATAATTTTGGCATTTTCCTTGGTAGTGATACCTTTGTTGTCATAGCCTCCTGTTCCCACTATGACACAATGGTGTACTAAGGAACACTCTTGGTCCTGGTACAGGATCACACTGAAGATAGCCCTGACCAAGATTCTCTCCCTAACTACACTCTAGCCAAGCTCTGAAGTCTTTCCTGACTTTATATTAAGCTTGGCCCATAAAGACTTGAAAAAAAAGTCACTTACATAGTCTCTAACAGCTCAAGGCTACATCCTCAGGATGACTGACCCTTGACCATCTTAAAGTGCCTGCCGGAGGAAACTGGAAGCTTCCTAAAGAATGTGTTGCCTGTTTGGAGAGTCTCTGCAGATAGGGCTCATCTCCCAAGCCCTGTGGGAGGGAGGAGACTGACTTCATTAAGTGTCACTTAGCAAACCCAGATAGGTTTCACAGAGACCAAGTCCTCTATCCCACCATTTGTGAATCGTCACTTTTCGGACTCTCCTGATCTCCCCCTGACTCCTGCCTCCTCCTCCATCCTCCCTTTAAGACATCCAGCTGACTCTGCACGTTCGGTTCTTCCACCTATTATGCTAGCACACTGTTGTCTTTACCACTCCAGTGTCTGCTTTTGTGGATCTTTGAGAGCCCATCAAAAGCCATTCTCCACACCAAACCACCATCAGGCAACACCTACCCACCTTGACCCCGAAGGATCAACTTGATACAATGCTGAGGCTCTGGCAAGATTTGAGATTAGCCTGTTCCCAAAGAGCAGTCACCAGTACCCTTGTTACAAATTGCAGAACTCGCTTGGAGTCACACAGAGTTGACTAAAATCCTAGCTGGTCCTTTCAAGGTCACTGTGTAATCTCTGTGGATCCAAGGGGTCATGGTAAGAATTCCTACATGTGAGGAAGGCCAGGATTTCCCCTGATGTTTGCTCTCTAGCTTGCCTGTGTGTGTGTCACTTCTCAGCATGGGTGCTGCTCTCTGTCACTCAAGATGCAGATATAGAAATCAGCCTTCCTGCTGGGCAGTGGTGGTGCATGCCTTTAATCCCAGCACTCGGGAGGCTGAGCCAGGCAGATCTCTGTGAGTTGGGAGGCCAGCCTGGTCTACAGAGTGAGATCCAGGATAGGCACCAAAACTACACAGAGAGACCCTGTCTCGAAAAACCAAAAAACCAAAAAAGAAGAAGAAGAAGGAGGAGGAGGAGGAGGAGGAGGAGGAGGAGGAGGAGGAGGAGGAGGAGAAGAAGAAGAAGAAGAAGAAGAAGAAGAAGAAGAAGAAGAAGAAGAAGAAGAAGAAAAGAAAAGAAAGGAAGGAAGGAAGATAGAAAGAAAGAAAGAAAGAAAGAAAGAAAGAAAGAAAGAAAGAAAGAAAGAAAGGAAGGAAGGAAGGAAGGAAGGAAGGAAGGAAGGAAGGAAGGAAGGAAGAAAGAAAGAAAGAAAGAAAGAAAGAAAGAAAGAAAGAAAGAAAGAAAGAAAGAAAGAAAGAAAGAAAGAAAGAAAATAAAGAAAGAAAGAAATCAGCCTTCCCTTAACTGGAGAGAGGAAGGGATCAGAGAGGAAAAGCTCTAGCCAGTAGGAGTCAGTCATTTCTTTGAAACACATAATGGTGTGTATGCATAGACACACACACACACACACACACACACACACACACACACACACACACACACACACACCCTAAATATCTTTCCAAGCAAAGGAAACATTGCCTGGCAAAAATGAAAACACTCCAGACAAATCATGAACATCCTAAGTATTATTCAGTCTTGCTCCACCTCAGCAAAGCTGAGTGCTGTCTTTACTATAATTCTTCCCAAACCTTTGTGTGGACAGGCCAGCTCTTTATACTCTTAACTTCCAGGTTAAACTCCAGGTCACCAGTTCTCCAAAGGGAATCTCATGGCATGACCTATGACCACTAGTAAGTGATTACACTCTCAGATACTGAAGTCTTCCTCTGCCTAAGGATCCACAAGGATCCCAAGAAAAGTGGTGGTGAATCCCAAAAACGGCCTTTAAGGAGGCAGGTGTGATGTAAGGAGGTATTTCCCAACCTGCACTTGGCATTATCCCCATATATTCATCCATCTCTACTGCAGGATACAATAATGCCCCCAATAGATAATGGGAGCCTAAGTTCTAGAATCTGAGTATCTGATCTTATTTCACAAAATAAGATCTTAATATATAATAAAATAGGATTAAAATGGTGAAATTACTCCAAATCAGCCAGTTGCACTTAATACAACTCTAAATAAAAAAGAAGACAAGAGGCTGAGGAGATGGCTTAGTAGGTGGAGCCCTTCTCATACAAGCATGAGGGCCTGGGTTTGAGCCCATAACCGACATTAAAAACATCATGGGTGTGTTGGGGCTGAAGAGATGGGTCAGTGGGTAAGAGCACTTGTAGTTCTTACGGAGGATCCAGATTTGATTCCCAGCCCCCAAGCATCCACAGCTCCAGTTCTAGGATACACATGATACATGGACATTCAAAACACTAATGCACATAAACTAAAATAATAAACATTTTAATAAAAGTTGTAAAGGTGTGGTGGTGTGTGTTTGTAGCCCCAGCTCTGGGACTATGCAGGCTGGCAGACCTTTAGAGCTTACCTGCATATAGATAGATAGATAGATAGATAGATAGATAGATAGATAGATAGATAGATAGATATCTGAATATACAGCCCAGACTAACTGGCAATGAAAGATCCTGTAAGATGGACAGCACTTAAGAAATGAGAGCCAAGGTTGACCTCTGTCTTCCACACATACACACACACACACACACACACACACACACACACACACACACACACACACAAGACATGGTCTAAACCAGAATAAAGGAAGCATGACAACAGAAGTCGAGGTCAAAATAAGATAAGGGAGAGACCTCAAGCCAAGGAAGGCAGAAGGAACCCAGCCCTGGTGACACTCCTGCATAGCTGTGAGGTAATAAATTTGTATTGTTTCAAGGCACTAAGTTTGTGGCCATCTTTTATAGCCAGAGGAAACTGATATCCTTCATGGAACATACTCTTTATATAATAGATAAATTTATCCAATTTTTAACTTACTATCTACTTAAACTCATCCAAACAATGCTCATAGAACCAAGGCTTTGACATAGTTGTTATGTATTTTTATAATACATATCAAATGAACATTTTATTAACTCTATTATCATTGGCCCCTAATGTCATACAAATGGCAGTGTGCACCCTGCTTTAGAAAGCTCTGAACAAAGTGTCTGGGTCCTCAGGATAGGGAACCAGAGTTCTACACAGGCTCTCCCACGCACCGTGGCTGGCCTTGAACTTAGACTCACTTTGATACTCTTGGTTCTTTGTTTCCTTCTCTATGCAGGTCAGGCAGACCTGCTGCCACCAGGACTCTCCAGGACAGCCATGGCTGAGCAGATCACAGACCACTAGGCCAGTGTCTGGCACTAAGCATGTCCCTCTCACGTTCATTCTCTAGAAGTATGTGGACCAGGAAGCTGAGGCCGACAGCAACAGCAGTAGCAACCCTGTTTCCCCATTCTCATGTTTCTTTCTGCATTCCTTTGTGTTGGGTTTAGCTGACATTGAAAACAGCTGCTTAGCATGTCACTCTTCTCCTCATGGACCACTGAATTATACTCATGTGGTACAATGATAAGTCAACAGACACCACCAAGGGAAAGTCCAAAAATGTGACTTAAATGATGGCTCATTAAACTTCCCAGAGCTCGAAGACTTTGTCTTTAAGTGAGAAATATTCTAATGCATTCAAATTACTAGTCAAAAATGGCATATGCTCAGCTGGTGGTATAGTTCTGTGTGAAGAGTTTGCCTAGCATGCACAAGGCCCTGGATGCTTTCTACAACATCACAACATTAGCTCAGTTTGCATCCCAGGACCACAAAAACTGGATATGGTCAGGCATACTTGTAATCTCACCAATTGAGAAATGGAAGGCAAGGTTATAGTGGAGGTCATCTTTGGCCACATAACAAGTCTGAGCAGAGACAGAGAGGGAACTGGGGAGGGAGAGGGAAGGAGAGGGTGAAATGAATGATAAGCAGCACTGGTTGTGGTGCTGGTTACCGGCAGAAAGGTCACGGTCACGACAGAACCCAGTATTAGTTTCAGAGTTTTATTAGGAGGAAAGGGTGGGGGAGCATGTGCAGAGAGCAGAGGGAAAGATTTTGGGGTAGGGGAGAGAGAGTAGAGCAGAGAGAGAGGGTGGGGTCTGCATCAGGCTTTTTAAGGGCTCCCAGGGAAGCGAGCTTATGGAGCTATACCACGCATGGGCTGATTGCGTGACCATGCCACACTCACGTAGTCATCAGTGAATACTGATGATGTAAGACGCAAGACCCTCTGCTTAACTCCTGAACTGCGCCTGTGAGGTCATGTAGCTGGAGTGAGGGCAGAATTCTGACAGAGGGGAGAGGAGAGGAGAAATTTCTGCAAAATCTCCCAGCACCAAGCCTGACTAGCTGAGCCTAAACTTGGAGCGATAACCATTTTCTAAGTATGCAGAGTGACAGACCCTATACCAGGGATCCTGATACAAACAGCAGAGGGCCAGATCTGTTTCTGGGGTTGAGACGTGTTCTGGAGGAGTGCACTGATGTGGAGGCTGTGACTGTTATCTGTACTGTGTTGTTTTCTTTTTCAGGGACTGGACTTTAAGGACCTGCAAGGGTGAAGGTTTAGAAGAGTGGTACTCAACCTTCCTAATGCTGGGACCCTTTAAAACAGTTCCTCAAGTTGTGGTGACCCCCACATAAAATCATTTCATTGCTACTTCATAACTGTAAATGTGCTATGAATCATAATGTAAATGTCTGATCTGCAGGGTATCTGATAAGCTAGTTTAGAAGCACCTATTTTGAGACATGGAAGCGTTTACTACGCTTTCAACCAATTTCCATTTCAGTGAAGGAAGGAGACACACGGAATGTGATGGGAGGGCACAGGGGCAAGAAAAACGCAGCAGGCACAGGAATGATCTCCAGCATGTGAGCTGACTTATCGACCCTGGGTCTGCAGAGATAGAGCTTGAATAGGAACTTTGTTTCTCACTGGGCTCCCCAGCACCTGTGTGCTAGTGTAGCCAATGCCTGCCCCCTTGTGGAAATGTTTCAAACTGCATGTAGCCTTCAAAACGCTCTTGGTTTCAGTGATCCAGCACGCCTTGTGACTTACAAGATAAAAATCGCTAGCCCTGGCTAGCTCACCCAGTGTAGCAGACAGCGAGCAGTGGGGACAGTTGTCCTGCTCTCACACTCTCAGGTCCGGTTCATCCGCACTCACACCACCAGGGCCAACTCTACTGATTTGTCCAGGCGAGGTTCAGGGCCCGCTCTCTGGATTGCTGTACTTGGTGAGGGGCAGGAGCAGCTCTCTCGTTCTCATGTCCCCTTGGGCAGCTCTCCCACCTGTCACAGATGGCAAGGGGTGAGAGAGAGGAGGGCATATTTCCCTTACCCTTGCCACCCCATGGCATGTGCGAGAGGGGGCGGGGGCAGCTCTCCTGCTCTCAGGCCCACAGGCCCGGCTCACCTGCCAGCCCAACAGGGTCAGCTAGTGTGCTGCCCTATCGAGGTCCAGGGCCCCCTCTCCCATGTGTGCAGTTGGTGAGGGGCGGGGCCAGCTCTCTCACCTGCAGCAGGCATTTTTTTTTGCCATCACATGGCAGATGAGGGGGCAGATGATGGTGCTGGAGAGCTTGCCCAGGTGGTGATGATGAGGGAAACCTGGCAGGCTGACCAACCCAGCTACCACCCAGGCCCAGAACCAGGATTACAAGGGAGCCCATCCCAGCACTCACCTCATCTACGTACTGCTAGAGTGTGGAAGGGGCCAGACCTGCAGATCCAAAGCTACAGGATCTCCTGGACACAGGACAATGGGATATCCAGGATAATGAGGGCCCAGTATCAGGGTGTAGCAGAAGCCAGAGGCCTTGAACCAGACCAATGGCTCATTGCAATGAAAAGTAAAGATGTCTAGTCTAAAAGGTACACTCTGTGACTCACTGGGCCACACTACAGCTTCTACACTGAGATTTTTTTTTAATTTGTTTTTTGTTTGGTTGGTTTGGTTTTTGCTTTGGTTTTGGTTGGTTGGTTGGTTGGTTGGTTGGTTGGTTGGTTTTACTTTTAAATTTGCTTTGTGGGGGAGGTTGCAAGGGCAGAGGGCACAGCCAGGGGATGAAGAGATGAGTGGGATCGGGATGCTTAATGTGAAATCCACAAAGAATCAATATAAAGTGAAAAAACAATCACGAGCCAGACACATTTCATGATGTGTCACCTGCCTCCTGAGTGGTCCCCTCACGCTGCCTTTCCACTGCCTGTATTCTCCCAGAAGACTCCTCCAAGGTGCCTGGGTAATTAAACAGATGAGGTAAACTTGGGAATCGACTAGAGTTCAGAATTAATCCACTTCATTCCCAAAGCAGTGAGACCCCAGGTAAGTGAACTAATCTCTCTTGCTCTGTTCCTCATGTGTGAAATAGGGCAATAATGACATCTGCTGCCTAGGGTTGTTGTAGCGTCAAGGGAGAGTAACCAGAAATCTCCTCAGGAAGGTCACGGCCCCCAGTGCCCACCCTGTTGACTACTTACAGACTCATGAACTTTCTGCTTCTGGACTAATCACTTATGATCCACCACATAACTGATGAGGTGGTCTCTGCAGTCTGAAGAGACAAGAATTAAAAAAAAAACTTAGCACACGTATAATTTAACAAAGACAGTGGTAGAGTTTTAAAATAGTTTACCCTGCACCCACCCTTCAAAGGGAACACTAGAGATAAGGTTTTCGGGCACTGGTTTATTGGGGAAATGGTCTGAGGCAGAAGGGCTGGGGGCATGGAACCCAAGAAGAGAAAAATGGGGGAGGCAGGGGAGCCAACGCACTTCACTTTATCAAGTTGCGTCAGTACTAGGCAGTCGATGAGGTCATCATCCCCCGCCCCAACCTCCCAGTTACCTGGATCAGCAGACAGTCATGGGGCTTCCTGTCAGTGTTTTAAACTTCTGCATGAGCCGGGCGGTGGTGGCGCACGCCTTTAATCCCAGCACTCGGGAGGCAGAGCCAGGCGGATCTTTGTGAGTTCGAGGCCAGCCTGGGCTACCAAGTGAGTTCCAGGAGAGGCGCAAAGCTACACAGAGAAACCCTGTCTCAAAAAACCAAGAAAAAAAAAACTCTCAAGTTCGATTCCTGCTCTCTTCTGTCTGTAACTCCTGCTCCAGGGTGATCTGGTGCCCTCTTCTGGCCTCTGCAGGCACTGCACTCACTTAATAAGCACTCACAGACTGGCATGTAAGAAAAAATAATTATAAAGACCTAGCTCTAGTTGATATTGGTACATTTCCAACTAGCTTTTTCTACCAATGCATACACATTGTTTCACAATTATGTTATAGACTCACAAATTCTCAGAACACTGCCAGTTAAACCCTGACACACTAGCCATAACAGAACAGCAATGGTTTCAGTGATGGTGAAATCTTCAAAACTGTCTTCGTGACAACATGTTTTAGTGTAATTGGGATGACATCACCTACCACATGTGCACCATACAACATTATGCTATGAAGACTTTCTCATATCACTAAGGATTATTTCAAACTGAGATTTTTTATTATTATTAAGAAATTTTCTATAGCCGGGTGGTGGTGGCGCACGCCTTTAATTCCATCACTCAGGAGGCAGAGGCAGGTGGATCTGTGAGTTTGAGGCCAGCCTGGTCTACAAAGTGAGTTCCAGGAGAGGCACAAAGCTACACAGAGAAACCCTGTCTCGAAAAACCAAAAAGATAAAAAAAAAAAAAAAAAGAAAAAAAAATTTCTATTCTTTTTACATATCAACCACAGATCCTCCTCTCCTCCCTCCTTCTACCCCCAGTCTCCCCCCGAAACCATCCCCCATTCTCACCTCCTCCAATGCAAGGTCTCCCAAGGGGAAGGCTGCACAAGGTGTCCCATCATAGGCACTGGGCTCCAAAAAGCCCGCTCACGCACCAGGGATGGATCCCAATCCCATTGCCTGGAGACCCCCTAAACAGTTCAAGCTAAACAACTGTCTCACCTATCCAGAGGGCCTAGTCCAGTACCATGGGGGCTCCACAGCTATTGGTCCACAGTTCATGCATTTCCACTAGTTTGGCAAGCTGTCTCTGTAGGTTTTCCCATCATGATCTCAATGTCCCCTGCTCATAGAATCCCTCCTCTCTCTCATCGATTGGACTCCTGGAGCTCCACCTAGGACCTGGCCATGCATCTCTGCATCTGCTTCCATCAGTTACTTGGATGAAGGCTCTATGATGACAGGGTATTCACTAATCTGATCACTGGAGTAGGCCAGTTCAGGTACCCTCCCAACTATTGCCAGTAGTCTAAGGTGGGGTCATCCTTGTGGATTCCTGGGAGCTTCCCTAGCACCCTGTTTTTCCCTATTCCCATGATGTCTTCATTTATCATGGTATCTCTTTCCTTGCTCTCCCACTCTGTCCCTGTTCCAGCTCGAACCTCTCGTTCCCATATGTTCTCATCCCCCATTCCTTGTCCTCCATTACCCTCCTCACCCCTAGTTTGCTCATGTAGATCTCATCTATTTCTCCTTCAAACTGAGATTTTTTTAATAGCACCATCGTGTTTATTATTAGCACAGGTGTGCTAATTAATTGCACTGCTTATTTGCAGTCTGACAGAGTGCAGGGCCCTGAAAGCCCATCCAAATGCTAGCTTTTGCTACATTGTAGTGTGTGATGTTAGGCAGTCATTCTCTACACCTTACTCTCCTCGGCAAAATAGGCAGAGGAACGTTTGCTCCATGGAGTTGTGAAGACTAGAGAAGCCTCACAAAGGAGATCGTGGCCACAACAGGTAAATGTTAGAGAAATGTTAATATGGTGATTATTTAACACGGTTCGACTGTGGGTCTTCAGGGTTATTTCCAAGACTTCAGCAATATATAACATAGGAATTACATTTGCTACCAGTTTCTGTCCTGGTATCTGGTTCTTATCTAACATTTAGTGGAATTATTAGCTCAGATGATGTAAAGTTCTTAGAGTACTGATGGAGACCACTGGATTACTTCCCGAAGAAGTTCTGTTAAATGGCCTTCGCACATGCACTAAAATACAAACCACCCGAACCTGGCAGCTCTCACTGCTGCTACCTCACTGTTCCAGTGCACGGTTCTGAGGAAACGGATGAGATGGAACATTCTGTTTTTTTCTTTCATTTTGATTCACAGCCCATATTACCTATCCAGGGACAAAAATAATTTGGAAAAAATATAGTATAAAATTCCCCCAGAAATAAACAATACATCCAGAAAACTGAGGAAATTAAAGCATAGACTCCGGTTTCTTGAGAAACTTAGGAAAGGGACTCATTTAACCCAGGAGCGTCCTTAGGCCCCACAGATGATCTCTTAATGCTAAGAATATTCTAGAAAATCATCTGCCCATAATCCTCTTTCCAGAAATTAACCCAGAGCCCCCAGACAGGGGATATTAACCTTCTTATTTCACTGACCAGCCTGAACACATGCCAGCAGAATTTAATGTGAGTCATATTAGTAACGGAAAAACCTGGAATCCAAATGAGATTGCGTAACCACATTTAGCCATGGTCAGAAGCCCCCACTACCTCATGGCTGAGAGTCAGAAGGAAGAGTAGACACACCAGAGAGCTGATTCTGATGAAGCGGCTGGCCAGTAGGAGCGGGGGCTACAGAGACACCACCACGGCAGGACTCACTACCCTTGAGATGTACCTGAACAGGACACTTCATCTCCACCCCTCTCCCTCCATCTTCCACCAGGGTTCCCACCCCAGCTCCTGACAATTATACAATAAAAAGTAACATAACTGAAAATGGGCAAAGAAGCAAAACGGACATTTCACCAAAGAATACATACAAATGGCCACCAAGCACATGAAAAGATAGTATCATCAGCGAGGGAAATACAAATCAAAAGCACAGTGAGAGAACATATGACATCCACCAGAATAACCATAACCAAAATGACAGACAATAACATGTTAAGTCTAGTGTGTGGTGCAACTGGAACCATTTTGCATTTCCAACAGAAAAGTCAAATCACCGTGGCACTGGTTTGGAAAACTGTGGCAACTGCAAAAATAAACACAGACTTAACCATCTCATATTCAGAAATTACATTCATTGGCACATATGCAACAAAATGAAAACATACAAATAAGTTCGCCCATGAATACTCATAGCACACTTCATAATGGCCAAAAGGCTAAAGGAATTCAAATGTCCACTAGCTGCTAAGTGGAGGTGATACATCCATATGAGATATTATTTGGAAAAAATTGTGAATCACTGACAGCAAAGGTAGTTCTATAAAGTTAGAGATGTGGTTACATTAAAAATAACAAAGAATAATGTAATGATGCACCTCATGGTTTCTTATAAACAAGAACAAGACAAACTCAAAGTAGTGTGTGCAAAGAAACAACAGAGGTTAGGTAAGGAATCAATAAAATAGAGATGAAATGAACAAGTGTTTTCTTCCATATGGGGAACTAGATATGAGTATGAATTAATATACACGATACCAAAGCAGAAGGGGTACTATAAGGAGGGAGGGGACAAGACCTTAAGGTAGAATGTATTCACACTTTCTCTCATATACAGAATATAGACTGACTTATATGTGTCTGTGTATATTATATATGTGTGCATATAACATATACACATGCATATGACATGAAAATAGAAGGGTACTACTGAAGGGAAGTCCCAGTTGATAAGAAGCAGTGAGAGTGGTGGGAAGTATGAGCAAGGTGCAAGGACATGCATGTGTCATGAAATCCATTGTTTTATATACTAACTAAAAACAATAAAAATGCTAAAACTATGAGATAGCTCAGTCAATAAAGTGCTTGTCACAGAATCAAGAAGACCTGAGTTCAATCCCCTGCACCCATGTGAAAAGCAGAACACCATGGTGCACACTTTTGATCCCAGCGCTGGGGAGGTGGAGACAGGCGGATCCTGGGGCTCACTCGCCAGCCAGCCTAGCCCTATGAGTGAACCCTGGGTCCCAGTGAAAGACCTGTCTCTGAAAACAAAGTAGATGGTAGAATAATATCTGAGATTGATCTCTGGTTTCCATATGCGTGCACACATGCTCATATACCTGCTCATACATGTGTACTCACACACACACACATAAAATGAGTTGTTGATACATACTGTCACATGGACGGGCTTTTTTCTGAGCACTTAAATACATCAGGCCCTTAGTGTATATTTGTTTCATCCTTGGAGAACATTATGACCTCATCCTATGACTGAGATATGAGAGATAAATGCAGACGTTCAGGGTTGTACAGAAATAAGTGGAAGAACTGAGTCCCATGCAGGCTGACCTCTTCAGACTCCCTGTTTCTCTAGCCCATTGCTGTGGGTGAGTTGAACTCAAGCTCAAAACTGCAAAGAAAAGGTCTCAATTGCTTACTGGAACAGACCACAACAGGTTGCCTTCCTAGCACTCTCCAGCCATGCCATGAAGCTCTGATCATTCCCAGAAGCAGTGAACAAGCCCGGCTTCCAGAAACATGCAGGCTGACCTCCCAGCCAGCAAAACCCATTTTGAGAACCATCTGGCTAAAAAAACGAGCACCTAGGGGCACACAGCCCAGACAAGCTGAGGGAACCTGAAAACCCAGGAAGCCAGAATTCAAAGTCCATGTATCAGACCAGCTCCTCAATAAACTTTAGCAATAGAGCCTACCTATGAGAACAAAGCAGAGCCAAAACCTGGTAGACCCTTCTAGATTATATTCAAGGACTAAATTCACAAGACTCCACCAGGTGTGAGTTAGCGGTGTCTGTACAGCAATTCCTCTCCACCCATACTAAGGCTCACTCCTCTTCCCACGACGGCTGCTCTACTGAAGCCTCTCTTCCAGATCACAGTGCCGGTGGCCAGCAGCTAGTTCTCATTTTTCTTCTCAGCAGTATTTAACATCCCCGTCCAGCTCTCCTTGCACATGTTCTTTAGCCTCAGGATACTGCAGCCTTGGCTCTTCTCCCTGGCTCCTCCCTGCCTGGCTCCTCCCTGCCTGGCTCCTCCCTGCCTGGCTCCTCCCATCAGTGTCTGCTATTGTGTGGATATGATTTGTGCTCCCTGTTGATGTGCTAAAACTTAACCCCTCATCACATGTGGGCCCTTGAGCCTCTTGAAATGTGAGCAATATAAACCTATTTTCTTTAGAGTTACCCACTCTCCAGTAAATGCAAGCAACGTGAACCTTTTTTTGTTGTTGTTGTTACCAGCCTCCAGGATTTCCATTGCAGTAGCACAAGATGGATGGACTAATGTCATTTACATTACTTTTTTTTTTTAAAGTTCACTTCTATGTGTATGGGTGTGTTGTCAGCATGTACATCTGTGCACCATGTGTACCTGGTGCCCACAGAAGCCATCAGACCCCCTGGTAGTGGAGTTACTGGTAGTTGTGAGGCACCATGTGAGTGTTGGGAATCAAACCCAGGTCCTCTGAAAAGAGCAGCCAGTGCTCTTAACCGCTGAGCCATCTCTTCAGCCCCTCTCTATATTTTAGCAAACTCGACCCTTGATCATCTGCACATAACTTTGGTGCCAGTTACCAGCTTATTTCCTCGCTGCTGCTCTAGTCCCTCTTGCTTGCCTGCAGAATGAAGACAGACACGCAAGCACTTGAATAGGAATGTTTACAGTACATGTTACAACAGCCCGAAGGAGGAGTGAGCCCAAGAGTGTATCCACGTGTCAACTGGATGAACAAAATGTCTCCTGATACAAGGGACTCTTACTCCTCCATCACCAGGAGACATGTACTCATACTCAGTCTAGAGAGGGAGGGTGCGGAGACCATGCCATGTGTGAGCCAGACAAGATGTCAGGTGTTATGAAATACCCAGAAGAGAAAAGTCCACTGAAACAGATGCCGATGAGAGGAGGCAGGAGCCAGAGGGAGGGAGCACTGAGAACTGCTTAGGAGCCCTGGATTTGACTTTGCCAACGAAAATACTTTGGAACTAGAGGTGATGGCTGTACACCAGAGTTGTGTCCCAAAAGCTGAAGCCCTCGCCTTAAAATGGCTGGTGGTGTGTCACTTGATGGAAGAGAAAGCAGACTGAAGGTCTTTATAACTGGCGGCCATCTGGTGATGGGATTCTGGCCTTATGCAGGTGCTAGCAGCAATGATAATGCTAATTATCTCTCTGGGCCTCAGTTTCCCCAGCTATAAATTAACCAGACTGGATTACATCACAACTCCTTAGCCAGAACAGTGTGAATCAGTCACATGGAGAGTTGCTTCTGACCTCACAGAGCCATCCCACCCTCTAGTCAAGTGCACATGGCAGGCTGGAGCCTGCGTTCCCATGCAGAAAACGCTTGTCTCAGATCAACTCTACCCTCCTTTAAGACACCAGGAGACCCCATACCTCATGGTTCCACTCTCCTAGGACCACTGTATGTAAGTCAGGACTTGAGTAAAAAAGACAACACAAGACATGAAGTGTGTTTATTAGGAAGAACTCCCCAAATACTCACAGGTGGTTCTCCTGCACACTTAGCTTAGGCTAGGACACAAAAAGATATTATGACAGTCGGCTGGGTTTGCTTACATCACTAAAGAATTTTCAAGACAGTTCAATTCCAGGCCACAAAAATCACCTCTATGGCACCAACATGGAATTCAAAAACAGGCTGGACTTCAAAGTACCCCAAATGCCAACAAATGAGAGGGCTATTGAGGGTCTCCAGAGCAATCCAGGATGCCGTGACGCAGGCTGCCCACATACCTCCCTGGGCCCTCGGCACTGATAGTGCCACCTACAGGCCTCTCTGCCCATTTCCCATGAACACCACACAGTCCCAGGACAGCAAAGGAACACTATGGAAGAGACAAACAGGACTGGTTATCTCGTACCGCAAACAGGAATACAGAAAACATGGGGCCAGATGCAGCCACACACAGGTTAGTGATGTTTCGGGAGGGCTCTCCCAGGCACTGAGATAAGGCTTAAAAATACGCTGGAGTAAGCTCTGTCTTCCCTTCTGTGGTTACCACCTGGATTAGGCTTCCTGAGTTCGGCCGTTTATTCCCAGTGATCCAGTCATGGAAGGTTCTAGAATAAGAAGAGATATTTTACATTCTTAAAACAAAACTCTGGGTTCATGCTAATATTCACACTGGGGGCCTTGGGTGTGAAAGATCATTTGTAGGGGGAGCTATGAGAAAGCCATTAGACATCAGGAATATATAAACAGGTCCCCAAAGAGCTCAGTGCCTGACCAGGAATTAATGTAATCATAGCTTTCACTTTTGTCCTTTTCTACGTGGTCAAAATGCTTCACAACACAGTAGTATGATTTTTAACTAATAAAACGGATTTTAGATGATTAACTGTAAGAGACAGATAAATGTACCATACAGGCATCCCTGAGTACCTATGGAGGTCTAGACTGCCAAGAACCCCAACATCCAAGGTCACTCAAACACTTTAAGTAAGGGGTATGCTATCTGCATATAACCCACATACATTTTTTATATACTCCCCAAATCGCCCCCAGATTACTGACATAATTCACACCACACATCCTACATAATAAGCAACTGTTAAACTGCACTGTCTTTAGGAAAACGACAAAGGGGGTCTCCACCTACTTAGTACAGAAGCATTTCTTTCAGTGGTTTTGAGTGAAGCTGGTTGAATTGGTGCATGAGAACCCACAGATAAAGAAAACCAGTTTATGCTTTATTCCTTCTCAAGTTTAAAAGAATACAAATTCCTTCTTTAATTTTAACAAACATGTGTGGGATACCCAAGGCAAGACACAAAAAAAGCAGGCTGTTACAGTAGAATATACCAGGACTTAAAACAACTAGCTGTTTGTGGAGAGGGGTAATGAAGCCTCTGTGGAACAAAGGGAGACCCTGTTTATGAAGTTTCAAAACCAGGGAGAAAAAAGGCATAAAATTTCCAAGAAACAGCAACAAGCAGGTAACAGCATCTAACAGTGACGCATTTACATTTGAGTACCCTTGAGTACCCTTGAGTACCATCCACCTGAGGATCCACTGCCAGGATTTCAGACCTCTACCTGGAAAGCTCTCAACTCTTAGGATGCTCTGTGGTCCCAATGTGCAACCCTGTGGACTAGACTTGACAGTCAGCTGCCAGACACTTAGGCTCCTTCTCTGGATATTGTACAAGCCAAGAAAGTGTATAGTCTTCAAACCCAAAGCATTGCTAAAACAGCCTGAAATACTGTCACTGGTCATGGTCCCATCTCTGGACTAGAGTCAAGCTGGGTGTCTTTGAGAGAGACAAAGGGTTTCTGTATTCATCACACATGCCTGTCCTGCCTTTGGCCTCTCCAGCAGTGGGGAGTGGATGACAGAGAAGGCATGCTTACCATCACGGGTAAAGAAAGTCATGTACTCACAAGCATTTCAAACAAACTTCGCTCTAACTTGTCAAGTGAGTTTCAAGTTGGTAAAGTGATTGCTAGAGGAAAGGGTGCCTGACAACCCTTGTCGGGGGACCTGTGCATGGGCATCAACTCAGGCCCAGGAGCCTCAATGTTGGGTCCAGAGTCTAGATTCTAGGTTAATATGTCACTCAAGCCTTGTGGGAACATTGGCCTTTAAGGAGAACTGTGAAAGCAATCACAAATCAAATCATGGTGTCTTCTGCAACTCCCTTTTTCAATCAAGCATTAAAGCATGACTCCCAGCTCCCTGTGTAGTTAGCAGGCCCACAGGCCCGCAGCCATACTGCCTAAATAAGAGCCTAGGTTTGCTAGTCTTTGGGCAGGATGCTCAGTCACATAAAAATAATTTTCTAGGAGGGTTAACTAAAGAAACAGGATGCGTGAGCGGAGGAGATGCCTCACTCAGTAGAGTACTTGTCACAAAAGCCTGGGGCTCTAATTTAGATCTCCAGAACTCACATAAAAAAAAGTCAGGCACAGCTATCCATGCCTATAATCCCAGCGCTGGGGAGGCAGAGGCGAGAAGCTCTCTGGTGTTTGTGTGCCAGCCAGTATGGCACAAACAGTGAGTTTCCGGTTCAGTGGAAGACTGTCTCATAACGTGAGGTGGAAGGGATAGAGAGATAGATGTCTCAGTGGTTAAGAATGCATACTGTTTTTGTAGAGGACTCGAGTTCAGTTCCCAGCATGCACATCAGGCAGCTCACAACCCTCTATAACTCCAGCTCCAGGGACCTCAAGCCTCTGGTCTCTTCCAACACCTGCACTCATGGGCACATACCCACAATCAGACACAAACACACACACATAATTAAAAATAAAACACATCTTTTAAAAAATATGGAAAATGGCTAAAGGAGACACTTGATGTCAATCACCTCTGACTTCCAATGCATGCAGGCACGTGCGCGTGCACACACACACACAAAGCAGCTATGACAATGGCACTATGGGGAAGGTCTCCTGCAGGGACTTGTGACCTAGCCATCCCACGCCAAGACAACACTTGGCTGTGATAGGTATCCATTGAACCCAGACTTATTCAATAGAGGCTTTAAGGAATTGCGTGAAAGAAACACCAAACAGTAAAACCAACTCCTCCTCCAATGAGCTTTCAAACTGTCTCCAGGTTCACTGACAGCTGAGTAGGATTTTGTAAATGAAGACCACACATCTGTAGGTCAGCATTGACTGAGATATATGACTGAGGCTTCCTCCCTGTCTTCCTGCCTCAGAGTTACTCCTGGATACACTGCCGATTTATAACCAGATGGGGATTACTGCACACGTGCTATGGGTCAGCCACACTGTCAAGTGCTTAACACACACTACCACGTTTCTTTCTCTACACCGTCACCATGGACCTGGTTACACACAGGCAAGCCACCTGTGTCCTAGGGCAGTTTGCAAATATGCTCACTTCCGTCAGACAGGGAGAAGAAAAGGAGTCAGCACTCATGTCAGGGCTAGTAATCCCTCCACACAATTGCTCTTCTCCAAATGCAGGTGCCTCAGGACCTCAGAGCCCCAGAACCTTACCCAGCATCACTGAGAGTCCCCAAAGGGCAGGGGACAGAGACTGGAGGCTGCTTAGTCACCACCCCTCCTGTGATACTCACTCAACCAGGAACTCTAAGGGTGTCCAGGAGCTGAAGTCTGCCTCGGGCATTGATTTCCTGTTCATTGGCGTATCCAGGGTAACCCTGCAGTGCAGAGATCAGTGTGTCATTTGGGCACTGGCTTTGTAATAACAGGAGTCAGTTCTCAACCAGGAAGAGACAAACACAGCATCAGCACTGGGAGCCTCTGGTACTGAGTACGACATTTACATGGAGAGATCAGACAGGATAATCAGAGACTGGCAAGCTGTCCACATTAACAAAAATCATATCTAAGGGAAATCCAATAAGGCTCTTTGTGACTCACACTAGGGCAGACAAGAACAAAACAGGGAGAGTCACATTTTACCTTTATGTCAAATACAGCCTTTATCAAAGGCAAGTACTTTATTAAGTCCGTGGGTACACTCTAAAATGCGGCAGGCTCATTTCTAAGGATTTATGTGAAATAATATTCCTCAAAATATCAAAATTGTAAAGTATTATTTTTAAGTATATGGCTGCCTTCCAAGAAACTTAGGATTTTCAAGAAGAGAATACAAAATGGTACAAAACATTTGGGCCTCAGATATCAGTTAAAACAGCCGGGAGGCAGCTCAGTCATAAAACCTCATAAGTGAAAGACTGGAAAGCTAGCTAGTCCCTGAGCTGCCCCAGGGCCCTTCACAAACCGGAAGCAAGAGGCATTGAGAAAGAACATGCCATGTCCAAGGCAGCAACTTCTGCCTGAGACAGCTGAGTAGGGATTTGCTTCCTGGTCAGTTAGAAATGTCCCCATAGATTCCCATGATCTCCTACCTCATTTCCCCCACACTGCTGCCCATGCCTGGCTACACAAACACACACACACACACACACACACACACACACACACACACACATGCACACAACACACACACACTGGCTTTATAACAATGTGAAGACAGAAAAAACTATATAAAGTAAAATAAAGTGTGTAGACACTTTAAAAGTAGGAGTAGAGAAGAAAAGAAAACACGAAAGAGGCAAAAAAGATAGGCACATCCCTCAAGACAGATCATCAAAACCCTGAAATACTGTCATGGGCTGACTGGACCTCCCAGCCCAGAGTCTTGGCTGAGACCCAGTCTGCAGTGTAACAGGAGTAGGGTCTGTAGGAGGTAATCAGGTCGGGGGTGTGGCCCCAGAGATGGACCGGGACACTTGTAGAAGGGGGCTGAGGAAGCCTGTTTGCCCTTCTACCATATGCTAGCAGAAAAGGTACCATCTACAGCAGCAGTTCTCAACCTGTGGGTAGAAACCCCTTTGGGGACCAAACAACCCTTTCTCAGGGGTCGTCTAAAACCCCTGTGAAAACTGATCAGAAAATACAGATATTTACATTATGATTCATAACAGTAGCAAAATTAGAGTTAGGAAGTAGCAACAAAAAATTATGGTTGGGGATCAGGAACTAATAGATGAGGAACTATATTAAAGGGTCAAAGCACTAGGAAGGTTGAGAACCACTGCTCTACAGGAACAAGCCCTCAGCAGACACCTACCCTGCTGGCATCCTCAACTTAGACTTTCCAATCCATATAACTGCAATCAGTACAATTCTGTGGCTTATAAAATACCTAGTCTAGGGCACTGTGTACAGTGACAGGAATACAGTAAGGCAGGCGCTCGAGGGCCTTTGGTGACACACACTCAAAGCACGACAGAAAGAGACTCTCAAAATGTCGACACTCAGCAGCGGGCAGGGTGTGAGCAATGGGACCTCCTGAGCACCTACGGGAGCACAGCAATGGCAGCAGCCCCGGGGGGCATGCCACTGTTCTTCCCTGCAAGGCTCTGGCAGAGCTGATGGACGGCGCCCTTGGCCATGCCGTAGCCGATCATCCCTGGGAAAGTGAAGAAAACAGTTGGTTACACAGACATTAGGTGCAATCTCCGCTGCTTTCTGTTCCCTTAAGACTTTAGCCACAGCCATACCTGGCATCCTCCAAGCCAGGCACCCTCACTAGCCCTACCAAAATAACAGCAACCAGAGAAAGGTGACGGGATGGGTGGGCGTGGGTGTGGCCTCTGGCCAGTTCCCACAAATGCAGGTTTTTAAAGGGCATTCTGCCAACAGACATTCCACTTCTTCAGGTGGCATGGAGAAGTACAAAAGGTCCTAGACTGGGCACTTCAAAAGTGGGGCTCTCACACCTGTTTTCCTGATGACTGAAATAGTCACAGATTCTCTAGCCTTGCTTGTTCACGTGTACACCTAACCCATCAACGAGGCTGCACTGAGGACCAGAAATCAGCCAGGAAAAGCCAGGGAGGCCACAGAGGTCAGGTGGTGTGAGGGACTACTGAGCTGATGAGGACACGGCTTGGCATAGGACTGGCTTGACTCAGCTGCCTGCCCAGGAGCATAAAGGAAGGTGTTTTCCCACTCTCCCTCCTGTTCCTCACTAGTGCAGTTATTCACACTGTGGTGCAGAAATCTACTGTCCATTGGATTGTGGGCATTCCCTTCTTTATCCAACATGCAGAGCAGCAGACTGTGTGTTCTGACATGGCTGTCTGTTATAACTCTGACCTTGACATTATTTCTCTATGATCTTCATGCCCATCGCCATCATTCTGCTGCCTAGAAAGGCTAGTGCTTAAAAAGGACTCCTTGCTTCTAGGCACCAAACTCCTCTGAGCATGAATCCCTGAATTCAGTGCTAAGCATATGAATATGCAAGGCAGCTCCCTGACTCCAAGGGTGAAACCCAGGATCCAAGTTGAAAGTCATGGCAAAGGACACACAATGATTCCTCAGCATTGTGAGTCAAGGAGAATCAGCAGCCCTCCCAGCCACAGTCATCCCTACACATGAGTGCAGGTAGCCCTGGAGCCCCAAGGCATCAGTTCCCCTGGAACTGGAGTTAGAGGTGGTTGTGAGCTTCCTGATGTGAGTGCTGGGAACCCAGCTCAGGTCCTCTGCAAGAGCATCATGTGCTTAAACCACTGAACCATCTCTCCAGCCTCTGTTTTTTGAGACAGGTTCTTATATAGCCCTGGCTAGACAAGAACCAGCCACACAGACTAGGCTTGGCCTCAAACTTACAGCAACTCTACCTCTGCCTATGGATTACTGCCATGAGCTACCATGTCCAGCCTCAGAAAGAGGTATTCAATACATTTTTTAAGTTACATTTATTTATTTGTTTGTTTATTTATTTATTTTGTATGTATGTATGTATGTATGTATGTATGATTGGGCATGTGTGCACATACCATAGCACATGTATGGAAATCAAAAGATAGCTTGTGGAAGTTGCTTCTCTCCATCCACCACGTGAGTCCCAGGGATCAAATTCTGGTCATCAGGCTTGGTGGCAAGTGCCTTTACCACAAAGCCCATCTCCCCAACCCTCAATAAATTTTTTATTCATATGAATGTGACGGTCATGGTGGCACACACCTGCCATCCTAGCAATTGGAGTGTAAGTTCAAACTCATTCCAGGCTACACAGGATGAAGCCCTCTCTAATATACAAATATCTGGATGGAAACAGTAGCATGGTGTGGATGCACACAAGAATACACACAGAATACTTCCAAAAGGATGTCTGAGGTCTGTGACCGACTGTACCTAGAGAGTGCCGTAGGGATTGGGCACTTGAGCAGGTGACAGTCTCCCTATTAAATGTGTACCTTGAAGCACCGTGTGAATGTTTCCTACATGTACTGGTTAAAACAAGCTAATAAAAAGTACATGAATGAAAATAATACACTGCCATCCCGTTTTCTCCCTTAAGTTCTATTCAACAGACTCTGGGCCCTTGGTCACATCAGCTCCTCCACAGACTGTTTCCAGGACAGACTCTTCTCTACTCTCTCATTTTCTGCCCTTGAGTTGTCCAGGATATCTGCTTAGATGGTAATTGACCAAGGTGTACTGGGCATTAACAGTTTCATATATTCAGGGCATCCAATTGAGCACATCTTGACATCAGCGCATAGGCTGCCTCAGGCTTCCTCCCCCCACCCCCCCCACAACTCACTGAGGCTCTGCTAACTCAAGTCAGTGATGCTGTTGTCATGGAAGGCCCGCAAGTTCAATAGCTGAAGGGGCAACCTAAGTCCAGGGAGGTGGGATTCACGGCCCAGTCCCGGGACCAATCACTGACCAGCTTCAGCAACAACGCTGATTGCCAAAGAGGGTCAAGGTCTCAAGAAGCTACTTAGAGGAGTATTTCACCATCCTTCACCTAAGCCAATGGTGGTTTAAAAATACAACTCAGCACAACAGTACAGGGCGCTCTCTACCTTTTCATTCCAACACTGTGAAGGCCGAAAAGTTTTGGGAGGAAAGAAATGAGCAACCAGCAACCCATGGCTTAATTCAACAGAACAGCACAGATGTGAGATCATTTGCAAAATATATAAAAAGCACCTATAACTATGCTGGACACTTTCTTCCAACTTGTAACGTGATCATAGAGTCCCTCAAGAGTGGCTTCCAACCACAGCACAGAATGGCTGCAGAGCAGAAGGATCATTAAGATGAACCATCATGTGGAACCATCTGTACTTGTAAACCGAAGGAAACGGGAGCCTGCTTTGTCCTTTAAAAAATGAGTCTTTCAATGCTGGGGTTTTGTTTTTGAAATGTCAACCTATTACTCATTTCTCTGTTTACTTTCTAGTGCCTCTGCCCTCTGTCACCTTTAATAAAAACCAGCTCTGAACCAGACAGACATCTAACATTTACACAGTTTTAATTATTGCAACAGCCACAGACCTGTTAGATCTTATGCTCTACGAAATGAGATGAGCAGCAAGAAATTACTAATTAGCAAGAGCCTCACGGTTCAGGTGAGTTACATTAAAACTGAGAAGGTGCCCCAAGATCTCTACCACTCACATTCAAAGAAGCGTGCCTCTTAAAGCTAGGTAGTATGCATGGGACTTAGTGCCCACCCTCTGTGGCCCTTACTTAAGTCCCTTTAGCCTTGGCCCTAAATGAATGTATGACATAAAATGCACCCCGCTCCCCAAATTTATATGTTGTCATAATCTCCCAATAATTCAGAAAGTTACTGTATTTAGAGACAAGGTCTTTAAAGTGGTAATTAAGTTAAAATGAGATCATTAGGGTGCAACCCTAATCTAGAAGGACCAATGTGCTTCTCAGGGGTAGAACTTGGGACCCAGACAAACAGAGGGATGATCATCTAGGATACAACAAGGCAGCCATCTACAAGCCAATGAGTAAGGCCTCGAAACCAACCACACCAACATCCTGATCTTAGACATCTCGCCTCTAGAATCATTAGGAAACATGTGTCTGTTAAGTGAGTAAGCCAAGGCATGGCAGGCCCAGCAAAAGAATACAGGGATAAGAAATGCAAAGGAAAGAGTCTTCATGGTGGAGTGGAAACAGTTCACAATTTACAACTGATCAGGGGTTTGGTTCAAAGTATATTCACTACAGATTCATTAAATACATCTGGACAATTTATTTAACTCTCCAAATTTTGTTTTTCTAACCAATGAATTGAAAAGGTAACAATGATGCCTACACCATGATTCAACAAAAATAAACGTGAAGTGGAAAGTATATATAATAATAGGATGTGAATACTGTAAGACCTACCATGTGGTGGGCACTATCTATGTGTCAACAACTCTGTGGTTACTCTTAAGTTAAGTAATATTGTCATTGTTTTACAACTAAAGAAACTGTGGCAGACATTTGACCAGAGAATCAGGGTCGAGAATCAGCCTGCCAAAATATTTCCCTGGGGCCCATGATTACAATGTAATGGTAAGATGTGAGTGGTAACTAATCTACATCCAGTTTACTGTTTATCCCTCTATTGATCACAGATCATAAACCAGACGGGTGCCAAATTACAGTACCATGAGCTGGGACAAATGCAAACGAGGAGATTATGACTGCTCCCCATGAGACGACTCTGGCACAAGAGAAATTAAATCTATCCAATAGGAAAGCTCTTGAGGGCAGGAAGGAACTGCACCTCCTCAACCCAAGATATATGCAGTAGCCCCAGCAGAATTCACACTGCCCAAAATGAAGGCTTACCAGGAGTCCCATCCAAGGCAGCTTTGGCCCCAGCCAGGGTCAAGAGGCCTCCTTCCTTCAGGTGCTTTGTGGCCAAGTGGCTGGAGATAGTGGATGTCCACATACTCTGCTTCCACATCAGGTCACAGTTTTTAAAGAGTGCTGGGGAAAGGGCAAAAAAATGCAGGCTCATCATTCCCAGAGAAGAACCCAGAAGGCAAGCTCAACTCAACTCACACTGCCCTGCACAAGAAGAAGCCCTCCAGGCCCTGCTGGTCTACCAAGGAGGTCTAACAAAAACAGAACAGACCTCAGTGGTCAGAGGCACAGGTTTAAACACAGGTCATGCTGTCCCCTGGGTCTCAGCTTCCTCATATGCTAACTGCCAAATTTTCAGCCAATAAATTTTAGCAAATAAACCTGGGGTCAACAGACTCACCAGATTGACATGGCTTCAAAAATGGTTATACTTTATGAAGACTGTTAGATTTATAAAAGGAACTTCTATCCCTGTTCTGGCTTCTACCCCTGATAAAAATCCATGCAACGATCACCCTACGGCCATAAAGAGGGTTTTTACAGAGTTACATTTTCATGGATGAAGTTAATGAGAGCCTTTAAGAGTCTGTAAAGAGAGCTGGAACAGCAACCATTTCACAGCTGCGTTAGCCCTCTAGCCATTCCAGAGACTGGAAAGGAACAGGTGGTAACACATGTCACATTGTCAGCCCCCACCTACCCGGTTCTCAGGCTCTCTTCATGGCCCACCCTCCTCCATGGGATAATGCTGAAAGAAAACTCTCACTAGACACCGAACTTCGGCTCTGGACTTCCCAGCCCGCAGAACTGTGAGTAGTCAATCCCTACAAATTACCCACTGCTATCATCACAAATCAAATGAAGAGGCAGAGCTGGGGCAAGGATCCCAAGAGACAAACAGAAAACCAGCTGGCCTGGTGCCTCATCTAGACCAGAGCCGTGTCAGCTAGACAAAGAGCAGAGCAGAAGCAATAATTAACTCGGAAAAAGACTCACACTTGGATTTGGCATTGCCCCCGGCCCATCCTCCAGCCACACAGAGAATCGCGTCTACTTTCTGGTCACCCAGGAGCTTTCCAACCTCAGCAGTGACCTTAAACAAAAGAGGCAAAAGGTGAGCTGAAGCAGGCCTTGTTTTCTCTTTCCCTTCTTTTTAAGCCAGTTTACAAAGTACCTCGCAATTGGCTGGGGAAATTAGATGGAAGAAGTTCCATGCATTTTGGACCGTGACGCCAACAACTTTTTAATATGAATTTCCTAAGGGAGAGCCTCTACATGACAATTCTAAAAGGCATGAGCACTTCCTGAAATCTAAACATAAAGAAAGGGAGGAAGGGGGCTTAAGAAAATCACTAGAGCCTCACGACAAACAGGCGAGGTTCTGGTATGTTCCTTTCCAAATCTTCTTCAGGAATCACAGGCTCCTGATATGAGAAGGTTCCATTCCACTCACCCCACCCCTACTCTAAACAAAAATATCTTTTTTTTTTTCTTTTTTGGTTATTTTGAGACAGGTTTTCTCTGTGTAACAGCCCAGGCTGTCCTGGAACTCACTCTGTAGACCAGACTGGCCTCGAACTCACAGAGATCCCCCTGACTCTGCCTCCCGAGTGCTGGGATTTAAGGCGTGTGCCACCACCGCCCAGCAAAAAACATCTTTAACAAAGAAATATCATTAAGAAACACAAGAGCAAGAAAATGACAGTCACTGGGAAATGCTAGTACATGCTGAGTACATGGGGTTAATTTCAATGGTCTCTACGTTTGAAATGTTAAAACCCTGAGAAAATATCCACACACTCTCATTATCGTTTATTAAAAGGGCAGTCGGACATGCAGGCCGTGCTGGCCAGCCATTGTGGCTCTTATTGGCTGGAATGTCTGAGGTAATGCCTCTGAAGTGTTCAGTATGCTCCATCTTTTAAAATCTCGTACCAAAACCCAGAGTCTCTCCAGCAACATCTCCACTGAACCATTACTTCTTTTCTGAAGCCTCACACTGTTCCTTCAAAGGGAATGCCCGGCCAGTGAAAATCAAGCTTTTCCTGAGAACCACACTTAAGGCTTTCCTTTTATACAGATTCTAGAATCCTGTGTCTTTTACCTACTCTGGCTATATTATTTGTTGACCTTCCTCCTACGACCCTGAACAATCCTGGAGCCCCCTCCCCTTCTTTCAGAAGCCAAGTCTCTCAGGCCAGAACCTAGACCAGCAGTTCCCAACCTGTGGATCATGAGCCCTTTGGGGATCAAATAACCCTTTCACAGCGGTCATCTAAGACCATAGGAAAACACAGATATTTACATTACAATTCACAACAGCAACAAAATTACAATTATGAAGTAGCATCAAAACAATTTTATGGCTGGGGGTCACCACAACATGAAGAACTGCACTAAAGGGTCCCAGCATTAGGAAGGTTGAGAACCACTCACTAGACCCTGACTGCCAGAGGTTGCATCAACTCCCCACATCTGGATAGGCACAGGAGCCGTGCCACGCTGCCTCCTCTTCAAGGGAGCACAGACCAAGCAGCAGCTATGGACCATCTGACTTTAACCTATGCTTCATTCGTGTAATAAACTTAAACTTCTAGAGTCAATTCTGGTCTCACTTCTGCATCTCTTCTCCTTGGTTGAATGTCTTGACCAGCGGACCAATTTCACATGTACTAGAACTAACTTTTCTCTTCCGGTGCCTCGAAATTAAAATCCAAGTATCATGTAGTTGACTCTGAGACTCACAATGGGATGAAAGGAAGTAGAGATCTTAAAAAGCTAGGATTAAAATAACAAATTTTTCCCTGCTGACACATTCTATATAGCCAAGTCCCAGGTGGGGACAACTTCAACATTCAAAAACCTATATGGTGGCTAGCAGGACGGTTCAGCAAATAAAAGTGCTTCCTGTATAGACTTGTTAGTTAGTTTAACCCCTGGAACCAGGGGTGGAAGGCAAGAACTAACTACCAAAAGTTGCCCTCTGACCTCCATACATGGATTACAGCATGTACGCCCTCATTAACACTCTTCATTCGCCTCCCTTTTCCCCCCTCCAGTAACAATACTAACAATAATAATAATAAGTAAATAAACCCACATTGCCGTCAGAACGTATACTTCAGAGCCGAGGAGACACTGAAGGCAGAACCCACCCACACTTGGAAGGACTACGGCTCTCCAAGCCCAAGCATTGCTCTTCTCCCGAGTTTCTACTTTCACTGCTTTATCCACGTGATTGCTTTGAGGCAGGTAAGAGCACACCATAAAATCCACTGCCCGGGCACAGACCATAGCTGTGCCACTCTCCTACCTGCGTGACCTTAGTAAAGACCAGGCACTCTCTGCAAGTCCTTCCCACATCTGTGATTTAAAACAGCCAAGGAACACGAATCGTCAGCCAGTGTTGAGACCACCGGAGAGAGCACAACAAGGCAGACCCACTTAGACTGAGTTCGTGTCAGGGAACTCCTGCCCTAACTCTAGCACTAACTAGCTTCTCAGACTGTCCCTTACTGGCTGAAACCAAACTGACGCCACCACGGTGAAGTGGCCCACCTGCCTGCCTACCCAGGAGTCCTGAAAACAGTACACCACACAGGGAAGGAGGCGGGGATTTCCTTGGGAATGAGGGTGGGACCACTGGCCTGAGTCCTCCAGGCAGAGGATCAGAAGGGATCCTCCAGAGGGAGGACTGCTTAAGAGCCTCTAAGATACTCATACTAAAACATCCACAAAGAAAAAAAAAAAAAAAACATACAACTGGCAATAGTGGTCCTTCTGAGGAGTAGCACTCACTATCTTGGGAAAAGGATTACCATTTTTCTAGAGTTCTGTTTGTTTTCCTGTTTTACAATTTGCACATAATTTCATAACTGAAAATAATATATTGTTAGTATTTATGCTTTGAACGAGGTTAACTTCACTTTTCAAAATATATCAGATAGACAAAGATGTCTAACCACACTATTCTTGTTAACTAGTAAAACCAAACAAAAAACGAACTTAAGAAAAAAAGGCCAGGCGGTGGTGGTGCACGCCTTTAATCCCAGCACTTGGGAGTCAGAGCCAGGCAGATCTCTGTGAGTTCGAGGCTAGCCTGGTCTATAAAGCTAGTCCAGGACAGGCTCCAAAGCTACAGAGAAACCCTGTCTCGAAAAACAAAAAAAAAAAAAAAAAAAAGACTGAGGCATACAATAAAGAGAAACTAAATAAGCCATAGCCAATCAACAAAATAAAATATTATACATCAACAAAGCGTTTACGTGAGATAAAGTATTTCAACTAAAGGGTAAAGTTTTAAAAATCTAACCATCAATATAAAATATATGACATGCAAAAGCAGTTAACACACAGCATGTAAAGACAAGGAAACATGCCAAAATAAGCTAGTCAGAAATGGATCCTAAAATTTATCTTTGTTTTTGCTTTTAGTTTTGTTTTTCACTTTTTCTAGGTTTTCCTTGGAGGATTTGGGAATTGGCAGACAAAGAACACAGTCAGAGAAATCCACCCTGGGCCTCTCCTGTCACAGTAAGGGGCCTTTTAGAATTACCTGGTCAGCCTGCTCCGTAAATGAGTCTGTCATTTTAACAATGACACTGGCACTGGCCTCTTCATTCTCCACCACGTCGATGCTGGCGACCCACTAGAGCAAGGAAAATAGTTTGGGGTGAGAGTCAGTGAGTTGTTACTTCTCGAAAGAGCCACACCCAGAATTGGAAACAACAGGGAAAGTGAAGAGGCTCAAACCGAAATGCATGGGACCGAAAAATGTTCCAGTTAGCAATTTGGGATTCTGAAATATTTGCACATACTTATCTTGGGAATAGGACTGGAGTTTAAACACAAAATCCACATTTTGTATGCACATTTCATTTACATTGTATACTTGGTATGAAAGAAATTTCACACCGTGCTTTTAATAATCTTGAACATGCAATACGTGTCATGTCATGAAACTTCTCAGCTGGGGCATCCCATAGTCCTTAAAAAGCTTCAGATTTAGAAGCATCTCACATTTTTGGATGCTTACCATGTAAACAAAAACCCACTAGAGAAAGGAAATTACAACTGATCTCCCAGGCATCCTTCAGGGGCCACTGACTGCAGTTGATCCACCTTCTACCACACTTCATTCACCCCAAGCCATCGTGTTCCTTCCTCTTCCCTGCTGGACTCTCAAGGCCAAACTCTACATGTACTTAGAAACACCTGCAGTCAGCAGAACCTCTGTGAAGAACCCATAGTGAGAACCAAAGGCTTTGCTGGCCTATGATCTCTGCACAAATACTTAAACCTGCTAGCACAGGAGTCGGCTACAAACAATATGGAGTGGGGGCTTGGATGAGCCATCCTTGCAAATGCCAGATGCCGAAATATAAACTACACACGCCACATGTTGTTATTCTTTTCATTTTATAAAACCATTTCAAGCGTAAAACCCTCCACAACTCTTGGGTGCACAGAGATGGATAGCTGTCCAGTTGTCCGGTGGAGGTCCCCCCGGCTCTACAGCAGACAGATTGGCCGTCTATGTAGATGCCCAACTCAGGTGCTAATGCTGGCTCAGCCATAAAGTGGTAATCTTCTTCATCAAAGAAAGCAGGTGAATGGTTAACAGGGTTAGGAAGAGTAAGAACAAAATGAGATGGAGGATACTCACTCACAGCATCACTGAGTTTGACTGCAGAAACCTCCAGGGTCCTTTAGGCTGAAGACCCCAGAGGTCAGTATCTATCTTTAGCTGCAAGCACAGCATCATTCAACAACACTCATTACTTGTATACCACAAACCATGGGGAATAATACTGAGACAAAGTCGGCTCCACCCCAGCCCTCCCTAGGGTGCCAAGAAGGAAAGGGAAACAGAATTCAGGGTAAATCAGCACACCAGACCCAATGCAAAGGCCAAGGAGGGACACTGGTTAGTAGCTAGCTCCCTGGCTCATGCTCAGCTGCCTTCTTATGCAGCCAAGGCCCAGAGATAGTGCCATCCATAACAGGCTAAGTCCTCTCACATCAATTATCCATCAAGACAAGCTCTCACAGACATGACCACAGGCAAATCAGGGGAGCAATTCATCCACTGAGGTTCCCTCTTCCAGGGTGACTCTAGGTTGTCAATGTGACAATAAAAGATAACCATTGGGGGAGGGGAGATCAATGAAGTTAGAGTCAGAGAAAGCTGACAGATAGGAAGGAGTAGAGGGCCCAACTGAGGTAGACAAAGCCCACACCTTCAACACTGCCTTTGTCTCCACCCTCCATCTTCGCAGATCGTGGAAGACACCCCAGTTTTCCATGTTCTAAACAGATAGTGATATTATTTTTGTACCACACTGAAGCCAGGACAAAATCCTGGGCCCTTCTCTTAGTTCCAGGGGAACCCTTGCAGTAGCAGGCTGCTGCTTCTGCTAACTAAACTCTCAGGAAGGTGCTCCAAGCCCCAGGGCTGACTCTAGGACAAGTCTCCTGTGCTGAACCATGCTGATGCCTGCTAAGAGGCTGGGGCCAAGATCAGCTCTGTGCCCACTTGTCCTCTGGGAGTGGACACCTGACTAGGCAAAGTACTTGAAATATCCTTAACTAAGCAAAGATGTCAGCAGCTGCCTTCGACTGCCAGATCCAACAGGGCTAAAGCAACACGGGTAATAATATTTAGCTGCAGTATTGGTGACAGCTAGCACTTAAAAGGCTTTTTACCTGTTATTTCATTGAACCATCACGATCGACCCAAAAGTAAACAAGAACATTATCGTCATTTTATTTTACTGGGGAACTGAGGCTAGAGGGCGTTAATCAATTCAAGGTCACTGGGCTAATAACTTCGGGCAGCCCAATTCCAGAGTCTCCCTTCTGCCTCTCCCCTCCCGAGTCATGCTGGACCTTCTGGGCCTGGAGGAAGCCTAAGGAGCACCTACACCACACGCTCCTTGCAGGGCAAAGGCTCGACACCTATGGCCTAGAACAGACCGGAGCATGCCAGTGTAGCCTAGTCAAGGGTGCACAGGGAGGGTAATCCCTCCCACCCCCCTTCTCCAAGTGTCTGCCGCTCGCCGCGGCCGTCCCGCAGCGTTACCCAGTTGCGGGCTCGGAAGGCCTGTACGCAGCGCGAGCCCAGCGCGCCCCTGCCGCCGTACACCAGCACCCGGCGCGCCTCGCCCGAAGCCGCCATTCTTCTCCTGACAGGCTCCCGCGGTACGTACGAAATACCAAGCGCGAACGCACTGCTGTGGCAGTCGCTACCCCACGCGGAACTCAAGCGGGTTGCCCGCCCCTACCTGCGCTCCGCCCCCGACGCTCCGCCCCGGGAGACGGAGCCATTTGCCGAGCCACGCCTCCCACTTCGGCCAATAGGAGGGCGCCAGTTGGAGCGCGTGATCTCGACTGTGCCCCGCCCTAAGGCCGAGATACATTAAACCACGCCTCCTCTCGGTGAGGGAGGAGACTCTCAGCCGCCTAGGTACGCGCTCTCTACTGCGCCCCGCCCATCTGCCCCGCCTCCGCCGCCCGTAAGCCAATAGGAGCGTAGCTACCTAGGCGCCTGCTCTAAATTCGGCCCTGTGACCCGCCCTCGCTTGTCGGCCAATAAGCGCGCAGCACTCTCTCCGCCTAAGCTGGGAACACTACTAGCCTTATGGACAGCAGCAAAGTTCCGCCCTCAGGCAAGCGATCTTTTAGGAGCGCCACGCCCCAGCCAGGAACAAGAGTTCAGTAGTGCTGAAGCTGCGGGGCTCAAGTAGGTGAAAGTAATTGCAGACACTTAGTAGACCACCTAAAATATTTTAACCCCCAAATAAAAGTATGAACTTTGCTTGACCCCATTGCCTAATAGCTGTGTGGCCTAAGTAATTCCTTCAGTTATTCTGTGCCTCAGTTTATCCTCGCTAATAAAATGTGAATGATAGTCTGTGCCTCTAAGAGTTGGAGAAAAGAGTGTGAAAGCACTCTTCGAGCAGTATGCGGCTATCAGTATTAGTCTTCTCAGTACTGGTTATTAAAATTTACTGAACCTCTTAGAAGTCTGCTACATTTTTCCAAATGGAGGACAAATTGTCTGTCTGGGGATGCATTTAAAGGTGAAAATCTGCCAAAACAGTGATACAAAATTTGTAGTGCTCTATAGTTTAAATGTTTCAATTTCTGGAATTCATGCCTTTAAAACAGAGAATATGGTGGGGAGTTGTTACTATATTTAAAATAGTATTAGTAGATAGCACAACAAGCTTAGTCTGGTAGGGGCACAAATTTAGCTATGGTAAGTTTTAGGTCTGTCCTTACACCTCTCTGGCTACGTGTAAGCAAGGGTTATCCTGGATCTACATTTGAGACCCACCAAATAATGCCAACCTTCCCCAACAGATCCTGTGTCACCCACCACTGGTAGGTTAATGATTTCTGCTCATGAGCACAGAGTTTCTTAACAACTGCACTGCTGACCTTTAGCACCAGATAACTGGAACTGAGAGTTGCCTGTCTGTTCATAGTACTCACAGCATCTCTGGACTCTAACCCTAGGAGCCAATAGCAAGCCCCTGCCCTTGAGTCATAAAGATCAAAACTATCTCTAGCCAGGCCTGGAATCCCAGATACTGAGGCTGAGGCAAGAGGACCACGAGCTCAAGTTCTCCCTGGACCACAGACTGAACTCAAGGCCAGACTGGGTAACTTAATGAGACCCTGTTTCAAAATAAAAAGAGTGCTAAGGATGTAACCCAATGATGAAGCATTTGCCTAACATGCCCAAAGACTTGAACTCAATCCCTGGAGCCAGGGGGAGGGAGAAAAGGGGAGAAAAAAACACTCTAAATATTGCCAAAGGTCCCCTGAGGGGTAAAGATCACCTTTAGCTAAGAACTGCTGTCTCTGCTGTAGCCTTCGGAAACAGATAGTATATTAAACTTCTTTGTGCACCTCCAGCCCACAGGGTGGCTTGTAGACAACACAGTTTTACCTGTAACAGGTGAGACCTGAAGACCTATGTCAGCAAACATCAGGATGTGGCTGGCAGAACATTCCACTGTCAGGAGCTGCATTATCATCCAAAGTAGAATTGTTGAGAAACCTGGTGGGAGTGAAAGGCACATTTATGTAGTGCCCTCCTCATGGCAGGCAGTTTTAAGCAATCTATGTGTACAAGTTCACTTTTCTGCACACAACAGTCCTATGGCTGGCTGTAAATACAAGGGCATGGGAGTCTCAAACACCTGCCTGAGAGAGCGACTTTTGAATCTGGTCTTTGATAACTGGAGTTCCTCTCAACCAGCACTTGAGTCAACATGGCATGAGCTTGCTAGAACTCAGGCGTTAACTCAGAGTTTTTTCTGAAAGCCCTCAAAACATCAAAAGTTGATATAAGCCCATCATTTAATACAGAACTGTAACTCCAAGGCATAAGTACATCCTATCTTCTAAATATATCCTTAATGTTAAACTAAGAATGTCAGCTAATATTATTTGTCATGTATTAATATGCCAAATAGTCTTCAAGGGCTCTTATATGCACTGTGTCACTTGTTGGCAGATAAACATTTTCTATTTCCAGGGCATTGTGGTAAAGATAAGTCAAAATATTTCAAAGACCTATATTCCAGCCCAGTGTCTCCACTACTTTGCCCATAAGAAAAACAGTGACCTGGCCCACGAGGTTGCTGGAGCATCAGAGATGCAAAATCATACACTAAAGCCCTTTGTTGTCTGGTAGAGCTCCCCAAAAGCTTCAGAAATACTGCTCTTTCTTTCCATTATGGAGAGGCTACTTTAGTGAGTCTCCTCATGAGCCGGACTTCTCTTCTATAACATGTCGCTTCTATAACATGTCCACAATATCTCCAAGAAAGTCTTAGGTTCCTACTGACCACCAAATGTAACTTCAGAAGCCTCTCCAGCTGTAGGAAACATTGAAAAGTTTATTGAGCTGCCTTTGCCCAATTTTGCTACATACATACATACATGGATGGATGAATGGATAGATAGGTAGATATATGATAGATGATTGATAAATGATAGATAGATAGATAGATAGATAGATAGATAGATAGATGATTGATAGATAGATACATACATCCATATACATGCATACATAGATAGGTGGATGGGTGGATGGATAGATAGGTAGATAGATGATAGGTAGATGATTGATAAATGATAGAAAGATGTAAAAGATGTAGATAGGTGATTGATAGATGACAGATAGATAGATAGAAAGATAGATAGATAGATAGATAGATAGATAGATCTTGAGTTTTCGATAACTTCTCAGCCAGGCAGCAGGAAGCTGAGGAAGGACTTCCTGCAAATCAATATCTAAGATGCATAGGGAGAATGTACAAAAAAAAAAGAAATAAAAGTGTCTGGCCAATGTCAGATGCCATAGAAAAGTGGGAGCACGGGATAGGATGGCCCTGTAATTACAATAAACAGATTTCATGTTACCGTTCATCCAGCAACAAATCCATACAGTTCTAATTCAATCATTTCAATTTAAGCCTTATGAACCAGGGTCGATTCATGGTATTGGTAACAGTTCCGGGGACTCTGACAGCAGTGACATTTTAGAGAAAGAAATGCCAGGGCACGCCTGGAAGAGATCGACATTTGATCCTGCACATTGTCGCTAACACATGTGAGCGCTAATGGGTCCGTTCTGCTTTGCTTCTGCCATGCAATTTTTATTTTTTTAAGTCTAGTTAGCATCCTTTGTCAGCAATTCTCCCCGGCTTTGCTTGGTAATAACTCTCTGGTCCTTATGGCATCCACATCACGATTACTTAAATACTCGAACGGAGGAACAATTAAGCCTCTGCTGAAACCCTAGTCCAGTGGGAGATATAGGGTTACTTCCTTGGGTAACACACTCTGCTCTGTCGAGTCAGGGGAAGATCACCTGCAGAGGCTGGGATGGGCATGTAGTAAACACAAGCTGAGGAGGCAGGCACTGAAGGAGGATGAGGAGATGGACTGGAAGTCTTGACTTGGTGTGTATGGAGCAGGCTATCGCCGAGTGTCTGAAGATGTCCACTTGCCCTACTGCTGCCCAGAGCCCTGGGGGATGATCTGCACTCACTAGCATGCCTGGATGGTTCAAAAAGGCGTGGTATGGGCTGGCGTCTCTACTCAGCTTCTCTTCCTTCCTTCTGATCATCGTTGCCTTGGCTGTGCCCCATTGGTTGAGTGGGAAGATCCTGTGTCAAACTGGAGTGGATTTGGTCAATGCCACAGACCCAGAACTGGTCAAATTCATCGGGGACATTTACTATGGGCTCTTCCGAGGTTGTAAAATACGGCAATGTGGGCTCGGGGGCCGCCAGTCCCAATTTACAAGTGAGTATGTGAGTATACTGGAGCATGTAAACTGGTGTGTGCATTTTTGTTTTTCAGGAGTGCTTATGTCTAAGTGAGATTTGACTATTGCCTATCTAAGACAAAACATCAAAATCTATAGGCAGCCAATAGCTCCTGTGTAGCAATGCAAAGAGAATTTTTCTTTCTTTTCTAAAAGAAATAAACAAAAATACTGGAAATAGGAATTTGTATATTTTGTAGTTTACTTCTAGTAATAATGATTAGTAAAATATCGAGTACTCAGCCGGGCGGTGGTGGCGCACACCTTTAATCCCAGCACTCGGGAGGCAGAGCCAGGTGGATCTCTGTGAGTTCGAGGCCAGCCTGGACTACCAAGTGAGTTCCAGGAAAGGCGCAAAGCTACACAGAGAAACCCTGTCTCGAAAAACCAAAAAAAAAAAAAAAAAAAAAAAAAAAAAAAAAAATATCGAGTACTCATGTGTCAAGCATCCCACTAGAAGCTGCGCATTGACTGATTCTTTTAAGATTTACAACACACTAATAATGAAGGCATCATGAATGCTCCCATTTTTCATCAGAGTACATTGAGGCTTGAGAAGTTACATTATTCACCTGGGGTCACTCATTCTGCCAAGTAACAACAGAGCCATGCTATGTGTGTGACTCTGGTAGTCTTCACTACATCAGTGTACAGGGGCAGACTGCCTGCAGAAGGGGGCCTCCAGGAAGCATGGTGACTGCTCCCACATCCATGTATGTGAAAGCTTCATAGCCTGAGGAACAGCAGCAGAACTTTGCTGGGAGCATACTTCTGGGGTTTGAAGAGCAGTTGACACGTTTCCTGGCAAGGAGACTGAGGAAGGCACTTGATGGTTTAAAGATGAGCAGCCAGCAGCACTGGCCTGAGTTCAGAGCTCAGAAAGTAAACAAAGCAGCCCCATGAAGACCTAAGGCTGGAGTCCAAAAATGGCTTAGGAAAGATCTTCTGGGAAAGAAAAAAACAAAACAATCAATTAGATCACTAGTAAATATAGTGATAGTCCTACAAAACTATAGTTAATCAATGGCTTGTCAGCACATGGGGATTAGAAATCTCACCCATCACTTGATTTCTGTATCTCAGAACTGTGTGGGAATGTTTAAAAACCTGGCCAGGACATGCATTTCACTAAATACAGAAAAATAAAAGGTTGTATCCCTTGAGAAACATTATACAAATGCTCTTCATTTCTATATAGAAAGGAAAGACATGTTTATTATGTTTGAGAAAAAAATCTCTGAGTATATTTATATTCACCTAGCAATTAAAATGGACCTTAAGTATTGGGGAAATAACTCCATTACTACCACAACCTAGGGGACCGGACAGGTGGCTCAGGCTTGGTCACATGCAAGCATGTAACTCCAGTGCTGTCTTGAGAGTAGAGACAGACAGATTGCTGGCTGCTAGCATAGCTCTGAGTTCAGTGAGAGACCCTGTCTCTAAGAAATAAGGCAGAGATTGATACAGTAGGACATCCAATGTCCTCTTCTGTTCTCTGAAAGCCCACACACAGATGTACAAACTACATACACACACACACACACACACACACACACACACACACACACACACACACACTCAAAAAAAAAAGTAGAAGTTGAAAAATAATCATACAAATAAACAAAGAAAAGGATATGTTAAAAGGAGACCATAATAATGGTACTTGATCTGAATGCTCTGGCTGCCAGTATGTCCTTGGGACACTTATGAAACTTTAGTATGTGGGAGCATGGCAGGGCAGCCAAGTGCCTGTGGTCCTCTAATGTGCTAGTGGTACCTGAATGCTAGTGGGAATTGAGCCATCCTTAGCTCCCAGAAACTTAAACTGCTTCTAATGGGGAGTTTCTCTCCTGCTCCTTCCTTCTAAGAAAGATAAACACAAGAACCATCCGTTTTCTCTAGTGTGATCTAGTCTCAAGCATCAAAAACGTGTGAGATGCATAGAAGGTGTTTCATTTTCATCTGTGAGTCGGGCAGTGTTTAAGAATGTTTTGTTTTCAGCTGCTCTCAGGTTGTCCCAGAGGATGTATAAAGTGTTCATTCACAGTACCTTAGAAGTGTTCATTCACAGTACCTTAGAAGTGTTCATTCACAGTACCTTAGAAGTATTCATTCACAGTACCTTGGAAAGATCGTGCTTGAAAGCTCTCAGGAAGCCTGAGGTAGCTTCTTCCTTCGATCATGTGCTGTAGAGACATTGTGTGTGTATTATTACCTCTCTAGAGATGATCTAAATTCCTTCAGGCACATCTCTCAAGTCCAGTATAATGTGAACTGGAAGTAGCTATGGAGTACATCAGCATTTCCCACGCTTCACAGGATTTCCCACTTTCTGAAGGTCTACAGAAGAATATCCCTGTTCACAGGTCAAATCAGCAGAGAGGAGCTTGGGGAAGTGCTTTGTGAACTTTAGACTAGGGGATTTTTATCACGTCTCATTCACAAACAGCCTCTTTCCTCACCATCACAGAGACTCTTCTGAGAGACTCAACTCCCTCATTGGTCATGGGAACACCAAGACATTTGCCACCACCAACCATCTAGAACTTCTGAAATAAAAGTAATGCTGGAGTAGCTGCAGAAAGAAAGCAGCAAGCATTAAATGAATGGCATGTGTGCATTCAGAAGTACTGTTGAGTAGATACAAGCCAGACACCACCAGGAAAAGAGAGATGAACAGAGCAGACAAGTGCCTGCCCTGAGAAACCTGCTGTGTGACATAGGAGACATGGAGCACATTCGGACTAGACGCTAGTCACTAGAGAATCTCTGACGCCACCCCTGGGGTTCATTTCCTCTACCCTGACTTTATGATGACATTTTATTAAAGAAGAAATTGCGAATTAGAGATATCAATACATGAAATAACTTCTGTGAATATACCTAACTTACATTATGTTGAAGTTTAGCTCTCTAGTCCCCTTCCCACATCTTACCAAAGAATTCTCTCCCCAAGAGCTAAAACCTGGATCTGTCTTCCAATTCTGTGATTATTTATTTATCTCACCAGGGCAAAAAATAAGGGACAAACAAATCATCTAAGTTTAAATGCTGATAGAATATTATTCAGGTATTGCTTCTTAGATTTAAAAAAAAGCTTAAATTCAAATTGAGCCTTCTAGAATTTGAGCTACACTGTGATTAAAATTTTAAACTTTTTTTTAGACAGGGTTTCTATGTGTAATAGCTCTGGCTATCCTGGAACTCACTCTACAGACAAGGCTGGCCTCAAACTCACAGAGATCTGCCTGTCTCTCTGCCTCTGCCTCCCAAGTGCTGGGATTAAAGGCATGTGCCACCACCACACACAATTTTAAACTCGTTTATCTAAGGTTTCTGATTTTTCTCCTATCAGCCTTTTCGCAGAACAGTTAGGCATTACTACCGGGCTGCGTGGTGTTGGCTAAACGATTTAACTTCTCTAAACTTCAGTTTCCACATCTGCAAGAATAAGAGAGGGTGACCTCGGGAGCAAACTCAGTCAGCAAAGCGCTCCTCATGTAAAAAGATAGGTATAGAGGCATGCCTTTGTAATCTTTTTTTTTTTTTTTTTTGGTTTTTCGAGACAAGGTTTCTCTGTGTAGCTTTGCGCCTTTCCTGGAACTCACTTGGTAGCCCAGGCTGGCCTCGAACTCACAGAGATCTGCCTGGCTCTGCCTCCCGAGTGCTGGGATTAAAGGCGTGCGCCACCACCGCCCGGCATGCCTTTGTAATCTTAATGCTGGGGTGGTAGAGATGAGAGGGTCCCCAGGATTTGTTAGCCAGCAAACCTGGATTAATTGGAAAGTCCTGGGTCTCAGTGACAGACTCTCAAAAAACAAGGTGGATAGCATCTGAGGAACACCCTGAGGCTGATCTCTGGCCTCCACATGCATGAACATATACATGAGCACTCACAGGTACATGTACACACACACACACACACACACACACACACACACACACACACACACACACGAAGGAGAGAGAGGGACAAAAGGAAGAATGTGTATGAAGGGCCTGCACACAGCTTATACCTGATTATCAATGGCGGCCATGGATCAATTGTGTTCATCGCTGTGGATTCCAAGCTGCAAACCTCAATTTCATTAAGTGAAAAATGCCTAAAACTCTTGGAAATGGTACAAACATGAAAAAGGAGTGAGCCACAGTCTTCTGGGGGCAGTACCATGCAACAGAGTTAAATGTAGAGTTCTTCTAAAAAACTAAAGGAAACCCAGCACACAGGAGGCAGAGGCAGGCTGATCTCTGAGTTCAAGGCCAGCCTGGTCTATATAGTGAGTTTCAGGACAGCCAGGGCTGCACAGAGAAACCTTGTTCGAGGGTATTGGGGGAGAAAAACCTAGTGGAACAAACTGTTAAACTGAAACTCCTAAAGAAAGACTTGAATTTCTGAGTAGTAACATATAAAAGGTAATTAAAACCTTGGTTCCCAGGAAGATCCTGAGCCAGGAATAACCCACATGAATGTGAATGTTAGCCAGAGATTCACCCTGTGCCAATAGTCTGTATGATTAATTAAGACACTTCAACTGGAGACTGTGGATTGAGTACTCTTTTACCTCCTTCCCCACATCAGTCTTTGTGCCCAGGTTCCCTCTTCTTCATCATCATATTATGGTTTTCAATTTCTCATTTAGTCAACTCCAAATATAGGTCATGTCATCATGTGCTTGCGGCTGGTTCTTTCTAAAATCTGCATTGTGATGTCATAACTAAATTTATTCAACTACTTTGTTGACTGGAAGAATTAATCTATCTCCAAATGTTTGCTGTTGTAATGAACAGCCAACGTACGTACACAACTTTGAATGCATTGGTCTGTCTGGACAACAATGACTAGCAATGAAATTGCTTTGATAGATGCTGCCTTTGATCGAATTGCCTTTTAATGGGGATGTAGGACTGAGCATCCCTATAGGATTTGAGAGTGCCTTTTTCCTACACCATCATCAACAAGAGTTTTTAATCTTGCCAATCATGTGAGTGACTATTTTGCATTTTAAGGATTTAGTAAAGGGTTGCTATACTATACTAGTCATGTGTCCTAAGGATTGCATGATCAAGAAAGGGAGTAAAGAGATGGGCAATTGGGTAGAAGATACTGTGTCTGGAATAAGAAGAGACTCAGGGTTTGAAAGTGGATGTTGTGTCTCAAGAAGGGCATTAGAATGGAAACAAAGGGAAGACCAATGCCTGAGGAAGACAAAGTCCTTGGAAAGGAGCCCATCTCCCCAGCTAAAGTTTCCAAAGCCAGTGAGCTGACCATGCAGAGATAATGACAAATGGAAACACAGAACTGGAAAGAAAGTTGAATAAGAACCCACGATGTGGGAGCTGGAGAGATGGCTCAGCAGTTGAGAGCACTGACTGCTCTTCCAGAGGACCTGGGTTCAATTCCCAGCACCCACATGGCAGCTCATAGTGGTCTGTGACTCCAGTTCCATGGAACCTGACACCCATGGCAAAACACCAATGCACATAAAATAAAAATAAATAAGATTAAAAAAAAAAAAAGAACCCAGCATGTGAATGTGGGTGGTGCCTGGAGACCTGTGAATGGGAATGACGCCACACAGGGAGGAGAACAAGAGCCCTCACTCCTGCCCAGCGTGGTAGTGCATGCTTTAATCCCAACACTCAGGAGGCAGAAGCAGGTGAATCTCTGTGAGTTGGAGGCCAGCCTGCCTGGTCTACACAGCCAATTCCAGGCCAGCCAGGACTGTATAGTGAGACCCTGTCTAAAACAATAAAAAAATACCCTCTAGTTTTTAGGCTTGAGAGATGCCAACCTTGGAGTCTGCTAAGGGATGGGATTCTTTAGTATTCGTCATTTTAAGTTGTTAAAAACTGACCTTAAACTTGTTATACCACATAATACACAGGACCGTATATTCTGTATGTACTCTAACTTCTGTATGTAGTTCAGGGTTGCCGTACCCAATGACAATAAGCTCCATGTCTCTAAGCTTGTGGGTGAAGGGAGTTGACAACCTCCAGATGCCTTACCATGACCACTGAATGAGACGATGGCTCCAAAGAGCTCAGCCCATAACTGTGCTCAGCAAAAGGCAATTTCCCCTCTCCCACACAACCATCACCAGCTTCCCACTGAGGCCACATGCCTTTCCCAGGTTAGAGAGTACAAATAACGACACCAGTACCCACAGATGTCATCTCTGAGAGCAGATTGTCCTGGACAATATTTGAAATACTCTAGTACATCATTTCATTTTCTCTGCTAGTACCAGTGGCAAACATAGAGAAACAAATAGAAACAGATATTTCACTAACCTCTTCCACCACATTCACATGGAAAATTGATATTTTCACGAAGTATTATACTATGTGAGTATTAAGTATCCTTGATACTCGGCAGCAATAGCATCTACCCTGCCCCACGTGTGCCTGGGGCTTATATGAAGTGCAGCAGCTTACACCAGATCCCACCCAGGACTGCAGGGTCAGTGTAATGTCCACTGTGGGGTACATTTGGACTTGTGTTCACTCCACCAGGATGAAGATTCCTGGCCAACTAACAAGTGGTAGCTCTAGGGTCCATGGATCATTCACAGGAAGTCTCTTGGTTTTGGAAAACCCAGCATTTTTGTGTCTTGCCCTTATCCTCTACTTACTTATCTTGAGATAAGCAAGTCCTGACATTGTGAAAGGAACCACACTCTGACCTTGAAATATCGTCTCTCTCCACAGTCTTTCCACACCTGGTGAAGGAGCTCAATGCAAGCCTCCATGTCACGATTCTGCTGCTCCTCTTCCTGGCCTTGGCCCTGGCTCTGGTCAGCATGGGCTTTGCTATTCTCAACATCATTCAAGTCCCCTACAGGGCAGTCAATGGCCCTGGTGGCATCTGCCTTTGGAATGTCCTGGCAGGTAAGAAGCCCCCAGGGGAGGGAAACTGGGGTGTACACGATCAGGCTGGGCTCCCAAGTGTTAACCTTTTTGGGGCTCTTAGTCTTGTTAATGAAAGAATTTAAAAACAGAAGGAAGCTAAGGTGCATTTTTATTGGAGTCTGGGAGAAAAACAAGAGAGAAGACAAGCTGTAAATCTTGGCAACTGCCAGGAGGAGGGAGATGGAGAAGAGAAAGTCCGTGACTTTAAGAAAGCAGTCAGCTTCAGCGACAGAAGTCAGTAAGCTGCCTGGTGGAAGGAGAGGTGAACTTTAGCAAATGCATGAGGAAGCCCCACGGTGTCCCAGAAAGCATGCTTAGACCCCTGGCCGGGATCTAAACAGTGATAAAGAGAACTTTGGAAAAGTTCCATTTTTCAGAAGGGTGGGCAGGCTGCTGAAATGGCTCCAGAAAAGAAGGGGCTTTGAAGAAAGGTAAATAAACTATCTTATTAAGAGGATAATTGCTCCTCCCATCTCCTTAGCACATCCACATATAAGTCAGATTTCTCAAGGGAAAGGAAAGTCCCAAAGCCCTAAAGTCCACCATAGAAGGGTAGACTCCTAGTTGGGTGATTGACAGGCTGAGCTCCAGTAACTCTTAAACAGAAGGGACACTAGAATGCAATGTTTAGGGCAGTTTGGAGTGGTAGGTCTCCACCCAGAGCCAGACATAGAATTTTAATTATATCCTTTGACCAGGAAGAAGTAGCTTTCCCTTAATGGGTCTCAACCAGGTACCTCCACCCATATGGTCATTTGGATCCTAAAGAAGGTCTTCCCTTTCCAGTATTACAAGAAAAACAGAAGGTAGGGTCCAAAGACAGGCAGGAGGGAGAAAAACTGACCATGAGGGAAAGGGTCCACCCTTAATGGTCTCTAAAGCCATCAAGTCCTGTAGCGTAAGTAGTCGGATGAAAAGTATGAAGAAATTAAAATATTTAACTCTCCGCTCTTTCACATGCCCCTCACTGGGTCCAAAACCTTGGTAGAAAAAGGAATGTTTTCTTTGCTGAAAGAAACAGTGTTGTATTCACATAGATTAGCTAATATGTGGACACGTGGAAAGTAAGAGTTACCTTTAATTATGTACTTAATACATCGTCTATAGTGACAACAACAAATCCTGTGAAAAAAAAAGACTGTCTCAGAAAACCCATATGGGACGGTCAAGGTTCCACTGTGGCAATAATCTCTCACCACCTTAGCCATGTATAAGAGGATCATAAAGTGTAAACACAAGTACTGGTTTTGCAACATATATTATAGTCCATCAGTTGCTATGTATTTGCCTTTGTATATAAAAGCTAGCTATCCTGTACAGTCACCAGGACTGCAGGTGTCTTATCTCGGCAGACTCTTACCCTAAAAAGGATTCAGTCCTACTCATTAAATAAGTACTTATTTCTGTACGTATCTAGAGAGTAGAGTCTACATATCTAGAGTCTTAGGACTCTCTAATTAAGTGGTTCTCAACCTGTGGGTCTTCACCCCTTTGGGGATCATAGAGCAGATATTTACATTATGTTTCGTAACAGTAACAAATTTAGTTATGAAGTAGCAGTGAAATAATTTTGTGGTTGGGGGTCACCAGCATTAGGAAGGTTGAGAACCACTGTTCTAATTCCATTGATGAGATCCTAACAAATAGGCAATCAGAAGAAACATATTGTCAAAACAAATAAAAATGTAAATAGCCTTTGGCTGTGAAGAATCCCATAGATGGGGCTTATGGAGAGGAAATGGAAGAGAACACAGTTCCTAACATCTAGAGTCCCAGAAGCAAGGCCATCCTTTAAAATGTAGGCATGGCTCCAGAATAAAATAGTATACATGTTTTTAAAGTCATGCCCTTACAGAATAGTTAACAACCCAGGAACACCCTCAGGTGAAAGGAAAAAAAAAAACAAATTTAAAATCAAATTAAGAGTACCTTTGATTGTATTCAAAAGAATGAAATATAAGAAACATACTAATGTGTACAAAGTATGCCTGGTCTTTAGGGTGAAACTAAATTTTATTTTCCGTGCTTATAGTTGTCTCTGGACTCCAAAATTTCTTTAGTGACTGTGTAACAATCTTTTAAAAACATAGAAAATATACCCTTTTATAAATTGTTTTTTAAAGACAAGGTCTTAATCTGTATCCCAGCCTGAACTCCAATTCATGGTGACCCTCCCGTTTCAGTCTCCCATGTGATACAATTATGAGTCTCCACACACAGTTGAGAATGGGTTTTTGTTTTGTTATTTTTCCCTTTTTTTTCTCTCTCTCTCTTTTAAGACAGGGTCTCACCACACAGTCCTGGCTAGCCTGGAACCCTCTATGTAGACCAGGCTACTCTCAGTCTCACAGAGATCCACCTGCCTCTGCCTCCCAAGTACTGCCATTAAAATCGAGCATCACCTTGCCCACCCTTCCCCCACCCCCGCTCCTCCTGATTCTCTTTTTGTAGGTCAATTGTCTTCAAACTTGCAATCCTCCTGCCTTAGCCTCTCAAGCCCTTGAATTACATGTGTACACTACCAGACTCAGTTTATTGTGTCTTTTTGATTGTCAATTTCAGTTAAAATGGGAGAGGGGACCCACCAAACAACTTCTAAGTTTTGCTCAATTGCTAGGGAGTTAAGTGAGGTTTGGAATTCCAGCGTTTCCACCTTCTGTAGAACAGTGCAGCCGGAAGGTGAAGCCTCACCCTACAGAATAGGATCTTACCTCTTTGTACACAGTGCTCACTATCTATACAGAAGGCATAAGGGGTCTAGAAAGTGGTCCTCTAATGGGGATGCTACTGGAAAGAGGAGTTAGAGGCATCCAGATTCTAGTCCATCTGTTATTAATTTGTTCTCTTTCTAGACAACTGTCCCTCTTGCCTTTGAGACTCTGTGAGTTGTCCACTGCTTTTAAACACAAATTCAAATTTGTGTTGCTGTAGTCATTCTTCACACCCAAAAGATTTTGTTTCACATAGCACAGAAGTAGAGACCTTAGGACTGCCAAGAGGAGCAGTAAGTAAAGGCGCTATTTTGGGTTTCAGGTGGAGTCGTGGCACTAGCCATCGGCAGCTTCATGGCTGCAGTGAAATTTCACGACCTGACAGAAAGAATTGCCAACTTCCAGGAGAGGCTCTTTCAGTTTGTCGTGGTGGAAGAACAGTATGAAGAGTCATTTTGGATATGCGTGGCGAGTGCATCGGCCCACGCGGCAAACTTGGTTGTGGTGGCAATCAGTCAAATTCCCCTCCCAGAAATCAAGACTAAAATGGAAGAGGCCACCGTTACCCCCGAGGACATTTTATACTGATATCCGGCTCCTGCCCACACCTTTCCCTTAATCAGTCTGCGACATCAATGGGGGTTTCTGCTTTTTCCAGCCTTCTCGATCCAAGTGCTCTTGGTAGTAAAAGGAAGGCTGTGGGGGATTAAAGAGTTGGCTGGGCCAGAAAGGAAAAACTCTCGATGACCCGGGTGTTTCTTTTTAATGACCTTGGAGCTGAACCGGTCAGCTGTGTCTGACACTGGACAATTCACTTATTGACTACTTCTCAGTTCCCTCATCTGTCAAAAGGGGGTAATAACCACTTCACAGGCTTGGTTGTGAGGTGCCAATGGTGCTGTTGGGGATCTCTGCAAAAGCAAGGTCACATAAACTCCAGGAAGACTCAGTAGAGCTTGTTCTCTATAGTGTTGGAGGTGTGCAAAGAAACTATGATCATGCCCCTGTCCTCGAGAAGTAAGAACGTATCCACGTGACACAGAAATCAACTAACAACAATAACACTAGGAATGGGAATGACTGTGGGCTTCTGAGTGGCCGCTATATGCTGAACACTGGCTTATTTGCTTGGTTGCTTGACTTTTCCTTTATTTCCTTTTTTTTTTCTTCCTGGTGGTGCCCATCAAGTCCAGGCTTTGCATATAATGAGGCCGACACTCTGCAACTGAGCAATAGCCCCAGCCCAGAGCACCATTCCAAGACTTTTCTACCTATTAACTGTCTAGATCCTCCCAAGTGGCCAGAGCCATTCTAGCTCCATTTGACAGATGGAAAAATCAAGGGACAGACAAGTTGTGCAACTTGGTGAGATGAGGGATGGAACCTAGTAAGTCTGGTACCAGAATCCATATTATTTTTAGATCATATAAACTTTTTACCTCAATTATGACAGAAACTGTGCAAAGTCAGAACAAATTATGGAAGATACATTATTAGATTAAGTACCCATACTAACAAAGCAAAGCAAAATAGCTTAAATTTTCCCACCTCTTGACACTTGTGACAGTGAAATAAGACTTGGGCAGCAGCAAACAATTGATACCCATTCTTGCTGGGTCAGGGTCTCTTGCCCATGCAGCCCATCCAGCAAGCTCAGGTAAATCAGGACCAGGCCAACAGTGCCCTTTTCTAGAGGTCATTAAGCTTTATGGATCTCCACCTCTGAGCTTCTAAGTTTTCCCAATTCTAATGTCTTCCCTTTGCTGCTCCTAGGATTGGTAGTTCCTTCCAACAAATACCACATTCGGGAAATTCCCCCTATACTTTTAAAGCCACGTTGCTGATCTGCAGTTTGATATACAAGTGACGCAATGTAAGAATGTTAAAGTAGCCCCAGCACAGGGGAACAGGAAGGAATGAAGTCTCCTGGATGAAGTGTGGTATTAAAGTTTCGCTGAGCTAACATTTGATCTGAACTGTGAAAGATGAGTAGGCTTTTTTCCAGTAGTGAGGGATGCAAGGTTGATAAAGAATCCCAAGTTGAGTCAGTAATGAGGGAACACACAAGGCATGAAGTCCCAGGGAGGCCACGCATAAGAATGTTGAGAGAGATGAGAATGTGGCCTTCTTCGACCTGTTTTGAGAGACATTTCCTAAGCAGTTCATGAAAGTTAATCCACTGTGTCAGCTTACATAGGCCATAACAGCCACTTATTTGGTCAGTCAAATAAATGCTTCTTTGAAGACACTTTTTTGACAAAGTTAATGTTTGCATCTGACCTTTTATAAATTCGAGGGCCTTATTCAACCAGTTGAATGTCTTAATGGAAAAAACTGACCTCCCCTAAGGGAGAGAGAACTCTGCCTTTGGACTGGATGCCCGAGTTTCCACCCAGCCACTGGTGTTACCTGGTGAAAGTTTCTTCTCAGTTCTTGTCTTCTCCAAGGAAAGAATTTAAAAAAGAGATACAGACAGTTTAATCAGGCATTCATTTAGCAAAGCAAAGCGTATACTCCAAAGAGAGAATGCAGTATGCAGTCCCAAAGGAGGGGCCAGAAGTGGGCCAAGCATTGGAGATTTTTTACGAAGGTTCATAAATACTTAGGAAGTGGGTGTCTTATTCATGGGGTTAAGGTGACCTTTTCTCTCAAATCATGGGAGACCAAAGCTCCCTATGTAGGGTAATTCTTCCCATGGTACTTAAAGGCTGACAAGGAAGACCAAAATGCAAATGATATTCCAATGAGTTCAGATTTTTTTTTTTTGAGGATGCACACTCCCTCTTTATTGCTCGTATATAGTAACTGAGGAAGGGTTCAAGTGACTCGGGTTTTGATATTAAAGGAAGAACATAAAGTGGTATGTTTAACCACCGGAGTTCTTACTATCAGGAGACAGCTACCAAGATCGCAGTTTCTTTGGTTCCCATACGTCTACCTCTCTGCCTGCCCAGGGGACAAGCTACCAAGACTCAGCTGTAGTTTCCTTGAATTCCTCACTTTTAGCTTCATGCCTATCCAGTTTCACCAGCTAACCCTGCAGAACTTGGACGTGGCATCCTCCACAGTCACACAAACCAACTCCTAAGAATCAATCAATCAAGACCTCTCTCAGATATTCAAGTCCCTTTCGTGAACAGTCAAATCCCCTATATAAAATGGCACGATGTTTGCATCCGACCTACTTTTCTTTGCATGTACTTGATTATCTCCGGGCAACTTAGATCACCTAATAAATGTGACTACCTTGTAAACACTCGTCATGCTGTGTTGCTTAGGGAATGAAGACGAAGGGAAAATGTGTGCACATGTTCAGTACAGACACAACCATGGCAGACTCAAATCTATTCATGATCTATGACTGGTTAAATGCATTGTTGCTGAACTGCACATATGGAATGTTGACTGTGTATGCACACACACACACACACACACACACACACACACACACACACACACACACACATACATCCTATTGGCTTTATTTTTCTGGAGAAACTTTACTATTAACTATATTCATCCACTTTTTTTTCAATGATTCCAGCTAGCTAAGATGACCATCTTTGTAGTATCCTATCTTTGAGCTGGGCAAAGGTTATCTATCTCCAAAACTACTTAACTTCTTTAAAAACTTCACACCTTACCTGATGACTTCAGGAAGTCTGGAAGGAGGTGGTTGTTGCTTTGTTTTATTGTTTAAAATTTGGTTGTTCTTGTTTCCAAATGAATTTTATTTTTATTAGTAGATATTAGTTATAAATAATGGACCCCTTTACGACATTTTCACATTTATATGATGCATTTTGATTATACTCCCAGTTACACTCCCTTAGATCCCTGCCCACTTCCATTGATCACCTTCCTCTTCCCAACTAATATTCCTAATGTTTTGGGCTGCTTTCTTCTTTCTTTTGATGATATGGTGAGTTACATTAGGGTTGCTCATAAGAGAATGGGTGAGGGGTTATTTGCAAGAGGTTGGGCAACTTACCAGTGACTATACTACTGAAGAATACATCATTCCCTCCCTCAGCATCCATTAACAGCATATAAATCCTCAGGGAGTGGTGGGTCTTCATGAGCCCCTCCCCCTTCCATGACAGGATGTTGGCAGGTCCAGTCTTATACAGATCTTGTGCAGCGATCGCATCATTCATTCTTACCCATCTACATTCCACACCACTCTTCCCCCTTCCTCCTACTCTTACATTCTTTATTCCCCTTTGTGCTGGTTAGTATTTGATTTGTTCGTCAACTTGACACCAGCCAGGGTCATCTGGGAAAAGACAACCTCAATAGAGAAAATGCTTTCATCAGATCAGCTTGTAGGCTAGTCTGTGGGACATTTTCATGATTAAAGACTGATGTAGGAGGGTCCAGATGATTATAGATGGTGCCATCCCTGAGTAGGTGATCCTGTGCTATTAAAAAAAAAAAAACAGCTGAGTGAGCCATAGTGAGAAAGCCAGTAAACAGCATTCTTCCATGATCTCTGTTCCAGTTCCTGCCTCCAGGTTCCTGCCTTGAGTTCCTTCCCTGACTTCCCTTCCTGATGGACTGTAAGGTGAAATAAACCCTTTCCTCCCTCAGTTGCTTTTGGTCATGGTGTTTATCACAGCAACAGAAAACAAACTAGGACACCCTTGTGATATGACGTTTCCTGAGCCTTGGAAGATGGGGCACAGGTGACAAGATGTTCAGTTGATGACTGACTGTGAACTGGCGTTTATTCTCATCTCAATGGCCAATTATGAGATGCTGGAGCTACTGGTGCTCACTGCATAAAGAAGCTTCTCTGATCAAAGTTGGCAGCATCAATAACCTATAGGTATAAACATGGTTACTTAGAAAGCCTTTTGATGGGCACGGCGTGTCCATTCAGTACGATAGTATTAGGGGTTTTCCCACTAGAGCTTTTAATATCCCAAGCCATGCTCTTTTGAGTAGGGCAACTGAGAATTCGCTCCTGTAAAGAGGGCCTCAGATTAAGTTACTGAGTGGTTGGTTACCCCTGTAAACACAGACTTATCACTTTTGTACCAGTGGGCACGTTTTGGCTAGCCCCCTTTCCCCCGCTCCAGTAACAATAATAACAATAATAATAATAAGTAAATAAACCCACATTGCCATCAGAACGTATACTTCAGAGCCGAGGAGACACTGAAGGGTCCTTAGCTGGGTAAGACTGTTAATGACAGCTCACCCACAGCAACCTAAAGCACCTTCTAGCACTGTGGGAGAAAATTAGTCACTTTTCTTTTCTTTCTTTTCTTTGTTTGTTTTGGGGTTTTGTTGTTGCTGTTTTGTTTTGTTTTTTGTTTTTTGAAACTGGGTTTCTCAATGTAGTTTTGGTGCCTGTCCTGGATCTCACTATATAGACCAGGCTGGCCTCGATCTCACAAAGATCCGCCTGACTCTGCCTCCCAAGTGCTGGGATTAAAGGCATGCACCACCACTGCCCGGCTATTTGTCACTTTTCTATTGCTGTGATAAAAACAAAGCAGAGAGAGCAAATTGGAAATAACACAAGGCTTGGAAACCTCAAAGCCCACTCCCAGTGACGTACTTCCTCCAACTATGCTGCATCTCCTAGACACTCCCAAACAGCAATACCAACTGGGAACTAAGTATTCAAACATCTGAGTCTATGGGGGACAATCTCAACCAAACCACCACAGCGGGCTATGAGGAAGGAAGCTTCCAATCAATTTCAGCTTGATTTCTCTGTCTCCTGAAAACATAGCAGTGGGATCTCAGGAAGACTTCATGGTGCCTTCTCTGCTCTAAATGCTTAGGACTCCTATCTACTCTTCCATCTCATCCCAGACCAGACCTCAAAATCATCTATGGAGGAATAGGTGGCACATGGCTAGATGAGACAGTTAATCTGACAAGAGAGGAATCCAAAAGAAAGCAATGGGGAGCCACGTTGAGTTGAAAACAAGGGGAAATGTTATATTGAATGCAAAGACCTGTTGACTAGGGGTTTTTTGTTTGTTTGTTTTGTTCTTTTTTTATCAACATGAACACAGAATACTCTGAAAACAGTTTGTGTGGTAAGTATTTGAGGCTCTTGGGACATTTATTCATTCAACCAGCTGGAAGCCGATCTAGACATTCCGAATACCGCAGCAAATGAACAGGCCCAAGTCCCTGCCTTGTAAAAACCTCATTCTCTGAGCAGCTAGGGGTGAACAGAGTGCCTGTGATGGAGTGCTGGGGAAGTTAGCGTGGTCTGGTGCTTGACTAGTCACTGCCATCAGGCATGTGCAGGCCACCTTGTGGTAAAGGGAGCAGGGTGGACTCAGTTTTGCTTCAAAGACAACTGTGATTGGCCTGCTTCAAGGTGGATGTGTTCTGGTGTGTGGAAATGCAGGCTTCTATAAGTCTGCACGGTTCTAGTGACAGGCTCCACAGCTTTTGAAAGAATCGTGGAAGCAAAGCAGAAGTGGCAAATGCCTTTAATCCCAGCACTCTAGAGGCAGAGGCAGGCAGATGTCTGTGAGTTCAAGGCCAGCCTAGTCTACAAAGTGAGTTTCAGGACAGCCATAGCTACACAGTGAAACCCCATCTCAAAAAAAGAATCATAGAAGCATCTATAACCTCTTGAGAATTTCAAATATTCCAAAGAGAATCAGGTCCAGTCTGAAGAGCATCTCACAGAGACACCATGAGAGAGATTCCTACATGGAACTTAAGCAGAGTAGAAAGAGAGGAGATTAAACATCTTGGTCTTAAAATTCACCTGTATTATGTTACTCGGTTTAATAAAATAAAAATGTAGACAAAATAGAGTTCCTAGATGTTGACCTGCATGGGCTAAGTCAGACTCCATCTTAAACCATCCCAAACACACAATGTCAGCAAGCACAATCACAATGTGATGGGGATAAAACTTCATCCTAATCAAGGATCATCACATGTCAGGTCCTGGGGAGGGGGGCGCAAAAAAAAAAAAAAAAAAACAAGAAGTAGTTCCTCCTTGCCAAATTTTGAGTTGCATAATGAAAAGCATGATTTTCTCACTTATAAAACAAGGAAATTGCATAAGTTGATCTCTTCTTTCCCTTCATACTCATAAAAACTTTAAGGTGATTCGATGCCACATAAAATACACAGGCTATAATGGACACTACCTCCTATGCCATAGTGTTGGGCTGGACTTCGTGTTGGCTGTTTCACAAGCTGACCATCAATGTGACAAGGAATGATGCCACACAGCCACCCTGGAAATTCAACATTGTGAGAAGATACCCACCACCATTCTATTATATTTTGATTAGATAGTCTATGATATTTATAGCTGAGTTCTTACCTTAATAAAACTAATATTAAAAACATGGCATGTAATTATTTTTCTCAGAGCTTTTTTTGGCAGGGGGAATAATAATCAAAATGACAAATGACCGTCCAGCAGAAGCAATCTTTCTTTCGTTCTTGAACTCTTGGGGAAAAATATACATTGGTTGTCAAGCATTTTTTTCCTCCTTTCATAACATAACAATTTTCTCAACCTTAAGAGACTTCAACAGGTCAGAGGCAGAGAGCTGTGGACAGATGTTCATGGGAACAGCAGGCTTGCTGGGGCTGCTGGAGAGAGAAATATACTGTCCCCGTTGAAGCCTGTGTGTGCTGGGGATGTTCCTCTTAGGTGCCACCTACACTGACCCATCTAGGAGGTGCCTCCTTATGTGCCTGCTGTCTGCCAGCTGTGTTGACTTCTGCTTCTCGAGCAAGTTATTTGAAGTTCTGCACTGATTTTTTAAAAAAATGTTTCTTGTGTTACGTATTTGGGCACCAACACACATATAATATTTTGAACATTAAATGCAGACATCCCTTACCCACAAATACTTCAATCTGCATTTCCTAAAAGCTAAATAAATACAGTACAATGATCAAACTCAAGAAATTAATGTTGCCACAGTCCTAGTCTCTCATCTACAGATCTTACTCCAGTTTTTCTGGAGACCTTAACTCGGATCCTCAGGCTTACATGTTAAACACTGTACCCACTGAGCCATCCCCTCAGCCCTACAGTTTCAGGGCCCAGGTTACATTTAGGCTGTGCAGCTCTTTCATTTCTTTCAACTAGGAAGCTCTTGGTCCATTGTTGTTGATGACCTTGGTGTTTTTTGATAACACAGATTTCCTTAATAGAATTTCCCTCCATTTAGACTTCCTGCTATTCACCTTCAGATTTGGATTGCATTCTTGGCACAGGTCAGCAAAATGACTTGTGTCCATCCTACAGAAGACCCACAGAACCCTATTGGTGCTGACATTCACTGAGTGGTACAGCCACGTTTCTTCACTTAATTACTACTTTTTTCATTATAATTAGTATTATGTGTATGCACAGGATTCAAGTTCAGTGTTCAGTACCCATGTTGGGTGGCTCCCAACCACCTGTAATTCCAGCTGCAGGAAATCCAACACCATCTTCTGGACTCTGAAGGCCACTATACACATACCCCAAATAGATCACATGCACACACATAATTAAAAACTACATACAAAAATAAAGTGGTTGACTCAGTGGTTTTCAGTATATTTGCAGAATCATGTAGCATCACCATAGTTTCAGGACATTCTCATTACCCACCCCCAACAAACCCTGGATCTAACAGTTCTCTCTCTCTCTCTCTCTCTCTCTCTCTCTCTCTCTCTCTCTCTCTCTCTCTCTCTCCCCTCTCTCTCTCTCTCTCTCTCTCTCTCTCAGTGTGTGTGTGTGTATGTGTGTGTCTGTCTGTTGCACAGACCTTAGCAACCACTCACTCATTTTCTAGGTGTTTCTACAGATCTGACTATTCTGGACATTGCAAAGAAATACAACCATAAGTGTATGATTGTATGGTTGGTCACCATTTTCTATTTCCTAATGTTTTCAAGGCTCATCCAGTGGGGCAGCACTGTACCTCAACCTTTCGTTCCTTGCAGAAGAGCCACCACAGCATTCCCCGTCTATAGATCGCCATGTATTTATTTTTAGTCTATATTCTTCACATGAAAAAAAAAAAGAATCAAACCTATTTCTTTTTTGTATGTCGTTTTCATGCTTGAATTTTTTAAAATGGCTATATTGGTATCAAGTCCCATGACATCATCCCCCAGTAGTGGAAATTTCCAGGCTTCTCACATCAGACAATGCCGTCAGGTCTTGTGATCTCTTGTTCAGGCCATTGTTAAAGAGGAATCAGTTTACAGAATCTGAGCCAAAAGCTGACGTGTAACCATATCCGCTTTATGATCCAATTGTTACTTCTTGTAGTTGAATGGGGGTTTTATCCCTGGGAAACTAAGACCCATTGCAAGGGCTGACAAGCCAAGACAGTCAGCACCCTCATCTGGGCTTCTCCCCTAAAAGAGGTGGGTGTCACAGTCATTGTTCCCCACAAATAGTTGATGTGACAAAGGCAAAGTAAACAAGCTTTTCCCTACAGAAGTAACAGCCCAGTTCATTCTCTCTCCACCACTTCCTTCTTGAACCTATGTATTTCAAACAGATGTGGGTTTGTTTTTACTTCTTGCTGAGGAACATTTCAAATGTGCTTAAAAGCAGAGACTACAACAACGTAGTCTGTGTGCTGATTAGCATGTTTCAAGATTGTCAGCTTGATCTAATCTTGCTTCAGCTAAACCTTGAACCCTGTCCTCCATTTCCCCCTCTCCTTTAACAAGAAGGTCTTAATAAAATGCTGCCAGGTATGTGCTCCATTGCACCTGCTCTGTTCTCCCCTAGACCATACTATTTCAGCTTTACTCTCAGTAGAAATCTTGAGAGCATTGCACTATCCCTATCATACTGCTGGGCCCTGGGGATACACAGATGAATATGACATTGTTTAGAGACAGAAGCAAATAATTCATTGGATCCTAACAAAAGGTTGGGCACAGGACCAACCCCATCCTGACACAGCCTTGCTCGAGCAGTGGTGGGTTTATAAATAAAATCATTAGCAGTAATCACATGCCGGGGCAAGAGAGAGTTTCTAGGGAAATTACTGGTGTGGAAATGCTTAGCTGACTCTGTTTTCAAAGTAGGAAAGGGATGGACACAATTGTTACAGTGAGGTTGGAGTTGGTCAAACATGTGACAGGCCACCTCTTTGAACTTGGTCGGCTGTACTGGGCATAACGAACCTCCCCTAAGAAATGTCTGCTACCAGCCTGAATGGGGAAGGAGAAGGTTGGGGGAGGAGATTTCACAATGCAGAATCTCTTCTCAGATAACTGACTCCACATCAAGTTAACAATCACAGCTAACTAGGACATTAAGTCACATAATCCCATGTATTTATTTCAGATTTATTTACAGCAAATCAGAAGTAATCTGTTTCATGAGTTGAAATGATGAGTCAGAAAGAAATCAGACAAGACACGAACTTTGAATGCCTTGGATATTATTGATTCAGTTGTTAAAATAGCTATGTAATGGTTTTAGCATTGTGTGATAGTATCACGAACGTATATGTTGTCACTGTCATAGCAAAATCAATCCATGACACTAATTCAGAATAATTCATAAGCAATTCTGATGTTAAGCATGTGTGAAAACTGAAGTACTACAACCAGCTTTACCACTAGGGGGAAGCAGTCTACCAACTATCAATTCATTATCCGTAATGCCTGGGCTGCAGGATGACTGAACAATAGACATTAAATCATAATTCTAACATGCTAAATTCCACTTTCCAGTCTCAACTGAGTAAGAAGTACCCTTTTCACATCTTATGCACTATTTTTATGTGTATTAGGGGGTCATAGCTCAGGGTGTTGCAGGACCATGGGAACAGAAAAGGGACTGTAGAGATCTGACAACTCACCCATTATCAGTGAAGTCACAGTGATCTTCTGCAGCAACAGGGGGACCTAACATGATAACCCAACAAGCATAAGATACCCAGGCTGGGTACCTCTGACAAATGACAGAACTCGATATTTTGCCTGTAAATGTCCACCTTTCTTGAGAGTTACTGTCATTCTAATAATATAAAACCTGTAAAATGCAAAATTATGAGCAAGAAAACAAAGATTAAAAGACTGCCATATTTTTATTTATTTCCTTAAATCCCCATGACTAGTCAATACCTTACATCATTTCGGGGGAGTAAGAAAAGCAAGATGGAGGTGTGTACAAGGACTTATTCCAGTAGCAAAGTTCAAAGTTAATCTGGTCAAAGTTCAAAATTGTTGGGAGTAATTTTGTTTCTAGGAACCAAACACAAGGCCTTGCTTGTGTTAGACAAATGCTGAACCACCATTAAGCTACATCCCAGGCCAGCTTCACTGTTTTAAAAAACTGATTCAGGTTCACTGAGAGACTCTGTCTCAAAAAAAAAACCAAGGTAGAAATTGAGAGAGGAAGGCACTGGTCTCCCCACGTGCACACATGGGTGCACTCAAAATACACTGCACATACACACACATGGGGGGGGAGGGAGGGGAGAGAGGAGAAAGGAGGGAGGGAGGGAGGGAGGGAGGGAGGGAGGGAGGGAGGGAGGAATGCAAGAAGGAAGGAGAAAGAAAAAGCAAGGCCACTGCCCTGAGGTAGTGAGCCACCACCAGCAGCAGTAGCAGCAGCAGAGACCTTGATACAATGGAGTCTCTGAGCCACCCCAGTCCTCTAGCATCAGAGATCGCATCTTCGCAGGACCTGTAGACAATCCTACATCCTTGCAGTCAGGCATTCTAGCCCTCTCTATGCCTGGGAAGGACTGCCCTAGTGCGGAGGGTAGCGCTGCGTGAGTCACACCTCAGCTGGCCGTGGTGAACTTATTCCTAAGCCCAGGAGGACCCTCAACCTGCATGTTCCAACGTAAGGGCACAATTACCTGAATCTGTACGTTGATCAGTAGACCCCTCTAGTGAAGACGTCGGCCAAGCACACAGATCTCAAGGGCTCAGGAGGGGAATGTGGAGTTGCGTTCTTCTTAATTGAAGACTGATAAAAATGAAATCTATTTTCGGAGCCATTCTCTTCTCAGAGGCCAGGGAACATGCCTCTGTGTTCTAGCATAGTCAGGCCCACCCCTTGCCAAGTGTGCACTACACAATACACATCCTCCACACCTTCCCTTTTCCCTGGGTTGAATCTGTGCATAGATTCAAGTGGCCGTTTCTCTCCATGGCTGTATACTACTCAATTGTCTGGAACTGATTTTTCTAATTAGAACCATATTCTAAGGAATGGAGGACAGAGCATTAAATTGACCTGAGAAAGTATTTTAGAGTAGCATATTTTCAGATTGTGTTAGAGGTTCTGAGAGAGCGGGCCCAGGGTGAAACCTGGAAGTCAGCATCTTTAATAAACACTCGGGTGAATTATGTTTCCAGCTATAGCACGCTCTGAGAAATGTGGTTCTGCCTGTTAAAGATCACTCCATACGTATACTTGAATCACCTCCCAAGGAGTGGAGATGGATTAATTAACAACCTCAGAGACATGCTGGCTTTGTCAGCATCCCCATTGCATAAGCAATGCCCGTGGAACTCTGCCAGGATAAAGCACAATGCAGTGCAAGCTGCCTACTGAACTGCAGCCAAGGAAAACGCTTCCATAGTGGGGAGGCTTGATCTTTAGTCTCTGCCACCCACAGTGGAGAACAGTGACTTACATGTCAGGGGAGCATGTGCTCAAGACAGAGAAATGTCTACGTTGATGCAAACCCCTAACATTAACAAAACGCCAGCAAACTCTAGTCTATGATTCTGTACATACCTGTCTATAAGACAACCGTCCAACTTTAATACTGGTCGAAGTCTCGATAGTACAAATTTGCCAAAGATACCATGGTTGCAGTTAAGGATATGGTGAAGGTGTCCGCATTATTGGGCGGAGGAAGGTAATTCTAAAAAATAATTCTCCGTTACTGTAGAAAGGATGAGCCACAGTTAACAGTGCCATATTCACACCTTCACAGACACAGACATTGTGTCAGCTACATCCACCAAGTTCTCACAGATAATAAAAGTACACCAAACAGTAAACTCTGTACCAGCCTTTAACCTGTCTTTGAAGACCGGGAGGAAACATAATTATTTGCCAGTTTGGTTGAGTCCTTTTGATGTACAAATCTCTATACAAAGGGCTCTTGGTGTGCTGATTCATTCTTACAACCTTTGTAAAGTAGGCGTCCTGTTCTCATACTGCGGTGAAGACTCAGAGTAAATTTTAAAAGGTAAAATGGAAAAATGGTGCCATGAAAAACAAAAGTGAAGTGGAAATAAGGATAGCACTTTCAGGGAATTTGTGATGTAAATAAAATGTCAGCTGAGGCCACACTGAAAGGAAGTAGTTGAGAAAAACCTGTAGGAGGCAGAGATGTGGGTTTAGCAGAATCTAAGAGCATCGTGCTTGACTGAGCAAGCAGCAGGTGCAAAGACCCTGCGGCAGGAACGCTTGTTTCCCCGGCAACTGTAAGGCGTCAGTGTGGCTGAGCAGAGATTCAAAGATGATGCCCAGAGATGGTAGCTTGAAGGTGGAGAGGTCAGATACCTCCAGGGATGTGTGAGCTACTTACTGTAAGTCTGCTAAGCAAGAAGGCCTTGAGTTTTGAACAGAAAAGTGGTATTAGTCTCCCCTACATTTCTACAGGGCTTGCTGGAGATGGCATCAATCCTGGCACTCCTCCTGCCTAGGTAAAGATTAACCTCCACGTTGCAAACCTGTAGGATTCTTCAGTTGGTGTTCTTGCTGGGTGGCTTTTTCTCACGCTCCTGATCTCTCATCCGTGTCTTTACCGCCTACCTGTCTAGACTACTCCCCAGGCTCTTTTCCTCGCCTGTCCTCATGGTTATGCAGGTGGTGTTCACAGCCATTGAGTATAAGTGCTCTTCCTGGCCAATCTCCCTGCCTCCTTTCCAGCAATGTGCTCATGCTTCAAATGTTGGCATCACACCAGGACGGCTCACCCAAGCTGCCGCCCACTCATCTAGAAGCCTATTGCATACTCCCTCTTGGATGACCTAAGGTCCTTCAGACTCAACTTGGGAAACATGGGGCTATCTCCCCAGCTTTCCTGAGAAAATCCTTGTCTCAGCTGAAGGCAGGACATGTAGGGCTGGGGGTACAGTTCAGTGGGTAGAGTGCTTGCCTGGTGTACACAAAACCTTGAGTTCAGTCTTCAGCACCACATAAAGCTAGCCCTGGTGGCACCTGCCTGCAATCCTAGTGTTCAGAAGGTACAGGCAGGAGAATCAGTAGTTCAAGATCATTCTTACATACATATCAAGGTTGTTTGTCTGCTTGTTTGTTTTCTGACATAGCGTTTCACTGTGTAACAGCCTTGGCTGTCCTGGAACTAGCTCTGAACAGCAGGCTGGCCTCGAACTCACAGAGATCCACCTGCCTCTGCCTCCTGAGTGCTGGGATGAAAGGTGTGCACCACCACCACTGCCCAGCCATAGATAGCAAGTTTAAGGCCAGCCTGGGAGAAATAGTTTTAAAAAACATGTCATCTGCCTTGTCACTTTAGCTAGATGTCTATGACTTATCTTTACACCTCTTTCTGTCCCTCTTCAAGTTCAGTGCGTCACCAAATCTATCCTCCAACCACCAGGACAGTCCCCCACACCTCTTCTTTGCTTCAGCCACCCTCAACTCTTCCCAGGGTACCACCAAGCTCTCGGCCACTGGGCTCTGCCTACCAGTCCTGCCCTAACTGTCCCCTCTCCGTCCACCCTGCAGCCACAATGGCCTGCTCACATTCTTTTGCCTTTTCAAGGGCCCCTCTCTCATCTGCCTCCTCTCTCCTCACCCGTTTAAGTCCTGTGCACTGTTCAGGTAACAGCTTCAGTGTCACCACGAGAGAGCCCTCCTGACTCACACAGGGGACAGTCCCTTGTCTTTCCTCTGCAGCCCTTGCTCACTGCACACCATTGTGTTTCCCTTCAACTCTTCCTTCTCCCTTCTTGCATGATGTCCTGAGTGAAGGCAGCGACTGAGTCTTACTTATCTTGGATCCCTGGTGCCTAGCTCATTACCTGCCATATGGTAGGAGCTATGGTTTGGATGTGAAATGTCCCCCAAAGCTATATATATATAAAGGTTTGATCACCAGCCTGTGGCACCACTGGGAAGTGGTGGAACTTTTAGGAGGTGGAGCCTAGTGTTAGGAAGTTAGGACATTGGGGACATGGCCTCTTTCCACCCCTTTTACTTCCCAGTACCAAGAAGTAAGTGAGACCAACATGGTCTCTGTAATGACATCCAAAACAATGATGTCAATTGATCATGGACTGAGACCTCTGAAACTGTGTACCAATATGTCTTTCCTCCTATTACATCGATTGTCTCAGGTATTTTGTTACAGCAACGGGAAGCTAACGAGGACAGTAGGCTTTCATGTACTTAAGGGAAGTGAATATACATAGCTCCTACAGCTCAAAAAACTCAGGACGCCTTTGTCTGTCGTGTTAACTGCCACAGCCTCAGGACTTGCAACAGCATCTGATAGAAAGCAGGCATCAAATTAATATTTGTTGAATTAGTGGAGAAATACATATAGTGAATTTCCATAGAAGTGTGATAAATTACTCAGTCTGCGACATGGTTTCCTTGAGAGACATACCTTCAATTCTTTTTCCTGGCTTATTTATTTTTATTAACTCCTTGAGAATTTCATACAATGTATTTTGATCATATTAACCAATGCTTCCCTAACTCCTCTCAGATCCAGCCTCCCTTACACACACACACACACACACACACACACACACACACACACACACACACACACACACGTATACTCTTATTTTTCATCCATTAGGGCAATTTGTGTTGCCTATATGTTCTTGAGTGTGTGGCCATCTACTGGAGCATGGCCAGCTTACCAGGAGCCATACCTTTAAAGAAAACTGACTCTCCTCTTAGCAGCTATCAGCTACCAATAGTCACTCAGCTAGGGGTGAGACTTTGTGCCAACATCTCCTCTCCCTGTTTTTATTCTGTCCGGCTTGAGTTTATACAGGTCTTGTGCATGATGTCACAACGGCTGTGGGTTCATATGCTACCTTGTTGTATCCATTGTTTTTTATAGTCACCCACCATCTCTGCCTCTTAAACATTGCATTGCCCTCTTCTGCAATGATCCCTGAGCCTTGGGTGGAGGAGGAAGTCTACTATAGATACCTGTTTACGGCTGAGTGTTGCCCAGCCTCTTATTCTCTGTACCTTGACCAGTGGTGGGCCTCTATGTTAACCGCAGTCTACTGCAAGAAGAAGCTTCTTCCAGACAGCTGAGAGATGCCATAATCTGTGTGTCTAATGCCATTTGGTGTCAGGTTAGCACTGTGCCCATTTAGCAGAGTAATTGTAATAGGTTCTCCCCTGGGGCCTATGACCTATCTGGCCACAGGTTCTTGCAATCACAGCACCAAATCACTTAGGAATGTAGCAAATAACATCAGAAAAAAGAAATCATTGAAGTAGGTCTCTGGTGAGGCACATGCACATGAACGTGTTTAGGCGGGTTGTACATCAGTACACACATTCAGAGACCAGAGCAGGATGGAAGATGTCTTCCTTTATTTCCTTGAGACAGGGTTTCTAAAGGAACTGGAAGCTAACCAGTAAGCTCTTAATATCTGCTTGTCTCCTCTCCCTATTGCTGAGGTTACATGCCCCATTTTTATGTAGGTGCTGGAGATTTGAACTCAGGTCTTCATGCTTGCAAGCAAGAACTCTTACCCGGGGGCTGGAGAGATGGCTCAGTGGTTAAGAGCACTGGCTGCTCTTCCAGAGGTCCTGAGTTCAATTCCCAGCACCCACATGGTGGCTCACAACCATCTGTAATGAGATCTGGTGCCCTCTTCTGGCATGCATGCATGCATGCAGACAGAACACTGTATACATAATAAATAAATAAACCTTTAAAAAAAAAAAAAAAAAAAAAAAAAAAAAAAAAAAAAAGAACTCTTACCCACTGAGCCACCTTCCTACCCATTAAGTTTTATACATTTGTTCGCCCTCCCTCAGGGAAATCTATTTCCCCCATCTTCTCAGAAGATCGGGTCTCCTATTATAGTTGGTAGATTGGAGAGTCCCCAGATCCGAGGGCCCTGGAAACAGCTGGAGGAAGATGAAATAACCAGATGAATGTAGGGAAATTAGGAAAAAAGCTAGAAGCTGGATTATACAAACCAAGCACATTCCTCCCGACTTGCTCCAAAAACTGAAGTCAAGCCACTGAAGCCCAGATAAATCAAAATAAGCCCATTTAGGGCAAAAGACAGGTCAAAAGAAAAGCCTGTCGATTTTGACGCTTTGGTGCGTGCTAGTGAAATGACCCGGTTCCAGTCTCATCATCCCAGGGTGACAATTATTGTCAAGCTCTTCCCCCAAGAATAAAAATGTCTAGTTTAATCTTTGATACCTCAATTTTAAATATTACCAGACAGCCAAAGACCACTCCACATTTGAGGATCCAACAGCAAAGTTGGAAACAAAAACAAAGAAGAAAAAAGAACAGCTCTTTAGAGAAAGTGTAACTAATGTTTATAGAGAGATAATAGCAAATACCATGTGAACAAGAAAATAAAGCCCGTGAAAATCAAACATTTGATAGTATCAGTGACCTCTTCATAAGCCAGAGGGTCAAATGGAAAGTAAGAAAGGAAATCGATAGGAAAATGTATGTCTTGTTTTGACTTGCTCGGATTAGATTCGTAACATATTATAGCCTTTGGGTCTCACTCAGAAGACACGCACATGAGATTTCTTCTAATTGGAAAACAACTTCCATGATGGTTTTATCAAAATGTGAATCAACTTGTCTGCTACTCACATCACCAGGGAGGCTACCTGGAAAACGGGACCCCAAGAAAGACACGGGGATCGCCCAATGACAGAGAAATGGAATGAGATCTACATGAACAGCCTGGACATGAGTGGGGGTAATGAAGGGCGAGGGTCGAGGGAAAGAGAGCTTGGGGGAGCGGGAGATCCCAGCTGGATCAACAACAGAGAGGGAGAACAAGGAATAGGAGACCATGGTAAATGAAGACCACATGAGAATAGGAAGAAGCAAAGTGCTAGAGAGGCCCACAGAAATCCACAAAGATACCCACACAACAGACTGCTGGCAATGGTCGAGAGACAGCCCGAACTGACCTACTCTGGTGATGGGATGGCCAAACACCCTAATTGTCGTGCTAGAAACCTCATCCAACTACTGAGGGATCTGGATGCAGAGATCCATGACTAGGCCCTGGGTGGATCTCTGGGAGTCCAATTAGCGAGAATGAGGAGGGTTTGTATGAGTGAGAATTGTTGAGACCAAGGTTGGATAAAGCACAGGGACAAATAGCCAAACGAATGGAAACACATGAACTATGAACCAATGGCTGAGGGGTCACCAACTGGATCAGGCCCTCTGAGTGGGTGAGACAGTTGATTGGCCTGATCTGTTTGGGAGGCATTCAGGCAGTGGGACCGGGTCCTGTGCTCATTGCATGAGTTGGCTGTTTGAAACCTGGGGCCTATGCAGGATTGCTTGGCTCAGCCTGGGAGGAGGGGACTGGACCTACCTGGACTGAGTCTACCAGGTTGATCTCAGTCTGTGGGGAAGGCTTTGCCCTGGAGGAGATGGGAATGGGAGGGGGGGGGGCTGGGGGGAAGGTAAGGGGGGCGGGAGGGGGGAGAACAAGGGAATCCGTGGCTGATATGTAGAACTGAATTGTATTGCAAAATAAAAATAAAAATAAATAAAAAAAAACAAAAAAAATTTAAAAAAAAAAGAACTCAGCACAAAAAAAAATGTGAATCACAAAGCTTATCACACATTATTTTAGAACGTCAAAGTCCGATCCACATGCAGCAGGGAACTTACTCAGCATTTATAGTCCATGGTGCAATTGGAGTAATTCAAAGTTGACAAATGCTGACATTTCAAGCTCTTCTGATGAACCTCCGAAAGCTATCCAAATAAGCTAGCTTTCATAACTGTAATGTGGACCGGCCTCAGGTCATAGTTAGGAATCTGGTTTCTAAAAACATTGGAAATTTCTTTTCACCTTTATGTGCAACTTTTAAAAAGACCTACTATATTAATTAGATTGAAGAGTAAAGTCAATTATTTTTTAAATCTCAATTTTATTATTAATAGTTGAAATTAAACTCATTTTTTTAAAAACCTATAATTCTCCCCACAAAGAACATAAAAAATACATTTAATATAACCCTTGAGCCTTTTTTTACATTTCTAGATTCACTCTGCTGATGGTAAGATTAAACATTTAATCCTCGTGTGTAAACATGAAAAAAATGTAGAGTCACTGTGAACATTACATCAGGCACTTGTGTTCCAGGCAATCTAGTTCTCCAGGAACTGAAGTGCCTTCTGCTTCCTCTGGTGACCCTTGTATCATCTTGTCTCCATTCTGCTGGAGAGCAGATCAGTTGTCCTAGCAGCCACACACAAGTTCCAAGTTCCAACACCAGCTAGCTTAGCTTACAGACTTGTCCAACCTGTGGCCTACAGGCCTGATGTGGTCACAGGCAGCCAAGGACAACTAAGAATGTGACCCAACATAAGACTATAATCTTACTGAAAAGTTTTCCCAGGTTTCTTTTGGGGTAGAGTTGTGACAAGGAGAAAAGAATTAATATCGTAATGCATGATTAAAACCGCAAACAAAGTATGAAGAAGCAGCAAGAACAACCCTGGATGGACCAAACCCGCGCGCTGCTGCTTGTATACTGTTAATGATTGTCTGCCCATGTCCTGCCTGAAAAGCCATGATTGTTTATGGAACGTATTTTTAATAAAGCTGGGTACAGTTTGGCTTGGGGAAAAACCCTGCAAACAATGCATTTATTAGAGAAAAAGCACAGCTCAGGTGACTGCATTTGTTTATGATGCTTTCCCACAGATGCAGGGGAGCCCTGTGTTGATTGTAGTGAAATCTGCCCTTCGTTGATTGCACAGAGTTGAAAGAGACACTACACTCACCTGGCCATCACAATCACAGGATGACCATGAAGTAGGTGACAGTCAGGTCACTCTAATATCTAACACAGACCTATTCAGACCCTCAGAGTGGTCAACAGTTTAAATAAAAAAGATAAGAAGGCCAATACTTTTTCTTCCTGAGCCTTACCATAAAAGGCAATCCTGACTACTGGTGACAAGTTCAAAGTTCATTGTATTCTCTACTGTCAATATAAGTTTTTGCCTCAAGGTGGCTTTGTTTTTGGTTGTTTCGTTTGTTTGTTTTGTTTTTTAAGTTCTAAAACTTGAGTGTTAACGGTGCAGATTCTAGAACTCAAGATACTAAACCAATAGCTATAATTTATACACAGAGACCTGGTGCAGACCCACATAGGTCCTGTGCTTGGCGCTTCTATCTTTATGAGCTCTCATGCTCCTTGCTTGGTTGATTCAGAGGGCCTTCGTTTCCGGGTGTCCTCCATTCCCTCTGGCTCTTATAATCTTTCTGCCTCCTCTTCTGAAGGATTCCCTGAGCTCCAAGGGGAGGGATTTGAGGGAGAACTCAAATATAGACTCTCTCTCTCTATAATGTCTGTCTGTGGGTCTCTGCCTCTGTTCCCATCTGCTGCTGGAGGAAGTCTCTCTGATGATGACTGGATAAGGCACTGATCTATGAGTATATCAGAATATCATTAGGAATCATTTTATTGATTTTTTTTTTTTGCCAGTAGTGTTAGGTTTTATTCTAGGTCTCTGGGCTACCTGGTTTGGTTCTTGGTTACCCAAGTGTTAATAATCTGACCCACCCCTTGAAGTCCCACCCCCTTGGTGCTGCCCTGCATCCTGAGTAAAAGCCTCATTCTAAGGAAAAAACTCCTTCCCTTCCTCTTTCTCTTCTGCTTTTCCTCCCATGAGGTGTGCACCCTAACATATTTATCTATCTATCTATCTATCTATCTATCTATCTATCTATCTATCTATCTATATCTCTTCCTCTCTTTCTTTTTCTCTTCTCCCCCTCTTTCCTATCTTTCTCTTCATTTCTGTATCATAATAAACTCTCCATGTGGATGCAGCGCCTGGGTGTGAATGACTTCATGAGCCGTCCTTCCCATGCATCTGCCCAGCATGTTTTCTCTCATGAGTGGGATACCCTGGCCTGGTCAGCTGAGGGTTCCCCACATGTGTATAATTCATAACACCAAGCACTGTTGGGTATGAGTTCTTTCTCACAGCGTGGGGTTCAAGTCAAATCAGACACTGGTTGGCTACTCCCACAAATTCTGTGTCACCATTGTCCTAGAATATATTGCAGGCTGGACAGATTATAGGTCAAAGGTTTTTGTGGCTGGGTTGGTGTCCACATTTCTCTTTCAGTAGCCTGCAGAAAACCTTGCACCAGAGAGATTAGAACGTAGGGGTGAAAGTTCCATCTAGGCACCAGCTTGACTTCTCCATGTTCAATGAATTGTGTGGGTGTTGTCCTCAGCAATGGGGCCCCACACCCCATTTGCAGAAAGCAACATTTTGTCTTAGCAACATCATGGGTTGTTTGGGAATTTCCACAGGACCCTCTTGGCCAACAATTCAATTGAAAGCAACATAGTTCCACCACTGGAAGCTTGCCTGGCGACAAGAGATGGCCAGTTGAGACTCCATTTACTAGGAGTCCTCATTAGGATCACCTTCATACATTTCAGGAAGTTTCCACTGCCCTAGGTTTCTACAGCGTCCCCAAATGCCCCCCAATTCCAGCTGCCTCTCCTTGAACTTTCTCCCTCAATTGCATTTCCCCCCAACCTCATCCCCCACCCTGCTCCCATCCCCACTCACCCCCAGTCCAACCATAAAATCTATTCTATTTCTGCTTCCTTTTTGCCTAACTTCTCTGAGTCTATGGATTTTAACTTGGTTGTCTTTTACTTAAAGGCTAATGTCCACTTGTAAGTAAATGCATACCATATTTGTTTTTCTGGGTCTGGGTTACCTCACTCAGGATGATTTTTTTTTCTACTTCCATCCATTTGCCTTCAAATTTCATGATGTCATTTTTTTTTTAACAGCTGACTAATACGCCATTGTGTAAATGTACCACATTTTCTTGTTTATCTATTCTTTAGTTGAGGTCCATCTAGGTTGTTTCCAGTTTCTGGCTATTTTGAATAAAGCTTCAATGAACATGGGTAAGAAAGAGTCCTTGTGGTAGAGTATACTGTTCTTTGGGTATATGCCCAAGAGTGGTATATAGCTGGGTCTTGCTTGATGTAGATCGATTTCCAACTTTCTGAGGAACTGCCATATTGATTTCCAAAGTGGCTGTACAAGTTTGCACTACCATCAGCAATGGAGGAGTGTTCCCTGTAGGGGCAGTCATCTGTGCTTCACCCTGATGCACCGGCCCTAGAAGGTAGCAGGTAACTGTTAGGTACCTGCACATCCCCCCTCAGGGGCCTGGCCAAGACGGAGACCCCTTAAGAATGGAGATAGGCCGGGCGGTGGTGGCGCGCGCCTTTAATCCCAGCACTCGGGAGGCAGAGGCAGGTGGATCTCTGTGAGTTCGAGGCCAGCCTGGTCTACAGCGCGAGATCCAGGAAAGGCGCAAAGCTACACAGAGAAACCCTGTCTCGAAAAACCAAAAAAAAAAAAAAAAAAAAAAAAATAGGAGATGCGTAAGTACTCATTCACTTGGTTACCTCATGATCCTGGATGCTGGATTGCAGACCAAGTCAGAGTTCTCCAGAGAGCTGCGTTGGACTGTGCCTCACCCCTCCTGGATTCTGTAACTGATCCCTTTGCTGTTGTAAGTCGCCCCAAAATAAACCTCTTTTGACTATCAGATAAATTACGTGGAATTACTTCATTAGTTGCCACTTTAGTTAGTTCCCGCCCTTGCTCAACATCCTTGCCAGCATGAGCTGTCACTTGTGTTTTCTATTTTAGCCATTCTGACACGTATAAGATGGACTCTCAGAGTAGTTTTGATTTACATTTCCCTGATGGCTAAGGATGTTGAACATTTAAGTATTCCTCAGCCATTTGAGTTTCTTCTAGTGAGAATTCTCTGTTTAGATCTGTACACCATTTTAAAATTGGATTATTTGGTTTTTTGATATCTAGTTTCTTAATTTTTTATGTATTTTGTATATTAGTCCTCGATCAGATGTGGAGTTGGTAAAAATCTTTTCCCATTCTGCAGGCTGCTGCTGCTGCTTTGTCTAGTTGACAGTGTCCTTTGCCTTCAGAAGCATCTCAGTTTCATGAGGTTCCATTTATTAATTGGTGATCTTAGTGTCTGCACTACAGGTGTTCTGTTCAGAAAGTCATCTCCTGTGCCAACGCATTCAAGTCTATTCCCCAATTTCTCTTCTCTTCTATCAGGTTCAGTGTATGTGGTTTTATTTTGAGGTATTTGACCAACTTGGACTTGAGTTTTGTGCAGGGTGATAAGTATGGATCTATTTGATTCTACCACATGTGGACATCCAGTTTGACTAGCACCATTTATTAAAGATGCTGATTTTTTTCCAGTGTGTATTTCTGACTTCTTTATAAAAAAAAAATCAGGTGTCCATATGTGTGTAGACTTACATCTGGGCCTTCAATTCAATTCTGTTGATCAATGCATGGGCTTTTATGCCAATATCATGTGGTTTTTATTGTTATAGCTTTGTAGTACAACTTGAAATTGAGAATTCTGAGACCTCCAGCATTTCTTTTATTGTTCAGAATTGTTTTAGCTATCCTGTTTTTTTTTTTCATATGAAATTGAGAATTGTCCTTTCAAGGTCTGTAAAGAATTGTGTTGGAATTTTGAAGTGGATTGCATTGAATCTGTGCATTGCTTTTGGTAAAACGGCCATTTTTACTATTTTAATTCTACTGATCTCTGAGCATGGGATATCTTTCCATCTTCTGATATCGTCTTCAATTCCTTTCTTTAAAGACTTGAAGCTTTTATCATAGAAGTCTTTCACTTGCTTAGCTAGACTTACCCCAAGATATTTTAAATTATTTGAGGTTATTGTGAAAGGTGTTGTTTCTCTAATTTCTTTCTCAGTCCATTTTTTATTCGTATATAGGAGTGCTACTGATTTTGTTTTGTTTTGTTTTTTCAAGACAGAATTTCTCTGTGTAGCTTTGGAGCCTGTCCTGGAACTTTCTCTGTAGACCAGGCTGGCCTTGAACTCACAGAGATCTGCCTGCCTCTCTGCCTCTCAAGTGCTGGGATTAAAGGTGTGAGCTACTACTGCCTGGCTACTGTTTTGTTTTTTGTTGTTGGTGTTTTTTTTTTTTTTTTTTAAGTAGTCTTGTATTTAGCTACTTTGCTGAAAATGTTTATCAACCATGGGAGTTCCCTGGTGGAAGTTTTCTTTTTTTTTTTCCCAGAACTGAGGACCGAACCCAGGGCCTTGTGCTTGCTAGGCAAGCGCTCTACCACTGGGCTAAATCCCCAACCCCCTCTGGTGGAATTTTTAGGGTCACTTATGAATACTACCATCTGTAAATAACAATGCTTTGACTTTTTCCTTTCTAATTTGTATTCCCTTGATCTCTTTCAGTTGTCTTATTGCTCTAGATAAAACTTCAAGTACTCAGCCGGGCGGTGGTGGCGCATGCCTTTAATCCCAGCACTCGGGAGGCAGAGGCAGGCGGATCTCTGTGAGTTCGAGGCCAGCCTGGTCTACAGAGCGAGATCCAGGAAAGGCACAAAGCTACACAGAGAAACCCTGTCTCGAAAAACCAAAAAAAAAAAAAAAAAAACTTCAAGTACTCTATTGAATAGATATGGAGAGAGTGGACAACCTGATTTTAGTGGAATTGCTTTGAGTTTCTCTCCATTTAATTTGATGTTGGCTTGCTGTAAATTGCTTTTATTATGTTTAGGTGTGGCCCTTGTATCCCTAAACTCTCCAAGACTTTGATCATGAAGCAGGCCTTTGAGCTGGGATTCTTCTCCTTCTTCTATTTCTATTATTCTTAGGGTTGTTTTTTTTTCCATAGTGTTTTGTGTCATATTAACATTTTCTTTGACCTATGTATGCATTTCTTCTATCTCATCTTCAACACCTGAGATTCTTTCTTCCATCTCTTATATTCTGTTGGTGAAACTTGCCTCTGTAGTTTCTGTTTGAATTCCTAATTTTTTCCTGTCCAGAATTCTGTCAGTATGTGTTTTCTTTATTGATTTTATTTCCATCTTCAGGTCTTGAGCAGTTTTATTCATTTCCTTCAACTATTTGTTTGTGTTTTCTTGGATTTCTTTAAAAGATTTAGTCCTTTTCTCCTTAAGGATCTCTATCATCATATAGTTGGTTTTAAGGTCTTTTATTTGTGCTTCAAAGATGTTGTAATATGCTGGGACTGCTGTGGTAGGATAGCTGGGCTCTCGTGGAAACATACTTCCCTGGCTGTTATTGATTGTGTTTTTGTGTTGGCATCAAGGTATCGGGTTTGGGATGATTATAGGTCCAGGTGCCGATTTCTAGAGTTGTCTTTATTGGGTGTGTGTTTTGTCCCTTGGTTTCTGTTTCTTCTCTGGATTTCTGGAGACTATGATGGCTGTGTATTGCCTGTTTTCCTGGCCTGCTCAGCTGCTGGGATGCTGGGATGATTTGGGGAAGCAAGGTTAGGGGAGAAGGTCTTTGAGATCTGTTGGGAATTGGGATCCAAAAGGAAAGGGAGATCTTAGCAGGTTTCCTTCTACAGAGCTGGGGATGAAATTGGAGATGGGGGGTAGGGGAGGGATTGGATTTCAGGATCAGTAGGAGAGGTATGGGTCTTTGTTCAACCTAATTGTTGCCCTGGAAGAAGTGGTCCTTGGGTTGGATTCTGGGACAAAACAAGTGTGTGGAGGAAGATTAGAAGGGGAAGAGCTGTGAGATCCACAGGAGATGAGAGAAGGAGGGCAGGGAAGGCTGCCACCCATGGGTGTCCTGATGCAGAGCTGGGGATGAGAGGGTTGGCCATTGTTTTTCCATGCTGAGGATTAAAACGAGGGCTTTGGATGCTGGTCAAGTGTGTCGATAAACTGTAGCTCTAGCCCTCTCATCACCATGTGGATGTCTAATGGAGATTGATATTCCTAATCTTCCCCTGAAGACCTGTTCCACTCACAGTCTTTAAACAAATGTTTTTAAATGACTGGATGGGTGACTAGATGGAGTGGGGGCCTGCCTTGGAGGTGGGAACAGACTTACATTTCTTCCTCTGACCTGAAACCACTGAAACATCCTTATATCAAGAACCTAGAAAATACAGTCTTAGTTGGATAACATTGTGTTTTTTTAAAGTTCCTATTACTGGAAGGTAACAGAAAAGATCAATAGTAGAGGTACAATTCACGGACTCAACCACTTTTCATAGTGTATGAGTGACAATAATTATCCATCTATGAACTCCCCATTATTGACCAGTCTTTCTTTACCCTGGATACCAATGCCTATCATTGCTCTGTGTTGATACATTGTCATGAAAATCTTTCTTGCATTCTGTTTTAGTTAGGGTTTCTATTGCTGTGAAGAGACACCATGCCATGGCAACTCTTATAAAGGAAAACAGTTAATTGGGACTGGCTTACAGTTTCAGAGGTTTAGCCCATTATAATCATGATGGGAAGCATGGCACTGTGCACACAGACATGGTGCTGGAGAAGGAGCTGAGAGTTCTAAATTCAAACTGGCAGGCAGCAGGAAGAGAGAATGCCACACTGGGTGCAGCTTGAGCATAGGAGACCTCAAAGCCCACCCTGACAGTGACACACTTCTTCCAACAAGGCCACACATACTCCAACAAGGCCATACCTCCTAATAGTGCCACTCCCTTTGGGGGCCATTTTCTTTTAAACCACCACACATTCTAAGAGATTGGAACTTTTGTTGGACCTCACAGCCCAGTTAATTCACCTTGAAATCATTTAAGACTTCAGACTTATGTCTGCTTGTATAATCAGCCTCTTTGTTCAACTTTTTAAGAGAACCATGTAACAATTAACCTTACTTGTGTTGGATTTCTCATGTGATCACCTGTATGAGGTAAGCTAATGTAATAGCTTTATGTGAGTTATGTATTCTTCCATGCCCCTGGCCCAGACAGCAATGCACATGTGTCTGTATGTGTACTATTGTGAAGGCAATACAGACTCCCTCTTAGGGTAGGGCCACCATCTTTGACCACCTGCTATACTCAGTTCCAGGAAGGACCTCAGGAATGTGCCATGTCAACTTGAACAGGTACAGAACAGTATGCTCCTGCAGACATTCTGTTTGCAGTTTATGGCCCTTGAAGATATCCAGATAATCTGCTGAGCAGTCCAGATAATCCTGCTCAGCAAGTTGTTGTTCCCTGCCAAAAGTACGATCCAATGGTTTCAAATGTGGCTTCACATCAAAAGTCTAGACCAATAGTTTCAAAAAATCACCTTGCCCCATATCCCTTCTACCCAGTCCCAAGCATGTAATTCCCAGCTTGTGGTTTTTCCCTATAAAAACTCTCTACATCTGGATTCATGGCCACTGCCACATTTCCTTCCATCTGCCGTGCGGTGGCCCAGGTTGAATCTGGCAATAAAAGGAACCTTATGTGCTTGCATCAGAAACTGGCTCCTTGGTGGTCTCTGGGGGTATCGAAAAATGGGTACAACACTATGATAATCATTTGCTGAAAACATTAAAGATGTCAAAAGTGACCTTACAAAACAAATAAATGCTGAAAGCAATATAGACACAGGTTGTAAGACTGTTTTATTATCTTTGCTTTTCTGAGGGCACCTGAGTCAGGTAGAATCATAAAAGCTCAATTCCTTGTAAAAGTGTTAAAGAGTTCTGTAAAGTATCCCTCACTCCTTCCTCATGTGAGGCTTTCTCCAAAGTTCAACAAAAGAGAGAGCAAAGAACTTTGATAGGGAGATTCACAAGACAGCAAGCACTGAGGCAGACACAGATTCAGGCTTTGAACAACAGAAAGACTGGAGACCATCCAGAAAACACATAGACACTTGGAAGACATGGGGAGAGAAGCCAGGAATTCAAACTTGGGCTCACTCTTGGTCAGACTACTCCAAGAGAGAAGTGCTTTGATTTCTTTCCTTAATGTGACACCGACACATTCTGGTGCCTCTGCTCTAATGTGTTTAACCAACAAATCTCTAAAACACAGCTCTCCCTGCAGCATCTTCTGCAAAGCTCATCACTGGTTCCCTGATGCTGCCTTCATCCACCATAAATTTTGCTTCCTGTCTTTCAAGATTCTCTTTTATCCAGCAACACTGGCTTTATATCTTCTTTTCATTCCAAGCTGGTCTGATCTCCCCACCCCATGCCAGGCCAACACTCTCCCACACTCTTCCTGATCCTGATGTCCTTTTTAATTATCTATCTCCTTCTCATGCAGTTTATTATCAGGAAGTCACACTGGCACCTATCCTGTTCTTTAATTAAATGTTGCTGCCTCAGCTGGACTTTGATCATACATTCATTCAAATATTTATGAGCGCCTTGTTTGCATAGGTCCTAGATATACATCAGATGCCAGATCTTGGCAGGAGTACACAAAGGAGAAAGCCATAGCTCCTCAAAAGAGCAGGATACAGTTTGATTAGCATTTTGAGACTGACTGCTTTGAAAGTAGAAGGAAAGGCACAACCCATATGGGGAGGGTCTGGAGACATTTCTTGGAAGAAATGGCATTGGACAAAATGAAGGAGGTGGAAGGAACTTGAGGGTATTATGTTAGTAACCTTTTTATCACCATGACAAAAATTCCTGAAGCTTAAAAAGAGGAAAGATTTTCTTTAGCTCATAACTCCGGAGATTTCCATGGTCATTCCATCCTGGATCTCAGGGCCAGTGATATCATAGCAATTATGTTTAAAGTACGTGGTGGAATGCCTCTTCACAGCAGTTCTCTCATGAGCACACTTGAAACCTTCCAACGTCTTTCTACTAGGTCCCACGTGCTTAATGTTCTACCTCCTTCCAGTGGCACCACAAGCTTCTGACATGAGCCTTGGGGGTGGGGGGAGATGGGGACAATCACGGCCCATATCCACATGTGTCTACATAAGACAATTTTTAAACAGTTTTTGTAATCACAGTACTTTATGCCCCTACTAGATAATGAAAGATGGAAGATATGCTACCTTAAAGTACACCATTTAGGCACAAATATTCTGTGCTAAAGGCAACTTGAACAGGAGCAAACACAAGAAGAGCCATCTTTGGGTCTCCTAAACCCAAAGCAGGACATAAAACTCCCATGTAAACGACACTATCACCAGAGGTGAGGAGTTAAGAAAGATAGAAATTTGCACAAAAGAACCTTGTTCAGCTTAGCTAATCCTTACATTCTTTTAGTTTTCTTTTAGCTTAGTTACTTATTCAGAACCATTACTCTTCGTTCAATATCAGCACTCAGACCTAACCATTTTCAAGACCTCATTTTTCTGTCAGGGCTCCCAAACACACACAAACTTGTTAAATAGAAGTCACATACTTCTATCACTCTGTCTTATACCAATGTCTCAGGCTTCTGGCACACGCACGCGCAGACCCTGAGTCCGCAGAAGCTACGCCCCACGACGCCCGCCCCGCCCACAATCACAGAGAACCCCACCCATGGGCCTGCCGCCCCGCCCCCAAGGCTCTAGCGCTTCTCCGCCCAGTTGCCGACAGCCCCGCCCCCCGGTGCCCGCACGCCCCGCCCCAGCCACCTGTCTGGCTGTCCAGGCGCGCGCCCGGAGACCCCGGAGGTCCCGCCCCCAGGCGCGCGCCCTCCCTCGTGCCACGTGCTCTCTCTGGAGGGCGGCGCCGTGGGCCGAGCCGAGAAGATGTTCCTGCTGTCTCTTCCGGCTGCCGCGCGAGTCGCGCTCCACCGCCTGGGAGTGAGACGTCTCTGGGATCGGGGTCTCTCCACCGCAGACATGACGAAGGTGAGTGGCGGCGGCTCGCCCGGGCGGGCTGCGCGTGCCCTGGCCGCGGGTGGCTGGGTGGCCGGGCTGGTGCAGGCCGCCGGTGTGGAGGACGGACGCACCAAGTTGCACAAATGAGCTGAACAGAAAAGTTCCCTGAGTTTGCAGGGCACCAGCCTGAGCCCGGCCTGCGGCGAGGACGACCGATGCTGGTTGCTGAGGGCGCGCCCTTTGCTCCTGCCTGGACAGGGCTAGGTTCTGAAGTCTGATCAGAACCGCACGCCCCGCTTCGCAGCCTTTACTGACTTCCTCCATCCAACTGAGCTCCGAAAAATTACACGATTACTACTTCATCGATTCTTTTAGTCCTCGCGGAAACCCTAGAAAGGACAGCGGCAGGATTGTCCCAAAGTCTTCTAAGGTTCCAGAGTAGCCAGTCACAGGGCCGGGACCCCTCCCCTGTGCTGAAGTGAAATGTCCGAAAAGTCCCTAGGGCGAGTGAGCTGCTGGATTGGGTTTCCGGAGAAAAGCAGTGCCTTTCTAGGGAAAAGGGCTTTGTTGAGAGAGGTCATCTTGAAATTGAAAGAGCGTCTTCTCCATCTAGCTGGGCTGTGAGAAATCATAAAGGACGCTTTCAGATGTGAAGGGTCTGGAAGGGTGCTGGCTCATCGGAATGATGAGCCAGCTGTGAGGACCTGGTGAGGGAGGAATGTTCCAGGTGGGCTCAGGTCCTCTTCAGGTATCACAGATAGCAGAGGGATTAGGCGGACACCTATCAGTACTGTTTCCAACCCTATGACCGGTCTGCCCAGTGACAGTGGACGGACCCAGCTTGGTCTCATGGAACCCCGGAGACAAACAATTTTGGGAAAGCTAGAACCTGGCAGTTACCGTGCTAAGAAAGCCAGATTTCTCCGGCGAAAAGATGGGGCACTATGTGGCCCGAGTACTTGGGGATTTTGGAAAGGACCAAGGCCAGAAAGAAGGCATGCGCATTGTCAGAGTTTTACCACCCAGGAGTTAGTGTGTCAGGAACGAGGTTTCAGCCTTTTTTCCGAGAGAGAGTTTCTCTGTGTGGTCCTGGGACTCGCTCTGTAAACTAGGCTGGCATCGAACTCACAGAAGTCCACCTGGACTGTGTGAGGCGGTCCCTCTGCCTCCCAGGTGCTGGGATCAAAGGCTTGTGCCACCACCGCCCAGCATGGGAAACAGTATTTTAAGAGTCATGAATTACCATGTGAAAGCAAATGGTGAGCAGTGGTTTTACACCATTCTTTCATGTGTTTGGGGCCTGGGGCTTCTGAGGGAGATGGTCACACCCTTATGTGCTTGGCAGAAGGCCCTGCCTATGACCTCCCTGCAAAGTTGCATACTTCCCCCTACCTGATTGATAAGCTACTTACTAGACAATGTGAGCATCCCTTACCTGAAGTCTGTTTTTGTTTTTCAAGACAGGGTTTCTCTGTGTAGCTTTGGTGCCTGTCCCGGATCTTGCTGTGTAGACCAGGCTGGCCTTGAACTCACAGAGATCCGCCTGGCTTTGCCCCGCCCCCCAACCCCTAGTCCTGGGATTAAAGGTGTGCACCACCACTGCCTGGTCCCTTACCTGAAATCTGAAGTGCTCCAAAAATCTCAGGTTTTCTGAGCATACCCCTGACACTTCTGGAGGTACCAAGTCCTGCAACCAACTAACCCAGTGACTGGCCATAATCAAAACACAAAATATTTCAAAGGATTGTAACCATGAGACAGTGTGTCTGAAACAAGTGATTTTTCATGTGTAGGGTTGGGCCCAATATATTTCACATACCCCAGGTCCAGCCTTGCCTTGGCAGGGATTTTGGCTGCTGAAGTCGGGGCTGCTGCTCTGCTGTTTGTCTCTGCTCTTGCCCCTTGGGGAAGACACAGTTTTAATGGAATTGTTTGCCCCTTCTAGTTTTGGGCAGTCAGAGCCTTCTAAGGGTCATGCCTTCTATACTCTGACTGTCTTTCTTAATTTTCCCAGGGTCTTGTTTTAGGAATTTACTCCAAAGAGAAAGATGATGACTTACCGCAGTTTACAAGTGCAGGAGAGAATTTTAACAAGTTGGTGGCTGGGAAGCTGAGAGAAATGTTGGACATGTAAGTAGTACTGTATTGGGGGTTCCTTTTGTGTGTGTGAGACAGGGTCTTGCTGTGTAGCCCTGGCTGTCCTGGAACTGTGTAGACCCGGGTGGCTGGCTTCGAACTCACAGAGATCCACCTGCCTCATTCTCGGGAGTACTGGGATTAAATGTGTGTGTCATGACACGGGGCAGGGTTCTAGTTCTTAAAGGCCCCAAGATCGAAAGAGATTCTTCTGTGTGTATCAGATAAAGTTAATGGAGCCCTGGCTAGCTGGTTCTCTGGAAATGAAAGTAGGTTCTGGAAGAAGCTGGGCAATTGTTTCAGTGTGGGTGGGTCTGTAGTTCTGGGAAGTCATGTGGTTTCTAGCCAGATCACAAACTTATTGTGAAGGATTGACGGATCCAGAAAGGAACAGGTTTCCTCAGTCCACTCCCCAGGCTCGGGTTCATAACTCCTGCTTTCATGTCTGGCACCAGCCTCTGAAAGTACTCAGCTAGTTTAACAACAGCCTCAGGTCCTGCCCTTTGATTGCCTGGCTGGACTTTGAAGGCTTTTCAAATATTAAAGTACAGGTGGATCATCTGATTAGCAAGAATATAGCCTGAGCCAGGTGGTACATGCCTTTAATCCCAGTACTTGGGAGGCAGAGGCAGGAGGATCTCTGTGAGTTCCAGGCCAGCCAGTATACAGAGTGAGTTCCAGGACAGGCTTCAAAGTTACACAGAGAAACCCTATCTTGAAGGAAAAAAAAATACAGCCTGAAATTTGGTCAGTCTGAGGAGGGCCTGAGATCTGACCTCTTCTAGATTAGCAGGTCCTGGAGGAAGTAGGGAACCTTTAGAGTTACTGGCCACAGTTGGCAGAAACAGAGCAATACAAGCCCCTTTAATTACCTGTGACCCAGGTTATAGACTGTTTGTTAGAATGTACCAGGTGTCACCTGATAGTTATAGTAATTATCTGATAGTCTAGGATTTGTACCTCCTCTTGGATGGTAGTCCTTTACTAGTACATAGCCGTCACAAGTACCTTCTTAAATCATTAATCCAGAAGCTGACCTGTTAGAGTCCAGAAATCACTGGCCTTGCTGCAGAGTCACTGCGGGCTCCAGCCTGAGCCTCTGGCTACTGTAGAATCCCTCTTTGTTTGGAAATTGCCGTGTCTCTCTTCCATCTCAGTAAACAGTATGTGGAACACCTATGCCGGAGACGGTGCTATCAAGTCAGCCGCCCTCGTCACCACTCTGGTTTTCGTTTGGTGGTGTTTCTTCTATTAGAAAGGTTTCCTTCATTTGTTACAGTCACCATCTAGTGCTCAGATCCCCTGTGCAAGGGTACCTTGCCCATCCATGGCACTGTTTGAGAGAGAGAGAGCACCACATTTGGTAGTCTAGGCCGAACCTGAACACACTATGTCATTCAGGTTGGCCTCCAACTCATGGCAGTCCTTCCTCGGGTTCCTGAGTTCTGGTGTTACAGGCATGAGCCATCACCCCTGGCTTCCCTGTTGGTTTTAAATTGATGTTCCTGTTCTGTCTAACCTAGAAGTTGACTGAGGGCTTTTTGAGGTAGAAGTGCTGCATCTGAGGAGATTGGCTGTATGCATTCTCTAAAGCCGTAGTGAAGCACAGAACAGAGACAGTTAGCAAGCGTGTCTGCTGTTGCTTAGGTCTTTTACCAGGAGACCAACACAAACTATGATGTTTAAAACAACCATTTTCTTTCTTTAGATCTGGACCTCCTCTGAAGGCAGGCAAAACCCGAACCTTCTACGGTCTGCATCAGGTATGAAATGAAGGTCATGTTCGTCTGGAAAAATCCATATTGAGACCTCCATGTGCCCATTACTCTGGCTGCCTGGTCATGCTAGAGCTCTTGTGTTTGGTCTTACAGTTTGAGTCCTATGTGAAGCAGAAGCACTCCTTATGATCATAAAGGCTGTCTCCTCTAGCCTGTTTTCCTCGGTGTGGAGGAAGACCGCCACCCCATGCAGAGTGGTTTGGAGAGTCACCCTCACTCTGCCTGCCACATCTCTTGTACTTGTCAGCACACAGGGCTCTTCCTTGCTGACCTTGAGTGGCTCTGTGGCACCTCTGTCTCCCTCTGCCATTCCCTTCTGGAAAGGGGCTGTTGAAAGAATTGACAGTGGTTGGTTGACTGGGTGTGTTTGTGGAGCAGGACTTCCCCAGTGTGGTGGTGGTTGGTCTTGGCAAGAGATCGGCTGGCGTCGATGACCAGGAGAACTGGCATGAAGGCAAAGAAAACATCAGAGCTGCTGTTGCAGGTTTGCTTGCTCTTTCTGTTTAACAGCTGGGGGTTCCCAGGGCTTCATTCCTCCCGCCGGTCTTCCTCCCCTATGTCCGTTCACTGCCACCACCCTTCCCCCGCTCGCCCACAGGCCCACAGGCCCACAGGCCCACAGGCCCACAGGCCCATAGGCCCACAGGCCCACAGGCCCACAGGCTCACATGCAATAGCTCAGCCAGTTCAGATTATATGAATGTGCTTGACCTTACCTAGGTAAAGAGGCTAGCTTATGACATTTTTAGTTTTAGTAGTTCTGTTTTCTGTTGGGAGGTTTGCTGCCATTTGTCCTTAGAGCTATAGTCTATCAGAAATTGTGATTGGTAGATGGTTTTCCATTTTGTTATGCAGCCTTGCTGTTGCCCAACTTTTCGATAACATGGAATTGTCAGAGAAAACAGGAGCAGAGTAAGGGATACTTACTCATTGCTAGCAACCTGCACGGCCTGTCCCAGTTGGTTTGATAGGTGGAATAGGGGAATTGAGGTCGATGCCATCAAGTCACTTTGTCGCTTAGCAGCAGGGAGAGCCTTTCCCACAGGACGGCTGCCCCAAATGCACTTCGAGAAACACTTTGAGGCAGCAGTACTTGGTTTAATTAATCCTTGGCCCTGGGTATATCATGAATGCTCATGAAGTTTGCTTCCAGGGTTAAGTAGGCATTTCTAGCTTTTATTTGAGAGTTTTTGCTGACACATTCTTAATAAATGCCGTTAATGATGCTCTGTTAATGATGGTCTTTGTTCAGTTGCTTGGGAGTAGCTTCAGTGGCATCATTTCTTGGTCCCTTTGATCTGGCAGCTGGGAAGCTTTATCAGGAAACTCTAGTGCCTCAGAGATGCTTCTAGTAACATCTGCCTCTCTCTGAGAGTCTCTCCCTTGTGAGGAGCTCTGCCCATGAGGCACACTTTACGGAAGAGGAAGTGAAAATGTAGACCCTGTTCTGTTCCCCAGCACACCAGCGCATGTCCCTGCTTTGTGCTGACTCCATTTTCTGCTTGTGTTGTCATTCTGAAGCGGGATGCAGGCAGGTTCAAGACCTGGAGCTGCCTTCAGTGGAGGTGGATCCCTGCGGAGATGCTCAGGCTGCTGCAGAAGGAGCCATGCTTGGTCTCTATGAGTATGATGACCTAAAGCAGAAAAAGAAGGTGGCTGTATCAGCGAAGCTCTATGGAAGGTGATGGAAGGAAACGGGTATGGGTGGCACTCCCGGGCATTCTGACAGCATGCCTGCTTTCCAGTGTCCAGCAGCGCTGTGTGGCTTCTGTGTCTCCTACTTACGGTCTCAGCCCTCTTTACAGTGTGGTAATTGTCCCCAAGCTCTGCTCCTGGCTCTTGCCATGTGTGTGTGTGTGTGTGTGTGTGTGTGTGTGTGTGTGTGTGTGTGTGTGTGTAATTCCTCTGTGGCTCCTGACAATCTTCTGTACTTGCTGGTTACTAAGAAGCACTCACAGTGTTGACTCTTTCCCAGAAGGAGGAATGACTCGGCAGCATATCCTAGTGAGCTTTTAATCTAAATACTTCCCATTGAACTCACACCTGCTGACATTATGCTACATGTTAGATCTATAGCTGAGAGTATTCCATCTTTGCCTTTGTGGTCCATGGTGGGAGATGCTTTCAGAAGATAATTGACCATAATTCTGCCAGCCCTATTCTACTTTAGTTTTGAAGGACAGGTTTCTGCTGTCAGGAATAGACAGTAAGAGATCTTCAGTTCCAGTGGGTGTCTTTTGGCATAGAACAGTGGTTAGTATCTGTTAGAGAGTGGTTGGGAATGAAAGTTCTGCAACCAGTCAACCTGCATTTGAATCCTGTCTCTGTCGCTTATTTGGGATAACCTCAGTTAAGTGACCCACATCTGTATTTCTGTCTTCGTTTGTGTAGGAGAGTTGTAATCCTGGCGTAGAGTTTTGTGTTTTGAGAGAGGGTCTCACTGTATATAGCCTTGAACTCACAATCTTGCTGCCTCAGCATCTGTGGTGCTATAAGTACAGGCATGTGCCATCATTCCTGGCTGATGTCATCGTTTGTATGATAATCCAAAGACAAAATATGTCAAGTGAGTGGCACATGGTGAATGTTCTAAGGTGCCAGCTGTTATTTTTTCTGTGTCGCCCATATTAACTGCTGTCAAAGAAGAGGACCATGCAACATGCACCTTACTGCATTCTCTTGTAAAGCTACTCCTTGCTGTCCACTGGGTTGGGATTTGGAGCCTTTATCCAGGCACAATAAAGCTGCAGAGCCTATAACTCCACATCTGAATGTTTGCTGCATGCTGGCCTCACAGTTAGTGCTTGGGACTGCCATTTCTCTTCAGGGAACTGGACTCTGGGTAGGAATCTCTATATAACCTTTGCATATGGGTTTATACCTGCAAATACCCATCACCGCCCCCTCACACGCACATTTTTTCATTATGCAGGGGGAGATTCTTGAAGCTTACTGCTTAGCCAGATCTCTCCTGGATCTTCAGTGGGTCCTGTTTTCTTGCTCACAGAATGGATCTGGGTCTTGTACAATCATTCTTTGTTTGTAGTCTTGATGTTTTTTAAAGATAAGTGCCTCACTTAGCAGCAGAAAGGTCAGTCCTCTTGATGTTGTTTGAGAGTCACTCTTTTCTTCCACAGTGGCGATCAGGAGGCCTGGGAGAAAGGGGTCCTCTTTGCTTCTGGGCAGAACTTGGCCCGCCAGCTGATGGAGTCTCCAGCCAATGAGATGACACCAATGAGATTTGCTGCAATTATTGAAAAAAATCTCAAAAGTGCCAGTAGTAAAACAGAGGTCCATATCAGGTAATTTATGATTATGTCATAGACTCATGGGATGTACAGCCAAAACAGCAGTGTGTACTGTTTGGTTTTATATCCATTTGACACAAGCTAGAGTCATTTTGGAAGAGGGAACCTCAATTGAGAAAAATGCCCCTACCCAGTTGGCCTGTGGGTAAACCTGTGGTGTATTTTCTTGATTGACAGTTGGTGTGGGAGGACCCAGCTCACTGTGGGTGGGCCCATCCCTGAGCTGGTGGTCCTGGGTTCTATAAGGAAGCAGACTGAGCAAGCCATGGTGAGCAGGAACCCCTCTATGGCCTCTGTATCAGCTCCTGCCTCCAGGTTCCTGCCCTGCTTGAGTTCCTGTCCTGACTTTCCTCAGTGATGGACTATTACCTGGAAGTGTAAGCTGAAATAAACTTCCCTCCCCAGGTTGCTCATGGCTGTGGTGTTTTATCTCAGCAGTAGAAACCCTGACCAACACAAGTGAGATCCTAAAACTGAACTCTGTTTAGAGGAGTGAATTGAGCCCACTAGCAGCTGTACATGAGGTCAGATAGAGTTACAGGGTTGCATCTTCCTCTCATCTTTAAGAGTTTCATGACTTCATACTGTGTTGTGTGATTTTTTTATTGAGACATAATTTGCATACTATACAGTTCGTTCCTCTTGAGTAAAGAGATGGGAGTTGAATTCCTAGGTCAAATGGTAACTGTTTAACTTTTTTTAAAAATAATTTTTATTTTATGTGTATGGGTATTTAGTTTGCATGTATGTCTGTGTACTGTGTGCATGTGTCGTGTCCAGGAAGACCAGAAGAGAGTGTTGGAGCCCCAGGAATTGGAGTTACAGTTCTGAGTCACTATCTGGGAGTTAGAAATTGAACCTGGGTCCTCTGGAAGAGCAGCCAGTATACTCTTTACCATTGAGCCATCTCTCCAGCCCCTGGTTGACATTCAAGGAGTGTACATGTTTTGATGTGTTGTCCTTTCTACATTTCTGTTTATGATGCAAGTGAAGAGTGCAGAACACTGACTGGGCATAGGGTGAGAACCCACCTGCCCATGACCTTGGCTACATTGTGGGGTCACATACCCAGCCCTCCCAAGTGCTTGTCAGTGCTGGGTGATGAGACTTGGAAGTCCAATTCCTCTAGTTTCCATTTCCCATTTGAAAACTCTCTTCAGACTGTTAAACACACAAGTTTGAGCTTTTGGGAGGGCTTCTGATTAAAATAAATTAACAGATACTTGTTTTACTTGATTTTCGGAGTTATTTCTTGTTTTGGTTTTTGGTTTTTCGATTACACAGGGTTTCTCTGTGTAGCTTTGCGCCTTTCCTGGAACTCACTCTGTAGCTCAGGCTGGCCTCGAACTCACAGAGATCCGCCTGGCTCTGCCTCCTGAGTGCTGGGATTAAAGGCGTGCGCCACCACTGCCCGGCTCAGAGTTATTTCTTAAGAGATCTTTTCATTTTTAAGGGGATTCTTCAGCACTTAATCGTTATTAGAGTTTTTTTTTGTTTCTTTTTGTTTTTTAAGGAAAATCCCTATTTAGACAGAATGAAGAAGATAATAATAATGTGTAGAAAACACAGGGCTGGGAGCTTGCTGGGATGCCCTGAGTAGTTCCTGTGTGTTGAGTCTGTATCCGTGCGTAGGCTCTATGGCCGTGTCCTGTCTTGAAGGAGGAGAGGCCAGTGCTCTGCTATGTGAGCGTGAGGGATAAGTGCCAGGTGCTGCCAGGGCAGGGGAAGCATGAGATCTGCAGTTAGGGGAGAGTGCTGCAGGAGCAGGATGAGGGCTGTGAGTGGAAATGGAGCCCAGCAGAGTCCTCAAAGATCACTTGAAATGGTAACGGACCAGGCTTCAGGTGAGGTGTGCAGCAGAGTCTTAGAAACAAGAGTTGTAGGTGAACAGAGGGAAGAGGAGTTCAGACAGACCAGCATGTTGCATCCATGCTTGCACGGCCTATGACTCATTCTGTGATGTGGCTGGACCACACCCCATCCAGGGTAGGTGGCTCTACATCAAAGAAATACAGTTCTTCCAGAAAAGCAAGACAGCAATAAAACACCAAGTACTAAGCTTGGGATTAGAAATGCCTACAGGGTACAGCTGTGTTTCATTTGATGAGATTTATGTTTCTGGTTTCCCTTTGAAATAAGGACAGCAGTTTTAGTGTGATAGTCTGACTAAGGGGTAGGCGAGTGCAAGAGTAGTCCTTGGATTAGTGTTCGGCTGTCTGGCAGTACAGGCCTAGTTATTGTGGCTAGAAATCAATATGGAACGTTTGTTCCTCCTAGAAAGAATAGCAATATGGCGTGTGTGTTCTGGTCTGCACTGAGATGCGGGTTCATGTTACCCACACTGAGCCTGTGTTTATTGAGAACTAAGTAGTTTTCCCATTCAGAGACATCTCAAATTGCACTTGGAGCTATGAGAAATGGTGTGCCAGTGTTGAAAAGATAAGCCAAGATACAGGATATTTTATTCCTGTTGGTGTAGGATAGCTTTGTTGAGTTTCTGTTGGTTTATTTTGTGTGTGCGCCATTATTAGTAAAACAAAAATAAAGCTGAACGCCAGCCTTGCTAACTTCATTTCCAAATTAAAACCAGAAATACCAGAGTAGGTTGGGGGGGACTGTTATTTATTGACTAAATGTTTTTTATTACCTGACATTGTATTAGTTACCATGTATAAGTTCTCTCTGAGTGGTTGTGTAATCCTTGGTAGGGGAGTGCCTGGTCTCACTTTACAGGTGAAGTATCCCCAGAGTCATGTCTTCTGCCTGCTAGTAGACAGACACAAATCACAGGCTGTGCTCACTGATGCCTTCAGCCTGTATGTATCCAGTGGTTTTCCCTGATGTTGGGGATGGAGCTCCTGGCCTTTGGGCATACTAAGCAAGTGCCCTACCACTGCATGCACCAGGTCCTACTCAGCATTTGAATAACTTGTATGTTGTACATTTTTTAGCATACTGTTGAAATTTTTCTAAGTTGTTTTGGAATAAACGTAACTGTATCTCTCCTTTTTCCTCTTTCTGCCCTGTAGACCCAAGTCTTGGATAGAGGAACAAGAAATGGGCTCATTCCTAAGTGTGGCCAAGGGGTCTGAAGAACCACCAGTCTTTTTGGAAATCCACTACACAGGCAGCCCCAACGCAAGTGAAGCACCCCTGGTGTTTGTGGGAAAGGGAATTACCTTTGACAGGTACTTCTTGGGGGTGTCTGTGGTCGCTATTTTAGTGAATGCTATGTATATATAGTGTGATTCATAAGCATGGGCTTTGATCAGGTCGTACACATTATAGTAAACATATCATGCTGCCAGTTTTGAATTGTAATGCTTATACATGCAAGATAGTTAGGAATTTTATCTATCATGGTCCTGATCTTAGTTTAGCCCTGTGAGCTTTTGTGACCCACATGGGAGGAAGCCACAATTCAGAAGTTATTTATTCACCGTCATAGCACCAAGGCGAGTCAGTGGGTTGGGGAGATGGCTCGTGGTAAAGTGTTTGTCATGCCTGCATACACGCAAGCATGCGTTACACAGATAAACATGCACATCACACATAGACACCTTTATGTCTTTTCTCATTCAGTACCCGTCTGCTACCAGCAGGTGTCAGAACTATTACCTTTCTGTCCTGTGGACTTGAGAAGAATGCTCCAGTGTTCCGGGAGCTTGTTAGCTTTCCTTAATAGCTCATGACCTTCAGGTTTCTTGGGTTAATCAAGTCAGAAAAGGGTTTTGTTGTTTGTTTTGTTTTTGTTTTTTTCTGAAAAGATCATCTTTGTGGGTATCAGTTGTTAATGAGAGAAGGCAGAGGTGGATCTTAGGTGGGTTGGTAGTGTATGATGATGTTTCCAGTGGCATCTGGTCAAGTTTCATCTGAATAGAAATAAAAGGACCTGCCTCACTTATCCATATTTCTGGAATTACTTTCTATCTCTATAAAGGCTACAGAATTGAAGTAATTCAGATCACAAGTTTAGAAACTTGACTTTCTTTGCAGGTATGTGGTGCTCATGTGTGGTAGTGAACTCTGAGTTTGTATGGGAGTTTGTTTTGTTTTGTTTTTAGACAGTCTTGCTATGTCACCCAATCAGGCTTCAGAGTTGAAATCCTGCTTTAGCCTCCTAAATTCTGGGATTGCAGGCATACACCACCACATGGATGGTTTGTTTTGTTTTGTTTTTTTACATTTTTACTTATTTATTATGTATGGTGTGTATGCATGTGGGTACCCAAATGCCACAGTAGTCATAAGGAAATCAAAGGAATCAGTTCTCTTCCTTCCAACGTGTGGGTCAGGGGATTGAACACAGGTCATCCCACTTGGCAGCCAGCACCTTTATCCTCAGCCATCTCACTGACCATGTCTTTGTTTTTAAGAAAGTGATTTGAGCTTTCAACTTTGCTGTTATTGTTGTTGCACACTCTGTCTCTTTCTCCAAACAGTGGAGGTATCTCCATCAAGGCTTCTGCAAATATGGACCTCATGCGGGCTGACATGGGAGGAGCTGCAACAATATGCTCGGCCATTGTATCTGCAGCAAAGCTCAATTTGCCCATTAATATCATAGGTAAGTAGGAGAAGAGTTGCATTTTGAAGTGCTTCCAAAATCTAGTCAGATGGTAGAACTGAAACACCAAACGTTTCCTTCCTTCTAAAAAGACCAAAAGACATTTTAAAGTAGCTTTTCATCAAGTAGAAGCTGTTCGGCTGAAATCAGTGTTTCTGTCTGAGGTGACTGAGTTAAATGTGTTCTGCAGCCAACAGGCTGTAGCTTGTATTGATTTGTTTTACTTAGGCAGAAGTGGTTAGCCATCAGGAGCACAGATATCATGTCTGTGCTTCACTCCAGCAAGAAAAACTGAGCCGCTGGAGTGGAGGACGTCATCTCGGGCTCATTTACTGACTGCTTCATGGTACTGTGGTCCATTAGTTTGCTGACACAGAATAAGGAATTAGTATACAGCGTCTCCTGGGGTTACACATGCAGACTTCCAGAAGCAGTGCTGCGAGTTTATAGCATTGCTAATGCCAAGATTAAGGGGAACAGGCAGTTGGGTTTCATCCATTGTGTGGGAAAGGTAAAATAATACTTTAAATCTGTCTGTCCAGAATCTCCCTTACCCCACCATTCCAGCATCATAGTCTTTTTGTTCTGTAATGCTCTTTTAAGAACTGTGTTATTGGAAATGAAGATGCTCACATTTCAACATATTTTCACCTCTGAGTACTTTTAACATGTCTCCTAAGAAAAAGAACATTCTATGTAATGATAATACAGTTACATTTCAAAAGGATCTATACAATAACCAGTAGTCCAAAAAAAGTCCATTTTGTTTAGATTTGGTATTTTTTAAGAGTTTATTTTTTAATTATGTGTATTTATGTGTGTCAGTGTGTGGTTCTGTGTACATGTGAATGCAGGTGCCCTTGGAGGCCACAAGAGGGCATCAGAGCCTCTGAAACTGGAGTCACAGGCTAGGTGCTGGGAACCAAACCCAGGTCCTCAGAAAGAACAGTGTACACTCTTACCCCCAAGCCATCTCTGCAGCCCCCATATTTAGTTTTAAAGTCTAGATCCCTAGAAAGATAGCACCTTGCATTTGGTTGCCATGTGCCTTTACTTTTCCCGCCAAGAGCCCCGTTCTTTCTCCTTTCTCTCCTTCATGACACGGGCAGCTTGGAAAGTCCAGGATGTTCTGATGTTCTGTAGCTTGCACTTATTTCTTCTGGATTAGAATAAGTTAGACATGCTCCTGCTGAGCTCACTTGTGCCATTGGTGATACCAAGTTCTGTCCCTTGTGGAAGTGAAGCCTGTATCTGGTGTGCTTTTGATGGCTCTCCAGCAGCCGCTTGTCCCATAGCATGGCGTTTTTGAATCAAGCGTGTCTCATGTTCCTTTTTATGTTTCCCCAATAGGTTTGGCCCCGCTTTGTGAAAATATGCCTAGCGGCAAGGCCAACAAGCCAGGGGATGTCGTCAGAGCCAGGAACGGCAAGACCATCCAGGTTCGTGAGGGGCAACAAAACATGCCCTCTGGTTTTTCTCCGGGAACCCCATCGTGGCCACACAACTGCAACGTGTCATAGGTGTAGGACCCAGCTGCACTTGGGGCCAGGCTTTTGGTCCTGAGAACCTTTTTCATGCAAAGTACAGCTAGTTTTTGATGGAAACGTTTGAGTATTTTCCCTTCCCTGTTGTATCTCTCACTAATTATGCTACACATACAAATTCTGACTGTTGGGCCTGACCTGCAGAGCATGACACACCAGTAAAGCATGGGCTGTTTCTAGGTGCTTGGGCCATGATTAACTTTTCCTCGTGTTAGATTTCAATTAGAAAACATGGCCCTACACTTGGGCTCTGTACTGTGGCATCCGTGGAGCACAAATGTGCACGCACTGCTCAGGAGCCTTGGGGACTTTGCTGAAGGAGAGAAATAGAGCTAACGAGGTTGCCAAAGTTTTAAGAGTTTTTGAGCCTGGAGTTCCAGGCTGCCATTTAGTTTTAACTTCCTTTAGGTCTTCGTTTTGTTTGGTACTTAGAGAGAGAAACTAGAGTCTCAGGCATGCTGCACATTCAGGTTGGTTAGTCTTTTAGCTAATCCACCCCAGTCTTCCTCTTGTTAACAACATTTGCCATTAGAATGGACCAGACATTTCCCTACTTTTCCATCAGCTAGGGCAGGGACTTACTACGTTACCCTCCAGGTTAGAAATGTTCCTGCTGTAGCTGAAACACAAGTGTCTTTTTACTACCCTGTGACAGGTGTTGCCCTGACTGCTTCCCACTTTGAAATCAAATGCTATTGTACCCAGTTTTCATATTCATTCCTCAGGTTGTCTGTGACCCTTTCTCTTTTTAATCTTCTTGGCAGGTTGATAACACCGATGCTGAGGGCAGACTCATCCTGGCCGATGCACTCTGCTATGCACACACCTTCAATCCCAAGGTCATCATCAACGCTGCCACCTTAACAGGTCAAGCCACATTTTCCCTGTCTTGTCTGAAGAAATCTTGGGTGCGGTGCACACACTGTACTCTGGGCGTTATTTTGCTGAAGTTTGGTTCACTCCACTCACATTCAAAGATCCTTCCCCAAAGGAACTGCCTCTGGTTACAGAACAGTCTCATATTAGTTCTATTGCTTTAAAGCATTCCAAAGTTACTAAAAAAGGGGGTGGGTTATTGTCATGTGCACATATGCCATGTGGGGGGGGTCAGAGGATACCTTGTATGATCTGGTCTCCCTCCACCGTGTGGATGTTGGGGACCAGAGTTAGGTTTTTAGGTTTGGTATCTTCTGGTTCTCTAGTGGTAACTTAACAATTGGGTCAGATCATCTGAGCCAGATTTAAAAAAGAGAGAGAGAGGTTTTTTTTGTTATGACTGCCATCTAATACAAATCTGAAAAGACTGATAGATTTCAAAATCAGTGGTATTTTTTAATATACTAATCATAATAAATCTGCTATCCAGTCAGTTTTCTACGCTTATACTTCAAATTGTAAAGAAATAAAAACATGGGTGGAAAGGTCTTTGTTTGATGGACTCACAGCAGTGGGACAGGTGTACAAAGAAAGCCCTGGCTTTAGACCAGCTTGTCTGTAGCATTGCTTACCAGCTGTGCAGCCTCCGGGGAGTTCCTGGTCTCCAGCATTAGTACTTGAGGACAGCTGCGGTTGCCTCACAGTTGTGAGGGCTGGAAAGAGCTCCGTGGCAGGAATGGCAGGCATTCCCGAAAGGCAGGCCTTGATGTAGAGGCTCTGTAGAGAGGGAAGAGATTTCTTGGGTGAGATGGATGGTGGCTTGTTGCACAATTCCAGAGCTCACAGTCTTCCATCCAAAAATCTCTCCCTAGGAATTTGTCTGTACTTCTTTTAAGATAAAAATTCAGCTCATTTGGTGTCCTTCGGTTTTGATCTTTCCTGAGTCTTGGAAGTCTACTGGAGCAGAAGTCATTTCATGTTCCTCTCATATGTGGGTGTAATAACAGTACACAGTGGTTTACTAAGACTTCCTTTTTATTTCAATGTTTTTGCAAGTCTGCCCTTTTTAGTTAATTTTTAAAGCTGGCATACAGAGGTACAGCTTCATAAATGTTTTTAAGTAGGCATTATGTTATTTCTGTAGCTTTTGGTCTCCCTATTCAGTTCCTAAAAACTTGAGGCTTCGGGGGGGCATGCCCGGCAAGGTTGGGCAGTGATGGAGAGATGGGGGACCTAGAGCCTCTGTGATGATGCTGACCAGTTGTACTGTGCCTTGTCATTAAGGGTCAGGAAGGGTTGCTGCATCCGGAACTGACAATAGCTCTAGAGTTCTAGAAAACAGTTATTTAAAATAGGTGTTATGAAATCCTCTTAAATCTAGGTGTTGCATTAACTATTTATGCCTGTCTTTTTCTATTTCTGCAAGTGAAAATACCACGTTTTTATTTATAGTTAGTTTTTATCCTTTTTATGAGAAATTTTAAAATTGGTGGGAATATTTATAAACTTAATAGAAAACTTTTGAGGACAAATGAATATTATCCAAACCTACCAACTTTAAAAGTAAGGCCTTAAAATGAACGGCTAAAATGTGGCACACGTATCCCCCATGGATGCCTCATAGGCATCAAATAACTACTGCCCGCTGTAGTGTCTGATATGTAGCTGATGTCAGATGAATGGCAGTCAGCATTCATTGAGCTGCGGCCGTGTGCCGGAACCATGCTGGTGCCTGACGTTATGGGACACATAGTAAGGCCAGGTTCTTAGCTGTCTAGACCGCTAGAAAGAACTACCAAAAATAAGTGACAATTACCCTGGGGGGGTTGTTGGTGATAATTGATATCATTTCCTTTTCTGCATTTTCCACAATAAAGGGGAATTCTAGTTTGAGAGGCATAACTAGCTATGGAAGTGACAGTTTCCCAGCCTGTCCACATTTTGTAATGAAGGAGCCATTGATAGACTTAGAGACCATGGCTGTGGTCTAAGTAACAGGAACCTCTTGACCTTGAGAGACTGGCACTGACCCGAGGGACTGTGTCTTACAGGTGCCATGGACATAGCCCTGGGATCAGGTGCCACCGGGGTCTTTACCAATTCATCCTGGCTATGGAACAAACTATTTGAGGTAGGCCTATAATATACCCTTAAGTTACAGTGATACTAATTTTTGTGGCCTGCTATGGGATGTTCTGTATGGCAAATGTGTTGCTGATTGGTCAATAAATAAATCACTGATTGGCCAGTGGCCAGCCTGGAAGTATAGGCGGGACAAGAAGGAGAATAAAGCTGGAAAATGGAAGGCTGAGTCAGAGAGACACTGCCAGCCGCCATGATGAGAAATAGCATGTAAAGATGCCGGTAAGCCACGAGCCATATGGTAAGGTATAGATTAATGGAAATGGATTAATATAAGCTGTAAGAACAGTTAGCAAGAAGCCTGCCATGGCCATACAGTTTGTAACCAGTATAAGTCTCTGTATTTACTTGGTTTGGTCTGAATGGCTGTGAAACTGGCAGGTGAGAGAGATTTGTCCTGACTGTGGGCCGGGCAGGAAAGCTCTAGCTACCGTGGCCTTTGAATGATATGTTTGTCCAAGCCCTGTGTTAAAAATGATTTTCTACCTGTTGGGTTGCCTTTGAATTGAAAATAGGTCATAGCAATAAACTTGATTCAGTGGCTTTGGGTTTTCTAGACATATTCCTAAGTTACCAGTATGGCACCACTTCCCTGTCCTTGTAGCCTCAGAATGATGTTAAAATTACTGACAAATTACATGGCCGTGATGGATAATCCCTGATGGGCAAAGGGTATGAGGCCAGCTCTGTGAAAGGCTGGCCTTCAGTGAATGTATGTGGACTCAGCATTGTAAACAAAGCTCCCCCGCTGAGTGAGTCAGTGATGAGGGGTCCCTTCACTGCTCTGCTCTGTGTCCTTTCCAGTCATCCTCCATCCTTGCTTCCCCCGTCACACATTACCCTGTCACTCACTGCTACTGGCTTTCACCTGCCAGTACCACTGTTGGCCTAACCTGGCCTGTTTCTAGTCAGCAGGTGACAGTGACTTCCTGGTGACCCGGTCCTTGGTTTCTGTGATCGTCTCCTCTTCTGGCTCGTTTACGTGACAGTCCTGCTTCGGTTCTTTTGCTAGCTGTTTGCTTTGTCCTCCTCTGTGGACAGTGTTTAGTTCCTGTCCCGATACTTGCTTAGAGTCCTCGTGGTAAAACGTGTCTGCTCCACGTCTGTTAATAGTCGTGTCTCCAGTGCTCCACGTGGCTGCTTGGCGGCTCCATCTGGCAGCTCCTGTTCCTTTCCCAGGCAGTTAATGGCAGCTTCCCCTGGGGAATAGACACATAATCCAGGAATACATTTATGAGGTCTGTTTAAGGTCCCAGATTTATGTCTCACTTGACAGTGCTCCTCTTCTCTGTCTTTCTGTTTATGAAGCTCACTCTCCGCCTCTGTACTAGCCCAGCTGTCTACTTGAAGGCTGAGCCAGGAACCTCTCCTGGCCTCCCACACTACCCTGTATCACCATGACACACACAACATTTGAGTTTTTTAAGTGATTTCTTTTCCTAACTAAAATGACGTGTTCACAGGCATAATTAAGTCAACCATCAGCAGCCCATAGTGTCTTCCCAGAAGTAGCCGGTGCATCTGATATACTTAGGTCCTAAAACAACAAGTTCTATTGCTGCTTTTTGGCCTTCTACTCCGAAGCTTTACTTTTGACTTCTTCTGAAAATGAGTAAAGTAGAGTGGTCTGCTTGCCTGGTTCTGCTGGGAGCCTGAGCCTTTGGATGGCAGAGGTGTTAGCACTGTGGCTCAGTGGTGCACTCAAGCTCAGGTAGTACAAACAAATGAATGGGGGGCTAAGCAAGGCATGAATGACGTCATCTCATCTCAGGACTTGGTCATTGGTGATGGAGGCCTTGCATGCATGTCTCCAGCAGACCAAGGTGACCAGGCTCTTCAGAGTCTTGGATCCACCCTAGTTTAAACACACAAAGCCTACAGGTTCAAACTGAGACTTTACTAAATGTCCTAGAGATGTGTGGATTATTTTACAATATTTCTGTTTCCTAATTCTGAAATGAATCTTTTAGTGACCTAAAGCCCTCTTAGACATCTCTTTCACAGCCCTGCTTTGCAGTAACAGGCTAGAACAGCTCTTTTCTTCATGAATCGAACCAGAGTTTCTCACTGTGCGTCATCTACCCTTACACTGTTACACTGTCTTCTTTAGGCCAGCATAGAGACTGGGGACCGAGTCTGGAGAATGCCTCTCTTTGACCATTATACAAGACAAGTCATAGATTGCCAGCTTGCTGATGTCAATAACATTGGAAAATACAGGTATGTAAAATGATCTAAATGTCTTTCCAATCATCCTGGCTTGCCAAACTACTCTTTAGTCTCCTCCTTTTTACAGAAGATTGTAATCCTAACCAGTTTCCTTCCCATGTAGTGCTTCTCAGCTTACTGATGTGTTAAATTTTGAAAATATTTCTCTAGCAGGTTCTCTTAATGTTAGAAATTTTCAAACTTAAAAGTTATTTTAAGTAAATGATGGGAACTATAGGAATTCATTACACAGAAAAGTAATCTAGAATTTGTCATTTATCCCAAAAAGCCGTATCTAAAAATAAATATTCTGGAAGTGATTTCTCAGTTAATTCCTTAGTAGGTTACATGAGCTTAACTTTTCCATTTTGGTAGTAGAAACCTAGCCAGCACAAGTGTACTATTATTTTTAAAAAGCATTTATTGCGTGTGGGGTGACATGTGTACCATGGCCTTGTGACATGCCTGTGGACTAGGTTCTCTCCGTCCACATGTGTGTCAGTTCCAGAGATGGAGCTCAGGCTGTGAGGCTCGTACATCACACACTCTATCCCAGCGTCCCTCTGGCTCTGAGCGTGGCTGAGGGAGCTGTTCAGTGCACCTTGACATGAGGTAAAGCCATCCCTTTTTGCCTTTCTTCTCTTCAGATCTGCAGGTGCATGTACAGCCGCGGCCTTCCTGCGGGAGTTTGTGACCCATTCGAAGTGGGCACATTTAGACATAGCGGGCGTGATGACCAACAAGGACGAGGTTCCGTACCTGCGGAAGGGCATGAGTGGGCGGCCCACGAGGACCCTGATCGAGTTCTTACTCCGCTTCAGTAAAGACAGTTCTTAGTCCACTCAGAAACCTCTCCGTGTGTCTTGAAGTGGATATCTGGGCTTCAAAATATTTTTGAATGAATGGAAATCTTTTAAAGGCAAAAATGAATGGTGTTCTTTTTCAATTTTCAAAATTATTTTAGTATGCTTAAGTCATGAAAATCTGAATTTTATATATATGAATGAATATAGGCCCTTTCGACTAATAAAATATCTTATAGTAGTATGTGTTTTCAAGCAGTACTTACAATTTTTACAGGCGCCTTTCATCTGCAGGCTCCACTAAGTCGTCAGGGTCTGCCGGTTCCCAAATATGCTTCCAGCCTCTGTGTGGACAGGGTGCCTTTTGTGCTTGCATTTCCTTTAACTCATCGCCCTTTAGCTGAAGTTCATCTGTGTGATGGTGTCTTCTAGAGCACAAGGGTTGGCTGAGGCGGAAGGCTTAGATTCCATACTTTATAGAAGTTCTTAAATTTCTCCAGATTATTGACTTTACCTAAAAAGGTGTTTTATATTACCGTCCTCTTCCAACACGGCAGACAACTGCTCCTGCTGTTCAAGTTCAGCTTGAGACCCTCTCATCCCCAGCAGTGTGGAGACTTGTAACCTCTGTGCCTCTGCGCTCTGGTGAATGCCTTTTGCTTCTGCAGTGACCGACACCTGACTTTCGCGAGGCTGAGCTGGTGTTTCAGGTACCTTCAGTCCTCCAGCTCTGCAGAGAGTTTCAGTCACTGCAAGACCCAAGGCTTGGAAAGCGCTGGCTCGGCGGCACCTGAAGGTCTTGATTTCCTGTGTCAGCTCCCTAAGGCATTACTCTCTCTCACTCTATAAGTGCAGCAGGGACGTGTTGACACTCCAGCTGCCCTTGTTTGCATGGTGGCTCCTTCTCTTCCTTGAGGGCAGTCTTCACACCTTCCATTTCAGTAGCTCCCTCCGAAGAGCCAGCCCCTCCAAAGGCATGCTGTTGAACGCACGCTGCCCAGACGTTAGCTGGGGTTCTTCCGATTTGTGGGGGAGAAGTCCTGGTGATCCAGCTTCTGCTCCAGTTGATGTTCACTGAGCCTTGCTTCTTCTAGTTCTGCTTATGGCTTCATAACTTGTTTTCCAGGTCATTCCCTTCCTGCCCGTGGCTTCTGTTAGTTGCATTTCTGACTGCTCCAGCTGCGTTTTCTGTTGTTTAATAGCTTCAAATTAACAGCTCAAACTCTACCATCCAGCTCGTGAGCTCAGCGTCTCTTTGAAGTGCATACTCCCTTGTTTATAATTTCAGCCCTGGGCATCGTCTCTTCAGGACGTTTATCCAGTTGCTTCTGTTTGCTTCTCCGGTATCTGTAAGCCATACTGTGCAGCTTTTAGTGGTGGCTCCTTTTCACTCTTGTTCTGAAGATCTGCGATCTCTGCCTCCATGCTTTCTGTTTTTAGCATACTCTCCCCTCACGCTCCCTGGCTGCTGCAGCCGGAGGCCTGTCCTGAAAACACTGAGCACCCAGATTCGTGACACAAGTCCACCTGAGCACAGAAAGACCGCCCCATTCATTCCACTAGACTGAGGCCGGTCTTTCTTTTGGGACCGCTAGCTCCCCAAATAATGACACAGAGACCTATAATGAAAGCTTGGCCTTTAGCTTAGGCTTGTTCCCAACCAGCTCTTACAATTTAAATTAACCTGTTTCTATTAATCTACGTTCTGCCACATGACTACCTCTTCTCCATAATGTTTTTTTTTGTTGTTGTTGTTGTTTTGTTTTGTTTTGTTTTGTTTTTTGGGGTTTTTCAAGACAGGGTTTCTCTGTGTAGCTTTGGAGCCTGTCCTGGATCTCACTCTGTAGCCCAGGCTGGCCTCAAACTCACAGAGATCCGCCTGCCTCTACCTCCCGAGTGCTGGAATTAAAGGCATGCTCCACCACTGCCCGGCAGCCCTGACTTTTAGAATACAGGTTCTGTGAGTTTGAGTGGTGTTTTAAAATGCAGAACAAATGAAAATTTGTGTGCTTTTATTTGTTTTTCATTTTTTGCAACGATTGTAAAGCTGGTATCTTGATTTGCAAGACTTTTAAGATACTCTCTGTGTGGCTATTAAATTTTTAACTTTCTAATCAATTTTAGGACATATACTTGAGTTTTTGTTTTTATTTTTCAAGACAAGATTTCCCTCTGTAACAGGCCTGAATGTCCTGGTACTCGAGTTGTAGACCAGGCTGACCTCAAACTCAGCTTCTGCCTGCCTTTGCCTCCTGAGTGCTGGGATTAAAGGAGTGTGCTACCATGCCTGACTAGAGCGTATGGGTTTTTTGTTTTTGTGTTTGTTTGTTTTTCTATTATCAGCTTGATACAGTACAAATTCTTATCCTAATAGTGAAATGTTTCATTGAATAGAGCATATGGTTTGTTTGTTTTTTTGTTTTTTGTTTTTTGTTTTTTTTTGAGACAGGGTTTCTCTGTGTAGCTTTGCGCCTTTTCTGGAACTCGCTTTGGAGACCAGGCTGGCCTCGAACTCATGGAGATCCGCCTGCCTCTGCCTCCCTAGTGCTGGGATTAAAGGCGTGCGCCACCACCGCCCGGCGAGCATATGTTTTTAATTGAGAAGAAAAATTGAACTTTAAGTTTGTGGTGCTAAGAAAAAGAACATAAGCAAAATTAAAAGATATTATGCAGTTACCAGAAGTAATTGTTTCTCGGTTTGGTTTTCTTTGAGGGTGGGTGTAGATGTAATTCTGAACAGTCTTATTAAATAAGAAATACAGAGCCAAAGGCAGAGTTAAAAGCCCAGAGATCGAGCAGTAGCTAAGAGCTAAGACCACCTTATCTTATCACTTGTTGCCGTCCTTCCCCTGAGAGAGAGACCTTCTTCCTGTGTCCTGTCTTTTTAATTGCCTTTCTGTTCTGCCTTCTCATTGGCTCTAAACTCAACCACATGATTTCCTCATCACTGCCTGTCTATTCAGACCTCCAAGTCTCTATGGTTGGTACTGGGATTAAAAGTTCAGGTCACCTTGCTTTGGATGTGACCTTGACCACAGAGACTCTGCCTGCCATGTGATCAGATTAAGGGCGTGTGCTACCACCACCTGACTCCCGCTTATGGCTCGCTGTGAGGTCTGATCTCCAGGCAACTTTATTAACATACAAATAAAATCACATTTCAGCACAAATAAAATATCACCATAGGTGGGGGTGGTGGTGAGAGTCTAATATCTCTGAGGATAGGCTAGAACTCCTGATCCTTCTGCCTCCATCTCCCAAATGCTGGTGTTAGAGGGGTACACCACTATGCCTAGTGTCTTAGGTACCTTCCTAATGCTATAATAAAACACCATTTCCAAGGTAACTTTTAGAAGAAAGGCTTTAACTGGGGCTCCTGTTCTAGGGGAATGGGAGTCCATGGGCAGCATGGCTGTGGGCAGGCAGGCATGGTGTTTGAGAAGCAGCTGAGAGCTCACATCTGAGTCCACAAACAGCAGAGAGCACAGGGATGGTGGGAAGCTTTTCCTCAAAGCCTGGCCTCTGGCACCAAGGCCACACTTCTGAGTCCTTCCCAAACAGTTCTGCTAATAGCACCAGCTATTCAAATATATGAGCCTGTGGGGGCCATTCCCATTCAAACCACCCCACCTAACTAGTTATTAAAAGTAAAACACTGTTTGGTGGTCTCTGGATTGACTATGATATGCTCACAGAGAAATTTTTTTTTTAAGTCCTTGATTCTTTGTGGACTTCACATCATGCATTCGGATCCCACTTATCCCTGTCTCTGCATCTGCCCTCTGCTCTTGCAACCTACCCCCTCAAGTTAAAACTAAATTTAAAAGAAAAACCAAAAACAAAACAAAGAAACAGAAAAAAAGGGGGGTCACAGTTTACCCTTTAGTTCATCTTTACTTGGAAGTGTACATTGCTTGAGTTACTGATCTGGCTCAAGGCCTCTGGTTTCTGCTACTTCACCAATTATGGACTCTCACTGGGGCTCCTCTTGGACATCCTACTGTTGTCCTGTGTTGTGGAGATCCTGCTGTTTTCGATCTGTAGGTTCGCCCCTTCACATACACCAACAGTTAATAGACTCGGTGGATGTTGGAGTCGACCAACTCATAGCCCTGGTTCTGGGCCTAGGTGGGTTGGTCAGCTTGCCAGCCCTCCCTCATCATCACTCCCTGGGCGAGCTCTCCAGCACTGCCTCAGCTAGCTCACCCAATGCAGCCTACAGCAAGGAGCAGGACCAGTTCTGCTCTCAGGCCCTCAGATCCAGGTCACCCATACTCATATAGACAGGGTTAGTTCTATTGTTTTGCTAGGCAAGGTACAGGGCCCTCTCTCCTGATTGCTACAGGGGAATATGGGAGTGGAGGTATTTGCTCTCCTGTTCTCATGACCTCAGGGCTGGCCCTCTTACGCCCCCAACAATAGTGTGCTGCCCAGGCAAGAAGCACAGCCTACTCTCTCTTGTGCTACAGCCGGTGGAGGTCAGGGCTAGCTCTCCCACTCTTATGACCCCAGATGTTGTGGAATATTTGTACACTGTGTGAAGATGTTTTGCTGTGATTGATGTAATAAAGAGCTGAATGTTTGTACACTGTGTGAAGATGTATTGCTGTGATTGATGTAATAAAGAGCTGAATGGCCAATAGCTGGGCAGGAGAGGATAGGCAGGATTTCCGGGGAGAAATAGGAAGAGGAGGAGGAATCTAGACATTCGAATTATGCCAGTGAGACACCAGGAAGACACTGAAGAGGTTGGATAGGTAGTACAGATAGAGGTAATCGAGCCACATGGAAGAACATAGATTAATAAAAGCAGCTTAATTTAAGTTATAAGAGCCAGGGGGACAAGCCTAAGCAAATGGCTAAGCTTTCATAATTCATAATAATTCTCCATGTCATTATTTGTGGGCTGGCAGTCCTGACGAGAAAGCACTGCTAAACCCAGGGTCAGCTCTCTCACCTGCTGCAGGGCCAATAGGTAAGGGGGGGGAGGGCATCTTTCTCTCACCAATGTCACTACAGGCTAGTGAGGGCAGGGTCAGCTCACCTGCATCCCCGACTACAGGTCAGCTCTAGTGTATTGCCCAGGTGAGGTGCACACCTGTGGTGAGGGGTGAGGCCTTTTTTTTTTTTTTTTTTTTTTTAAGTGCAGGGGTGAGCTCTCCCTGAGGGGGAGGGCCGGTAGTACCAGGGTAGTACCCAGTGAGGGGCAGGACCAGCCATCCCAGGGCAAGTGAGGGGTGGGGCTGGCTCAGCACAGCATGGTTCCAATGTCCCCCATGCTAACACACGCCATGGACATCAACACAGACCCCAGCTGAAGCAGGACCACAGAGCCAGACATGTACCCTAGTGGCAACACGCCACCAGATCAGCACAGCCCGGGTGGCAGCAGGGCCCCTGGGTACCAACATCGTCCCAGGTGGCTGACCAGACCCCGGGTATCTGCAGAGCCCTCAGTGGCAACAGGAGCGACAGACACTACCCCAGACCCCAGTTGCTGCAGGGCCACAGACTGCGACTTGGCTCTAGGCAGCGGCCCATGCCTGGACATGTCCACTGCTCCAGGTGGCAGCACCCAGATCAGCATGGCCCCCAGACACAGCACAGTCCCTGGACACTGACATGGTCTGAGGTGGCCAACCAGACCCAGGTCATCTACATAGCCCTTGGTGGCAACAGGAGCCCCAGACATCAATTAAGACATTGGCTGCTGTAGGGCCATGGACTCAAACATGCCCTTGGCAGCAATCCTGGCCCTGGGTAACAGCACAGGCCACTCAGATCAGGATGTCCCTGGTGGCAGCATAGCCCTCTTACCCCCTCATGGTCACAGGTTGCAGCCCAGGCACCGGGCAGCTATGTGGCCTCTGGTGGCAACATGGGCCATGGCCATCAATACAGACCCTGTCTGTGGTAGGACTATGGCCCCAGGCATGGCCCCAAGCAGCACCCCAGGCCCGGATGTCACCACAGTCCCTGGTAGCAGTGCAGGCCACCCTGACCAGCATGGCCTCCGCAGCAGCATGGCCCTCAGACACCAATGTTGCCCTAGGAGGTGGCCTAGACCACAAGCCCCTGCATGGCCCCCAGCAACAACCAGGAGCTACAGACATCAACACAGGCCCCTTCGGCTGCTTCAGAGCCCTGGACCAAGACTTGGCCCTTGATCAGAGCCTAGGCCTAGACATCTCCCTGGACTCAGGTGGCCAGTTGGTCATTGACGTCAGCCATGTTCATCACCACCCTCACCTCTCCAGATCTGCCTCTCCCTCTCTTCCACTTCCCCACCCTGTACTCTCTGACCACAGTGGTGCCTGACTGCCCAGGGCCAGGCTCTTGGGTGGGTCACAGTGGTGCCTGGTTGAGTACTGCCCGCCCCAGCCACAAAGAACAGCACGGAGCTGTTGCCTTCCCTCTCTCCCATGCCCAGGTCTATCCTGGTATGATGGCACCCAACCACCAGGTGCCAGAGGCATGGGACAGGCTCCTGGTTGATTTGCCTCCTCCAGACCAGTCTCGGGGCGGGGAGCCATCTGTGTCCTCTGCAGATTCAGGCCCAGATGGGGCCAGCCCAGAGTTATTTTCTTAATGTTAATAACCACTGTGAGGCACTCAGTAACTGACCTTATCAACTTATGAAACAGTTTTCATATATTCAGATAACTCCATGAGGTAGGTGGTAGTATCCCTATGACAGAATAGAAAAATAGACTCTGAGACAGGAGTAATAACATAGTGTCTCACAGCCAATAAATGGTACAGCAGAGAATTAAATCCAGGTAGTTGTATTCCTAATTAATAGCAGGGAGTTCTGATACAGAATTTATTTGAAATTCCTAGTAATGCATGAGACTATTAAAAGGACCATAAGTGAGTAAACTGGTTGCTAAGTTTAAAGCATTTGATGTAGCCGGGGGCGGTGGTGGCGCACACCTTTAATCCCAGCACTCAGGTGGCAGAGCCAGGTGGATCTTTATGAGTTGGAGGCCAGCCTGGTTTACAAAGCGAGATCCAGGACAGGCACCAAAAAACTACACCGAGAAACCCTGTCTCGAAAAAACAAAAACAAACAAACAAACCAAAAAATTGATGTGAGGGCATGGTATGTATCTACATTGGTTTTAGAGAAGGAATGGACATACACTTACATTATTTGTGGTATTTTTCAGAATTAAGCAAGAGTAGTGAACACATTTCCTTGGATGAGAATAGTGATGGAAGAGAAACTTGATCTTGAACTGATTGGCAGTTACAGGAGGTTTCCAGATTACAGCTGAAGAAATCTAAAGATTCCCACATATCCTTCAATGTCAAGGAAGTAGGAAATGTTCTACTGTTTTGGAGCATATTTATTGATTCAGCAGATATTCCATGCTTGGTAAGGTAGATAAAACAAGACATACTATCTAGGCAACATACTAATATTCTCCTCTGAAATGTCTTGAGCCTGCCTCACAGTTCAAATCACCCTCTGTCTTCCATGCTCCTACTATTATGGCCCATTAAATTCTGCTTAAATCATTCAGCTACTTTTCTAATCTAAAGTCTGAAAGTCCACATTCCTCCAAACAAAAACATGGTCAGGCTACCACAGCAATACCCTAGTCCCTGGTACCAACTTCTGTCTAAATTAGGGGTTTATTGCAGTGAAGAGACACCATGAACTCAGCAACTCTTATAAAGGAAAACATTTAATTGGGGGCTGGCTTACAGCTTCAGAGGTTTAGTCCATTATCATCTTGGCAAGAAGCATGGCAGCATGCAGGCAGACATGGTACTGGAGAAGGAGTTGAGAGTTCTACACCTTGATCTGCAGGTAGCAGAAGGAGACTGCCACACTTGGCCTAGCTTGACCATCTGAGACCTCAAAGCCCACCCGCCCCCCCAGTAACACAATTTCTCCAAGACCACACCTATTCCAAGAAGGCTATACCTCCTAATAGTGCCACTCCCTATGAGCATATGGAGGCCATTTTCTTTCAAACCACTACACTTAGCTTTTTCTTTCTTTTCCCTACTGCTGTTTTAATGTTGTAATATTTACAAGTTCTTGGATTGAAATCTTTGATACAGTTTTAGTTATCACTTATACATGATATGGGGTTGGGGTCAAGCTGAATTACCTTGTGGTAGATATTTAGTTGTCAAATCAGCAGCTAATGAAAAGGACTGCTGTTCCCCTATTTGATACTCCTGGCATGTTGCTAACCATCAGTTCACCATGTACATATACAATTCTATCCTCTCTTAGGGGAGAATAGTATTTGAAGTACAGCATCATGATGGCAGGCGTGCTCATATCCACTGGAGTGCCACTTCTAGTCCCACTTAGTGGGCAAAGGTAAGATTGGAGATATATAGACACAATGAACACTTTCTCAATAAATGTACACATATAATTCCCTTTAAAAGACATCATATTAGGGGCTGGAGAGATGGCTCAGAGGTTAAGAGCACTGGCTGTTTTCCTCCAGAGGTCCTGAGTTCAATTGGCTCACAACCATCTGTAATGAGTTCTGGCTCCCTCTTTTGGCCTGCAGGAATACAATCAAACAGAACACTGTATATAAATAAATAAATAAATAACTCTTTAAAAAAAAGACATATTAACTCTATGTCCATCTAACATCATGAGGGGTAATCTCTTCCTTCTTTATACATATCTGCAAATAATGTCTCAAGCATGAAAAAAACTAACTCCAATTTTCTTCAACACATTTACTTGTTTGTTCAATCATTTTATTTACTGTAAGAGATCATTGTCTCCTTCTCACTCAGAGGGTTCTGACACAGGACAACTGTCATTAGAGCATGTTTCTGCCCCACTGCTGCAAAGCTAAGAACTCTTATGCCTTTGTGCAGTAACCCCAGTCACCAAGCACCTTAGCACCCCATCTGCCCATTGCGTTCCCCTTGTGCCTATTCTGCAAGTTGCAACTCTGATTAGATTACAAAAAGAATTTCAAATTGCTATAACTATCTCAATGCAAGCAATGTAAAATGTAATAGAGATATTGGGTTTGCCTGTGTGTGCATATGGATGCTCCCTTCATTTAGGTAAGAAATGTAAGAGAATATAGGTTAGGCCAAAAATGTGTTAAGATTTAGATTTATCAAATTCAATGGGGGAATAAGACTGACAAGTGGAAATATATAATGGGTAGCTGGAAATGTAAGTCTGGAGTTCAGACAGAGGTATATATAGAGAAATAGATTAGTTTGTAACTGCACCGAGAGGCTTATGAATGAATTTTAGAAGGGACAGACAGGGAATAGGGAATAATAAAAAATAGAGTAACAAAGACCAAAAGTAGATTTAGAAGAATGACCAACTGTGTCAAGCTAAGGTTTAATCACAGTTTCTAAAAACCATAGAAGTTTGACTACATACTAGGCACTGGTGACTTTTAGAGCAGTGATTTCAAATGCAGTGTACACAAAAGTCAGGATGCAGAGTTCCATGTATGGAAAATAAAGAAGCAGCCAGCCATGGTGATATATGCCTGTAATCTCAAGACTTAGGAGGTAGAGGCAAGAAGATTGCTAGATTGAGGCCAGTTTGGGTTGTAGCGTGAGGCCCTATCTATAAAAAAAAAAAAAAAAAAGCTTAAAACAAACAACAACAACAAAACCAGAGGGGAGCCAGGCGGTGGTGGCGCACGCCTTTAATCCTAGCACTTGGGAGGCAGAGGCAGGCAGATCTCTGTGAGTTCGAGGCCAGCCTGGGCTACAAAGCGAGTTCCAGGAAAGGCGCAAAGCTACACAGAGAGACCCTGTCTCGAAAAACCAAAAACAAACAAACAAACAAAAAAAAAAACCAACAACAGAGGGGAGAATACACTTATCTAAACAAGAACCAGCTCTTCCCATCAGAGTTTTGACTGTGATTCAAAATGCAGAATCAGAGAGTTGTGTGTAGGAATGCAATATTTTGTACAAGGAAAACCATATTGGTGTAACTGGGAAAATAATCACACATCTCATGCATATCGTGTTCCTTCTGACGATCAACACTGATGAAAAAGTAACCTTAATGGTTACTTACGATAATCTCATTTTATTCATGAAAATGAAACAGACTTGTGTTCATAGTTGCCCTATAAAAATATTCAAATAATTTTATTTCTCCCCTCAAGTTGTCTCTTGATAAAAGATACCCTCCTCCTCTTTTTTTTTTTTTCTGAGACAAGGTCTCACATTGTAGCCCAACTGACTGGGAACTATGTACCTCAGGCTGGCTCTGAACTTGTGGTAATTCTGCTGCCTCAGTTCCCTGACCTCTGGGATTACACATGGCTCACCCATCACTCTTTTATTATTTCATAAAATGGGGCCATACTTCCTGTGTGTGTGTGTGTGTGTGTGTGTGTGTGTGTGTGTGTGTGTGTGTGTCCCAAAGCTCATCTAAGTTGCAGATGTTAGCAGTGTGTTCCTTTTCACTGCAGAGTAGTATTCCATGGTAAGAATGGCTTGTTAAACCATTTCCCCCACTACACAACATTTGGGTTGTTTCTAATCTGAGGCTATCACAAATAAAGCTGACACAAAAATGTCTGTATAAGTTGTTTTTGCTTTTTCCAAGAAAGTCCTATTGATGGATCATGTTAAGCGTATGTTTAACTTTATAAGGATTTCCAAACTCGTCTACCTAATAGCTGTATTTTACATTCCTTTCATTGGTATATGCAAAATTAGTTTGCACCCTCGGTAGTATTTGATGTTTTCACTATTTTCTCTTGAGCAATCCTGGTAAGTAATCGCCATATCACACCATAGTTTTAATTTGCATTCCCCAATGATGTATGAAATTCACTATATTTTCACATCTGCCTTCTTTTTTTGTTCACATCTGCCTTCTATATGCAGTCCCTTTGGTGAAAATGTTCATGTCTTTTCTCATTTTCTACTGGGACTGTTTATTTTTGAGTTTTGAGCATATTATCTTTCCCATATTGATCAGATATTACATGGTTTGCAAATAATTTCTTGCTTGTTCTCTTTATTTCTTTACAGAATATAAAGTTTTAATTTTGACAAAGTCCAATATATTCACATTATTTTCTTGTGGACTGTGCTTTTGAGGGGAAGTTTGAGAATTTGACTCCTAAAATTTTTTCTTGAATGATTTTTTTCTAAAAGTTTTCTTACATTTAAATCCACAATACATTTCGAGATACTTTTAGAATTTATTTTGTTGGCCTGTGAAGATTCAGTTTGTTGAAATGACTGTCCTTTTTTTCCTTGAATCATTTTTATACTTTGTCAAAATTAGTCAAGCATGCTATTGCGGGTTTATTGCTGGATTTTCTTTTCTGTTCCATTGATTTATATATCTGTTCTTACAGTACCTTGATTGCTGCTACTTTATAAATCTTGGAGTTATGTAATGTAAGCCCTCCAACTTTATCATCTTCAAAATTGATTTAGCTTAATAAATTGTATCCAGGTATTTCGATCTACCACATTTTTTTCCCTCCTGCTTTATTCTAGGAAAGAGCTCTTCTATAAGCTTCTTGTGACTCTTGCAAATGCTTCTGGTTTTGTTCCAGCTTGTCCTCCAACCACTGCGGTAGAGGCCCACTGACCGCTGACATCTGACTGCACGCGTTTGGTAAACACAGAGCATTATGGATCTTGGTTACTGAGCCCAGATATCTAAGACTGTAAATCCTTCTGTATGCATCCTGTTTTTCCTGACACAGGATCCTCTGCAGCTCTACTGCTGACTGGGGCATACTTTCCCCATAGTCATATGAGGTTCATTATGGATTGGGATTTTGATTCTCTCATACTCTGAGCTCTTTTGGGCTTGTATGGATGGGAAGCTAGTATAGAGTACCTGACAGTCTTTGTGTTTTTATCTTCTATGAAACAAGAAAAAGAAAGTTCTACAAAGCCTTGATCCATCTTTTGGTACATGGCTTGTGTTATGGACTTCGACATGGGAAAGCCAAATGGCTATATGATAGTGGGAATAATACCAGCCAATAACTCTTAGGGGGTGACCTGTTACCTCTATTAAGGTTGCAGATGGCTGATCTGGAGAAATTTCTACAGGGTCCTTTCTCTTGTCACAACGTTGCAAGACAATGACAGAATGAATCTCAACAATTTGATGGTATCTATCTCCCATATACATAGACCCAGCACCCCTTCTCATCTGTGCTCACAGTATGGTTGAGACAAACTAGGAAAGCCTCAGATTCAAGATGAACCACCATCTTTGTTGGCTCAACTCACATCTGCCATGGGCCCACTGAAGCCTGGCCAATCGGGGGATCAGATGCAGCCTTCCCAGCCTGGAGGTCAGCCATCTGCCCAAGCCTCCTGACTTATTCTTTCAGTCAACAAATGTTTCTTAATATTTGCCAGGCAGAGTTGTGAATGTTGGGTATACAGTTGAATAAAACTGATTAACCAGGCAGGGCATTTCTTTAGAGAGGCCCTCCTCAATCACCCATCAAAGAGCACTTAGCTGTCCTCTCACAAGCATTACTTTCCGTAGTACTTACAAATACTACTCTCTCTCTCTCAAAAATTTGGGGTGTGTACTACTACTTCTAGATTATTAAACAGTGCCTAACTGGAAGGAATCATTTAAGTGTTGTAAAACTAAACACAAAATAGTTATTTGGCTTCTTAAAACCATAAACTATTAAAACATAAGCACAGGCCGGGAGGCGGTGGCGCACACCTTTACTCCCAGCACTCGGGAGGCAGAACCAGGCAGATCTCTGTGAGTTCGAGGCCAGCCTGGTCTACAGCGCGAGCTCCAGGACAGGCACCAGAACTACACGGAGAAACCCTGTCTCGAAAAACAAAACAAAAAACCATAAGCACAGCGACTTTCTCTCTGATGTTACCATACTATGCTAAGAACGGGGTCAGGAGCATGGGCAGCCTTCTGAATGTCAGTCGTTTTACTTAGCTTACGCCAGAATTTAGAGGGAACTCGTGTTGTTCCAGTTACAACAAGTGACTGAATTGGCATTTGGTACCTAGCAAGCCCTCAATCACCGCGGAACGAATAGATGACTCCTCATTTTACTAAGGGGCCTCGGGAAAGACTTGGCTAAGGAAGGTCCCCGAAAATGTTCAGGGACAGCACAGGGATCGACCAGTGGCAGGGAGGCCCGCGCGCGAGTTCAGTCTCCGCACGTGACTGGTTTAAACCAGTCCAAGCCTTTAGTACTTAAGTCAGTAAAGGGTAAACCGTTGCGAACGCATAGAAAACAGCTTCAGGTGTCTCGAGTCTCCTCGGGGCGGGACAGACGCTCCGCCCGTCACGTGACCACGCCCGCCACGTGACCCGGCTGGCTGCGCGCGCAGGCCCGAGAGGCGTTTCCGCCCGCCATTGCAGGGATGGCGGGGTCTCTCGGCGGGATGTTCTCCGGGCAGCCACCCGGTCCCCCGCCGCCCCCGCCGGGGCTCCCGGGCCAGGCGTCGCTTCTGCAGGCAGCGCCTGGGGCTTCGAGACCGTCCACCAGCACTTTGGTGGACGAGTTGGAGTCGTCATTCGAGGTAAGCCGAGACGTGGGCGTCTGGGTGCCGCCTTCACTCGCGTCCAGAAGTCGCGCGGGTTCACGCCCGTCTCGGGGCCAGCGTCCGGTGGATGCCGGCGATCGGAGAACGGAAGCCGCCCGCCGTTGGCTGGGTGCGGCTCGTGGCCGGTGGTCTCAGGTCTGCCCCCGCAACCGCCACATTTCTGGAGACAACTCCATCAACCTGGGGGCTCTTTCGATTCCCATCCGGCTTTGACCTCCGCGGGTCTAGTAGGAGCTGGTTTTCCCTGGATCGTAGCCTTTCGGCTGAGCTCCTCTGAGTTTTCAGGTCACATATTGTACGCTTTTCCCGGTTTTGTCTCTTCTGTGTAGACCTTCCAGTGGCCCCGGGCACTTTTTTTACCTGTTAGCTTTTCGATTTGGGTGCCCTACCCCTTGGGGTCTTTGGCTTTCGCTTGCTAGTCGTTTGGTAAATGCTTTGTTAGGACAAATTGAGCTCTTACTGTGGGAAGAAACTTTGGTAGAACGTTTGGGATCACCCCCTCTTCGTGGATGCAGAAACTAAGACTCATAAGTAACTTGTCCAAAGTCGGCCTTGGGTTTGTGCAAGTGAACACTAGTACTCCGGCCTTCTGCCTTTCCAGGTAAAAGGTGGCCTAGTCATACTAATGAAAAGCACGTTCTTTTTTTTTTTTTTGTTTGTTTGTTTGTTTGTTTTTTCGAGACAGGGGTTTCTCTGTGTAGTGTTGCGCCTTTCCTGGAACTCACTCTGTAGTCCAGGCTGGCCTCGAACTCACAGAGATCCGCCTGGCTCTGCCTCCCGAGTGCTGGGATTAAAGGCGTGCGCCACCACCGCCCGGCCGAAAAGCACGTTCTTTTAAAAAATAAATTGTATTGCGTTTATTTATTTGTTATTGGTGTGCTTGTGGAGGTCAGAGGGACAACTTGAAGTCAGTTCTCTACATCCATCATGTGATGGAACTTAGGTTTGGTAGCAAACGTCTTCCTACATGATTAACCATCCCAGCAGTCCTAGAAACTAGCCTTTTTATATACTTAATGCATTTTTTTTTTCTTTCATAAGACCGGCTGTCGATAAAGGCCCATGCTTTAAATGTTTTTCAAAGGATAATGGGGGCGGGAGGTGCTCTGGGAACTAAAGTTTCAGAAGTTAGTTTTGTTTGCTTGGTTGGTTAGTTGGTTGGTTTTTCGAGACAGGGTTTCTCTGTGTAGCCCTGGCTGTCAAACTTTTACAAGGGCGGTGGTGGCGCACGCCTTTAATCCCAGCACTCGGGAGGCAGAGCCAGGCGGATCTTTAAGTTTGAGGCCAGCCTGGGCTACCAAGTGAGTTCCAGGAAAGGCACAAAGCTACACAGAGAAACCCTGTCTCGAAAAACCAAGGGGAAAAAAAAAAACTTTACAGTACACAGGATGGGCAGTCTGATTTGTTGAGCTGTTGCAGGAGTGGGAAATCCTTGTGATGGTTTCTATACTTTAAATCTGGAGCTGGAGTGCCAGGTGGTGGCGGTGGCGGCGGCGGCGGCGGCGCATGCCTTCAATCCCAGCACTCGGGAGGCAGAGCCAGGCGGATCTCTCTGAGTTCAAGGGCTACAGAGTTCCAGGAAAGGCGCCAAAGCTACACAGAGAAACCCTGTCTCAAAAAACAAAACCAAAAAAAAAAAACAAAAAAAAAACACCACGCAAAAAAATCTGGAGCTGGGTAGAAGGATTTATTGCTTCCAAAAGGAACCTCACATGTAGTTATGGCTTACGATTCGAACCTAATTTGATTCGGTGTCTTGTGTTTTACACAGATGTTTGCTCACTGCTGGCAGGGCTCTTTCTCCCTATCCTGTATTCATTTGTCAGCTGCCATCCATGTTCTCATTCACCCTTTTTGTCTTTTCTGGGGGCTACTTGTGCCTCATGTAACCACTCACATGAATGGCTCAGTTGGTACCCTTTCAGAAGATCTTTGGGACTTGATTATCCATGTGGCACTAACCATTTATTACACAGACACCTCTTGGTTAAATGCCAAGTGGTATTCCAAGTACTTAGAATGTAGTGCTGAACCACACAGGCAGACCTGTTGGTAGAAGATAAATAATAGTGGCTGAAAAGAATGGATAGCAATGTCAATTATTTAGGTGAAAAGCATGCCGAGCTCCACTGTAGAGCATGAGCAGGACAGGGACCATTTAGAAAGAGGAGACAGATGACATCTTGAGATGGTGATACATACAATTTATGTAAGGACCAGCCAAAGTGACTGTGGTGGGATTGAAAGGTATCCAGGTGTGGAATGAGACCACATGATGGTGCCAGCAAATACCGGTGTCTCAGTTGCCAAACTAGTTGATACTCATTTTACCAAGTGTTTACATTGGTCCATAGTCTTCTTGGGAACAAACTGAGAAAGTGACCACTCATTGAATGGCCTCAGGAGAGGTTATTTCTTGTTCATAAGTAATAGCTCAGTGTGTAAATAATGTTTTTTATGTTTTGCTCACACAGGCTTGCTTTGCTTCCCTTGTGAGTCAGGATTACGTCAATGGAACTGATCAGGAAGAAATTCGAACTGGTAAGATTTCCCTCTTTGCAGATAACTTTTTTTTTTTTATAGTAAGATTGCTATTGCTGATTTTATATTTGTATGCTTAGCTCTGCATGTGTCTTCGAACTTTTCCAGGGTGTAAGATGGATGCAGATAGTCAGTCCCCATAAACTGCTGCCTCTGTTCAGTTCACTTGCTCACATGTTTTCGTTATGAACCACTTAAAATGAGCTTTTCATGTCTATAAAGAAAACTAGTAAGAACTGTTTTAAAAACCCACCAATTATATTGCTCTTTTGACTAGCTCTGACAGAGAAGTGCGTGCGTATTCTCATCTCCACTGTTTAGTGACTTTTTTCTGTATTTCAACTATTCCATTCTAAATGGAAATTGTGGTCCTAATTGCTGAGTGTCTGGATTATGTTTCTTTGGAGGACTTCATGATAGTTACACATGGGAACTTGGAAATGATTGTTGTTGCTGTCTTCCAGATTAAAATCCCAAATTATGTCTGTGAGGAGCTGCTGTTTTAATATTTTACTTATTCATTTAAGTGGGAGATAAATACATCTAGTGTTTTCCTTAAAACTTTTGGTCTCTCTCTCTCTTTTAAGGTGTTGATCAGTGTATTCAGAAGTTTTTGGACATTGCAAGACAGACAGAATGTTTTTTCTTACAAAAAAGGTTGCAATTGTCTGTCCAGAAACCGGATCAAGTTATCAAAGAGGTACAAATTTGTCTTTCCCCCCAACTTTTAGGGAGAACAAGTGTCATTAAGATTCCACTGTGTCTTAACTGTCTTCCTGTGAATTGTAGGAGGTCTTTAGAGGTCGGCGAAGTGCTGCGGGTACCAGTGTTGGTGACAGCCTGGACACCTGGGGATCATTGGGAGGGAGCAGAACTGCAAACAACTCTGCCTACCTACTTCACACCCTGCTTTTTATGGGAAAGTTCTCTTAAAAAGCAGGTTTTGCCTCCTGAGAACAATTGGAAAACCATCAGTATAGATAAAAAGTTAATTTGGACAGGAACTCTTAACTGTATCCCCAAATTGCCTTACCTGGTACCTAGCACATAGAAAATGGGCTATGTACTCTGTCTAAGGAATCAAAAGTAAATATTATTAAGTAATCAAAAAGGCATGATGGTGCATATATTTAATCCCAGCTCTCAGGAGGAAGAGACAGGCAGATCTCTCTGTAAGTTCAAAGCCAGTATGGCCTACATAGCAAGTTCTTAGGCCAGCCAGGGCTATATAGTGAGATTCTTTTTTTTTTTTTTTTTTTTTTTTATTTATTTATTTTGTATACAGCATGTATGACCAGAAGAGGGCACCAGATCTCATTACAGATGGTTGTGAGCCACCATGTGGTTGCTGGGAGTTGAACTCAGGACCTCTGGAAGAGCAGTCAGTGCTCTTAACCTCTGAGCCATCTCTCCAGCCCGAGATTCTTTATCTTTAAAAGATAAAAGGTAAATATTCTAGCCAAGGTTCCTTAAAAGGTTGGTTTGTTTTAAACTGAGATATTTGGAAATGAGTTGCCACAAGAACTAGGAAGCTTTAATGTTATTGAGTAAGTGAGATGATTCCTACCACCCCAATATAGAAGATTCTGAATTTCTAGCCCCAAGGCCAGTGATACTGCCACTGAGAAATGCAGATTTGAGAGTAATGGATTTTGGCAGCTTTTGAAATAACAAGGTGACCATGACAGTTAACCAGAAAGGATCTTTTCAGCCAGAGACCAGCTGTTTATAACAGGACTAGTAAGAAGATGATATTCTTACAGTCTCTTGTACCAGGTCACTTCTTGATATGAATGCTCAAATAGTATGTGGAAATGGTTAAGGCTATCATTTAAGCATTTTGCTTTTTTTAATTTTATGTGTATGAGTGTTTGCCCTCGTGTGTGTGTGTGTGTGTGTGTGTGTGTGTGTGTGTGTGTGTGTGTGCGCGGGTGCGCGCACGCGCGCGCCATGTATATGCAGTTCTCATAGAGGCTAGAAGAGTGCATTGGATCCTCTGGAACTAGAATTGTAGGTTGGTGGTGAGCTGCCTTGTGGGTGCTGGGAACTAAACCCAGGTCCTCTGCAATAGCAACAAGTGCTCTTTAACCACTGAGCCATCTCTGGACCCAAAGCCAAATTCTAATACAGGAATTACCACCACTGTTCATATTAAACTTTTGAAAAAGATGTACTTTTTGACACTGCGTAATCTGAAATTATAGAACAGTAATGTGGATTCTTAAAGACAGTTGTTAACACCTTTTCGTATTTTCAATATTTGGTGTCTTTCAATAGTGGTCTTTAAGGTAATTTTTAATTTTTTTGTTTTGTTTAGTTTTGGTTTTGGTTTTTTCGAGACAGAGTTTCTCTGTGTTGTTTTGGTGCCTGTCCTGGATCTCACTCTGTAGACCAGGCAGGCCTTGAACTCAGAGATCAGTCTGCCTCTGCCTCCTGAGTGCTGAGATTAAAGGCTCACCACCACTGCTCGGCTGGTAATTTTTTTTTTTTTTTTAAAGTTTTTTATTTATTTTTCGAGACAGGGTTTTCTGTGTAGCTTTGCGCCTTTCCTGGATCTTGCTCTGTAGACCAGGCTGGCCTCGAACTCACAAAGATCTACCAGCCTCTGCCTCCCAAGTGCTAGGATTAAAGGCGTGCGCCACCACCGCCGGCTTGGCAGGTAATTTTTAATTGTAAGGCTTATTTTTACTTATTAAAAGAAAAACCATTAAATATTAAAATTCTTGTTAGCAAACATCTCTCATTGGAAGAGTTGCCTTTGCTAGCGGTGGTGGTGTAGACCTTTAACCCCAGCACTCGGGAGACAGAGGCAGGCCAGCCTGGTCTACAGAGTGAGTTCCAGGACAGCCAGGGCTACACAGAGAAACCCTGTCTCAAAAAACAAACAAAAAGATTTGCTTTGGCTGATTCAGATAGTAGAGCAGCAGAGTGATGGGCTTTCAACACTTTGGTGGATTCCTTTGGTTTGGAATTGGCTTTAGTGTTGCTTTTTTGTTTCTTTGGTGCCATTTCAGAATTTCTAGGTAGGCCCTCTTCAGTTGAGCTATACCTCCACCCCTCTTCTTATTCTTTTGTTTTGAGACAGGGGAATCATAACTCCCTGAGTTACTCAAGCTGGCCTTGAACTCATTCTGGCCTTAAACTTGATGGTCCTGCCCCAGCCTCCCAAGTAGCGGGGTTACAACAGGCCTGCGCCACGAGGGTCATTCTGAGTGTTCCTAACTAAGGGGGAGCTTTATCCATTTACTCTTGTTTATGATGACTAACCTCATCCCTTTCTTTTTCCCCTTCCCACCGTCATCTGTAGGATGTCTCCGAACTAAGGAGTGAACTGCAGCGGAAAGATGCGCTGGTCCAGAAGCACTTGACAAAACTGAGGCATTGGCAGCAGGTGCTGGACGACATCAATGTGCAGCACAAGAAGCCGGCCGAAATGCCACAGGGCTCCTTGGCCTTCCTTGAGCAAGCATCTGCCAATATTCCTGCACCCCTGAAGCAGACCTGAAAGCACGCTGGACTGCCATGCAGCCTTGTGATCCTGCCAGGCATCTTTCCTTCTAGACATGCTGTATTGGAGGAACTCTGTGGGGTAGTGTTAGTTTATGTTCTGCCCATTTACAGGACAGAATGTAAGTAGGAAGCCCAGGCTGACCTTGAACCTACAATTCCCCTGCCTCAGCTTCTCTGGTTCTCTTACTTTATAAAATACCTGAAGCATTGATAAACCAAGTAAAGTTCGTTGGTTTGCTTTTTAATTCTTTAGGGAAGTTTGGACTGTGGGGGTGATCACACACATTCTCACGTGGCCTTTGCCATTTGTTTTGACATTTGTCATTTTGTGCCTTCATCTCTTTGGTTTATTTTAGTTGTGAATTTGGTACAACCTGAAGGAAAAGATTTTTAATAGTTTGAGAAGCCAGGGGATATAGAGTTTGGTGTCAGCCTTAACAACCACCCATGGTAGTATAGGCAGATCTGTAGATTTGCTGTTTCAAAACTTTGAACTACCTTACGAGGAATCTGACTCAACAATGCCATGTTTCCAGAGGGGCACAGGGTAAGCATATTTTGCGTGTGTGTCAAATGTGGTTAAAATATGCTGCCACTGGCATATTTTATTACAGGAGGATGCTTACCTTAATGTTGGATTTTATCTGGAGTAAGCTGCGTTTTCTGGGTCCTTTTTCATTGTCTTGAAGGCACACACATCAGGAGCATGTGCTGAGTGCTCTGGGCTGTGCAGTGATGGTCAGTGTAAGGAATGGAGTCGCAGGAAGGCACAGGTGAGGTCTGAGGGCCAAAGGCTGGCTTGGATTGTCTGAGTTTTACATGCTTGTTATTTATTTTTTTCAGAGTAGAGTACTTCTCTTTACTCAAAACAAAATATTCTATACCTCGTGAACAGTCAGTGCATCTCCAGCTTGTTTTTGATCTTGCCCATTTTGTTTTCTGGAGCCTTGAATCCCTGGGCACAAGCATTGACGTCCACTCCCTGCCTAGTCTGGGGCAGCCATCTGGTCCGTGAAGCTTCTGAATGCCCTTCATTGCATCCCAGGACATAGCCTTTTTGTTTTTCAACTTTAGTTCTCCATATGCATTATAAATTGGGGCTATCTCTGTGTTACTTGCTCTGCAGTATGCCTGTGAGAATTAGTCATCTTCTTGATTATGCAGTATTTTACTATTTTCATGTGCGTGCTTGGTTGAATGATATTTAGCACATGGACCAATGAGAACCAGCCTGAGGCCATCAAGTCCCCTTAATTAAAATGTGTAAGTTAAACAGTGTTAAAAAATTTAGTGTGGGCATGGTGGCGTGTTTGCAATCTAGCATTTGGGAGGCAGAGCAAGGAGGATCAGAGTTTAATGCTATCTTCAGCTACATAGCAAGTTTTGAGGCTGTTGTAGGCGACATGAAATTCTGTTTCACAAACCCCCACGGTTGGGGAGTGGGCATCCACTTTATGAAGCACTGACCATCAGGTTTACATTTTGTGGATTTCTTGGCTAAAACCTAAATAAACTGATGACATTTTGGTTGGTGTTTCAATAATAAAGGTGATGGTGAAAATACTGGGATTGTCCTTGGTGCTTAGTAAAAGTATTTTAAATTAGTATAGATATAAGTTATTGTTACTTCATTGAGTTCAATGGGTAGAATGATTTCCCCATTTTTGTCAGTTTGTAAGCATCCTTTTTTTGTGTGTATAGTATATCTGAGAACTTGTTTGGGGCAAGGGGTCCACGTGAAGTTTTTGTGAAGCCAGAGAACCGTGTCACGTGTCATTTCTTTCCACCTTAGTTTTTGATACACAATTTCTCACTGAATATGGGGATACTGTACTATACAAGGCTGCTGGCTGGCAAACTTCGGTGATCCTCCTGCCTCTCTTACTTCCCAGCACTAGGATTGAGCTACTCTGCTGGGCTTTTTGTTCTGGTACAGCAGATCTGAGCTCAGGTCTTTGGCTTGCGTGAAAGTTACTTACTGAAATATCTCCACTTCTCCCCAGCTCATCAGTTTTTACTACCTGGCAGCTTGCTGGTTGGTGAATGAACAGAAACTCCAAGCTGCATGTCTTTCAGAGACTTTCCTTGGCTTGCTGCTCCCACATGTAACCCAGCAGATTCAAGGAAACTTTTCAAACCCTTTCTGTTGCAGCTGCCTCCCTGAGTAAGACCCTTGCCACATGTCGGTGGGTCCCAGGCCAGTTGCTTTCTCAGGATTAACCACTGTGGTGCTTCTGCCACTTGAACTGTCTGCCCGTTGCCCCTTCCCTGCAGCTCACCCAAATTCTCTTCAGCATTTCTCTTGATCTTTCCCAGTTCCTATTTAGTATCCATCTCTAGTCCTCCGCAACTCTATTTGTCCATCTTACAATTGTGCTTATGATCATCTTTGACTACAAATCAGATGGACACTCACTTCTTCTGAACGTGAACTTAGCCCTGGAAGATGTCTTCCTTTTTCTCTCTGCTTCTTTATCTAACCACTAACTGTTGGCATTCTTGAGAGCTGGGCCCCAACTAAAGACTCCTATCCAGTTTTGCTCTCAAAAGTGCTGTTGCATGAGATACAGTTACAGAAACTTAACGTGGGATGTACCTGTCCTGGGTATTAGCCTGCCCAGCATGGCTGCAACCATCAGGCCTCTAGTGGGCAGTCTGCTCAGGAGCAATGTCAGTCACCCTAGTCCAGACTTCTGAACTATCCTTGCCCAGACAGCACAGACCTGAAAATGTCCATAAGCACTCAGCAGTGCTTGCCCTGTTACTCTGCTGAGGTCAACAGGGTCAGAACACCCAACCTCAGACACCCTGAGGTGATGATAAAGTTAGACAAATCACTTTATAATCTTACAGTCCAAAATAAAGTCACCATGTTATCCAAACTACCAGACATCCTGCTGGATGAAATGAATGACCACCTTTACCCATCTGATGGCTATTACCAACTTGACAGGATCTAGACTCAGCTAGGAGAAAGGCCTCTTGGCATGTCTGTGAGGAAGTTTCTTCTAGATTATCCTGACTGAGGTGGGAAGGCCCACCCTATGCGTGGGCAGCACCACTCATGGGCAGGGATCCAGTACTGAATAAAGGAGAAAGTGAGCTGGGCATCAGCATTCCTTGCTTACAGCTTCCCGTCTGGATACAGTGTGACCAGCTGCCTCCCTGGTGTGCCTTGTCCCCACACCTACTCTGCCATGGTGGACTGAACCATCAAAACTTTGAACCATGATAAGCTTTTCTGAGTTTTTGGTCAGGTATTTGGTTTCAGCAGCAAAAAAGATAGTACACTGGGCAGTAGAAAAGGAGTCTATGTTGCTCCTTACCAAAAGTTCTGGAGAAATGCCCAGATTAAAAAAGCAGAACCATCTGTAGCTAATGTCTTAAAGCCTGCAATAAAAACGGTGCTCACTGCTAATTATCAAGTAGACTTAGTGGGAAACAGACTGGGCATTTCCTAATCCAAAAATCCAAAATGCTCCCAAATCTTAAACTTTCCCAGTACTGACCTGATGCAGTAAGTGGAAACTTACAGACTTTTGAGTTAAAATGGAGGTGCACTAAGACTAGGTTGGATATGGAGAGGAATATGTTTAGACTTGGGTCCCATTCTTAAGATAACTTGTGTACATGCATGAGTTTGAAAATATACAAAACCTTACAGGTTTTTGTTTTTTGTTTTTTAATAGTGGGGCTGAACTCGGGGCCTTGCACATGCTAACCATGGGCTATACCACTCTAAAGCACTTCTGGTCCCAAGTGCTGGGATAGAGGATACTTACTCTGTAGTATTAGGAGGTGAAGAGTGGGAGGTGACGAAGCAGTGAAAAGGCCATGCTCATGAATGGGGCTGGGGCCCTTCTAAAGAGGCTTAAGCCAGCTTCGTCGCACATGAGGTCCCATAGTGGAGATTGATAAAGGATGGGTTTCTCACTCTGCTAGCACCTTCATGGTTTTCTTAGCCTTCAAGACATTTCTGTTGTCTGTGAATTAACCCCATCTTGAAAATTTTAGTATAGCAGTCCAACACTGCAGTGTCTTCAGGTTATATCAGACACATCCTGAGCAGGAAAGAAAAAGTTGGCACTGAAAAATAATGGGGCATTCCAAATATGGTGACAAATGTTTGCATCCATCTATCGCAGGGCGGCAGTGTAGGTCAGTGGTGTAACACTTCCCTAACCAGGGGCAAGGAAGAGCCTGTGTTCAAATTCTAACACGGAAACAACAACAACAACATACTCTTGTTTGGCTTTTTAACTTACTTTACTTACATTTCTCTAAAAATGATCTAATTATGTACATTTTATTTGTAGACAATCTGAACTTAATGTGAAATTTGTTTCAGAGCTCTATCTTCATCTAATTTTTACAAGCCATAGCCATTTTTATTGCCCAGTTGTTTAGGGTTTTATTCAAAGAGCAAATATTTGACAATGCATAGAATTAGCATCTGTTGATAAGCCACTTGCTGGGCCAGCACCAGAGAAAAAAAATCTACCCACTGAAAATTGTGTCCGATCTCTGTCAGAGGGTAAGACAAGGACTGATCGCAAGTTCAGCACCATGGGCAGTTCCCGGCTCTCCTGGGAGTCCATGCGGTGGGGAAGCCATACATCTGAGGCAGATGTATGAGGTCCAGCAATCTTTGACATCAGAGGACAGTCTAGAATCCTCCACGAAAGACTGTTGCATAATGGTCGCTGAAGCTGATGTGTGGCAGGTGGAACAGTTCATGAGCATTCCAGTTCATGAGCATTCCAGTTCCGGCAGATGGCTGTACCTAGAGTATACTGCTTAATCTTGCAGAGTTCCGGGTGAGGTAGGTGTTGTCCCTCCTTAGTCTGCGGCCTGTGCTAGACCTTGGAAGCCAAAACGTGCAGTCCAAGCATGCTACAGTCCATTCCTGGTAGGTTTGGTGTTTTTCGTTTGTTTTGTCTTCATTGGCTTTATTTTATTCCTCTTCATATTGAGGTGAGATGTGCATTTTGGAATTATCATTTTATATATGTGGAAATATATAGCATAATTCTTTGAGTGGAGATGACCAAGAAAAAATGAAAACATTTTTAAAGCAGACCATGGCAGTCACATGTCTGATATCCCACCAAGTGGAGTGTGACATTACAGGCACTAGAAATACGATTGGTAATTTGGTCATCAGAGATTGATAGCATTTTCCAAGGGGTGCTTTTTTTGTTTTGTTTTCTCTCTCTCTCTCTCTCTCTCTCTCTCTCTCTCTCTCTCTCTCTCTCTTTTTTTTAGTTTTTCAAGACAGGGTTCTCTGTGTAACAGCTCTGGCTGTCCTGGAACTCACAGAGATCCGCCTGCCTCTGCCTCCTTACTGCTGGGATTAAAGGTGTGTGCTACCATTGCCCTGCCCAAGGGGTGCTTTTTAATAACTGGCTTGTTTCAGCTTTAACTGTAAGAATTGTAAAATAAGCAGGTGTCACAATGAAACTGGAATGTTAGTGCCACACTTTGTTTTAGCAATCTATCACATGTAAGTCACTACCAGCTAGTTACCTGGTTGAGTGATTTTAATTCATTCCTTCAGATGGTTGAAATGATTTTCTAATGTACTCATTGGAACAGATCCCAAAGACCAGTTTAGAATGAAAAGTACTTGGTAAACCACTCCTGATGTGGAGAACCTTGCTTTTGTGGGGCCTCTTTGGCTTGGCCTGGTTCTCCATCTTGTGCTCTAAAATCAAAGAAAAAATTTACATGGTTTTGAAACTTATTCAGTAAAAAACAATACCCTACCATCTCTCCCAGAGAAGCTAAGTGCTTATTATCCCTTCACAAAGTACTAGACCATGACCAGCTAGGTTAGCAGCTGGAAATGAGTTGTGAAGGATGAGTGCGAAAGAGTGTCTAGTTCTTGTTTTAACTACCACCTGCTTTCCATTGTTTCACTGATGACTTGATGGCTATGGTGCTAACAAGATGCATTTTGTACCATTCATTATTATATTTTAGGCACATATCAGACAGTAAGCCAAATTTGAAAAACTTAAAAAAATAATTAATAAAAACAATGTTCCAACATGAGTCTTCTGTAGAATATTACTTGTGAGCATCTAAGTGAGGCTATGAAATTTACCTAATAAATCAAAAAGAAGAAACTGTCACTTGGCTAAATAGTCTTGTTTATGAAGATTCATATAAAATTGGAGCCTGCCAAGCCTGAGAACCCAAGTTTGACTCCTGGAATCCACATGGTAAAAGGGAACAGACTTCCAAAAGTTGTCCTCTGACGTCAACATGTGTGCCATGGCAGATGCCACCCTTCCCCAGTAAATACTATCAAAATTTTTGAGGGTCTCATTTCATAGCTCTGGTTGTTCTAGAACTTACTATGTAGAGTGTGCTGGCTTAGAACTCATGTAGATTCACCTGCCTCTGACTCCAGAATGCTGGAACTAAAGGCATGCATCACCACACTTGACCTATAGATACTGTAATTTAAAACACACACACACACACAGAGAAAGAGAGAGAGACAGAGAGACAGAGAGACAGAGACAGAGAGACAGAGACAGAGACAGAATAGCTTGGAGCACAGGTGCCTATCAATGAGAGTCAGAAGCTGGCAAACTGGTATGCTCTGCCCTAGACCTTTTTCCTCAGGCAGGACCCAAAGGGGCTACATTCATTCAGGGGTGGCCAGTTAGTCCTGGCTCATAGTCAAGGTCTAGAGAACTTCTGGAACCAGAGTATTTTAGAGGTGGACCTTTCTAAATGCAAACCTTAAGCTCAGAACTTAAAGCATGCCCTTTGAATGGAGGGCTTGAGGAGAAGGAAAACAGTAGACAAAGGTGAACCCACACGCCTCTAGAAGAGAAGCACGTTACAGGGGAGGATGAGAAAGGTGTGTCAGTACCACCTACACTCAGCCACTCATCACGAGGCTCTAACTGCCTCAGTAATACCATTCACACTGAAAAGTAGCCTTAGCTAAATGACACCTTTCTGTGTCGGGTCTGAGGGTGAAAATATCTTCTGGATTAATTCCTTTAGTCACACCAATCTCATCAGGTAGGTGGTGTATTCATTTTTAAGATAGAAATACAGGGAGCTGTAGAGGTCACCTGCCCAAGGCCACACAGCCAAGAAAAAATGGATTTTGAATACAGATGTAATAAATAAAGTGATTCCATAAAATTAGGCCTTCTAAAATCTGGCACCAGAACTCCAAAGAATAACAGTTTCTTTCTAAAAATCATCAGTGTTCCCATTTGGCTAGACTGTCCAAGGCTGGGCTCTTTCTCTTTAGATCAGATACCAGATTCTTAGCAGGTACCTGAGAAGACACCAATTTCTTCCTTGCCCTTGGAGAAACAGAGTACCACCTTCACCCTCCCCTCCACACACCTTGTGGCAGTTTTCCCATCGAGTAACTGGGTGGGTTTGTAAGGCTGGCCACAGCTGGGGCTTGGGTCCAGGCTGGGTGACTTAGTTATGGGAGGGGCATTGATCCTGGAGCTCAGATCTCCACTCAGGAAGTTCTTTGCATAGGAGGCAAGGTTTGGCACGCTCACCACTCGGCTGGGAACTTCCTCCATCTTCTTTTTCTGTTTGTGTTAGAGGGAAGCTGTTAGTGCTACCCGGGAAATAGCATTATTATAAAAGCAAATAGGCTTACCTGACTCAAACGACAAGGAATAGAGGTAATATTTATATACTTATATATTGTCTGAAAATTTGTTTGGGGGCCAGGCATATTACCATATGCTTTTAATAATCTCATCACTCAGGAAGAGAGGCAGGCAGATCTCTGTGAGTTCAAGGCCAGCTTGATCTACACAGTAAGTTCTAGGCCAGCCAGGGTTACATAATGAAACCATGCCTCAGTTTTGTTTAATTTAATGGATAATTACATTTCTGGGGATGAGATCCAGGCTTCAAGCATGCCAGAGCTCTTCCACTGAGCTATGCCCCATCCCTTCAAACTATTTTTTTTCTCCAATCTTTATTTCACATCTTTAAAAAACTCACAAGTCTATAATCTCTATCCAAGACTTGGGGAAAGACATACTTTATAATTTTAAAAATATTTTAGAGGGCATATGGTAGCAGAGACTGGCCCTGCCTCATCTCCACCTTCATCCTCATTAGCCTCTAGAGTGCAAGTTACATTGCTACAAAGATGCCTAATTTAAAAGGCACAAATGAGATACTGTCAGGACCACTCAGTCTAGGTTTGTTACTCTGTGAGCTATAAAATGCTGACTCTTTTCAACTTGTAGGAATCTGTGGCAGGATATGAGAGAGTTGTGACAAAATCCACAAGTATTACAGAGAAATAAAGGAATAAGAGGGATATTCTTACTATTACCCTCTTCTCCCATTATCTAGATGGGATATTAATTAATAGTGATGCATATTTGCTTTAGAAAACACAGGGTTCATAGAAAGTACAAGCCACACATAATCTCTTAGTACTGTTGGCTAGCACTTTAGACTATTCCACTGGATGCCCACCCGCCCATCAATGTGCTGCAGCTACTTTGAGAAGAAAAGAAGCCTGCAGATTGTATGATGTGTTAGAAGTGATTTACCTTCATGGAAGGGGTCAAGTATCCCGGGTGAGGATTGAAAGAGAAGGACCGATTTCGGTGGGACATGGCACTGGGGAAGGCCGCATAGTGAAATCTTCTCTCTTCCTGGAAAATCAATGCAACCAGGTCCTAGAGAGCTTAGGCATGTGCCACTGGTCTTGTCCAGATGGTGGAAGGGCAGAAGGAAAGCCTTGGAGAAGTGGGGTGGGTAGGTGAGTGGCAGTCAAGTGGCCAATCACTGAAATACTCCAGGCTTCATGTTACCAGTGAAGGAAAGGGGAAGCTGCCTTAGCAAGGAAAATAAATCTAACTATACTGAGCATCTGAAAGTAAAGTCTAGTACAAAAATTAAAGTAATTAATCAAAGAAAACTCTTCCCCATACTCAAGAAATTTCAACCTGTCTTTCCCTTGCCTTTGTTTGAAACAGGGTCTCATGTACTCCAAGTTGGCCTCAAACATACTATTCAGCCAAGGCGCGCATGGCCCTGAACTTCTGATCTCTTTCTGACCCCCAAGTGCTGGGTTTCAGGCATGTGCTACCACACTTGATTTGTGTGGGGCTAAGGACTGAAGCACCTCATGTGGGTGCTAGGAACTGAGCCTGGGCCCGCTGTGAGAGCAACAAGTGTTCTTAACCTGAGTGACTTTTCTTTTAAGATAATCATAACCGGGGCTGGAGTAAGCTCAGTTGTTAAGAGCACTTACTGCTCTTCCAGAGGACCTGAGTTCAATTCCTAGTGCCTATAATCAGGTAGTTCACAAATGTTAGTAACTCCAGGTCCAGGGGGTCTGGCACCCTATTCTGGCTGAAAGGGGACCTGTATACATGTGGCGTGCACACATACACACCTAAATATAAATAAACAAATAATTAAATAAAAAAGACAATCACAACTACAATAGCTTCCTACACATACCAAGTTAGCAGTTATTCTTTATTAATAAAATTCTAAGAGTCAAAGACAGACCAAGGGGAGAGACATCCCTAAGGAAGAGAGCAACAAGTCTTAATGATTTTTGAGGTGTAGAATCAAAGGACTTGGAAATAATCTTCCAGGGGGTCTAGGGAATGGGTTTGCTACTGAAAAACAGGTGGTTGATCATACAAAAGGAAAGTCAACAATGGCAAATTTGAATGATTCTATTAAAATCCTAAGATAAGTAAATGGATTTTTATCAAATTCTGTAGGTTAAAAGACAGAATCAGCATCAAACAAATGCTGTTAAATTTAGGAGTAAGATTTTTTTCTTTGCTTGTATCTCTCTCTCTCTCTCTCTTTCTCTCTTTTTTTAAAAAATTTATTTTATGTGCATTGGTGTGAAGGTGTCAGATCCCCTGCAACTAGAGTTACAGACAGTTGTGAGCTGCCAGGTGGGCGCTGGGAATTGAACCTGGGTCCTCCAGAAGAGCAGCCAGTGCTCTTAACCTCTGAGCCATCTCTCCAGCCGCCCCCCCCCCCTCTTTTTTTATGAGTACTTACTAGTAACAGGGGGAAATAATGAAGGATTGATGGGCAACATTTTATCTGGGCAACTCCAGAAAAGCCAGGTTCAGAGCGGGCACACTTACTGTGCGGGCTGGGCAGTACCTCCCCTTCCGGCCTAGTCCTCACCGTGAGCTGCCTGATGATGTCCTCTCTCTCCTTCAGGCGCATCTGCAGGCGGCCTATGAGCTGCAGGTCCTCAGGTCGTGACGTTCCTTTCCCTGGCTTCTCTCCAGAATCTTTCAGCCTGTTCAAAATAGGTGGTTAGTCCTTCTGGGGAGGTTTCTCAACAGGCAGGTGGAAGACTGTGCTAAGCATGGCCACTCAGGACCTACCCCTGATCTGGCTCCTGCCAGTTCTTTCACACCTTCAGAACTAAGGGCTGTGCACATAGATTCTAGTGCAGCCAGGCTTCTGGGGCCAGGTGTAGTTCTGGAGCAAGACCCCTACCCCACCTCGGCCTGCAGGGTCCCCTGGCACCCATGAGGCTCTTGCCCCATCTGGTGGGGACACAGAGCACAGCCTGAGTTGGCCTTAGAGTCAAGAAGCCCTTCAGGTGTGGTTGTAAAGGAGATAGGTGTGGACAAGACACACTGCAACTGTTTTGGGTCAAGACTGGTTTTTGAGAGCACAGGTTCTGAAATTCCCTTCCTACTACATAACCAGGGGGAAGAGGTTTTAACTTGTGGGCCTGGATCACTGCATCACTTCCTAACTGGGCTCCCTGTCAATCATCCCTTCTTTTAGTTCCACTATCACTCAGCAACTAGAAGAAAGCTTCTTCTGGCCCTCCAGGGTACTGTCACAAGTGTAGTGTGTATTTACACAAACACACACATACACAAAAATAAAGATAAATCTTTATAGATGAATGCATCCCTCAACTCACATTAAGAGTAAACGGCAATTAACACAGAAACAATTTAGTCAAAGTGCAGACAATAAGAGATTGCTATAGGTTGCTCTCCACAAACTGATGGCAGGGCCCCACTGCAGAAGACAACACCTATTCATCTTATTGAACATGGAGACATTGAGCTGGTCCCTGCATAGAGACTTTACCCTACATTATAGCGTCTTTGGTACAGGAAGGTACTCCGCATGCAGTCAAAGGAGAAGAATAAACACTAACCCAGTCATAAACCTTTTTATCTACAATGGTATCCTGCCTGCAATGGTGGCACAAAGCTTGTGGGAGTAACCAACCAATATCTGATTTGACTTAAGGCCCACCCCCACTCCACAAGATGGAACCCATACCCAACACTTCTGTGTGACCAAAAGCCTGAGACTAGATTGCCTAGGGACCTAGGGTAAAACCAAATACTACGGCTCTAAAAAAAAAAAAAAAAAAAAAAAAAACCCAGCAAAACATATCAATAAACCATCATCAGAGAAGCTTCATTCTATAGCAGATGGAAACAAATACAGAGAGGCACAGCCAGATGCTATGCAGAGAGCAAAAGACTTTTGAACCCTCAGCCCTAAACAGGATGTCTCTATCAAATCCCCTCTAGTCTCAGGGAAACCTGCAGAGGTGAAGGCTCAAAGATTGTAAGAGCCAGAGAGGATAGAGGACACCAGGAAAACAATGCCCTCTAAGTCAGCAGGACTGGTGCTCAGACTGAACTCACAGAGATTGAAGAGCATGCACAGAGTCTACACACCTCTGCACCAGATGGTGTCCTGGAGCTGAAAGGACAAGTGGGAACATACTCCCATTCCTAGCCCAGAAGCTATCTCAAATTGATAACCACTTGCAAATGAAAATTTAGTTTTCTCCAAGGGAGTCTCACCGGGGAAACAAACTACTCTTACAGGCAGGCTGCATGCCCAGAACAGATGGCCACAGAAAACAAACTCAACAGCATCTTTGGAGGTGCTTTGTCTCACAATGTCGTGTCAGCGCGTTTCCTTTATTTTTCTATCTTATTTTTAATTTTCATTTTATTTGTGCATATTTTCTCTTTCTCTTTTTACCATATAAGTCCTCTGCATATATATTCTGTCTTCTAGTTTAGTGTTTTTATGGGTTTCCTGAGTGTGCGAACGAGTAGGTCTCGGGGTCTTTATCTGTTTCTTGTGCCTGTTCTTAGGTTCTCTTCCTTCTGTTTGTTTGTTTTGTCCTATTTCAATGTGTTAGACTTTGTCTTATCTTATTATACTATATTATACTTTACTGTTATATAATAGAAGTCTGTTTGTTTTCTAAGGAGAGGAGAAGGGAGGTGGGGAGGAACTGGGAGGAGTAGAGGGAGGGGAAACAGGAATAATGTATATTATGCAAGAAAAAAATCTATTTCCAATTAAAGGAGAGAGAGGTAGAAAGAGGGAGGGGGAGAGAGACAGAGACCGCCATAGCCCCTCCTCAGGAGTCATCACAACAGAAGAGGGGTGGAAAGACTGTAGGTGCCAGTGATTGAATGACTACGAGGAAAAACTGTCTGTGACACCGCAAGGCAGTGTCACAGAGAAACTCACGATGGTGGTGACAGCAAGTGTGAGATCTGTACAAGCTCAAGACAGACAAAATCCCAGCGTGGAGATGGGAGGTGAACACCAAGTCCCACACCTAGCTGAGGGGCTACTGGCAAATGATAAACATGGGACGGGGAGTCATTTTTCTTTATGAGGACAGCCTCTGGTATTTGCTCCGCCAGTGGATGGCCACATACTCAAGAGTATATGGGCAGTACAAATTATACTTGATGGGAGTGAATATGATCAAAACACATTTATGAAATTTTCAAATAACTAATAGAAATGGGAAAAATAAAATAAAATGAGGGATTGCCAACCACCCTCAGTTGCCTGGCAATGAAGAGCTTCTGGAACCTAGAGAACGTCTAAGTTTTAAAACCATGAACGCTCGGGACACTAGGATGAGTTGGTCACTTCCCAAAAGGGTAACCTGCCAGTCCCTCCCCACCTGAGCCCAAGACTTTGCTCACTCGGCTTCCAGGGCAGCCAGCCTGGCCTGGAGGCGGGCCTGGGCACCACTGAAATCTGCCACCATAGCCTGCATCTCCTTCCGATGCTCCTGGCGGAGTGCCTCCACCTCCATGGCTCTCTGGGCTTTCTGGTCCTCCTCCAGCAACCTGTGATGGATGAAAGACAGTCAGGGTCACCCAGGCTCTGAGCCTGAGCCCTTGGACTTTGGGGCTCATTTCTCTGTTTGGTGGCCTAGTTTAAAAGGCCTTGAACTAAGTCATATCCAAGTGCCTTATGAGAAGTCTACCTGGGGTCTCCGGGTTATGAAACTGAGGGTAAGCCTCCCCGTGGGAACCCTTCTTAGGATCTTCCCACATCAGCAAAGGAGAACCCCGGTCAAAAGAGCTGCCTTCCTTGGAAGAAGGAAAAGAGACCTGGAGGGAGCCCTAGAAAACACTCCCTTCCCCTGCATCCCCTCCTCTGAGGCAGAGGTAGCATTCCCTCAGGCCTAGACCTCTGAAACCAAGGAGAACCCTATCCAGGGTTTCCAGAAAGGTGGGTGGGACAGGTAAAAGGGCGGTAGTTAGGGCCAGGTTACTAAAGTCCTTGGCTTTTGCTATTATTTTAACTGTGTGACCTTTGGCCCAGTGTCCTCTTCCGTTAGATGGAAGTGACACAGTACCTACCTCCCAGGGTCATTGCGAGGAGAAATTGAGCTCATGTAGATCTGGAGAAGTCCATGGCACAAAGCCCTTGTCAACCACAAGCTACCATTGTTCTCTAGAGGAGGCTCCTAATGGGCCGCAGCTGAGTCCTAGGGGCCTTCCACTTTCAGGAAGTACATGCACATTTTTATGTTTTTCTCCCAGGTGAGGGATCATAGCTTTCCTCACTTGAAGAAAGACGTGCCTAGGGTCACGTGGTGCATCTCTTGATCTATGGTGCTCCATCTCAGCCAGGTGGGCTCCTGGCTCTTTTGTTTTGTTTTGTTTTGTTTTTTGAGACAGGGTTTCTCCATGTAGTTTTGGTTCCTGTCCTGGATCTCTCTCTCTGTAGACCAGGCTGGCCTTGAACTCACAGAGATCTGCCTGGTTCTGCCTCCCGAGTGCTGGGATTAAAGGCGTGCACCACAGCCTCGAGGCTTCTGGCTCTTCTTAGATGAACTCATATTTCAGGGTCACCTGGGAAGGAGGCCCCATGACCTCAGTTAGATGACGATTGAGTTATTTCACAACAATGTGAGTGCACAGGGTGGGAAGGGTCGCGTGAATAGCCCATCTTGCTGTGGTTGGCTCCCTTCGTGGACACTCTCACATTGGTTGTTTTGTATTGTTTGAGACAGGGCCTTACCCTGTAGCTCACACAGCCTGGAGCTCACTATGTTGCCCAGGCTGGCCCCAAACTCTTGGCACTCCTGCCTCAGTCTCCCAAGTGCTGAGATCACAGGCATACGCTACCATGTCCAGCTTCCTTTGGCTGATCTTACTTAGATGCTGCTGTCTGGAGGAGGCCAGGTCCTTCATTCTCTGTTCGGGAAACCCCCTCACCTTTGGCTGTTACAGCAGCAAGGGTGAGGCACAGTCTGAGCGGTGCCACAATTTCACCTGCCAACTCCAGCATCTCCTGGGAAATTTTCAGGAATGCAAATTCTAACTAATTCTAATTCAGGGGCTAATTCTCAGGCTCCTTCTCAGCTCCATTGAATCTGACACATCTGACACAGGGGTTAGTTTAGCAAAGTGTTCAGTGAAGAGTGTGTGTGTGTGTGTGTGTGTGTGTGTGTGTGTGTGTGTGTGTGTGTGTGTGTGTTCAAGTACAAGTTCTTGTCCATGGTAGGAAAGTGCTCTCTACCACTAGCTGCATTCCCAGACCCCAGGTTTAAACTCAATTTGATGAATTTTAACCACAGATTCCCCACCCCCTTCTTAAGTCAGTGCTATGTGCCTAATCTTGCTCCCAATACTTGGCATGGAATCCCTTCTGCGGGTGTCAGGGTAGAGTCAGAAAGGTCTCACTATGTGGTTTCTGCTGGCATCGAACTCAAGATTCCTCTACCTCAGCCTCCTAAGTGCTAGGATTAGAGGCAGTGCCATCACCCACGATATCTCTTTTCTTTGTCTCAATTTTCTCTACCACTTACGTGCTGGGCTTTCCCATGCCTGATGCCCTGGGCAACTGGGGCCTGGGAAAAATTTTAAAAAACTTGGTTGTGGTCATGCACAAGGGGAAAAGTTACACTTGTTGACCAAAGTGCAAACCCCAGCCTTTCTGCATACCTGTAGTGTGGGGTAGAGCAAGCTGTATGAACCCCTGTGCCATCTCCCTTCTCTCTTACAAAGAAGTGCTTTAAAGATTAAATGACCAAGTACAATCGAAGTGGGAAGTAGTTTAGAACTGGCCCAGCAGGGTTCACAACACACAAGTGAAAATAATCAGAGGAAAGAGGATCCTGTGTATGAAGATGACACAAGAGAAATTGTGAATACCTAACTCTGGGGTAAAACACGCAAAAACAGATGAAGCACACAAATTCCTTGACCAAAACAAGCGGACAAATCTTATTCCTAAAGAAACAGATACCCTAAGAAGTCCTAGTCAAGAGACTGAATTTGTATTATAAACCTTCCAACAGTGAAGGAAACTCTCCCAGCGTGGTGCTTCCTCCATGCTTGGTAGGGGGCCAGGCTTTCTGCTCGCCTGTTACTGCCCTGAGCCCCTGAGCCAGGATGGCATTGCCCCCTTGTCAAGAGGCAACCATAGCTAGTCAGAAGGCACAGCACTGTCCGGACGATTCCATTTCATTGTCTCTTCTGGGTCTGATTCTAGGTCTAAGAAGTCTTGAGGGGAGAGGAGAGCCCTGTTTCAGATCTCAGAGGCTCCAAGCAATGTTGGAGGAAAGGGAGGAGGGGAAAGAGAGGAGGGAGGAATGTGAGGAAGGGAAAGAATGGAAGCTGGGTGGCCGCTCACCGGTGCTGCTCACGCAGCTGCAGCGCCTCCTGCAGGTGCTGTTCCACCTCTGCACGCAGGCGTAATATGGTGCCTTGGAGCTGAGCATTCTCCTCCAGGAGCCCCTTCTCGGCCGCGCAGGTCATGGAACCAGGAAGCTCTACAACGCCCACAACCTGAGTGGAAGGCAGCAGGTAGAGACTTATTAACTTTTTTCCCCAGCAGGCGCCAAAACCAGCTGAAGCTTGATGCTGGAATTGTTGCAAGGTGATAACAACTAGAGTAGGAATTAGGAATGTGTAGGGAAGGGGCTGATGTGCTGAGCCTGAGCAGGAAAATAAAGCGGAGTTGCCTGGGGTCTGGAGAACAACCGAGTTGGTCTAGGGAGTGTTTTGAGATATTTCCCCCACAGACAGGAAGAATGACCCAGACTAGCTAGCTACCTGGAGAGCTAAGAGGTACAAACAGGTATCTGAATTTTAAGTAACCTGTAACACTCCAGATCTGCTTTCTGCTTTTCAAAGATGGGAGCCTGCAGACCACCAAGTGTTCTAGGGGTGAAGAGTGGGAGCAGGGTCTTGCTATTTCCAGCAGGAAAGAGATCTCACTCCCAGAGCCCATCCATATGGGGATGTTCTCTGTGAGCCTAATGCAGTCTTAGAAGGAATATGGTGTGGACAGGGGCAAGGGAACTGACCTCTGTAATAAAGGTGTGGTCTGTGCCATTCCCTGGACACTGATTGATGGCCTGCCACTTCCCCAAGGGTCCCAGGGCCCTTTGCTCGCTCTGTAGCACCTCCAGTCCCTTCTGATGCTCAGAGCAGGCAACTCGCTGCTCTGTCAGCTCCTGCCTTAGGGACTCTGGAAGGAAGAAGAGTGAGAGATCATTCCTAAACTTATTCCAGGATCACAGAAAGCAAGGATATGATATAAGGAACATTTGATGTGCCCTGCAACCACCCTATATGGTATGCCATCCTCCTTCCCCCATCCATCCCAGCTCCATTTTATTATAAGCAACAGAAAGGGTAAGCAACCCTGAGCTATGCAGCTATTAAATGGTGGAGCAGGATTCAACATTCCAAGTGTTTCCTTTTTGTTCTGAACCACCTGGGTGGCTACTGCTGGCTGGTTAGGAGGAGTAGCAGGGTAGGGTGTGTTGGCCTCAGTCTAGACCAGATCCTGAGGCAACACTGGGCCTGGGCACCAAGTCAAAGGAAGAACAAGGAACCTGTTCTGGAGTCAAGGGTCTCAAGTCAGGAATCTTGATATTTATGTCAATTCTTAAGGAGACAAAACTCCAAGCCATGGGCACAGGATCTTGGCTGGCTCATGGGGGCAGAAGATAGTTATTCATCAGGATTCAGACTAAAGCCAGAATGCGTTGGGAGAAGTTGACTCAACAAGTCATTGTAGCCCTGTGGGGTGAACACTGTCGGTGCCCTCATTGGACAGATGGTGGACTGCCCAGGCCACGCAGCTAGTGAGAGTAGGAATTAAGTTTGAAAGCTAGATAGTTTAATTCCAGAGATCTTAACTGCCTCTGCTAACTTCTGGAACACTGAGAGAGGGAGGTTGATGTTAGAATGGAACCAGAGATAAATTTTATGCTAGGGATAGCTTGAGGCAAGCAGAAAAAATTCAGGTGGAGTCTGTGGGCCTGAGCTCCCCAATTCGAAGATGTCACTGGGATGGAAATCTACAGAATTGAAGCACTCCAATGAAACCTGTGCCAGGCCTCATATCTGAGTTCTACTGAGTGGTAACCGTAGTGTCTATGTCCACTGGACTCATGTTGTACGCTAGACATGTAATATTTAACATCCCATTTAATGCACACAATGACCCTATTGTAGTGGGTAGCCATTCTAGCTTTGATCTGGAAGTTCCAATCCCCATTGAGGCTTCGGTAACTGTCACGCCTACAAGGCAGGGCCAAGAGAGGGCCCTGAAGACCTGCTGCCTCTCTCTGTTCCTGGACCCTGGATAGTGGAGGTAGACCAAGCAGAGTTCTCCAGAGAACACTGCCGGACTGCGACACACCTTCCCCAGCCCCTGCAACCTACCTATCCCTTCATTTGTAAGTTACGCCACTAATAAACCTCCCTTTTAACTACGTAGAGTGGCCTTAATAATTTCACCAATATCTGGCGCTCACGTGGGGCAAATTCCAAAGGCCTGGGTGGCTCCCACCCTCAGCCTCCTCACTGGCGGGTACCTAAACCCGCCTGCAAACTTCCATATAACTAGGGAACACCTACACGGTTCCATTCCCAAAAAAGGGAGCAGCTAGTCCGGTCTCAGTTCCCTAGCTTAGCCCCCAGACCAGCGGAAAAACCCGCTGTGAGTGAGGCATTCCCCTCCTCCCTGAGTGCCGGCTCCGGCCATCTCCTGCCTTCAGCTGCCAGCCAAGGTCGCCAGCAGGCCCTGCTTTGGAGCTGTACCAACGCCTCCTGCTGGCTGAAAGTGCTACTACACCCTATGTGGTAGAGACAATTACAGATCCATTTTTATAGAAAAGGAAAATTCAACCTAGAACCCCCATCCCTACCCCTCAGGTCTAATGGATAGTTGGGAATGGAACTGGTATTGTTGCCGTGGCCTGTGTACCCTGCGTGCTACTGGTTTCCATTTGTAGAGCATGCAGGCGGCTGGGCTCTTCAGGTGGACAGTGGGATGTTTACCAAGCAGCAGAGGCTCTTGCAACTCTTGTCTGGCCTTCTCCTCTAGGGCCTGGAGCTCCAGCAGGTGTGCCTGGTGTTGGATCTGGAGGCTGTGACTGGACTCCTTCTTCAGGAGCTCCTCTGTGGCCTGTGGGCAGAAGCAGAAGGAATGGGACATGAAACTGGTTATTAGGGACTCTTTGGTGGTGGGCTTTCAGACTGTGGTACACTAATGGCCTGACCACACCACACGCCTTGTAAGTATTTTTAGCTAGCAGATAAAGTCATGGGTTTCATTATGGTGTGTTTGTTCATTATACTTTGCTCTTTTTTCTTTTAATTTCTTGTCCTTTTTTTTTGAGCCAGCATCCCAGGTAGCTCAGGCTGGCCAAGAATTCACTTTGTAGCTGAGGATGACTCTAAATCATTTAATCTTCCTGCCTCCACCTTCCAAGCAGATTATAGGTGTGTGCCATCACACACCTTAATTATGTAGTACTGGGGAATCGAACCCAAGACTTCAAACATGTAAGGTGAATGAATACTTTACCAACAGGGCAAGCATCTCCAGCCCCATGTATTTTGTTCTGTTTTTTCCTCTCCACTGCTTTCCTCACACACACATGCTTCTGCTGGCCCCTTTCCTCCACCTAAGAAGTTCCGTTTCTGATTTCATGGCACATGCGTTCCATTACCCCGGCTTAGGTCCACTGTCTCCTCCCTTTAGACTGCTGCTTCCCGGCTTTCTATGTTCTAGACCCAGCATTTCAGGAAGTCCTTGAGTCCAAACACCTACTGAATGAGGGAAGAGTGCAAGGCACAGTAACAGCAGCACAGACCCCACAGGTCTCAGAAAGTGGCTCATCATCGGGGGGTGGGGGGTGGGGGTGGGGCGGGGCGAGACTGAGCTCTGTTTCCTGCCTCCTCCTTCTCCCAAGTGATCTGGGGGCTGGAGATGAGACATAAGATCGTTTTTTAGGATGTTAGCCTGCTGCCTTCCTGGACTACTGGCTGTCTGAATAAAGTGAGAATGAAAGATTCAAATTCAATTCTATCTGCGGGTACGCCGCTAGGAACTGGAAACAGGAACACCAGCTTTCTGGCAACTCTACAAGCGCAACATCTGGACTCTCTGACATGTCATGGAGCTAACAATTGCTGCCTGGCTGGGGCTTGAGGTTTGGTTCCGGGATGAGAAACTCCAGAAGGGCAGCCAAGTCCTTTTACTTGGGGACTTCCCTTCTGCTCCAGGCACTCTCTGGAGCCTTTCCTAACAAATTGAATTGCTATACATTTCGGTTTGGTTTCCTTGTTTTGGCCTCTGTTTTAGCTTGTTCCGCTCTGTTCTGTTTTTATTCCTGATTTCATGCCCCCGATTTCAAAGTATCTTTCTGTCCCGTTCCATCTGGTTTATTCCAGAGCTCTGACTGTTAGAATGGGTAGCAAAGCCTCTATTTCTGGCAGCAGTTCCTTGGGGGCATGTTCTGGCAAGATGCTCTATGTTTATTCATCTGTGGGAAAAGGGTTGCTGGTTTTGATCTCCCGAAATTTGGAAGGAAGTCAATGCCTTTTATACACCAAATTGCAATTGTGGGGTTAGTCTATGTATTTTATCTTCTGCCTTTGTCTTGCTCATACAAGATAATTCACTGTCCAAGGACACTGGAAGCTGTAATCTTGGACAGCTCTTGATGGAATGTAACATCCTGCAACTGACAAAGAAATGAAATGTTTAAAGGAAACTGGCTCACAAATGCATGTAACAATGCTGTCTGCTTGGGACTTACAACAGAAAAGAACCTTAACAGTTTAACAGTGTGTGGCCAGGTGTTCTTGATTTGTTACATTGTGTCCAAAATGTAATTTGGATTAAGCTTCCTTTTAATAAATTGGTAAATAAAAGCCTGGTGTGGTGGCATGGCTTTAATCCCTGCATGCCAGAGGCAGAGGCAGAGGCAGAGGCAGAAGCAGAGGCAGAGTCAGGTGGATCTCTGAGTTCGAGGACAGCCATGGCTACACAGGGAAAGCCTGTCTCAAAAAAACAAAACACAATAAAATAAAGTAAGTTGATAAGTAAGCTTGTTTTGTCTCATAATACTAAGTAAGGAGATTAAGTAAAAAGAAATTAGTAAGAATGAGAGGAGATTCAAGAGAAAATGTAAACATCAGGATATATTTTTGATAATAAAAGTGCCGGGTGGTGGTGGTGGTGGTGGTGGCGGCGGCGGCGGCGGCGGCGGCGGCGGCGGCGGCGGCGGCGGCGCACGCCTTTAATCCCAGCACTCGGGAGGCAGAGGCAGGCGGATCTCTGTGAGTTCGAGGCCAGCCTGGACTACCAAGTGAGTTCCAGGAAAGGCGCAAAGCTACACAGAGAAACCCTGTCTCAAAAAAAAAAACAAAAACAAAACAAAACAAAAAAAAGTTAAAAAGATAATTTTCTTGAGAAAAGTCTTTTGTATGGCAAAATAAGGGATTGTCTTAAGAGAAGAGACAGAATATTTCCAAAATGGAAAAAGAAAGATGGAGACAAAACAAGAATACTGAAGCATGTCAAAGAAGGTTCTAGTAAGTCATATAAGGTTTGATATTTGTATGGTGATTGCTGGTTATTAAAATTCCTAAGGTCAATATTCAGGACATGAATATAAAACTAAAATCCAGTCCTTGCTTTAAACAATGAGGTTTCCTTAAGACACAGGTCTGTTTTTAATAACATTCATAAAAACTGGCTTAAATAACAAAGATTTTGAGGCTATGGAGATGGCTCTGTGGCTAAGAACACTGGTTTCTCTGTCAGAGAACTCAAGTTTAGTACCCAGCACCAAGTTCCCATGACTGTCTACAATTCCAGATCCAGGGTGTCCCATGCCCTCTTCTGCCCTCCGTGGCCATAGGCACACACATGGTATTCACATGGTAATCACCCTTGGACACAGTGGATGACTGACATTGTGCAGTGTATAGCAGCAAAGCCTGATTTTCATGGCTCCTGTACTTTTAGGTGATTTTTGTACATTATGTACCTTATGTATGCGTGACTAAATGTGTGTCCAAACTGTGAAATATGCAAAAGTTTGCAATTAAGGTAAGTTTAATGTATGCAAAGTGAACAATACTTTTTATACAAAATGCATATGGCCAATGAAATTCTTTTGACATTTTGCTTTTTAAAATCAACACCATTCAAACAAAACAAAACAAAATCACAAGCCACCCAAACCTGCCATTTGAGTGGTCACATTATTTGAAATCCTGGTCTACCTTTATTGGCCCTGAAAAAAGAAATATTTTGATATATATCTATATAGATATCTATATAGATATATAGATATATATCACTTTATTTCAGAAAATAAGTCTATTTGTCATTAACACCATTCCCTAAATTTGTAAGAACTCTAAAAATTTTATGTTGTCAGTACTATAACCTATTATCATCCTAAATTTTGCTTCAAAAACAGCATCTAAATTACTATGTATCTAATTTACCATTTATGACTTTGGTGTAGTCCTTCTGTGTCATAATGATAATTATCACTGGTTTATTTATATGTTAAGTGCCTTCTAAAATAGAATGCATAGGAGAGAGCTTTACTATGTCTACCTCCAAGCTAGAATTGATAATGATGTTAAACTTTTCATGGGTTCCTTACTATTCTCTTTAACCAAAGGTAATTAAACTTGCCCTAATATTGTGCATTCTGACCAGTGTCTCCTATAATTTAATGATATTATAAATTGGCCACATAAAGATTACAGCACTGACCAGCATGTCAATATATTCCTAAATGTGCAATAGTGGCACTTAATATCTTGACGGTAACTGTCTTAGAGTTTTATTGCTGTGAAGAGACACCACGACCATGGTGACTCTTATAAATGAAAACATTTAATTGGGGCTGGCTTACAGTTTCAGAGGTTCAGTCCATTATCACCATGGTGGGAAGCATGACGGCATGCAGCCAGACATGGTGCTGGAGAGATAGCTGAGAATTCTACATCTGGACCTGCAGGCAGTAGAAAGTGACTGCCACACTGGGCATCGCTTGGGTATCTGAAACCTCAAAGCCCACCCCCAGTGACCACTTCCTCCAGTAAGGCCATATCTCCTAATAGTGCCACTCCCTGTGGGTCTATGGGGGCCATTTTCTTTTGAACACCACAATGACCAACAGCTGTTTAATTGAACTTAAGGTTCACTTAACAGGAGAGAAAATCATGACTGGTGCTTATACCTAGGGCTTCTGAAATCATGGATCTTAGAATAGAATCCACTACTGCCCCTTTATTGTACCAGCATAATTCCTAACTACATTCTAAGTCATATCTTTAGACCCACAGGTAAGTGCAGCCCTCACCCCTCACCACAGAAGCTTCTTTTAACAGCAGATGGAGACTGTTGTGGAATATTAGTTTAAGATGTGTTACATTTGTTAATGCTGTGGAACATTTGTTTATTGAAGAAAAGATGTGTTGCATTCTTTTATGTTGCATTTGTTTAACTCTGTGAAGCTGTGTTACTTGGCCTGCCTAAAACTCCTGATTGGTCTAATGAAGAGCTGAACGGCCAATAGCTAGGCTGGAGAGAGAAACAGACAGGGCTGCCAGGCAGAGAGAATAAATAGGAGAAATCTAGGCTTGAGAGAAGTGAGAAAAGGAGAAGGAGAGGAGGAGGCCAGAGGCCAGACACACAGCCACACAGCCACACAGCCACACAGCCACACAGCCAGCCACAGAGTAAGAAGGGAAGAAAGACATATAGAATAAAGAAAGGTAAAAAGCCCGTGGAAGCTCACAGAGGTTTCCTAGTGGGATCTGAGCTTGCATTACCCAGCAGGGCTGCATAAGGGAATGATTGGACCACGGCATAGTTATCAGATGTTTGGAAGGGTCTGCACTTGGCTGGGCAGTGTGCTTTGATCTAGCAAGGTACGCTTTGATCTTTTGCCCCACCCCTAGGCATTGTTACAGAAAGACCTTTTGAAGAGACAGAAGGGGCCTGTGGATTTTGATCCAGGTCCTCCCTAAGCTATCCTGTGTTTCTGTCCATCTCTTCTCTGCTATCTTTCTTTCTAAAAGTTTCTTATTCCTCTCTCTTCCTCATAGGAACCTTTTAAAAGGTGGGAGCTGGCCTCCCACAGATAGTGCCCTGAACAGGGTCTTAGGTTCAGAGACCCCCCGACAAAAGCCCAGAGGCAAAATGTAGAAGAGAAATGAGTTAAATTAGAAAAGCTGAATAGAAATAAGCCAAACTAAGACTGGGCATTAATAAGTAAGAATAAGTCTCCATGTATTTATTTGGATTCTGGGTGGTGGGCCCTCCAAAAGTAAAAATAAACAAAACAAACAAGCAAACAGACAAACAAACAAAACAAAACAACTACAGGAGACCATTAATGAAAACCACAACTGGACACAATATAGAAATAATGGTTGGTGGAGAGGGCAGCCCAAAGGCTACATCTTCAACACAACTCCTATACCTAAGGCTCAGGAAGCATCACAGAAGAGGAAGCAGGAAGATTCCAAGAGCCAAAGGATCAGGAAGTCTGCCATGAGACTGTGTCTCCCAGAAATGGCTGTCTACACAAGTCCTGAACAATGACAATACCAATAGACAGGCTAATGATCATCTCACAGGGTCCTTCCTACCAGGCAAACACAGGCTAGAGTTAGAGCAGCTGACAGACCCAGGATCCTGTGAGCCGGGTTGTTCTTATTGATTGCAGGCAAATTTGGAAGAAGATATAGAAGAATAACATTGTTTTGTTTTTTCTTTTTTCTGGAGTGCCTAGCACACAGTCTGTATGCATGGTGCCATCTCTTTTTAAAGCTTATTTTGTATTTTTATGAAGGCAATCCGCTCCGTACTACAAAGAACCACAAAGTACTAAGCAACAGGAAAACAAGCAGGCTCCTCTTCTCTTTCCACACCTGTTCTTGCACTGCCCACTGTGCTGGTTTCTTCTGGTGTTTACTATCACGGAAATAGGTGTCTCCATTCTGCTCGATCTTGATTATTTTTGAGGTTATGGTGTATCTTGCCCTTACAGTAGAGGATTTTGTATTTCACATTTTATATCTCATAACTTCTCCCTTTCAGACCTCACAGTCATCTCATTTTAAAAACAGATGGGCATGTACTCCAACAGCCTGCACTTCTGAACTTAGATAAGCTGTCATGATGGAAGCACTCCCTTGGACAACTTTCTGGCTTTTGTTTGAATTACTAACTGTTGTGTTGAAAGCAGATTTGCTTAGTGCTCTTTAACTGAGCCTTGTCACAACTTCTAAAAGTGAAAAACACTCTCAACACAACGCCCACATCTCCATCAGTTCTCTTTTCCTTGGACCCACATCTTTCAGAACCTCAGCTGACTGGCCTTCTTCTAGGCTGTCCGGTGGTACGGTGGTTCCTAAACTCTTCCCATTTGTTCCTAATGGGGCCTTGATCACTTTCAGTCTCTCTTCCAGGTCTGCTTCCTTTCTATGAGACACCTCTTTAGGAAGCTTCCTAAGATAATAGGAAGGAATGTGATGCTTGAGACTGGCCAGAAGGTAGCAGGTACAAGCGCTGAAGTTGCTTGAAGTGCCTGTTGGATTAAATGTCGTGACTTGGCCACCACTCTGCAGCTTCCTATACCCTCTGGAAGGTTTTTTGTTTTTGTTTTTTTTTCCAGCTGAGTGGTCCTTCTCAGCTTGCTCTTCCCCTTTCTCTTAAGGCTGCCTTGATGAGCCTGAGTTCCTGGCATGCATCACACACAGCACCACTAAAGACATGAAAACAAGATGCTCTTTTTCTTTGAGACAGGGTCTTGCTGTGTAGTCCAGATGACCTTAGTTTCATAGTAATCCCCTCCGTCATCTACCGGAGTACTAGATTATAAACATGTGCCATCATGATGCCTGATGTAAGTTGTTCTTATGCTGTTAAGAGTATACAAAAATAAGAAAAAGCAAATCAGGTACTCAATAGACCAGACTCTGGCTGGCAAGCTACTGAATCTCTGAGAGGTTTTCATTAATGTAGAAAAGGTACTAGAATAACAATGTCCCCATGGTTGCTGTAGTCCTTGGAAACAGTGGATGGAAGGCATTATGCAGAACAACAGAGCCTTGCAGGGACTGGTAGGGCAGATGCCCAGCAAATTGCCCACTTCACAGGGTCACCATACCTTGAGCTCCCGGCCTTGGCTTTCTCAAGTATGTGCAGGGCTCACTGGTGGACAAGCTCAAGGTGGACCTTGGTGTCCAGGCTGTGTTGAAGGCTCTCCTGGAGACCGTGCTGCAGCTTCTTCCTCTCATGGTCTACAGCTGCCTGAGTGCCTGCAGGTCCTCCCTGTAGTCACTGGCACATTGCTGCAGAGCCTGCTAAAGCTGGGACTGCTGAGATAGATATCCAGCCTCGGGGCCAGATCCTCCCTGCCCTAGGACTATTGTCCTTAAAGGCACCCTTTCCAGGGCCACCTCATCCTTGCTGAACATCCATCTTTGGAACTGTTGAGGGCCAGGGAGGGTGAAAGGCTTTGGACACTTTGGCAGTAAGTGCTCCAGAAGACTCTTCAGGTAGAGCCCCGAGTGCTTGGAAGGTGGTGGTTGTGGGCTGAGACACGAACCTTCCCAGAGAAATCGAGGGACCAAAGAAACCTTGCAGAGGTCCACAGGGCAGCCTCCCTTAGATCTCACTCCTTACTGAGGCTTTTCTTCTTGAAACTCTTCTAGTGTACTGTGTTTAGTATTTAGCACCTCTTCTGTAGACAGAAAACAGTTGTCTCTCTGTGGCTGTGGAGGACTGGTTCCATGGCCATATACAACACGGTAGTATCTGTATAACACACACACACACACACACACACACACACACACACACACACACACACACACCTTCCTATATTAAAGCCTTACTACATTACTTATAATACCAAATGCTATCTTAACAGTCATCAAGCTGCTTTGTTTAGATGATTATGGCAACATAAAGGTTTGCACACATTCAGTACAGATGTACTCTCCACCAAATATATTCTGAAGTTGGCCGAATCTACAGAGACAAAAACCTAGGACACAGACTACTTATTGTCTGCTCAACCTTTGGTGCATATGAATATACCCACTAAGTATAAAGTGAGGACTTTTATCTGATTTGTTCATTAATGGATCCTCCTGGCTCAGAGTAGGTGCTCATGAACACTGCAAGTTTTGTTTTTTTTCCTAACCACTACAATTCCAGATCATGGTGATTGTGAATAATTCTGCAGCAAGGAATGCACACATCTCTTTGATGTACTGTTTTTCTGTCTTTTGGGATCTCACTCAGTAATGAGGTTTCTGGATCATACAGTCATTCTATTTAGAATTTGGAGGGGGAGGCTGGAGAGATAGCTCAGCAGTCAAGAGCACTGGCTGCCCTTCCAAACACCCAGGTTTGATTCCCAGCACCCACATGATGGTTCACAGCTATCTATAACTCCAGTCCTGGGGGATCCAACATTCTCTTCTGACTTCTGTAGGTACCGCACACATAGCACACAGAAGAAATTCATGCAGGCAAAACACCCACACACATAAAACAAATATTAAATTTTTTTTGAGATTTTTATTTCATTTATCATTTTAAATTTTTCTTCCCTAGAGCTGAGGACTGAATCCAGGGCCTTGCGCTTGCTAGGCAAGCACTCTACCACTGAGCTAAATCTCCAACCCCTAAAATTTATTTTTATTTTATGTGTATGGTTGATTCCCCTGCATGTATGTATGTGCACCATGCATGTGCAGTGTCTGAGGAGTCCAGAAGAAGGCATTGGATCCTCTAGAACTGGAGTTATAGGTTGTTGTTAGCCATGTTGGTGCTGGGAATCAAACCAGTGTCCTCTGGAATAATAGTTCTTAACTGTTGAGCCATCTCTCCAGCCCTCTATTAAAAAAGATTTATATATTTTTATTTATGTGTATGTTTGAGCACTGGAAGTTTTTAATGAATAAGCAAACCCAAGATGTCTACTTTGCCCTGGACCTATAACACCCTCCCCAGCCTGATGGGAACTAGCCCTGTGTACTTTCCAAGGCTGTCTGTAGGAGAAGGCACAGTGGCACTCTGGGATGGCTGCAGCAGATCCTATCCAGAGCTGTCTTACTACCTGGGTTTGTAGTTTGGCCTTTTGGTTCTGCCAGTCCCCTGGTCGATGTCCAGTCTCCATTGCCTTCTCCTTCAGCACAGAGCCCAGTGGAGGCTGTAGGTCACTTCCTTCCTTGAGGGGTTCTCCAATCCTTTGAAGATATGAACAATAGAATGATGAAAGGTTGTAGATGTTTCAACTGCTCCTACCTGGGAGGAGGGAGCTCCTGGAGGAGTTACTGGGATAAGAAACCTTTGTCTTACAAAAAGCGACCTGACTTAACTTCTAAGTTTTAGCGTACAATGGTCTATAGGAACGACATGAGCTTAGTAAGTGCCTAACAAATAACAGGCTGTGACCTTAGAGTTCTGAGGGACCTGAGAAGCACCAAAAACAGGTCTCTAACCAAGTTTCATAATTTTTCCTATATAGGGAAAAAAAGAAAAAATACCACACTTTGCCCAGCCTTCCATACTTTCAAAGCATGCTCATAATTTTCACTGGCTATCCCAGGTATAAACTGGGAGATGGGAATTAGGCTTCTCCCTATTGAAAAGCTGGTCAAAAGCTTAAATAGTTTGGCATCTTAGAGAAGATGCTGACAAATGTCTTTCACGGAGATACTTTCTCACTCTGAACTCTTGAACTCTAGAAATTAAAATGCTTAGATTGGAAAATTAAGTGTTTGCCTTGTTTAACAGTGTGAAGGGATGTCACACTTTTAATTTCTCATGGCAAGAACATTAGGCCAGGGGACCAGAGGTTAGGGGGTAAAAGCTCCTGGGGAGAAGGGCATGAGGATGGGGGCTCTGCTTTGCAGAGAAAAGAAGGTCCAGACACACAGGCACAAGATATGTATATATAGGGCTGGAGAGGTTGCTCAGTGGTTAGGGGCACCTGCTGTTCTTGCAGAGGACCTGGGTTCAGTTTCCAACACCCACACGGTGGCTCACAAACATCTGTAACTCCAGTTCTAGGAGGTCTGACATCCTATGGCCTCCACAGGTATTCACACATGTATGCAGGCAAATATTCATACATATAAAGTGAAAACCAATTTTAAATCTTTAAAGTATATACTTGTATGAAAATATAATAATTAAAGCCACCATAAGGTTACATTACCATGGTAACAATATGCCCTAGTTAGGGACTATTTCTTCAGCCTGGGTCCCAGCATGAAAAGTCATGAATCAGAAACTTGAACTCTAGTATGGCAGAGCCATAACACATCATCCTCAGCTAGGGGGAGAAAGGTATGCGAACCCAGCAAAGCATGGCCAAGCCAAGCACAAAGGTAAACATCTCATAGCTTGAGGACGGCTAACAAAGCAGTGGTAGCTAATATAGGTGGGATCCATGGGGGTTTCTTCTGGTAACAGAGTTCACCTTTCTGCCCCGACAACAGAAGGAAAGGCTGTAGCCAGTCTAGGCTTGAATCTTGGGCAGAATTATTAATCTCTGAGTTTCAGATTCTTTATAAAGTGTCCTCTATGTTAGTGTGAAAGTTAAATAAGGTAGTTTATAGAAAGCCATAGCCGTGTAGAAGAACATGCAAGATATGTCTTCTCTCTCTAAGCATCAGGTTAAGCCAGCCATAAATACTTGAGGACAGAAGGAGTGAGCACGCAAATCCTTCCCATGTGAGTCTTCAGGCTCGGCACACTCAGAATGCTGCCAAGCTGCCTGTACCTTTCTTCTTCATCGCTGCTGGTTCCTTCTTCAGCTGTCAGGGTCTCCCGGCCCTCTTCTCCGGGCAGTGTCTGGGAAGGTTCCTTTGGCTTTGAGCACGGATCCTAAGGCCAAAACAATGACAAGATGAGACTAATGGAAGTTCCTGGATTTTACCTAGCTTGTGAAAACCAGAAAGCAGGCGAGAAAGGGCCTTCAGAGACCCGCTGGGCACCCCACTGGCAGATGTAGGACGGTAAGGTTGGGATGGTGAAGTACCTAGAACACAGCCACAGTTAGTGTGGGCTCTGACTCTTGTGTCCTGATCTGCAAGATAATTCACACAGTTGTAAAACAAACCCAAGAAAGAGTAAGTGTCTTGGCCAGTTCCCACCGTCAGTGAATTCTGCAATGGGATATGCAACGGAGCCTTCCCACACCGGTTCTGAACTTTTTACCACCTTATGAGACAATCCCAAGTGTGCCACACAGATGGTCCTTGTTGGGCCTGACCCAGGGAGGCATTGGAAAGTCAGAGGGCAGTTCTGGAAGTCAGTCAGTGGTCAGTAAAGGTAACTGTAGTCATCATTATGGCTCTATTCATACCCTAGACTGCAGCATATGCAGGATTAGGAAATATGGAACTTGACAAATGACTGGAAGCCCTGACGAACGGGAGATGGGAAGAGTGTGGAAACGGTTCCTAACAGTGAGGCCTCAGAGTGTTCAATCAATTGAATTTGTTCATGTTATCCTTCTCTCCTTTCCACAGAAATATAAGAGGGCAAAGACTTTGTTCCTTTCTCTGTTTATCATGAAAACTACTGCCCTCGAAGAGCAGAGGAATAAGATAGGTAGGAACAGATTTAATCTCAAGTTTCATCAAATGGTGGTAAGTTGCAACCTGATTTTTTTTTTTTCACAAGTTAGTTGCATGGCCTTGAGTCAGGGCCCTCCCTTTTTTGAATCTATTTCTTCTTATTTTTTAATGTAGACAAATGTGTTGGCTTGCACCTTTGTTTTTCAAACTGTTCTTGAGATCCTAGGTATGAGGAGCCTTGGCTAGGAAGAGGCAGTGTGAGCTGGAAGGCGGGTCCTTGGGCTTCTATGCCCAACTTGACCTGGAACAAAATTGCCTTCTGTGTTTTCATGTATGGTAATGTCTATTAAAGTCCACCACATAAGGGTAATGATCACTTTCACATGGAAAACACACTGTTAGTTCTCAGGGCTTAGCTAACTGGATCTCTCAACATACTTTGAGATAACCAACTGTACTGGTTGATTTTGTGTATCAACTTGACATAAGCTAGAGTCATCAGAGAGGAAAAAGCCTGTTGAGGAAATGCCTCTACCAGATGTAGGTGTAAAGCATTTTCTCAATTAATGATCCATGGGGGAGGGTCCAGCCCATTGTGGGTGGTGCTGTCCCTGGGCTGGTGGTCCTGAGTTCTATAAGAAAACAGGTTGAGCAAGCCAGGGAAAGCAAGACATTAAGCAACTACCCTCCATGGCTCCTGACTCCAGGATCCTGCCTTGTTTTGAGTTCCTGTCCTGACTTCCTTCAGTGATGAACAACAATGTGGAAGTGTAAGCTGAATAGACCCTTTTCTCCCCAACTTGCTTTTTGGTCATGGTGTTTCGTTGCAGCAATAGAAACCCCAACTAAGACATCAACCCCTCTTTCCTTCATGCAGGAGTCTGCATATTGCCAGTCGGAACCACCTGTGCCATTTGCTAGTACAGGCCGATGGACTGTAACTCTTTCCTGGGCTTTCTCTGCCTCACCTTGCACCTGCTGCCCTTTCCCATCCCCCTTTTCTGCCCCAGACCCAGTCCTTGAACTTTCTTATGTTTTTCTTGCCTTAGAGTCTCATCTAGTGCCATTGCATTAAATGTCACATGGATACTGATGCCACAGAAAAACAATGTACCACTCCACTTATTAGGGAAACAAAAAATGGCCAACTTAATAAAGTTAGAGAGTGGAATAATGATTCCCATGGGCTGTGGTGGTGAGATAGAAGTAGAGAGTATCATTCATGCAGGCTGACTGCCACCTAGAGATCTGCTTGCTGTACAGGACAGAATCTGTAGTCAACAGTGATGTATGGTACATGACAAGTATTCTTACTACAACAAACAGATCAACCTGAGAGATGAAGGTTGCTTAGTTTCCTCACTGAACATGGAAATAAACTCAGTAGTTCTTTCTATCCGTTGGTATCCATCTTCCTGAACACAAGAGACAGAGGTATCTGCTGCTGTTTGGGTATGGTTTGCCCCTAAGAGTTGCTACATTGGGAGGCTGTCCACAGTTAGGGGCATGGAAACTCATGGGACCTTTAAACGGTACAGCCTAGTGAGAAGGTCTAGGTCACTGAGATCCGACTCTCAGAAGGGAATATTGGTCTCACAAAGTGAGTTCTGGAAAGAGCAAGTTGTTACATAGTCCCCAAGCTGTGTTTCTCTCTGGATTCCCTGCTTCACAGGCAAGCTTTTGTTTCTGCACATACCTGGGCCCTCTGTCATAGACTCTTACCAGGGCTCCAAAAGTGGGGCTAGATGAAGCTCTTTACAAGGCCATAAAGATGCCTAAGACATTACATTGTAGTAACACAAAAAGACCAACACAGAATTTTTCCCAAAGAAAGAATAGAATATGCCTCCAACACTAGTGATTAAAAAAAGACTCCAGGGTTCTTGTGAAACAAAGGTTTGTTGTAGGAGTTTCCTAATCTAACCTTTTAATTACTGGGACTAAAGAATGACACTCTGTTTCATTCATTCCACTGTGGTGCCAGGTACAAGTCTACCTGAAAGGTGCCGGACACCAGTCATTTGTAGGTACATTAGCGCTGGAAGAATAACTAAGAAGGTACAATTGTTATTCCCACAAACGTGGTCCAGCATGGGGAAGTGACACACAGCTTGACGATTCCCACAGACTGTGAGAAATCCTCCTCTCTCACCTGACCTTATGCACTTGGTGTTTCAGGTCAAACACATCACTCAAAGGTGCTGAGGTGGGCTGGAGATGGTTCAGCTGTTAAGAGCACAGGTTGCTCTCTCAGAGAACCCAGGTTTGAGTGTGAGCACCCACATGGTAGCTTACAACCATGTGCTGCTCCAGTTCCAGGGAATCTGACACACTCTTCCGGACTCTGCAGGCATCAGGCACACATGTTGTACACAGACATACAAGCACTCATATACATAAACATAAAACATTTTTTTAAAAGGTGCGAGGATAACACTTGAACTCATTATACAAATGAACTGTATTGTGCAGAGCAATAAGGAGGAAGCTGAATGAGCACTCCCAAGCCTAGAAACACGGTTAGAATAGTACACGTCTCTGAACTCCAGCCAGAGTACGACTGTTTCAGCTGTCTACTTCTTTGAACTCCAACCAGAATAGACGCTCACTATTCTGTAGTTGTTACTAGCTTGTCATCCTAGCAAGCCCCCCAGCAGGAATGGCTACTCTGGCCTCTGGGACTGAGGGTATCATATGTTACTTGCCCCTGGATCTCTCTTAGGCACTCCATTGGGTTCTCAGGTTCAGCCCAGTGCTCTCTCCACTGCTACAGGAGTCAGAGTATAAACAGTGCACACATCGATATAAACAACTCTGCCTCTCCGCCAAAATATCCACCAAAGAGCCTCTTCCCAAGCAAGGGTGGTTATTTTAAAACCTTTTAGTTATTTAACCTTATCTAGAGGGTTTTTTCTCCTCTATTTTAAAGAGAAACTCACTCCCAGGAAATCTTCTGGATAACAGCATTCAAGGTCATTTTAAAGTTCAGTTGACAATCTTTCAAAGGTGGCACTTTGTCCATCTTAAAATAGAGCACCTAAGGTAATGGTGTTTTGCTGAACTGATTTCTGGGAACTGTAATAGATACTATAAAGTCACCTTATATTTATAGAATGTTTAATGGTTTCAAGAAATGCTATCATATGGTTTCTGCTGTCTATTACCGCAAGTCTCTGGGGTATGGAGGGTAGTGGTTATTGCTGCCATTCCATGAAAAAAAGTAACATAGGGCCTCAATTTTCTATGCATAAAATGAAGAGAGTACTAGCATGTGCCTGGAGGTTGTTGTAGGGCCTGTAGACACCAAGTTGGGGCTTTCTTTGTGTTACATGTGGGAACTGATCTCGAGGAGGCATTCACACTTATCTGAGGTCTTGAGCAGGCCTGGGGTAGAGCTGGCAGAACCCTTATCTCAGTCCCAGATGGGAGCTGCTGCCCTGCCTTGTGTTGTCTTCTCAGCATCCAGAGATTCTCCACTGATTCCAGGAATCTCTCCAACAGGTGAAATCATCCCACCTTGTTCCCAATGAGAAGGGACTAAAGCCCTCCGCTAGCACCAGATGAACAATGCCAGCCCCTCACAGCCTGAGGACACTCCAGACATCACAGTTATTTTCCTCTTGGATAGCTCATGGCTTGGATTCATATCATCTTTCAGGTATGTGTCCAACTAGTCACACAGGGTTTCCAGTGAGCAAAAGATACTTCTTAGGCCCATGGTGCCCCCTTCTTCCTTCCTACAGCTCTTGGGAATCTCATCTTGTGCTTTTCCTAGAATAACTCTTTCTGGTGAGATCATGCCATGTCAGCACATGTCAGCAGATGTTGCTCTTTTCCAAACCCTCCCAGAGAGTTCCCCCTCTCCTAAGGGCTGTACACGAGCATTTCTGATATTGTTGTAGCACTCATCACACCATGGTATTCTTTGAGAAAATATCTGTTTTCTTCCATTTGAATTAATCCCACCAAGGAGAAACCCGGGCCTTTTCAGCTAGGCCTCCAGCCCCAAGTCTTGTACAGTGTACCCACACACTCTTGAGGATGGAATGACTTCCCTAGTAATTACCACAGCTGCTCTCTTTTCCTTCTGTAGAGAATGAGGCAAGGGCTGCTATAAAAATCTCTCCCCCTTTTTGTCCCTAATTTGGTATCTATGTACCAAGAATCTTCCAGAATAAAGTTTCTTTTCAAAATTACTAAGGCTAGACTGGCTTTGTGAAAACCAGTGAATGACACCATCGGCCTAAGAAAATCACAATACTGGACATGAGGAACAAGGGGAAAGACTGGCTTTGTGGAAACCAGTGAATGATACCATAGGCCTAAGAAAACCACAATAATGGACATGAGGAACAAGGGGAAAGCTTTAGTTGGACCTTTGCTAACTTTGGTGAGGACATATCCCAAAGCCACACCCAGGTCTGAACAAGGACAAAGATTTAGTTAGACCCTAGCTAACTTAGGTGGGGACACACCGTAGAGCCACACCCAGCTCTGGCAACCTCTGCATGCTTGGGGAGTGGAAATTCTGCTCTCAATTAGCATTGTTATTTTTATCACTCTTGACTCACTAAAATACGTTGGCAGGACAACCAACAGCCTAAGTTTAAAACCCTGACTCTTAAATTTTATAGACACCAATCTAGCAAGCACATCACCAGGGAGGCTGGCATTTAACACTCTGCTTTGGTGTTCATGTGCCAGCATCAGAACAGCCCTAAACATAATAAAGGCAACCTACAGCAAGCCTTTAGACAGCATCAAATTAAATGAAGAGAAACTCAAAGCAATTTCATTAAAATCAGAGACAAGGTTGTCCACTCTCTCCATATCTATTCAATATAGTACTTGAAGTCTTAGCTAGAGCAATAAGACAACTGAAGGAGATCAAGGGGATATAAATTGGAAAGGAAAAAGTCAAAGTTTTACTTGCAGATGGTATGATAGTATACATAAGTGATTCCAAAAATTCTTCCAGGGAACTCCTACACTTAAGGCTAGTTGCTAAGAACCAAGGAAGAATAAGAACACCTCCAGGTTTCTCCAGCAGAAGCCTCAGGGTGGACTGGGACAGCCTGAGAGCAGGAAGTACGATTGCAGGGAGGAAGTAGTCTCTGATTCTTCAGGCTTCTCTTCTAGCTGACATGAAGGCAAAGGCATTGTTGACAGGTTCTCTGCCAGTCTAGTGTCAGAGGCAACAGAGGGAGTCCTGGTCACTTTCCTTAATCCCAAACGAGTTGAGGCCTCTTTTCCCTGGAAGGTTTGTGACTATGTCACATGCTAAGGACAAGACAGGGTCAGATCCAGTGGTTCCATCCTGGCTCAGCTGCTAGGGATCTGGGATTTGTTAGGTTTCAAACCTGGTGCCTATTTAACATATGAAAGCAGACACTGGCCACCAGGATCTCCCTGCATCCCTCAGTCCCTACCTGTTATAAGGCCCTCCTGGTTGGTATAACCTGCCCTCTATCCTAAACTTCTTCAGCCCAGGGTCTGGGTTGCCCTTCCCCCAGCTGCCCTTCCCTATATAATCCAATCATTTTGGTTACCTGGCCCTTCTGCCTACTCTGGGCCTCCTGGCTGCTGCTGCCCTGGTTCCCCTCTGTCCCCTCCCCCCTCTCCTCATGTGGCACAGCTCAGTCTGGTCATGTCCACCCTAGACTCTCCCAGATGTCCCTGCCTCTGGCTATGCTTTACCACATATGTACAATAAACCTTCTCCTTTACCACACCTAGGAGCAGTCAAGTCCCTTTCCTTTTTATTTCTTTTTTTTCATTCATCTCCTAACTATATACACCTTCATTTTCTTCTTCTATAAAATGCATTTATTGTAAGACTCTAATGAAGTCAAACATGGAAACAGGGCTTTATAATTGGACCAGTTCCCATCCAAATGTTATTCAACCCACATTCTCTTGATTCTTGACGTTCCCTGGTAAATATGTGCTTTACTAAGGCTCATCCCATTGCTGCAGTAGCATTAGAGGTCCATTAGGGGAAAGCTGTTATCTATCAGTCAACAGAATGGAATCTGCCCTTAGGTGGATTAACTCCTTTAAGAATTAATGCACTTGGGCAGGTCAATCAGCTGGCCAAGGAAAGTCACTCTACAGATGTAGCATAGAGACGCTGCCCTTAGGTGGATTAACTCCTTTAAGAATTAATGCACTTGGGCAGGTCAATCAGCTGGCCAAGGAAAGTCACTCTACAGATGTAGCATAGAGACGTATATAGATAACTTCAGAAGAAAATGTAGAATGCCGTTGACTGGCTCATCTTTTTCTAGAACCAAGCAAGCTGCTAATTTGTGATGGCATTTGCAGCAGCCTGTTTACAATGTGCCTAACTGACCCGGGAGAACTGAGTCCCAGGTTAATGACCACATTCAGGAGGCTTTGTTTCATTACCCAGAATCTCTTGTCTTCTGTTTCAGGTTTTAAGGCTAGAGGAATTTATCCAAAAAACATAAGGCATCTCCACTGGGAACTGAGGCAGGGTCCCGGAATTTAAGTTGCTAGCTCTGTGTTGTGGTAGAGAGTCAGGTAACCTTTAGTTTTTGTGCACTAATTGCAGATATTTCTCTTTTCCTTTACAGCCTCTCTCTGTCTGCAGTGACACACGCTGACAGCCACAGACTTCTTTATGTGCCCCCTCAGCAAAGCCAAATGCTTAAGGGGAAAGAAAAAAATCAGCACAAAATCCATTTGCGAAAACCATGAAGGAAATAAAGTTCTGAGGAATTATCCTTGTGGCCTGAAAAGGGAGAAAGCTCGTCAGATTAATCTCCTGAGAAGGCTGTCTATGCAGAGGGACAAAAGGGGAGGGAGCCTTGAATGTGTCCAGCACTAACCACAGTCCCCAGCGCTCCCTCCACATCCTTGCTCCTGTTTCCTGTCAGAGCAGGCTTGCTTAGGAAGCTGTCCTTGCAGGGACACCCAAAGGTAGAAACTGGGTCCTGTGTGCTGCATTTGCAGTAAGCCGTGTTGTTTTCCTAGGACTGCAGTGATGCATTTCCATTGGTTTTTAGCTTGAACAATAGACATTTATTCTCTTCTAGCTCTGGAGACCCGGTGTCTGCCGGCAAAGTGCTGGCTGCACTGGTTTCCCCCGTTTCAAGCTCTAAGGGCGACCCTGCCCCCAGCCTATCCCTTAGCTTCTGATGGCTGCTGGCAATCTTTGCTTTTCCTTGGTTTGCCCCACACATTAATATGTCTGCCAGTGGTCACATGGCTTCCTTCCCTAAGTGTTTGCCTTTGCATAGCCTCCTAAGGACAACAGTCATTGGATCTAGGACCCACTCTAATCCAATGTGACCTCAACTGATTACTTCTACCCAGTGTTTATTCCCAAGTGAGGTCACCTTCTCAGGGATTGGGGTTTCAGATTCCAACACACCTTCCTCAGACACAACTTTAACCCACAGAACAGGTGCAACATGGGCACTCTGTTAACATCCCCATGTAACTCAGAAGTAGAAATAATTCCCTTGGAGTTGGTGAATGAGGGTCCTGACTAGAACAACTCTTATTTATTATTATTATTATTATTATTATTATTATTATTATTATTTAGAACTCTTTATTCCTATTTTGGCAGTAGGAGACATAAAAAGACACACCTTAAATTTTACTTATTTTATCGCTATTCAGGTTTCTATTAACTTCAGATTCAGGTGGGAGAATACGATACAGCAGAGCCTGAAACTTAGCCATCCCCAGGCTCCTGTTTCCCCATTTCTGCATACCGCCCTTTCTCCCCCAGTCCTCCAGTCACTAGTCCTGACACCAGATCTTAGGGGAGGCCTTGCTAAGATGGTGTCTGGAAATTGTGGGGAGCCCCAACTGGGGTGCCATATATTACCTGGGAAACTGGGGGCCCTTCTCGAGATTCTTAATCTCATTAGTGATAGAATTTAAGAACAGACTTAGAGGAAAGTTTGGGGCAATTTTATTGGAGTTTGAAAGAGGAATCCCAGGGCAGGCAAACTAAATCTAAGCAGCTGCACACAAGAGGGAGGAGGAAACGGGAAGAAGGAAAGACATTCCGTTCCAAAGCAGCCATGTGGCAGAAGGGAGGAACGGTAACTCAGAAAACTAATGGGAGAGGCTTGGACGGTCACTCTGTTTTATTTCATCCTCTTTTTCTAACGAAGAAAAGAACAGACAAAAGTTATGACATGCCTAAGGCACACAGTATTAGGTTCCTTAATTTCTTTTCAAAAAACATTTAGTGGGTAAAATAAACAGCACTGATGAACTGCACAGCTGAATTGAGAGAAGAGTATCTAGAAGGCACCATTAAATTATAAAGTTTTAATTGTGGTGATAATCATGAGCCAACTAATTGTAACTTGTCAATTAAACAGATTGCTTTTCCCTGCAGACTTGGTGGAAAATGAGGCCAGTAGCTGCAAGGGAAGCTCAGGCGCTGCTGGCAAACCTGTGTAGCTCTCATACTTGCCGTACTCTACAGTGGGCACAAGAAGGGGAGGGAAGGAACACAGTAAGGGAAAGACTGTAAGATATTGAAAATAGTTGCTGTCCTTCAGCTGTCATTTTGAGGGGGATACAGGTTTATAACCATAGCAACCCTCGGTGGTGACATGTACAAAACAACATACCACCATCGACAATGTATTGGTGCCAGTAACACATGAAAGTGTTTGTGGTGGTTTGAATGAGAATGGTCTCCATAGGCTCATAGATTTGAATACTTGGTCATCAATAGGTAGAACTGTTTGGGAAGGATTAGGAGGTGTGGCCTTGTCAGAGGAGGTGTGCCACTGTGGGGTGGGCTTTGAGGTTTCAAAAGCCCACACCTTTCCCAGTTGGTTCTCTGTGTCTTGTGCTTGTGGATCAAGATGTTAGCTCTTAGCTGCTGCTCTTGTGCCATGCCTGCCTTCCTGCTGCCATGATTCCCACCATAATCATCATGGACCCTAACTCTCTGAAACTATAAGCCCCAGATAAACACTTTCTTCTATAAGTTGCCTTGGTCATGGTGTCTTATCACAGCAATAGAAAAGGAACTAAGACCGTATTTTTATCATATTCAATCTTTCAGTCCTCACGCTGCTCCCAGTGATGCAGGTAGGATGGTGTAGAAGTTGGGACAATGCATTCTGGCCTGGGGAGCTAGCAACTTCAAGAGTATGAAAGGATGAATAGGAATCTTCCAGGAGTGAGGGTAGGGAAGGGCATTCTAAGAAACAAGATTAGCAAGTATAATGGGAGAGGGTAGGTAATATTAAAGGAGTAATAAAAACCTATTAAGGAAAACTCCTTCTGGTCCAGAGTCTAGACTCTCTGGCCTGGGTGAAGGCCCAACATTTTAGTTGTGTTGGGTCAATTACCACTCCTAGGAAGGCAGGCTCATATTAAGCCACTCTAAAGAGATAAATGGAGTAGTTTTTCCTTCAATGAGATACTGTACTTCCCTTTCCCAGAATTCCTGCTCACCTTCTCCCATGGCACCATCTCTACAAGCAAGCACAATGTCTGACTGGGTCTCCCCACCTGTCTGAGGCCTGAATCAGACAGGTGCAACTGCTCCTCTCTCTGGTTTCTTTCTTCTAGATGCCAGGCAGAACTGTAAGTATGCTTTTTCTGATACTTTATGCTTCTTTACTCTTTCTTTAAAGCTCCCTTCGCTCTGTGTGGCTGCTTACCCACCATGCATATGACCTCCGTACCAGTCTAACTGGCATGGCTGTTTCCCTCCTCTCTGCCATCCTCCTCCTCTGGGCAGCTTCTGTGCTTTGCAGCTTGTCTGTCCGCGGGCTTTCCTCTTTTAAACTCTAATAAGATTGCCCTCGAGCTTTCATTTGAGTTTAAGTGTCTTTTATTAATGAGACCAAGAACCCCAATAGGGGACCCCAACCTCCCCTGTACCATTTGGCGATCATGAAGGACGACCAAATTTCCAGTGATAATAGGATGGATATGAGATTGAAGTAAGGTTTCAGCTGGTGGGTGTATGCAGGAGAGAGTAGACAGGGTGGGTAGAGCCCGGGGATTAGGGGTCTAAGATAAGTTGAGCAAAAATTGGAAAAAAAAATAGGGATTACAGATTTTAGGGAAGGAGGAATGGGCCTTATTGTGGGTTCGGATGTTAGAAAATGAATTCTGGAATTAGCAGGTCCATGAAGAATGCCTCTGACAATGCTCTTGCTGAGTGTAGGTAATATCACAGCAAAGCTGCTGCTTTATGTGAAGCTCTTTAGAATGTATCTTTGTTTTTATTGTTGTTGTCTTGTCATGTTTTATTTTAAGAGCCAGGTGTTACTATATTGGCCAGGTTGTTCTTAAATTCCAGGGCTTAAGCAATCCTCATGCCTTAGCCTCTGAGTAGCTGGTATTACAGACATGAGTCACCATGCCTAGCCTGGAACTGTTTATGTAACACCTCTAAGTAGCCTACGGAGGTGAACAATTCTGAGAGTCTTGCCCAAGACATTGTGTAGAAGGCAGGGAGGTGACAGACAGGCTTGAGCCACAGGACCCACATGGCTTGACCTGGATGGCTGTGATAGTGAGGTTAGGAAGGGACTGGGGTTGAGAATGCGAGATCTGGGAGATGTTAGGCTGGCCCAAGATGGAGCCTCCTAAGACACCAAGGTGGATAACCCATGTAAGAACATGCCCCTTCAGGGAAATGGAAACTGAATGTTCTGCACTTTTCAGAAACCACATGACCCTTATCTCAGAAGAGCAGCTTGATCACAACATCCTGATATCCTAATAACCAGAAGTTCCCTCAAAAAGATTTTGCTCACAACAGTTAGTAGCAGAAGCAGTATTGCTTGTAGCACTTCCTTTCCCCTTAGTGCCTTCCTGCCATTCTCCCATGGAACAAAAAACCACTCCATAAAATCCCAAACTCCCCTTTTGGTGCTACTGCTCCCCCTGGAGACAGCACATGCGTGAAGTCCACCTGCCAGGAGACCTGGATGTGGCCAAGGGGATCTTTCCTTTTCCAGGTCTGACAAGCGGTTAGTTAGTAGCACTGTGAGTGTGGCAGAAGGCACTGAGGCCAAAGAACAGAGTGCAGCTCTGTCCATGGTCACGGCTTCCGACAGGTCCTGACTGAGCCTCAGTCACGGGAGGTGACACCACAGGTAGCATGGACACACTGGTGAAGAGTAGGAGCAACACTCCAAGAGTGTGAATGTTCGCTACTTATTAATTATGTACTTGGGGGAAGGAGATCTACCGTTTCTGCCTCTGTTTTCTCAATATCCAAACTAGGGATAATAATAGCATCTATGTTACAAGCTGGTTGGGGGTGGAAAGTTAATATATGCAAAAACAACTCAGTATCTTGATTTAGGAGACCGTTCCATTAGGGAAGCCAGTTTTTATGGTGCAAGTTGGTCTCATACACTTTAAGCTCTGCAGAGCAGAGCAGTCACAGGGGTGGTAAGAAGATGGGAGGCACTGAAGGGGGGAGGGGAGGGGAGGAAGGGGGCACAAAGAGGCCTCCTTGCTGTGCAGCTCCTCAGAATGCATCAGCACAGACACTGTCTCCACAGAGAGTCTTTCAAAGCCAACTTGAGATCCTGAAATAATAGATCTCAGTCAGGGCACGGTCAGTAATTATTATTTTGTTTTGTTTTGTTTTCTTCTTTAATGACCATTTCAGAGATAGAAAAAGAATTGGAGAACATTATGAATGACAATTGCGTACTCACAGGTCAGAAGAAGTAATACACCACAAACACAGAAATGACCACTGACCAAATTTTACTCCATCACCATCCTGAAATCTACCTCCACAGATATGAATTTCTAAGCAATTGACACTATTTGGCACATAGTCTCTGTGTTCTTGAAAGTACCTCAGTGTTGTTAGGTGTGTAGCTCAGTAGTTTAGCCCTTGCCTCCTAAGGCCATAGGTTTGCTTCCTTGAGGCTGTGGTGCATAGGTAGGGTTGAGGAGCCAGTGTCATAGGTCCTTGAGGGCACTAGGAGATATGGGCTTCTTCAAGGTTTGATGAAAAGCAAGGAAAAAGAGACCTCTTTATACTTTTTGGTCCAACCAGGCTCCAAAATGGCTCTGAGATCCTGTTGCCAGCCTCTTCCACTAATTCTCAATACTTTTAAGAACCTGCACTTTAATTCCTTTTAAAATCCAAAGAAATATCCTCTGTGTGGATTACATTTATCTATCAATGTAGTCATACAATTTTCATACACTTGTTATAACAGAAGGGGCCTAGGAAGGCAAGGGCACCTTGGACCACAACGGCGACAAAGCATCTTGGAGCAGAGGGACAGGAGAGTTTCCACCCCTGCTATCACTTCGCTACAGAATCAATGGCAGCAGCCTCCAGCTTCCTTCTTTTATGTGAGGCATTAAAGGCCTTTTTGTTTAAGTCTCTATAAATCAGCCTCTCTGTTATTTGCAGCTAAATTTGTGCCTCCCCCCACCTCCCCGCCCCACAGCCTTCCTGCCTGGCTGGATGCCCTTCATTTTGTTCAGAGGACATAGGAAGGTGGTGAACTTCTGATCTCATTTGGCCAGAAACTCCCAGGGGTCACAGCCTCCATTCACAATCATGTTTTTAGGATTTACCTCAAGTAGAGAATTCTGAAGCTTCTCACTGAGGGCAGCTTTCTCATCTTCCAGTTGCTTTATTTCCCTTTCTGATTTTGTCTTTACTTCTTCCAATTGAGCTTCTACTTCCTAGATGAGGATTAGAACGATTAGCCACACAAGGTAGGAAAACAGGCCACTTATACATCCACACCTTGCCTTATTTCTGAAGGGGATCAAAGAAGCTAGTAGAATAAAATACTGTAAGAGCACATGGATTCTAAGTACACAGCTGGTCAAGAGAAAACAAACATTTAAATTCATACCACACAGCCTGGTGCATGTACAGATAGGTTAGGGTGTGGCAGGTGGATCCTTAACTGCTGTGGATGTCGTTCTGTATAAATAAAACACTGATTGGCCAGTGGCCAGGCAGGAAGTATAGGCAGGACAAAGAGAGAGGAGAATTCTGGGAAATGGAAGGCTGAATGAGAGAGACACTGCCAGTTGCCGCCATGACAAGCAGCATATGAAGATGCTGGTAAGCCACGAGCCACGTGTCAAGGTATAGATTTATAAAAATGGGTTAATTTAAGATATAAGAACAGTTAGCAAGAAGCCTGCCATGGCCATACAGTTTGTAAATAATGTAAGAGTCTGTGTGTTTATTTTATAAGTGGGCTCCGGGACTGGCGAGACTTGGCGGGAGCTGGAGAGAAATTCTCCAGCTATACTTACTCTAAATTTTCTAGCATCAAATAAGAAAAGGAATGTTCCAAGTGTCCCATAAGTAAAAAAACAAATCAAAACAAAATAAACAAACAAGCAAAGAGTACCCAACTACATTTTCATGGCATCTTCATGGCATATCTCCACAGGATCCATACGGTAGCTAGAATGATGACTCATCCACAGTCCCTCCCACAGCCTTCCGGCATCAGTGTGAAGCAGTTACAGTCCATTCTGGAGACCAAGTGAGAAGCATTGCCTTATCTTAGCTGTATCATCCTGAGCACACTTCCTCCTGTGTGTGCTCAATGTGTTACATGCTGAGCACAGCAACAATTCAGTAAGTGGTAAGCACAGAGTCATCCCTAGGGATGCGTAGCTTTTCCAATATGGCTTAATTTATGGAGAAAGTCTCTACATAGAGGAGGGCAGTCTATGGCTCTCACCTGACCTTTAGCTAGACAGCATCATTCATTCATCCAACAAATATTTACTGAGCTGTCCCATGTGCTGGGTACTATTCTCCAAGCTAGAGTTTAAAAACAAACAAACAAAAACAATCCTAACATGCTTAAATATAAGTGAAAAACAAACAAAAAAGTTAATAAGTACAACGTGATAAATACTATGCTTGACAGAGAAATAAAGAAAAGAAAGGGCTAAGAGTGGTTAGAGGGAGGATAAAATTTTGGATACTTTGGCCAAAGAAATGCTATCGAGAAGGTGACTTTTGAGTGAGATTGGGAGGCAGGTGGACCTGTGGTGACAGCATGGCTGGAGAGGAGGGTAGCTATGTGGACTTGCTTGGAATGTTGGCAATAGAACTCATTGAAAAGAAATAGCTCAGTGGTTAAGAACACTAGCTATTCTTGAAGAGGGCCAGGGTTTGATTCCCAGCACCTACATGGTGGCTCACAACCATCTGTAACTCCAGTCCCAGGGCATCTGACACCCTCCTTTGGCCTCTGCACTCTCTCTCACACACAGATACAAAGTTAAAAAAATGAATAAAATTAAAACAAAACAAAAACCTCAAGCAAGACAACTATAAGAAACTCCCAGACTATACTATCTGAGGCTATACCATCTGAGAAAGAATGTGGAGAGCAGGCATTCTATGCTGGTTATGGACCTTTCTGGTCTAATAAATGGATGGGCATAATAAATGTGGCTGAAGTTTAGCAAGTGATGACCATTTGTGCACACTGTTCACAGATGAATTCTTCAATATTTAGGTCCTACCACTAGAGCTTATCATATAAAAAGAGGAAATCAAGCTTAGAGATGTGCAAAGACTTGCACAAGGTTATTCCTGCAGTAAGTGAGATGTCAAGGTTTGAACTAGGAACACATGGATTGGCTGTGGTCTCTGCTAATTTCTCATGGGAAATGTGGCACTTAATTCAGCCAGGCGCTTGACTGGAAAGTTTCCCCACTTCTGCTACAGGGAGGATGAGAGAATACCTGGGCCCGTCAAAAGCAGGGTAGGGAAGCTGTACCAGCTTGAGCTGTCTCTTTACAGGGGAGGCACACTGGAATCTGTCCTTGTCAGAGGTTTGTGTTCCTGGGGCAACGCTGGGTGTCAGACAGAGAGCCCTGTCGCTTATCCATGTACCCAGTCGTTGGTGGCCATGGCAGAGGAGCTTCAGTCAGCAATAGACCTCACAGAGTTCAATTCATCAAATATCAAAGCTAAACACCGGAGGAGCAAAGCCTAGGGCAGGGGTGGGGGGTGGGAAGTAGGGGGTGGGGGAGTGGGGGATGGTTTCCAGAATGCCCCTTGCTCCTGCTGTGCTTCCTTCTGTTTGCTGCTGCCCTGTTCCCCCTGTAGTTGGCATGGTGTGACCGCTATATAAAAGGATCCCACTGTATCTAGTAGAGTGTGATTGTTTTCTGGGGAAATCCCACTCCTCACCTGGCAATTTATTTGCAGATCATAATGAAAATGACTTTTATAAGAGCAATGATACTTAGTTGAACCAATGATTTCATTGGACTTTCTGAGCTAGTCTAAACAGGTGGTTAAAAGAGTTAGTCAAGATGATTAGAGAAATAGTTTAGGTTATTCTGCCAATTGCTCCAGTAAGAGATAGAGAAAAGGCAAAAATAGTCTAGAAGTTGCCTTCCCTTTTGTTAGATATGAGATTTATAGAAGATGAAAAAATAAAAACAAAGAAGTTTCATGCATTATAGACTCATGAATTCTGCCTGTGGAAAACAGGCTGATGATTAAAGAAAACAATTATGTCTCCACACCCAAGGTTAGGCCTGAGTTTCTTAGGCATGTAACTTACAGAATTAATCACAGACCTTGGTATGCACTTTGAAAAGACAAAGACATGAAAGGAAATTAAATGACCCTATTGTATATAAAGAAAAAATAGATGGTCAGCTGAAGCCACAAACAGCTGCCTGCCAATACAAAAGGAACTGGCCGAAATAATACTTAGCTTGCTTAAACATTTTTTTTTTAATCAGCAATAAAGGAATCATTACTTTGGGGTGAAGATGCTTAGGTGGGAAAATTAACACAAAGAAAAATGTTTAACTACTTGTTGGTTTCTAAGGAAAACATGTAACTTGTGATCTTAATGTGATTTCTGTTGTGGAATGTTATTTAACCAGGCAAAGATATGTTACAATTGCTTATGCTGCATTTGTTTAATGATGTAAGGCTGTGTTACACTTGTTTGTGCTGTATTTGTTTAATTATGAACAGATGTGCTGCTCTTTTACCTTGCCTGTCTAAGGCACCTGATTGAGCTGATAAAAAGCTGAACTGCCAATAGGCAGGCAGTAGAGGGATGGGCAGGGCTGGAAGGCAGAGAGTATAGAAAGAGAAATCTAGTCTCAAAAGAAAAAGAAGAGAAGGAGGAGAAGAGAATGAGGGAGAAAGAGAGGGTCACGCCCAGGGCCAGAAACTAGGCAGCCACTAGCGAGACAGACACTGGAGGAAGCAGGAAAGTAAGACATAGAGAAAGAAAGGTAAAAAGCCCCAAAGCAAAAGGTAGATAAGGAAAAACAGGTCAATTTAAGTTAAAAGAACCAGCCAGAAATGAGCCTAGCTAGGCCAAGCATTCAAAACTAATAATAAGTCTTTGTCATGATTTGGGAGCTGGTTGGTGGCCTAAAAGAAAAAGCCTGGTACATGTTTCTTCTTATATAAAGATTTTAATTTGTTCTTGGAAAATATATAGCTTATGGTTGTGAGGTAATCTTTTTCTGCATAGAAATCTTTGTATAAGGAGGTATAAAAGGGCTAAGAGAAAAATAATAAGAAAAGAAAAAGGAGAAGGACGATATAGAAGGAAAAACACCAGGAAAGAAGCAGAAAGGAACAGCTGGGTAAAGAAACAGAACAGGGAAAGAACAGAACAGGAACAACCAGCAGAGAGAAAAAGAAAGTGAAGAACTAAGCTTTGGCTCTCAGGTGAAGTTCCCTTACGTGTCTGCGCATCTGTTCCAATAGTTCGTCTATCTACATCTCCTCTCCAGTTTCTCTGACCTGCTGAGAGCCTGCTGGGCCCCTCAGTGGCAAATGACGCCAACTGGACAGCCACAATATGCAAATTTCAATGATAAGGAGCTTCAGATACAGTCAGTACATGCTGGTAAATGTCTAACAGGTGGCTTTTCAAATCTATAAATTAACGGATAGTAACACATTGATGGTAGCATTTCTTGGTTTTCATGGTATAAGTACTTTTATTGTGGCCAATGTCAAATTAGTACAGTGATGTAGAGTGTGAAACTGGAAAGAGGTATGACGACTGCCTCATGAGCTAGTGTGAACTGGCTGATATATATATATCTCCCCAGTATCACAGAGCTGGACAGGTAAGACTTGAGAGAAGATTGACATTTAAACCAGGATTGCTAAGATCAGTAAGAACTAGATGGGTGAATTTGAGAGTGAGGAGGAAGTTGTCTCCATCAAGGAAAATCCATGCACAAGGGCCCAAAGAGAAGGAACACCAAGCACATGAGGAACAAAAGGAGTGCAGAGTTGGACATAGGCAGGAGAAGCAGACAGAAGCTTGTCTCTGCAGGGTCTGAAGAACTATGGGAAAGAACTAAAGTTCACTGTTGTGATGACAGGGAGCTCTGAGTGGCTGGCAGCCAAGGCTGAGCTGGCACAAGGTTTTACCAGGGTGGATTGGGTGATATGAAGTGGGGAGAGTGGAAGCAGACAGGTTATGACATGGTCCATCAAATCATGGAGGTTGACAAGGTCTACCTGGAAGCTTTGAGGACAGAAGGATGTGCAGATGTTCTGGGGCCATCAGAATAGAACAGACTTCACATACTTCTGTGTTGAACATGAGGGGTGGAGAGAAATCCTATTTGATTCCCAGGTTTCTCATCTGAACACCTAAAAACATGTGCTATGGATCACCTGAACAGCATCTTCACATCCTCTGTGGGACCAAGCCTAGGCAGGCAGTGGCCCTGGGGTAGCCCTCAGCACTCTTCCTTTGGGGAAAACATTTTTAAAAAGTCTAAATGAGCTTGTAATTAGACTTTTGGAGCTGGGTGACATGGCAACTTGGCATGTGGTCTCTCTTCGGTCAGCCTATGCTATGTTCTTCAGGACTTCCTGTTTGGGAACGTTTACTTCTTAAAAACAATATATAAATTACCTTTGCTACTAAATACATTTAAATAAGGAGCCATCCAAAACACTTAGCAAAAAAAAAATATTTTTAATTTCACCAATTAGCTTCTCACTCACAGAAGCTTTTATTGACTAAAATCCAGTTGACCATGCTTACAGGTGTGGAAACGAAGTCTGCCAAGACACTCACACGGGAACAGCCAGTGAAAACACTCTGTGAGATGGCTTTTGGCATACAGGAAAGGCTGTTTTTGATTTTATGCAGCACAACTTTCTGGTACACATAATCAATCAGTTTCAGCTGGTGCCTTGACAGATGGACCTAGAGTGAAAAATAAAATCCCCTACAGGTGGAAATAACTAACGTCAGCAGTGAATTTGAGCATCAATAAGCTTCCTCATAGGTGCAGGGTAATGTGGGTTACTGTGAGAACACAGATCTGAGTCAGCTGGAGAACAGAAAGAAGCATGCCCAGCTCAGCTAAGGTGACCTTGGGGATTTCAACAGAAGCATTCACATTCTCCCTCCACAAGGTCAAGGACATGGAGTAAAGAGACTAATGCTTTCAAATATATGAGTCAATGCACCCTGAGAAGAGGACTCTGTGCACTGAGGATTTATCAAACTCAGAGTGCCTTCCTGGACTCCGTCCCCACAGAACTCTTATATACCCAGCAGCAGGCTTTTACATGGAGGAAATCCTGCTGCTAAGAGGAGCAGGGCACAAGCATCACTGAGACTTTTCTGTCTCTTTGTCTACAATATCCATGATTACCGGTCATTTGAGGAAAGCAACAGCTGGGAGTTGTGGGGCATGCCTGAAATCATAGGAAGCCAAGGTAGGAGTTTGGGGCCAGCCTGGGCTACATGGCAAAACCTCCTCCACCTCAAATAAATGAAGGGGGAAAAGGCAAGCATAAAGGAAGGGACAGGAAGTGAAGGAGCCACTGTGTCCTAAGTCTGTTTTCTGTTGCTAAGAACACAATATCAATGACTGAGTAAGTTATAAAGACAGGAGGTTTACTTTGATCCAAGGTCAAGGGGTCAAATCGTTGATCACAAGTTTGAGATCTGCTTTGGTTACAGAGTGAATTCAAAACCAACCTGGCAACAAAATGATATGCTATTTCTAATTACAGAGTAAAAATAACTAGGGATTTAACTCAGTGCTAGAGTGAGCATATGCTGGATCCTAGGCCTCATTCCTAGTACAACATACACATCTATGTACACACACACAAAATCTCTCTCTCTCATATATATATGTACGTACATGTATATAGACATATATACTTACACATACACACACACACATACACACATATATATACATATATATATATGCTAGAGAGACAGCTCAGTGGTTCAGCGCATGTATTATTCTTAAGGAGAACCAGAATTCAATTCCAAGAACCCTTGTTGGGTGATTATAACTCTATAATCACCTATAACTCTAGCTCAAGATGATCTGGTATCTTACGTCCTCAGTAGCCCATGCATAGTGGCACACACATTTAATTACAGCACTTGAGAGGCATAGGAGGGCAGATCTCTGTGAGTTTAAGACTAGCCTGGTATGCACAGAAAATTCTAGGCTAGCCAGGATGACATAGTAAGACCCTGTCTGAAAAATTTTATCTTAATACAAAAGTAATATACCATCAGATTTATAACGTGTAAAATAGAATGCATGATAATAAACATACAGAGGGCAGGAGAAAAGAAATGGAAAGTATTATAATACAGTTCTCATATGTGAAGGGATATGATATTATTTGAAAAAATGTGATAAATTTAAAGATGCATATTATTAATCTTAGAGTAAACACTAGTTTTCCATCTGTAAAAGAGAGGCATAAGAAGTCAAAAGTAGAGATAAAAATGAAATACCAAAAATACTCAATGCATCAAAAATACACAGTAAAAGTGGAGACAGTTAACAAATATGACAGGAAGATAAAAATGTCAAGTTAGAAGGCTTAAACATTAAATAAAGTATAAATGGTCTAAATGTCCTTAAAAGGCAGAGATAGTAGAACACAATTGTATCACTTAAGCTGTTCAGTGGATTTGGGACATTAACATTCCTTTGGTAGCTACCAAGAGGAGTCTCCTGAACTTACAGAAGACTACCTATTACTAAATTCCTTTTCCTGCTAAACTGTCCAATGGATCTGTGAGTCCCAGGAGGAATTGTAAGTATACAAATGAAATGGGAAATGCAGACACGTTGAGCAGATCTTGGGAGAGCTCAGTAAATCTGTTTCCTTCCCTTCCTAAATAAGCACTGTGTGCAAATGTTAATTACAGGACATGCACTAAGTTCCATCTACCAAGATGACGTGATGATGTCCCCTAGTCCCGTGACCAGGAAAGATACACAGTCTTCTAGGTCAATCCAGCCCACGTCCTGCCATTTGATTCTTTAGGTCAGGGTAATATTTAGGATGTGCAATCTACCCACAGTAAAGGCTCAAAGAAATAAAGCAATTCTAATGCTACAGGGACAACCTGTGTCTATTTTTAGCTCATAAACCCTCAATTGGAGGCCTCTTCAAGGCTTTATCGTTCCCTAATCCATGTTGTCTCATTTATAGTACTTTTATTTCCAGATTCAAATATGAACAAAAAAGTAAAACAATAACAGGAACTAAGCAGTTTACTTCTGTGTGATTTATTTCCCAAATGGACTTGCCACCTGATCAAGATTGAAGTAAGATTTATACACCGAGAGTCAGATTTGTCCATCAGGTTACCAGGGTAACCTGCATCTTGAGAAAGTGACTATCCCTCCAGCTGACGGGGTTCTAGGTTGGAGTGTTAGTCTGTATTTCTGAAGATTGTATATGTACAGCTCTTAGGAGCTCATAGGAGAAAAATGCTTTTAAAATGACCATTTTCTCCATGAGAAGGTGGGGAGCCACAGGCTTTGGTGCCTGGCTGTTGGCTTTGAACTGAAGCTCTCGTACCCACTATCTGTCTGACTGATACACTGCATCTCTGGACTCAGTTTCTTACTCTCTAACATTGGAAAGATTCAAAGTGTTTGTGAACACTCAATATAAATTATAATAGGTACTCTATCTTTATTTCACATGCTGTCCAAAGCACATGGCAATCAACAGTAGCTGCTGTCTGTTGAACTGTTACTTCACACTACCCACCCAGCAAAAGGTTCATATGTAACACCATATTTAAACGTGCATAACAAACCCTGTGTTCAGAGAGGTTAAGGCCCACCATAGAGAGCCTGTGGAAGAGTGAAAGCCTAGGCCAGGAATAGTGTGGGTGTTTCATGTGCTCATAATTATTTATTCAACACATATTTATCAAACACTTACTGTTTTAACCACTGTATAACACTGTCTTGCAGAGGTATCTTTCAGCTAACACAAAATACTGGTACTTCTCAAATCACAAAGACATTTATTTCATAATTAAATGAAGTCTTCACTCATGTTAATAATAATATTGATTTATATGTCACCCTTTTTGAGTCAGGGTCTCCATGTAGAGCCCAGTTTGGCTTTGAACTCATGATCATCCTGCCTCAGCTTTCTGAGTGCCGAGTATTCTTCCCTACAGTCGTCATTCATGTGACACACTTTTTCCAGCTAACAGGAGAGAGGAGGGTCCCACACACTCTCTGTGGACAGCGTCCCATCTGTGTGGGAGGTGAGCTCAGCACAGACAGTAGACGCTTTATTTCCTCAGATGGATTCTCTCCTTTAATCCTCACAGTACTCAGAGAGGTTCTGTTATCGTCGTAATGAGGAACTTCCAGAATACAGAATTTCTGAGACTAGGTGGGAGGGGCAGCTAAATAACTTCCTGTGGGCAGTGGAGTTGGAATTAGGGTCTAGGAAATACTGGAGGCCTGAGTTTTCAGTTAGTGGAGTTTTTCTGTTTTTGTTGTGTAAGCAGAGTTGAATTTCCCTAAGTTGAAAGTCACATGACACCATCCTGCTCTACGTCAGCAACTCCAGAAGCTAGTGTGCTCCACTGTCAGGTGTCCTTGTTATCGCCCCCAAGAGCTCCCATACTCCCTCTGGGCAGTGACTGATTTCTTTTCCTGTCATCAGAGAACCAGGCTAGGTGTGCACACAGGAGGAGCACAATACAAGTCTGGGTAAGGAAAGGGGAGCGGGAAGTAGGTAGGAGAAAGTGACTACCCCAGAACAAGCCGCAAAGGCTGCTCACCTTCAGCTTCTGTCTTTCCACCTCCACAGACGAGCGCACCGACTTCATTTCCACAGTGTGCTTCTTCACCAAGTCCTCTAGGCGCTTCCCCAGCTGCTCTCGGAGCTGCTGCTTCTCCTCTTCAGTCTGATGTCTGACTTTACGCAGGTCTTCTTCATATTTCTGCTTCATGCGTTCTATTTCACCGCTTGCTTCTTTCTTGGTCTATAAAGGGAAATAAAACTTTGTAAGACTGCTGGGGAGAGATGAGGTCCACGTTTCTTTCCTACATTTATATACTGATTTCATAGCAAGTATCAGATGGTGTGAAACATTTTACAAGACTATATATTTGATATTTGTAAGAGATTTTACTGTGTATACCATTGGAAGAGAGCTCTCTAGAATACCAAGGCTGTCATAGGATGTTCCAGCCCACAGTATAGTTTCTAAAGAACACATTGTTTTGAGTGGAAATAGGATCTAAGCAATGCCTATTTTCTCTGGTAAATACAAACTTGGGGGAAATTCTGCCACAGTCTTGTTCTCCTAGGTTTGAATGGCATTGAACGGGCAAGAAACTGGTCAGGGGCTGGAGAGATGGCTCAGTGGTTAAGAGCACTAGCTGCTTTTCTAGAGGACCCAGGTTTGACTCCCACTATCCACATGATGTCTCACAACCATTGGTACCTCCGGGTCTAGGGGATCCAATGCCCTTTTCTGGTCTTTTCAGATATCAGGCACGCAAGTGGTACCCAGACATAAATACAGGCAAAGCATCCATGCACATAAAATAAAATAAAATAAAAAGAAACCGGTGAAGTTCCGACTCTCTCTTCATCTACCCCTGAATAATGGGGCTTGAGGTTGCACGTGGATCCACCAATGTTAGGGGATGGCCTCTACTTGAAGCTCATGCCAACCTCCTGTGACTTTTCCACCCCCGCTTTTTATCAGAAGCTACCTGTGTTTCTGAGCCTCCTTCACCACAGTGACACAGCTTGGGCAAGCCTTGGTCCTGCTGAGGGTGAAGACTGCAGGCTTCCGGGTCATTGGTTTTCCTCAGGACTTCCTTCTCAGTCTTCACGTCGTCTGCAAGGGTAAGTTTCAACATCAGTTGAGATGCTCATGTCCAGGGCCTTCTGAATGTAGGTCTGCTGCTCACCCATCCTGCTTACCACGCCTCTGTGTAGTCCCTGCTAGAAGACGTCCCTGCAGCCCGCAAGTGTGGTCAATGTAATGATTCTAATCTTCATTCCAAACAGTATCCTGAGTTTAAATAATGGCCACATTCTGCTTTCCTGAATAAAAATGTTACCTCACGTTCCATGAGTTAAAAAAGTTGATCATGTTTTCTAGTATATGTATATTCATGAAAGTTTAAGGAGAAGCAAGAGATATAACTAACTCTCTCTTCCTTCCTTCCTTCCTTCCTTCCTTTCTTTTCTTTCTTTCTTTCTTTCTTTCTTTCTTTCTTTCTTTCTTTCTTCCTTCCTTCCTTCCTTCCTTCCTTCCTTCCTTCCTTCTTTCTCTCTCTCTCTCTCTCTCTCTCTCTCTCTTTCTTTCTTTCTCTATTCCCTGTTTCTAAACATTATTGTTTTAAACCCCCTGTTTCCAACATTTTAAACCTCTTTCTTCACCTTTCCAGCCTAGGGAATTTCCTCCCCCTGCCCCATGATACCTTGGTCCTCTGCTCCCTGGGCCACACCCCTATCCCAAAGCATCATGGGCTACAAAGGAACCATATCTCAAGTTTCCCAAAGACAGAGCCCATGTTTCCTGCCTTTGCCATCAACCCTGTCATAGGTCAAGTCTTCAAGAACTTTTGGTTGTGGAATCCTATAGAAAGACACTTAGAGTTAGATGTATTTAGATCTAAACACTAGCATTTATCACCAGACATTTAGCTGACCTTAATCAGCCATTTATTCTCCCTTGGCCTCACTTAATCTTCTATAACATGGGAGAATGACACCTGTCTCACAAAATTATTGGGAAGACCCAATAATGGAACTGTGTGAAATGCTGCTAAAAATACAGAACCCTGATGCAGAAGAAAAAGCAAAAATGCAGGCCTCATGGACAGCACTGTGAGGGTAAGGAGTCCCTTTGCATCAAATCTTTTAGATATCTGGCCTGTGCAGCTCCAGGTGAGGAGCTGGTGTTGACTCATCTGTACCCAGAACAGTTTTGATTCATCCTCTTAGCAGGTCCGATACAATGGCCCTGTTCCTGCTCCCTCAGTCTCGAGACTGTCCCCCAGCACCAGACCAAACCTGGTGGCTAATCCTCCTTTCGAAAGAAATCAATCCGGGACATCTTACCAGCTTTCGGTGTCACGTGACACTCCTGGAGCATCAACCTGTCTTTGGCAATAGCCAACTTCTCGCCCAGTTTTCTTGCAGTGCTCTTCAACTCTGAATTCTCCTGCCGAGCCTCCCTCAGCTGCACGTCGAGGTCCTAAACAGAGGGAAGGTCTCAGGTTTCTGAACGGGGATGCCAAGTGCCCAGAAGAGCTGCTAGATCTGAAAGGTGGCTGAGGAGGGCACAGTGGGGGTCAGGAGGTTCTAGAATTAGCAGCTCCAGAGTCAGCAAAGCCTTACCCACCCTCCAATGGTAGTGTGGCCCTGGGCAAGTTATTTATCCCTTCTCCAGAGAAGACAGGATAAGATAAAAGCATGAAGAAAATACTCGGGGAGTATTAGAAATGCTAGCTGTGGTTTTGAGAGAAACACAGAAACCTGTGCTTCTGTAGGGGCTCACAGAACTGACTCATCAATGGCTCTGCTCTCTTTGAACAAAAACGTCCTAAGGGTTTTAGGAGAGTCAAGTATTTTTACAGAATGAACACACAAAATTAAAATAATTTAGAATTAGACTTGTCAGAGTTGAAAATTTTACAGTGCGGCCACCTGGGCCAGGCATTCAGTGCCCACCCCCCATCCTGGGAATATCTTCTCATCTGTAAACTGTACGGTTTTGTGTTCCCTGAGGTTAGGGACAGTCTAGCTCACTGTGCGTCCCCTGATCATAAACCTAGACCTAGTCCAAAGTAAGTATTTATTAAATACTTGTTGAATGGATGTGGGAGAACTGATACCAGCAATAATACCGACCTTGGTGGAACTGGAGTGCTTAGCAGTCCCTGGCTAGTGGTGGGTGTCTAGAAGTAGTCTTTGCCTATTATCCCCTGCGGAGGAGGAGGAGGAGGCTTACCTGGATCCTTTCTTTCAGCTTCTGGGCATACTTCTTCAGGTCACTTATCTTGCGCCCTCTGTGTTCCAGGTCCCCTTCCAGCTTCCTGACCTGAGCCTGCAGGGCCGACTCCTGGACCTGGAAGTTCTTTCGAAGGCCTGACTCTTTCTCCTGCCACTGCCATAGGGCCTCACTGACAGACTGCTGCATGGCCTGCCGGATGGCCTCATTTTCCCGCTCATAGGTGGCCTGTAGCTCCTCTGCTTTGCGGGCATAATCCTGGCTCAGCTGCTGGTTCTCAGCTCGCAATCGCTCCACTTCCAGCAGGACCTGGTGCATCTCCGGTCGCTGGCCAGATTCTGCCGTGGCATCGGGGCTCTCTTGGGATAGCTGGCCCCACTGGGGGCCCTCATGACTGGTCAGCAGCTGGAGTCTCTTCTCATAATCAGCCTTGAGCTCCAGCATCTCCTTGGAAAGTATCAGGACTCGCTCAGCGTGCTCAGCTTCCACGCGAAGTTCTCTCTCTTTGGTTTCCAACTTACAGGAGGCTGACTCAGCCAAGGCCTCTTGGGTCAGCCTCTTCTGCAGCTCCAAGGCACTCTCCAGGGTCTGGATGCGCTTTAGAAGCACCTCTGCATCTTCACTGGTGCGTTCCTGTTCCTGCAAGAGCCTGGCCCTGGTTTCAGCCACTGCGTCCTGGAGCTCCTCCTGGTGGGCTTCCCTTAGTGACTCTGCACTGGCCTCTGCCTCATCCTGTCGAGTATTCAGGGCATAAATTACCTGCAGGACAGCAGACAGAGCACAGTTAGGGCAAGTGCATGGGAGGGTGATTGTGACCAGAGATGCTTGGCCTCGACAATGAGATCCTGTCACACATGCAGTGCCTGAGAAAAGGATTTTCAAGGTGGCCATGACTTGGTATATTCGAAATGGTTCCCAGGAGAAGCCAGTAAGGGAGCAGGGAAGTGAGACAGGCAGGTGATGGGACCAAGGTCAAGGAGTGACAAGCACAAATATTTGGGAGGGAATTTTTGGTGGAACTGTATAAAGAATCTCCTGGGTACAGTGGGAATCCAGGGAAGGGTTTTAAAGGAAAGAAACGATGTGACCTCATTTGTTAAAAATAATGCTCTGAGATACAAAAATCCAATAAAACCTTAGAGAATTGAACCCAGCAATATACTTAATAGGTGCAGGGGAAGCATTTAAAAAAAAAACACAGCATCTTTCTTTTTTTGAGAGAAGATTTCTCTGCATAGTCCTGGCTGTCCTGGAACTTGCTTTGTAGACCAGAGTGGCCTTGAACTCAGAGATCAGTCTGCCTCTGCCTCCTGAGTGCTGGGATTAAAAGTGTGCACCACCATGACTGGAAAACCCATTATCTTCCTATGAGTAAAAAAGACAAATTTTACATAGCAAACTATAATTTGAAGGGAAACTCCTCAACTTGACAGATCATATCTATGAAAACCCATGGTTAATAACCATACTCAGCCAGGCAGTGGTGGCTTGAGCCTTTAATCCCAGCACTCAGGAGACAGAAGCAGATGTAAATTCAAGTCCAGCCTGGTCTACAGAGTGAGTTCCAGGACAGCCAAGGCTACCAAAGAAATCCTGTCTTAAAAAACAAACCAAAATTGTACTCAATAAGAAAGAGTGAATATACTTTCTTCAGAAGATCAGGAACAAGGCAAGGATTATCTGTCCACTTTACTCCTAAAACAAAAGAAAGACAAAGGACGCTTGGCATGCCAAGTGGAGAATGGTATGGAAGGGGCTTAGAACCCATGCCAAGCCCAAGAATTGAGAATGATGCCCGGGAAGTTGATCTGGGAAACAGGTAGATGTTGACTGAGATTTAAAAAATCTGTAGGAAGAAAGATCTCTACAAGTCTGAGATCAGCCTGGTCTACAGAGTAAATTCTAGGCTATTCAGGGCTACATAGCAACACTCTGCCTCAAAATAATGATGATGATGATAATATTAATAATGATGATGATGATATAATAATAATAATAATAATACCCTAAAAAAAACTGAAGGTAGTCTGAGTGTGATGAAGAAAATCCGGAATTGTGCTTGGCAGTGTTTGATAAGCCTGTAAACATAACTGGTGGAGGAGACACCGAGGCAAGAGCTCAGAGGGGAAAGTCTGAGCTAGAGACGAAGGGCTGCGGCATGAAAAAAGTTACACAGTTGCCGCTGTTTGCTACAAAGGGATCTAGAATATATCGGTGTGTAAGTGGAGAATGACTGCCAGAGAACGCAAAAGCGAAGCTCCAGGAATAGAGGTAGTAAAAGATCCAATTCCCTGGAAAGGGTGTCTCACAGAGATGGGTCTTCCACAAGAGACAGAAGGAAGGGAGAGATGGGAACAGGTTCGTGGTACTTGTGACAGGAGAATGAGGAAGCCATCACATGCAGAGGTGAGAAGGTGGCATCTACATTCTCATCCAAGAACAAATTAAGGTCACCAAATAGTGGATTCCTATATTGCTTCACCTACACTTTGCAAACTGTGGCCTTCTTCTCCTGAATTCTTAGGAGGTGGAGTGTCATTTCAGGGTGCTTGGCAGAGGCTAAGCAGGTGTAAATGCTATTCTTCTCTCTGCCTGAAGAGAAGAATAGCATTTACATTAGAGATCCCCTTTTATGGAGTTTAGGAAAAAAACAAAAGGTTTCTATTGCTTTTTTAAAAAATTGAAACAATTATTAAATAGAGAATAAATCTGTTTAGAAAGGGTCTATGAGAGGAAGTTTTGGTTACCCCCTCTCTCTGTGTACATATTCATAATTACTAGATAATTCATAAAGAAGGCCAAATGCATCACCAGAGGTGGTCAGCATATCTTGATTTAACAAGAGTTTACTAGAGACCACAGATCTCGAAGGAAGAGTAAGTTCCCAGGATACAGATAACATCTGATGTTTCATTACATCCTTATGATAGTGGTATTGACTTACTTTTTGCCTTTGCTAACAGAATGCTGGCTCCATGAAAGAGGAATTTGGTTTCTTGATCATCATTATCTATCCCCATGCTTGGCTCTAAGTGGGATGCTCTCAAAAATCCTCAAATGGCTCAGTGAGAGTGACAAGGCCTGATTGAATCATAAAGTCTTAGGAAAATCAGATCCACTTTAAAAACCATGAATCCAGCATCCTGTGTGTGTGTTCTTGTTCTCAATCTCTCTCCTACTTTCTGCCTTTCTTCCTCCCTTCCCCGATGCACTCTCCGAGGAAGACTCCACAATAAATGAAGCTATTATCTCCCCAACTCCACCCTCACAACTCTGCACATTATGCACAGTATTTAGCCACTTCTGGTGGGTCTATGGTCTCCTAATGACCTTTGTCTAACAGCATATCTTTAGTAAGTGAAGTTGAAATTGATATCCCACTGGCTGTGATTTGTGTTAATAATAAAAAAAACATTTTGTGCCTACTACATGAATAGGTACTGGATACACATTTTCATTTCAGAAAATCCCCATGGTAACTCTACAAAGACGGTACTTTTTCTTCTTATTCTACCACTGAGAATTGAGTTGCAGAGAAGTTCCACAACTTTTAGAAAGCCTAAAAAGGTATAATCAGGAATATGCACACTCACTGCCCAGAACTGCAGTCTGTCTCACTGATTCTTTTAGTCATTTATTTATTTATAGATTTTCTGCACACTTGGGAAGAGCTAGGTTCCACAATAGGCACTGGAAACATACATAATTGAATTTTCAACCTTAAAAATAATACTCACTGCACTGTGGAAATGATTCAGCAGGTAAAATGCTTGCCATGAGGACTTAAATTGGCTCCCCAGGACCCAAATAAAAGCTGGGTGTGGTAACATGCCTGTAATCCCAGCATGGGAGAAAAAACAAAGCAGGATCCCTGGGTCTTGCTGGCTAATCTAGCTTAATCAGTGGTGAGCTCCAGGTTCAATGACAGACCCTATCCTAAAGAATAAGTAAATACATAAACAAACAAATAAATAAACGGTTGAGTCAGTCAGGCTTGGTAGTATACAGCATTCAGAAGACGGTGGCAGGCAGATTTCTTTGAGTTCAAGCCTGGTCTGTAAAGCTCCAGGACAGCCAGAGTTTCCCAGTAAGATAGACCCTGCATCATAAACAAACCAAACCAAAAAGATATAGACAGAGATTGATGAGGAAGCCACCTGATAGTGACTTCTAACCTCCATATATATTGATGCACACATACACACACACACACACACACACACACACACACACACACACACACACACACAATATACATAGATTGAAGTATAAATATATATTTGAAGTGTGTGTGTGTGTGTGTGTGTGTGTGTGTGTGTGTGTGTGTGTGTGTTTCAATACGTACCAGCAAGTGCTATGAGGGTCTACATGTTACTGTAGAAACAGAGGCAGGACTATGATAGGAAACACCTTCCAGAAAAAAGTGAGCCTTCCTGTCTCTTCAGTCTTAAAGTGATCAAGTCCATTTCACTGTCAATTTCTGAATGCACAAGAACAATTTCACTTCTCTGCATTCATCTACAGCACTTTAGATGAAGGGTAGGGCATAATAGGCTCATAACAAGTGTCCATAATAGAACTGCTGCAGATCATCAATAATGCATATACCTCCCTCCCACAGAGAATAATTGCTGCTAGGAACAGATGTCAAAAGAGACAGTGTTTCCTAGTCACTTGCATTGACCATCTGGGTAGATTTGCGTGGATGGGATGATGAGTTGCATTTTAGGGCCAAAATGGGGTTAAGATTACCGAAGGTAATCTTCCCAGGCCTTCCCAGTCTTCCTGTTGCCATTCACAGACATAAAACTCAGAATTTACAGGTTAGATTTAAAATGAAAAGCATCCGAGACCTGAATGACCAAGAAGGGTTGCCTACCCACTGGGAGCACTGGACATAACCCAGAAATGAACATTGAGCCCCTGACCTGGTCTCGTCTAGTATGATATTTGTTAGTTGCCCTGATGTGACAGAGGTTGTAAAGACTACCCCAGGATTGGTGATTCACTGGAGGACTCACAAGCTGAGCACATATTCATACTCATGGCTGTGATTTATTGCAGCGAAGTAAGCCAAGCAATAGCTGCCCGTGCCTGGGAGTAAAGCTGAGGGCAAGCTTCCAAGAGTCCCCTCCCACAGGAGTTAAGTCACTCAGTGAGACTTTGTGGCAATGTATGTAAAACAATCTTCCAAGGAAGTTGTGAACAAGGACAACAACAACAACAGATGTGCCAGAGTGGATGGAAAAGACCACGAGGCCTTAACCCTACACAAAAAACTACAAGCAATTAAGGAATGCTGAAGAGTGGGGGAGATATTCTTCCCCAGGGAAGAGCACACCAATTGGTTTATCCAATACCAAATGGCCCGCCCCAAAAACATACTTAAAAGTAACATTATACAGACCAGCAGATTATATTTAGGAATATATATATATATGTAACAGCAAGGAAAAAAGAGAACATGAATTTGAAAGAGAGCAAGGACAGATGTGTAGGAGGGTTTAGACTCTAATAGAGGGAAGAAAGGGAAGGGATAATGATGTAATTATAATCTCAAAAGTAAAAGAAAAAATATGTAGCAACCAAAGTTTTTACTGCTCAGGCAAACAGCCTCTACTTGACATGCACCAAAGTTCTAACCCCAAAGAAGAAAAGCAGATATTCAGTAAAAATGACATTTGAAAAGACATTTTGGGAATAGTAAGAGAACTCCTAGTGGTTTGAGCAGGAGGACCCCTCTGGAAGCTGATAATTTCTTAGATGCCAGCTGAGGGTTAACCTTGCAAGCAACATATTCTAAAAAATAAAAAATAAATGGGCCTCAAGCTGCTACATTAACTCCTTTCTGTACATTGAATATCCTCAAATGATAGAAAAATACTTTTATTTCTTGTTAAAAGAATCTCTTTAAGAAAGGCAAATCTTAACATGAATGGGGTTTCTTGTGGAAAAGAACAAAATATCCTTGGGAAGATTACTCCATGAAGTTAGCTTTGTGGGGGCTGGAAAGACGACTCTGTGTAAGGTTCCTGCTGTGTAAGCATGAGGGCCTGTGCTCAGACCTCCAGAACCCACATAAATGCTGGCTGTTGCCAAGGGGGTGTAATCCCAGCCCTGGGGTTGGAGACAGGATCACAGGAGCTTTCTGGTCAGCTAGCCTCACCGAAATGGTGAGCTCCGGTTTAGTGAGAGACACTGTCGTAAGAAAAATAAGATGGGGAACGATACAGGAAGACACCCCATGGCAGCCTGTGGCCTTCACGTGCATATGCATGGGTCAGTGTAGCTGCCCACCTACATATACACCACATACCTATATACACTAAAAATAAGATAGCTTTGCGATTTTATTCAAGACAAAATAAGTTATATACCAATGGTAGTGACCAAGTATATACTTGGTCCTTTCGGCAGAATAGAAAACAACTCAGATCTGATATATCCTGACACAGCCATGAAAACACTCAATGCAAGAAAGCATTCAATGTCACACCAATTTGAGGAAGAATCAGGGTACCTAGGATTCAGGGACTGTTTCAAGTATGCTCATGTGAGTCTTCCCTGAATGTGAACATTTGTCCTATGTATCCACTCCTAAATCAACACATAATCAGGTTTCAGGCTAGAAGTAGCAGGCAGAGTCCTATATTGTATGCATAAATTGTCTCAGAGCAGTTGGCATGGGCACATTAGTCCTAGTGTCTGTCTGAAAGACCCCAAACAGTCCCGTAAGTGTTTCTCCAAACTACTATGTTGTGTTGAAATCTGTCTGGAGAGTTCCTGGCTTTCCAAGGATGCCCATACTCAATCTTTCCTATCCTCTCTTTGTCCCACCTATAAGGTTATTCATATACCTACCTATGGATAGGACTCATAAACAGTAATGTTAATTATGTATGCTGTATTTTATAATATTACATGTCATATCGTGTTTTACCTCCTATTTTATATGTGCATCTTGATTTTTTTTGTTTACTTATTGTGGAGGTCATGTCATTTCTGTACATAAAGAGATTTCTCATATTTGTGTTTGGCTGCTTTGGATGCCATTGCATTGGCTATGTTAAAATTTATTTCTGTCTGTAAGGATGAAGTTGTTTCTATGGAAATTACTCACACTTATCTGATACATCATCATTAAGTAAATTTTGCTTTATTTTTTCCATTTCTACTAGTAAATAGAATTTGCTTTTCAGCTTATAAATGCAACTAGTGAAATTTCAGAAAATGGCCTTAGAAAAATGAAATCTTCAGAATTAATACATGATCCTTAGGAAGAAATGAAAAAGTTATATCCTCTGGTGGAAAGGGGGTGATGGGACATTTTGCATCATAGAACTAGTTTGAAGAGTCTGGGGTACATTACAAGCATCAAACACAACTTGAAACGTGGAGGTGTACACAAGTATTCATGAGAATAACCAGGACAAGCGCATTCCTTGAACTACCCCATTAGGTCACTGGCCCATTTTCACACCCACTCCTTTTTCCATCCTTTCCCCTTCCTTCTTCTTGTACTTACTTTCTAAGATGAAATCGTCTTTATTCTACTAAAATCATCTTGATTTCTGTCCTTTCTTAACTTAGATTCCATGGTCAATTGTTCCCACTACCTTCTTCTTTTTTTTTATTTTTATTTTTATTTTTCGAGGCAGAGTTTCTCTGTGTAGCCTTGGAGCCTTTACTGGAACTCATTCTATAGACCAGGCTGGCCTTGAACTCACAGAGATCTGCCTGTCTCTGCCTCCTGAGTGCTGGGATTAAAGGCATGCGCCACTACCGCCTGGCCTTCTACTACCTACTTAATGATACCTTGAAACCTTCTTTCATCTTCGACCTCATTTTCAGTATCACATCCTCGACAGTATCACCACCTTACCAACCCAACCACCTCAGTAACCATTACATACTAATTCACACTTAAGAATTCTGATCTCATCTGTACTCCCTGTATTACAACGTCCAACTGATTTATCTTATGCTCAGCATTTCTTTTCTCCATAGGGATGATTTCAACTTTTTGCCATGTTCATTATGACCCAAACTTAATTCCTGCCTGCTCATGCTTTTCTAGCATTGAGATGGACTGATGAAGAGCTTGGACTTTATTTTTTATTTTATTTTTTATTTTTATTTTTATTTTTTTGGTTTTTCGAGACAGGGTTTCTCTGTGTAGCTTTGCGCCTTTCCTGGGACTCACTTGGTAGCCCAGGCTGGCTTCGAACTCACAGAGATCCGCCTGGCTCTGCCTCCCGAGTGCTGGGATTAAAGGCGTGCGCCACCACCGCCCAGCGAGCTTGGACTTTATAGTCAGAGTCCCTGCATCCCTAAATTTTAGCAGGAGAATGTGAGCTAATGATTCAGCCCTATTGAAGCTCAACAGTAAAATCATAAAAAGAATAATATCTTAGGGTTGAACTGAGAGCTAGTGAGATAATGCTCATGGGCATAAATGCTATTATTTGTCCAGGAAAAAAAAATACTTGGACTTCTAATTATGTGCTGGGGAAAAGCCAGTGTTCAGCGTACTTGGTAGTATGTAGTCAATGTTGGGAGCATTGTCAGCATGGTTCCACGTCCTGGAAAATAGAGCAAATCCGACCATTCTCTTGAGAAGCCTGTAGGCTAGTAGAATGTTGGAGACCAAATTATTTGTCAACATTTTGTTTCATTCTTTTCACTTCCTTGTCATGGTTCTTCCCGGTGTGTAGATGGAATTTACTTCTCTTCCATAATAAGGTTGAACTTGACTCTGTAACTTCCTTTGGGAATTAGAATGTGGACTTGTTGGTAGCAGAGGCTTTAAATGTGTTAATGCATTTTGGCTTGCTTTCTCATGCTTCTGTCCTTTATCATGGGAAAAGTATATACAGAGTCACCACTAGTCCCAGAATGAGAGACGTGTGGACTATGCACAGCCTCAGTCAACAGCCTGGAATTAACGGCAGCCAACCTGAGCATGAGATCAATCACTGTTGTAGGCACTGAGGTTTAGACTCTGTTGTTACACAGCAACATTAGAGGAAAATATTGCTAATTTGCAAGAAGAGACTGAATGTAAGCCAATTAGTATACACAGTGGGTAATTGGAATGCTCTGCTACAAGTCTGCAGAGGCACAGAGAAAGGTAAGGGGGAAGAAGGGACCACATGGCTCTGGTACATCTCTCTGTTCTTCCGCACTAACACTAATAGGTCAGTTCCATTATGAACTTGCTCTAAGTTTTGTTGTTATTGTTTGTGATTTTGAGACAGGGCCTCACTCTGTGACCTTGGCTGGTCTGAACTCAGTCACAGCTCAGTGTGGACTTGAAATCACAGTGACCTTATTGCCTAAGTCTCCTAAGTGCTAGGATTACAGACCTGTGCCACCACATCTGGCCCTATTATTTCATTGTTAGTAAAGCTCATTCTTTTGGTCTCCCCTCCCATATGTTCCTCTACCTGTTGCAGCAAACTCCTCTAATATTTTGTCTATTGTCACCAACTTCTCACCTCTCCTTCTTCTTTAATCAACCAGCTCTTACTCCAACCAATCTATCCAATTGTTCATCAAGGTCATAATGACCCCCATACTGCTTAAGCTAGTAATACCTAAGTCTCAGTCTTCAACTTTCAGCAACATCTGACCTAGTAAATTACTCATTCCTTGGAGTATTGTCTTCCCTTACAATGCTTTCCTGCTGATCACATCGTATTCTCATCTCCTTGGCTAGTCAATTCCTCCTCGTTTCCCATCTCTCAGATGTGACAGCCCCAGAGTTCAGGCCACAGATCTTTCCCTTTTCTAGAAACCTTCCCTGGGATTCCAGATAATCTCTTGAGATGTGCATGCTTTATTTGCTAGCAATTCTCCAGTTTATTTGGCTCTGCTGTTGGATTTGCCACCTAACTGCTACTTATGGATCCTGTTGCTTGCTAATATCTCAATTTAGATATCCAATGTGTGTCTGAATCTAATTGTGCACTTTGTCTTCACAAACAGCTCTTTCAGCAACATTCCCCATCTCATTTCATGGCAACTCCCTTCTTTCATCTTTTTAGGTTAAAAAAAATGGAGCTGACCAATAAGCACATGAAAATACACATAATGTCTATAATAATTAAGAAAATATAAACCATAATGCAATGGGATTGCATATGTATTAGGATAGATATCATAAAAAGAGAGAAAAGTGATGGTGAGGATACAAAGAAATGATGAAGCCTATAAAACATTGGAAGGAGTGTGAAATGCTAAGATCCAGAGTGATTGGGACACTAGAACGGGGGCACAACAAGATACAACACTGGACAGGCAGGCAGGGGTCAGTGGTGGTTTTAATGAGAATGGCCCCCATAGGCTCATATGTTTGGATGCTTGGTCCCCAGTTAGTGGAACTGTCTGAGAAGGATTAGGAGGTGTGGCCTTGTTGAAGGAGGAGTGGCCCTGTTTGAGGAGATGTGTCATTAGTGGGTTGGCTTTGAGGTTTCAAAAGCCCAGGCCAGGCCCAGTCTCCCTCTCTCGGCCTGCAACTTGTGGATCAGATGTGAGCTCTCAGCTACTGTTCCAGTGTCATGGCTGCCTACCTGCCACCATGCTCCCTGCCTTGATGTTCATGGACTAACCCTCTGAAACTGTAAGCAAGTCCCCAATTAAATGTTTCCTTTATAAGTAGACTTGGTCATGGTGTCACCTCATGGCCACAGAACAATAACTAGGAGAGGGTTCAACATACACCTAAAGGAGCTTAGGCTTTATTCTGTTTATGTAGCAAATAGTAAACATAAAGACTCCCAGGCCTTGCCCCAGAGACCTCTGAAAGACACATGAGTGCATACTTTGATGATCTGTACTGTGTATTTCACGCAGGAAGTTTTCCCCACAGGACTCAGCCTCTTGGGAGCTGTAAAGACAAAAATGGTCCACTCCATAGGTTTTAGAACTAGTGAGCTAGCTGTGTGCAGTCTAGATTCGATGGTGGCGGAAGAGGAATTCCAGGATAGGGAAGCTCGATTAGTTCAGGATTAAAGAATGAGATATGAGTTCAAAAGTTGCCAGTAAGGAAAAGTGACAGGCACAGGGACTCTCAGGCATGATGTGGAGAAGGGAGTATCCTGAGCATTCTCTGTCCTGATGATTGAGGAGATGACCATGCCATCCCAACTTGGAAGCACAGTACTACAGGACAGAGGAATAGAAAGAGCCATTCTATTTCTTGTCACTAAACCCTCGACTCATGACGCCATACAAAGAGAGAAGCTTGAATTTTCTGGGCACCATGTGAGGAAAGAGAACTAGCTGATTCTCCAGAAGGAACTCTGAATTTAGATAATGAGCTGCTCAGAAAAGCAAAGGGCATGGACTTGCTGTCCCTTTCTTTGTGAAAACAGGTTGGAATAGGTCCCAGACAAGGCTGGGCTCCTTCAAGCAAATGAGCTTGGAATAAATTTCTAGATGGTTCCAAGATGCTAATTAAAATCTCATTATTACCCATCAGAGAGCTGTTGCTAGGTGCCTGATACATGTCATTGAACTGTAAGATATCAGCTTCTCAGTAATTGAAACTCAACTGCTTCCCAAACCAATTTAGAACGAGACTCAGTTGAAAATTGTGGACAGTCTCTCAGCAAGACTCATAATTACAGCCACTGCAATACTCATACCTGGAAACAGCCTTCCTTCCTTTCATGGAATTTTGTAAGCTGTAAAAGATGTGAGACCTGGAAAAGAATCATTTTGTCCATCTCAAATATCAAATGACTAGTTTAGAGCTTCCCCTTGGCTGTACAAACTGATCAACCAATATGCACATATGTGCATAATTCTATGATGAATAAACAGAAAGGTTAACACCTTTACCATGAAGTAATCCAAGCAGTGATGTAAGAACCTGTAACCACACATGTACAAACAGAATTGTGTGGGCCAGGGAGATGGTTCAGCAGTTGAAGGCGCTCACTGTGTAAGCCTGGTGATCTGGGCTCGATCTCTGAAACCCATGAAATAAGCCTGATACAGTGGCATACATATGTGATCCCAGGCCTCCTTAAAAAAATGGGGTGAAAGAACAGTAGAATTATTCGAAAGCTTCCGAGTCAGCTAGCCTAGAATAAATAGTACAGCAGTAGAAATGGGAGCCCTTGCCTCAACAAGCTGCAAAGTGAGAACTGACTCCTGAAAGTTGTCCCCTGAGCTTCCATGTAAAACATGGCATGTATGCACTTGCATGCATGAACACATACTCAAATAAATAAATAAATAAATAAATAAATAAATAAATAAATAAAATGTATAAAAGTAAATAATCACGTAAACACAAAAGTAGGCATAACAACTCTTCAAATTCAGTTAGCTACAATTTTTACATATTTAAATTTTAAAAGCAGGCTGTGGTGTTTTGAATGATAATGACACAATAGGTTCATGTTTAAATACTTGGTCCTCAGTAGGTGGAACTGTTTGGGAAAGATTAGGAGGTGTGGCCTTGTTGGAGGAGGTGTGTCATTAGTGGGTGAGCTTTGAGGCTTCAAAAAACTCACGCCATTCCCACTGTTCTGCCTCCTGTTGAAGACTGAGATGTGTGCTTCTGCATCTGCGCCACTCCAGTCTGCCTGCTGCCATGATCCCCACCATGATGGGGATAAACTCCATCACTCTTGAACCATAAGCCCCAAACAACCACTTCCTTCTATAAAATGCCTTGGTCATAGTGTTTTATCACAATAGAAATGTAACCGATACACAGGCTTTGCTTGAACAGGTATGCATATCCGTTTTCCAGTTATATAGCTGATACAACAAAAAGTGCTAACATTGCTTTTCACAGCATTTTTTTCGTTCTGAGTAGCTTAAAGGCAAACTTCACAGTCTGATAAAAATAAATATTTTTAAAACTCATTGTAAATTATTTTCTCTACCATTTTATGGGACAATTTCTCTAAACATTTTCTAATCTGTTCACTGTATCTTTTGCAAAACTATCAGATAGACAGAATGACTCAAGCTACATATCTTTGTTCAAACATCACTTAACAAAGCTCAAAAATGCACTTATGAACCTGTAGGTCACCTTTGCAAATTGTTTTCCCAGTTGATGCCGGATTCTTGTGCTCTGGCCACATGTGGCCCCAAGAGCAACACCAGAGAATTATGCTAAATGCTCATTCAGAGCTTCAGTGTGTGGGTAACTGCAGATGCTACTCATGTAATCTGTACCCCAGAAACTGGGGGGTGGGGCTCTATGAGCTAAGTTTGTGGCCAGTCGATCTTTTGACTGCCAGGAAAATCTGTAGGAATACAGTCCTTGCCAGCCCACTATGACAAGGACTTTAGAAACAAACAAAAAACAACTACAAGAATAGACTGGGTTAAAAATGTTAACTCTACATAAAGCTGATGCTAATAATGTAGTACAGTTTACAGTTCTAAATATACACTTTCATTCATGCGAGTGCATGTCAACAACAAAAGGCTCAGGTAGATAACAAAACATGACTAGGTGTCTTTGGATGCTACACCTAACCTGTCTTCTCCTGTTTCGTTCTTGTGCATTTCTCAGTTTCACTCTGATAGACATACTTCAAATACAATCAGGAAGAAAATGTTCTGTTTTAAAGGGGAGGCAACATGTTTTCTATCACTCAGTCCTCGAGTATATATGCCTAAGAAACAAGCCCTGGAAGGAGAAATAAATTAGACAGGGAAGGACCAAGTTTTAAGGCCTGTCTTGCAAGATTTGGTTTCAATGTGCCTTCTGCCTGGCTGCTGAGAAACAAAAGTGGCCTGTTTTGGATTGAGCAGTCTAATTACTGTAAATGTGTTTTCTTTTGCATTAAGGCCCTCGGTTCCACAAAGAAGGGATTAAGAGAGTCTTGCTGAGACATAATGAGGCATGAAAGATGCTCCTTAACCACAGGCCACAGACAAATAATGGAGCTCCCATTGACTATAGCTACCTTGTGCTTTCAGAAATGAGCTCCTGAACTCAACCTCACATAGACCTCTTCAGGGAAGGAATGAGGCAGCGTTCATAAGGACATTTGGCTTTTGTAAAGTGAAGGGCAACCCTGCTCTTGACACTGCCTAGAAATGTCTGCAACCATTCCTTCGAAAAGCTCTACCTATGACTGTTTCACTTTCCTTTCCTTTTACTCTTTGCCTATCTAGAGTGCTCTTTCTAAGGCAAGGGGCTGACTACACTCTCATTTAGCATCCTCTGAGTCCTCTTGTTAAGCACACTTGAACGCAGAGCACTGTTGATGGGAGGCCATCAAATGCAGAACCTGCTGGCTTTGATGCAGAGTCACAATTTAATCATCCCTGTGTCAAATGCCATACACTGGCAGGCTATAGTAGCTCCTATAGTAGGTCCTCAGTGGGAGGTACTAATGAGGACTGCTTGCTATTAATCAGTGTAGCCTCATCACCTCGCAGACCACAGTTATTCAGGCATACTGTCCTGAATTCAACAGATGGTGGGTGAATCAATGAATGAGGTGTAGAAATGAATTTTGAGTGGTATAGAGTTGAAACAATAACTGTGAAGAGGTTTTGTTTGCCTTATATTTTTGATGAAAAGAGAAACTTTCCATTTTTAAGCCTTTTTCATTACGTTCTTCCCATCGGCATTCTTTTCACAATCTAGAAGCAAATCTATAAATGAGAATTGTGGGGGAAAAAAGAGTACATTCTTTTTTTTTTTTTTTGGTTTTTCGAGACAGGGTTTCTCTGTGTAGCTTTGCGCCTTTCCTGGAACTCACTTGGTAGTCCAGGCTGGCCTCGAACTCACAGAGATCCGCCTGGCTCTGCCTCCCGAGTGCTGGGATTAAAGGCGTGCGCCACCACCGCCCGGCCAAGAGTCCATTCTTATTTCAACAGTTTTGTTTTTCCCATTTGCTTCCTCTTGTTTCAGGTGTACTGACTCCTGAGAGAATGCTAAACGTGCAATTTCATGGGCACAGGAACCATCATGTTTAACCATTTTGCTGATGACATACCATGAGAATAAATGTAAAGGCAGCAGGTCTCCTTAGAACACAGACTGTGCACGACAGTAAACTCCTCCTGGGCTGCACAGATGTTCAGAGAATCCTAAGTATAAGGATGAGCAACTGCTTACGGTGAGCTTCCTAAGTCTGGGGTGCTCAACAAATCAGTCTCACAAGGTTTGAAGAGACCATGGTGATGAGATAGTGATGATCTTGATAGCAGTGCTAATAATTATACTATCAATTAACAATCCTTTAGGGTTTTCAAGACATCGCGGTAACATAGTCATCTGAGCCTCATAAGAACCCCAGCAGGATGGCCAAACATCCTAATTGTCGTGCTAGAAACCCCATCCAACTACTGAGGGATCTGGATGCAGAGATTCATGGCTAGGCCCCAGGTGGATCTCTGGGAGTCCAATTAGCGAGAATGAGGAGGGTTTATATGAGCGAGAATTGTTGAGACCAAGGTTGGATAAAGCACAGGGACAAATAGCCAAACGAATGGAAGCACATGAACTATGAACCAATGACTGAGGGGTCACCAACTGGATCAGGCCCTCTGAATGGATGAGACAGTTGATTGGCTTGGTCTATTTGGGAGGCATCCAGGCAGTGGGACCGGGTCCTGTGCTCAGTGCATGAGTTGGCTGTTTGTAACCTGGGGCCTATGCAGGATCGCTTGGCTCGGCCTGGGAGGAGGGAACTGGACCTGCCTGGACTGAGTCTACCAGGTTGATCTCAGTCCTCGGGGGAGGCTTTACCCTGGAGGAGGTGGGAATGGAGGGTGGGCTGGGGGGAAGGTGAGGGGGGCCGGAGGGGGGAGAACAGGGGAATCCATGGCTGATATGTAGAACTGAATTGTATTGCAAAATAAATAAAAAAAAAAAGAACCCCAGCAGGTAAGTCTCATCATTATACCAATTTTACAGACAGACAAATTGAGGATCAGAGAAACCGGTAATGTGCCTGAGGTTATAGGGCTGGAACAAAGCCAAACCAGGATTTCATTAAGTTCTGACTCCAGTGCCTGGTTCCTAATCACTGTTAAAGAAAACAGGAGTATGCTGTAGAATATTATTTTAAGATGTGTTACATTTGTTAAAGCTGTGCAACATTTTTTTTAATGATGCAAAGATGTGTTGTATTCTTTTATGCTGCATTTGTTTAACTCTGTGAAGCTGTCTTACTTTGCCTGTCTAAAACACTTACTAGTCTAATAAAGAGCTGAATGGCCAATAGCAAGGCAGGAGAAAGGCTGGGCAGGGCTGGCAGGCAGAGAGAAGATACAGAGTGAGAAATCTGGGAGGAGGAATCAGGGAGAAAAGAAGGAGAGGAAGGCCAGCCACCCAGCTGCTCAGCCACCCAGCTACTCAGCAAGACACGGAGTAAGAAGTAAAGAAAGGTGTACAGAAATAGAGATCCGTAAAAGCCCAAAGGCAAAAGATAGACAGGATAATTTAAGAAAAGCTGGCACGAAACAAGTCAAGCTAAGGCTGGGCATTAAGAAAGAATAAGTCTCTATGCACTTATTTGAGAGCTGGATGGTGGGCCCCCCAGGGAGTAAAGACTTAAAAAAACAAACAGGAGTACCACTTAAGAATCCTCATTCTGTGGTCTGTATAGTCTTGAGTCAAAGTGGTTCCCAATCCTAAAACCGGTAGAGTTCAGGGGAAGATATTCTAAAATGACTTTTCTACCTGTACTAGTTAAGGAAGGTGCAGATTTCGTCTTCTTTCTCAGAACAGTCCCAACAGTAGCAGTAGTGGTCATAAAGAGATTTAAAGTTCTACCGTGTGGCCACTCTGTTCTGCCATTTTTTCACCAACCCTTAAATTGCAGCTTCTGCTACTGAGCCTACGGTCACTGCTGTGGCTGTCATCATTCTCAAGAGGACACAGACAGTCCTGAGTAAGCAGCTTATGCTTATCTGGGGAGTGACTAAAGGTACACACTTCCCTCTCCTGTGTGCTTAATTTTTGTGTTCACACTCAGTCATACAGAGGCCAGGAAACAACATCTCTAGCCGGGACTTTTTGTGTCCAGCAGAAGCTAAAGATGGTTCAGCTGCTGGGAGGGAAAATTGGAGACAGTAAAACTGTTTCTTTGTGGGAGTGCCTCACAGAGCTAAACTTAGAACGAGCCATTTACCAAGTCTCTGCTAGCTCTGTTGTATACCAGTAAGGAGGCTAAGACCAAGAGAGGTCAGGTAATGTTGCCAACATCCTTCATCTTGTTAGGGAAGAATTTCAGTGAGTTTCTTTTCTAAATTGAGTCTTCATAGTAAGTTGAAAAGGAAGCCATGAAACTAATAAATTGTGCCAGATAAATACAATGACCTTTAACAAAAATGATATATGAGTGAAAAATTGCCCAGATGTTACAACAGAGGTTCAAAGGGGGCTGATAAATGCTCAAAGGGAAGAGAAATAAGTTCCTCAAAGATTCCACCAGGATCATCATTCTCATTGCATAGATGAGGTGACTTTTGCCCACCAGTTACTGGTTTCCACAAAGTTATGCAATCCACATGGAAGAGACATATTTGGACTGGGCCTTTATTTCTGGCCTCTCAGGACTCCTTCTAATGGCCTTCAAAGTCCCTCATAAGAAGGATAAGGACCTTAGTTTTGGGGTCTAAGAAACTTTAAGAACCCCCACTCCATATCCTGGGGCACTATCTACTAAATTAGTATTCTGTAAGCTAACTCATAGGCAGAAACCAGTCAGTTCCAGTTCAACAACCACTTATCAAAGTCCTTCCTGTCAAGAAGTACCACATTAGGTGTTGAGGGATGCACAGACAAAGAATCCATGGCCTCTGTGTCCAGGATCTCAAAATTCCACAATAAATAGTTAAAACAATTAACCACCAGGTCATGTAAAATGATATTACAGATGGATCTGGAATGGCAGCTATTTTATTTTCCCAGAAGATGTAATGATGCTCCCCACACAATCAGAGCCCAACAGACCACAAGCCCTGGTCATAGAGTTTAGCTGATTTTCCAAGCTGGCTCCATTAGAGAACTGTACCCCTTGACCACAGAGACTGGCAATGGGATAGGTACGTGACTCAAACAAGGCTAGGCAGAGCCTTTCTTGTGTGTTACACACTGAGGTGGGAGAGAATCCCCTACTGACTGTTGAATGTAAGGACTGGAAGGATATGAATTAAAATGACCGGTGACCTTGTTCTCTATCCATCAGGAAAAGCCTGTTAGTAAGACTAAAGAATGACTTTGCTAGACAGACCAATACAAGGACATGTATAAGAAGCTAAAGATATCTGTCTCAAAGCAACAGATAACCAGGTCCATGTATTGTCATCATGATTACAATGAATGTATTTAATGCTTCCTTATGCCAGGAATGATGCTTAAATGAAGCAGATGCATTGGATATGACAACATCAACCAATAATAACAACATTCTTATAGTTATAATGGTTTTATTCTCTCTTTACACATTAGGAAACTGAGAAACAAAGATGATACATAATATATATGTCTTTTTTATCTTTCCATACTGGAAACTGAACCTATGGTTTCAAATATGCTAGGCAGAGACACTCTATCACTGAGCTATATCCTCAGTCCTATGAGAACAAATAATTTACTACTGGTCACATGGCTAATTAGAGAATTGAGCCATGAACTTCAGTTGTCTTACAAATCTTATAGTTCCTTCTACTGGAATATAATATTCCAGTAGTAATCTCTATGACTCAAAACAAACAAACAACAAACAAGTCGGTTTCTTTAGAAGTGGACACATGCCCCCATCCCTAGACCAGAAGCAATCTCTGATTAATAACCACTTACAGGTGAAAATTCAGTTTTCTCTAAGGGAATCTCACTGGGGAAACAATCTACTCTGAAGAGAAGGTCCCGTGCCCAGCAATAGATGGCCAACAGAAAACGAACTCAATGTAATGTTTGGAGGTTTCTTGTCTCAGAATGCCACGCAGGGCTTTAATTTTTTTATCTTATTATTTTTATTTTTTTTAACTGGTTTTCTTCCTTTTTTAATCCTACAGGTCTTTTGCAATGTATTACAGCTTCCAGTTCAGTGTTTTTATGGGATTCCTGAATGTGCAAATGAGTGGGGCTCTGTTTTTTGTGTCTTCTCTTGGGGTCTTTTCCTTTTGTTTGTTTGGTCCTATTCCTATATATTATTTTGTGGGAGTCCACAACTGACTCAGTTTCCCAGTTTGAATCTGAAGTCTATTCTGAGTCAATAGAGTTCAGGCTTGTTTGCTCCAAGGCTGTGAGAAAGTCCTGATTAGCCTACAGAGTCTCCTTGAAGGGCTGTGAGAAAGTCCTGATTAGTCCACAAGAAGGAACACCCTATCTAGCTAGACACAGGCTGCTGATGCCAGCCAGAGGTATATCGAGATAGAAAATGAAACTGCCTACTCCTTGACGCAAGGCAGGATAGATAGTGGTTGAATGCCTGTGCTGTGCATTCAACCTCTGTCCTTCAAAATTGTACATAAGCTGGCTGTGAAATAAACTTGGGGCTGTCTGGTATTGACCCGCAGACCTCTCGACTCTTTTCTGTCTTCTTCCCTGTTTCTTCAATCTGCATGCCTCTACCCAGCTACCCACCTGACTGTCGGCAGGCTCTGACGTTATTTTTATTTTATCTTATTATATTTTCTAATGGGAGACAGAAAGGGGATAGTCTGAAGGGGAGGGGAGATGAGGAGGAACTGGGAGGAGTAGAGGGAGGGGAAACTATAATCAAGATATATTATGTGAGAAAAAAATCTATTTCGTTAAAATGGAAAAAAAAGGTTTTTTTTTTTTTTTTAAGTCTTGCTCATTTTTCTACCTCCTGGACCTTGTATGACAACTGACACAAAGCAAATGCTTAAAAAGCACATGTGCTGAACAAATCAATGGCTTTCCATCAAGTGGTTCACACAAGGAAGAAATCAGAAAATTAGGCATACATGTATAAGTAGATGTTTCACAGTAGTTTTAAAGCCCAGTTGGGCTGTTGTTTACACATCTTCCTTGAAGCGAAATCTATCATCTCACCTTGGAAAGAGGGCTGCTGTCAGGCTGGCCTTATTGTTTGGGTCACAGTAGACAGACAAGAAAGAGTGGCAGCTGCTTCGTGGGAGGCAGGATGGGTGAGTGGTTTTACGGTTGTCCTTATTTGATATTTATAAAAGAGAACTGTCATCAGGAGCCAACCCTCAGGCCCCCAGATGCTTTGCAGCATCAAGCCTTGCAGGGGATCTATGTTCTGTATCACCATTTCTTTTTCCACCCCAGTAGTCTTCCCTATCAGCTCTGCATAGAAATCAATCTGCCAAACCTCACTGTCTCTTGCCCTGGATTCCTGGAGCTAGAAGAAATGAAGGCCTCACTATGTTTCTAAAATATATACACTGCTAATTTCTTTGTAAGAAGAAAGATGGTAATACCTTTAGGAAATATATACCTCTCTTTATGTGCACACACCTTCCTTTTGATCAGTCCTTTAGTAAACATTTGAATGCCCATGGTGTGGCAGGTGCTGTTCTTGATATTGAGGATAGCATGCTTAAAACAAATATAAGCCCTGGTGTGTATATGAAACTAACATTCTATGAGGAAATCAGAAACTAACTAACTAACTAACTAACTAACTAACTAACTAACTAACTAACTAACTAAAAGCATGTTAAGTAAGTAAAAGAAGCAGTTTGCTAGGCAGCAACCATTGCTAATAGAAAGAATAGAGTCAGGAAAGGATAATTCAGAGAGGGGGTCATATTTTTATATGGGCAGTCAAGGAAGGCTTTGCTGAGAAGGAAATATTTCAGTGAAGTTCTGGCCATGATGAAAGAGTGAGAAATGAAGTATCTAAAGGTGTACTGTACACCTAAAAGTTTGCTAAGAGGTTAGATCCCATGCTAAGTGTCCTTACTGTAATAAGTACCTTAAAATAAACAAGAGAGAAAGAGAAAGGGAGGACGGGGAGAGGGTAGCAGGGCAGTCATAAGGTATAAAGGAGGATTTGGGGTGGATGGCTCCATAGGGAGGACTGTGTGTCTGAGACAGAGACAGAATCTCACTGATGCTTTGTGGGTATCACTGTTAAGAGCAGGGGAAGCCAGGAGATTAGCCAGGCCTTTCTTCTTCAGACCTCCAGTCAGCTACTTTCTCCTCTTCCTTCATTCCTCAGTGTCCCCAGGCCACTTCAGAACCAACAGTCATTTTGTGCTCCCTCAGCTCCACTCCAAATACATGTTTAGATTCTTAACTCACTCTGGCCAATAGTAGACGTCATACAAGCAGATACATGGCCAAGGAAAGCAGTAAAGAACAATAGCTTCAAAGTCTTCACACAGCAGTAAAGGAACTTAAGTTTCTGTTAGTCAGGACTTCTTTGGGTGTAAATAAAATAAATTCAAGAGTATTGTCTTTCCACTGCTGACAAATGACCAGTGTAGCCACATAAAATAAGACCTGCATGTCAGAAGTATAGATATGGCATGGTTGAATTCTTTGCTCAGGGCTTTGCAGACTGAAAGAAACCAAGAAGTTGCATAGATGAGTTTTTTTTAATTAAGCAAATTTTTTTATTCATTTTACATACCAATCAAAGATCCCCCCCTCTTCCCTCCTCTCACCCATCCAGCCTCCCTCTCCCAAACCATCCTCCATTCCCTCGTACAAGAAGGTAAGGCCTCCCATGGAGAGGTACATTTAGTAGAGGCAGGTCCAAGCCCCTCCTCCTGCCTCAAGACTGTGCAAGGTGTCCCACCATAGGTAGTGGGTTCCAAAAAGCCTGCTCATGCACCAAGGATGAATCCTGATCCTACTGCCAGGGGAGCCCTTAAGCAGACCAAGCTACACAACTGTCTCGACATGCAGAGGGCCTAGCCCAGTCCCAAGCAGGCTCCACAGCTGTTGATCTAAATTTCCTGAGTTCCCACTAGTTTGGTTTGGTTGTCTCTGTAGGTTTCCCCAGCATGGATGTGTTTTTATCTAGAGGAACTGGAGGCAGAAGCCCCACTAACTCAGTTCTAAGTGGTCTGAGAACTGTCGTCATCTCTCAGCTCCAGGAGACCACTGCATCCTTTAGTTTGTCGCTTTGCCATCTCCCTCTCTGAACTTTTCTTCATACTTGAAGTCTGAATTCTTCATCTTTAGTATCTAGGTTCAGCTTTACCAGCTCATGTGATTAGGTGGGATGGCCTAGATAATCTGCTTCACCTCAGATCAGTGTGTTTGGGACCTTAGTTATAACTCCTCACAGTAGCACTAGATCAGTGTGCCTGAGTAACTGGAAGACAGTGGGTGCAGACCAAGGGCTGGGGATTTGGGGCCATCTTAGAAATCTGCCTTCTATACCAAGCGAAAGGGATGAAGTAACCCAGTGTCAGAGAAAGCCCCTAGAGGAGGAGAGGAGCTGACAGTACCCAGGAGAGCTTCAGGGAGGAACTAGTGTCTGCACCTCTCCTTTCAATGTTCAGGATTTACTTCTCTTCACATAGCATACAGACAGCTACTAATAGTTTCACTAGTTTAGTAGACAGAGAATTTCTCTTCCCTAATGTTTGGAGACTGATCCAAAGATTCTGACTGGTCCGTCTTTACGTCATGTAGACTGATCCAAAGAAAGATTCTGATTGGTCTGATAACTGAGACAGGAGGTAGAACAGCAAGCAAGGACTTGACAAGCTTGGGAAGGGAAGTTGTAGCGGTTTGAATGAAAATGGCTCCCATAGGGTTGTTATATTTTGATGCTTGGTCCCCAGTTGGTAGAAATGTTTTTGGAGAAGATTGGGAGGTGTGGCCTTGTTGGAGGGGGTGTGTCACTGGGGGTGGGCTTTGAGGTTTCACAAGCTCATGCTAGGCCTAGTCTTTTTCTCTCTCTACCTGCAGCTTACTGGTCACATCTGAACTCTCAACTACTGCTCCAGTGCCACGCCTGCTGGCCTCTAGGCTCTCCATCATGATGGTCAGGGACTAACCCTGAAACTGTAAGCAAGCCCCCAATTAAACATTTTCTTTTAATAGTTGCCTTGGTCATGATGTCTCTTCAGTTATAAAACAGTAACTAAGACAGAAATTGATACCAGGATGCCACGTCTGACCATGCTGTTCCTTAGAGAAATATGAAATACTTGGGACTTTGGACTAGAAAAGCAGTTGAACACTTTAATTGGAGCTGAATGGGTCATCCTAGTGTGAGCTTGGGAGACAGTAGTGCTAAGAGCAATGTGAACTATGCAGCCCAGGTCAAGCGGTTTGGAGGGGAATAACAGCAGCTGGGATGGAGAGCATTCTTGTGTTATTTTGGCAAAAGACGCAGCTGCTTTTTGGCCAATGTCCTAAGAATCTGCGTGAGGCTAAATTGAGTTTTGGATTAATGCTGCTGGCAGAGGAGATTCAGGAGAGCCTAGCAGTGACTGTGTCACATGGTTAGTAGTGATCACTCTTATGCAGATCTACAACAAAAGGAGCAAGTGGCACAAAGAGAAATACAAAAGGTACAGTCTGAGAAGGAAGAGAGCACCAGTGAATGTAATGTTGGGGTCAAGTCCCACATTCAAGGACATAAGAAGCTTAAAGAAAAGCCTGATGCTAAATGGAATAAATGGAGAGGTACCCTCAGGGTAAGACCCCACCCAGCTAATACCGCAACTTGTAAAAAGCAAAATCTTATGCAGCAAAGGAAACCATTAACAAGATGAAGTGTATGCAAATGTCAAACTTGGAGTGGGCCAGGTTCCAGTCCCAGCAGACAGCAGAACATGGCATCTTCAGCTATATGATTCTGGATTTAGAGTCAAGAAGGATATAGGAAAGGGGATATGGAATCTTCCTCTGTGATTAAGGAAAGCCATTTAGCCTAGGCATATGGTAGGGGAGTCCCTGCATGAGTCTCAGAGAGGCCATATGTGAAGTTCTGTAGATGAAGCATGGATTGTGCTGGAAGTGCAAGCATGGTGGAGGGGTGCCAGAGCAGGGGGGATACCTGCCAAAGAGAGCTGCAGAAAGGTGTAGAAAAGCTGGAAGGAGTGGGAGATTGGAAGAGCCATCTAAGACAGAATTTGTAGCTTGCTCTGCTGGTTTTGCTTTGGTTCAGTATTTCCTCCTTTTTTGGAATGGTAATGTGTATTCTGTGCATTGTATGTTAGAAGTGTGTGACCTACTTTTTATTTTGATTTTATAGGGGGTCACGGTTAAGAGATTGTCTTGAATCTCAGAAGAAACTTCGGACTTTTAAGTGATTTTGACACTGTGAAAGACTATGAGGACTTTTGATGTTAGACTAAATGCATTTTGCATTATGATATGGCTATAAGCCCATGGGGGCCGGGGAGTGTAATGTGGTAGTTTGAATGAGAATGGCCCCCATAGGGTCATATGTTTGAACACTTGGTCCCCAGTTAGTGGAACTGTTTGAGAAGAATTAGGTGTAGCCTTGTTGGAAGGGGTATGAGCTTTAAGGTTTCAAAAGCCCATGTCAGACCCAGTCTTACCTCTGTCTGCAACTTGCTGACTAGATGTGAATTCTTAGCTACTGTCCAGTGTCACGCCTGCTGTTTGCCTCCGCACTCTACACCATGATGGTTGTGAACTAACACTCTGAAACTGTAAGCAAGCCTCTAATTAAATGCTTTCTCTTAAAAGTTACCTTGGTCATGGTGTCTCTTTACAGTAATAGAACAGTAACTAAGACAGGGGTTCTCTCAAGGAGGGAGACAGATGGACAGCATGTGGGATAGATGAATGTAGGCCATCTCGAACACTAGTCAGTTAGATCTGCCTTATCAACTTTGCATCTCTGTATCTTTTCTTCTTCCTTTGCTTCTCTGCCTAGTTAGTCTTGCCTTCTCTAACTATCTGGGAGCTGAGATCTAGTGCTAGTACTCACAAAATTAAGTATGGGGCTGTGGGATGGGTATTGGAGGAATAATGCCTTATAGAACAATCTGGAAATATTTCTGGACTTTGGTATGCTCCTAATTGCGCTGTTGAAGGAGTTATGGTGGCACAAAGGAATGCGGGCTAGAACCTGATGTAGGTCATGCCTTCAGCTGTCAGCTTCAATCTTCCACACATTTGGATACTCTTGTGACATTCACACCAAAGTAGTGACCTCTCCTTCCCTGCTGTTTCTAGCTAACAACCAAGCCTATTAGTGATACCAAAAACTGGGCTACTTCTGCCTTACACAAATCACCTAGTGTTTAGTCTTTGCCAGGAACTTCTCATTGGCCTGAACAAGACCCTTTCTATACTGCTGGTTGAAGATTTTCCACCAAGTATCCCTTCCTTCTATACCTTCATAGATGTCAGACCTACATGGCAGGCAACAGATATTACTGTCTTGGACCAGAGAAATATCTCCCCATAAATCTGTATACATTGAAATTCATCCTGGTTTCCAATTTTGGAAGAAAAAATGGCATATAACAGAACTTTTAAAATATATATCATCAAGGTTATTTACACTGGGCTTCTGGGGTCCTTCCTTGAAAAAATTTTAACCTACCCATTTCTAAGATTCCCAATTATCTCCATTTAATTAAAGAGAGGAAGAAAGAAGGATTACATAGATAGACCAGTGCTCCACAGCATTTGGTATTATCTATGATTCTTTGTTGTAACTGGATTTTGTCATTACAGAGAACTTTTGGATTGATGGTAACCTTATTAAATAGGTAATTCTGGGCAATGGTTCAAGTAATGATATATAGTTCCTTAGGGACTAGAAACTAAACATATGACACAAACCATTACTTTTCCTTTGCCCAATGGTTCTTGTACTTTAGAATGCACACAGACCCCTGGGAACTCATTGAAAAAGGCAATCTCCTGGATCTAACCACACAGAGCTTCCTGTAAGAGGAGGGTGGCTCTTGCAACTTTACATTTTCATAAAGCTCCCTTGTGACTCTGGTAAAGGAAGTTCAAAGAACAAAAATTTTAAGATTTGTTGACCTATAATAAAATAATTTACATTCCCCGCTTCAGTTTTACAGTATTTATTTATCGGGTACCTATAATGTTCTTCAGGAAGTCAATGACGGACTGTATGGTGGAGGACACGGGAGAGAATGGTGCTGTCTTGGATGTGGTGACATTCCACTGGGTCATAAAACATGAGAAGGCATTTGTTTCCCAGGTGGCAATGTGGTGAAAAAATTCTGAGCATGTTAGATGACAGCTGAGGAGCTGCAGGGACATGGAGTTAGCTGGCAACAGAAGAGATTATTGGAGGCAATGTGAACCTGTGGTTTATCTCCATTTCTGGCACGGGCTTTGATTTAGAGATGTGAACACAGATAGGCAATGTCAATTCAGAAGTTTAGGGGACAGCTCTTAAACAAAATTTAAGAAAGAGGTAGAAGTAGCAAATGATAGTTTTTTTTCTTTTCTGGAATAACATATGCCAGTATTTGGACAGTCACTTGATGGGACCCTCTATTTAACACTTTGCAATGGCCACTCTTGTTTCCCGAGGTGTGTGCTATATTCTGGGGTTATCTCACAGTTCTAGGATAGGGTAACTAACCAGTCTTTAGCAACTTCCTGCCTATCTAAGTGAGGTCCACCTGACTCCCAGAGATAGTCTGGGTATCTGTTAGGACATCCTCAAAAGGGTTCAACATTCTTTGGTGTGCTGATAGTTCTCAGAGTTAATTCATTGCTGCCTTTGTACTTAACTCATCCCTTTGTCCCTTATATTTCAATCTTCCTACATAACTTTCATAAATTATTCTATTTTTCATATGAAAATGGCATATAATCAATATGGAAAATAAAAATACAATAAAAGTTATTCCCAATGGAAAACTTTGTTTTTCACTAAAAAGATACATAGCGCCCATAGCTTTAGGGAGTTACAGACCTTCTGAACTGTACCTCTCCATGTCTGTCTTTTGGACTGTAGTTCAGGAATCCTTTAGCACAAAGAAAGAAGAAGCCAGAAGAGACTAGAAAGAAGAACTGTGTATGAAGACGGGTATGAAATTGAATTGTCAGCACAACCCAGTCACCCCTTCTTTGTTGACTTCCACACTGTAAGTTTAGCATGGTTTAACTACTTTAAAAGATACGTGTGCTCCCTAGAAACACAAAATGGTTGTATTGCCTTAATAAAAATGAAAAGTAAGCTGGGCAGTGGTGGCGCACGCCTTTCTTTAATCCCAGCACTTGGGAGGTAGAGGCAGGCGGATCTCTGTGAGTCTGAGGCCAGCCTGGACTACCAAGTGAGTCCCAGGACAGGCTCCAAAGCTACACAGAGAAACCCTGTCTCGAAAAGCCAAAAAAAAAAAAAAAAAAAAAAAGTAGAATAAAAATCAACAATTCTCCACAGTACCAAGGAATAGTCACACTAATATTCTGCTGTATTTCCTTCCAGGCTGCTTTTTTCTTTTCTTTTCTTCCCTTTTTCCCCCACTTATTTATTTATTTATTTTTCTATTATCAGCTTGGTACAGTATAAATTCTTATCCTAATTGTGAAATGTTTCATTGAGGCTTGCCCAGTAATTGAGTAAAACCAAAACTTATTATAAGCCACAGTCTTCCTAGGGTCCCCCCTGCTATATAGCCTCCCTGGTTCTGTGGGTTGCAGTCTGATTGTTCTTTGCTTTATATCTAGAATCCACTTATGAGTGAGTACATACCATGTTTGTCCTTCTGGGTTTGGGTTACCTCACTCAGTCTGATACTTTCTAGTTCCATCCATCTGCCTGCAAATTTCATGCCAGGCTGCTTTTGTACATACATACTTTTGTAGCTATGATCAGGGTATGTATTCACTTTTAGTTATTAGTTTTTACCTTGCCAGTACAATGTGTCTTTCTTCATAAATATCATACCTAAAACTGATATAAAATTCCACCATGTACTGAAATAACATTTTATTACTACCTATACCTATTGTTGGAAATGTTATTTTCAATGCTTTCTTATAATTAAGAGGTATTTCAAATACAGATCTGCATCAAAGTTTTTCTTACTTTTTTCTCTTAGGATAGATGCTCAGAAGTGGAATTTAAGTGTGAAAGAATTGCGAGCATTCTTAAGAATCACCATACACACTGTTAAACTGCTTTTGCAAGCATTTCTACCATTTCATCTTATCATTATCCTAAAACAGAATGTGTCTTATCATATCCTCACTATCATTGTACATTTTATTCTTTAATCTTCATGCTGGCAAAAACTTGATTACATCTTTATGATTCTATTTAATCCAATGGATCTTGATTCTCAGAGGTGCCAGGGAGACAGTAAAAACTCAAGTCACACATATGCAGAAAATAAGCTAATGCTTTTGCAAACACTTTAAAAAGTTTTTCCATTTAATCATACTTCATTTTCTGTCTTCATCCCCCCTTCCTTCTTTCTTTCTTTCTTTCACTGGCTCTTCCTTCTCCCCACCTCTTTTCGCCTCCACTTTCTTCCTTCTTTTCTATTTTTGAAACAGGGTCTCCTTATGTAACCCGGACTCCCTTGGGATGTGGTATCCTCCTGCCTCTGCCTTCTGAATGCTGGGATAAAAGATTTCCTTCCACTCTCAGCTAATGAAAGGTTTTGACCTCAGCACTGCCGGCATTAGAGAAAGATTTTTGTTGTTGTGCATTGTAGGAAGTTGGAAACATCCCTAGATTCCAGTAACTCCCTTGGTTGTAACAACCAAAAGATATCTCTCAACACTACCAAAACTACCCAGGAGAAAATAGTCCCCGACTGAGAGCCATTGTTCTAATGGAAAAATACACAGCTCTAGTAGTCCAGGATGCATTCCAATGTTAAAGTCTCATTTGGTAGCTTAGATATGATAGTCTGTACTCGACCCTTTCATCTCCTCTTTGCCAGCAAAGCCCCAATCTTGCCAATATGAACTCAGGGACTGAGTTATGTGTAATGTTGCCTGGTCTTGCTGGCCCAGCAGTCATTCTAGTCTTATCAACTAAATTGTTTGTAGCCAGAATTCTGTCCTGACCAGAGGAGCCAAGCAAACAAAGGCATCTGAGAAAGACTTCCTTTACTGATGAAAAGAAACCCTTCTACTCAGATGCGTGTCACCTTAATTGGCTTTCTAGGAGCCCGTGTAAAACCTTGCTTAGAAGTGGTGAAATACCAAAGAATGAGCAATAGGCAAGACTATGGTCACAGGGGTCATCTTTGATCAGAGATCTGTCTCCAGGCTGTTTCAGCTTGTTGAAGAAATACTCAGTCATAGAGAGAAAACCAGAGAACATATTCTAGTCCTAAACAAGCAGGGAAGCAAGTACATCCAGACAAGTGGAAGTATAACAAGATTAATTCCAAAAACACTGTGGACAGAAACGGGAGCTCTTGGTACAGTTACTTGCTCTGTGATCCCTGGCAGAACTGCAGTCGGATACTTTTAGTATTAGTACTGTGGATGTCTTAGAACAGGTAGACGCTAATGGGGCTGGTGCAATGGAAATAGTCAGAAAGCAGGGATTCAGGGAAGACTTCGAGCCCATGGTTGGCATGGATTGATGGGTGAATAACAGATAGGAAAGAAAAGTGGATGTGTGGGAGAGCAGATAGGCAGAGGGGTGGCTGGGCAGAAGCTTGGATGGGGAAACAGTAAGGAACAGGATAGCTGTATGGTGGGTTGGTGAGTGCCAGGGCCGATTGATGGAAGAGCAATGGTTAATCTGTAGCAACAACTCTTGGTTTTCACTTTGCTCCCAGAGAGTCATTTTCTAACATGGGCAGGAGTATCTGAAGGTTTCGGTGGACTAAGCATTATGTGCCAAAATTGTATTGTAGGAGGGGACTCAGGCATCACACGCTGGCTACACAAAACCTGTGTATGTTTTTTCATTTGACTGTTCTTCCTTTCTTTTCCTTTCCTTCCCCTCTCCCTTCCTTTGTTTTCTTTCCCTTTCATTTCTCCCCCCTTTCTTCCTTCCTATCTTTCTGACACAAGGTTTCATTATATAACCCTGGTTGTCCTAGAACTTGCTAAGTAGATCAAGCCGCCTTTAAACTTATGGTGATCCTCCTGTCTTTGGCTCCCAAAATGCTGGGTTTACAGGTTGTATTATAATACCTTGTTTTATTTTTTAAAAAAGGACAGAAATACCCCACTGTAAGCCAGACATGTAAATTAAAACATGTAAAACTATACACTTAAAGATAGAAACCCACTTTAAATTAGAGTGGTAGAAGAATCCCAAATGAGATATGATGACACTTATAAATCCAGTATCTTACGCAAAGAAAGGTTTGACCTGCACTGAATCCAACAGAGCTTCACTTGTTAAAATTAAAATGGCAAAAGCAATTGGAATATAGTATGACCAATACCCAAGCCCTCAGCTGTTTTTTCTTTTTTCTTTTTTTTAAATTTTGGGGTGGTGGTTTGAGAAAGGGTCTCACTATGTTGCCTTGGCTGCCTGGAATTCAGTGTGTAGACCAGGCTGGCCTTGAATTCACAGAGACCTCACCCTCCTGAATGCTGGAGTTAAAAAAATGCCATACCTGGCTCCACCTTTTTAAATAAGAAAAAGAAAAGGGTGTGTGAGTATACATGTATGAAACTATACACTTAAAGATAGAAACCCACTTTAAAAAAAAAAAAGATAGAAACCAATTGATATATAATAAATCCTAATTTGAAAAAAGAAAACTTCTAGTGTACAGGTTAAAACTACAAAATAATGTAAGTTTAGAAGAAAACATGGGCCTGGGCAGCGGTGGTGCACACCTTTAATCCCAGCACTTGGGAGGCAGAGCCAGATGGATCTCTGTGAGTTTGAGGCCAGCCTGGTCTACAGACACCAAAACTACACAGAGAAACCCTGTCTCAAACCCCCCCCCAAAAAAAAAGAACAAGAAAACATGAGTTCAATTATGAGCATTGACTACATATTAGGATTTGCTGTTAGTTTTTTAATATGGTAATGGTATTGTAGATGTGCTGTAAATGCTTAAGATATATGTATAGACATGTATACACACACATATATATGGAAACATTTATAGATGAAATGATATTAAGAGTCCTACAAAATAATATGATTTAGGGAGTAGATATTAACCCAGATAATGCAACATTTACATGCACTGGTAATTTTTGGAGATGAGCAATGGGGCTTGCAGAATACACTACACAGTTCTCTCTAATGTTATGCTATCAAACTTTAAATCTCATAGCAAAATGTGATATAAACAACAATTGCCTTATCTGGAAGCAAAAGACTTTATGACCAGAGTTGAAATTCATCTGCAAGTACTTCTGAAAAATATCATCTTCAGCTTCCCAGTCTGCCACACACTCTAAAATCAGGATTGAAAATTGTGGGCTGGGCTGCGGTAGTGCACACCTTTAATCCCAGCACTTGGGAGGCAGAGCCAGGCAGATCTCTGTGAGTTTGAGGCCAGCCTGGGCTACAGAGCGAGATCCAGGACAGGCACCAAAACTACACAGAGAAACCCTGTCTGGAAAAACCAAAAACAAAAAAGAAAAGAAAATTGTGTGCGTGTGTGTATCAATAGTGTTTCTTCCCAAATTTATAACTCAACTTCAACCTCTCACTTAAACAATCATTAAAAATATTCCTCTCCCTCCTTGATTTTTGGACCTGACTGTCTCATGGGAATCCCAAAGTCAATGTGTAAAAAACAGAACTAATATTGAACTCTAAGTAAAGCCCCGTGCTCTTAAACCAGCTGTGCGACCTCAGGGCAGCCTCTCAGCCCACTAGTCTCCAGCTTAGGGACCACGGAAACCACTAAATTATCTCTGTTACTTCCAAGTCCTAGGAATATAAGAACTAAAGCTTGTTTTGTTTTGTAATTACCAACACACACACACACACCATGAATGCATGTAGGCACACATGCAAGCACACACACACATTATTTTTGTATATATATGTGTGTGTGTTGATGTATATACATTATACATATATGTATATGTATACAGGCCACTATGCATATATAGTGTATATGTATACACACACATGCCACTTTAAAAATGATGTCTAGTTTAGAAGCAGCAATGTTTATAGTAAATGGTTGTATTCACACAGGCATCACTGATCACATATTGGTGAAAAGATCAGAAACCCATATCCTCCCCATAGCAAAAGCCAGAGAACTGTCTGATATTAGCAATATAATTTAGATAGTTGGCTTTCTCCAGCCCCAGTTATTTATTTTTGAAATGTGACAGGTGCAATTTTTTCCAAGACAAGATGGTTTGATCTCTAGGACCTATGGAAGCATCTATAGAAAGCTGCATTGCCATGTTTACTGCCTAAGTGAAGGTGTTCCACAGTGAAGTTAAAGGGGTAATAAGTAAGAGCCTTGGAGGCTGTTCATTGGAGGCCAGTGGGATGAGGCCTGAACGACAGCTGTGCACTGCTCAGGGATGGCAAATAGCTTTGTCCATTGCATGGGACCTACAGTCAAGTAGCACCAGCACATATCATGGTGATTTACTTGATTTCAGTGTCTGTGTGTAGGTGGAGGGGGCAAAAGTCTACCTACAGCCCGATACAAGTGAAAATTAAAGATTGTTGAAAAGGGTGGAGAAAATGTCAACTAGCTGCTTTCAGAACTTCACCCAGGAATAAAGATCATGCACTTAAAATTCTTCTTTTCTTTTCTCTGAGGCACCATGAGCCTGACTTCAGCTTAAGTATCAAGTTCCTGGAGACTCAAAGGAATGACTTGAAACTTCATTAAGTGTTGTGGGGGAACCCAGCACCACTCATCTTTGAAGTTTTCAAGCAGATTACTTTTTGTTCCTCCTAGTCCCTTCTAGTGCTCCTAGGCTTTGTATCAGTTTGGTGACTAGATCGTTTTCCCCATGTACTGTCTTGCTTCTGCCAACAATGTCCCTTGGCAGTCACTTTCTGGATTCCACTTTACCAGGGACCACAGCTATAGAAACCTAGGATGGCAGACCTTCCCGCAGTATGGTGGGGTGTGACTCTGTAAACCACCAGAGTTCCACAAGCAGTAATACTTGATATCGGACTTCTTAAGGATCATTTTAAAGTCTCCAGCTTTTGTCCACAGTACAGCCAGTAACTGGGCCATTTGGTTACTAGTCTGTCAGCCAAGGTGGTTACAGTTCCAACACTTGTCAGATGAGGAGTCTAAGAAATCTGGTGGGTACTTTTCAGAGCCTCCACATAGATCATGGCAAATGCTGATGTGACTACACAGATGAGATCCTTCTCTTGGATCTCCTTGGGTTCCCTAAACACCAGTGTTTTATGAAATGCTTACTTCATTAAGAATTCGTATACATATTATATTCTAAGCCTAGAAACACCTCAAGGAGGATGTAAAGCGCAATCCAGTACTGTCTTAATCAGTTTTGCAGGTGAAGAACTAAAGTTCTAGGGAAGTGAAAGTTCCAGAACTTTCCTAAAGTTCCTAAATCCAGGCCTCCTGGCATCCAAGGTTCCCTGGATGTCACTATTCTCTGCTTTTCCAAATAAACCAACAAGAAGACATAGCTTCTGGACACAGGCTATGCTTGTAACATTGTTTGCTGTTGCTAGTTAGGCACAAAATGTTCTTTTAATTGCTAGAGCACATGGAATCCTGAAGGGCTTCTGGGAAAATGGGACTCTAGTCCTTAGGTCCTTTTCAGAAGCTCTGGCTGATAAGCAGGGCCATCATACTGCTGCATATTTTCTAAGAGCTGTGTGGTCTTCTTGAAAGAAATGCTCTTCCTCTAGAGGACTCTGGGACTTTTATTTGGCTCCTGCTGTAGATAACTGGGGGTTATTGTAAGTCAATGCCAAGAGTATTTCAGCCCTGAATGGACAAGGACCTCACCCAAAGTCATTTGTTCTCATTAGTTGACTTGTATAGGCTATTCTTACCACCCAGGGGGAAAGCTGGCAATGTCTCTAGACAGTTTGGGTTGTCACACTGGGAAAGGGTTGTGGGTATTAGTGTCAAGGCCAATTCTCCTGAACTTCCTACCATACACAAGATAGCACCTACTCCAAAGAATTAGTTGGCTCAAAATGTCAAAAGTACTCAGGCTTAGATTCCCTACCTTAAGTGTAGAGTGATGCTTAGTCTCCCTGCAGAGCCACAGGTCAACAGCAAGGGAGCTCAGGATGGGGGTGTGTTTTGCTGTCAGCATGGGCTTTCAGAAATGAGAAAGTAAGAGCACTTAGGGTTCCTTCTAGGGAGCAGCAAGTCAAAGGGTACAGATACCTTCCTTCCAGGAAAAACAAGAGCAAAGAGCGTGCAGGAGACCCTTTTTCGAAGGGAGGACCCCCTAACTGCAGCAATGAGGAAACAGGAAGCTGCCAGCTTGGAGATTTAAGGAGTTTCATTTCACTTTTTCTCGCAGCAACCCTGGGGTCGGTGAGAAAGCTAAGTGCCATGCATAATAAACAGATAAAGGCAAGGAACCCTGAATAAGTTCAGAAACCCATCTATCTAGTGGTAAAGCAAGAGCTAGAGCCAAGTCTTTTCATGTTGTGATGGGCTGAACTGTGTTCTCCTCATAGTCCACATTCATTTATGGCAGCCCTGACCTCCAGTATGATGGATGCATTTGGGAACAAGGTTGTAGGGAGGTAATAATCCTCCCTGTGTGTGTGTGTGTGTGTGTGTGTGTGTGCGCGCGCGCGCGCATGTGTAAAAGGACAACTTGTGGGGTTCAGTTCTCTCCTTCCACTATGTGGATCTCCTCTTCCCCCCTTTCCCCTATGAAATGTAGGTCATCAGACTTGGTGGCAAACAGCAAGTGTCTTTTTACCTGTTCAACGATCCATGTGGTCCTTGTTGGGAGGTTCCATACGGAGGTATTTGATGTTAAATTAAGTCACAAGGGTGGGAGTGGTGTTCTTGTGTAGGAAGAGGAAAATATCTAGAGCTTCTTTCTCTCCATGTGAGTACACAGGAAAGACCACGTGAAGAAACAGGAAGCAAGGAGGAGAGCCCTTACCAGAAACGGCCCTGTCACACCTGTATCTTGGGCTTTCAGCTTTCAGAAAAATGTGAAAGAAATACTTGCTGTTTTAGCCACACACTCTGTGGTATTCTCTTATTATAGTCTGTATAGATGGATAAAGATGCCAATAGCTAGCTTTGCACCAGGCTCTCCCAATTCTAGCTCATCACTTTATTGACAGTAAAGCCACTGATGACCAACTCTGATTTTTATGACTTTCTTTTTTCAGGCTTCAACCCATTTCATGTCTTTGTCCTACCTATAACCAGTCAGCATTTATGAAGGCTCTCCTTCCTTGATTCCTTGGTTTCTAAAGTACCACCTTCACTCTGAGTCTCAGGTCCCTTCTCTTGGGGCTGTATCGTGGGCCAGCAATCCACAAAGTTCAGCATTCTTTTGTCTCTCTGAACATTTTTCCTGGGAAAGTTGCCACAAGACCTATTTCTATCAGGACCTTAGTGTCTTCTACGCTAAGAAATTCACAGAATAAACCTGTACCAAAGATCTGCTGAGTAAAGGAATAAACGGACAAATAAACACACTATCTCTTGTGAGGTGATAACTTTAAAAACTAGATTTCTAGCCTAGACATCTTTTCTGAGTTCTAGACGTAAAACATCAGTCAGTGACAATCCATAAAAGTGTCTTGCAACAAGCATCTCCCCAAATTCAATGATTTAGACACCTAGAAGCATTTATGCTCATGGAGGTTAGCAGTGGTCGGCCAATGGTCTGCTCTCAGCGCTATGATTCAGGCTGTGAACTGAGGCTGGATGCAGGTTGGTTGCCTTAGGGCCAGGTGGTAGCACAGTGGTCAAATGCAGCATGCTTTTCTCCTGGCAGTGGTTAAACTTCAGAAACTCATTTAAGGTCTCTGGCTATGTTCACACTCTCTAACGTTCCAAAGAACAAACAGTCTCAGGAAGAGGCCTATCATCAATGGGATGAGGAAGGACCTCTGGGTTGGTGAGGGAGTAAGAGGAAGTAAATGCTTGATCATTGAAACCAGCATAACTGTCCCATCTACAAGGTGCCCACCTGTTTAAATATTCTACAGGCTCCTTAATCATCTATGTGTTTGCTAAGAGTGGAGTTGGGTCGTCATGGCTCCATTCCAAATTTGGAGTCTGTCTACTTCTAACTGTCAATTCATTTGATTTTTGTCCATTCCATCTTACAGAAGCCCCCACTATTCTGGTCTACATAACTGGACAGCTCTCCTCCTACAGACATGGGCCTAGTCATTCACGTGTTTTCTACACTTTTGAGATTCTATGTTGATGGCACGTCTAAATCCACTCCCCACCTCTCATTCTATGTGATATGTTTTCCTCCTGATTGTTGGTCTCAGCTGCCAAGGTCTCCTCATTCTCTGTTTCAGCTTGTCTAAGTGCAATGAGGAAACAGGACACTGGGCAGTCCTTTTAAACCCTGATGCTCGACACTGAAAATAATCTCTCATCAGTCTTTCCTAGTGACAGTGTCTCTGGATTTGGCAATGAGATTGACATTAGGACCCTCCAAAGGAGAGAGAGGTAGGTTATTGGCCAATTTTGCTTTTCTATGGCCTGGTTTAGATTACATTTAAGAGTGCACACACACAGAGACACACACACGAGCCTATACTTGGTTCTAATTTTCCCTCTCATATTTATTTAGGTTGTTATCAGATAATTTGATAGTCTTCCACAGGACAAATGGGCCTTGCTCCCAGTGGCTGAGGACAGGAATAGCAAGTCTGGATGAATGCACTTTGGCAGCACAAAGAGGAAAAGCTTTCCAAGATGAATGTTGGCAGTATTGCTAGCTCTTGCCTGCTGTATTAATTTCTCCCTTAAAAGAAAGCTGACCTAATTTTTCCAGCCCAGAGCCCTAATGGACCCTTATTCAGAGGCCATCCTTCTCCTACATAAAGAGCTGCATTGTATTTAATGATAAGCCTTTTAATGGAATTTGCTATTTCTGGGTCTCTGGGAACATGCCATTAATGAGCTTGCAAGTGCAAGGAATAGCAGATGCTTGAGGGGCATGCTTTTCAAGGACAGACTACCCTGGCAGGAAAATGAACAAAACCAGAAACAGGTTCTTTTTCATTCCCTTGGCTTTAACCAAACTCTGATCTAGATAAACTCAGGCTTCAAAATTTGAATGCACCATGCCCTCATCTCCTTACCCTAGCACCTGTGTATGTGCCATTATCTACAAATGTTTCTGCCATAAATCCATCACAACTCCATCTGCAAAATGTAAAACTAGACCGAGGGACACATAAACTAAGAAGCTAATACCTCTCAAGATGGTTTGGTCAATGCCCATGTAAAAGCCTGAAGAGAACAAGTAGAGAAAGTTGGGAAGAATGGTTTGAGTTAAATCTTTTAACTTCCAGGAGCTACTTAGCTCTGGGCCCAAATCTGCATGTTTACACAGTAAAATAAAAGCCTGTTGTTAACCAGAGAGTTCCCTCTTTACAGAGCATCATACTTATTATTGCTTATTACTCCACGGACACTTCCAAATTGTACCTCTAAAGGAGAACAGCTCACCGAAGCACACACACTACCTGTGGTTGAGGATCTCTGTCTTCAGTGCATCTCTTGCTGTTCACAGTGAGCTGGCCCCCAGGAGTGACTTAGCATCCCGTTTAGATTGGAATTTTGCTTACATGTCCATTCTTTAATCTGAATCTTACTGGTACTTCCCTGAGCTGAGCCCTAGCATCTTGCAATTCAAAGCCCTCAGCTCACACTGATGAGTGAGTTCCCAGCAGTGTGTTAGAAGCTATTGGCAATTTAAGGAGGAAGAAGGTCAAAATCAAACCACAGCAAACAAACATCCATTAAAACAACAACAAAAACCTTGATCATCTCAAAGAATGATCAATCTGTAGTCTGAAATGTTTCCTAAGCGCATACTTAAAATGTGAGTTCTCCAACCATAGCTGATTGCGATCATTCCCAGAGAACTACAGTAGTGTTGTGGGAAGGAAGAAGCCTTTGGTGATGTAGATGGTAGAGAGATGTAAAAGATGGCAGCATTCGTAGGGGCTTAACGTGGACACTCTGTGTGTGTGTGTGTGTGTGTGTGTGTGTGTGTGTGTGTGTGTGTGTGTGTGTGTGATTTTTTTAGTCTTCTATAGTTAGTATCAAGAGAAAACAATATCCACCAAGAACACAGCAAGACAGAATGCTAAACAATCTTCTGGGCTTGCATTTCAACAAAGCAAGAGTCTCGAGGTCAAGGAGCAAAGCTACACAGTGCTCTTTTGGAACTCAGCAGGCAGGGGAAATAGCTTTAGGAAAAACCTTTTAAAAAACATTTGTTATGCTTCAGAAGTCTGGGGAAAACATTGTTCTCAATGATGATACCAAAGATGCAAAAGTGGATCCTTCTGCTTCTTGCTTTGAAGGTTCCACAGCTAAGAAAAAGGCTTTCTAGAGAGACCAAAGTCAATGACTTGCCTCTTGGGTAATTGCTAGTATGTTTGCTTTTAGTGGGCCTCTGAAATATGAGAAAAGCATGTTTCTCTGATACTTTAATTTACCTAGGAGCATTTTCCAGGTATATTCTTTTTCCCTGGAGCTCACAATATACTAAGTAGCTTCAAATAGGTTCTAGTGAACCAACAGCCTGGGTTGTGATTATGTCAAAGTGGTTTGAAAGTAATGATATCAGCTGGGCATGGTGGTGAACACCTTGAATCCCAGCACTCAGGAGACAGAGGCAGGTAGATCTCTGTGAGTTGGAGGCCAGACTGGTATGGTGAGTTCTAGGACAGTGAAGGATACATAGAGAGACCCTGTCTCAAAAATCAAAACAAATCAACAACAACGTAATGATGTTATTGTCTCTGTAACTATAGAGTATTTCTCTCATAGAGGTTGTGTTTAGATTATGAGAGTTGTAATATATGTGAGGTTTATAGTAAACAAATCAGGCACCCAGAACATGTTTTCTTTTGGATTGTTTGAAACATTATTAAACATTTCTTTTTAGGCTGTTTCCTTCCATTCTTCCTGATCTTCACACGCACCTACCTGAAACAAAGGTGAGCTCTGCTAAAGGAGTCAATCTCCAGAAAAGACTCTGGCAAGTGTGCAAAGGTAGAGTCAAAAGAAAGACCTTTGGATTATTGACTTTAGTGAGGAGAAAGTAGAATCAACCAAAACTCTGGCAGGGGCTACTTCAAGGAAACTTTGTGATCATTCAGATTATTCAGGCTTTCCCAGTTCTCCCTTATAAACTGTTAACACGGTAGTTTATTTCTGTACACAAGCAATAGATGATCTTTCACAAGTCTCCGTTTAATCCCTAATTAGAAAAATGGATACCTTTTATCCTCTTTTGGGTCCAGAGTTGCTTGTTTATACCAGCTTCATTTATGTTTGTAGTTATACAATTTCATGCCAGATTACATCAATTATCTATTTCTGTGAGAAGGAAGCTCTTGTTGAAGGCTTCTGAGAGACCTAAAAATGACAAGCTTATAACAAAACAACACTCACACACCAAACAAGCAAATAAACCCATACGGTATCAATGTAGGTGTTACAGAGAAGTCTAAAAAGAGCAGCAAGGGGGTTCAGATGGTTCAGAAGCATTAAGAGCTCAGACAGATTCATATGTGTGCTATAGTCTCAGTCTTCCTATGAAAGACACCAAAACTGGAAAAATAATACAGAGGCGTCATGGTATGTGTCTTAGTTTGAAGTTGCTGTGATAAAATACCCTGACAAAAGCAACTTAAAGGAGAAAGGATCTATCTTGGATTACATCTCCAGGGGACTCAGACAAGCATGCTGCAGAAAATATGGCAGCAGGTAGGGAAGGCATGGAGGAGGAGCAGGGAGCTGTCTGGTCACATTTCATTCACACTCAGGAAGCAGAGAATAAACTGAAAGTGGGGTCTAGGTATAAAACCTGAAAACCTGACCCCAGTGACCCACTTCTTCCAACAAGGCTCTACTTCCTAAAGGACCCATAACCTACCCAAACAGTTTGGACAGCAAGTGTTCAGACACGTGAGTTAGCCTCTGGATAACATTTCACATTCAAATACACAGGAGGTGTGATGTTATAGTCGGAGACTATATGGAGGAAGGTTGTTGTGGTGTAGGAGATAACACTTCGGGGAGAGAAAGAGCCACCTCAAGTGATGATGGTAAATAATTTATTATAGATGAACAGATTTCATTCTAAGTGAACCTGGGATTTCACTTCAAAGCAAACCATTATTGGGTTTTAGATTTTATAGTTACATGCTTTGCGCTCAGGAGGCAGAGGCAGGTGGATCTCTGTGAGTTTGATACCAGCCAGGTCTACACAGTGGGTTATAGGCCAGCCAGGGATACACAGTGAGAGAAAAAAAAAGAAACCCTTAGCCACTCTCCATACTGTATCTGAACTGCATTCCTTAGCATTTATACCTGATAATTTTTGTGTATATATTTTTGTATGTATTTCCTCCACCTGCTCCTTGGTGATAGACATTTACTTTGTTTCGATTTTTTAGCAATATAAGTAATGTTTCTGTGAACATTCACATAAAAATTTTTATGGAGACAGGTGTTTTCATTTCTCTTGGGTACTCAGGAATGTAATTGTTAGATCATATAACATTTCTGTTTAACTATTTTAGGGAACCGTTGAGGCCATTTTTTTTAAGTGGCCACATAATTTCAGATTTTTGCCAGCAATGTAGGAGGGTTTGAGATCACTCTGGTTGCTGCTGTGTGGAGAAAAGACTGAAGGAAGGCTGTGGAGTGGAGATGGGGAAGGAGAGAGAGGTCTAGAATGGCAATGCAAAGTTGAAACATCTTAGTAGGGTTCAAGGCCACTCAGCTTAGGGAGCACTGCATATTGCTTTATGGTATGATGCAAAAGATAGTGAGGGATGGACATGTTTACATCACAGGTTATATCATTAAAGTATAAGATTCCAAAGGAGTGGGCTTGTTAAAACAGATCTGTAGTTTTCAAAGTACAACTGCTTAAACATCTGTCCCCAAACAAGCTTCTACAAGCACAGGAATATTTTCAGTGAAGTAGATGGAATCAAGTCAGAGGGTGTAATAAAACTTGCAACTCCTTTTAACTAAGAAAACACTGGGCTCAAATGGCAGCCTGTGACAGAGGATGCCTTTGGCGAAAGGCATCACTCCTATTGCCTCTGGTACTTCCTGGCTTCCAAGGCCAGAGAAGGGCTTGCTTTGGTCCAGTTCGCTGGGGTAACAGTTCACTCCTCAGTTTACTGTTTTGTGCTCACCTCTACAGTTCATCAGGTTCAGGATGGGAAGTCAAACAGCGGCCAGGGCCAAGATCTGCCTGGCACTGGATTCTAACACCTCTTATGTTAGGAAGCCTCATGACAAATCCCCAGGGTAGAATCCAGTTTAGGGTCACCGTTGCATTTAGTTGTAAAGTTTATAACTGGCAACATGCATGCATGGGTGTGTAACTGGGGACTGATCTAGGGCCTTGTGTATGCTAGGCAAGCACACTGCCTTTGACTTACACGCCAGGCTTTTTAAAATTCCAATTTGAAACAAGGCTGACTAAGTTGCCTAGGCAACTCATGACATAGCTGGGGCAAGCTTTGAACTCGCAATGCTTTTGTCTCACCTCAGTCTCTCAAGTAGCTGGGGCTATAGATATATGCTATAATACCCAGCAAATGGCTATGTTGTTAGAAGCTCTCCAGGTGGTTTTTATGTGCATTTTGGATTTTGGATCATGTGATTATAGTAGCATTATGCTACTATACATAAAATTAAGGATTTTACTGTTTTGTTTTTTTTTTTTTTTTTTTCCGGAGCTGAGGACCAAACCCAGGGCCTTGTGCTTGCTAGGCAAGCGCTCTACCCCTGAGCTAAATCCCCAACCCCAGGATTCTACTATTTTAGAAGATATATTACTATATTTTCTTAGGAATCAGTACAATGAAAGAAATCCTAACCAAATACATGGGAAGAACTTTTTTTTTAATGCATGTGGCTGTTTTGTCTGCATGTAAGTTATGTGTACCACATGTGAGGAGTACTCTCAGAGACTAGAAGAGGGTGTAAGATCCCCTGGGCCTGGAATTACAGATGGCTGTGGGCTGACATGTGGGTCTAGAAATCAACCCAGGGTCCTCTGAAGAGCAGATAGTGCTCTTAACTGCTGAGCCATCTCTCCAGCCCCATATGTGGAGCAAATTTTAACAGAATTTAACAAACTTAGTAAGGTTCTATTTTGTGCCAGTTACTATATCAACTGGTAGAGAAACAGATGGATAAGGAAAATGAATTATCATATAATAAACACATTTAAAATAAAAAGGTTTTCAAAGGCTTTTTTTTTTTTTTAAAGAGGAAGGGGAACTTAAAAGATAAATGTGATCCCACTTTTAAGAGACAAAGCCATTTCAGGAAAGGATACAGGAGGGAAAAAGAGGGATGGCTGTGTATTCACAAAAGCCAAGACATGAAATACACCCAGATGTGCACTGGCGGATGAAAATGTGTTATCTATACACACCAGTGTCCTATCCACTCATAAAACAGGATAAAATCCTGTCTTTTGCTGCATCAAGAATGGAGCTGGAAGGCATTATTGTAGCTGGAGGAAGTTCGGCACAGAAAGACAAATACTGCATGTCCTTACTTACATGTAGCAGATGAAATAATTGATTTCACGAAGGTGCAAAGTAGAATGAATAATGGTCACCAACGGCTAAGGACAGTAAAGAGGTAGGAGAGGGCTGGTACTGAGTATAAAGGGCCAGTTGGGGTAGATGAAATGCCTTCTAATGTTCCAGAGAACCACAGGGAAACCATGGTGGACAACAAATAATTGTGTCTTTCAAAACAGCTAGAAAAGAGTTTGAATCATCTCACCACAAAGAAACAGGGTGATGGAGACACCAGCTATCCTGGGATGACCATATACTGCATACTTGAGCCATCACACTGGGTCTCACACATACAGGTTTTATGCATTTTGAAATTCTTCTTCTTCTTCTTCTTCTTCTTCTTCTTCTTCTTCTTCTTCTTCTTCTTCTTCTTCTTCTTCTTCTTCTTCTTTTTGGTTTTTGGAGATAGGGTTTCTTTGTGTAGTTTTGGTGCCTGGCCTGGATCTCACTCTGTAGACCAGGCTGGCCTTGAACTCACAGAGATCCGCCTGGCTCTGCCTCCTGAGTGCTGGGATTAAAGGCGTGTGCCACTGCTGCCCTGCGCATTTTTAATTTTTAAAAAATTAAAGATAAGCATAAAGAGTGCAAGGTAAGTACAAAACGAAGCCTGGAATTGCACTTGACTGTCATTTCAGAATTTGGAATAGGGGTATGGAGTGGGAAATTTTACTGAAAAAGTGAACTGGAAATGGAAGAATTGTATAATGACTTTGGGAAACCTCCTAGTTTCTTAGAAAGTTAAACAGAAATTTAGTGTAGACATGAACAATTTTATTTTTAAGTTTGCATCTAAAGGCACATAATGACTTGTGTATGAATATATAATGTTCATAGCAATACTGTCTATGATAGTCACAAAAGTGGACTCCAAAATTATCAGCTGGCAAAAGGATAAATAAAACACGAGGTAGCTATGCAAGGGATACATGCATGAACAATAAAAAAAGTATGAATACAGGATGAGCTAGAACATGATGGTCCTGAAAGGAAAAGCCAGGAATAAAGGACTAAATATTGTGTGGTTTCATTTATATGAAATGCCCCAAGAGACAAACCTGGAGATTTGGGCTGGAGAGAAGGCTCAGTGGCTAGGAGTGTTTGTTGAACAACCACGAGAAGCAGAGTTCAAATTCCAGCACCCCTACCACAAGCTGTAACAGCAGCTCTGAAATGGGTAGAGATAAAAGGAGAGCTGAGCTTTACTGGGGGCTAGCCTACATATGAAAACTAGAGCCTCTTGGTTCAGGGAGAGCCCTTGCCTCATGGGAATAGACAGGGAGTGACAAAGGAGGACACTTGACATTTTCTTCTGACCACCAGAATGTGCACACAAAACGTGTGTATATACTTACTCAGACACATACGCACAGAAATAATTATATAAGTACATCTTTTGGGAAAGGACAGAAAAGAATGAAAGGCTGCTTAGTGATGGGGTGTGAATAGCAACTATCTTCCAATGTACATAAGAAATGGACTCATGCCGGGTGGTGGTGGCACACACTTTTAATCCCAGCACTCAGGAGGAAGAGCCAGGAGGATCTCTGTGAGTTCTCGGCCAGCCTGGGCAATAGAGCATGATCCAGGACAGGCACCAAAACTACACAGAGAAACCCTGTCTCAGAAAAGAAAAAGAAATGGACTTGTTCTCCAAGTAGACTTTGTTTATGGATCACTGACTAAAAAACACATTGAATTTTACTAACGGGTGAAGAAAGTTTTTGTTGTTGTTGTTGGGAAATTCACTTAGATAACTTTAATAGAAACATCATAGTTAAGTAACTATGTTGTAATATTAAAGACAATTCTGAGACTGAGTTGAATAAAGCCCCGAGCACTCAAACCAGTAAAAGAACATAAATCATTCCACTAATCTTACAGAACATGGGCATAGAGGCTAAGGAAGCAAAGAGAAAAAATGGTAAAGGAAAACCACAAATTATGATGGAAGAATATCAGTAATTCCTTGGATTAAATTCATCTATCAAAGAAAAACTCATGGAAATATTAAATGTACAAATGTGGAAAATAAGCACTGTACAAATAGTAGGCAAAAGAAGAGTGGTTTATTAGAAACAACAATTTTACATTAAGCACTTAGCATGAAAAATGGTAATGAGAGGCACTACATAGTAAGAATCAATCATGATTTGTAATGGAGTATATAATCTGAGAAATGTACCAGGGACTCGGTGTCTGCCTTCTATTCTGCTGGGTCTTCATGACTTAGCAAATAATAGGTATTCCATAAATATTACTGAATGGAATCATTACCCAATCACACTGAAAGGATCTGTTGGTTTGACATACTACAGAGGAAAGGGCTGTGTCTTAGGGATTCTCTGGCTGTGGTAAAACACTATCACATAAGCAACTTGAAGAAGAAAAGGTTTATTCCATCTTACAGTTTGTAGTCCATCATCCAGGGATGTCAGGGAAAGAATTTGGAGGCAGAAACTAAAGTAGAGGCCATGGAGGAATGTTTATTGGCTTGCCTAGACCGCTTTTTTGTAGTACCCATGTCCAGGGATGGCACCACCCACAGTCAGCTGGGCCCTCCAACTGTAATTAAAAACTGCACTACAGACTTGCCCACAGGGAAATCTTATGGAGGCATTTTCTCAATTAAGAGTCCCTTTCCAAAAATGACTCTATTAGCCAGGATGGAAGGTGCCTAGGCACCAATATTCAGTATATGGGACAGGAGAGATGGCTCAGTAGTTAACAGTACTTGCTACTTTTCCAGGGGATCTGAGTTTGATTCCCAGCAGCCACATTGGGTGGCTCACAGTTACCTGTAACTGTAGCTCCTTGGGAGCCCACATCTGCTGGCTTCCATGGGCACCCACCCAATGGAGTGTATATACAGACAGACATGTGCACGGAAACAAAAATAATAAAAATATTTTAAAAGATCAAGTCTTTTAAAGACAGCAGGCACTCCTGGTATGATAGTAAATCATCACTATCACAATTCAAGGGTAATTTCTTTCATAACATTTTCCTTGTTTCTGCACACAATGTCATACTCCTTGTTTCTACTTTCATAGAACTCGTAATTTGAACTATCACACGTAGCAATTGTTATGTGTTTTAAATTGCTCTTGCTATTACAAATCTTGCTTCCCTTCAAAAACATTTTAGCATTTTGAAGACAGGGAAGGTGCTGTATACTATAATTGCCTTTCCAGGTACTTAAATGAATTTTATATAATAAACTTAAGTTTTATTATTGGTGCCATTAGATAAGTATGGGCTACACATAATGTTACAAGTCAAGGCTTCCAAGAAGTGACTGGAGACGGGCTCATGTGCAAGGAATATGAAGAGGTTAATGGCAGGAAAGGAGAACACAGCTCGTGTGTGGTGTTGTTTCAAGTCTGTGTTGTATTTTTTCTGGCAAAGCAGTGCAGTAAGGATGCCTACCCATCTTCAAAAGAGCAGGTGTGGGAAGTGAGAGGAAGATGTTTAGGAAAGAGGGCAGGACATGTCCTTCATTATACTCTGGACAACCCCTGGAGCTGCTCTTCTACTGGTAGGCATTGTGTTAGGAGTTTGAGGCCAAAAGGAAAATCCCAAGTAAACAGCTAATTTAATCCACTCAAACTCTTTAGGAAAGACAGGGAGGGATGTTTTCCATTTACAGACATGTGGAGGGAATCTTCGAGTTGTTCCTAATTGGGAAATTGCAAGGGATTAACAACCTGTATTGGTAACATCTCAGACACACAGCCTCGATATATTCAAACAGGACCCTGAGATAAAGTAGGGAGATGGGTTGGCTGACCTCCCAAGGTCTTTTCCATTCCCACGGTTATATACTGAATCCCACATTTTTCCCATTTGTGCTCGCACACATGCCTGCAGTCAGTTTTATAGTAAGTCCTCTGGGCTGTCTTCCAGGTTTAGTACACTGCCACACAAGGCTGCTAGCACTCAACAAATGATTGAAATATTTGTTGAATGAAGGAATAAATGAATCGTGTTTAAATAGGGCTCACATGATCTACCCAGCTGTAGGGCATAGAGGACTGGTAAGGGAGCATATAAACACACACACACACACACACACACACACACACACACACACACACACACTCACACACACACATCCTCACACTCTAACCTTGGGTAAGGGAGCATAAATACACACACACACACACACACACACACACACACACACACACACACACTCACACTCTAACCTTGGGAAAGCACAGTCCACCTGCTCAGCGAGCAGGCTGCGTGAGTTCCCTTGGCAGGGATCCTGTCTGCTGCTTCTAAACGCTGTATCCAGAAGGTCACTTCACCCAAATATAGGACAGCTTCCCTTGGTCTCCGATACAAAGTTTGTCAAGATTCAGTGCGGGTCTCCCCTGGGGCGCGTCCGCACTCCCACCCCTACTCCGGGTGCCCCTGGCGCACAGCTGATCCTCCCGCAGCGCCCCGCCTTACCTTGGTGAGCTGAGCGATTTTCTTGCACATTTTCACGTGCATCTCGGGATCACAGTCCATTCTCCAGCCCGAGCCAGCGCGGGCGTCGGCTTTAGAGCTCGCGCAGGTTCCTGGCGGCTGGATTTTGCTGTTGAGGGCAGATGCCATGGCTTTAAGGCGCCCTGCACTGAAAAGCTCTGGTTCGCGCTCTCCCTGCTGGCCGTGTGCACGTGCGTGCGAGCGCGGGCGTGAGGACTTTCTCCAGAGAGGTGGCACTGCGGTCTTGCCAGCACAGCAGCGTGGCTCCCCTTCCCGGAGGTGTCGCCCTCCCGGGCCCACTCGCGCACCCACCTTCCTCTGCTCGTGCTCGTTCGCGGGCTAGCTGGCTCACGGGCACCCGCACCCTGCAGCGTGGCGCTGGCGCCCTGCACGTGGGGTTCACGATCTGCGGATGTTTCCGAGAGGGTGCGGGTTACACCTGCAAGAGGACAGCTTCTGAGGGGTGTTCTGGAGGAGAGGAGGTTGCCCTGGACGGTAGTTTTCGTGGGCAACTGGGTGGCATGGGGGCTCCCAACTCTGCTAGGAACGATCCAGCCCGTGGTGGATAGCCCAAGCTAAGAAGAAAAATTGCTGGCCTTAGTCCCTAGCAGACCTGCGAGTCCGAATAAAAATACCCCTAAATCCTGTGAATTGGTAGTAGATGGGACAGGTGAGACAGCAGGTCTGTTACCTGCAGTCCTGATGCTTGGAGGGTGAAGGTAGGGGGCGGGATGCTGAGGGTCAGGAGGTAGAATTGGGGGGGGGGGAGGCTAATCACTCTGATTCAAGGAGGTTGGGATCCAGAGCTCAAGATGGGACAGTGCTGGAGCCTCAGAACCACAGAGCTGGACTAACTGGGAGCGCCCCCAACCCCTTTCCCAAGCTTGGACAGGAGCCTGCTCAGTGCCAAATGCTAGAGATCTCCAGAAACATCAAGTCTAAGGCCAACAGTGACTGAAACGGGGAAAAACCCACATAACCTACAGTAGGGAAAGGAATAGCAGCACAGAAAAAGTCCTGCGGGAGGTGTAGAGAGGGTGGTAGCGGGTAGGCACAAGGAGCATCAGATGGGGCTGAACAGCCAAGCCTATCCAGTTAAAGTGAAGCGGCTCATCAAAACTGTACCATTATCTCGGATGGACCTGAGGCTGAATCTGGTCGCATTTTGAAGTTGCTGCCTTTAGTTTGGGAAGGAGGTGGGTAGTGAGCTAAAGAACTAAAATCCTTCTGGCTTTCTTTGCTTTTAAACAGTGGACTTTGGAAAATACGATAGAACCCAGGTCAGATTTTTCTGAAGTGTGAATAGTGTCATCGTTATGAGTTTTCATGGCTAATATATTTTATTTTACAAACTGTCTGACCTTCCATACTGGAGGTGATAATACTCGTTTTTATAGGTGAGGTAACTTAACAGTTGGGTGAGAAATGGAGAGACACTGATACTACTACTGTGGAGTCATACCCGCCTTCCCAGGCATTCACAGGACCCGCAATAGCCACCAAGAGAATCTTAGGCCTTATCCTAGAACTCCTTGGGACAAAATCTCGGGCCATCAGGGCCAGGAGTCCATGTATTCAAAACAAGCTCCCTATTTAATTCCAAGTTGTATAGAATGCCATCTGTAGGATCTTAATAATACGCCAACTTTTACAGGAATACAACCACTGTGCTAATGAGAAGAAAATTAGCCTTCATGGAACCAGAACATTGAACCAAAAATTATTCACCATTTTGGATTATCGCTTCAGTGGCCCTGTGACTCATGATATTTGGGTGTGAACACACACACACCACAATGGTCACATTCCTGGTGAGTCTCCTAACATGTGCAAGCACTTGAGTACTACATTGTAATAAAGTTAATCATACATATTTAATTGTAATTTCATCCCTTTCATTTCTTTTTTTCCCTTTCATTTCTACTTTGCATTAATGTTGAGAAATTGAGCTAATTTTAAAATATGTGTTGGGGCTGGGTATGGTGGCAAACTCCTGAAATCCAAGTACTCTGAATCAGAAGCATAGTTTCTCAATCTTCTCTCCCAAGGGAGATATAAAAACAAAACACCTTGTCACAAAATGACAACATTTGCATTGAGATTTCATTAAGCATATTCATGTAACACCACAGAGAATATGGCATTTTGGAATAAAATGTGTTGAGGCAAAAATACAATGGGGTTACATAAAATATTAACATGATTATTAGGAGCACCACAATTTGTTTTGGAAATAGCTGCCTATAAGTACTTGGTAATATTGTTTCCAGCTTCCTACCCGAAAACTGTGCTAGAGGCAATGGATGTGGAGTCTAGTGAAAAAAGAAAAGAGGCAGGCACAAACTCCTTCTCAGTTCAGGAAACAATCAGTTTGCAAAGTACATTGACTTTAGAGAACATGGACAGAATGAATCTGGCATTAGTAGAGTTTTACTTCTGGTCTTTTTCTAGAGTTCAAATAAATGGAACTCAAAGGAGGAATGGACCTGAAACTTTCTAGTTACATTTGTAGCAAATTTTCCTCACCGAAGCAAATATTTAAATACAAATAAGTATTGGTAATGCAGTTGATAGACAGTTGAATATTGAAATACAGTTACATCTTTTAAAATGAATCTAAAATTTAGTATGCATGAGTGTTTTGCCTGTATGTATGTCTGTGAACCATATGCATTCCTGGTACCTGCAGAGGCAAGGAGGGAGTTACAGATGGTTGGGAGTTGCTGTGTGAGTGCTGGGAATTGAACCGGGGGGCCTCTGCAACAGCCAGTGCTGATTACCTTGGAGTCATTCTTCAGCCCCCCAATTGTTATTTCTTAATTTCTCTCTCTAGATCTGACCACTGCCTCATTTTAATCATTTTATCATGTTACTGTAATACACACACACACACACACACACACACACACACACACACACACACACACATCACCAAGAGCATTTACATGGAGCTAGAAACTCTCAAGTCTCAGTAAACCCTGCAATCATTAGGAACTTGATTAAATGAGTACTGTGCCTCCCCACCTCAGAAACTTTTGATTCCCTAGGACTAGGCTGAGGCAATACAAACAATTACTTCTGTTACAGTGCTGTTGAGCACTGCAAACACTAATCTGAATACTGCTTTAATGACACAAGCAAGCCCTGGCAGTTCCCTCTCTGTCTTCTAGCTTTGTAATGTTTCCCTCACCCCTTCTCCTATTCCAGTTCCGTCAGCCTTCAAGCCTTGGCTCAAGTTACAACTCCTGAATCCTAGATAGCCCTGGCCTGACTATGCCAGGCAGAGAGAGTTGAGCTTCCACAGCAGTAGTCATTTGATGAAACTTTTGGAATATTACATTTCACTAGTATATTATGATTATAACTCTGATATTTCAAATGAAACAACAGAAACTTAAATATTTTAGAATTATTTTTTTCATTTTGAAATTTGGGATTCGGAAGTCCAGTTTTTAGTTCAGTTTCAACACTGATTTTAATAACTGTTATAACTTAAACACCTATAAAACTTCATAAACTCATGGGAAGGATTTCAGTACAAATACAATTAACAAATAAGTTAAATGATCAACTATGCAACCAGATTCACCAATTTGTGTGAGAGACTTTGTAGCAATTTTGTTCAAACTCAGTAGTTACGTTTTCCTTGACTAATCAATTCTTAGGAGTTATTCATAAACTATTGCATTTAAACACATTTTTGTAATAGGTAATATGTTCATAAGGTACAATATTAAACATGAGAAAAATGAAGTCTTCCTCAAAACTCTTTTGTTAGTCTTCAGCTCTCTCTCCTACAGACAACCACACCTGGGCATTTAAAGCAAGATTCTGAACCACTGTGTACTTAAATATCACATTGAATGAGGAAGCACATAGTTCTCCCATACCATATCACTTCCTATTCATCATCCTTATTTGATTAGAATTTCACTAGGGACTATAGGAATCATGAATATGAGGGCAGCAAGAGTTATTCCTACTAGTTACATAACCTCTTCACTTATGATTTTTTTTAAAGTTTTTTAACTTTCTATTTTTATTTTATGTGAAATGATGTTCTGCTTACCTGTATGTCTGTAGACCGTGTGTGTTAGATCCCGTGAAACCGGAGTTACAGACAGTTGTGCACTGCCATGTAGGTGCTGGGAATTGAACCTAGATCCTCTGGAAGAGCAAACAGTGCTCTTAACATGAGCCATCTGTCCAACCCCCTGACTTCAGATTTTTAAAGAGCTCTACAATAGCTACGGTTGCAATGAAGTCTGGGTTTGGGTTGGCATCAGGATCTAACACTACCCGGAGGCACTGGCTTTGGCCTTTGGCAGGCTAAACAGTAGCTGCCTCCTTCTCTTATTCTGACACTTCTATAATTGTAAAAGATCAAAAGCAATGGTTCTGTGTTAGATAAACATCAAATTTAGTGACTGTATTATTTTACTCTTCCACCAGTAATACATGGAAGTTCATTTTGGTATATATATTTGCATACTTTATATTTTGCCTTTTATTTTACACATTCTAGTGGTGGCATACTAGTATCTTACTGTGGCTTTAATTTACATGATTAGTAATGTTAAGCACATTTTTATATTTTTATTAGCTATTCAGACGCTGCTATTGAAAATACCACTCTTGATAAAAGAATATTCATTCTGTTAGTCATTTGATAAATATATTTAGGGTGCTAATCAACACCTGCCATGTTAGCAAGGTGAGTGTATTAAATTAAGGTAGTTCTAATTGCTAACTAAACCCTGCAGTTTAGTAGTTTAACATGGTAGTGTATTTTTGCTCATAGTAAAGCCCTACTCTCTAGTCCTTGGGACCTGCTTTTCTATCTAAATGAATGAGGGGCTGTCCCCTTCTGTCTTGTGGCTTCACATCCCTCAAGACTTGTGACCATCTGTACTTAACCAGAAACAGCAATAAAGGAACAAATGAGGATAAAAATCTCGTCATGGATAAAGCTCACATGACTGAGCAAGACAGCTCAGGCAGTGAAGGTGCTTGCCTCCAAGACTGATGACTTGAGTTTGATTCCTGGAATGCACGTGGTGGAAGAAAAGAACCAGTTCTCACAGGTTGTCCTCTGCCTAGCACCTGTGTGCTGGGATATGTGCACACACACAAATATATAAATGTAAAAATATTAAGATAATTTGTTCTGTACATCTACTGATGTCCCACTGAGACTAAATTATCACAGGCACTCCCTAGCTGTTATGAGGTCTGAGAAATAGAATTCCTATTGGGTGGCAATTTCTCATAATTCTACTCCAAAAGGGGAAGTACATATTTTTGACAGACATACAACTGTGACAAATATTTTAGCCTTAATATTGATATGTGAATGTTCATTTTTTATTTTTATTCTTATTTATTTATTTATTTTTTCTTTTTCGAGACAGGGTTTCTCTGTGTACTTTGCGCCTTTCCTGGAACTCACTTTGGAGATCAGGCTGGCCTCGAACTCACAGAGATCTGCCTGCCTCTGCCTCCCGAGTGCTGGGATTAAATGTTCATTTTTAAACAAAGGTAACATGCTGTATATGAACTGTAAAACTTTTATCATAAAATGTAAACTTTATGGAGGCAAGAATTTTTATCTGTTTCATGTACTGCTAAAGCCCCAGTGAGTAGAATGGTGTTTGGCATAACAACACTATTATGAACTTAAATATTTATCAAATATAAAGTGTTTGCAAATATACATACCCAAATGAACTTCCATGTATTACTGGTAAAAGAGTAAAATGATACAATCACTTTGGAAAGTGTATGGCAGTTTTACTACAACTAAGCACACATCACTTATGACAAGTCAGTTTGACTCCAAGGTTTACATAAAAAAGGAATGAGTGTACATATCCACAAAAACACAGAATTTTCATGACAACTCAAACTTGTTAAGAATTCCACAATGGATGAAAGATAAAATGAATTGTGGTAATTCATATGATAAATTACAGGAATAATGAACCAGTATGTTGAAGAAAGAAGCTGAGTATAATATATCATATAGTGTATGATCCAATTCACATGAAATCTGAGGAAAAACAAAATTAACCAACCTTTATAAAAGTAGCTATTTCTGGCAAGGTATAGACTAGCAGATCAGAAATTTTTGTGCTATAATCTGAGTGTATATATCTTGATATGATATTGGCATCATACATTTGTGAAGAAGCACCAAGAAGTATACTTATAATTGGTGCAATATATATTATATATAATGTAATATAACATATATTATATTATATTATATTATGTTATGTTATGTTATGTTATATTATATTATATTATATTATATATTATAGGTTACTTCTTATTAAAAAAAAGATGAAGGGCAGATAGGACTGCCATAGTTTACACAATGATATCCTAATAGTGCATTTATCACTCACAATAAATTTATTCTGAGATTATATATAAAAAGGAATAGAAAAAAACCTGAAGTATATTTATAGAAAAAACATCTGAAATACACAGGAATGCATTGTAGACTAGTCACTAGGTTTAACTATATATTTAATAGGAAAAGTAGTATGGAAGGTGCAAAGTATATGTATTTTCAAAATACGTTTTTCAAAAAGTATATAATTACTGGTAAGAGATGCTGTTACATGACTTTAATTCCAACACTTGGGAGACAAAAGCAAGAAGATTTCTGATTTTAAGGCCAGCCTAGTCTGGTCTACATAGTAAGTTCTAGGTCATCCAGAGCTACACAGTGATACTGTCTCACCCCACCTCACCCCACCCCACCCCCAAAAGGGGAGCAAATTCCTAATTCTTTTGATTATGGAAACTAAAACTTAAATGAGAACTTATTGAAGTTCCTGCTATCAACTACACATTATTCCTGAAAGTTAAAGAGAAGGTTTGCTTGAGCAAGGTGCAACATTCCTTTTGTAAAGCAGCCTCCTGCAAACCTTGGTTTTTGAAAACAGCTTCTACAGTGTACATCTTGAAAGTAAGCATTGAATGCAATTGTGGAACATGATGCCTGGAAGACCAATCTAGAAATTGACAAAAAAAATCTCATTGTATTTTTAATGACAAACTTCCAGAATCTGACGATTAAACAAAGATCATACTCTTGGAAAAAGCAGAAATTTAGATTTATTCTTATGACAGGGACACTCATCTGAAACACATATTTAGCATACTTTTAATTTGTTACTTAGTTGCCCATGTGCTTATCTCTTTCCTTCATGCTCCAACATCTATCTTACTCTTTTTACTTGCTCTATGCACTCAGACACTTTAAGTTTTCCTAGAGACCTCTTCTTGGACTCCCATTCTACTTACTTGACACGACAGTTATCTTGAAACTCTCCTTCATTGCTCTTTTCTGTGCAGTAAAACTTCAATGATCCCCAACGGCTTAAACTACTCTCCCTTGTTTGATGAAGCACATAATCCGGTATCCTAAAGAAGAGTAGATGGGAGTTAAAAAATTCAAGACCATGCAAGCTTAATGATACATTTACTTCAGCTTCTTGCCTGACTACATTTTGTCTGGGCACAGAATTCTAGGCTGGGAATAATGTTTCCTCCTAAATGAAAGACTTCACTTTCATTGCCTTTCAGAATTCAGTGTTGTTCTCAAGTCCATAAAGGCCATTTTTGTGTAACTTGTTTTTTCTTCCCCCTTTGAGATCATTTAGTAGCTTCTTTAAGTCTATCTGCCTGAATATAATAATGTGGTGATTTGAATGAGAATGGTCTTCATACTCTCATATATTTGTATACTTGATCCCCAGTTGGTGGAATTGTTTGGGAAGGATTAGTGGATGTGACCTTATTGGAGCAGGTGTAAAAACCCACACCATTTCCAGTTAGTGCTCTCTCTCTTTCTCTCTCTCTCTCTCTCTCTCTCTCTCTCTCTCTCTCTCTCTCTCTCTCTCTCTCTCTCTCTCTCTCCCTCCCTCCCTCCCTCCCTCCCTCTTTCTCCTCCCTGCCCCCTCCTGCTTGTGGATCATATGTAAGCTCTCTGATAGTGCTGCAGTGCTATTCCTGCCTGCCTGCTGCCATGTTCCCTACAATGTCCATGGACTCTAACCCTCTGGAACCATGAGCCCAAAATTAAATGCTTTGGTTATTAAAGTTGCCTTGGTCATGTTATTTTATCACAGCAATTCAAAAATACCTAAGACAAATAATACACTAAAAATTAAAACTATCTGTTGCATTAGGCAATTTATAAGACCTTTAAGAGACTAATGTGCCAGTTTTAAGAACTTTCCATTTCATATCTGTCCTGCTTAGTTTTATCTCAACTTGACATAAACTAGTCATCTGGGAAGAAGATGCATCTGGAAGAAATAACGCATCCAGAAGACTGGCCCATAGGCAACTCCATCAGGTATTTTCTTGATTGATGATTGGTGTAGGAGGGCCCAGCCTACTGTGGGTAGTACCATCCCTGGAAGGTGGTCCTGGATTATAGAAGTAGGCTGAGCAAGCCATGGGGTTCCTCTATGACTTCTGCTTCAGTTCCTGCCTTGAATTCCTTCCTGAACTTCCCTAGTGATAGAGTGTGACTTGAGAGTCCTCAGATGAAATAAACCTTTTCCTCTCCAACTTGCTTTTCATTATGGATGTTTTATAACAACAACCTAAGACAGTATTCTTTCTGTTATTGCTGTGGGATGTTCTGTATGGCAAATGTGTTGCTGATTAGTCAATAAATAAAACACTGATTGGCCAATGGCTAGGCAGGAAGTGTAGGTGGGACAAGGAGGAGAATAAAGCTGGGAAGTGGAAGGCTGAGTCAGAGAGACACTGCCAGCCGCCACGATGAGAAACAGCATATGAAGATGCCGGTAAGCCACGAGCTACGTGGCAAGGTATAAATTTATAGAAATGGATTAATTTAAGCTGTAAGAACAGTTAGCAAGAAGCCTGCCACGGCCATACAGTTTGTAACCAATATAAGTCTCTGTGTTTACTTGGTCGGGTCTGAGCGGCTGTGGGACTGGCAGGTGAGAGAGATTTGCCCTGACTGTGGGCCAGGCAGGAAAACTCTAGCTACATGTTATCATATTGGGAAGCCACTAAACAGATGGAGTATTTCATTCTGAAATAGTTTTCTTTTTTATAACATCCCTGCCTTCATGCTCTATTTTCTGAAATTTGTGCAACTTTTTACATTAAGATTCACAATGCTAGCTGGAAACCCAGCACTTGGGTGGCAGAGGCAGGTGGATTTATGAGTTTGAGGCCAACCTGGTATACAGAGCAAGTTCCAGGACAGACAGAGCTACAGAGAAACCCTGCCTCAAGGAAAAAAAAAAGATTCAGAATGTTCAGAATGCTAAATTTGTGTTCTATTTTTCCAATAGTTCTTTTTGGTTCTCATTTCATGGATGTAGTATACTCCCCTGCATGGAATATTATTTTAACTGGACAAAGATATATGTGTTATATTTGTTTATGCTACTGAATATTACTTTAACTGTGTAAAGGTGTGTTGCTTTTGCTTATGTTGCATTTGCTTAATTATATAAAGATGTGTTGCATTGCTTCACCTTGCCTGCCTAAGGCACCTGATCGGTCTAATAAAGAGATGAACTGCCAATAGCTAGGCAGAGAAAGGATAGGTGAGGCTGGCGGGAAGAGAGAATAAGTAGGAGAAATCTAGGCTGGAGAAGAGAAGGAGAGGGAGAGGGACATGCCTGAGGCAAGAAGACAGGCAGCCACCAGCCAGCCAGACATAAAAAGCAGTGAAGAAGGAAAGAAAAGTAAAAAGCCCCAATGCAAAAGGTAGATAAAAAGAAACCGGTTAATTTAAAAGAGCTAGACAGAAATGAGCCTAAGCTAGGCCCAGCATTCAAAACTAATAAGAAGTCTCAGTATCATGATTTGGGAGCTGGTTGGTGGCCTAAAAGAAAAACCCTGAAAAATGTCTGCTGTAAATCAAACAGTGAAGGGGAAGATGAATAGGAATCTCACTCACACAACTTAAGTAAAACATAGCTCTCCGAACAGATGAAGATAGGTTTTTTCTGTATCCCAGAATCTAATCAATATTTATATGTATAATTCAGCTATTATTTGACTTAAGAGGGCTAATTGGGAAATGTTATCATTTTTACTATTTTCTACAGAGAAATTTTTTTCCAGTTTCAAATAACCCTGGACTTTTGAATTATAACCTGTTTTTTTGTTAAAAAAAGCCTGTTATGATTAAAAAAAAAGACACCAGCCTGTGTGCTACTGTTCAACAGGCAAATCAAGAAAATATGGTATGCATACACAGTGGAGTTTTATTTAGCCCTAAGAAGATTGACTATTATCAATATTTACTAAGTGAGTCTATCATGGATGCCTGGAACTTAAATACATAATACTCCAATGGGAGTGTTCATATACCTAAAAAAAAAAATTCAGTTTGAAGTCCAGCCTGCATTTAAGAGGACAATCAATCAACAGCTGTCCTCAATGAGAGATATACCAAAGAATTTGTGGGTTCTCCACAGCTATATCACTTTTTAGCCAGAAGAAAGATCTCTCTGCCCTTGGTTGTTCTGGTCTCTAAAATAAAAATGAGAAAGTAACTCAAAAACAAAACAAAATAAAACAAAACACATTTTCAGTCTCTGAAATTGAGATTTGTCTTACAGTCAATGTCAACCCAATTGACTGCTGGAGTGACTTTGTTTCTTAGTGTTACATAGAATGATGGTGCACATTAGTAACATGTGCTCATGCTGTAAAAGCTTGTTGCGGCTCTGCAGTAGCCAAAAAGCTCAGCTATTTCTGAAGAAAAGACTGGAGCTGTGGTGGAGACATCCAATGGAATGCAGGATAAGAATGAAAAATAATTCTATACCCTGCTGTGATAACCAGAACACGCTGCTAAATGAAAAAGGATGGAGGGAAAATGTCAGTCAGATGTGCCTGTTTATATGCAAGATGGGTATATACATATTTATGTATACATATAAATATTCTTATGTATTCAAAACTGAAAATGAGACAAAAAGGTTTAACTGTATTAAAAAGGTATTTTGCAAGCTATGGAAAGTGAAAGAATGAAGTAGAAGGAACAAGAATAAAAAGCCAATTTTTCAGAATATTAAAAAAAATAAGAAAAGAAAAAAGAAAAACCCTGGTATACTCTCCTATGTTTCTGAGAATATCCTATATTCTTTGGCTGTTTTATGTTCAGTTTTCATGTTAGAGTTTCCTCAAATGTCTGGTGATTATTAGTTGTCAGTGTATATTGAGTTCAAGTGACTATAAGCTGTGTATGAATGAGTAGAGTTTGTAGACTTTGGGTCTCACTGTAGCAAATAGTCAAGCGCAAAGTTATTTTTCACTGTTCATCTTTTCTGGATGGGTTGGGCAGGTCTGGGTATATAAGCCCATAACAGCCAGAGAGAGAATGTATGCAGGACCCCAATGTTCTTAATACTGGCATCCTCAGTTGCCTTTCTTCAACATAGCATGTCACTACCTTTGTTACTGTCGTTCAGTGCTCAGTTTTGTTTTAGTTTCTCAGGAAAATAAGCCTTCTGTATTTTGCTAGGAAGTTAGTTGCCTGGCTAAAAATAAGCAAAAATATACGTTCAAAAATTTCCCTTGCTTTCAATTTTACTTCTCACCTCCACTTCATAGGTACTTCTCCCTTGAGCCTTTGAATAGTCTGGAAAGCAGCACTTGCCTTCTAAATTTGTAGACCTTTTCTTTTTATACACATTTATTTTTATTTTTAAATTGTGTTTGTGTATGTGCACAAAAGGACACTGGATTCCTTGGAGACAACAATCTTCTATCAATATGACCTTATAGCTTGACTTTCATGATTGTACCTTTAATAAACTAATGGTTTGATAGAATAAAAGAGCTCTGGTAACATAAATAAGAGAACAATAACTATATCAAGAACCCAAATTCCTTTATTCATTGAAGGCTACTATTATTGTTGGCCCTACCCAATGAATTTCACTTGAGATGGGTGGAGAACTGAACACAGGTCCTCTGCTAGAGTACCCTTGCCATGGGGCCATCTCTCTAGCCCCTTACAGACCTTTTCTACCGTGGAAACCAAATGAATGAGCTTAGCTGCCAGAACACCGTTGCCTGTACATTTTTAATAGGTAAAAGAGCAATACAGCAACCTTTTCCTCCATGAAGAACATACATACTTTAAAAGTCCACAAATAAGGAACAAGAAAACCCAACTACTTCTATGTACAAAACAGCAGCATTGTGAGAATTGGAAATGATGTAATTGTTAGTGAGGGTTGTTATTTTGGCTCAGTATCATGTGTCTCGAATAAAGTCTCTGTTCTGCTCAACTGGGCCCACTCTTCAACCCTGCAACAATTCTAACTTTGGGGCATCTATGCATGAACTTCTCTTCCTATTAGCCAAGTATTTATATGACATCAAACCAAACACAGTGCCAACAGCATATTCACAGGGCTGCCAGGTAACATAGAAGCCAGTGAAATCTGATTTTCAGATAACTGTGTTTTAGTATATGTCCATAGAAATTATGTCATCATTTCTATGGCATTCAAATTTATTTGGGTGTCCTATATATTTTCCCCCTCATTCCTTCCTTTAATAAGTTAAAAAAAATTCTGTGCTAGATGCCTCATTTTTATTTGCTAATTTGGCAACCTGGCATATTTAAGGAAACACATATTAAGTAAATGTGATCAACAAAGTAAAGTTGTGTTCAAAGAAGGAAATTTGGCTCTGAATCTTAGCTTCAAGCCACTATGAAGTCATCTTCACTTCAAGGAATCTAGGGTCTAACATGTAACACACTTTATTAAATTTTCCCATGAAATTCATTGGGCGGGGCCAACATTAGTAGTAGCCTTCAATGAATAAAGGAATTTGGATTCTTGATTAGTTATTGCCCCCTTATTTATGTTACCAGAGCTCTTTTACTCTGTCAAATCATTAGCTCATTAAAGGTACAATCATGAAAGTCAATAAGGTCTTATTGGTAGAAGATTGTTATATCCTTGCACCATTTCTGGAATATTCACAAATGGAAGTTGTTGTTGTTGGACAAATGCCCAATAAACTGTGAAACAATTGGTGATAGATTGCCAAGTCCTGTTGCACAACATAGATGGGGATGTAATATTTGGTATATGCTTAGCAGGTAATCTAAGCATTACTGTTATCCCAAAACAGAAATACTAAAGTCTACCTACTCCTTATTTTACTAACTTCTGGGTCCCGCTTTTATCTAACCAGACACATCACTTTAGTTGTGTTTCCTAGGAATTCCTTCAATCTTGTTAGGCCAAGAAAGATCTTGATCTACTGAAAGACTACTGGTTAAATATGATCTAACTCCCCAAGCAATCCCAGGAATTCTCCTGTCTCATTCCAGTCATCCAAGTTTTTTCACATAACTTGCTCCAATTTGCATCAACATATAATCCTAGGCAGTCTTCCTGCTATGCTGTTATTTTTATTATCTTAGTTAATTAGTTATATATCTATTATTTTATCTCAAATCAGGCATTTATTTTCTACATCTCATCGACATGATCTGGTCATTTCTCTTAGCTTCTGGGAGATAGTAGGCAGTAAGCATTAGTTCCCTGAGGTCTCCTTGTCTTGTCTCTCTTCTTGGTATTACTCTTAAGTGAGTATTTTTTTTTTTTAAATTTTTACTGTTGCACCCAGTTGAAAAAGACCAGCCAATTACATACAATTGTTAAACTAGGTAGTGTGGACTAAACACTGTTTAAAGATGTCAAAGATATGTATTTTCCTTCTGGAAACAAGTTAGCACATAAGAAATAGCCACTGTTAACCATTTTAGCTCAATTCCCTGAAGTTCAGCTGGTGGACTGGTATGTCAATGGCTTGCACAAAGTATTGTCATGAGGTCCAACATGTTTATCCACTTTCTGGACTTTCCTATACATCACAGCCATCTGTACAAAATATTTCTGATCCACATTTTCATGTGCAAGTGCTATGTGAAATTAGCATATTTAACCTTTTCTGTACATGAGTACTACCTATGACATTTGTTAGGGTACATCTCTACATGAATCTTCACTATACTTGAATGATTGCCCTATTCATCTTATTTAAGGTCCTCCATCACAGGCCATTTTTAAACAGTTAAAGGACCAGTGTATAGGTAAGGGTTTAGACTCACTTAAGGTGACCAAAGAGGGCAGAAACAACTTGGGGCAATGCATATAGGCTCACATATTAAAAACAAATTTCTTATGTGTCACAATCATTTTGTATTCCCAATGTGTGAATTAGAGTAGGCACTCCTATTTATTACTGAATAGACAACTCAACTTCTAAGAGAAGGCACTGTGCTAATACTGAGGTCAAAAGCAGAATGTCATCTTATTATATATGCATCAGTATGCAGACAACACAAGTCATTTCTAAGGTCTTAATTGCTCCAAATCTCCTCTAATACTGAAACATTATTTTTATTACAGGGAAATTTTTAGGTAGGTACATGATAGGAGTCACAGTAGCAAATTCCCCTGGATTGGACCTACCTGTTGAGAGCCAGGCCAATCTAAGGCTCTCAGAATACCTGACAAAAGAACAAAGGGAACACTGTTTCTGTGTCCTTGCCCAGGCACAGACTTGGCAGGGTCTGGTCTGATGCCAGGTCCAGGGTCTCTAAGGAATTAAGGTTTCAGTTCCTGGGAACCTGACTTTTCCTCCTATAGAGACTGGAGTTGTCAATCCCAAGACCACTAGGTGCTTGGTCTGTGATGGACTTGAGAGATCCTGTGTTCTCTTTATGCGCTTTTGCTTGATTAGCTTCCTGCTGACTGTGTCCCACTTCTCCCCTTGCATAGAGTATACAAGGTGATGAATTTTTCAATAAACTTGCTTACGTGAGCCATTAGCTTGTGCAAGACCTCCTGATCCCAAATTTCCCTGTTTTCTTTATTATTTCTCACCCCAGCTTCTCTCTCTTGTGAACCTATCACTGAAGAACAACCTGCTTGTCTTCCTCCAGAGGATGGCTTTTTCCTTTTTTTAGGAAACAGATGAGATTATGACATGATCATGGATGTCTATCCCTCAAGGGATCTAGAGTGCTTCAACAAAATACCACTTATTATCATTAAGAAAAACATTTTGAAATTTTTTTTATTAATGTCACCTAGTTAAGAAACCCTGTTATTTTACTTTGAGAACTATATTCATATATATATATATATACATATATATATGTATATATATATATATATATATATACATTCTTTAAATATGGTATAATTTTCCTTGATCCTACTTGTAGTGAAGACATTTAACCAGAAGCCCACACATGGGAAATGTGAGAGTGGTAAATTCATTCCAAAACCCAAGCCTCTGGCATATAAGAATAAGCAACAGCTTAAGGCTTTTATTTTGTACACTTTGGATTAAAATTCAGAAACAAATGTACTTTCAAATTTGGGTCCTAATGGAATGAAACCTTTTCTTCAAGAGAGTTTCTTTTCTTCTTTACTTAAAATATACTCCTTTATCCTTAAGACAGGACAAATCTGGTTTAGCACTTTACTCTCTTAAAATCTGCTAAATTTTACAGAATTATTAGTTTTAATTTTTACTTATTTTTGCACTCAATTATGGATAATATAAAAAGAGCAAAACTAAAATGAAGATAAATACTATTAATAACCTGTTTTCTGATTCCATTTACGTGCTCAGTCAGGATCACACATACATTTTACTATTTTAGGGTATGTAAAAAGATTTAACAGTCCTATCCATTTTCTTTATGATGATACCTGTTTTGACTCAAACAAACATAGCAGGAAACATCTACAAGGACATATACCAACCTTATTCAGGCAAAAAAAAAAAAAAAAGAAAGAAAGAAAGAAAGAAAGAAAGAAAGAAAGAAAGAAAGAAAACTTACCTACTTAGAAAACCATACTGAGCCGGGCAGTGATGGTGCACACCTTTAATCCCAGCACTCAGGAGGCAGAGGCAGGTAGATCTCTGTGAGTTCAAGGCCAGCCTGGTCTACAGAGCTAGCTCCAGGATAGCTAGGGCTTTTACACAGAGAAACCTTGTCTTGAAAAAATGAAACCAAAAAACTATACTGCTAATAAAACTCTTAATTGCAGATCAGGATAGTTTCATGGGAAGTTTCTTTAAAATTAGAGGATTTCTGAAATGTTTACAATGGATGCAAACATAAACTTCTGTTCCAGGAAATTAATACAGGTAAAATATTTTAACCCTTTTACAATTAATACTGAAAACACTGCTTCTGGTGAAAGTTGATTCTTTCCATAATTTGAATGTTTATTTGCTCTTGAAAAAAGTCTTGATACCAAGATTTAAGAAACACATTCCTTACAGAAGTCTGTTTAAATCTAGGGTATGATCTTATAGGCCAAATTAGCCAAAAAAGTCTTGATACCAAGATTTAAGAAACACATTCCTTACAGAAGTCTGTTTAAATCTAGGGTATGATCTTATAGGCCAAATTAGCCAGAGAGTCTGGTGGAGGCCATGATTCAGTGTTCATGAAGTAATTGGAGATAGCTTTACTAGGCTTGGAGTAGGGTAGGCTAGGTTTGAAATCATATTTCCCACCTTCCCCCTAAATACAACAAACAAGAACCCTTAAAAGGTGTCATATGAATATATCAATTCTTTGTATAATTATTTCAGTTAATTCAATTTCCTCCCTAAAAATAATTTCTGAGAGGGCATGCTCATTTTCTTAATTTTTTCATTTTCTTAATTTTCTCAATTTTCTGAGAGGGCATGCACATTTTCTTTAGTTGGATGATAAGACCTTTGAGTCATTAAGTAGTAGGTAGTATTTTGGCTTGTCAGGAAATATTAATTGGTTGAGAAGGCATCAGTTTTCCAAATTAGGGTGTGATTTATTTTGTAGCGCTTAAATTTTTTTGGCTTTATTTACACATTGAGTGTTCTGCCTGCATGTATGTATGTGTACCACACGCATTCCTGGTACCCAGGTTAGTCAGAAGAGTGTTGGATCCTCTGAACTGGAGTTACAGTTTTAAGCCACATTGTGGCTGCTGGGAATTGAACCTGAGCCTCTGCAATAACAAGTGCCCTTAACCTATGAGCTAAGTCTTCAGCTCCCTGTACCCTTTTCTAAATAAGCAACACTAGTATCAAAGCAAATGCTTACTGTTATCATGAAGCAGTTAGGAGTTTGTTAACTGCCTTCTGGAGATCAGTAGTAGGAAACAGTGTAAAAAAATTCAGTACAGGTTGTTTAACTCCCTTTGTCAGGCAGTCACAGAGAGAAGAAAAAAATGTCAGAGTCAGAGAAATGATTTACATATCCATGTTTGGAAAGGGCTCTACTCAGTGTTCGCATTAGCTGTTTGGTGGCAAACTGTAGTGTTCCTGTAGAGTAGCATGATGTCTAGAGAGCTGGATGGGACTTTTAAAGGGCTTTTGAAAAGGAAGGACCCCACAAGAGGCTAGAGGGGGCCATTCAGGAATTGGTTCTAGTTTGGGGACACAACGGGAGAGTCTTAGACCTGTCCCTTGAGGTTTGTGAACTGGATTGTTTTGTTATAAGAGTTCAGCATGACACAACCAAGAGTTGAGATCTAAAGGTTTCAAGTTTTAGAATATTTTAAAAGGTCCTTAACCTGGCAGGAAAGACTCTCATGAGGTGTTAGGTTGGGCATTATGGCGTCTTCTTCTTCTTCAGAGAAATCCCATCATTTTTTCTTCTTCACTTTCTGACTCTGTTAAGTGATCAGGAGATGAAATTTTGGGACCCATTAGAATAGTGGTTCTCAACCTGCGGATAGCAACCCCTTTGGAAAATCCCTATCTCCCAAAATATTTACATTATGATTTATAACAATAGCAAATTTATAGTTATGAAGTAGCAATGAAAATAAGTTTATGGTGTGTGGGGGGGTCACCACAAAATGAGGAACTGTATTAAAGGGTCTCACATTAGGATGGTTGAAAACCACTGTTTTTTTTTTTAGAACAAAATAGAACAGAACCAGAAAAAGGTGGCAATTTAAGGCAGAAGAACGCAGACCTTCAACACTGGTAAATAGAAATAAAAAAATCTTTTCATGAATTTTAATTTGTCTGTCCATTGTACATATACGGTATGCTTCAGGCCCACACTGTGCAGTCCTTGAAGATTATGCTGTGCACTATTTACTCACAAGGAAGATATGTTAGTCCTCAGGACCAGTTCAATGTGGAAAAGTGTTAGTCACTTACCATGAACTTCCTTCACAGCTGGCTCAAGAAGAGTTCTCATCTAGGCAAGCTGATGAGTGGTCTCAACTGGTAGTGATACAATGGAGAAACACTTTGTGTACTTGGTTTTATTGGCATGACAATATATCTACTTGGTAATTAAAGATCATTAGTTGTCTTGGTTGTCTGCCAGTGGAGATACTGTGCAGTAGTTATGATCTGGCAAACTGTCAATACATCCATTGTTCAAAGATCTGATGTTTTGTATAGGTAATTCAATGCCCCTTGAAATGGTGTCTCAGTTATTGGACCATCTTGAACAGTAGCCTCAACCTTCAACCTGTGAACAAGACTAGAGCTATATTAAGGGCTAAATGTACTAAGAAACATTACTATCTAATTTAGGGCTTTCAAGAAAATGGATGCTGAGCAAGGCTTATAGATTTTCTCATTTCTTTCTTTCTTTCTTTTCCCCCCAGACATAGTCTCCCTGTGTTGCCCTGACAGACCTAGAACTCACTATGTACTCAGAGATCTACCTGCCTCTGCCTCTAAGTGCTGGGATCAAAGGGCCCCATTTCTATCTTATAGACTAAGGACAATTTTGCTGTTGTGAATAGCTCTTACAGCCACAAAACTGGCTAAGAGTTTGGGCCATTTTATTCCTTTGTTAATTCTTGTGGGCCGCAAGGATATATTATAGAGATTCAGCTGTGTATTGAAGGTAAACTTTGACCGGTCAAGGGTTTGTCAAAAGGCAAGCCATTTATTATGAATATTTGGTGCTATCCAGCCTTTAATATTCCACCTGTCTTCTACTATGAAATTCTTGCGTGGCCAAATATTTTCAGACCTGCTGAACTTCTAGGTAACTTCCCTGTGGGAGCCAGTACCTGGATAAGGTCAAGTAAGCAAAGACGAGCTGGCAGGAGATGCATAGCTTTGTTTCTCGAGGCCCAGCCACTCTCCAGAGCAACGGACTGAGAACCAAAAAGGTTTTTACCTATCAAGGTGAGAGGTAGAATAACATTCCTGAGGAGGCAGAGAACCACTGCCCAGGGAAAGAAAGGGCAGGCATTTTTTTTTTTTTTTCTGTAGAAATGGACAGAACGGCATGGCAAGAGAGAAAAGAGGAAGACAGGTCCTTAGAGGGTAAGCAGATCTTGGGTAAAGTTTTCTGAGTGCCAGGAGTACAGAGTAGCAGAGATGGAGAAAGAGGATACAGAGGACGAAGATGAGGCTGGAATCATAGGAGTTTAGTCATTAGCAGGACTATGAGCTGGGGAACTGGATGGAACTGAAGGTATGGAAACAGGATTTTATCCCAGAGAAATGAAGTAGACAGATAAAGAGCTTGCTATGTCTAGAGTTATTCCTGCCTTGAATGCCTGGTGGAGCTATAGCTGTATTGATAGAATTTTTGTCTTAGAGGAATAAAGTTAAGACATAAGAAAATAGTGTACGTAGATCTTTTTCCCCTCAAATATCCCACGCTGGAAGTAGCTAGACCCCAGGTACCCTGGGTCCAACAAAGTTAATATACAACTGAACCAGTTTGTTTTCACCCCCAAAATTATTTGTGTAAGAGCACATCTCTTATACCTGTCCCAAACTCTAAATAAAGAATTTATCTTTTTACCTTTAGATGTGTTTGTTGGGATGTTTTAGGGAGGCTATCCTGGTAGTAGAGTTGTTAGGTGTCAAGATTCTTGTAGTGACCTCTGAAATAGTAATCATATGATCAATTTTGTGTAAGATGTTAGGGTGTCGGGGAAGTATAACATTCATTAGCTCCTTCTATAAGGAAAACACATTAAATGTAAAGTTCGAGGAAAATCAAATAAAGGTAAGTTCATTTTACCTACAAACTTCTAGACACTACTTAACAGAAGCAAAACAATGTTATTATCAAGTAAGGGTTACCTAAGAAAGAACAGTAACTTCTTTGCAATTAGTAAGGCTGACCAAAATCTTGATGATTAAGTTTGACATACTACTGGAAATCTTAGTCAACATTTTAAATAAATCATACTAAGTTCACACTAGGAAACCAAAACCCAATCATGTAAAGGACAGAGGAGCCAACAAGTAACATGTATCTGAAAAGACACAGGGTAGACATTCCATGCTCTGAGACAGAATAAACAAGTATTATGAAGACACCAACTTTCTGTGACCAGAAGAGTAAAGGGAACCTTTGCCACCACAGCAAAACAAGGCAAAATGCTTATGACTTCATCTTTAAGTAATAGACATAAATGTGCTCTCAAACCTAGTTTACATTATCTACATCATTCTGAAAAGAATACTTTGTGATATACCTTAAATCTGTATTTTATTGAGATAGGAGGGACTGGCTTTTAATTGTCCTGTCCCTTTATATTTTTGTTGTTTTCATTTCAAATAGACTGTATCTGTAAGATTTCTCAAAGTACTCTTCAAAAGGTACTCAATCTTCATTTTTGAATAAACAACAAAAGAGGTTATTAGAAGACATAAATTCTGTACATACAGCAATGATCCCATTGCTATTCTTTTTTTTTTTTTTTTTTTTTTTTTTTTGGTTTTTTGGTTTTTCCAGACAGGGTTTCTCTGTGTAACAGTCCTGGCTGTCCTGCAACTCACTCTGTAGACCAGGCTGGCCTCAAACTCACAGAGATCCACCTGCCTCTGCCTCCCAAGTGCTGGAGTTAAAGGTGTGCATCACCACCACCATTGCTATTCTTTTATAGTCCATGTATATATTTCTGTATCAAAACAAATTAACCTCATCTATCCTAAACATTTTCACATGTAACTTAGTTTTCAAAAATGACTGATCTAAAATTCGGAATTCAATAACCTTACAACACATATTATTTGGTTTTTATTATCTAAAGTTTGTAAAAGACATGACATTTATTCCTATACATATTTGTCCTTTCCTCATAGAATAAAAGAGACAAGACCTATGTAAGCGTTACAATAATGAGACTATGTTGTTTGAATTTAATATAGCATACTGGAAAAGTTCTCAGAGTGTAATGCTGAAAATATACGAAACCCATGTAACATTCATTACTAAACCCCATAACGCTAATCAAAACAGTCATACTGACCTCTAGTGGCCAGACTCCCTGTATTTCACGGACGGTGAAATGGCCAGATTAAAATACTGTAAAGATACATCATAAGACATTCTTATCAACAAAGCAATAAAGGCAGCAAAATCTAAAACACAGACACGTAAAGGCCACCAAAAACTGGTATGTTCTAAGTCTTAGTTTATCAGTTTATTTTACATTAAGAACAAATGATACACACACACACACAGGTTCTCATTTTATTATCATTTATTAACATTTTATTTATTTTGTGTGTGGTACATGCATGCTTAGGCCAGAGACTGACAGTGGGTGATTTCACTGATTATATCTTATTTTTCTGAGACAGGCTCTCGGTGAATCCTGAGCTTATTTTGGTAGACTGGCTGGACAGTGAACCCCTGGGATCCACTGTCTCTCCCACCCTCAAGTGCTGGGGTTAAAGATGGGCACAACATCTGATTTTTATTTGGGTGCTGGGCATGTGAATTCAGTTCCTCATGCTTGTCCAGCAAGTACTTTACCCACTGACCCATCTCCCCAGCTTCTCTAGTGATCCCCAAAGTAAACATAGTTTTGTATGTTCACCAGCCACATGAACCTAAGCATTTGAAGTGGCACTAGAACACAATAACCCAGAGAAGCAGTCTTTGTAAGATAATAAAAAAAGAATGTAAGTTATCTTTTTAATAATGTATACTGATGATAATGGCTAGCGATTTTGTATATTTGATTTTTCTAGGCGTTCTTCCCCTGTCTATTGTTCTCAGAATGCACATTCTTAGCTTGGTTCTGCTCCCAGTGATTAACCTGGAGTAACTTTCTCCAGTTGGACATGTTGCTGACTTCAAATTACAGACACTTAATACCACCATATTCACTTTAACCAGCAAATTAATTGTGTACCTACAAATTTTCAGAAACTAGGAATGAAACAGAATAATTACAGCACATTCGTAGGATGGCATCTCACAGCACCCTGTGTCTCAATCTACTCATCTTAAAAGGAGATAGAAACAAAGGATTAAATGAAAAAATGCTTAGAGTGGTGTTTGTCACAAGCAAGGAGTCAATAAATTTTTGTAAGTATTAGCATATATGGATAAAGCTAGGAAATAGTATGGACTAAAAAAAGCCAGTTGCATTTATGAGTATTTATACACTGGATGGTTAAAACACGAAACACAGTGGATACATTCATTCATTCAGGCATTTACTCATGTGGATACATGTAAAAATCTGGGTGGTAAAAATGAAAAAGTACATTCTTCTGATAAGGGAAGGTAGTAACTCAAAAGACATCCAGGCGGGTTTGGAATGTTCTAGTTCTCTGCCAAGACGAACCATTCTTACGTCTTCGCAGAGGATGCTAAAGTGCAGGGAAAATTCTTTGAATTATGAATTAAGCTGATATACAACTAATCGCAAGGAAAACAACAGACACAGGATTGCCAATAAACGAAGAGAGACTAGATGACCGAGGCATGAACTCTATATACAGCTACAATGTGTGTAACACAAATTACGCAAGGGTTATAAAAGTCTGGGGAAGAAACAGATGAAGTCTCCCAGTGAGAAGTTAGTTGGGGGCAGCCCTCTTCCTGATAGACTTCACCAATGTAGATTTACATTATAGACAGGAGAGGTGGCTGCAGTTTTGCAAAATTACCAGGCAGTATGCCAAGAGAGTTTCACATTTTGGAGAGGCGTGTCCTAAGCCCAAACCGAGGCATTCGTTTTGAGATAATTTTACATCTCCAGTGCGTGGTCTTACCAGGACCCCAAAGTCCTTTTGCAGAGTCTGCGTTCTCCTCAGTTTAGAGGAATTGTTATGCAGTCTGTAAGGCAGACCCGGGGAGCTGGAGCATCCCCAGCGGCTGCAGCCTAAATTTACCCTGCCCTTCTCTTCCCAGGTCCCCAGAATGCCCGACCGACGCCCACTGAGTCCCAAGGACTGCAGGATCCCTCACCCAGATGGCCCCCAGAAACCCTTGACTTTCCCGACCCCCGAACGGGCCCCCTCCGTGACTCTCTCAAATGTGTCCTTCGCTCGGACTCCCCCGTCAGGCAACAGGATCGGAGACCATGTTCTCAGCAGGCCTTGCTCTCTTTGCGGCGGGTCTTCTCCGCCTTCTCACCCCACACGCAGCACCTGCACACCAGCAGCCACCAACTCTGAACCAGAAAGTTGAACGCCAGCCACAGACCGGCTCCTCGAGGATCCCACTTCCGGCCACGCCCACGCCGAATCGTCAGAGAAACACCTCTTCCTACTTCCTACAGCAGGCCACACCCTCAGCGCTTGCGTACCAGCAGCGGGAGTTCAGATGGGGGCGGGAATAGTTTGATCTCTCTCGGCTTCCGGGTCTCGCCTCTCGCGAAGATCCCGCGGGATCTCGTCCTCCCGCGAGAGTTGTTTGAAAACTCCGGCGGTAACCACGCCTCGGGTGCTGGCGGGCCGGTCTGCGGGAAGCCGAGGGAGACTGAGTTCGTGCCGATTGCGAACTGCCGTCACCCGCGGGGCAGCTCTCCTCCCGGCGCCATGGCAGCGGCGAAGAAGCGGCTTTCTGTGAAGGAGGCTTTTCGGCTGGCGCAGCAGCCACACCAGAACCAGGCGAAGCTGGTGGTGGCTCTGAGCCGCACGTACGGCGCGGTAAGCGGCCTGGCCTCGGCGCCGGCGCTCCCCTCGCTGGCGACCGCTTCCGGGCTCAGCCTCCCCCCCCCCCCCCCCCCCCCCTTTGCGCGACCCGCGTCTGAGTGACCTGAGGGTCAGGTGCTCTGAGGCTTGCCCGAGGTCTCCTGGCCTCTGTCAGTGATCGCGACTCCGGACGACGTCCGCCCCGAGTCTCCTTCAATGTTCTCCACCCTCCTCCTCGGGCCCCCGGAGGAGTGATCCGTTATCTTTAGTTTGGCAGTGACTCCGGAGCCCAGCGTTAGGCTGCGAAGTGAATCTCACACGCCCTTCTTTCCTTTGGGGTCTCTAGTTCATTGTAGGATATCCGACCAAGTTATTTCAACCAACTGCTAAGCTTAAATCAAATTCATGTCACCAAATATCAAAATCATTAGGACCTAGCCTTTCCTATTTACGTTAATGGTGCATCTAGTGGAGCCGTGGGGAATTCTAGGACAACGAAATTGAGGAAGATAAATTATTTTGAAGTTCAAGAGAAGTTAAGTAAATGTAAACGTGATTAAGGGTATGGAATAGGTTGTGGAAGTTATGCCAAAAGGAAATTGCTGTTTATTGGGAAGGCCTAAATGAAATAAATACAAAACCAGTGTTGATTTTTGAGTTATGCTTGCTGAAGTTAAGCTTGCTTTGCATTCATATGGTAAGAAAAACATCGAGAATCCAAAGGGTTTGAAAGAAGAAATAGAGAATTTTTCATTGTCCAAATTTATGCTTTGTACTTTCTCAGAGGTGCTTTCAGAAGTGTTATGGCAGTGTTGGGAATAAAGAATTTTTAGTCATGCAGCTTATGGAGGCCTTTCTTGTGTCTTTCAGATGGATGATAAAACAGCTTTTCAGGACCAGTTTGTCCACTGCCTTAAATACGCTATGGTGGTATATAAACGGGAACCTGCTGTGGAGAGGGTCATAGACTTCGCAGCTAAGTTTGTTACTTCATTTCACCAGACTGATCAGGAAGAGGAAGAGGAAGATGGTGGCATCTTAAACTATTTGTTTACTTTTCTTTTAAAGGTACTGTGAAAACTAGTACTTTGGGGGAAGTGATGAAGAGACTTTCACCATGATGTTTGTCATTTTCGACAGTGAAATATCAGTGATAGAGAAAATGTATGCAAATAAATCTTTTATAGGAAATCTTAACTGTCATTAAGATAAAAGGGTAACGCCATCATTGGATTTTTGAACTGCCTGATTAAATTCTCATGCTTGTTGTAAATGTTTTCTGCCTTGAACTGAAATGTTCCTACAGAGAAGAATATGCTTATTTTTTATATAGCAAATATTTTTTGGACCAGTTGAGATTATATTGACTACTTAAGAATGGAATGTGACTAGGAATAATTTTTTGTTTGTTTTTGTATAGTCTCATGAAGCAAACAGCAGTGCAGTCAGATTTAGAGTATGCCAGCTCATTAATAAACTTCTGGGGAGTATGCCAGAAAATGCCCAAATTGATGATGACTTGTTTGATAAAATTAATGAAGCCATGCTTATTAGATTGAAAGATAAGATTCCAAATGTAAGAATACAAGCAGTTTTGGCTCTTTCTCGACTCCAAGATCCCAAGGATGATGACTGCCCAGTAGTTGATGGTATGTATGGTCTCCTACATCTTATCAGTATGTTGACTTCGTTAATTTTTCAAGTTTTGGATTTTATGTGTGTGTATACATGTGTGTGTAGGTGTATACATTCATATGGAAGCCAGAGGTTGGAGTCAGATGTCTTCCTCAATTGCTCTCTACCTTATTTTTTGAGACAGTATCTCATTAAATCTAGACCTCATCTGCCGAGACTCATTGGCTAGAAAGCCCCAGGAATCCTTTCTCCTTATTCCCAGTGCTAAGATCATAGGTGCATGCCACTGTGCCCGGTTTTTATGAGGCTATTGGGGGTTGGAACATCAGGCCTCATGCTTGTGCAGCAAGTACTATACCAATAGATTCATCTCCCTAACCCAGCATTGAACTTTTACTTATTAATTATGTATGTCTCTCTGTGTTATGGAAGTCTCAATCCAACAATTTAAAAGAAGAGAATATTATCAGAACTTTGAACTCTGCCTTGCTCTTACTCCAGTTGTATCCCCTTCTTTCAGAGATAGTAATAAATTACAGTGAATTTTGGGTTAATTGCCTTATTTACCTAAAAAACAAAACTTTAAACTATCACACGTTTGTTTCAGTGTTAAATTTTGTCTGCCTTTTTTTTTTTTTTTTGCACATTATACTACTTTTTTGTGTCTTTTTTTTTTCCTTCACAATTATTAGTAACTTTATCTTTCGTTTAGGAGAGTATATTTTTACTTCTGCTCTATTCTAATGTTTTGTTTTGTGGTGTATATTCTGCATGTTAATGGCCCTTCTAGTTGTTTGCAAAAAAAGTTGCCTCTACAAGAGTATGCCAGATACACTGTCAGTAGTCTTGAAAACCAAACCAAACAAACAAAAAAACCCCCCAAGTGTTAGTATTTTTTTTTATACATGGCTTTGGTGCATAGGTTAAAGAATTTTGTGGAGTTATCCTTAGAGATAGACTTATAGCTTCCACTTTATTAGAGTAGGTAAAGTATTCTAAAAAGCTGTTTATCAATGGGCCATAAAAGTATGCATTGACCCACATCTTCTTTACTTTCAGCACATTTTAAAATTTTATGCCCTATCTAGTATATGTTATTGTTACCCATCTTAATGAATTTAGCAGATGATCATCATGAGTTGCTTAAGGATGGTGGTACAGTTTGAGAAATGTTCCTGTTAGGTGATTTTTGTGATGTTAAACACCATAGATTGTACTTGGACAAATGGATTGTAGAGTTTAGTCACTCAGTGTGATTTCTGGTGCAGTCAGAGTTCCACTGAACATGTATGAGACTACTGCCAGTATATCTGGCATACTCTTGTATAGAAATTGAGTTGTATAGTCTTTGGGTTTGGTTAATTTCAGGGTGTGATTTTTTTTTTGGGGGGGGTAACATTTTTATAATAAAGTTTAAAATAAAATAATAGGTCCTTGTAGTAAACCATATCAACTTAAAATAAATTGCCTACTAATTGTCTCCTGACTTTTAAGGTTGTTTTCATTTTTAATCTCCAGTCACAGTATATTTATTAATTTTTAATTCCATTCTCAGAAGGAAAGTTGTTAAAATTTTTTTTTTTTTTGCTAAAAGTGAATATATAAGAATAGTGCATAGTATCTCTTATTTAAAAAGTGAAATATCAAAATGTGGACACTTCTATGACTTAAAGAAAAATTTTAATATTAAAACATATTGCTTTATTTCTAGCATATGTTACTTTGATTGAAAATGATTCAAATCCAGAAGTTAGACGTGCAGTGTTATCCTGTATTGCACCATCAGCAAAGACTTTGCCAAAAATTGTAGGACGCACAAAGGATGTAAAGGAGGCTGTCAGAAAGCTGGCTTATCAGGTAAATAAGTCACTATCTTCAGAAGGCACGTTTTTGAACAATGAGCCAATTTATGGTAATTTTGGAAGAATCTTGGTAACAATGATTTTTTCCAGTTAGGACTTTCGAAGAATATAGGTAATTTAGGTAGAATATTGTTAATTTAAAAAGATTAACAGACAAAACATTTGGGTTAATTTACTGAAGAATGTAGTATTCATAAGTAAGACATCCCTAAAATCTATGGAGACTAATGGCTATCTTTGACCTTTTTAAGGTGTTAGCTGAAAAAGTTCATATGAGAGCTATGTCCATTGCTCAGAGAGTACTGCTTCTTCAACAAGGTCTTAATGACAGGTCAGGTAAGATACACATCTTTGTAAACACTGGATTTTGAAGTCAGACTTGAAGTTATCTTTTCCATAAAACTATCATTTCCATAAATTTGATGAAATATTTTGGAGTTAAAGTGCTTGGTATTTTGAAGGAATAAGATATTTCTTTTAGACTTTCTGTGCTCTATGGAGGGCAAGGCTAATCTAAATTCTATGTAGTTGCTTTTTCCAGAAGTCTGACAGAATCTTTCTTTTCATCCCATCTGTCTTAGACAGTACTGTTGTGTTTTTCTATAACATTTCTATAAATGTGTTCTGTGCATTAGAAACAATTAGGAATGAGTAGACCTGTATAATGCCCCAACCTCTCTGTTAAACTAGAGAATCTGCTTACATGAAGGATGTTTTAAAAATGCTTGGCTCTCATGAAGCCATTTAGTCTCAATTTTGCTGTGCCAAGAGAGCAAACTTGAGTCTGTGAATATTGTCAGAGGACTGACTAGGATGCTCTCAAATCAGCGGCTCTCAACCTGTCGGTACCAATCCCTTTGGGAATTGAATGACCCTTTCACAGATTATCGGAAAACACAGATATTTACATTACTATTCATAACAGTAGCAAAATTACAGTTACGAAGTAGCGGTGAAAACAATTTTGTGGTTGTGGGGGTCGCCCCAATAAGAAGAACTGTATTACAGGGTTGTAACATTAGGAAGGTTGAGAACCACTGCCTTAAATGATAAAAATAAATACTGCAAATAGAATTCATGTAATAGCAGAAGTCAGTCAACACGTGAAATAGTGGGTTTCGCATATTCTGATATTTGATTATGGGAATTTTCCCAGGGTTCTGCCCTGAGAAAATCCTTCCCAGAGTTCTGGGGAAGATGCAATGTCCGGCATGGGGTTATCTGAGGGAAAAGTATCTATATACACCAGTTTCTTTTGTCGGTTTACTTTTTTTCTCTAACAAACTTCTATCTATACAGCTTCAGTTCTGATCTGACACTCAGTTCCTCTCTGTCCCTTCGTTTTTCATCCTCTCATAGCCCTAGTAATAACTAAGCTCTCATGTTCTTGATCTCATCTTTGTCCTCTGTTCCTTCGTCCTCCATCTTCCCTTCCTCTCCTCTCCTGACCTGATTCAGATCTACCTACAGTCTGCAAAACTTTTCCTTGCTCCTTACTCCTTTGCCCTAGCCAGTCTGCCTTACCATCTATAGAAATTCTGTCTTGTTCTCTCCTCTCCAGCCACATGACTCTGCCAGCACCAGGAATTCTGCTTCAGTCTTTACTGTACCTGGTTATGCAAATAACTCTTTTGTCTTGAGTCAGTAGCTCTGGCATGCCACTAGGTCTGAAGGAAAGGGATGGTCTGAGCGTCATTTACACAAGAAACAAAGCTATGCACCTACAGTCCACCTTCTCTGTAGGGGTGTTACCTAGTAGATCAGTGGTAAGTCTGAGAAGCTTATACTGTTTCCCATATGGCCTAGTAGTATATGAGTCCACAAGAAATTCATAGCAGAAGACAGCTGATATATTAAAAGCTGAATAACACCAAATATTCCCTGATAAATGGCTTTCCTCTATAAAAGATTCCTTGACCTTTCTAGGTATAGCTTTATTATATACAGCTGAATCTCTATAATATATTCTGGTGGCTTACAGCACTTGATGTTCGGTGAGGAGACAATATAGAATTTTTTCATTGGGCTATATTGGAGTTAAGTTTTTACTGCTGAACTTGCATTTGTATTTTGAATAAGCATTATCATGATTAGTAACACTGCATCTTTTTCATTAGCATGCTTTGTTCTACCTATACTCTCCATTTGTATTGTAACTATCAATGTTAACATTGACTCAGTAAAAGTGAATTAAAATGGGGAGACTAGAGGAAAGTCTTGAGTGTCCATTGTCTACCTGTTTTCTGTGACTCCCCAGATGCTGTGAAACAAGCAGTGCAGAAGCATCTTCTCCAAGGCTGGCTGCGCTTCACCGAAGGCAATATCTTGGAATTGCTTCATCGCTTAGATGTGGAAAATTCTTCTGATGTGGCAGTCTCTGTTCTCAATTCCTTATTTTCAATGACTCCTCTCAGTGAGCTAGTCAGCATCTGTAAAAATGATGATGGCAGGTATATAATAACTTCATTATTTAAATTGTACAGGATATTTAAATTGAACTTCCACAGTTAAAATTAGTTTTCCTTCCCTGTACTTTCAAATTCCATCAGTACCTTTTATCTGTCCTTCATTTCTTTAATGAATATCTTTTTTTCCTCTGGTACATGAACTCATTACTTGGTTTTTTTTTTTTTTTGGTTTTTCGAGACAGGGTTTCTTTGTGTAGTTTTGGTGCCTGTCCTGGATCCCGCTCTGTAGACCAGGCTGGCCTTGAACTCACAGAGATCTACCTGGCTCTGCCTCCCGAGTGCTGAGGTCGCTGCCCGTCAGAACTCATTACTTTTTGTCAGATATTACTTCATTTGTGGCCTTCCATTTTGTAGTTTTATTTTTACATTACACTTACTGTGAACACATCCCCAAATATACATTCTTCCCACGTTAGCTCATTTGAAGCTTTCCCTTTTGCCTTTCCTTAGTCTAAGTATTTTTTCTTTTCATAACTTATTGGGTGGGTCAGTTAATGACCTAGTAATTAAAAGACTTAGTAATTGAAAGAAATCTACATCTTATTTCCATTCTTGTTCAGCTTTTCAACTGCATGTAAAGATAATGCTCTCTTATTCTCTTCTAAATGAAGGAAGTTGATTCCAGTGGAAACATTAACTCCTGAACTTGCTTTGTACTGGCGCACCCTTTGTGAATATTTGAAATCGAAAGGAGATGAAGGTGAAGAGTTTTTAGAGCAGATTTTGCCAGAGCCTGTAGTATATGCAGAGTATTTACTGAGGTAAATTTTTTTCTTTTGGTTTGAACTGTACTTATGTTGCTCATGTGCCAGTCTCATAGCCCCCTTATTTAAAGTCATTGTTGGAAAAAAGTTAAAAACTATTGTGTTCAAGTAGGTACAAATTGGTGTGTTCATTGAGTGTTTCTGAAGAATCTGTTGTGTGGTTAGTATACTGAATGTGTACAGAGTCAGAGCCTTACTATCCCTGTCACAATGACTCAACATTAGCAGCTGGTTAGCATGACTTTCCCTGATAAAATTTTACTGACTTTTTCTTGAGTTTTGTCTAATATTTATATATGATAAAAAATTTAAAGATTATTCTTTAAAAGCTGTACAAAAACAGATATCATGATAATTAGATTTGGGGCATAGACTAGTTTCAGAATCGTAGGGTGGAGATATATGGCCAGTTTTAGTCTTTTTTGATTAATAACATACTAAAAATAAAAAAAACTTATATAACTTTAAAGTTTTATTTTCCTAAATTATCTGTCTTAATGTATGTCCTGGCTAATGTTATGTCAACTTGACCCCAGTTAGAGTCATTTGGGAAGAGGGAATCTCAATTGAGAAAATGCTCTCACTCGATTGGCCTGCGGGCAAGCCTGTGGTACATTTTTTGGTTGATGATGGATTTGGATGGGCCTAGCTCTCTGTGGGTGATGCCATCCCTGGGCTGGTGATCCTGGGCTCTATAAGAAAGCAGGCTGAGCAAGCCATGGGGAACAAGCAAGTAAGCAACGTTCCTCGATGGCCTCTACGTCAGTTCCTGCTTCTAGGTTCCTGCCTTGTTTCAGTCCTTGACATGACTTCTTTCAGTGATGGATTGTAATGTGAAATAGGAAATAAACCATTTCCTCCCCAAGTTGCACAATTAAATAATTAGGGTGTGCATTTTCAAATCTCTCTACATGTTTTAAATGCACATGTAAGTTTCTTTTTGAAAATATAGCATATGATATGTACTGTTTTCTGTTTTTTTTTAACCTGTATGTAAAATCATTATTTGTTGGTATGTGATATTACACTATTTTGTAGTGCCTTGTGTGCTATGTAAGTGCTCTTCCACTGAGTTACATCTACTTCATTAATTCTACTTGTTTTAGTTACATCCAGAGCTTCCCACTAGTTAATGAAGAACAGAGAGGTGATTTTACCTATATTGGAAATTTGATGACAAGAGAATTTATAGGTCAGCAATTGATTCTAATTATAAAATCTTTGGATACCAGTGAAGAAGGAGGAAGGTATGTCTAAATGTTAACATTTGATCTAATTTCTTTTAATTTCATTTATTTAGTAACCTACCTTGGTTTAATTTAAAAGGTAATTCTGATTTTAATTTTAGTATAACTGTAAATGATGAAGATGATATATCCTCTGATTAATCAGGGTTTTTAAAAAATCAAGATACAATGTATCTTGAGCATATCTACCTCGAGACTCTTCCTACTCCTTTTGATCCTCAACATGTTCCTTCTCCCTTGAGCCTTGGCCCTCCCCCGCCCCTTTCTTTTTAACATACTGAGTCCAGTTAGTGTTGTGTGCATGTGCATGGTTATGTGGCCATCCTTCAGATCATGGGCAGCATACCACCAGCTGCGCCCCAGAATAAAAATGATTCTCCCTCCCCTAGTAGTTGTCAACTGCCAGTAGCTTCTCAGCTGGGGGACCTCAGGAGCCCCTATCCCTCCATACTGCCATGTTGACTGGCAGGTCTTGTGCAGGTAACCATAGTTCCCATGAGTCCATGAGTGTAACAGCCAAGACTCGTCTAGAGGGCAGCATTATCACTCCTTCCTTACCCTCTGGCTAAGTCCCTATATTTAAATACAGTTTTGGTACAATGACTAGATGTGTCTGCCCTAGAAGTGCTATAAAAATTTTTCTTTCCTCTTTCCTTATATGGAAACATATTTACACATATATAGTTCATTAATGTTAGGGTATATTTCTGAGAAATGTGTTATTAGGTGACTTTGTTGGTGTGCAAGCATAATGTATAAATTTAGGTGTTATAGGTTAATTGTTCATTGTGGTATTTTGGTATAATTAGAAGATGACAAAATATGCATGAGGCTATTGCAAATACAACTTTCATAGTAATATGCTGAGTATACTCTACAATAATGGTAAAAAATACATTATGATAATTAAATAAACCAGTAACAATCATTTAACATTTAGTATGATGTGTGGTATGTAATCACATGTACTATACTCTTATATGTATGGCAGTGTATGTTTGTTTACACCAGCATCACCAGAGAAGTGCATTGACATACCACATTACTAGGGCTACTATATCATTAGGCATTAGATATTTTCTAGCTCCATTATGATTTTCTGGGACATCCATCAGATATGTAGTTTAATGTTTACTGAAACATCATTATGTGGCACATGATTGCTTATATATCCATGTTTCTATGGGTATCTATGTATATAATCCTAGTATAATTACCTCAGAATAAGTAATTTTCGTTTTTTTTGGTTTAAAATATTCATTGCAGAGAAAGCAAGTAGTACTATCTAGATGGTTTGATTAACCTCTTTTTTTCCCCCTGTTTTTTGTTAATTTAAGATCAGGGTATAAAAATATAATTTGTATGTGTATTTTTAATAGTTTTTGCAGAATGTGAGGTTTTTTTTTTTTTTTTTTTTTTTTTTGTCGTCTTTTAACCTAAAGTCTGTGTATGGAGTTTTGTACCTATAGTTATAAACAGAAGTAAAAACTAAAACAAGTGTAAAGGGAAATGTTAGAAAAAATGTATTTTCAGTTGGCAAGATGGCTCAGGGGTTAAAGATGCTTGCTGTCAAACCCAGTGCCTTTCATTTGATCCTTGGAACCCTCAGGGTAGAAGGGGAAAACTAACTCCGACAATTTCTTCTTTGAGCTCCACATTTAGTTCCAGGCATGAGTGTGCCCTCTCACATACCCACACAGAAAACAAAGAAGAAAAAAGCTTAAAAAAATATGTATAAAATGTATTTTGTCATAGTGGTAGTCAAATTAAAAAAGATCTTTTTGATTACAGGAAACGACTGCTGGCTATTTTGCAGGAGACTCTTATTCTCCCTACAACTCCAGTATCCTTAATTTCTGTTATTGTTGAGATACTCCTCCACATCATCTTAGATGATAATAAAAGGATACAGATTGTAAGTGCTTTTATTTTTGATATAGTTAGGACACTTTGATCAGTGACATTCAAGAGTCAGATTTCTCTTTAGCATCCTTGTCTTTGACTGTATTAGTGTTGTCCAATATGTTGCAAAAAGGAAAAAGGAGTACATTTTTCTCACACACAGAGTTTTAACACACCTTCCTGTCTTAGCATGCCTGTTACTTTGTTGAGTCAGTGCAGCAGGTATGGGAGGAGGGGACAAGTGTGATGAGGTTTTCTTTGTAATTATTGGGAACTAGTGTGTAGAAGGAAGACTTGAGTTATGGAGTCCTCAGTTGTGGCTGTGGGCAAGATTTTAGCCTATTTTACTCAAATGCAAAACACTAATATAACCTTTTACTAATGTTCATGAAATGCTTGATAGATACAAAAGTGAATTGAATGTGCTACAGTAGTTCCAGAAATGAGGTCCAACCCCTTGGGGGGATAGCAAAAAGAAGTAGATTTGTATTGATTAATAAAACCAAGCAGTTTGCTTGCTAGGTGGTTCAAAATTAGTTTGTCTAAACCTCTCCTTACATAGTCATCCTTTCTATACCATCCTAATTAGTTGTTATCTAGGATTTGCTTATTCAGAGCACCCTTTTTCTGAACTGGCAAATGCTAAGAGGCTCTGAAGGAAAAATCATCATTGCTTATTACTTACGTATTGTGTACCAAAGGAAGAAAATAGTTTGTTTTTTTAATTTAACTTGTACAGAACTGAGGAAGGAGTTAAGAATTTTAGGCATAAAATTTTAGGTTATAGAGAGTAATCTTAGAGTACAATAATTCATTTTTTTCTACCTTTCAAATATTGCATTAGGGATAATTTGTCTTTAGTATCCATAATTGCATAAAAAATTGTTACTTTTTAGTCAAATAATACATCTGACTAGACTATTCAGTCTTTTTGTTTGTTCATTTGTTTTTGTTTTGTTTTGTTTGAGACCTTTATTTTGTTTTTTATTTATTTATTTTTTTGTGTAGCCTTGGCTGTCCTGGCACTAACTTTGTAGACCTGGCTGGCTTGGAACTCGGAGAGATCCTTCTGCCTCTCAAGTGCTGGGATTAAAGGCGTGCGCCACCACCGCCTGGTTCTTATTTAGTCTTATTGTTTGGTCTTTGTATTAGTTGCTGTCTTGTTGCTGTGACCAAATGCCTCTTGTAATGGTTATTAATGTCAACTTGACAAGATTTAGAATAAACTAGAAGATAACCCTCTGGGTATGTTTGTGAGACAGTTTCTAGATTGGGTGAGGTGTGAGTGGCACCAGTTTAGGTGCTTAGGTTCTAAGCTGACAGTGTAAACTGAGTACTAGCCTTCCCTTTTCTTTGTTTTTTGACTATAGTGCAGTGTGGCTAACTACTTCATGCTCCTTTGCCCGTTCCCTCCCCTCTGTGGTAGACTGTTAGTTTCAAACTGAGCCAAAAGGAATGGTTCCTTCTTTAAGTTGTTTTTGTCACAGCAGTAAGAAAAGTAACCAATACAACTGACAAGAAGCAACTTGGGAGGAAGTGGGGAAGGGAAAGGAAAGAAAGGGAGGGAGGGTTTGCCTTGAGGGTACAGCCTGTCATGATGGGAATGGCATGGTGTTGAGAAAAGTTCTAGCTATGTAAAACAGGAACGTGAGGCGATTGGTCAGTCACATTTTGTTCACAGAAAGAGAGGTGAATCTGGTGCTCAGTGAGATTGTTATTCCTTTTTCCCTTCTTACTCAGTGTGGCACCCCAACCTGTGGGAAGGTAATGCCCAAATTTAGGTCATGTGTTTTCCCTCAGTTAAACCACTTCAAAAATATCCTTACTGGTATGTCCAAAAGTGTGTCTTCTAAATGATTCCAAATCCAGCCAGATTGGCAATGTAGATCAACCTTTACAAGCTATATCTTTTCAAGCACAGTCATTTTAAAATCAATTGTTCCAGGCAGGTAGTATTACTTTTTCACTAGATCTTTTACTGGGCTGTCTATTGGAAAGATTCACCCTTGTGGGGAGTATCTGAAAACACCCTCAGATGACTCTCAGGTGATACCAAGTCCAATCAAATGGACAATAAAAATGAACCAACATAGTCTTTACTTAAGATTGTGTAATAAACAAGTGTGTATGACTTTTAGATAATTCTTTTGCTGTCTTTCAAAGGTGATATTTGTTTGGAATTTGATGTAGCAGTTTGTTATCATTTCTTGGTATAAAACATGGATTACAGCTTATATTTTGAATTATAACTTTATTAGGTCACAGAAATTATCTCAGAGATTCGTGCACCCATCGTTACTGTTGATGTTGATCCATCTGATACAAGAAAGAAGGAACTCAAGGTAAATCTCTTCTAAATCAAAAATGTGCTTTAGTGATGTTGCCTCCTGCTGGACTTCTTAGAAACATTCTCATCAAGTCAAGTCATTAAGTGTTACACTCTAAGGGTATGCAGATCATTACCAGATTATAACAAATTTGCTGATCTCTGTTTCAGGAAAATGAAATCTTATGCTTTACTGCTTCAATCCTGAGTCTGAGAAATTGTGACAAATTTTCATGTTAATTTTTGTGTAGATGATCAATTTTTATCTTTTTTTTAGATGGCTGAAATAAAAGTTAAGCTTATTGAGGCTAAAGAAGCTTTGGAAAATTGCATTGCTATACAGGATTTTGATCAGGCATCAAAACTAAAAGAAGAGATAAAAACATTGGAAGATGCCAGAATAAACCTGTTAAAAGAGACAGAGCAACTTGAAATTAAAGAAGTCCACACAGAAAAGGTATATGTCATTTTTCATAATAAATTTTATCTACTATTATATCAACAAACCTTATTTTCTTTAATTCGTTAAACTATCAGAATGTATTTACCTTGGAGGGAGTTGTGACAATACCATAAATTAATATGAAAAAAGAAACTTTAATTTGAAACTTCTGTTTTATATTTTTAGACTTGTGGTGTTTGAGACAGTCTCGTTACATAACCCTGACTGGCCTGGAACTCATATGTAGACTGAGCTGCCCTTGAACTAACAGAGATCTATTTGTTTATGCCTACACAGCTGCTCGTGCTGGGATTAAGGTGGTATGCCACCACACCAGGCCTGGCATTTTTAGACTTTGGAAAATACCTTTAATTTTTATAGCGTGTACTTGTTCCCTTGTCATGCTTATCCCTAGAATTTGAACACTTTCTTCTTCTTGGGGAAATTAGTCTTCTTGTGATTTACTTAGACGTTTTATTCATTCATTTATTTTTTTTGAATGGTCTAAAAAGGAATTGTATCCATTTTTCCCTTTGTGAAAGGTCCATGACCTTTTTATTGCTAGGATAAAACATCTTTGGTAAAGAAATACTTTAACTGAGATTCGGTATTTTCTTTGGTAAATGTGCATATGCATGGTTAGAAAAAAAAACAAGAAGCTTTGTACCCGAAGTTTCTTCAGTCTTGCCTGGCCCGAGGTCTGGACAAATCTCTCCCACCCACGTCCCGCAACTGCTTGGTCCCAAGTAAACACACAGAGGCTTGTATTGTTTACACACTGTATGGCCTATGGGTCAGACTTCTTGCTAGCTAGTTCTTATAACTTAACCCATTTCTATTGATCTATATGTCTCCATGTGGCCGTGGTGTTATTGGTCTACTGACATGTTGCTCCTTAGGCGGTGGGCTGGCGTCTCCTACTCTCCTTTCTCCTCTCATTATCTCTCTTGGATTTTCCCACCTGGCTCCATCCTGCCCTGCCATAGGCCAGTGCAGCTTTTTTATTAGCCAATGGGAGTAACACATATTCACAGCATACAGAAAGACATTCCATAGCACTTCCCCTTTTCTGTCTAATCAAAAAGGAAAGTTTTAACTTTAACATAGTAAAATTACATATAATAGAACAGTTATCAAGCAAGAATTACAGTTACAATATCTAGTCTATTTGTATTTGGTAAATTTAAAGAAAATATTCTATCTATCCTATATTTGTTAAGTCTAAAGTTTTAGATCTAATTTATCTTTTATCATAACTAAGGAAAATTATAACTATCTAGTCTTCAACTCCATCAAAGACCCCAGAAAGATATAATATTACTTGAGTAAACAGGAAGTGCATTGCCAGCAACTCTCATAAGTCTAGAAATGACAGAGACATCTGGTTCCAAAGTTCCTCTGTAACGTTGGGGCATCTGTCTTCAGCCTACAGGTCTAGAGTCTCTGGCAGACTTTTTAGTGAAGCAGAAAATTTGAAGGTTTGTCTTTCATATTGACAAAGTTCATTAGTCACTTCTCCCTGTGTCCTGTAGAATGTCTGGCAGTCTCCTCTGTGAAGCAGGAACCTTAAGGACCATCTCGCCCTGTTTTGGCAAAGTTAGGGGGTCATTTTCCCATGGGTCCTGCATGTCCACTTTACATAACATAATGTCAAGCAGTCCAGGCAAGATCAGTTTCTTGCCCAAATGGTTAACTTTTGCCATAAAGAAAGCAGACTCCATATGGAGTTTCTTTGATGCCCATCATCCTCGTTGAAGTAATTAGTGCTGTCAGGAGCAGACATATCTCAATGTCCAGAAAAGTCAAAGTTCTTAAAACATTTTAAATGCCATATTCTGTAGGTCTTTGAAGTGTTTGAAGATTACCTACCTAATTGAAATATATCTATGTATACCCAGAAAACTAACATGACTATAAGTTTGATTATCATAGATGACTAATTATTAATCTGTATTTCTTAATTATACATTACAATTTTAATGAGTTGCATAAACATAATACCTTAAACAAGATAGAAATATATATACAGTATAACAATTAAGTTTGTATCAACAAACTAAAATTCATAGCAATGTAAAACATTTCAAACAAGGTGTTGTTCTTTAAAAGTAGATTCAGTAATTACCCTTTTATCCTATCATATCTATATCCTACATTTCTATATCACAGCTTTTGTTTTTTTTTAATTTATTTAGGTTTATTTTTAAAATTTATTTATGTGTTTGAGTGTTTTGCTTGCATGAATGTATGTGTATCATATGTGTGCCTGGTGCTCTTGGAGGTCAGAGGAGAGCATCAGATACCCAGGAGCTGGAGTTTCAAATGGTTATGAGCTGCTGTGTGGGTGCTAGGAACAGGATCTGGTCCTTTGCAAGAACAGCAAGTACTTATAACCACTAAACCGTCTTTGCAGTTACAGCTTTGCTGATTTTTAATGAAACGCTTGATACTTAGTAGTATTTGAAGTTTTTCTGTTTTTTAACTTAGTCATTTGACAAATTATCTCATAAAAGGATTATGTCTGTGGTCATGAATTTATTTTAGCATATGATAGAATGTATCAGTTTGTGTATTTTATATTTTTAAAGATCTTGTCTTTGTATTGAACATACTTAAAATTGCACTTTTGATATGGGGAGTACTTAAGACAGTGCTGAATAGGAAAGATTACCATATATAAGAGAGACTTAGAATCCTTAAACTTTCTAGCCATAAATAAATCCTAACCTAATATCTCACTGTCCTAGTATGAGTGTCTCATTTATTTTTATAGTCAGTAGCTTATTTACAATTTGTGGCTTATCCTCAGCTATTAAATTTGAGAAACAACAAAAAAATATTTAAAAAATTTTAAATTAATTAACTATTTGGACAAGTGTGATGGTGTATATCTGTAATATTAGTTCTTTGAGTCAGAGGGACAAGATCTGGGTCAAGGCCATCTTGGACTACGTAAGTGAGGCCCTGTTTTAAAAATCCAAGGAATGGAGAGGTAGCTCAGTAATGAGAGTGCCTGCCTAGCACATGCAAGGCCAGGTTTGATTACTAGCCCTGTCCTGACCCCACCTGCCCCCCACCCCCAGATAAGGAAAGCATTTATAAAGGTGGTCTGCCTGATTAATAATCTACTTAATAATCTCTTGACTTCCTTTGAACATTGAGTGTCTTTTGGTCCTATTTGGGAGCCATAACTATTATCATATAATTCTAATGTAATAGATGATGTGATCAGGAAACTATAGAAATTTTATTGAGAAGTATGTATATGTAGAATGCTATGGTTTCCTGAGTGGAAGAAATAGATTAACCTGGGATGTGAATAAAATTAACGTGTTACACTTTTCATTGTTTGGAGATACTAGCTAAGAAAACAGTTGGGAGGGAAGGAAGGTTTTTTGGTTCATAGTTTCACAGGTTTCTGAACATTAAGGTTGAGAGGGTGTGGTAGAGCAGAGTGGCTCCCATCCTGACTGACAGGGAGCAGGCCTAAGCTGTTTTTTCCTTTCCTGCCTTGGATTTTTGTTCAGGCCTCCAGTCTGTGGGATGGTGCCACTTGTATTCAGAGTGGGTCTTCCGTTCTTCCCTTGTCTTTAGAAACATCCTTAAAGTCACCTCCGGTGGTATGCTTTACTAATGTTTACCAGCTGCTTCTCAGCTCATTCAAGTTGTTACAAGATTAACCTTCAAACATAGTATAGCCTAACAAGTTAAAGGATAGTATTTCTGTGGTAGGCTAGTCAGGTGATTACCCCTTTAAGAACTTTACAAACGTGAATTCATTATTCTAATTGCCCCCAAGTCCTACTGGTCTTTCAAATCTAAATAGTTACTATAAATGTGTGCTTTTAATGCACTTTGTGTTGTCTCTCCTTAATGAGTAGTTAAGAAAATGTAGATCTTGTAATGGTATGTATGATGGCCCAGAGTTTAAAAAAGACCCTTGTTGTGTTTTATAACTTCAGTTTACATGGAGAGAGAATTGCATTGGTAAATAGATAAATCAGAGGAAATGTTAAGGGACAGATAAGTGTAAGACCTCAGATAGTCAATATTAAAGAATCTACCTTACTCAGAGATAATGGTGGATACAGGAATGTTTTAAAGAGTAGGATGAGTACTCGGTCTTAGAAGGGTTAGTATTGTGTGAAAATAGATTAGAGAGTGATATAAGCCTAGATAGTCGTAATTCTTGGCAGACTTTCAGAAGTATAGCTTGAGATGATGGCACTGTGAATGAGATGATGGTGAATACAAATAGAAGAGGTATATGAGTTATTTAGGGTTAGGAATAGGAAGAGGAGAGAAACAAGGGTTTTTTAGGCATGTTTTGCATTGGACAAATGGAGAGAGACGGCCATGATATAGAATGCATGAGTTAGGAACTTAATAATGAGTTAGTTCCATTTTGGATGTGTTGACTTTGAGGAGCCCGTGGAACATGCAAGAAGTATCTTATATTACTTGTATATAAGAAGTTGACATTTTGAAAATAACTGGGTATTATGTGACAAAACTTTTCCTGGGGAAATGCAATGCACACATCTACTCACCTAGATAAGGGGTCCCATGATAGACCAAAGTACAGATACTACCAAAGTCAACTTGGTGAACCAGTGAGTTTTATTGGGGTTACTTACAGGAACAGAAATGACTGATAGACATCTGCATCATCAAAGCCCACTCTAGAGTTGGTGACAACTCACAAAGCTGGGAACCCGGAGCACACTGTACAGTCTGCAGGTAGCTCATCAGGCCAGAGAATGTCCTTTCCAGGGGCCTCAGTTGTTCTTGTCCTCTTAACATGCAGCTCAACTGATTTCTGCTTCTTTCAGGCAACTGGTCTGGTATCAGTCTTTGCAGGTGGCTTGTCTGAAAATCTTTCCAGCTTTTACTGCTTACTCTGGCAGGGAGGGGCCTAGTGATTCTGGTCACTTTCACTGATTTCCTGAATTTGTTTTGAGTTGTTTACCTTCTGTTTAAGGAGCTTCCCTGTAGGATGGAAAGTTTCAATCTAGGAGGAAACTGTTAAGTAGCACTTGGCTAGCTCATAAATGAAAAATAGAGTTGCATGGTTGGATAAAATAGCCCTAGGGAACAGAGAGTGACAATATGCCATAGAAAAAGTCTCAAGAGAGCAATTGTTTAAGAGATAGGCAAAAGATTTTCTTACTAATGCTGGATATTTTGTTCTTTATTTTAGAATGATGCTGAAACATTACAGAAGTGTCTTATTTTGTGCTATGAACTATTGAAGCAGATGTCCATGTCAACTGGAATTGGTGCAACTATGAATGGGATCATTGAATCTTTGGTACACTGCTAGCCTCTGAGGCCTTATACTCCTCTACCTTATATAATATGTTCATTAGTGCTTAAAATAATTAGAAGACTACCATTGAAAACATCTGAGAAATACAAATAATGAACTATATGCATAGTGACTACTTCATAGTATGTAGAATAAATAAGATATGCATTTTTATAAAGTCACTGTTTTAAATGAAATAGAAATGGTTCACTCAGCATATATTCATTGAATGCATATTATTTAAGAAATGCTTGAAATATAGTGTACATAATATACAAAACATACAAATTGCCATCCTGGATCTTCTGCTTAAGTGAGGACATTGTTAAAAAATAGACACTATATATATTTATGTACTTATATGTGTGTGACAATAACAAAAAAGAGGCCATCAATTTCAGTGGGGAGAGGGGCGGGGAGCATGCAGTGGGTGGGAGGGGACGTGGAAGGAGTTGAAGGGAGCAAAGGGAAGAGGGAAAGGGGATGTAATTAAAAAATAAAAAATAGTTACTTAGGCTATTGACACTGGTTATGAAGATTTATAAGGTCATAAGTTAACTTAATTGCAGGGTTTGACCTATTCAAAGAGAATGATCTTGGCTATATTTAAAAGATTTGTAAAAAGGATAGGGAAGAACATTTAAAACCAGAGCCCTTATAACTATTAAAAACTAGTTTAGATTGATGCATACTATAATAACAGTTTTAAAGATGGAAGAACATAAATTTATCTCACTAATAATTTTTGTCATTTACATTCTGTAGCAATATTTTGTGTGTGTAAGATAAACTGTAACATAAAAATTGTACTTTACTGATTTCTTTTTGCTTTAATGTAGATTTTAAAATAACCAAAGTGACATGTGGTTTTTATTTGTGGCCTTTATTTTATTTCTGTTGGTTGGTACTGAATAGGAGGCATCAAAATCAGACAGTTGAACATGCTAAAAACACTGTGCAATGTGTCTTAACTGAGGATGTAGGAAGTACTACACATTATATTAAGGAGTTTTGTCTCATTTTGTTAGCATTGGGAATCCTTGAATCAATATTAGCAGTTATCGGAATGTTACATATTGAAACAGGAAAGGTGCTCTGGCTGTGTTCTGCTTAATCAACATTATAATTACCCCCTTTCCATTTTTTTAACTGATAAAACTTTCTTCTTTAATATCATGGAATAGTATGGAAATGAAATAGCCTTACAAAATCATATGGAAATCATCATTTTGATTGTTATTTTAATATGGCATTGTAAATTTCTTGCCTTGGTCAAAATTATTTTAATTTTTACTTCATTGTAGATTCTTCCTGGAATAATAAGTGTTCATCCTATAGTAAGAAATTTGGCTGTTTTGTGCTTGGGATGCTGTGGACTACAGAGTCAGGATTTTGCAAGTAAACACTTTATGTTATTCTTACAGGTAGGATTTATTTTATGACAAAATCATGTGTCTATTTCCTGAAATGCTTTGTATCGCCGGTGATACGTTAATAATCTAGATATGTTCAGCTGCTTATTGATGATTATGGATAATCTTTAGGGATTCAGTTTTTATCTTGATAGCTTATCAAGATGTCCTAGAAAAAAAATAGAGTATAGCTTATATGAGTGCACATACTTTGTGCTGTAAGTGTTCTCAGCTTAGATAAATATAATACTAAGTGATGAAGAGAACCAACTTAAAAGTCTGTGCTGTTGGAGCTTGCATTCTTGAACAAACAGTGAGAAATCAGTATGGGTTATGCCAGCTGAGCAGAGATAGAGCATAGCAGCATCAGGAATAGGAATGAGAAGAGGGAAGGGTGTTATTTCATTGATGTGGCCATAATTATATTTTATTTTTATATAAAATTATATTTCTCATAATTATATTTCTCTATGACATTCAGGATCATAGAGAAAAGTTCAAAGAGCAAACCTTAGAAATACTTGGGTTCCTTATTTTTATTTTTTTTCAAGATTTTATTTCTCTCTGTCTCTGTCTCTGTCTCTGTGTGTGTGTATGCCATGTTTTGAGGCAGAAGAGGGCATTGAATTCCCAAGAGTTACAGCTGGGGTTAGAGCTGGTTTTGAGCTGCCTGACATGGGTGCTGGGAACTGAGTTTGTGTCCTTTGCAAGAGCATCAATTGCTCTTAATTGCTGAGCAACCTCTCCACCTCACACATCTGAGTTTCTTAGTGAAGAGAAGAATAGAGGAGAGAGGTCTTGGGGGTAGTCCTTTCTTTTGCCTGTTGGAGAAACAGGAGGACATATGTGTAAGCAAAGTGACCTATAACAGGAGAAAGAGTTTGTAGGATATTCATGTCTTCCAAGAACTTACACTGTGAAAACACAGATTTTCACAATGAGTGATTCAGGGAAGAAAATTTGTTTTGTTTTGATTCTTTTTGACCCCAACCCTCCCACCCCATACCCTTCTACCTCTTAGAACCTCCCTTCTGCTTTAATGTCACATGTGTCCTATATTCTCTGAACCCTTCTTTTTCCTCTCTTGTGCATAACCCCACCCCACTTGTATACGTCCCTATAAATATTGTTAGCTTGGGATTCAACAGTCCAGTAAGTTATCTCACTTAATACAGTTGTTGGATCTGGCCATGTTTTTAAAGTTGAAAGTATTTGTGAATGATAGCAGATTGAAGGGCAGAAAACTTCTGAAGTTGGCCTATATTTTGTATACTGTTCCAAGTTGTGATTTTTAATTTATTTTTTAATTTTTTATTTATTGTTTAGCCTTTTCTTAGTTTATACAGCATAGTCCATGATCAAAAGAAGATAACTACTGAGTAGACACAATCTTGTATCTTTATAAAAGTTGGGTACTTTGTGTGTGTGTTTACCTTATTTTTTTATTTTTGATGTTTTGAGACAATTTCTCTTTGTTGCCCTGGCTGTCCTGGATCTCACTTTATAGACTAGATTGGCCTTGAACTCAGACATATGCCTGCCTCTGTCCCCATACTGCTGCAATTAAAGGCGTGTACCTCCATGCCTAGCTGTATAAAAGTTTTTTTAAAATAAGTATTCTCAAGGCTTTCATTGCACAATTTTTAGATGAGTAATGAAATGTCTATATTGGGGTAAGAAAAACTTGTTAAGTGCTAATAATAAAAATTGATATAATGTATAAAGATTTGTTAGAAAAGCAGAAGAGGGGAATTATTTCATCTTAAAAATCTCCTTAGAATTGAATATTGGTAGCTATTGCTGCATATTAGGGGCATGAGTGTAATAAGGAAACTGTGGATGCTGAGGTAGTAGTGTTTCTGGAGTTCCCAGAGCCATCATAATACCATGTTGTTAAAAGAATTTGGTTTTGGCAGATTTATAGGACTCATTCTCAAAACATGTAGTGGATATGTTCTTGAAATTCTCTTCAAAGTTTTGAAAATAAGTCATTTTTCTAATTTGACTACACAGAAGTGATTTTAGTTAATCTTTCATAATAGAATCCCTTTCCCCCGTGGTTTTGGAATTTGCTGTGTAGTGCTTAACTCAAGATAGACTTAAACTGTTTGTGTGCATATGCAGAGATCTATGTGAGGTATCTTCCTCAGTTTCTCTTCCATCTAACTTTGAGACAAGGATCTCTCACTGAACCAGGACATCCTTGATTTGGTTAGGTTGGTTGGCCAATGAGCACGAGGGATCTACCTGTCTCTGTCCCCCCCAGTGATAGGGTTAGAGAATGCTATGCATCTAGCTTCCTGTGTGGATGCTGGTTATCTGAAATGAGGTCTTCATGCTTACATTTGACAGGCACTTAACCAACTAGGCCATTTCCCTAGCTCCCTAAACTGCTTTATAGCGTCTGGTTGGCAGCTGAATTCACTGAATGAAATCTGAATTTATTAAGTGTACTGACATTGTAACAGAGTTTTAAATTCATCAAAATGTAATTTATTTTTTATTTTTTTTGGGTTGGCAGAGAAAACAGTTTACATGTAACTATACAGTTTTTCTGGATCTTAGAAAATGATAAAATTTTACCATTGTTGAGTTCTTTTTTTCTTATGCAAGGACCAAATAATACAATCCAGCCAGACTCTGACTCCAGAAATTTTCCACTGCAAAGATTGATTTAAGGACTAAAGCTCTAGATGTTATGAGCTAAATAAACATACTTCTTTTTGAAAATTGAAATTTTAATTATAATTCTGAAAAAATTTGTTTTGTTTACACTTAACACTGTCACTGAAATTTAACTAAGAAAAGGTACTTTTATTTAGGATATAGAATTAAATTGTTTTACTGAATTTTTTTGGGTGCATGTCTAATTGTAGGTTTTGCAAATTGATGATGTCACAATAAAAATCAGTGCTTTAAAGGCAATCTTTGACCAGCTGATGACATTTGGGATTGAACCATTTAAAACTAAGAAAGTTCAGGCCGTTCACTGTGAAGGTGCAGAAATAAACAGTGATGATGAACAAGAAGTGAAAGATGTTGAAGAGACTGCTGCAGCTAAGAACGTTCTGAAGCTCCTTTCTGATTTCTTAGATAGCGAGGTAAGAAATCATTCAGCTCTACAGCTATGAAATATTTGCAGCCTGTGTTTGTGTTCTTAGGTCTTAATTTTTGTACCAAAGTTTTACCTTTGAGACAATTTTATTTTTAAAAATATTAATTTAAAATATAAATTTTACAAGTATTATAGTTTTATTAAAATGGTCTGCAAAGAATTGAAAATTCTTTTGTCACAATATTTTTATCACAGTAACAGAAATGAAATTAGAACAGATACTGTTGTAAATGAACATTTTTTCCTCTTTTAAAGATATTTTTTATTAAATATATTTTGTTTTTTTCTTCATTTCCTTTTGTTCACTGCTCTAGAACAGAAATTCAGCTGAGGGGTGTGTGTGTGTGTGTGTGTATAACTTTACAACTTTGCTGAATTGAATTAGCTTATTGACAAGTAACTTTGGAAAGGGGATTCTTGGGATTTTTCTTTGTAGAACCATGTTATTTCTGAACAGGTACAATGTTAATGTCATGCCTTTTGTTTCTTGTTCAATTGCTCTGCTTCATTTTCTGGTACAGTGTTAAGTGGCTGAAGCAGATGTCCTTGTCATATTTTTGGTTTGAAGGGGAAAGTTGTGAATCTTGTTAATAAATGTGGTATTGGTTATAAGGTTTTTATGAATGCCCTTTGTCATTTTGAGAGGATTACTTTCTATTCTTAAATCCATGACTATTTTGTTTGTATTTTAATAAAAAGATTTTAAATTTTGTCAGGTGTTCTTTTTGCTTCAGTCAATATGATCATGAGGGATTTTCTTCTCTTTGATATGTTGATAATAGTATATAACATTACTTGATTTCATATGCACCACCTGTGCATTTCTGTGATAAATTCTGCTTGCTCATGATGCATAACCCTTTCACTGTGTTAATGAATTTGGTTTGCTACTCTTTTGATGGAAAATTTTTCATGTTTTCATAAGTGATAGTCATCCATAGTTTTCTTATGATGTCTGATTTTCTTTCTCCCTATTTTCTATTGTTTACCTAATTCTAAGTTTTGTTTGCTTTACAGTCTGATTATTTGCTCTTTTCCTGTTCAGTAAGGTGTAATTTATGTTACTGATTTGAGATTTTTTTTTTAAATGTAGATATTTATTACTACAAAACTTTGCTCTGGGCACCATTCATTGTAATCCTATAAGTATTTTATTTTAGTTCTGATTTCTGAGACAGCCATATTTAGTTTATACTTACTTTGCAGGAAAAGCTAGCTTCAAACCTGCAATTATATTTCACTTTTATCAAATTCAGAATAAAATTAATGATTTTTGGATAGTTATTTTAAAATATCGCACATGACTGTAAAAAGAAACTAGAGATAAAACTTTCTGATTGAGTGTCATTTCTACTAGGTGTCTGAACTCAGGACAGGAGCTGCAGAAGGACTAGCCAAGCTGATGTTCTCTGGGCTTCTGGTCAGCAGCAGGATTCTTTCTCGTCTTATTTTGTTATGGTATAATCCTGTGACTGAAGAGGATGTTCGACTTCGACATTGTCTAGGCGTGTTTTTCCCCATGTTTGCTTTTGCAAGCAGGTATTGAGTCATTCATTGCTAAAATCTTATTTGAAGTCAGATTTAGGACACCCTCCCCCCACATGCACACCTGAATTATGTCTATGTCATTTTGTTGTTGATACACCTTCTTTCAGTAGATGAATGGTAAGAATGTAACATAAATTTTATATAACTAGATTTTTATCTTTTTCCTGCATGGACGTATACCTTATAGATACGTTTTGTGCATATTTTAGAATTAAACTTTTCTCTCAATTCTCTCAAATAACGTTTTGCCAGCATATTTGTAAATGGAGTTTTTAGTTTCTCCTTTTGGTCAGATCACTTTATTCAGAAGCTTGAAGTTAGGGAGGGCCAAAAAGGTTAATGGGATCTGAAGTCTTCAGCAGGGCAGATGTCCTTGGCCTTGTACTGAAAGCTGGAATTGGTTTCAATAGGACTAATCAGGAATGCTTTGAAGAAGCCTTTATTCCAACTCTGCAAACGCTGGCCAATGCTCCGGCCTCGTCTCCTTTAGCTGAAGTAGATGTCATAAATGTTGCTGAGTTGCTTGTTGATCTGACAAGACCAAGTGGATTAAATCCTCAGGGAAAGAATTCCCAAGATTATCAGGTGTGTATGTTAGCCTGTGGGTGGCAAATACAACTGAATGAATATCATTGTTGTTTGATTAAAGAATTCCTTCTGCTGGGTTCTTTGAAATGTGATGAATTACATTTATATTTCGAGGTTTTTGTTTTTCTGGTTTATAAAGCAGTTGCAAGAGGGGAACAAGATCTTTGGGGAAATGTGGAGAAATCATGGAAATAGAAATGATCATTGCAAATGTTTTGCCCTTCATCATTTCCAGTACCTTTCTCCTCACCTCGCAGGGTAATCATTGAAGTAAAGACCTCTGTTATCTGAGATTCATTACCATCTGCAAATGTAATGAGGACAATTTAAAGGCAAGAGTTTATCTAAAGCTTGTTTTGGCTTTTAAGTGGAGCATATAAGTCAACTGCAAGCTCATCTATAATTTAATTATAATTAAACTGGGTTTTAAAATCCTTTAATGACATTCTTGAATACTTTAGAAATTTGATGTCTTAATGATTTCAGATGTCAACTAGAAGTTGACAATTTTGTTCTATTTGTATATTTTTTTGTTATTTAGTGACTACTCTGTTACAACATTATATATTATTGAGAAGATTATATTACAAAGGATATTAAGCAAAATATGTTAAGGAACAGTTATTAGCTATCAAGTGCTTTTGGAATTTAGAAAAATATAAGATTTCTTATAGGAACAATGAGCATATCATTAGTTTTATTTTATTTGCATTGTTGGGAATTACAACTAAGGTTTTGTTGGTGCTACACAACTGTTTTACTGCTGAATTATATCCCCAGCCCTCTTTTTATTTATTATTTTGAGAGAGGGCATTATTAAGGTGCTCAGGCAGGCCTTGAATTTGCAGTTCTACTGCCTCAGATTCCCAAGTAGCCAGGATTACAGGCGTGTGCCATTAGACCTGGCTGCCTTGGGCCTGGTTGCAATTTGAGAAGTGGATTGAGTAGAAACGAAAGATGTATATAGATATATCTATATATAAAGACAGTAAATGTAGGTGATTATGCAAAGGTTGGAGTTAGCCCTATGTGCAATGTATATAGAGGACTTAGTATTAAAGGGTTAATAGGATGAGACCTACTTACTAAGAATACTCATTTAATGGTCACTGATGGTTATATGAGGTGACTTGGTGAGAAAATTTGGAGAAAGCTTGAGAGGCAAAAGAGATGGCTAAATCTAAGAAAAGTCTATAGTCTTAAGTGTGAGTAACAGTATACTTCATAGAATTCTTAGAAGAGTGAGCAACATATTCTGGGGCATAGGTCAGATTGAATTTGCATCTAAATAGTTTCAGTTGATTGTATAGGAGTTCTAGAACTGAGATGTTCTTTTGAGTTGCTCAGAATTGAAATGAGCTCCACTGTGGTACCTGTGCATTTTTTAGCTAGCCATTGGGTGTGGACTGACCTTTAAGGGCAGTGGTGTGAGTTTGGGAAAGGCCCACTTTCATCAGCCTGGATCATTTCAACAACTGGCTGATACTTCAATCCTAAAGCGGGTAGACCTGTTCTTTGTACCGTAGTACCCACTATATCTAATAAAAGGAGCTTCTTTTGGAGGCAGGGAGATGTAAATTTAGGTTTAGACATTTTGTGAATGAGACTTTTGCACGATAGCTAGAAATATTTTGTTTGATCTATAGAACTGTATTATGATGAAGGCATTTTTATTTTTAATTTTTTAGGCCTTAACAGTACATGACAACTTGGCTGTAAAAATTTGTAATGAGATCTTAACAAGTCCACGTACACCAGAAAATCGGGTTTATACAAAAGCTTTGAGTTCTCTAGAACTCAGTAGCAGTGTTACAAAAGATCTCCTGCTTCTGTTGGATGAGATTCTGGAGGTAAAGCAGTTTTGAATACTCTTGAGTCATTCATGTTCATATATTTAGATGGATGTATTAAGTAATACCTGTTATTATATATTCTGCCTGTTCATTTGAAATAATTGTTTCCTTCATGAATTTCATATAATTTAAGAATGTTTTCAAACAACTTGATACTGATATTGGCATATAACTTTTGACAGATTAATTTATTTTATATCTCTCCCCAGCAAGTAACAGATAGGACATGTCTGAGAGCTTTGGAGAAAATCAAGATTCAGTTAGGAAAAGGAAGTAAAGAATTTGACCAAACTGTAATAGCACAGGATGTCAACACGACTACAAATGCTCTTCAGAATGAAGATGGTAATTATATTTTTCATTTTTACTGAGATTTTTATTCTGTTTTGATTGAATTTCAGAAATGAACAAAAATCTTTTTCTTTTCATCTCTTGGGAAAAGCTGTCATACATGTGTTTATTCTACTTTTCAGTGTATTTGAGTACATTTCCTTACTAACTATCTCAACAGGAGCTTCATTTTGTAGTGTTCACACTTTTGGAATGGTGATTTATTGTAATCATCAGGAGCTGCTAATAGGACTATTTTCTGTTTGTTTTATGTGAGATAAAAAGATGACTTAAAAAAACCAGACTGCCTTTGTTTTTATTTTTGTATGATTCCATGTATAGAAGAATATATGACTCCTCGGAGGGATATGAAAGGAACTCAAGCATCCAAATCCACACAACGAAAGACTAACAGAGGTACTGTGTGGATTGACTGCATCTTACAATACAACTGTTTTCAAGTTAAAATACTAACTTTGAAGGCTTTACTTTCTTAGGAATAAAGTGTTGAATGTCTTTGGGATGCTTAACTTTCTTTACTTCCTTCAGTTGATGGGAATTCTTGATTTTTCTGAAGATTGTAAGATTATTATTGCTCCAGATGCTTTTGAATGAAAAATATACAGAAGATTATATAATTAAGGGCTCTTTGTAGGTAAATTAAGAATAGGTTAAGTTGCCCAGAGGCATGCCTTTAATCCCAGCACTTGGGAGGTAGAGGCAGGTGGATCTCTTGATTTCGAGGACAGACTTGTCTACAGAGTGAGTGCTAGGACAGCCAGGGCTCTGTAAAGAGCCTTGTATCAAAAAACAAAACTAACCAAACAAAAAAGGTTAAATAATAGTTTTATATTTTTAGTAGTATTAATTTTTTGTGTGAATGAGCATTTTTTTCCTCCTTGAAATTTTTGCTTTTCTTTTTACTTCGTTTTCCCCATCTAATTGCATTTTTTTCCCCTCAACTCAGTTTCCCAAGGGGTATCCAACAGTAGAGAATTTGTTGGAATAAATACTGATTTACTAGTAAGGGACCACGTGGAAAAAATCTGAAATTCAAGGCCTTTTTAATTGTTTTATTAGTTCCTTATTACAAAAGCAATGCATGCTTATTACAGAAGAATAAGAAAGTACATCCAAGCAGACCTACCATCAAGAACACTAATAGTCCCACCCATGAGCCAAACATGATTTGAATTATGGAAAATAGTTTTATGGCTCTGTTCTAAGTATATTTAATCTTTTCTAGAATAGAATCTGGCCATAATATTGTTTCATAACAAGCCAATTATTTAAACACCAATTACTGGATATTGTTCCAAATTAGTTCCATATTCTTGGATGTCTTCCTGGGGATAAATACATTAGTGAAAGCAAATAAATAAACTCTGAGGGGGAAATATGTAACAATGAATAGAGTATATACAATTTTCAAATAAATTGTCAAATGAACAAATGATTTTGATCAGATTTTAGTTACAGAATAAAGTATGAGCACTCCACCTCCTTTTTTTTTTAGTAGTCCAAACTTACTGTATAAATTCTATATTTTACTTCTTAGAAATGAGGAATCTTACAGGCCAGATTTAGTATGTCTCTCTCTCGCTCTCTTTTTTTTTTTCCAGAATAGGTTCTCATATATCTTAGGCTATCAAAGTCAATATTCACTATTGACTTTGAACTTCTGATTACAGATTGGGAATATAGGTGCTGTACCACCACGCTCCATTTTACATGGTCACTCAAACCAGGGCTTTGTACCTGCTAAGCAAGCATTCTACCCACTGAACTACATTCTCCAGTTCTTAGTTCTCTACCTTGTAAAATAATCTAACAAGTAAACCCTGGTGTATAGAGGTCCTTTTTTTTTTTTTAAAACAAACAAACATTGAATTATATTTAAGAACATTTGAATTTGCCATATATCTGTTTAAGTATTTTACAAGCAGACTGTTTCTTGCTGTTTAAATTTGAAGACAGGTATGACAGTGTCAGACTGTAATAACAGCTATTCTAGAGGCTGTGTGAGTCTATCAGTTCAAGGCCAGTCTAGCTAGGCAGTAGTGCTTCAAAGATAAACATACATAATAAAAATAAAGTTCCATTTTGGAGCTGTTCATTGATTGAATTTACCTTTGTAATCTTTTGCTGGTTTTTCCGTATACACTGTACCCTGCTGTAAGAGAAAACCGTTAGTATGTGCAATCATTCACTTATGCACTAGTATGCATGTGGAGGTTAGAGGACAGCCTGGGGTGTGGCTCCTTATTCACAGTCTACTTGTTTTGGAAAGAAGAGTTCATCACTGGTTTGGAGTTCTTCCAAGTACTGAGCCCTAGGGATCTGCTTGTCTCTTGCCTTCCCAGTGCTGAGATTGTGAGCTTGGGCCACCACACCTGACTGTTATGTGCGTTCTGGCATTTCAACTCCAGTCCTTATTTTAATAGAGCCAGCACTTTAAGAACTGAGCTATCACACCGAGCCTGAGATGTTTTTATCACCTTATGTGGTGAGCTAAAGTTTGCATCTTTGTCATGTATTTGTAGTGCTCATCCAAAGAAATTTATGTAAATTTTAGTCATTTTCCCCCTACTGTGGTGTATTGAGAGCATAAAGGTGGCTAGGAATAAGAAAATGTGTTGAAGAAGATTGTTGTGCTGAAAGTAAAGATTTAGATACCCTGGAAACTAGATTTAGGAACATGAAACCATTTAAAATTTTGCCAATAAATTATACTGTCTTTAAGGACGGAGAAAAGCACCAGTTTCATCTAGGACCAACAGGAGACGTCAGGCTCCTGAGACTGACTCTGAAAGGTATGTTGTATGTTTCTACAAGACACAGAAGATGCTAATTAACTTTTATTTTGCTCAGAAGTAGAAAATTGTAATTTTCTTGTGAGAGAAACTTGGTATATTACAAGATAGTAAAAGCCATAAATATCTGTGACTTTGGCAGACAGTCTGAAATTCTCCATCAAGAACATTAGACTTATGAAGAGGTGTGTATTTTTATTAGTTGGCATCACCTTCGTAGTAGTTAATGTGTTCTCAATTTCCATGTATTCTCATTACCTGACCTTGTGTATATGACTCTTTATCTTGATTTAGATAACATTTGGATTCTTTCTACTACAGTTCTGTTTATAACTTTAGTTTATTAATGGTTTGTATTAATAGTGTTTATTCTCAGTCAATGTCAAGCCATAGTAGAGCCTGAAAAGTTTGTAGCTGTCTTGCATTCGTTTATTCATTGGTATTGGACTGTGCATATTTTCTTAGATTAAGTGCTTTTGGGAGAACTTAACGTTGTTTTGGTAATTTACTAACTTTATTAAGAGAACATAGTAATGTTTTTTCACTTGAATTCCAAAACTGTTTAGGACAGATTGTTGTGGTCTCTATGTACTTACAAGCTTAACTATAAAAGCTTGGTGTTTGCTTCTTTCCCTATATGACACCAGGCTTCACCAGTAGATTAAAAATTACCAAATTAGCCAGTTGTTCTGTGATTCATGTGGCAGGGCAGCCATCCAGCCAGTGTTTTTTGGTTATTGCTTGGGATTTTAGTTTTAAGCTTAGTTAATAAACTCAGGCTATCAGTTATACACTGTTAGAATGTCAGAAACTAAGTTTTCTTTATAAATATTCTGACTTTTAAAGCTTATATCTAAATGAATGTATTTTCAACATCTGTCTAGTGATCATGATGTTCCAGAACCACCATCAGAAATGAAGATGAGATTACCAAGACGAGCCAAGACAGCAGCACTAGAGAAAACTAAACGTAATCTTGCTCAGGTGCTTAATGAAGAGCCGAGTTAAGAGAGTTGACAAGGACGTAGTCCTTTGAAGTTGTGCTTATTTCTTTGCTTTAATAGTTACTGTGGTAAAAATAAGAAATACCTGCTGTGTTTCTGGAAACATGGAACGTTGCCACATGACTTTGGCATCTGTCAGTGTGATCCATCTGCATGGATCCAGACCTTTTTTATTAGAATGTTAATTGGGCCTAGGAACCTGATTTTAAATTAGGTTCCCAAGGTGAACCCTATGAAACTATGACATTTGGAAAGATGTATCATAAGCCCAGTAGCTTATATTTGAGAAGCTTAAATAGAGTAGATCTAACATAGGTGACAGTGTCAGACAAATGGCATTTGAAGGGTGAGTACTTGCAGCTATACAGAAAGCTGCTTATTACCATTGAGGACTGGTATAATGAACCAAAGCATTCCTTATTTACATGAAACAATGGCTTTGAAAATTGTATGATTCCCATATTAAGTATTTATTTGATAATCTTACCTCTGAGTCATTTTCTCTTCCTAAATCTTTCCATATAGGAACACTTGTTTATGAATGTTTCTGGATTAGGGAGATGTCCACACACATTAATCATGAAGAGACATTGGTTTTTGGCACATCAAAGAATAATCTAGTTGGAATGATAAACAGTACTAATCGGAAATGAAAGTTATAAGAAGTCATCTTTATGTACTGATTTATGAGCAGTTTTTTTTGCTCAATTTCAATTATCTTTTAAAATTGTCACTTATGAAACATAAATGTTTTGAAAGCTGCATTGTATAAAAGTAGTCCTTTTTATTTCTGCCATATCCAATGAAACACCTATATTATTTCTGATAATGACCTTTTCTCTTTATTTCGTATAAAAATGTTCTAACATGGCCGGGCGGTGGTGGCGCACGCCTTTAATCCCAGCACTCGGGAGGCAGAGCCAGGCAGATCTCTGTGAGTTCGAGGCCAGCCTGGGCTACCAAGTGAGTTCCAGGAGAGGCGCAAAGCTACACAGAGAAACCCTGTCTCGAAAAACCAAAAAAAAAAAAAAAATAAATAAAAAATGTTCTAACATGAATTTTTTATTAATTGTGCTTCTTTAAATTTATTTGCCAGAGGCCATTTATTTCAACTGATGTTCTGAGATGGAGTGAAGGTGATATTGCTGGTTTTTAGAACCAAAAGGCTATTCTATGTACATAATATGTGCTTCATAGAACTCAGAAAAGGAGTCAAAGTTACAAAGCAAGAATGCTCATTAAGCAAAAGGAAAAGGCAGATCTGTTAATGATATAAACCAATGAAAAACATTGTTGTTCTTCATCTCTTGGCTCTGTGTCTTTTCCTGTGCTTCATATTCCTTATTGTTATAGCTCCTGTTAAATCCCTGTCTTAAAAAAATTCACAGAGAATAGGAAGTAAGCAGGACCAAAATGGTATATAACACGATGGCGATGTAAGGGGAAGCCTCTAGGAATGAACTATGATCCCATTTGTACATGTGCAGAGTATCCAAAAGGAAAGATGCTATGATCATGTAGACACTGTACCAAAAGCTTGCTTTTCTGACATAGGAAAACCCGCTTTTAATCACTAACCATTAGTAGTAGTCTTAACTACTCAGACTTTAGACAATAGCCATGGCTGCAGGTGTACTTTGCATCATTAGCATAGTAAGGAATATTGTCCGGCTTCTACAGGCTATCCCTGTAAGCTTTGGAGTAAATTGCTAAACTACAATAAAACCAACAGGTATAAAAACAGTTATCTCTTTTTTCATTCAAAATTGTTAACTTAAACCAGTGTTCTTGTTTACCATGAGGTACAAATTTGCTGAGGGGTAAACATGCAATTGTGCCATTGCTCTTATGGCCCACAGATGAGAGTTTTAAATTACAGAAAGAGAACTGATAACCTAATTTTTTTTATGAATGAAAACATGCTGTATTTGATAAGCTAATCAACCTTTTTTTATACATATATAACTTTAGAAGAGATATACTTCCAAGTGATACCTTTGCCTTTCCCAGTTTGCTTCGAGGTAGTTAGTATCCACCTGTTACACAACTGTTCATGGGTTAGGTCATTATCACACACCTTTACAATACTAGCTTTCTAAATTACAGAATCTGTATAGTTCAAACTGCACAGAAATAGAACTGGGCAATTACATATTTAAACTGAGGGCATTAAAAAATTCACCAATAAAAAGAGAAACATCAAAATCTGCTTTTGTTGCAAAACTCCACTATGGTTTTGTGTAATATTTGTAAAAAACAGAATTATAATAAAAATGATTAATGCTAATGATTTAATATAAAGACAGATCACAGGACTAGAAACGTTTTAGGATCAATTGGTTTTCATGAGAAAGAATATTGACATACAAAATAAAGATAGTGCAAGAACTACAGACTATTTTTCTTCATTTTTGAGATTTTGGTTATGAACTGTACAGCTTCCTAGAGATGCTGCTGTTAGATTCCATTCAATAGGATGATTAAGGCACATCTTAATGGGGCTCAATGGGCAGCTTGCTGTGTTCCCATCAGACAAATCCACTCTCTCATCAGTTTTCATTTGTAGTACTCTGTAAAAAAAAAAAAAAAGTATTAGGCATTTTAAGTTTAAATTTCAAATTGTCAGCTTTGTAGATGAAAAGTTTGGAATACTGTTTGCACCCTAAAGCAAGTAAGCAATGTATTTATCATCCTGACAGTTCTTGTTCTATATGCTGCCTTAGTGAACTGTGATCAACTATGCCATGTGTAAGTATGCCTTGAGGTGTTCACTTAGATACCCCAGTACAAAAGATGTCAATCACTTCATTAGCTTAGTTTATAGAAGAAAGGCCTTAACTTACTGGAAGGTTCAACCCTTTAGCATCAGGACTACTTTTAAGAGAATGAACATTTGTTAATTCCTGTTGTGTTCTAGACTCATTCACATGCAATTATCTCATCTTAATTTCATAGCTAAGCAAGGCTGTGTATTTACAGTGATGAACTGAATCTCTGTAAGTTAACTATAAATATGATGTCATACTGTACTGGTGTAGAACTGGAAACATAACCCTTCCTCTTTTCCTTGCTCTGTTAGCTTTCTAGTGGACTGATTAATCATTAGGAGTAGACAAAAAAAGTAGGCATGTTTTGGTAGAAGAGTATCAAGTTGTGCAGCTTGTCTTATCTGGTGGCCAGCTTGACACAGGAACAGAGGTAGCACCTACAGGATACTTAGTATTCTGCTTGCCTTTTCTTCTTGCTTTTTTTGTTTTGTTTTGTTTTGTTTTTTTTGAGACAGGGTTTCTCTGTATAGCTTTGGAGCCTGTCCTGGAACTCACTCTGTAGCCCAGGCTGGCCTCGAACTCACAGAGATCCGCCTGCCTCTGCCTCCTAAGTGCTGGGATTAAAGGCGTGCACGCCACCACCGCCGGCTTCTTCTTGCTTTTTTACATTACTGGAGTTGATGGCTTATTTGGACTTAGGTTGGGTTAGTCAGAGGTTGTCTTCCATGTGGTTATTCTCTAATACATGCCCTCTGGTTCTTGGAAGACTGTTGTCTTATTTCACATGCAAATGGGCACAGTCCCATTTGTTTCTGAATGTCATCACTTAGGTAACCTTGCCCTCCACTCTGCTTAATCAGACCTTTCCATGTTTCAGAGCCTGACCCAAATCTTGCAAGTTGGAACCTATTTCAGTACTTGGTAAAACAATGAAAGAATTTTTCTTGGTTCTCCACTATTGTTCCATGTCTGATAGCCTCTTCTAGATCTTAAAGAAAGGAGATTGGTATGCTTAACTCTGGAGATAAAGCAATGCTGAATATGTGGCAGTTGCTCAACAAAAATAGAAATAATGAAATGCCTCGAATAATCCAGCTCCTTAAATTTATGCAAACTTGAGTCCAGAAGCAAAATTACTCCACTTTATACTCTTAGGCTCATACTCTGTTTAGCAGCTTGATACACACTAACTTGTTTGATTTAACTATTAGTTTAAATGAACTGCAACGCTCTTAAGCCTTTTCCAGCTGTGTATTTCTGAATCTTCCTATCGGTAATGAGAATATTGAGGTATCTCCATGTAAGTGACTTGATAGAATTGGGCAGCGGCACATTCAGACTCCTGTAACCTATTTCTGATTTCTTCTGTACAATTTACAGTTACTTAGTAAACCAAATCTGCTGTACCATGTTTTAACACTACTGGCAATCTCAGGTTTTTTTCTCCAGGCACAGACCTTTTCTACTAAAAGCATGGTTTCAATTTATATAATTAGATAGTAGGCAAAACAACAAACTATAAGTTAGCTTGTTAGTCATAAGAATATATTAGGTAAAAGTGGAAACAGATGCAATTTGTAAATGTTAACATATTTAAAATAATTTTTTGCTTGATGAAAGATCTAAATGACTATTAAAAATGTTGAATTTTGAAAAATATATTTGGTTTATTGTTAGACTAAGGTACTAGGTATCTCACATTTTTTTTTTCAAGTTAGCAAGACTTTTTCTTAACTATAAGAACTGCTACTTAAGAAAAATAAAAATGGTATTTTTATTACCTATAATTTTGTTTAAATTATGTATGTGTCTTTGTATGTGGGTATGAGTTCAGTGCATATGTGATTATAGTTCTTTCAGAAGTTATCAGAGCCTCTGGAACTAGAGTTATAGGTCTTCGTGAGCTGCCTGACTTGAATGTGGGACCTAAATTTTGCTCCTCTGTGAGAGTAATGTGTCCTTAACTGCTGAACCATCTGTCTAGCATTAAAAACCACTTTTGTTTTGGAGGGTGTTTGTTTTGTTTTAGTACTGGGTGAGGATTGAACCTAAGACATTACATGTTTGGCAAGTGATCTAAGTGATGTGCCACTGACTGAACTGATAATTTTAAAGCAAGTATTTGATATATACCTTTCTGAGAACTTAAGGTAAGCTATAAAAACATGTTAATAAAAATGGGTTGGCAGCTAAACATCAAGTATAAAGCTAAAAAAAGAAAAACAAGTCATAGTCATAAATATTGTTTCACTTGCCATTGTTTGACAATGATGCCTTTAAAGTTAATTTTCTAGAGTGCCATTACTACATAAATGACAAAGTGTGCACAAAACTATATATATGTGCAGAAAATATAAGAAATATGTTTACTGTTATTACTATTAATGTACATACTAATATGTTTAATCCACATATACTACTACAAAGTTCTGAAGATGCTAATTGTCAATCTTTGACCTTATAAAGGCAAAATTATCCTTGTCTATTTTTATTTGTATGAAAAGTTGATACCTTGTCAGCTTAGGAGAGCCATTTAAAATGCTTTAAAAAGATGGGCAGTGGTGGCGAAATCCCGCACTTGGGAGGCAGAGCCAGGCAGATCTCTGTGAGCTCAAGGCCAGCCTGGTCTACAGACCGAGGTCCAGGACAGGCACCAAAACTACATGAAGAAACCCTGTCTCGAGAAACCAAAACCCCCCCCCCCCAAAAAAAAAATCCTTTAAAAAATCTGGAGCTATATATCAATTAAAATGTGTAGAACCTAATATTCTGGTCAAAGGAAGAAGCTGGAGGAGTTACTTATCTTAAGTCAGGTTTCTTCTGTCAAAGCAGGAAGCTAAACAGAAACGAGGGTTGACTGAGACAAAGGGACTCTCAAGTGGCTATCTATACATTTCAGGTTATTTCAGTATTAATGATCTCATGGAGCCCAAGGCAATTTAAAGGGTATGTATGTGTATCTGTAATTTTTTTTTTTTGAGGGTCATGGAACCTCATGTTTGTGATAATTACTGATAATTCTAATTGTAAGAATAAAGAACATTTAGTATATCTAGCTTTAAATTAATTGAGGCTTGCTCATTAGTAGAGCTGTGGTGTCCTAGACACTCAACTACATTGTTAGTTATGTGACATAGGCTCACAATAAACTTTATCATTAGCTAGCTAACATACAAAGAAACAGTAAATTTTGGTGTAATCTACATATTTGAAAATATCATTTATAGAATATGTTGAACAGGTTCTGTATGAAAAGTCTCTTTGTAATCACTGTCTATTAAATCTTAGAGAAGTATCTTGACCATTATACAACCAATAAATGGAAGTATCATGTATTATCTATTCCCCTACCATACTTTAGTTAAAATTCTGCCATGACTCTCTCCTGTTAATAGCCACTACTTATTTCTCATAGTACTTGGGAGATAGAGATTTATTTGCTTTAGGCAGCAATAGCCCCTCATGAGAGCCCTGTTGAGTACATCCAGCTTCCTTGTAGCAACAGCTAAATAAAGAGCTTGATTCATACCCTTCAGTTCTACAAAATTAGGGTGTAGATGGACATGGGATCCATGTCTATCTCTTCAAAGGGAGTGAGAAGTCACTGCATGCACAGATAAGCTAGAGTTTTGTACAGTGACTGTAATGTGCCTCTCCATCAAATTTAAAATAGACAATTGAATTCTACATTCTGCATGACTTGTTTACTTTCCTATAAAAATATATTAAATATTTAGTATGGCTGAGCTTGAGTCTATAGCTTATTGTCTCCATGAATCTATCCAAATACAAAGTCAAGTTTAGCACTAAGCTAGTAAGAGAACCTTCATTAAGAATTACTCAAGTGAAGGATTTTTTTGTGTGCTAGAGTATGGGTTCAGAAGTTACTACAAAGCAAAGCTTTTCAGTTCCTTGAGGAGCCCACACATGCTCACCAGTAGGTCTATATGGTGACTGCAAAACCTTAACCAAGATCTATCTGGTGTATTAGGAATGTCAAACGTGTGGTGTATGCCTTCAGAGCTCGGTAAGGACAAGGAGAGAAGGTATTCATGAATTATTAACAGAAAAACAAAACTATAATTAAGTTAGTAAGGGCCAAAGAGAAAAGTTAATTTGAGCAGAGTGGAATAACTGGTATAAGAAAACTGGATGAAGATCTTAATTCGGGGCAGAGGGTTTTAGAGCCTTGGTTCTCATCCTCAACTTCACTGAGTGTGCATTTTTTTCATCTTTCCACTTAATGATAATGGAATGATTCTGTTTATGTCAAGCATAGACTGTATATAAAACTTCTGGGCCACTTACTATATACTGTATAGTTCCTCAAGAAATGTGAGCTAATGTTACTCCCGTTAAAATCAAAGGATGCATGTGTTTTCACTGATGGTAAAAATATCATAGATTTTCTGTAATGTCTTAGGTAAGAAGGGACTAGAATAAGGGCAACTAAATGCAAGAGAGTCACAGGATCTGAGCTAGGTACTCAGGACTGGATTGGCACACTGCAAAAGATTATCATTTTCTGTTTGTTTTTATGTCTTAGTTTTAAGTACAAATTTCCAATGATGTGGCACTGAAGAATTATATAAAGCATGGGTAGTTAAAGCAGAAAGTTTTACTTTCACTTTTGACTTGTTTATAATATGATGTAATTATTTGGAGAGCAAGAAAACCTATTAAGAGCAAAGACTTTGCAGTTTAGTAATTGTGGAGTTTAATTTGTTTGATTCACCTCCTAGAAGCATGTGTGCTTGGTCCCCAGCCCGTCTACAGTTTTCAAAGATGTCAGGATTTCTAGGAGGTAGGGACTAGTGGGAGGTGACTGAGTCATGACTGCTTTCTTGAAGAGATAAATGCTTTTTCTTATATAGTGCATAAGGCTTTACAGGAGGCAAGATGACTTGTTTAAAAGAACAAGCCTGGTTCTTTCATAGTTTCAGTTTCTTGTCTTCTCTCTTCCCATTTGAAGTCCATGTTAGTGTTATGCTCTTAAGTCTTGAGAACCATGAGCTAAGTAGACCATTTCTTTACAAAATACCCATTTGAAGTATTGTGCTACAGAAATAAAATAACCAAGAATCTTAGGTATGTGATTTATTCCAACAAGTTTTAGAAAGATCACATAAAATTTTCATATATAAAGGTGGCACAAAACCTGTCATACTAGAATGCAAGTGTGTGTGCTTAATAACGGGAATATGATGTCAAAGTGTGTTAGAGTAAATCATGGTATAGAAAGTCACAAGGAATTTAGAATAAAGTACCAGTTTTCTATTCTGCTAAGTAACAGACCAAGAAAGACAAAATACTCATGTGGATTTTAATGTCAAATATTTGGATTTGTATATTTAATTTGTAGTACCTGTAGGATTGAAGAAACTAGAAAGAGACCATTGGTTGGGGGAGAAGGGTCTTAAAGGAGGGGGGGCTATTAGAACACAGTTGTTATCAAGAGAAAGATGGGAAGAGGAGTGGGAGGGTAGATTTTGGGTGAATAATAGGGATCTTTTGAAAAGACTTAGGGAAACCTATTATTTTATAATATAAGTTTAATTGAAGTTACCCTACATAGGGGATATGTTCTTAGAAGCCATGGACTGCCAAATAAAAAGCCTAGTACCAGGTGTGAGACGCTCCCCCTCAAGCTGTTTCTGAGAGTCTTGGAGGACCCCCCTCCTCTTCCCCTGAAACAATATAAAGGCTATTGTCATTGCTCTTGGTTGCCCACAAGTACTAGTACTTGATTGTACGACCATATTGCTGAAAGCACCACATATTGGCTACAAGACATGAAGAAATCAACTTGGTACTGACCAAGAAGCTTCCTCTTTGCTGGCTTGCTCTTACTGGAATGTACTATGTAAGACAGTGGGGGTGGGCTAGTTATCAGTAGTATTACCCAACTATGAACCCTGTAACATACAATAATGACTGGTGTGGCAGGATATGTACGTGGATGCGTCAGTGGCACATACTTTATGGATCTGCTTTCTGATTGGATTTAAGCCTTGATTCACTGGAGGAAACATGTCTGGTACTGTAAACTTTCAAGAACCCATGGTTAGGTAGCTCACAGGCTCTATGGTAAACCTACTACTATTGTTCCGGTAAATGGATATAGTATCAAACTACCTCTAAATTTTTATCTATACCCATTGATTAGTGCAGCTTTCAGACCACATCAAAGAAGTTTCTTTGTGCAGTGGACAGTGGTTTAACAAAAACCTGTAACTAGATAAACTGCAGAGAATAAATGTCTGTTGAGTGTTCAGCCACAAATGGGACCCCCTTCCCCCATGCTCAGCAGCCATCATGGAAGTGGAAGGGGAGAATTTAGGAGCCAGAGATTGGGGAGTATCAGAGTGAAACGATGTCTTCTGGATATGATGTGCCTGCAACACTCACCAACTCACAGCAGCTGTGTTTTCCTGCACAAGATAAGTCTGTCAACATTCTAACATGGAGGGAGAAAGGGTTATGAATCCCCACACAAAAGTGAGGCCTTATGGGCAGTTGATGGCTTTAAAGGTGTGGCTCCTGATAGATCAATTGTGCCTTCCAGTAGATGGTCCCATACCCAGCAAGCAGTACATGGCTAGCACAAATTAGGCTTGATGGGTTAAAGATGGGGAACACAAAGTTTGGGTGTTTAATAATGCTAGCTTGAGGTCCTGCTGTGACTTATGAGTGTTTTTGCACTCTGTTCCCAGCTGCTTTCTTGGGAGTGATCCTAATACTGTTTCTCTTATGGGAAACTGAATAGCTCTGTAGCTCAATTTCTTTACCTCTTCCTAAATTCACCCTCTGCCCTATCACCAATCACCAGTGTGATTGCTTCAAGTGGTTTGTTGGGAGTGGTGATGACAGCTGATAGGCAAGCCTGCTGGAAGGATGTGAAGGGCCCATGGACCAGAGGTAAGTCGGCTAACAGTGAGATAGTGAGGGAGCAAAACCAAAATCCACATTGGATCTCCATTTGCCAACCTTTGAGTCTATCTATACTCAAGAGTAAAATAAATGCTTGGGTGGCAGTGCTATTGGGTATTTTCACTTTTGTTAATTGAATCCTCACCATAATGGTTTGAATCAGTGCAGTTTTAACCATGAACAAGAATTTAGCACAGCTCATGTTTCTCGTGAACCCTTTAGACTTGGGTGACTTAAATGAATAATCCTGTACTTGGTATCACCATCTCTTTGTGTCTTCATTCAGTAAATTAAGCCTATCTGGCTTCCAGTACTTTCACTCCATAAAAATAGTACTTCTTATTCAAGTCACCCATGACCATCCCATTGTTGAGTCCATCTTTAGATTTCATCATGTTTTCTTAGCAACATTCAATACTGTTGGCCCCTGGTATGTCTCCCCCTCAGGGATAGGGCCTTTAAGAAGTAATTAGGATAAACCAGTCATACAGACTACACTGGTATCCTTCTTTGAAGAAGATATACCAGAGTCTTGAATGTAAGAGCACAATGAGAAGACTGCTATTCTGTAAGCCAGCAGTCAGTCACCAGAAACCAAACCCTGCTGGACCTGGTGGACCTCTCAGCCTCCAGAACTGAAAGCAAGTGACGTGTTTAAGCTGAAAGTTTGTGGTATTTGTGTCAGCCCAAGCCGACTAAGCTACCCCTCTTTCCTGAGACCAGACACATTACCTGGCTGCCTTTCTCACAGCATGCCACTTTATTTGGAAATTAAAAGTTGGGATTTCTCAAAGGTGAGTTCCAGGCTTTCTTTTCTTCACACTCCGCAAGTTTTCCTTCAAGGTCCTTATCCATGTGTTTGTAAATGCGATGTCAGCTCAACTCAAGCAACAGCTTCACAAAAGATTTCCCTATCTCTCAACCCAACAAGTTGCTCCCTGAGAAATTCTAGTGTTGGCATCTTCAACACAGCTCACTGCTGCTTCATGCTTCGATGTTCTTCTCTTCCACTGAATACAAGCACAGGGAGAGCAGAGGTCCTTGCTGCTTTGTTCAGCATTTCCAGCAGTGAGCACGTAACAACTGGACAAATGCTTGTCGAAAGAATAAATCTAGGAGTTCTGCTTTGGGCCACAATAAAGTAATAGGAACCAGATTTGTCTTCTTGCTTTGAAAGAGCTTAAACCCAAAGTTAAACTACATGGGGCAGGCAAACTACACAGGGCAGGCAGGATGACTGATTCCTACATGAAACAGCCTACAACTGACTTGGCACCTCACAGATTTCCAATCTGCATGATTGGGAGAAGAACCCAGAAGGCATTGGAAATGTTTGAGAGTAAAGGAGACAGTTAAGCTGCTGAGCTTGGACATAGCTTGTGTGTTCCCAAGGGTTCATGTGCTCTAGAAGTGCAGCAGTATTAAGGTGGTAGGCCCTCCATTTGGGCTGTCCAGTGGGAGGACACTGTCCTCAGAACAAACCTGTTGTAGGTGGTCATTTCATTTTCTGCCTCTCTGCATGCTGTGACCCAGGTTTGGGGGCCTTTGACAAAGGCTGAATAGTTGAGGCTGCTTGATCTTTTGTTCTGCTCTTTATAAAGTGTCCATCTCAGGTATTTTTGTTATAGCAACAGAAAATGGACCATTATATTGTGTGAAGGAAAAATAGGAATAGTAGTATTACTATTTTGAAAAATAGTATTTGTACAGTTTGTACCTTTACAGAAGTAAAATGTATGGCAACAACAGCACAAAGGCTTGGGGGAGGAAGTGACACTGTTTTGTGATTCATGCTAAGACTCCTGGCAGCAGTGGATGCATAGCCTGAACTGGCCGCCTCCTGTGATCAGATTGGTGACTACTCTGGTTGTCATTGGAGAGCCTTCATCCAGTGACTGATGGAGACAGATTCAGAGACCCATGACCAAACACTGGGCCTAGCTTGGGTAGTCTTGCTGAGGAAAGGGAGGAGGGGTTGTACGAGCCAGGGAGGGTCAGGGACATCGCAGGAAAATCCACAGAAACAGCTAGCTTGGCTCATGGAAACACACAGAGTCTGAACCAACAACCAGGGAGCCTGCATGGGATGAACCTAGGCCCTCTGCATATGTGACAGTTGGGTAACTTGGTCTTCTTGTGGGACTCCTGGTAAAGAAAGCAGGGGTGTCCCTGGTGCTTTGGCTGGCTCCTGGGAACCTATTCCTCATACTGGATTATCTTGCCCAGCCTGAATAAAGGGAGAGGTGCTTAGTCTGCGGCAGCTTGATATGCCTGCTTTGCTGATGCCCAGGGGAGGCCTGCCCCTTTCTGAGTGAATATTGAGGTGGGGTGGATTGAAAAGTGGGGGGAGGGGATTGAAAAGAGAGGAGGGTGGGGACCTGCAGTCGGGATGTGAAAAACAAATTTAAAAAATTTGTTACTCATGAAATGGTATATTTGAAGGTGATAAGCTAATGGTAATGTATAAACCTAATAGCACCATTTTAAATTGTATTTATGGCCTTGGTGATTCAGTCCAGGCTTTCACCCAAATGAGTAAGCACTCTAAGCTATATCCCCAGCCTTCCTTTAAACTTTTCAAGGCTGGACTTATTCAGCCAGGAAGGCCTCGAACTTGGGATCCTTCTGCCTCAACCTCCCAAATATTTGGGATTAGAAGCTTGTGTCATCAGGTCCAGTATAACAACCATTTTTTTTTTTTAAAGTGAATGAACAGATTAAAGAGACTGTTAAACTATATGGACCCCAAGAGAAGAAAAAATAATAGACTAAATAGAAAACAGCTAATTTAAACTGAATTATATTAATAATAACATGAAATATAAGTGGCTTAGTAAAAGGCAGAAATTATCAAATTGGAAACAAGACTTAAGCCTCAACCATATGCTGCTTAAGAGAAACTCATCTAATTATAAAGGCATAATTGAAGAAAATAAAGTTACAGAAAAGATATACTATAAAAATAAAGTAAGCCAGAATCATCACAATAGATTCTAGAATACAGGACATTTTAGGGATCAAGAAGTTCATTCCACAATGAAAAAGAAATGAGGTTAACAAAGTAGTTAATGATTCTAATTATATATGCATCTAATACAGTGCTTCAAAATACATGAAGTGAGACTGAAAGAATAAAGACTCAACCCGAGTTGTAGACTGACTGACACTCCTCTAAGGAACAGCTAAGACTGAAATTCAGTGAGAATAAACTGACATCCTAAGGGTTATTTACCAACTTGGATCAGTGGCATTCACAGGATCCTCAACAGATGTAGCCTCTACACCATTTTCAAGAACAGAGATCATTTAAAAAGGTTTAAATGGATTCTGGAGCCTGAAGGCCAAGATGGCTCCATGGGTAAGTGATGACCTGAGTCTGATTCCCAGGGACCCATATGTTGGAAAGAAAGAACTGACTTCCACAAGTTGTCCTCTGATATCCATATGTGCACCATATATGTACACATGACTACCCATCCACATACACAGATAAGGAAACAGAAATAAAGAAAATGCACTAAGAGATTCTGGAGCATGAACTAAATGTCAGTTAAAGATTAGACTGATGTAAATTATTCTTTAAAGCCACAACTTAAATTAGAAAGCATTAAGAGGGATCAATAAAAATCTCAACTATTTGGAAACTATAAACAACAAAGTTCAAAATAATCCACGGGTTAGATGAAATAAAAGAGTAATAGCAGATAAGGAAGGATGGGATGCAGGCAAAAGGACACATGAGTTGTAAGGAGAATATATAAGAAAGCTAAGTTTTTCTGGTTTCAACTCTTAAGAGTTTTTTTTCTCTTTTATTGGGGCAGATAATTGCAAAAAATGTAATTGGTAATGAAAGTGTAAAAGCACTAAGCCAAGCTTCCTGGCTTCAGAATGACCATTCTAATTGAAATTCATTGAAATGTTGAGTTTGGGAGTGAAAAAATGTTTGTGTGGCTATTTTATTCTAGCTGCATGATGTTTTTATTTGTGAACCACTGCAATAAAATTATTTTTATTACATAATTATAAATTAAAAGTTTCAATTAATGAAACTCCATCAGAGCAAAATTTGAATATACCTCAAGTATTTAGAGAGAAATGTACAACATTATGCTAACATTAATAAAGAATTAATCTTCCCATCTCTGTAACATTACCCTCTAGGCCAATAGTTCTCACAGTGAGGTCCAACAGCGTAAGCATCACTTGGGCCCCACTCAACAACTACTGAATCCAACTCTGTGGCTGATGCCCAATAATCTCTTTGTACAAGTACTTCCAGTGACTATAATGCATACTATGGTGACACTTCCGGTGACTATGACCCACTGTTCTAACATAGAACCATCTCATTTGGGCTCTATGCCTTCTTGCTTGCCCTATACCACCTGCTCTTCACAATGTAATCAGAGATCTTTTTAGAATGATATCACATATCTATCCCATTCACAAGCATTCTGTGTGTAATGGGAAGTTACTATCTATTCTTCAGACCTTATCATATCTGGTATCATGTTTTCTCCATTTCTCTTGACTTGAAACATACTAGCCATGCCTTTATCTTTGTAACCTAGCAGAGCTTGATCTATTTCCCTGACCCCTTCCTGGAAAATCATTTTGATCCCACCGATTCTCTTGCTGCTTTGTCTAATTAGTTCCTATTCTGTCTTTGCAGTCAAGTAATGGACATCTGGATCAGACAGAATCTTTGTATAATAAACTCATAGCACCACATAGTAATTGAGAGAACTAGTGAGTTCTGAAAATAATTTGCTTGATGTCTATCTCCCTTAATAAATGTAGAAATGAAGGTAGAAAATGCATCTGGTTTATTTCCCATTGTTTCCCATGTGTTTAGGATACTGGCTAACACAGAGAAGACAAACCTGGTTCTGGGACTGTGTAGCCCAGCCTGACCTGAAACTTGGGCAGCTCCCCAGCTTCCCAAGGGCTGAGATTATAGGTGTGTACTAAATACAACCAGGAATGACAAACATTTCTGAGTGAATGTATTAACAGAATATAAAATCTAGTTTTCTATGCTCCTATAACAGAAACAACATAAACAACGAACTTTTCAGTGTTGCCTAGAACTACAGGGAGGAACAAGCCAATATTTCATTGAAAATTAAACCAATATAAACACAGAATAAAACATTCAGACACCTCTCCTGTTTTGACTTTTCTTTTTTGGTAAAGCATCAATAGGTAACTGCATCAGGCTTAGTGTTACAACAGCAGGATGCTCACAGTTACAGTGACGAAAACTTTATGGTCTAGGAAAAATGAGGGAAGGAAACAAAGTAGGGCAGCTGGACTGTTCTGAGTTCTTTGTTTCTACTGTTCCTACTGGATCACAGCAGAAAAAGACAAGCTACTGAGCACTGCATGGGAGCACCAGGTCACAGAAGAACCTGCCAAGAATTTGGATTTCTTTATTTGTATAAGTATTTGCCTGAATGTATGTCTGTGTACCTTATGTATACAGCACCTGCAGAGGTCAGAAGAGGGTATCAGATCCCCTGGGACTGGAACTAGAGCTGGTTGTGAGCTACCATGTGTATGCTATGAATTGTGGGGCCTATGAAGAGCAGCCAGTGCTTTTAATCATTGAGTCATGTTTCTAGTCCAAATTTTGAATTTTTTGTTTGTTTGTTTGTTTCGAGACAGGGTTTCTCTGTGTAGCTTTGTGCCTTTCCTGGAACTCACTCTAGTCCAGGCTGGCCTCGAACTCACAGAGATCCGCCTGCCTCTGCCTCCCGAGTGCTGGGATTAAATTTTGAATTCTTAAGTGCAGAAACAAATGGAGTGGGTTTGATTGCCATGCTTTGAACCACAGCACTTGACTGGCAAGATTTCAAGGTTGGTCTGTGTAATACAGCATGCATGTCTCAAGAAAGGATTAAGTTAAAACGAAGAACGAAAGGAAATACAAAAGGCGGAGATTACTTGAGCTGATAAGTGAGGTAACAAGATCATATGAGGCAGATGTAAAGTAATGAAATCAGCCTCTAACAAATGACAGCAGCTGGCCATGGAAGAAGAGGATGATGGCCTTTGAACTTACCTCAGCTAGAGAAAACAGGGCTACAATCTGAAATGAGAGAATAAAGATTTGTAAGATGGAAAATCTGTTGCCCATGGCTCCCCCAGCACCATGCTGCTGGATAAAGATGGATGCTGCTCCAGTGAGACACAACAGATACAGTAACAACTGTTAGGAGAAGTAGGGGCAGAACTGGGAATGAACAAAAGTGATGGATCTATTTTTTTAAAACTAGCCAGAATATGTTTTCTAGCTACAACCTATCAAAATGCAATAGTAAAGTCATCTGAGCTAACCTCTAATAAGCAAAACCAGGTAGCAGAATGTGATTTAGTTTGGTTTTAATGGTATTTGCCACAGTATTCCTTTAGTGTTGCATGTTATTTGGATTTTTTTATTTCATGCAGAACAGAGTTAAATATAGCACATAACTTATCTTTATAGTCACATTCTTTTCTGAAACGATCAGAAAACTCTAAAGAAGTGCTCCCAAGTATGGATACAAAAAGTGTGACATAAGAAGTTTATGAAATGCAATTTAACATGCTGAGAAGGAACTGTGCCTTAGGGGAAACAAGAGGCACCTTGCACACGAGAGTGTCACAGTGCTAATGTTCCTTGGAATCCACCTTTGGACGCTTGTACAGAAAGCACAGCTCGTGCATGTGTCTGAGCCATGTAGGAATGCTTCTCCACAAAATTAAAGTTAAAATAATCAAACTATAATGTCTAAGACTACCCTGCAATGAGGTACCTCAACTACACAAACTGGAAAGAACATCTTGTGTTCAATCATCAAAATGACTGAATGTTCTGAGGGTATTGGAGAGGGTGGGTTAAAGTTTCAGCCTTGGTCTCAGGTAACAGAAGGGATCTATCACAAGTTACCCATAAGTGATACATTTTTGTGAAAAGCAGCTTTCTGAATATAAAATAAATGAAAATTTTCATCATTTTTTTCAGGACAGAAGACAAAATAGGAGAAGCTGATATATTAAATATTTTAAAAATTATGTGAGAATCCAAATTCCTGAGTATTTATAGAAAATTTAACATTTTAGGATGAGTTAAATGAGTCTATAGTACTTTCAAGTCCATAGTAGTTTAGTCTTAACAAGTTCCTCATGTATGTCCAAAGCCAGGGTATGTATCCCCAGGTATTTACCAATTAGGAATGGGCATGTTTGCTCTGGACTGGAGAAACATGGATATTAACAAAGGTCTGTATTACTATTTGTTGGTAGTCACAGTCCATTTAGGCCAATATTACCTAAAAATCCTCAGCACCTGGTCCTTCACACGCTCCATTTTTAAGGTTGGGGATGTAGCTCAGTGGCAGAGTGCCTCCCTATCATGTATTTGGTTCTGGGTTCGAGTTCTAGCATCATATATACATATGTAAACTACATCTAATGCTCATTTCCTTCTCCAACTCTCACATGGTTTGTGCTACTATTAGGAGAGATTATCTGTAATCAGTCTGCTCATACAGATCCTTATTCACAGAATGTTGTTCATAGCAGTTCATCCCTTTAACCTTCCTTCTGCTTTATACACATGATGAACCAAAGCACACCTGGTAGCTGAGATAAAAATACACTATCCAGACTTCATGTTTCCTAATCCCCCCTTATTGATACATTTGTGAGTGTGTGTTATGTACATGTTTGGGTGGTGTGTGCACATGTGCATGTTTGTGTATATGCATTTGAGTAGAGGTCAATACTGGGGAGCCTTCTAATAGTTCCTCACCTTATTGAGACAGATTTTTGACTGAAACTGGAACTCCTAATTTGGCTAGTCTGATGGTTCCAGTGAGCTCCAATCACCCACTCTTCTTTGCCTCCTCAGTGCTGGAGGTACAGGTGTACTTCTGCACCCAGATTTTGTATAGATTCTGGGGATCCCAATTCATGTCTTCATGCTTCCGTAGTAGATACTTTACTAAGTCATCCCTAGCCCCAGAGTACTGTGAGTCTTAAAAAAATGAACTGTAATATCTCAACATTTTGCCCAGGCGTTACTGACTTGTATCCCCACCTACTGTTTCCCCACTTCGTTTGAAGAGAAATAGGAACTTCTGGTCAAGAACAACTTCTAACAATCCCCCCCAGATCCTATACTCAATAACCAATCCCAGGTCTTCCCTCTCATTTTCATACACTCAGCCTTTTTACTTCTCATTGGCTTTGACATTTAAACTTTTTCAACCTCACCTTTAATCTCAGCAAACGCTACTTACCTTTCTACCTCTTGTCTACTCACAGCTCCTTGGTTTTCTGTAGTTATTTACTTCACTTCCCCTTTGACCACTTAGCATCTGACACTAAAGTTGGCTTTTGTGTCTATTACTCCACACAGGTGTTCTCTCTACCAGTAGGCTAGCCCCTTTATGCACTCACTAGAACTATCTCAACAGTCATCATGACTGACTCAAGCACAACTTAGACTCCTCTCCTAAAACAGTGTTTTCCTTCAGTCTCTCTCCTCTCCTCTCTTGACTACTTTCATCAGTCTCATTTCATGCATACCTATTTCCTGCACCCTGGGGCGACTCGGATCCTAGGACCCTGCAGTCTTACCCTGAGGGACCACTCTCTTCTACTCCAAAGACTTCTACTGATTTGCCAATTTGTCTTGGTTCAAGTCTCATCTCTGGACAGGATTCACATTATCTACCTTGTTTAACATCTTTTTTAAGAAATCCCACTAACTACATCTAAACCCCTAAAGCTAAAAGTGAAACCCTGGAAATGTTCTTAGATGCTCAATTCTGATGTTTCCCTTCATTCCTCTATTTTACTAAGACACTGATTAATTTCATAGACTTCTGTAAAATTTATCTTCTACTTTTCTTGTTAGGGCTTAGAACTTTTCCCTGATGTTGACCTCACCATTTGAATTAATGTCTCCTCCAGTGATTCTGACTTTTGTGATTTGATACCTTCACACTGACCACTGCATATTCCCTATGTTGTACCTTAGCTCTGACAAATTACTCACTGTTCCACATGAGTCAACTTTCTTTATTGCTCCAATTTGCTGCATGGAATTTGTTCTAGTTGAACTCCTCCCACTACTTGTTTCTGAGGTTCTTTCAAGTCTCACTACACATGTAGCAATGTTGGATACATCTGAGTTCTATTTCCTCCTTCATGTTCCATCAGGTCACTTCTTCCTAGTCACATTACTCAGCTTTCAATATGTATTCAGTTTTCTATGAGAAAAACCTTAGCTTTCTAAGAGCAAAGCCCATGACATTAATCACTGTTTCCTGTTTACAACATAAAATAACTTTATTTATATAAACGTGTATGTTTTTTCTCACTTAGATGAAATGGAACTGCCTGAACTTTCCACACTGACTAAGAACATATTGTAACCATTCCTTAAATAGGAGAAATACAAAAGAATAGAACTGCACTTGCCTTTCTTCCTGTGTCTACATTTAATACAGAGTACGGCAAATGCAGTGAGATCTCATGTATTAAGCACATCTGGACAGTTAATATGTACAAAGGCAAGGCATTCATGATAGAGACAATTCTTTTTCACCAATAGAAATATTTCAAAATTCGTAATATACACCACCCAAGAATTTTTCTAGAAAAGTCCTGTGGTTAACAGTCTTTCAAGTCTTCAGTCACTAATTATTCTATGAAAAAGAAAAACACATATAAAACTAATGGTGAGTTTTAGTGTTACTTCCAGAAAGGCAAAAACAAGTATGGACTACCAAGAATAATGAGAAAAAAACACAACACTGTAGGAAACATTTAAAAAACCACATAAACATAACAAATATTGTTATAAATACAATTTTATAAAAATAATGATCTTGTTGATTAAAAAAGAATGTTAAAAATAAAGAAGGAAAGTTATCAGTAAAGATGAATAAAACTTTAAGCAGAACAGGAAACAGTGCTAGCAAATTTTAAAATGGAAAAGATGAAAAACAACTCTTCATATGATATTAATTTTCTTAAATACCCAAAAAGGATTTTAAAATTAATTCACAAAAGTACTATGAACTATTCTCCATCTTTCTGCTTTAGGGTAATCTTCTATTTGGCAGGGTGAATAATATTAAAGTAAGACTGTGTTTGATTGTTAGGAAATAGCATGGGTAAGACGCTGCAAGGATAAAATACGGTTCTATTGTAAAATGAATTCATGCAAATTCCTTTTGAAAATCTCTAACAGTATGAGATGAAGATGAAACAAGTAAAAATGAAACTATACTTTATTCTTTGTGAAACTTATACACATATTTTAGGTAAATTATAAGCTTAAAAATTCGCTCATAGGTATTTTCCTGACATAGCATTTGTTATAATGTTATTTTTAGTATTCTTAAGGACCACAAACAAATTATTCTTTCTAGTTTTCATTTACTTTTCATAATGGAGATCTTAGACCTCCTTTAAGCATTTAGTCATTTCAAGTTAGATATTTGAAATTTTAATCATTATATGTTATATAGTATTGAATTACGCATGTTAGAATTATTCAGCTAATTGAATGGGGGGCACATAAAAACCATTAGCCTATTTAAAATTTTTCAACTTAATTGCTGCGTTTAACATTTCAATGAGACCTGATGCTATTGACTCTGGTAAGACACTAATACTTCCCTAAGTCCTCAAAGACTTCTCTAAATTATACAATATAAAAATGAGCACAAACCATAAAATATTCTAAATATAACCTGGCATTCTCTCATGGTGAAGAAGTAATTTATAGTCTCCCATCCTTTTAATATCCTGAACTGTCCAGCACCTACCAGATAAGCAAATGGAAATGGCAACTACCAATTCTGGCAACTACCATATTCATATTATCACTTCATTACATTCAAAAGGGCAATAATCTCCCTAGCATACCCATGCTAGGTCAGTGTAACTTAATAAGGTATCTCACTACCATTTAGTCTGTCTGCATTCTCAATGTGACATGACCCTAATAGTGACTTGATCAGCTACATAATGGGATTCTCCTCTTTATATCTGCACAAGTGAGCTCAATGTCTGATTCACAGAAGTCCACTTAACATACTTGCTGATCATTGGAAAAATTTTAGTGTACTGCTTTCTAAATAAGCAGTCTTGTAGCAGGTTTTCAAAGCAGCATCAAAATGGAGTAAGTTTAATGGGGAAGATTTACACCCTAGGATTACAGTGTTATAGTCTTTAAATGAGACAGTCTTAGCTATTTTCTGTATATTATCATAGTTATTTTTGAGGAGAATAAGCATGCATTAGCCTGCAGTAGTGAATTTTTAGTTAGCTGTTCATAGCCATCTGTCAAATACATTCATGGCCTATTTTCATGAAGATCTTCATGTCTCTTCTAATGTATTTGCTTGTGTTTGACACCGAGTGGCCAAGTGCACCACACCTAGCAGCACCTAATTTCATGAGTTTCATACTAGGTGCCAAGAAATGAGGTTGTTCAAATATTTTAGAAATAAATTAGAAGAATTAGCTGTTCCTTTTCTACCCGCTAGCTTATGCTTTACTCAAGGCACCTACAATGAAACTTTAAGATTAAGGAGAGAAAAACTTACCTACTTGGGATTTTGTACAATATTTTGCCATTTGTCCACTGTTGCAAGACTGTCCTTTATGTCTTTTAGCTGACATTTCTGTGGTCTTCCATGGTGGTCTTTTTCTCTTGTTTAATTTGCTAAGAGCCTCAGAATTATCAGGATTCTTGTCAAAATTAACACGCTTATTTAACTGACTACTGCCAAGTTCATCAGTCTGTATATCACTTGCAGGACTATTTGCTTTGACATTTTCTCTCTCTTTATTTTGCTTTTTAAAGGAATTTTGCCTTGCTGAATGGGATCTTAAATTAAAACGCTTTGATTCTCCTTGCACCTGATTACCTCCACTGTCAACAGGTTCAGGAGAATAAATGATTGTATTTAGCTTAAAAGTATTTCTGTGTTCAAGACAGTTGATCTTCCTCAAAAATATTCTACAGTCTTTTAAAGTTTTTGACCTCCAATTATTGGAAAACACATTTTCTAGTCTTTGTCCCTTTTCAGAATCCATCTGGCCACTCCCTGCTCCATTCTCCTTTGTTTCTGACTTGACTTTACTCTCTAAACTAGCATGTGTTGTGGCATCATGAACTGCTGCCCTCTCCTGAGGAAAATCCACTCTTGTTTCTGGTGGTGAGGCCCATTGCTTACCTACTGTGCTTTTCCCACTGAGTGATGATGTCTCTGCATTTGTCTCTCCCCCTCTCTTAGTCAAAACCTGATTCTGGCAGAAAAATCTTAAGTTCCTTCTTTTTGAGTTCCAATCAACTGTTCTGTGACTGTGTGGCTTTTCCTCTCTTCTCCACCTTTCACAGTGCAAACTCTTAAACTCAGTCCTTTTCAACCTAGCTAGTGTGAAATTTCTTTTCACATTTAAGAGTGGTGAGCCAATCATTTTATGAAGTATGTGGAACTTCCCTGCTGACTTTGAAGGAGAGGAGACTGCAAATTTTTTAAAGTGCTTCCTGAAGGGGCTAGCATTAAACCCACAGCATTTCATCCCTAACTTAATGCTCTTGGTATTTATCACTTCCAAAGGGTTTCGAGCATTTGCTTTTCTAACGAGTGAAAGGGACTGTGTTTCTGTTGTTTGCATAAACCAGGTACAAAGTTCATTCAAATTATACTTTTTCTGAAAGAGCATTTTGACAGGGGAGACTTCAAGTTCTAGAAGACGGGTTTCCAGAGGGTTTGCTGCTTTGAAACCAGCACCTTCAGTGTGTTCTGCTACGTGGACAGAAGTCTGAGCTTCATCTCTGTTCACCTGCACCCACGCGTTTGTTATCTGTTCAAATCTATTGTTCAACTCCTCTAATAAGGAATCATCTGAAACAGAAGTAGTCCACCACCTGAGTAAAGGATTGGATGAAATAACAGGGTCCAAGGATACTTCAGAAATGGGCATTAATTTTTTACCTTCCAAACATTTTTCTGCTTTCCTTGAACGTCTAGATCCTGGAATACCTTTGGAAGCTAGTTTAAAACTTGACTGCCTATATTTTTTCCTTGGACTTTTGCATTTCTGCAAATGGAGTTTACATGATTTATGACGCAGAGCATTTTTATAAGTAAGAGAGCCAGAAGATGCAAGTGAATGTAAGAAATGCAAAGGTTTTCTAGACCTAATCGAATGTTTTGGAGGTATAGAAGCAATAGTATTACTATTTGGTTCATTCTTAAATATGTCAACATTGGTGTGCCTGATCTTATCTACCTTACTGTTGCACTGTTGGTCAAGCTTTTCTTCTTGGCATTTCTCTAACACAGACTCCTGTTCTAAAGGAGGCAAGCAGCTACTAAGACATACTTCTCTTTCCTGAGGTGAAATTCTACTAACAGTCACAGATATACCAGAGATTTTCACTTTTGCAGGTCTACCAGGCTTCCTAACAATTGACAAAGGCTTTTGATTTGGTTGAATAATGTTCTTGGAAGCCTGAAGGATCACAGACTTGCTCTTGATGGGTCTGACATATTCAAAGTCAGAATGGAAAACCTTACTTTCAGTTGTCAATCTTGACACAGCACTTAGACTTTCACCAGAGCCAGTCTCATATTCTCCAGTATTTCTGAGGCTACTAGAGTTCACTGCAAAGTCAGCGACATCATGGTTCAGTGAGATGTTACTGATATTCATGCTTCCTTCAGAAACACATCTCTTGGTTCTTCTTGACCTTCCATAAACAACAGTGACAATAATACTCTTTCCATAAATGCCTTCTTTTACTTCTGATAGAGATTCTGGACTTTTCTTCCCAGAACTAAAAGACTCATTTTGGCCAACACTGACATCTGTTAGACCAGCTTTAGGTTTGGGTGGTCTTCCAATTGGCCGTTTAATCTGTTTCACAACTTGGGGGCCAATTTTTTTAGGCCTACCTGGCTTTCTTTTATATGGTAAATCAATAGCACCACTTGACTTTCCCTCAGAGTCTTCTTGTGGCTTATCACTGTTTAAACTGTCAGTAAACTCTGCAGATGATGGTGTAGCCTCTTGTACACAGTTAAATTTGTTTAATTTGATTTGAAGGCAGTTAATATCATGATTAGAACTATAATCTTCAAAGCTAGTATTTGGTATGTCTTCCTTTGCTTCTCTTTTCCTTCCAATTACTTGATGGGTTTTATGTTTGTGAGAAGCAAACTCAGCATTTGACTGGGATGTGCTGACTGAAGTTAAAGTGTATTTGACTCCTTCACTGCTTTTAATCTCCGATAAAAACATGAGTTTGATAGGACTAGAATAGTTAGAAACAGAACTTTCAGTTCCTTCACATTTTGTTGGCACACTTTCAACACTGGGTGCTGTCTTTGCATTATCAAGTCTCTTGTTCAAATTCATTACAGGCATCCCATAACTTCTTTTATTGCTAGATGCTATTACAGATTTTGATAAATCCTGATTTTTACAAGCCATTCTGCTTAAAGTACAAGTCAAATCTGTCCCAGCATTTTGGTCTTTACCATCTGTTTCTATCAATTTCTTGGAGGCTTTACATCCTTCAGACAGTGCTTGATTAGTCCAAGACCTCTGAGCCATATTTATTGTGTCTTCCAAACGCTCCACAACAACTTGCAAGTTAGAATTCATTGCAATTTTGTTTAAGTCTCTATTTTGGAGACTTTCGGTTGCATCTCTGACTGGATCTTTGCTGTGAGCAGAGTCTGATACTCTTCTGCCCTCGAGGATTTTTTTGGAAACAGAATTGTTTGTTACATATATAGAATACCACCCTGGTGGCACAATATTTCGTTTAGTTCTGCTCAAAAGACCAGGAGCATCAGTTCTCAAAAGTGTTTGAGTATTTTCTACTTTTGCTTTTTCCCTGTTATTTTGTACAATTAGTTTTTCAGCTGTACATTTCTCTAGTGATTTTCTCTGGCTCATTTTCTCAGATGAAGTTGCTTTAAAGTTTTCTGAAAATTGATCAAAAGTCGTGTTAGTGTCAAAACTCTCAAGAGGTGCTACATCATTTGGTGAAGATTGTGTTTCTGCATGATTTTCATCTTGAAAGCTCTTAGAATTTTTTAAAGGTTCTTGACAAGGCTGGAATTCTTTGTTCAGTAAAAGCATCTTATCATTGCATGACAATTTTCTTGAATTTTTTTCACTGTACCTTTTTCTCAGAAAATTTTCATCAAGACTAGCAAGCTCTCTTTTTATCTGTAAAGACTGCCTTCTGATCACAGGTGAATCAGGAGAGTTGTGCATTGCAAATAAGGTTTGTTGACGTTTTCGAAATCTTGTCTGAATAATTTTATTTTCTACCTTTTTATCATGTTGACTCAGTAATTCCATAAAACTATAATCACTGGCTGTTGCACTGTGCAAAAGAGATGTTATTAAATCTCCCAATTTAAAATCACTATCTGAATCACAATCAGTGCTAGATAATTTTATGAGGTTTGATGTATCTGTGGTTTCTATTGATTTTAATTTTTCATTAATCCGATCCATTAAATCTTGAAAAATTACAGCTGTTTCACCCTTTTCATGATTTGTGGTATCATTACTGCTGGCATCCAAGAGCACAGAATCAGAGTTACTGGACTTCTTAGTTTTATTTATTTTGCTGTCATGGCCACATCTGTGAATGCTTATCTCGGCTGGTATGAGAGATGGAGGTTGGTTAATGCTTGTCTCAAGTTTGTTACTTTCTAAGGATGAAAGCTCGGAGACGATGTCTTTCCACTTTTCAAATCCTCCAGTCTCCACAGGTGATAATGGTGGGGGTGAGGGACTTCGAGATCTACAGGCATCTTTAAGACTGACTGAAAGATCACAAACTTGTCTCGACAAAGGAGGACTATGAAAGGCTGATTTTGCAGAGTGATTCTTTGCTAACTGTCCACAACAGCACCTGTGTGGATTATAACTGTTTTCAGTACCTCTATTCATTACTGTCTTAATGTGTTCAACAGTTACAGTTTGACAAGACAAACAATGAAATTCTTTAATACAGACTGGCAGAGGCACCAAACCAGGGCTTTGTCTCTCATTGTGTAAACAATCTCTTTCTGCCAGTCTATATTCACAGCTACAGAACAGACCATGTAAATCATCTTCCAATAGGGGTTTTTGAGATTCTGAAGACACAGTACATGATGAATTACAACAGCAAATAGAAGCAGCATTCTGCTCTTGGACTAGAAATTTCAACATAGCCAAAACTTGTTGATGGTGATGTATGCACAAAGATTCCAAAACTTTGCTTAATGCTGAGTTTCCTTTTTCCATTTTAGTAGCTTCCTCTGATTTTGCATCAACAGTTGAACTAAAAATAAAAATCAAACAAAAAATGAATTACAGCAAAGATACCATGATAAGGATTTATAGTTCTTGACAGCGTTTGAATGACGTATTTTGGTATTGCTGGACTCCTGACTCCTATAGACGGAACTGCAAGGTCATCTGGGTTATTGTTTAGCAGAAACAGTATGAAGCACTGGTAAGTAATTTCCTATGACACAGTACAGGAGTCAAAGCAAGGCCTTTTGCAATACAAAAGCTGATGATTACACGTTATTACATTAACACATTGCTGATAGTAAGAATTTTGGATATATTAATAATCTTTAATGAAAAGTGCTTCAGAAGGAATAAAAATTTTTGTAATGTAGGATACTTTGCCATATTTTATAATTATAAGTCCATGTTAGTGCAAATAAGGAAGATAAGGAGTAAAATCTTATTTTTATTTAAAATACTTTGGTAGGTAGTAAAAAAGAAATTTAATATTAAGAGAGCTCTTGCATAATCATGAAGAAAGTTATCAAATTTAGATTTAATATAAATAAAAGAGTATCTTTTTCTGAGATTAAGCTGCAGGCATTTTAACCTAGGAAGAATATAAAAGAAAAAAGAAGCTATTTAAAAATTAAATCTACTTTTAACTGATTTTAAAAACTATGAAAAAGCATAGGAAAACTAAAGGTACTACTTACCTAATTATTAAATTTCAAATGCTAGAAAATGCCCCACCACAGAAACTAATACACATCTGACTTTAACTAAGACCCAGGATTGCTTATCAACAATATAAAAGCCTGTATTTTTAATACCAGCAGCAAGAAGAATAAAATATATTAGAGGAATTCTGTTTCAGAAAAGTATCCATTTTAATGAAACATCACCAAACTCTGGAGTGGGAACAGCCCTTCTCTCCTAAACCGATATGCCTGTCACTTTTTCCTAGTCTGAAAAAAGGTTATTTAGGATTCTAACTGGGGTAGACTACTTATAACTGACCCACCTAAAGAATGTGCTGTTGTTGTTTTTTAAAATAAACAGTATGTTCATATTTTTAAAATGAAAGGGGTTTTGTTTTAAAATAAGCAGTGAAATCAATACTTTTATATTATTACCTGACACTGGAATAACCTCCTCTATAGATAATACACAACAATTTATTGAGTTTTATACAATTATGTAGTCTGAGTAGTAAAAAGCACCAAAGCAAGTTCTAACCACATGATCCAAACTTCACTGAGAAAAAGGAATGATCAGATTTTACAAATGTTTTAGTAAGACTAGCACACGTTTTGACATATAGAAGCAAACAGAGTAAAAAGTAACAAACATCTTTAAGTTCAATGCTGCCTCTAGACAAAAGAAGATCTACAGCCCCAGTATTAGTCCTTTCCGTAAAAATTTTTAAAAATTAATTTTATAATGGTAGAGCATATGATGATAAGAAATAACTTATCCTTTTCCAGCAATTCAAATTTATGATTTCAGACAAGCAAAAGAAAAGCCAACATACCTAAGAAGTATACTTAGAACAGTTTATGAAATAATGTTAAGGCCTGTTAAGCATATTTAATAAGTGGGAGAGTTTACAAACTTTTAGAGTATGTTATACATTTCACAGGTTAGTATCCTTTTAATAGTTCCTACAGTGCTCAAAGGCATTTTTCTGTTCATGAAATGATCTGTACAGACATAGTGAGGAGCCGGGAGGGAGAGTGTGTGCTTATTAACATGTCCAAAGTCCAGGGTGCAATTCCCAATATACAGGTAAGGAAGCCCTATCAAAGTGGAAATGATTAAAAAAAGCAGCAAGTATTAAGTAATATAAAATTGTTATAATTTCAATTTGATTAATCTCATAGAATTATGAAAGCCACTGATTTCTATATGCCTTTTCTGACATCTCAAGGAAATCTTTATTTTAAAGAAAGAGTTTTTTCAGTTTGCTAGTTTTTATACTGGAAGTTGAAAAATACCAGTGGTCACTGATTCTCACCTAGCAATATAAACAACAGATTACTATATCAGATATTCAGATATTAGATTTTATCTTATATACCATGGTGGACAACGAAATTAAAACATTACAGAATTTTAAAATGGTGTTATTTGGTTTCAAAGCTTTTTTCCCCCCACCTTAGAATCTCAATGAAAAACATAATGAGTGAAGAGGCATATGTGTGAATCTCCAATCCACAATTTATTCTCAAGTAATTATATAAAGAGCTTAAAATTGTAATTTTGAGACAGTCTCACAATGCAGCTTTGGCTGGCATGGACCTCACTGTGAAGATTAAACTGGCCTAGAATTCATAGGGATCCATCAGCCTCTGCCTCCTAATGCTGAGATTAAAGGCCACCTTAGTCTAATTGGCTCTCATGTTTTTTCTAAGATCAATTCTTTCTAATTTTTTCCTGTTTGTTTACAAGCCCAAACGTCTCATTTTTGTTACTATGCCCTTTTCCTTAGAAATCTGTTGTTGAATATTTCTTTGAAAGTCAATTTTTAATACCGTTAAAAAACAAAACAAAACAAACTCCTTACAAAAAAATCAAAGAATTCAGTGTAGTCAAGTTTTACTTTTCTTTTACTGAATGAGTAAATTAACCACACACCGACAGTGTTGTAAATTTAAGTGCAAAAGCATTGAAGTGCTTTACTACAAATTACAACCTAGAAACACGTTAACTCAACAATTAAAATTCATACAATCAGATTTAGATATATAACAACACAAAGTAGGAACAAAATTACAGTACATGTACAACACAAGACAGATACATGAATTCATTAGAAAATATTGTAATAAATAATTCATGAATTATAGTGCAATTGATTTATGCATAAATAACTAATTGCCTAACAATCAGTTTATATTAACAAAATCTGTCAAAATCAAGGCAGCCACAGAGTTTTACTAAATTACTGCGACAATGGAAATACTGCAATTAAAAAACAAACACAAGTATCTGCACTGTAAACAACTAAAAAAAAATCAGTCTCACTAAAGTCAGTATACAGTTTAATATAAAATTGTCATCAGCTACCAGAAATGGTTTAAACAACTTTACTGAGCAGTAGTTTTCTAAAAACAGAGGCACTGTTTTTTTCTTTTCCTTCTTTTTTATTTTAAATATAAAATACTCGAGGAACATTCAAATAAGTAGAAAGCACATAAGGGTTGCTTTCATATTCATTAAAAGTCAGCTGAAACTGAACTTTTCAAAATCTGTCAAATAAGTAGTAACTGGTAACTAAATTTATAAAGTACTTTGAAAGTTTAACATAAAGGACATCTTAATAGAACCAGTGGGGAGAGGGGAACCCATAAACTTCCCTGCCTTTCCTAGTTTGTATAATCAAAAAGTCAACTCAGTAATACAAACATTATGTTTCTTTTAAAAGTTATGGGTTGATCATTACCTATAAACTATCAAAAAATATTTTAATTTACTATTTGACCAAAAATAAATAATACAAGTACTAAAATGCTGCAAATTAACTATAATATTACCTATAAAACTACTGATCACTGTGAAGTCAATAGCAAAATGATCCCTGATATATGAATCCTGTAAAGTTTTTGGTCAGGTCATCTTTTAAATGATATAAAAGTGTTCTGTAAGTTTCCCTTTACTATAAACTTCTCAATCAATTTATCAATGTAAATATAGTGTGAGGAATAAAAAAGCTCAATACAATATAAATATTATGTAATGCATTCGAGCTTCCAAAGTTTTGCAAGTAAAATTCTATATAAAGAGGTCAAGAAAATTGTTTTTGAAGCATTTACTTTTAACTTTGTTTTTCAATGGGAAGAGGGGGAAATATAATAAATAATCCATGTTCCGGTCCTCACAAAATATGGCTTAATTCTTTAAAAAGAAAGATGACCCTGACAAATGCTGTCTTGTAATCTATTATGTATATTTTCTTGGGGGAAGAAAAAGATAAAGAGGATTCATACCCTAGTATGCAGGTAACATTGACAGCTGAACATGTTCAATACAGATCTCAGAGACCAAGTGATTACCTGGTTATATAGTTTCTTATTTTCAGTTTCTTTAAATACATGTAAGCAGTTTTAAAGTTTAGTAGCTGAACAATCACATGTTCATGTGATTACTAAACACACACAAACACAAGTGTAAAACACAAGTATTTGACAAGGTGCACTCATTTTTTTAAATTCAGCTGTAAGAATTCCTTTTGGATTTAGAAAAAGTGGCTTAGGAAAATGACCAGAACCTGAATTCTAACAGAGAAAAGGGGCACTGTGGAGGATTCTCATCTATAAAGCAAATCTCCATTTTTTACATGGAGGTACATGCTTTATTACATTTTACTACCAAAACTGCATACGCCATAAACCCATATGAATACTCTGACCCATATTTTTAAAACTGTTTTATAAAAATTACTGGTCTCATTTGAGTAGTAAAAGTTAAAATGCACTGCCCAGCTTCTAACTATCCAATTAGTAAAGAGTTTACATTACTGAAAGTTCAAAACAGCTTCAGTGTTAAATATCTGTAAATCTATTCAAGACCCTGAACAAACTGCAAATTTGGTTATTAGCAAAATGATAATGTATCACCCACCAAAATGAAATCTGTAATTCATTTTGATAAACTGAAATGTTTTGAAATGTCACAGCAGCAAATATATTAAAGTTACACTGAGGTTTTTCAACAGGAGTGTGTCACAATCCTTAAAGTAGTCATAACATCAACTAACCAGCACATTTAACCAAAATGACCATTCTCAAGCTTGTTCTGTGCACATTATAAACATGCTCTAAATTGCATTCCAACTTTCTTTTCTAACCTTACACATTAGCTTATTTTTCAAATGAAAAACAAAATTAAATTACTTTAATAATTAAATTTAAGTTACTTTTTGTTTTTAGTATTCCATCTTATATTAAAGGATTCTATAGCTGCTGGGGTTAACTATGTCAGTTTTTTAAATTTAAATTATATACTTATAACCCCAACTTCCTGCTAAATCAACCATTAAATGATAAATATTAAATTTTACTATACATATCCTTTAAGGTTTTCTTTATCCTGGTGGATGCACTCTAGTGCATTTTGTATTTCATAGAATGCACTGTAGTGTATTAATACTGTATCTATTAGTTACTCTTGGTACAGAGATAACTATTTAACTTTGATTGGTTCTTTGACATACTCACAGTACTTTTAGGTATGTTACACAAAAGTGTTCACAAACTATTATCATATTTCCATTAAAAGATGGTTCAACTGAATGGCTAGAATGTTCTTTTACCAATAAAAAATGTTTCACTTGACAATTACTCGTTTTCCCACATTTTATGCTATTGACTACTAAAGAAAACCTGAATCTTTTTTCACCTATTTATACAAGGATTAAATACAAACTATCAGAATTAATAAGCAACTCTATAATTCTGTCCACAGTGAAAACCCTGAATAAAACTTTTTCAAAAGGCATGTAAGTGGTTTTTGAACTGTAAAATTTCATGTCTCCTGTCAGAGTGAGCATTTGTAATTTCCATGTGTGTATGTAGCTACACACACACATACACACACACATGCACTCACACACGCACACCTGTGCGCGCACACACACACACACACACACACACACACACACACACACACACACACACCCCTTCTCTAACAGTAATCTACACAGGCTTGCTGCTGTTTCTGCAGCTGCCAGTCCCTGAATCTGTCATATATAACCCAGTGTCTGGTAATCGTAGTTTCTTCTTCGGAGGAGTCTTCAGTGTTCCAGATCTTTCCTTTACCTTGTATTCTAAAGTGCTGTGAGGTACCCCATAAATTCCTTGTGCTTTGGAAACACTCATTTTTCCACTCATTACCATTGCAATGGCCTCTTCCATTATTTCATGATCATACTGCCGATAGCGGCCACGTTTTTTCCTGGGCTGCTTATTATCTTTCCGGTCCAGTCCATCTTCAGTGTTCTCGGAGGTTCCATCAATTGTTCCATTTTTAGAATTAAGACACAAAGGAGAGAGGTCCCCGTGTAGAAAGTAAGAGTCAACACTTGAGTGAGTTACAGGCCCAGAACATTCTATTTTGTTCTGTTTAGGGAGTATATTTTTCAGTTTTTGGAGAGCTGATCCTTCAAGGACTGAAGAGGTTTTGGAAACTTGATACATGACATCCAGCAGACCAGAACCATCAGGTTGTGATTTTGAGACTGAATTTACTCGTAGCTGAGGAATTTTTAACTGTACAGGAGGATTTGAAGTTTCATATTGAAGGCTTTCATTTTTTTCTTTAAACTGAGTAACCATTTTCTGTAGAGTTAACTGATGGAGGTAACTGGAAGCTGTTGGGAATTTTAATTCTGAGGTTTCAAGTAGGTTGAGTTTACTTTTTTCTGTGCGCTCTGCTTGAGCTCTTGCCCACAAGGCTACTTTTTGCAGCACAGCACAAGTGTCTTTACTGTCTTTATATGAGTAACTATCATTGAAATCTCGAGTTTTGTTTTTAAAAGATGCAGGCTTCCCTGCTGGTAAGGCTTCTAAGTGGAGAAGTAAAGTTTTTTGAGGTATGCCATAAAGTATGCCTGCTTTATTTATGTCCAGTGCTCCAGACTGAATGTCTTTCAAAGCTTTTGAGAGCAAACCATCTGCAAACTCAGCACTTCTTTCCACATAGTCCTCTCTGTTTCTGTGTAGTCTCCTGGATGGATGGAATGAAACGATGGTAAACTGATGTATGAGAGACTCTCACACAGCTATGGAAGGGGAGGGTCCACTCCTTTATTATACTCCTTGCTTAGGTAACATCACTGCTTAAGACACGTTAGGTCTGTGGGATGTAGTAGTTACTCCTTATCAAAGCAAACGCTACAGTCCTGGTAGGACAATGTGTCAATGATACATACGGTGGCCTCAATGGGCAGACCTTCCAAGAACATAAAATCCTAACTGAGTATTGTAAATATATTCTCATGATGTTGCTTTTCCTCTGAAAGCTGCTTGCAGAGCAACACATAATTTTTATTTACGATTCGAGTTCCATTATAAAAATACCCAAATCCTAAGGGAGTTTTTGTTAGTAGAAACGTGACGTTACCACTAAACAAGTAATAAAAGAGTCAACCCATTTAAAGGAAATTTGTAGCAGCAAGAATACTTCCAAACACAGACATCTCAGTTCCAGACTCATTTTCCTCTACATAAAAACTTAAAATCTGAAAAAAGATGTATATGAATAATTTCATTTTAGAATGTTACTCTATTTCAAATGCAACTCTCTAATCTTCTAAAGTCTGTTACGCCTATGACTCCAGCTCTATTACAGCCTTAGTTGAAATACATTTATCTCAGATTTCAATGGGACAAAAAAGATTTCTATGCAGTTCATGAGAAGATGCAAAAGTTATAAAAACCCCCAAAATCCAACAGAGCAGTATTTCACTAGTAATTATTTATTTAAATTAATTTAGTGATAGTTTTAAAGACTGAAAGGACTTTCTGTGGTGATTACTAGACGAATATTAAGTTGTTGCCACCACACTAAAGCAAAAACTGTAAACATATATGCTAGTTTTAGAATTAGTAACTACAGCACTTTTAGAAATGGTTCATTATTTTAAAAAACTAATTATTAAAATTACATATTTCCCTTAAAATTGTCTCTTGAGTATTTCAAGTTCTCTCACTTGTCCTGCTTCTTAGTTTGTATCCCATGATTAAATTGATAGTTCATTTTAGTAACATGAATTGAAGTTTGGTGATTGTTCTGATAACTTTTCTTTAACAGAAAGAAAAAAGAAAGAGAAAGGACAAATGAAATTATGAGAGACAAACTTATGAGTGACAAAAATTCTGAAGGAAAACTATGTCAGTCCTACTCAGCACAGTATTAAGTATTCTCTGCAAGAGGTCATTTATATTAATATTGAATCATATTTCCTAGATATTGCTTACCCAGCAACTGCATTTTCAGAAGAAGGATCACATATGGACGATTCTTCAGATTTTATGCTGGTTTTCTTTGTAGAGAGATCTAACACTCCATCCCCTATAATTATTGCAAGAGAAACATTTTTATATTTGCAATAGAACAGCAGGCCTTATATTTTCCTACCCTATTCTGCTGATGTACTAATGATATCAATTAAACACTTATTTCATTCTGTTTTAGGAACAGGCCATGACTGGGAAGGCACTACATAAGGAAGAGGGAGAGGAGAGCTGGTACTGCCAGGTGGTATAGAGAAAAGAACAAACACGATTTGTTTAAAATCATCTTTTGGTCACTTCCCCACCATTCTGCAGTGTGAAGTCAACTTGACAGCTCATCAGTCTCATGACTGTTTTCCCTCAAGGCTGGCACTTTGGGAAATCCAAAGCAATGCAAAGAGGAGTTATGAGTGAGAAGTGCGTAATTACTTATCTACTACTGTAAACTGCTGAAATGTACAAGAATTGAATCTGTGCCTACACTATATCTAAGACTAGATAAAGAAACTATATATAATAATATAGAACTAGGAAAGACAATGGTTATAAAACAAACTTTCCAGTATTTTTTATTAAAATGTAGCTATCACAGATACAACATTGAATTTTCACAAATAAAAACTTAACTGATTCAGAAATTGTTAAGGGGACAAGGCCAGCACAGAATAAATACACGATTAACTTAAAATCCAACAACAAACAATGCCAAGAAGACACATCTTTCTATCTGCTTGAAAACTGAAAGTTAAGCCTCTGGAAAGGAATCATGGAAGAAAAAATATCAGCTTAAAAGTATACTCAAAACCCAACAAAGTTAGAGAAAATTGACTGACTTTTACAGTAACTAAATCAATCCAAGTATATAATTGTCTCAAGAAACACAAAGAATGAACAAAACACCATATTCATAACCTCCTCTGTAGAAATAATCATGCAATGCATGCTTATAATGTATAAAGCAATATGATTGAATGGCAGCACACATACACACACACACACTCACACACACACACACACACACACACACACACACACAAAGAAAGAAAATCGTGCAAAGTGCCCATTCTCATGGTGCTTAGTATCAAGTAAGACAATCCAGTCTGCACAATGCTACCACAATGACAACAGTGCTGCCTAGGAAGCCACTGCAGAACAAGCTGATAAAGTAATGGAGGTTGGGCTGAGGGGATCAAGCACTTGTGCCCACATATTCATGTACATCTTTTATTTATTTTCTTATAGGTAGACTTACTATCTAGAAAAGGCTAGCCTAGAACTTACTGACTAGCCCAGGCTGACCTCTAACTTGTGATCTCCTGCCTTAGTCTTCTGAGTGCTAGGGTTATAGGTATTGACAACCACACCCAGCATGAGAGGCAGCTTTATGTTACTGGTATAGGACTGTTATTTAATAGGATCTTGAATAAGATGAGATTGAGAACAAGCAAGCAGATGTACTGGATAAGGATCTAGATGGGATGGTTTGTACAGAAGGACTGCCGTATAAAATTGCTTGAAGTTATAGAGGAATACCAGAAGCTAAGTATGGCTTGAGTAGCATAAGTAGGCTAAAACTGAGGTAAGATCAGAAATGTAGCAGAAGCTATACAGGGCCACATGGCCATGGTTTCAATGCTGAGTATTATTCTGAAGGAGACAGGAAGTCACTGGAGGATTCCAGCAGACTGACAAGATTTCATCTTTATAAGGCATCGATGGTGTGTGGAGAGTGGAGCACAAAGGGTTGGGGAGTAGGGAACTCCATCTGGGAAGCTCTATGCTGTTTCCTCATTTCTAAGGTTCCGTACTTCAGTTGTCTTCTTTTGCCCAGAGGACTGCTGCTACTCTTCTCCCCTCATAGTCATACTGATGCTTTTCAAATCTTAGGAATCAGCCAATCACTCGAGACATAATTCGGACTTGATGGATTGTCATCATTCTAGGTTTCCATTACAGCATTGTTTATATGCATTATTCACTATTTAGTAGGCCACCTTCTAGTTGCTACAGTTACACAGCCAGCATATCTATTTTACTCAGAGTGATAAATATTTTATTTGCTAAAGAAAAAATTGAAAATCTGGAAGCAACTTAGTGGTGAGTTATAGGTTAGAACACTTAAATCAGAAGAGTAAAGGGGGGAAAGGAAGTTCCTGCTACATAAAAGTTGTTATTTCAACTATCTAGACTAGTTTACCCATTCAGCCTAATTTTATGCTTAGTTTTCACCAAAACCTTGTATTTCTCCTCAATCTAATCACTTCTACTTAGTTCTTAAAAAATGCTACAGGATACTATACCTCTCAAACAGCAATAGAGCATTCCCTCTTTCTAGGATGGGGGAAAAATGTCACTCCTAGTACTGTCTGAACTGGAAAAGAAAATTGTAGTAAGAACAGTCGGTAAGGAGGACAGCTTGGGAAGATGAGAAATGGAGACAGAGCAATTTCTTGATCCTAGGGATAGTTTATAAGTTGTCAAATGGTGGATCCATCTACTTGTATGTACATATCTAAAATACTAATGACAAATCCAGTAGATAAGAACTATGTGTTCTCTATGCTCTCATGATGATATACCTGAAGAAGCAACACTTCATTCTCTCTTAATATATTATAGTTTACTTTCCATTCACCTGTTAGTATCCATGGCTAATTATCCTTCTTAGTGACAGCAATGACATAAGCACCTTACTGTGTGTCACTTCATGTTCAAGTTATAAGGACCTTCTCTAATTTATGCCTACAAGTCAAAGTGCTAGACAATGGTCCATGTGCATTTTCAACATTAGTAGGTATTTCAAATATTTATAATTAAAAACAGTGCATTTGTCAACAAGACAAAGCAACAGCCTACAGAATGGGAAAAGATCTTCACCAACCCCACATCTGACAGAGGGCTGATCTCCAAAATATATAAAGAACTCAAGAAACTAGACATCAAAATAACAAACAATCCAATTAAAAAATGGGCTTATAGAGCTAAACAGAGAACTCAACAGAAGAATCTCAAATAGCCAAGACATTTAAGGAATTGCTCAACATCCTTAGTCACCAGGGAGATACAAATCAAAACGACTCTGAGATACCATCTTACACCTGTCAGAATGGCTATGATCAAAAACATTGATAACAGCTTATGTTGGAGAGGATGTGGAACAAGGGGAACACTCCTACACTGTTGGTGGGAGTGTAAACTTGTACAGCCACTTTAGAAATCAGTATTGCAGTTTCTCAGAAAATTGGTAATAAATCTTCCCTCAAGACCCAGATATACTACTCTTGGGCATATACCCAAAAGATGCTCAATTATACCACAAGGACACATGCTCAACTATGTTCATAGCAGCATTATTCGTAATAGCCAGAACCTAGAAACAACCTAGAATGCCCCTCAACCGAAGAATGGATAAAGAAAATGTGGCACATATACATAATGGAGTACTACTCAGCAGTGAAAAACAATGACACCATAAAATTTGCAGGCAAATGGATGGAACTGGAAAATATCATCCTGAGTGAGGTAATCCAGACTCAGAAGGGCAAACATGGTATGTACTCACTCATAAGTGGATACTAGATTTAAAGCAAAGGATAACCAGACTACAACCCACAGCTCCAGAGCTAATAAGAAGAACTCTAAGAGGGACACATGGATCACCCTGGGAAGGGGAAATAGATGAGACATCTATGAATAAACTGGAGGTGGGGGGGGGATGGGAGGTAGGGGATGGAGGATGAGAACATAAGGGAACGGGATGGTCGAGTTGGGACAAGGATGGAGTGGAAGAGCAAGGTAAGAGATACCATGATAGAGGGAGACATCATGGGGATAGGGAGAAACAGGGTGCTAGGTAAGTTCCCAGGAATACACAAGGATGACCCCACCTTAAACTACTAGCAATAATGGAGAGGGTGCCTGAACCGGCCTACTCTGGTAATCAGATTGGCGAATACCCTAACTGTCATCATAGAGCATTCATCCAGTAACTGATGGAAGCAGATGCAGAGAGCCACAGCCAAGCACCAGGCCAAACTCCAGGAGTCCAACTGAGAGAGAAGAGGGATTCTATGAGCAAGGGGCATCAAGATCATGATGGGGAAATCTACAGAGACAACCAAATCAAACTAGTGGGAACTCATGAACTGTGGACTAATAGGTGTGGAGCCTCCATGGGACTGGACTAGGTCTTCTCCATAGGCAAAATAGTTGTGTACCTTGACCTGCTTAAGGGGCCCCCTAGCAGTGGGATCAGGATCTGTCCCTGGTGCATGAGTGGGCTTTTTGGAGCCCAGTGCCTATGGTGGGACACCTTACACAGCCTTGTAAGGTACAGGGGGAGGGGCTTGGACTTGTCTCTACTGAATGCACCAGGCTCTGCTGACTTCCCATGGGAGGCCTTGCCTTGGAGGAGGTGGAAATGGGAGGTGGACTGGAAGGGGTAGGCTGTGTGTGGGGGGGCAGGAGGAGGGAGGAGAGAGGGATCTGTGGTTGGTATGTAAAATGAATAGAAAATTTCTTAATAAAAAGAAAGAAAAACAAAACAAAAACAGTGCATTTAGCATATAATTTATGTGAAAAGAACAGAAAACTACTTTCCATATAAATGTATAAATTAGTGGTATCAGTAATTAGTCAAAGAGAAGCTAAAAGATTTAAAGAGATCTTAACTATATTTCTAGACATGCATTTTCTCTTTAAGAGAAAACAAATTAGAAATAAATATGAGTCAAAAGTTCATTAATTACTTTTAGATTAATTAGTGAACATGGTTATTAAGCTGCATTTTTAAAACTGCCATCAGAATAAACAAAGCACTGTTTTCATTTACTAGTTGCAGACTGCCATTTAGCATCACAATTTAATTGCCTGTGACCAAACCGTACTGCAAAATACTCTAAATGCAGGCAACCCACTTTTAAATAAGGACATATAATTGTACATACAATACCACCAGAGATAAATTCAAAAGTGGATTGATGTTTGAAAATTTAAGCCATGACCATACTGAACAATTTCTTCAGCATCAACACTTTATCAAGACTTTTGACAAAAAATTTAAAAATTGTTTACAAAATGTCCTCATCCTGCAAATTATTGACAAGGAATTCTTCACAACACAAAAAAATCTTTTCTACTCTTCCAAAGTCAGAATTCTTTTTCTTCTCTGTTTAGATTTGTTCTTCTGAATTCAGCTATATGGTACTCTACTAGCCTTGCTAATTTCTCCACATCTTTTCGCATCATCCCTTTCACAAATTCACAGCATCTTATGTACGTCAATTCTATACTATGTCACTTTCTAATAATTTGCCTAGTCTAAAACCATCACTCCAATAGGGTCTGAGGGGTAAGTAGGGTTAGAGTCTATTTAAGCATTATAATTAATAAAGAGACTTTCTTATAATATTTATTTCTTAAAATAATGGCATGAAGATGGTGGTGATTCAATAATTATTATCTTCATTAATTAACCCATTACTGGCTTCCTCAATTCTATGTTACACACAGCACATCTAACCAGCACACAGCACTGTATACAGTAGATTCTCTAAGATCAGTGAACTTTGCAGTAATGGTCATATGGGAAAGTGTTAGCAGCTTCCCCCAAAGAGAAATCTTAAAGACTTACTTCAGAAATGTCAAGACAACCATTAATGTTTAATTGAATGTGAATATTAAATGAGAAAAACATCTGTTAACTCCTCACAATATTATTGGTTTTTAGTTACTATACAATGCCAATCAGGAAGTTCAGTTATACTCCACTATGGACAGGAGTTCAAAAGTCTTTGAAGCCACATTATCTATCACGAATATTATATATACAGAATAAATAATGACTCACTGCATGAAGGACAGTGAATACAAATGAAAAGGAAACTCTTTCATATTGTCTGGACAAAGAAAACTATTTAAAATTAAATTGCACAAAAATGTTAAAGTTATCACTAGTAATGAAACTTTCATAATCACTGCTTGACACAAAGTAATGCCAATACCATTAACAATGCCTTAGGGCTTTCTCATCTTACCTCTCTGGCCATTCTTTAACTATCTCTTCAAATAGGGCCCTTCCTCCCCTCTTCACCCAATGTATTGTTTAGTAAATCTTTGAAACTTTAGTAAGTTTTTCTTACTGTACTCTTAGGGGAAGTCTTATAATTTCAGCTGTTAACCATGGGTATTTAACTGATAGCCAGAAAATATTTGTAGTTTCATAAAGTCAAAGATATGTAAAGCTACAGTTCTTTTCTATGATGGAAAGTATATGAAAGTGCTTTTGCTGGGTTTGACTGGATGGTCAAGGGACTTGAAGAAGCATGCCTGGAACACTGGTGAGAAAGACATTTGAGAAAGTACATGGATAGACCTCTTTAAATGGACAAAGGACACGAGATTATTTCTATCCCATGTAAATGATTGTCCAAAGGTTACTTTAGCAAAGGAATCCAATAATCAGGTAGATAGCATGATTCATTCTGTGCAGTCAGTCTTTCCCTGGTTATCCCTGTTGTTCCTGCACAATGGGCCCATGAAAAAAGTTGCTATGCTGGGAGATGGAGGTTATACATCCTCAACAACACGGACTTCCATTCAACAAGGCTGACCTGACTACAACTGTTGGTGAGTGCCAAATCTTCAAGCAGCAGAGACCAACACTGAACCCCTAATATGGTGTCATTTCTTGGGGTTACCAGTCAGTGATGTGGTGATAGGTTAACTACATCAGACCACTTCTTCATGGAGAGGGTAATGCTTTGTCCTTACAGGAGTAGATATTTATTCTGGTTATGGATTTTCCTTTTCTGTATGTAATGCTTCTGTCCAAACTACTATCTTGAGCACAGTATTCCACACAGCATCACTTTTGACAAAGGAACTCATTCACAGCCAGAAAAATGTGACAATATACCCAATATCATAAACTCCAATGGTCATACCATGTCCCCCACAATCTTAAAGCAGTTAGCTTGATGAAACAGTAAAATGGCCTTTTAAACAGTTACAGCACTAAATAGGTGGCAATAGCCTGGAGCGCTGGGGAATGTTATCTAGAAGGCAGTACATGCTTTGAATCAGTGTCCAATATACGGTACTGTTTCTCCTATAGCTAGGATTAATGGGTACAAGAATCAAGGGGTAGAAACTAGGAGCTTCCACTCACTATTGCCCCTAGTGATGGACTAGGAAAATTGTTGCTTCCTGTTCCTGTTACCTTATACTTTAACTGGCCTAGAAGTTTTGGTTCCAGAGAAGGGAGTACTTCTATTAGGAGACACAATAAGCATTCCACTGAACTGGAAGCTAAGACTGCCAACTGGCTATTTTGGGCTCTGATGCCCTTAATTCAACAGACTGATCAGAAAGGAACAACAGGGACTAGAGAGATGGCCTAGTGGTTAAGAGCATTGGCTGTTGTTCTAGAAGACCTGGATTCAGTTCCCAACACCCACACAGTGGCTGAAAAACATCAGTAGCTCAAGTTCCAGAGACTCTGATGTCCACTTCTGGCTTCTGCAGGCAATGCACACATATAGTAATAGATATACATGTAGGGAAGATCACATCTGCAGTATAGGAAATCCTTTAGGGTATCTCTTAGTGCTACCATGTCCTATAACTAGTCAATGGAAACTACAACAACCCAATCTAGGTAGGATTACAAAGGGCAAACTCTTCAGGAATCAAAGTATGGGTCACTGCTCCAATGAAAGAACAAGACCTGGTGAAGGGCTTGCTGAGGGTGGAGGAAATACAGAATGGGTAGGAGAGGAAGGTAGTTATAAATACCAGATGAGCCGGGCGGTGGTGGCGCACGCCTTTAATCCCAGCACTCGGGAGGCAGAGCCAGGCGGATCTCTGTGAGTTCGAGGCCAGCCTGGGCTACCAAGTGAGTTCCAGGAAAGGCGCAAAGCTACACAGAGAAACCCTGTCTCGAAAAACCAAAAAAAAAAAAAAAAAAAAAAAAAACCAGATGAGGCCACACAACCCACTGCAGAAACAGCTCACATGATTATTTCTGTCTTACTTTGTTAACATGTTTGTGCACAAATACACATATATTAAACCAGTATCTGTTTTCGTTTCTCTATTTAATCACAGACTGTAATATTGATTGAGGTTAAAATCAGCAGTTGTTGTAAATGTATATTATTATATTTAAATTATGAGAAACTAAAAGACTAAGTGTTCTTCAAAGTACTTTGCCACCTACTCTAAAATATAGAATGCATTTGTGGTTGTACATGGAACAGTTGTATCGTATTAGACACAATTCTGTCCTGGTTGGTGTTTGTATTTGGAAACTAAACACAACAAAAGGAGATGTAACTGCGTGCCAAAATGACAAGGGTGGGCTTGTGACAGTGAATCCTGGTTGTTAACTTGACACAAATTGGTATTACCTCAGAAAGAGGGGACCTTAAGTGAGGAACTGCCTCCATCAGATTGGCCTGTGGGGGAATTTTCTTGATTAATGATTGATGTGGGAGGGCGCAGACTACTATGGGCAGTACCACCCCTGGGTAAGTGGTCCTGGATTGTTTAAGAAGCAAACTGAGCATGCCATGGAAAACAAGCAACCATAGTACCTTGCCTCTGCTCCTGCTTCATTTCCTGTCCTGATTTCCCTCAATGATCAGGATGCGTAAGTCAAATACCTGCTTCCTGCCCCAAGTTGCTTTTGGTCATGATGCCTATCACAGCAACAGAAAGCAGCTAGGACAGTGCTATACTAAGGGTGCAATTTAACACATTAAAGTTCACACAACAGCATGACTTTTATTAATACTAATTTTCTAGTTACAGAACAAAATGATCAATGTCCTCACAAGGCTGTAAGTAGTGAAAACTGCATTCTCTAATTCAAGCAGTCATATTCTAGAAACTTCATGAGTTAAAATTCTATTCTGTATAGTGTTCTTTTCACATTTACCCCTTAACATTTTTATGACTAGTGTAAGGTAGTGATTGCCAACCTCCTTCCAGGTGCGTAAGCAGTTGCCTTGGAACATGTACAGAATAGGACATCTTCCCCAGTGATTTATACTGACATCTGTATTTTACTAAGATTTCAGTAATCCTGGGAAATTTCTGAGCTTTTACTGATTTATATTCTGACCAAAAGGATCCAGTCTTAATTACTGCACTATAAATCCTTCATGGGTCTTAAAGGAAGCTTCTCATTACCTTGGATATTCCTTTTTTTTCTGTTTGTTTGTTTTTCAAGACAGGGTTTCTCTGTGTAGCCTTGGCTGTCAGGCTGGATGAGAACTCACAGAGATCCACCTGACTCTGCTTCCCAAGTGTTAGGATTAAAGGTGTGATTTTGTTATCTTTGGCTCCTTAAGACTTGCTTGTCAATTTTAGGATCAGGAAGTCATTTCACTTTAGTAAAATCAACAAACTGGTAAACTTTTGACTGGATATTATATCTGCAAAAGCATTCCTAATTAGCTGAAATAGAAGCACTTGCTTTGGAGATCTTAATTTATGACCTTCAGAAAGTTATATGATGTTCTCTGTAAGGTCTTACACAGTTTATCAGTTTCATTGTTTGTTGTTTATTTATTATTATTATTTTACCTTTTTCTTTCTTTCAAACATGTCTCAAGTAGTCCAGGCTGGGCCTGAACTTCTGTTCTTCTTGTCTCTACCTTCTACGTGCTGAGATTATGGATGTGTGCAATATCTTACTATATTCAATCTGATGAAATTTATTTAGCATTGTGAACTTAATGTTTGTGAGTTTCAAGTTTCCTTTCTTTTGCCATCCTTTCCTATTTGCAACTATAAGTCTGTCACATACCAAGGCTCATGTTCTAGTCTGTAGAATGCTAAATTGCTTCTGTAAAAGTACAGGATATATAAAATATAAACAGCAAATAAAAATTAAAAAACCCTGTGCTTTATAATGTCCAAAGGTCAAAGTACAGATATATATTTTTCTTAAGTCTTAAATTGTATTATATTTTACCTTTCTTATAGACTAATAATTTAATATTTCTTAGAAACATAACTAACATGGTCTAAAATTAGGGACCAAATATGGGGGATTACATCCATGTTTCAATATTGATGGGTCTCACATACTGTAGAGATGTCTCCTCTAAACACTGACCCATGATGATGATGTCCTAATGTTAGAGTCCTAATGCCAATACATTCTAGGATCTTTTCAACGATACCTTTTGTTTTCCCCCACATCTTTAAGAAGTAACATAATCCCTAAACCATGCTGATAAAAGCTATTCCTTCTCTTATCTCCAGATAAGCCATTTATTGGCTTCCTCCCCAGAGTCTTTTTTAAAAAAATTTTTTGAGACAGGGTTTCTCTGTATAGTTCTGGTGCCTGTCCTGGTATCGCTCTGTAGACCAGGCTGGCCTCAAACTCACAGAGATATGCCTGGCTCTGCCTCCCGAGTGCTGGGATTAAAGGCAAGCGCCACCACCCGGCCTTCTCCCCACATTCTTAAAAGGCTCTTTTTGTCTTTCTTCTGTGAAGTCACAGATATAGCACAAATAAATTCTACTTTACATAGATTCGACATGGTATAAATACTTTCTGAAAAATGTATCTCTGTATGTTTAATTATAGGAGTGTAGAGATTTATCACAGGTATAACTTTCCCCTTTCTCAGTTACATTATAAAAAACTGGATGGAGGGGACACTGGAGAGAAGGCCTAACAGTTAAGAGCAATTGATGCTCTAGAGAGGACCTGGGTTTGAGTCTCAGTGCCCACATGATAGCTCACAACCATCTGTAACTCTAGTGCCAGAGGGTCCAACACCCTCTTCTGACCTCTGAAGTCACAAAGCATGCATGTGATACACGAACATACATGAAAAAAAACATTCATATACATAAAATAAAACAAATCTAAAAAATAAGCAACAACAACAAAAACCCACTGAATGGTAAACCATCTACTTATTTCTCATCTCAGTGCAGAAACTAAAGAGCAAATACTAAATTAATGTTTTTGGCTGTCTACTAGAAAATAATTCTTTCTCATAGTATCTCTTTATACATGTCCTTTATTTTTAAGTTGCTCATTGAAATTCATACTATTTTGAAAAAAACAAGAAAGACATCAAATTTTCTTTTATAAACTATTAAAAATATAGTATAGGGGCCTGGAAAGAGGGCTCAGTGGTTAAGAGCATGTATTGTTCTTCTAGAACACCAGGGTTTCCATCCCAGAACCCACATTAACAGGCTCACAACTGCATGGAAAACCAGCTTTAGATATTTGATTTCCTCTTCTGGACTCCCTGGGCACCTGCACTCATGTGCACTGGCACCATACACACATAATTATAAACTAAAGATAAATCTTTGAAAACTGCACCACAGAGCTTTACGTTCTTATCTCCCTTGTCTATGCCATATAAATCAAGGAAAGAGAGATAATTTCCCCTATGAGCATAAAACATATCCATTTTAAGTATTTTAAAATAAAAATGTATGTATCACGTGCTAAACAAACAACTTACCTTGCTGAGCAGTTTGCTCTTGCATTCGAGTCACAGTGAGGTCTAAGGGGCCTTCCTGCTCATCCTGAAGGCAGTTCTCTGTTGGTTCATTTGGATACTTTTATATACGAGACTTGCTCCAATCGAACCATTTCTAGTTTCTTGAATTTTACCACTTTTTGAAATGTACTCAATGGCAAACTGACGAATCATCTTTTTCATTAATTCCTGAGCAACTAAGGGAATGTTAGGATCACAGTTCTGAGGAAGATCTGGGAAAGAAATAAACGTAGCATCATTAGAAGACAAATACGAACAACCAAGGGGTTTTACAAGGAAATGACATTAGCAGTATCTAGCAGGAGTTCACAGTGGTGAGCAGTCTCTGTGGCTTAGAAATAGCAACTATGTCGATGTGGTTTTGCATTTCTTCCAAAAGTGACTTTTTAAAAAATTCATTTATTTCTATCCCAAGCAAAAGTGCAGATCAAAGAATAAGTCATGGGAGTAGAACTTACCTTCATAATTAAATGTTCAAACATTCTATTAGGTATTAAGACTAAGTTTAGTATTTGAATACAAACTTTATATGAGCCAAAGGTAGGCAATATACAGCATACATCAGAGACTAAGAAGACATCTGAACTCTCTACCAATGAATTTTTTATTCTGTCAAATGTATTTCATATATTCCCATCAATGTCATCTATGATTATTTCTTGTACATAGAGAAATTATCAGTATAAAGAACAACAAGCAAGTACAGTGACACAGAGCAGTACTCAAGGTTCCTGATTTGCTACTATCCTGTCACAACTGCTTTCTCTGCACTTCATATGTTTATATAGCCACTGAAAACAAGCTATCTAGAATGAGGGTATATCATTTATAAAGTCACAGCAAGTTTCTCCCAAGTCTCCTATAAGAGAGTGGTATTAGTTATTACTGAAGATCTTGATCCTACAAAACATGTTGATCAGCTACAACTGTAGTAGTTTCACACAGGCATGCATGCACACACACACACACCACACAGACACACACCCTCTTCTAGCAGAAACCTGTAAAATGGGGGAAAACCAATCGACTGACTTTCCTATAGCAAGTATAGGATAATGACAGGTCATCTATAAACACTGAGTTAACAGCATGATCCTTTGGCCTAGTGGTAACCTTTTTGACACACAGATCTGTCCTCATTTGGTTCCCTTTATTCACTCTAGCCTTCAGAGGGAGAAAGAATGAAAAGCTGTAGAGGACTACTGAGACACTTGGGAAGGCTTCCTGCTGCTTCCAACCAGACCTACTTCTAGAGACACTTACTCATGCAGACCAGTACTATACAAACAGGCCTGTCTGGCTCAGAGCTGTATGAGAATAGGGGGTAATGCTCCCTAGTTTCAGTGTTCATTATTAGTTAGAATACCTGTTAAAAAGACAAGAGAAAATCGTCCCAACAGTTTTTATCATAATAGGTTCATGACTACAATACAAGAGGATTTGAAAATATTAAAAGTCACAGGGAGGAAAGGAAGAAACCTAGTCCTGTCATGTCTATTATTACATTTTGTAACAAAATTCAACCTAAGTCAATATAAATCCAATTATGGACCAGTAGACCATTATGAAATCATGATACATTCTCTCAGACCTGGTGGTGATACTGCATAATGTATTCTTGATTTCAAAGCAAGTGCTTTCCAATTTTGACGAACACTTGAGAAAGCACCATGGGCTCTAAGAGCAGCACTTTAGTCTTCACCTCACTCTCTGTTTAGACTCTGGCATTGAACCAGAACCCCAGCTACAGGTGGGAATCTTAGCAACCTTGGGGAACTGAGGCTAGCCACATATTGTCTCCATGTTTTCTGTCCCCATTTATTAAAATAGCAATGAAAGAATGTGGGAGTCATAATAGGGCTTCATCATAAAATGCTGCAGAAATTATGAGACTGTAGCTAAAACATGAAACTGCATCAGGCATATAAACAGCTTAGTAAATGTGACCTGTTATCAGAGGTGATAGTTTGTAAGATAAGAGAAGCAAACAGATATAGACTAAATGGTCATTTTATGTATCAGAGTCAAAATGGCAAGTAAGTTTTCATACTTGAGATGATAATATACAAGCTCCAGTGGTTACATGCTTCCTAATTAAAGCAAAATAAATAGTTTCTTCATTGGACACAGAAATTACAAACACAATTAATTACTACCTTCATGAAAACTAGAAGACTTCTATAAAAACTCTCTACTTTTAAACACTGAATTTTGCTTCACATTATCTGTTTTCATAATACAGTAATCTTACAGGCTAAGTATTTTTGTGCAAAATCCCTGCAGTTTATTGATTAGTATTATTCATCAATTCACAATGATTAAATTTACCACAGAAGGAACAAAAACAATTCAATTCATTGAACAACTAGAATTCCATCTGAGTTTAAAGCTAAGTTTAAATTCTGTTCTATTCATCAAGTCACATTTTGTCTCCATTGTGGTATACTATGGAATATGTACAGGTGAGAGGCAAGAAGAGACAGAAATATTTCTTAGCTGATGAATACTTAATATGGCTCTGAAGTTGCTTGTGCAAAACTGTCATAACTCAAAAAAAAGCACAACTTAAGATTAATGTGAGTTTAAGCTCAGTTTTATGGGCAAGTAGCATCTGGAAGGATGTGGGCAGGTTATACTGTTAATCCCAAAGATGGGAGGAGAAAGACCATTGACCCAAATCATCATGGTCAAAATAATTAAAAGCAGGCAATTAAAGCAAGCTTTTTCATTCGTGTACATCCCCCTAAGGTGAGGTTCTAGAGGTCAGCATTGGATGTGAAAACAAGGCTCTTCTAGCTCAGGGATAGGGGGTTTCCAAATGGGGGACTTGGTGGGCAAGACATGAGGGGTTACATAAGCAGAATATAAGCATAACCAGTTAGTCCTAATGACCTCCTGAAACAAAGACATGGTTGCAAGGTGGGCATAAAAAGGTAGTCATAACAACAGGCAGTCATTACAAGGTAGTCATAGGTGGCTATATAACCTTTTGAAATGAAGGTAGGGTTGCAAAGTAGTTATGAATAACTTTTTGAAACAAAGACATGATTGCCATTCCTGGAACAATCATTACAGAATCATTTGTAGTTAAGGTTACAAGTGGGGTATAGCCCAATCCTTGTGAAACAGGTTTAATCATAAAGGGAATAAACCTAGTTTGTCTTTACTATAAGATGGCTTTTAAGCTTAAAATAGAGGCACACTGACTCTTCAATATGTAAACACCATGCTGTTTTATGTAAGACTTAAGCAGCCATGGACTCTAGCTTTAAGATGTTGTAAGCAGTGGTGGCCTAGAAAGCAGTCCTCCATACATACTGAGGAAAAAGTGCCATTTGGCTAGAAAAGAAAGAACGTTGCCACCTATAAAAAAGGCTTTACTACCCAAGATGGACTTACTAATTTTTTTTGCCTTATCTGTTCATTTTTCAAAGCTAACTAAACAAAAAACTTGAAACATTTTTCATGTGTTAGCTGGTTCAAGAAAGCTGTCAATGACTCCTGTACTGTCTGGATTCCAGTGTCCCGTAGTCCACTCCATGTTACATGTATCCTACGTGATTGATAGCATACTGTGGAGTATGTTATTAGACCTTAGTTTATAAATGGCTGAGGTCTCCACCTCACAAAACTGTTCATATTGGCACTCCCCACCACTTACATCCATACTCTGCCACCTGTTTTGCTCAGCCCTCATTCTGTCTTCTCTAGCCTCTTCCATTTCATTTTTCTCCTCAGAAGAGTAAGCAGCCCCACGGAAGGCTCTCAGGAATGAATAAAGTGCCCTCAAAAATCAAGAGTGTACTTCCTGGAAGTATATACTCCAGATTAACAAAAATCTCAAAAGGCTGAAATCTCAGCTGACTCTCAAGTTGCAGCCTCATAAGGAACTGTGAGCCAAATCCATTCAGTTAAGCCTTTTTCAGATTTGTGATCCAGATAAAATGTGAATGAATATATCTTTATAATTTTAAACAGCTAAATTTTGGAGGTAATTTGTTATAAAATAAATGCTGTAGGTTTTGTTACATATTAGTGGGATGCTATTGTAATAAAAGGTTAAAGTGGTGACTTTTGAACCAGGCCATGAGCTATGAAGGTAATACTAATGAAAGCCTAAAACAACTTCAAGAGTAAACTAAGTAAGAAAACTAGGAAATGATACTAGAAAATGGAGAAATGAATATATAATTATTATGTAACAGCAAATCTATTTTGTATACAGTAACTTCCAAAGTAAAAAAATGTGCCTAATGCTGACAATCTACTGAGGAAATTTCTAAGTAAAACATAGTCCTTTGGTTTGTCCTTACTAATTAAATTAAAATGAAAAAGGAGATAAAAGGAAGAAATGTTTAAAATAAAGCTATCAAGCCATGGTTATTTAAAAATTCTCACATCCATATATATATAAAGAGAGAGAGAGAGAGAGAGAGAGAGAGAGAGAGAGAGAGAGAGAGAGAGAGAGAGAGAGAGAAGGAGGGAGGGGAGAGAGAGAAGGAGGGAGGGACGGAGGGAGGGAGAGAATGATCAAATTAGTTATTCAGAAAGACCAAGTGAGAGAAACTGCTAGAAATATACACTCTGGGAAGGTAGTGTGATGCTGCTGAATGCTGTGGGCTTCCTATGGATTGTTTGCTTTCATTTGCTGTTCCAAGTTTTTATTTTTGTTTTGTTTTAAAGATAGGGTCTCATTATGCAGCCTTAGCTGGCCTGGAGCTCACTATGTAGATCAGGATAGCCTCAAATTCAAAAAGCATCCTCTGTGCCTTTGCCTCTCAATACTGGGATTAAAGGCATGTGCCACCACACTCAGCTTGAGATTTTATTTTTGAGGGAGAAGTGATGTTACAATGTCAAATCAAAGTGATGTTACAACATCAAACAAACAAACAAAACCAAATAAAAACCTCTGAGAATTAAGCAGAGATTCAGAGACATACAGTATCGAATCACCTTTTGGCTCCAAAGCATTTCAGCACCCCCAGTTGCAGGCCACCAACCTTTAAATTCATCTATTCCCACAGCCCTAACCCAACAGTGGAAAACTCTTATTAGACACGTAAGGAAACCCTTATTATTATCGGGTATCGAAGCAGAAAGATCAGTGGGTAAACAAAGCAAAGAGCATCAAGTTAGTGGACTAGTGCAGAGGGGTTACTACACGTCTGGCAATGGGGATCATCTGAGTCCCACACTGTCACACTGCATTATTTAAAATACTCTCATTTAGACGGCAAGGGCTGCCCTTTTCTGAAGAGAAATGGAGGACAAGGAGTGGATAAAGGGGAGGGGCGGGGGTGGGGGACTGGGAGGAAGAGGAAACGTCGGTCGGGACGTAAAAACAAACAAAAAATAGGTAGGTAGGTAGATAGATAAGTAGATAGATAGATAGATAGATAGATAGATAGATAGATAGATAGATACATACATACATACATACATACATACATACATATGGGGGAAAAAGATTGCAAGAGCCAGAGGATCAGGGGGTATGTTGTGAGGCTGTGTCTCCTAAAAATGATCTGCGCCCACAAAATCTCATAAACATAACTACCTAAACATGAGCTGAACAAGGAAAACAGACATGTTAAAGCGGACAGAGGAAAGACCATAAGGACTCAACACTACACAAAGAACTATAGGTGACAAAGGAATGCTCAGGGTGGGAGAAATAATCTTCACAGGGAAAGAGTACACTGATTAGTTGTGCAATACTAAATGGTCAGCCCTGAAAACATACATACAAGTAACATTATAAAGAGCAGGCTGGGTTTATATATTTATGAAGTAAGTGTGTGTATGTATGTATATCCACGTAACAATAAATGAAAAAAGAGGCCATGAATTTAAAAGAGAGTGAAGGTTATATGGGGAGGGATAGGAAGAAAGGGGAGAAAGTAATTATTATTATCTCAAAAAATATTAGGAGGTGTGGCCTTGTTGGAAGAAATGTGTCACTTTGAGGGAAGTATTCGAGGTCTATTTTTTTGTTTGTTTTGAGATAGGGTTTCTCTATGTCATTTTGGTGCCTGTCCTGGATCTCACTCTATAGACCAGGCTGGCCTGGAACTCACAGAGATCCGCTTGCCTCTGCCTCCCGAGTGCTGGGATTAAAGGCGTGCACCACCACTGCCCAGCAGGATTTAAGGTCTTATGTGATCAAGCTACAGTGACTGTGATACATAATTCTCTGCTTGCTGGTGGTAGATCCAGATGTTGAACTCTCAGCTCTTTCTCAGCACCATGTCTACCTGCAAGCTGTCATGTTTTCCACCATGATGACAATGGACTAAACCTCTGAAACTGTAAGCCAGCCCTAATTAAATGTTTCCTTTTATAAGCGTTGCCATGGTCATGGTGTCTCTTGATAGCAATAAGGATACACTTAATTGGGGTTTCTATTGCTATGGTAAAACGCCATGACCAAAATCAACTTGAGTAGGCAAGGGTGCCACTACCTATGTGCACTGCTTTCATAGCATCCCATAAGTTTGGGTATGTTGTACATTCATTTTCACTGAACTCTAGGAAGTCTTTAATTTCTTTTATTTCTTCCTTGACCCATTGGTGATTCAGTTGAACATTATTCAATTGGTAAGAATGGGGTGTTGAAGTCTCCCACTATTTATGTGTGAGGTTTGTTGTGTGATTTATGCTTTAGTAATGTTTCTTTTACATATGTGGGTGCCCTTTTATTTGGGGCATAAATGTTTAGAACTGAAATTTCATCTTGGTGGATCTTTCCTGTGATGAGTATGTAATGTTCTTCTTGATCTTTTTTGATTGATTTTAGACTTTTCCCAGCGTTTTACTCTGAGGTAGTGTCAATCTTTGAAGTTGAGGTGTGTTTCTTGTATGCAGCAGAAAGATGGGTCCTGCTTTCATATACAGTCTGTTAGCCTGTGTCTTTTTATAGGTGAATTAACTCCATTGATATTAAGGGGTATTAATGACCAGTGATTGTTAATTCCTGTTATCTTTTGTTGGTAGTGGATATCGATCACTCTGTATGCTGTGAATGTGTTGCTCTGATTTGGTTGATAAATAAAATGCTGATTGGCCAGTAGCCAGGCAGGAAGTAGAGTATAGGTGGGACAAGCAGAGAACAGGAAGGCTAGGAAAAAGAAGGCTGAGTCAGAAGATGTGCCAGCTGCCACCGCCATGAGAAGACAGACGTAAAGTACTGGTAAGCCACAAGCCACCTGGCAAGATTAATAGAAATGGGTTAATTTAAGATATAAGAACTAGATAGCAAGAAGCCTGCCATGGCCATATAGTTTATACATTAAAAAAAATCTCAAAAAAATAAAGAAATAAAAAATACAATACCCTCACTTTTAACATATGGGATATACAAGGAAACAATTATGATCCACATTTGGAGGGGAGAGAGTTTAGTAAGAAATGTCTATGAGGAAACCTAATGTTTGCACTTAATAGAGAAAAACTAAATCAGCCATTCAGAAATAGACTCAAAATTCTAAATTAGTATAAAGAGAAAAAACAGTTCACAAAACAAAATGTAGATAATCAGATATTGTATAAAAAGAAGCATAAATCTGGAGTTGGGAAGAATCCTAACTAAAACTGAAAGCTCACTCTAACAGAAGAATCAACAAACCCAAAGACTGGCCAAGTGAGATTACTCAGGCAACTGGAAGAAAGGAAGAGAGAAAGGAAGGAAGTCAAAGATGAGGGCAGCACAGGCCTCAGACCACGGACCTGAAACATATCCCAGAAGACAGGGAGCAAGAAAGAAACCATCTGAAAAATGTGACAATGTCCCAACTTGATGAAAAACATTTATTTACACATTCAGAAATTCAAGCAGAGTAAACTCTACCAGATTCATGTTTAGATATATTCACATCAAACTTCCAGAAAACAATGGGAAACAATAAAGCTTGACTGTAGCAAGAAACTTAAATGAAAGCATACAAGGGAGATTCAGTAAAATTAATAGAAACTTCACATCAGAAACCATGGAGGACAGAAGAAACAAAGAGTACAAAAGTGTGGTAATCATACCAGTAACATGTAAAACAAATGCATTTCTGTCCGAAAACTATCAATGGATGTTTGTTTGTTTCTAAGCTTTCCTTCTTCCTATCTCATTTAGAAAGACTGTATAATGTAGGTGTTATGAAACTAAATTGGTGGACATCCACTGTATAAAGACAAAATAGGATGACAGTAACAACATAAAAGAAATAAGACAGATTCAGGACATATGGCAACAAGCTTTTTATATATTTTTAAAGTTGCTGATATTCATTCAAATAGGACTATTGCATGTTAAGATGCTGACTGTAATCTCCATGACAATTACCAAGAAATATTTGAAATACTAGAAACAGCAACATAATTAAATGGTTCATTTACAAAAGTAACACAAAAGGCAGTCATAATGGAGGTAAAGGGAAACCAAACGAAGTAAGACATGATGAAAACAACAGGGCTGACAGAAATTCAACCTTATCGGCATTTATATTAAATATAAGTAGACAAAACATTCCTAGCAAAATACAGATACCTGGAGAATGGATTTGAAACCTAATTATTCAATTATATGCTGTTAAAAGAGATAAATTAAATTCAAAGACTTGAAACAGGTCTAAAGAAAAAGGATGAAAAAAAGCACACATGAAAAAGATATGTAAACTTTATAGAAAAGTGCAAAGGATCAGCAAGATGAACACACGAATTAGCTCTATCACACATACAGAATGCTCTGATTTAACAGGAGAATACCTATTGTTATCACGTGCACATGGAAATTCTCCAGAAAGAAAGTTATGTTAGGCTTCAAGACAAGTTTCATGTTGAAGAATTAAAAACATTTGAAGTGTGTCCTCAACTTCAAAAGCTTAAACTTACAAATCAACAACAGAAGAAAATTTGGAAAATTCACAAACGTTAAAATAAGAAACATTCTGCTAACCATATAAAAAAAAGTAAAAGGATGGGAAGACAGGCCAGCTGGTAATATGCTCATGATGCAAGCACGAGGACCCCAGTTCCCCTTTCAGCACCCACATAAACCTGTGCATGGTGACATGGGCCTGTATCCACAGAACTGTGGAGGAAGGGACAGTCGGAACACTTGGGGCCTCCTGGCCAGACAGCCTAGCCAAACTGTCAAACTCCAGGATCAGTGACACATCCTGTCTCAAAAAGTAAAGTATACAGTGACTGAGGGAGACACTGGCCTCCACACACATGTATCCCCTCCAGCATGTGCATATATATTTGCACACACACAGTCAGAGTTAGAAGGAGTATTATAAGCAAGTATAATTTGAATGAAACAAAATCAATACACGAACAGGTAGGAGATGCAGCTAACAGTGCTTAGAAGTTTATAGCTCTAAACATATAAAAAGAAAAAAAATTCAAATCAAATAACTTCATGTCCCACACTAAAAGAAAAGGAATTAAAAACTGAATCAAAGCAAGCAGAACGTAAATAAATGGATAGAGGAGAAATCAATGAAATACAGAATGGAAAAATAGAGAGACAAATGAAGCTAAAAGTTCATTACTTACAAAATAAAAAAATGTAAAACATTAACTAGATTGATAATGAAAAACTAGATAAGCTTAAAGTTGCAAAAATTGGTGTGAAAAGTAACACCACTGACTTTAAGAAAAAACACAGAAATACAAGGAAATACTTTAAGAATGATACCTCAATAAATTAGATAACCTAGGCAAAATAATCTAATTCCTAGAAGAACACAAGCTAGCTAACTGACTTAAGAAATAATACAAAGTCTGAGTAGACTTAAAGCAAGCAGAGATAAAAATCAATAAACAAAAACACTCATTACAGGAAAAAATCCAGGAGCAGATGGTTTTGATGGCTATTTTGCCAGCAGACATTTAAACAAGAATCAGTTCCAACTTTTCTAATACTCTTTAAGTAAAAAGCAGCTATACTTCTAACTCATTCTGTAAGACTATTAACCTGATATTAAGACAGGACAAAACAGGCATATTGAACACCATCAAAAGAAAATTAGTCGGACTGCAGTGGCACATGCTTTTAATCCTAGCACTTGGGAGGCAGAGGCAGGCAGATCTCAGTGAGTTTGAGGCCAGCCTGGTCTACAAAGCAAGTTCCAGGACAGCCAGGACTGTTACACAGAGAAACTCTTGTCTTGGGAAAAAAAAAAAAAGAAGAAAATTATGCATTATTCACATTCACATACATGCACACACACGATCACAATTATCAACAAAATGATATCAAATAGAGTCCAGCAATACATAAAAAGAATTGAACAACAAAATAAAGGGGCTTATCCCATGAACTATAGTTTGGGCCAACATATGTTGACTGTAAAACTATTATTTTACTATAGAACTACTTGTTGCTTTTCTGTGCTGTATTCTATTAATAAGTAGAAAAAGCACTTAACAATGCAGCAAGCCTAAGTAATAACAACACTAACAAACTAAGAATAGAAGACAACTCCTTCAATCCACATGACATAAGTAACAATGACTACAAACGTCATTTCCCTTCTTTGTGAGACAGTGTCTTACTATGTAGCTCTGTTGGAATGAATTTACAATCTGCAAGTTTTCTTTTTTCTAGATTCCTGGGTACTGAAATAAAGGAATGGGTCATAGGGCACAACTTCTTAATCCTGCTCTGTTGGAATTAACTAAAATATTAAACTCTTTATGATAATCTTATACATTTCATCATTTTTCTGGGTGCTATTTTTAGCCTCTATTGTTCTGATTCACAGAATAGTCATTTTGTGTTAGAATCATATTTGGTGTTAATATGCTATTATATATAAGTGGACAGTCTCTTAGTGCTTACTTACTTATATTTTAAAGATTTATCTATAATTGTATGTGTGCATGCCTGTATGTCTGTGTAGGATAGTGCATTGGAATGTAGATACCCATGGAAGTCAGAAGAGGATGTCATATTCCCTGTAGCTGAAGGAGTCACAGGTGGTTGTGAGCCCTCTGTAAGAATGCTGGAACCAAACTCAGATCCTCTGCAGGAGCAGCGAGCATGAAACACTGAGCCTTCTCTCTAAGCTCCTAGCAATCTTTATTTTTGTCTAGTTTTTTTAAATCTGTGCTGAAATATCTGTGAAGAACATTTAAGTAATGCATTTTATGATACTTGATAATCCATTTTAAGAGATTAGATAATTTATATTTTCACTTACATTTTCCTGTTTTTCTTTCAAAATATTCTCTTTCCTTACTATTTTCCTTCTACTGGTTTAGAAGTAATATCTTTTATTACTTAGTGATGTTTTCAAGAGCCTTTCTTATCAATGAATACGCTTACCATATCTGTCCTATTAAGTATGAGGAGCACTTAATTCTAGTCACAGTACTCTGATTTACATGGTGCTGTTTGGCATCATCAGTCTCTGCTCCCCTTTTTTCCCACTTGGCTATCATTAAACACATAATAGCTATTTTGTTTTACCTTTTGTTTCTTAGCACTTTTAACATTTTAAACTCTTAGCTGAATTATTTGCGGCTTCTTCAGATTTCAGACTTTCAGTAACTCTTGCTATATGCAACACACTGTTTAAAAGTTTAAGTTTTAAATTTCCACTGTAGTGATTTGTATTTTTAGATATTCTGCTTGTTTACTTTATATATGCTGTGTTGTTAAACATTTTTAAAAATTTATTTATACTTTTGGGACAGGGTCACTTGTATCTCTGGCTGGCCTGAACCTCTCTGTGTGCCACCATGCCTAGCTTAATACATTTATGTGTATGAGTGTTTGGCCTTGCATGAATGTATATGCATCACATGCATGCCTGGTGTCTAGGGAGGTCAGGAGAGGGCATCAGATCCCTGAACTGGAGCTATGGATGGTTGTGAGCTCACAAGAGGGTATTGGATACCCTGGAATTGGAGTTATGGATACTTGTGAACCACCACCACGTTGGTGCTGGGGGGTGAACCTAGGTCCTCTGAAAGAGCTCTTAACTGCTGTGCCATCTCTACAGTCCTATGCTGTACTAGCTGATAACTCATGTTCTTCATTCTTTACTTTACTGTTTTAAAGAAAACCTCATTTTTAAAAAATGATTTATTTTATAAACATAAGTGTTTTGCCCACATGAATGTATGTGTACCATCTGCATGCTTGATGCTCATGGAGGCCAGGGAGGGTATCAGATACGCCAAAACTGGAGTTTAGATGGTTTTGAGCCACTATGTGGGGGCTGGAAATCTAACCCAGTTCCTCTGCAAAAACAAGTGCTTTCAGATGCTGAGCCATTTTTCCAGCTTCAAACCTTCTTGTCTTTGATGATCTGGTTTTGCTTTTCATTATTTTCTTTCAATATTTTTTGCAAAGAGCCTTTATTTCTTTTGTATGTTACGATCTACTTATTTTGGGGAAAATAAATGTTCTAGAGAACTTTGTATCTGGGAATGTTCTAAGATTAATTTTGAATGTGTTGTTTCGTTCGTTTTACCAGGTTCCTGGAGGAGACTGACCCATAATTTTAAAATAAATTTCAGATTTCTGAATCAGTGTGAATTTGGAATCTTAACCGTTAAGGCACTTCCTGAACAAACCTAATAACCTGAGTTCAAATGCCCAAAACATACATAAACACTGGATACAATGTGTCCCTGTGGGGAGATGGGACAGAGAGACAGGAGAATCTCCAGAAACTTGTGGGCAAGCTAGCCTGGTTCTGCAGTAGCAAAGAAAACCTGCTTCAAACATGGTGAAAGGATGAGGACACCCAAGGGTCTGTCTGACCTCACATGGCATGCCCCTACCCATGCCCTCTCTGATAAGTTATCAGGGAAGATTTCCTTCTCTGCATACAGAGTTCTTTCTTGTCTATCTTACAGTTTTATTCTGCTTTTGTCCCAGAATTTTGTTTTAGTGAGACTCTTATACTTCTTTATTTCTAGAGACAAAAGGCTTCCTTGATTATAAATTCCCGTTAAAGGATAGTTTAAATTAATCATTCAAATTTCCAAAGCATTTCTTATTACTGATGATTCATTTAAAACCAAATTATCCATATTCATTATATTGAAAATGCACAATTCGGATGTGATAAACCCAGAGTAAATCCTCTCCGGCCAGTCATTGGCCCTGAAAGAATGAAGCATCTCTTCATTCCCTTTCCTGATGCCTCTATGCTCTAGTGTCAAAGAAAGTCTAGAAAGCCTATGCAAACAATGAAAGCAAAAACTGGGTTAAGGGAAAAAAACTATGATTTTAGAGTTTTTCTTGCTTTAAAAACACCAAGAAATAGCATTGCTTAACACTGGAATAAAGAATACAGTTTGCATTTTACACTGTTAAAAAAAAAGTTCATCTGGTTCTTTGAAAAGATAATCAGATTGATAGCCCCTAATTATAATATCAAGAATAAGAAAAAAAATATACAAGCTTACCAGAATCAGAAATAAAAGGAATCATTACTGTAGGTGCAAATGAATTAATTAATTAAAAAGAGAAATAAAGATATGAATAAGCTCATGCTTAAAAATTTACTAATAGTTGGGAATGGATTGACTTCTTGGAAAGCAATCTGCCAAAACTTACAAAACGAAAATCAGGCCAGGTGGTGGTAACAGTAGCTCACATCTCTAATCCCGGCACTCAGGAGGCAGAGGCAGGTGAATTTCTACGAATTTGAGACCAGCCTGGTCTGTAGAGCTAGTTCATGACAGCTAGGGCTACACAGAGAAACCCTGTCTAGAAAAACAAATAATCAGAATGGCTTGCAGCTTTTGTTACAGGAAATTTCATTAAATATTTGTTTAAAGAAACTTCATTAATACTACAAATCAAACACCAATTCAGATAATTTCACTGGTGAATTTCCCTCCCTCCCCCCTTCCCCCTCCTTCTCTCTCTCTCTCTCTCTCTCTCATACACACACACACACACACACACACACACACACACACACACACACACACACACACACACACACACACACACACATGAGGTTTCTTTGTGTTGCCCTGGCTGCCCTAGAACTTGCTCTATACATCAGGCTGGCTTGGAACTCACAGAGATCCGCCTGCCTCTCTGCCTCCAAAGTGCTAGGATTAAAGGTATGCACCACCATCGCCCAGTAAAGTAAATCTTTTTGTTTGTTTGTTTTTCTTTTTTGTTGTTGTTTTGTCTTTTTATTTTTTAAGACAGGGTTCTCTATGCAAAGTCTTTTCAACACACAGCACAAGAACAACTTAACATCCACCTATAAAGAAAAGAACTAAATCTCCACCTTTCACAAAAGTGAAAGTACAGATATGCCTAAATGCAAAATGCAAACCCATTACAGAGCTCTAGACCATAACATAGAAGAAAACCAAGGTAGTATACTTCATTCATTTCTGGTGGCAAAGGAAAATGGTAGTTATTTAGTCCAGGAACATAGGTTTGTAGCTTTTTACACAGGAATTTGGCATTTTCTCACTAAATTTAAAAGAAGACTTATCATATGATCTAGTCACTGCACTGAGATATCTACATAAATGATGATATAAAAACTTACGTTCAAACATAAACTTATTGATATTTACAGCAACTTTATTTATTACTACTAGAAACTGGAAGCAACCAAGCTGTTCTTCAGTAAGTACATGAATAAACAAAACTACAGTCCACTTTTACCATGGAATCTTACTCAGTTAACAAGCAATAAAAATTTTTTAGAGGAATCTTAAATGTGTATTACTACATGAAAAAAATATCCAAAGAAGATATATATTGGACAGTTCCAATTAATGATATGGAGAAAATAAACTGATCTTGACAGTGAAAAGTGCCAACATTTGGAGATGCTATGGGATGGGGTGTAAGGAGATGGAGTACGGAAAACCCTCAGGGCATGACATTACTGTTGCCTGACACTTCAAAAGAGCACATAAGTCAGGATGCTTTGGGCAAACCCTACAAATATGTTTAACATGTCTGCACAACACATGTCAAATGATCCTAATATAAATTATGGACTTTAGATATGTGCCGTTTAGTTTTATCTTAACTTGACCCAAGCTAGAGTCATCTGGGAAGAGGGAACCTCAAATGAGAAAACGCACCCTCCAGACTGGCCTGTGTTATATTTTCTTGACTGGTAATTGATGTGGCCCATCCCACTGTGGACAGTGCCACCCCTGTACTGGTGGTCCTGTTGCTGTAAGAAAGCAAGATGAGCAAGCCAGGAAGCAGCATTCCTCCATGGCTTCTACTTCAGTTTCTGCCTTCAGGTTTCTGGCCTGCTGGAGTTACTGCCTTGGTTTTTCTCAGTAATGGACTGCTACTTGTAAGTCCAAGATGAAATAAACCCTTTCATCCTCAAGTTGCCTTTGGTCATGCTGTTCATCAATATTGATTTATCAACTGTATCAAATACAATATAAATGAAAGATGTTTATAATGGAAGTTGAAGAAAAGTGGAAAAAATATGTGAGAACACTGAACTTTCTGCTTCATTTATAAACTTAAATTCACTCTTTAAAAAACAGATTAAACTAGGTATGGCGGTATATGCCTGTAATCCTAATTAATACTCAGGAGGTTGAGGCAAGAGAATTTAAAGTTCATGGCTAGCATGGCTAAATAGTCAGATCCCATCTTAAAAAAATTTAAAAAGGTCTGCTAATGAAAAAATAATTTTACAAAGATGAAGTGAAAATCTGTATTTTGTTTTCATGTTCTTCCTTAAAAAAAAATTCAGTAGATGGCACCAGAGATCCTTTAGAATAGTGGTTCTCAACCTTCCTAATGTTGCAACCCTTTAATACAGTTTTCCTCAGGTTGTGGTGACCCTCAACCAAAAAATTATTTTTGTTGCACTTCATAACTGTAATTTTGCTACTGTTATAAATCGTAATGTAAATATTTGATATGCAGGATATATTTTCACTGTTACAAATTGAACATAACTAAAGCATAATGATTAATCACAAAACAGTATGTAAATATATATTGTGAGTATTTATTTCTAATTACAAATAAATGAAATTTTGTCTTGAAGCATGGCATAGCATGGCTAACAATCTTAATATGACAACGGTAAACAACATTGCTACGTTTTGCGACAGTATACGTAAAAGGCCAACATCACTGCAAAGGTTGAGATTGCTTCTTTCTCACCAGATCAGAAATTCTCGCGGCAGTCTTTGCAAGAGCACAACGAAGATCCTCTTCCACAAGTCTACCTCCGTATTTAGACTTGATCATTAACAAGCTGGAAAACCCTGTTTCACAAAGGTATATTGTTGGAAATGGAAGAAGGCGCAACACAGTCTCAGACAGGATAGGATATGACTGTGAACACTTGATCCAGAATAGTGTAACAGACATTGTAGAGAAATCTGTTCTTGCTGCATTGCTGTTAGTAAGTTCAGCGAACTCTTCTTGTGCTGTTTCAGGAACATCTTCAACTTTGACTGTGAATGGGCTTCTGGCAAGTGCAAATGGGTGTCAGGTAGATTTGGAAAACACAATGAAATTTCATCTGCAAGGATGTGCAAGTGTTTTTTCACAGAAATTATCATCATAAACCTTTTGTCTGGTTCAATGTCATGTTCCTCAAAGAAAGCAGATAAGGTAGGCAGCATGTAAATTTTATTATCACCCAACTTTTTTTTGCCAAAGCTGAAGTTTCATTTGGAATGATCGGATCTTTTCAGACAAATCGAGGCATGCTGCATTTGGTCCTCATAGTGATAAATTTAACTCATTCAAGATGGCAAAGATGTCCACCAAGTAAGCTATTTTCTGCAATTCACTTTTATTGCTGAAAAGTGCTTCAAACTGCGGTCTTGATTTCTGATTAAAAAACGTTTTTAGTTCATCACGAAGCTCAAAAAACATGTTTTAAAACTTTTCCTCTGGACAACCATCTCACTTCGGTCTGAAATAGCAGAGCTTTGTTTGGTGCATCTAACTCACTGCACAGTTGCGAAAACAAGTGACCATTAAAAGTGCTCGCCTTGACAAAATTGACAGAACTTATGACTCCTTTCATGACTTCCTGTAACTCCTCCTGCAGTGTCTTCATTGTTAATATTTGCCAATGAATCATACAGTGAGTCCCGCCCGATGGCTTTGGGTGACTCATTCAGTACCAAACGCTGAAGTTCAGACTGACATCCTAGCATAGCTGGAGCACCATCTGTGCAAACGCCACCAACTTTTTCTCAAGAGATCTTATGCTCTTTCAGAAATGTACCAACTGTGTCAAATACTTCACATGCAGTAGCTATTGTTTCAAGAGGTTTGCAAAAAAGAAACTCATCTTTAAAGTTGCCATCATTAATATTCCTCACATAAACCATTAACTGTGAACAGTTTGCAACATCTGTAGATTCATCAAGCTGGATACTAAATAATGGAAGTGGAGAAGATTTCATTTCCTGGATTACCTAATCTAGAATATCAGTAGACATATCATCTATTCTTCTGCAGACAGTGTCATTAGATAAGGAAACTTCACTCAATTGCATAACAAATTTATCTCCAATCATAACTCGAACAATGTCTTTGGCCGCTGGCAATAGTAAATCCTCAGTGATGGTGTGAGGTTTCATGGCTCTGGTGATTCTGAGTGTCACCAAATATGAAGCTTCAATGGCTGTTATGTTTTGTTTGTGGTACTTGCCACCAGTGTCAAGTCTGGCTTTCTTGAGTCCATCAGCTTTGCTTCTAAAATAGTTGGTATCCTTGCCAGCGAAGCTCAAATGCTTGCTATCAAAATGGCGTTTTAGTTTGTTCGGCTTCATAGATTCGTCTGATAGAACTTCACAACCAATGATACATTGTGGTTTCTCAATTCCTGCTGTAATTACGGAGGTAAAACCATACTGTAAAAAATCCTCACTATATTTTCTTTTCTTAATGTTCTTCTCTACACGATCCATTGTCATGGGATGGTTTTCTAATGAAAATAATATATAACAATAGCTTTAATAATATAAAAGATGATTCATGGCATAGTTCAGTCAATACAGTTCATTAAAGTTTCCTATGATTTACCATTCCAGTTTTTATTTTTGTTTTTTTACATACCTGTTACTATCACAAGGGGGCAGTATTCACATCAACCACAGCTAAAAAAAAAAACCCAACTGATCAACATCCAGATTAAGTTTCCATGGTACAGACTTTTTTATAGTACATTATTTTACATTTACCCAGTAATTATAATTCATGAAGTGTTATTTTACCTCCAATACTGCTGCTTTTTAACACAGTAGCTGCTCTCTACATGCGTGACTAGTCTGCGTAAGTACATTATGGTGCCGACCCTGTCACATACACCTGTATTTATTCGGGGAGTATGTGATGGGGTTGGTGTGATGATGTCATGCCAGGTACTCATATGTGGGCGTATCTGGCTGTGGGTGGACTTGCCTAGAGACAACAGAGGAGCAGTGTCTCAGTTCTTAAGACCATCTGAAATATGTGTTTTCCCGATGGTCTTAGGCAACCGTTTCAGGGTTGTTCAACCCCCAAAGTGGTCATGACCCACAGGTTAAGAACGGCTGCTTTAGAATAAAGAGTAACAAGAAGCACAGTGCTACTCATAATATTTTGTTTTGACACATGCTCTTGAAATCCTCTTTACTCATTAACAAATAATATGATCGAAACCCTAAGAAAGAGGTGCTATCTATCAATAACTCTACATTTAAGGGCAAGCTATATCATTCCATAGTTAGGTATCTAATCGTGGAAATGTAGGAATGCCAATTTGGTGAATAAAGAAGGTGGTATATGATGCCATTTACAAGTCAAGTTCTAACTCACAATGTGACATCCACACAGCAGTTTCAGCTGACACTTCCCAGCTACTAGCAAGCAAGCCTCTCAGTAAACTTTCTTTCTCCATAATGAAAACCATTAAATATGGCATGAAGGTATTTTGAAGTTTCTATTATCTTCAAGCTGAAACACAATGTTTCTTTAAGGGGGAGGGGTCGGAGGGAGTAGAGGGAGAATGATGTAAATATAGTGTGTGTGTGTACATATATATATATATGAAATTTAAAAATAAGTAATAAGAAAACAAGATAAGAGTACCTTAATTCATCAAGCAACTAGTCAATCACCCATAGGCATTCCATTGGATAAACCTGATGTGCACTTTTATAGACAACAAATGAAGTAGCTTTTATTTATCAGATAACTTATTCCCTAATCTTTTTTATTTCGGATGACTGACAAATGGTCTTGAATAGGTGTCTGGTTATTTTGCACTATATTCCCTGACAAAGGAGTAAATTATACTATATAGGTCACTATGGTGGGGCTAGAAAAAGATAGGAAGGAATAAAAGTAGTATCTAGAGGCAGCAAAAAAAAAAGTATTCTTAATCTTCTAGATAACTCAATTCTCAGTAAACAAATTATAATGACAGCAAATAAAAATTTGCCACTGATAACTATCAGAGACTTTTGCAGCATTAGAAAAAAATTCATGTTAGCATCTACTTTCATGTACAACTACTACTCAAGAGTTCCAAATAAACTTTTAGAACATTTTGGGAAGTAAATCCCTGTTAGACGTGAGTGAGTTATAAAAAATGTGGGCACTCATATATCTGACTGTTAATAAACTAATGTATTAATTTTGACTTATAAGATTAAGCATTCTCATGCACCTTGGCAAATATGTAGTATAACAATTTCATATTTGTGTGTGTGTGTATGTTTGATGCATGTATGTGTTTGTGTATACACATGTGTGGAGGTCAAAGGTTGATATTAGATGTCATATGTGATCGCTCTCCATCTCATTTTTTTAAGACAGAGTTTCCCACTGAACCTGGAGCTCACCCATTTGACTAGGGTTACTGACCACTGAGCTCCAGGGATCTGCCTGTCTGAGCTCCTCCATGGCTACCACACTCAGCTTTTCCATGCATGCTAGGAATCCAAACTCAGGTGTGTGTTAACGCTTACATGGTAGACACTAATTAAGCCATATCCCTACCTCAACATTTTTAAAACGGACATGACAGTAATAGTTGAGAAGTAACAGTTGACTCATTTATGACTTTTGACTGAGTTATTTTTGGACATACTTATATATTTTGGAATATATATATATAAGTATATATATATTTTTTCAAATATATCCAAAAGTAACTCAGTGAAAAGTTGTGTGTATGTATACACACATACATTAGGAAGTATAGTGCAAAATAACTAGACACCTATACAAGACCATATGCCAGTCATCCAAAATAAAAAGATGGGGGAATATCCATATCCATATATTTATGTATGTATATACATACACATATACACATATCTCATATGGATATGAACATATATCTATATACAATTCTGAGATAGGGTCTCATGTAGCTCAAATTAGCCTCAAACTAATTATGAAGCCAAGGATGACTTTGAACTCCTGATCTTTCTGCCTTCGCCTCAGAAGTTTTAAGATTACAGGTGTACATCACTATGTTTGATTTACAGGACAATTAGAATTCTAGATTCACCAAATCTTAAACAGGATTTAACCTAATTGTATTTCTACAGAGAAGAAACAAAAATCTAGACATATCAAGTCAGAGACAGTGGCAGAGCTTCCAACATGAGCTTATCTCCAAGATAAGACGATGTGATATCAGTGATATAAATCCTAGTATGAGATACCTGATCCTTTTTCAAACTTCAATCTATTACGTTCTGGAGTTTACTCAGTTTGAAAGGCAGGTTGAAATGGCAAAAAAAAAAAAAAAAAAAAAAAAAAATGCAGGTTCGAATCCCACTCCTGACACCAAAAAAAAAAAAAAAAAAAAAAAAAAAAAAAATGCAGAGTCTGAACTTATTTGGCTCAAAGACAATGAATTTGCATATTTATCTGAATTTATTTCCTGAGTTCAGACAGTAAGTGTTCAAAGGACTGTAAAAGAGGACACAGTGGGTAACTCTGTTTCATCATTTTCCTTTTTGTGCATGTTTCTAATGCACCTGTGCTGATTTTAAAGTCAAACTAAAACAAAATTTTTCTTAGCTGGAAGAATGTACGTAAAATTTTTGGAAGGTTCCCAATTAATACGAAAAGAAATCTAAGGAATACTTTTCCTTTATCCATAGGTGATCTATTTTAAGACTCCCTTTAGATGTCTAAAGCTATTAAATCCTATATTCTGTTTTTGTTTGTACATACATGTCTATAATAAAGTTTATCAACTAGGTATAGTACTAGACTAAAAAAATAAGAAACAGAATATAACTAATTAGAATATAAAATGGCATATGGTAAACACTTTTATAACCCCCATGAACAATTCAGAGACACTCACTCTCACTTAAGGCTTGGTTCTATTACTCATGGTTCCCTTAATGGCAAATTTTGTTCTGCAGTAACAACACACTACAATAAGGTTATTTAAAACTTATGATTTATGTACTTCTATTATTCTCCACTTGGTATTCCCAGATCATGTTTGACCACACATAATTGACAGAAAGTAAAACAACTGTACAGTATACGTTAAATATATTAAATCAAGTAAATACATTTTATATACCAATATACTTACTAGTCATGGGTCATTTTACTTTCACAATTGTTGTATGTTTTATCTTGTACAATTTACATACTGAGCTAAAATTTTAATTACACGAGAGCCAATGAGATGGCTCAGCAGGTAAAAAAACACTTGCTGCCAAGAGTTTGATCCCCAGGATCCACAAGGTGGAAGCAACCAACTTCCCAAGTTGTCTTCTGACCTTGACACACATGCCATGGCCCCTGTCCACAATATAAAATAAATTTTAAGATGCAAAAAAGTAATCAACATTTTAAATCCTCTCGGAACAATTCAGAGATATGCATTAGGTTGGTTTCTATCTCTATTGTATGTTAATGTCCACATAACCCTGACCTGAGATCATATCCTAACCCTGGAAGGTTCCCAAGTGTTGGTAACTATGGCAAATGCATTTCTAGCATGTGGTGATATACTTGAGTTGGTAGGGACCGCTCAACAAAAGGAGCACTAGCATTCATACTACACTACATAAATGGAAAATAACACAAAAGAGTCATTTTCTACAATTCATAGTTTTATATCATCAGATTGTAGTAATCTTGCAATGTGAATGGAAGTATTAATTTAACCCTTTAAAGCATTTTTTTTCACAGTAGAATATAAGAACAGCATGGCTACTCACATCACTCACATTAATAATGGGAAAATAAACCTTTTAACCTCCTCTTTTCCTTGCTCAAAATCTCTTGTGACAAAGGGAATAAATGGAAAACCTTATAAACTTAAGGTTTCTTCTCCTTAAAAACAAACCAAAACAAAACAAAAACATTCCCCAGGGAACTATATTAACAAGTATGATACAAAGAATACTAAAAGACAAAGAAAAGCACATATATTTGTCTTTGCAATTAAGAAATACAGCTAAATATGGCACCTCTCTTTAACAGACTGGTCATCAAGTGCCTAGGAAGCAGTGGATGACTAAAAACTGGTTTCACTGGGAATTAATAAACTAATACTTAAAGAAAAAAAAGAAATACAGCTAAGATAAATAGAGTATGTTTATTTATCAATCATCAATTTACCTACATGTATACCAAGGTATGTATTTTCAACTAAAGGACAATCTAGCAGAACAAAGTATGGTCCAGCTCTGTAGCTATCCTGAGAGCAAACAGGAAAGTCATCTGACTTGAGCCTCACATTTATAAATTTTATATACTCTCTCTCTCTCTCTCTCTCTCTCTCTCTCTCTCTCTCTCTCTCACACACACACACACACACACACACACACAACCCTTTTCAAATAAGGTTATATACTTCTATATGACAGGATTATAAGAAGACTTTATCTTTTTTAACATTTTTTTTATTGATTCTTTGGTAATTTCATATCATGTACTCCAATTCCACCCATCTCCCAGTCCCTCCACATCCACTCCTCACCCTTGTAGTGTCTCCTCCAAAGAAAAACTAAAAAAGAAATAAAAATAAAAACATAAATAATAGCAATTTCAATAAAAAAAATCAATAAACAAACAAAACAAAAAACGTCTTGCTCCTCTGTCTTTGCCTCTTCATTACTTCATTTGTCTTAGTGGCATTGGGAGCTACTGTGTATCATGCAGTATACCCTTTGGTTCAAATAGCTTTCCTTGCAAATGTGTAATGTGTTTTTAGGGTCTAGGTTCTGGCCTTTGGCACATTATCAACACTGGACCACCATAGAAACTCCCTGGACATCCTGCTCTTGCCCTGAGTCATGTAGACCATGCAGCCACTGTTCTGCAGGGACCAGTCCCTTCACACATTCTAGAAGGTCTTAGATGCAGTAGATGGTGGGGCGTGTCAACTCAAAGCCTTGGATGTGTACCTGGGTGGCTGCTGAGTTGGTAAGTCTGGGCCCGCTGGGGCTACCAACCTCAGGTGGGGGTGGGGCCATCTTTCCCAAGTGTGGGGGGGCCAGTTCTCCTATTAGGGCTAGGGCCAGCTTTCCCGTTCCAGGGTCATCGGGTCCATTATCCCAGGGTCTGCAAAGGAAGGGGGGGGGGTCATCTCTCCAGTAAGGATGGGGTGGGGCTCTCCCTGGTTTAGTGAGGGGTGAGGCCAGATCAGAGAGGCCCTTGTACTTCAACTTATGGTTCAACACATGGTTCACACAGGTCCCTCACCTCAACACAGACCCCAGCTACAGCAGGACCACAGACCCAGGCATGGCCATCAGAAGTAGCTTGGGTTGGATGTCACCATGGCCCCAGGTGGCAGTGCAGGCTTCTCAGATCAGCATGAGCCTGGCAGCAGCACAGTCCCTGGACTCCAATATGGTCCCAGGTGGTGGTAGAGATCCCAAGCAGTCACAGGGCCTCATGGCAACAGGAGTCACAGACCTCAACACAGACCTTGGCTGTGGTAGGGCCACCAACACAGCCCCCAGTCACAGCTTAGCCCTGGATGTCAACATGGCTCTGGGGGGCAGCACAGGCCACCGGATCTCCATGACCCCAATGGCAGCATGATCCTAGGGTACCAACATGACCTTAGATGTCAGCCCAGATTCCAGGGAATCTGCACTGCCTTCAATGGTAACCTGAGCCACAGACATTGACTCAGACCCTGGCTGCAGTGGGGCCACTGACTCAAGACATGGTCCTCAGCAATAGCTGGGGCCTAGAGGACTCCATGGCCACATGTGGCACAGCAGGCCACTCAGGTCAGCAAGGCCCCTGCAGCTACACGTCACTCGGACTCCAACATGGTCACAGGTGGCAACCTGGAAGCTGGGCATCTCTGTGGCCTTTGGTGCGAACTTGGGCCATGGACATCAACAAAGACCCTGGCTGCTGTAGGACCACGAACCCAGACATGATCCTCAGAAGCCTCTTGGGCATCTTGGCCCCTAGAAGAAGCCTTAATCTTGAAACCAAATTTCTATCCCTTTCTAGATTATGTTGATCCTATTTAGTAATAGTTTTTATAGGTCCTATAATCATTTTACAACTACAATTTTATTTTATAAATATGTCAAAAGCCCACTCCAAAGGTAAATTTGCCAAGCCTCTCTCAAGTTTTCAGAGCTCCTGCTTTTGTTTCTTAGTCATGTTCATTTTCTGTGGGTGTGAATATCTAATTTCTCTACTACTAAATAAACGACATAAATTCATTTGTCTTAAATCTTATAAGGTTACTCTACCCAACAACTCAAGTACAAGGCATAAAAGTACTTCAGTAAAATAATCAATATTCAGTAAATACAGAACATTCATAATTATTCGACAAAGGATTTCTGTTGAGAATTTATAAATAGTATCTACACAGCACCAACGACAGCAGGCAACTCAACTAAATATGGCCCAGTACCTACAGCAGACACTTTAAAAAGAAAGGTGCACAAATTTGCTCAGAACTTCAATCCACACCCACTAGAAAAGGTGGTACCATGACAGCAGCAATGCTGACAGGGGCCTGGAGTAACAGGAAACCTCATGTGCTGTTAAGAAAATAGAAATGTCATGTTCTAGAGAATGGTCTGGCAATTATCAACACATTTTCAGTATTTAGTGACCCTATGACCTTGCAAGGAAATATTTATGAGCTTTCCCTAGAGGAGTAATACATGCTCCAAAACTTGTCTAAGAATGTTCACAGCATTTCTTGGTAATCTCTTGATACTTCTTAATAACTCTTCTCTAAGGAAGTAGCAAGAAAGGAAAAAGGAAAACAACTTTCATTTTAATTTTGGGTCAGAAGGTATCAATAGCTATAACGAGTGGGGACTCAGAAAGAACAGATTTACAACCGAAAGCAAGTTTAGCTTTAAGTTTAATGAGCTTAAAATTCCTCCTGCAATGTATATATGTCTAGCAAGTAACACAGACTTTGTTAAGAGGCCATTAGCATTTAAGCACAGGTTAAGTGGTAAAGCTGTTAAAGGCACACAAAAAATCTGAAAGCCAGAAGAGGTGTATGTACAAAAATTTACATATACAGAGAAAGTCTGCAGACATATCCTTAAAGATAGGGTACTATGGGGAAAGCATGAAGATGAAAAAATAAAGGAACAAATGGGACTCGTAAGCATTTTGGTGCAGGAACTCATTTGGCTGTGTGGTGCAGTGATGAGTTCTTTGTCAGAACCATACTTTTAAATCTATGGATATATAAGAAACCAATTCCACAGAAATACAGTTGTCAATGAAAAACAATTGAGATATATTATTAATACAGTATTTTTCTCAATGCATTAAAATCTAGTAATAATCTAGTATCTACCACAAGTTCAAAATAATGATAATGTAAGTAATAATTTAAAATACATTGTGACATAAAAATACCTATGATATATATTACTAGAACATATATTGACAATCACAGTTGAAAGCTGCCTACATTTACAGGTGAAGAAGAGGTTAAATTTCAACTGAGGTAAATGAAAAAGTGCAATTATTTTTCTCTCATTCAAATTTATAGCCAATGAAATCCTACCTATGAGTTTTGGGGGAATATGTAGATCTTTAGGCAATGAAGTCTTGAGCTAAGAAGTAAAAGTAAAAGGACATAAAAACTTGATAGAGTACATGGAAATCAAAACAACAAGGAGCAAATAGTCACCTTGCATTGGAAGTATAAACTAGTATATTAATTTCCTCATATCCTACAAACAGAAGTCAAAGAACAGTTTGTTAAGGAAGTTAGAGAAGATTCAGAAATTTCTAAATATTTTCAGGAAAGAAAGCAAATCTTTAAAAAATCTATTCAAGCCAAGAATCTGTTAATTGAAATACCATGATCATTCTATTATCCTTAGACCCAGACATTCCACTACCATTCTGCTTCATCTGGCTTGTACTTGCTACATAACATACTAACATATTCTATTATCCAAGACAAGTACATAAGTTACAATAAATAGCCTAGGTATCTTCAGCTGGCTTTAACTGCTATTGTAAAATAAGAAACTTATAACAATACTGGACAGAAAGAGCGAACTATTCTCTTTTTTTTTTTTGTATTGAGGTGTAGCTTGGCAATCTGCTCAAAAACACATCAGCTCAGTACACATTCTATTTACATACAGTCTATAGCAAAAATGTAATGAGAAAGTATTTAGAATGCTAGTGATGGGTTACCTTTTTTTCTGCCTCAATCTCTGATCAACAAATTAGTTGTCTGGATAAGCCCTTTTCCTTCTCTATCACAACCACCTTCAGCAAAGCTGGTCTGAAATTACTACTGGAAGATGTCTGACTGGTAAATTTACCCACTCTAACAAATAATGTTACTCAGTACTGCATGAGTTTGTGCTATGGTTGGGCTACTTACAGGAAAAACATAAAACCAAGTAAAATGCTATGTTTTAACAACAGACTGAAAGAGGGTTAACAGGGGTTAAAAAAGTCTATTCCAAACAAGTTAAGTTTAATGACTACTATAGAAATTAAACATACTGGTCACAACAAACAAATAAACAAAAAACAAGCAAGCAAACAAACCCCATGTCCAGTGTTCCAATGCTTCAGTAGCAGAAAGGATATAGTGAGTGAGGCCTAATACTCAACTAAAAACACCATTTCTGTGCTTGCTCTTGTCTACTGAGTATCTGCCAACAACATCCTTCCAAACATTGCTTTCTAAAGTCATCATCTTCAATTCTGCATGTACAAGACTCTAGATAAATGCAAACCAGTTATTGTTGACAAGTATTTTTAAAAAGAGCTCAAAGACACAGAGCTATATCTTAACTAAAGCTTGCCTTTTGTTTTTATGAATACAGTTACTAAAAATCAAGTATCAAGGCTCTAATATGCTCATGATCTCTATTTTTTAGTCCTAGCTACTCAGAGGCTAAAGTAGGAGGCTAACAGTTCAGAGCCAGTGTGGGGAACATGAAAGATTCCTTCCTTATATTAAAAACAGGGAGGGGGGAGTGGAATGAAGAGACAGGGGAGGGGAAGAAAAGAGAATAGAGAAAACAGAAGAGGACAGAAAAGGAAACAAATAGAAAACTTCTTAATAAAAAAAAAGACACACACACTAACAATAAAAGAAAAAGAGGCCATGAATTTGAGAGGGTGGGGGCAGGGGCAGGGGTTAGAGGGAGGAAAGGGAACAAGGAAAATGATGTAATTATATTTTAATTTCTAAAAATAAAAAATTTAAAGTGATAAGAAATTTAAAAAACTACAGTCCATAGAAAAATGACAGACTATTCCTCACTTCCTCACTAACGGTTACTGAACAGTGAAATCACTGGAGGATTTAATGGATGGTTTATCAGCTTGGGGGTTCTGATCTATAAAAAAAAGATTATAACCAAGCATCGCAATACAAAGCACATACCTTTCTCACTGGCTTTAGTACTTACGGAGTACAATAATTATCACTATGCTATTGTAAGCATTTTTATTTCTTTAATTTCCTATACATTCTTAAAATGGTTCTTAAAAACCTCATTTATTTGTTTACTTACATGTTATCAAAACAAAAAAGTATCATTTTATTAAGTGGGTCATAGGATAAATTTCAAAGATTATTATTTTAATTCTCAAATTGTGTCAATTCTGCCATCAATAGCCCTTTTTTATTTTCTTTATTGAGCACTTCCTTAATTTTTAGGCACAAAAACATGCTCGAAAAGCCAGTTTACCTTGTGTTTTCCCTGAAGCCATGAAAACAAGCACTTTTCTAGGAGGCCTTGGTTTGTTTGTTTGTTTTTTATATAAAAGAACTGTTGATATATTTCCATGTAATGGAAGTTCTGTGCTTCAATGATTATCTTCTATAACCCCTAAATACATATACACACTATCACAGAAAGTGTGTGCCATGGACCTTTTATAAGCATGGATAACTTATTTGTTTCAATGTTTAGGGGCTGACAAGCCAACAAACTACAAAACAGTGTGAGTGGATTGTGGTTAAAATATATAGCTAGTCAGCAGAAAATATTAAACTATACCAAATAGTTCAGTTACATGAAAATTTAAAATAGTGAGATAGTTAATTTTCAAAACTGGTTGGTCACATTTAAAATGGTCAGAATTGATAAAATTACAAGAATTTTACGTTCTTTGTATTAATAAGTAACTAAAAAAGAGAAAGCTAGAATATAAGCAGTCTGAGACTCCAAAACTTAATTTAGATAATCCTTTAAAATGGAACTGTAGCTGTTTCATATTGCTAAATGAGATGTGAAAACTTCATGTTATAGCATCTGTAACAAAATACTACTTCTATGAAAAATGCATTGACATTCTGTTTATGTGACAGCAAGAAATTGAAAACTGTGGGTCTCTGTATAACTACTGCAAGAAGAGGCTTCCCCGGTAAAGGACAAGAGATGCAGCAGACTATGGTCAACATGCAGAGAATAGGAGACCTAAGTGCTGAGCTCTACACAGGACATCTATACACTCTACCCTATAGCTAAGGGGTACATAGATCACTTTCCATTTTAGCATGTATTAGATGTATGAAATGCTTTCATTATGACATTTTACCCATGTTTATAATGTACTTCCTAGTATCCTGTGATTACTGTAAGACCAAGGATTTCCAGTGCACTTATACTTGGGTGATGCAGAACCTGTGCTGGATGCAGAAATGTGATTTTCCACATTTAGATCATTAGAAGGAATGCAAACTGCTGTTTTAGCCTGAAATGATTTGGGTGTCTCTAAATGTTTTTAATCTTTGGAAGACAAGAAAACAACCATATAGGTATAGTGTAATTGTTCATGTGAGAATGAATAACATCAGAAACAGTCATTTATTTTTATCCTGTGACAGAAAACAATTTACGTATTATTATTATATAAAGTTAGTAACTTTTTAAGAATTCAAAAACAAAAGCAGAGTACATAATTACTGATCTCAAATAATTCAAGTAGACTCAAACTTGGACATTAGGTTTGGTCCAATCACTGCTAAATAGCCTATTTACATTAGATATATCTATTAATGTTTTAAAATTAATTTTTTCCTAACTTCAAAATGAGTTGTTTAAACTCTTATTTTAATTATTAACTAATACATTTCAGGGTGAAGTTCAATAATCCCCAGGGAGAGAGTATACAACAGAGCTCTCTGATTGTTGAGCTGTGCTGCTTAATATGAGAAGTATCCACAGGACTAAAAACTCAGTTCTTTAATCATTGCTATTCCAAGTGCTGACCAGCAAACTGGCTGGAGGTTATTCTACTAAACACCAGATATAGACTATTTCAATCATGGTTAATTGATTGAAATAAAAAATTCTATTTGGCCAGATATGGGGAGGGAGGAGGAGAAAGACTGAGTTCAGAGCCTGTCTTACTGGACCACACTGCCATACACTGAATTTGAAACGACTTTTTTCATTGTAGGGCTGCAACCATAAGGCTGATGGTTGAGCCAGGAGTCTCATCATGTACGGAGATTTTTGTCATTGTGCCCCATCACAGAATTCAACTGTTCACCACCAAAATCCTTACATAGAATGTATTCATTGCCAGACCAGATGGGAAGTTTCATGTGAGAATCCATGTAACAAATCATTAAAAATCACAGAATCATGAACTCAAGATGTTTGATTTTCTATGGCTCACTTTTAAAGAAAGTCCTCAACAGTCTGGAGTATGTGTTCTCAGGTGAGCACAATACCAATTACTAAGTGGGAAAGAATCACGACTTCATCTGCTATTTGATTTTGTGACATCATAATTTCAGAGGCCCCAAATTTCTTTTGATCACAGGCTATCTCTGTAGAATTCATTTTACTATGCAGAGCAGTTGCTTTATTTTTAAATGTATCTATCCTTCCCAGTTAATACTCAGAGTAAAAAATATGCTATAAGGAAAAAAACTAAGTATCTCTTTATTTTGGTGAGGCAAGGAACACTTCTAGTCACCAACTTCAAATTTTATCTAATTATCAAGACAGTACAAAGTCAGGCATGGCAGCTTAAGGCCTGTAATCCCAGTACTTGGGAAGCTAAAACAGGCCATAAAGTAAACTCTGGACTAGTGTGAGACTCTTTTCTCCAACAACAACAAAAATACATAATACAGAGCATACTTAGAAAAAAACTTGGTTCTTTCTCCATTTTGTATCTCTCCTACAAATTTAATTGTCTTGTAAAATAAGACTAATGCTTATCCAGGAAGACTTACCATGCCATCCCTCACTGAAGGTGAAAGAAAAACCTGCAGATTTACTCTTATTTACATAAGTTACAGAGTAAGATAGAATAATATAGAATAAGAATCCAACACTTAAAGAGAACTGGTGTCATTAAATTTGAATTTTAAAGAGCTGGCCACAGAATTCATCTGATAAAAACAAGCTAGTGGGCTTGATTTTACTGGTCCCATTGATGATCTCATGGTAACTCTCTCAGTGTTGTTCACTTAGAGCACTGCCAAATGGTGGTAGAGGTCAGCCCCAAAGAGGAGTGCACTGTGAACCATTTCAGTTGGCCCATGATTCTGGCTGACATAAAGAAAAATTTAAGACACAAAGTACTGCTGAGACCCTTGAAAGGCATATGGTTATCTTCTGTACAACAGCACGCCAATTAACTTAGTGCTTTCAAATGCCCGACAGCTGGGACTGACTAACCTACAAAGTGATGGCTTTTTGCTTAGACATATCACACCATGATTTTCAGAAAAGTATAAGAAAAAAGAAGACCAGTATGAAACAGGGTAAGAGAAGTCCAGTTCCCACCCCTCAGAGAGTGAATGAAGGGCAATGATGTATTTTAATTTTTGAGACAGGCTGTCCCTACCTGTCCTGGTGCTCCCTATGTAGACCAGGCTGGACTCAAACTCACTGAGATCTGCACACCTTTGCCTCCCGACTGCAGGGATTAAAGGAGCACACCACCACATCCAGCTAGTTTTAGTTTTAATTTTAGTTAAAAGAATAGCTACTGTCTAGTCCTTCTATCTGCTTTAATAGAACACCGTGGAGTGTTGTTTTATCAAGAAAATTTATTTATTATGACTGCTTGCAGATTACTGTCTGATGAGGGCCTGCTTCCTTACTCTTTTGTCTGTGCTCTGAAAGGACACAGGGGCAACAGAACACTTTGGGTCTCTTCTATACAGGCCCTAATTCTACTCTTGAGGACTCAGAACTCACAATCTGCCACCTTCCAAAGGTCCTACTTATCACATTCCACACAGGGATTAGATTACAGCATTTGAACTTGGTGTTGGTAGTAAGGAGGGCCATACTATAGGCATAGAGTAAGAATCTGGGAAGAAATTCTGGCAAATAATACAATTAAGCCAAACAGTGAAACCCACAGCTTTTTTTTTTTTTTTTTTTTTTTTTTTTTTTTTTTTTTTTTTTTTTTTTTTTGGAGACAGGGTTTCTCTGTGTAGCTTTGTGCCTTTCCTGGAACTCACTCTGTAGCCCAAGCTGGCCTTGAACTCACAGAGATCCACCTACCTCTGCCTCCCAAGTGCTGCGATTAAAGGCGTGCGCCACCACTGCCCGGCACCCATAGCTTTTTTTTTTTTATTATTAAGAAATTTTTTATTCATTTTACACACCAATCACAAATCCCTGTCTTCCCTCCTCCCACCCCTCCAGCCTTCCCCCCAATGACTCCCCCCCATTCTCTCTTACAAAAAGGTAAGGCCTCCTATGGGGAGTCAGCAAAGCATGGTACATTCAATAGCGGCAGGTCCAAGACCCTCCCCCTGCCTCAAGGCTGTGTAAGGTGTCCCACCATAGGTAGTGGGCTCCAAAAAGCCAGCTCATGCACCAGGGATGGATCCTGATCCTACTACTAGGGGACCTCTTAAGCAGATCAAGCTACACAACTGTCTCCTTATGCAGAGGGCCTAGTCCAGTCCCATGGGGGTTCTACAGCTGTTGGTCTAAAGTTCATGAGTTCCCACTAGTTTGGTTTGGCAGTCTCTGTAGGTTTCCCCATCATGATCTTGATGACCCTTGCTCATAGAATTCCTTTCCTCTCCCAGAGCGAGAAACCCACAACTTTAACAAAGAAAAACTTTCATCCCTTAGGATGAAATGCAGTGATCTGAAAACATTTCCTGGACAGCAGGAGGGAGGTTAGTGTGGCAGCACAGACTGCACATCTTCAAGCTCTAGCTGTTAGCACAGCATTTGGTCAATAGAGGCTAACTGGCCTCTTTTTCCTTGAACCATCAAAAGATGTGTGTTCAGCGCTTCAAGGTATTCTGCTTACTGAAAAATAGATTTCCCCATTAAACTTGCTTTGTGTTCTGTCTTCATAAAAAAATGTTTTCATAGCAGTGAGTCAGTATCCATCATGGTGAAGTATGCTTTCAAAGAAATTTGATGTTCCATCATGAATTATTTGCTCTACAAATAACTCCATTTGCCAAATGTCAGTAAAATTCTCAGCTCTCTATTAAAATTCAAGCCACTCCGTCGTGTAAATACAAATAGAAGCTCATCACCTTCACAGCTGTCATCAAAAGCTGGGCAGAGTCCACAGAGTGCCCAGACCAAGCCTGTAGGTGGAAGGATGGGTTGACTATCCTGTACAGTTTCACGTGTTCATCTACACTGCCAAAAGTGCCTTCCTTCACAGCGATGAGGGACATCTCCACTTTCCCATCATACCTGTGTTCAAAATGGTTTCAATGTTCTCCATGGCAACTCTATCTTACTGATGCACAGTCCGTAGATGCACTTCCATACTCCATGTGATGAAGCAAATAGACTGTCTCTTTGTATCACTGGAGTCTGTTTACTTTTTCACTTGTTTCTGCCATGGTTTGTAGGAATTTGGAACATTGTTAGTTAATCACCTCAACAGATTCAGATTCAAAATCTTGGTCCTTGTACCAGCCTCCACCAGTCATATATAGGTCTGGCTGCAGGTTAAAGTTCATAAAACCTTTTTGGAGGCTGCTACAAATTTTATAGCTGTGATAAGCTTTTTACTTTCCAAATTGTTGAGAATTTTGTTGATTTCTGTTAATGGCAAGTTACTTCTGTATGAAACATCTCTGCTCCATCTTCCTTCATTCCCTGCCTCCATGATTGGATAGACCAGTTTTTTTTCTGATTGGACCCCTTAATTTATCAGCTTTCTGAGGATCCTGTATTTTATATAAAAGACCTGTATGACTCTTTAAAGGATCCAAATGACCCATGGAAAACAGTCGATTAATGGCCACTGACCACTATTGGACTTCTATGTAAGGCATTTGCATAAGTCTATAATTCTGTTTTCTATTTCCACCAGATCCACATTCTGTCACTGCACCTTCACCTTCACCTTGGCCATGAGGGCAGTTTTTGAGATCAGAGAAAAAGTCACCTCACAAAGAACACGTTGAAGTTCCAGGGAGCTTCAGACAGAATTTAAGAGCCAAAAGTAGCAGACATTTGTAGCCAAACATTATTTTCTGGAAATGACAGGAGTGTTGTACATATCAACCCACAGTGGCTGTGACTACTTGTAGAAGACCTGCACAAGATCAAGCCAGCCAAAATCCAAGCATGGATGGGGAAGAATTCACAAAGGCCCACCCCTAGCTGAGAAGTTATTGGCAACTGATGGCTGCTGGAAGAGGGAAAGGTTTTGGTTTTTTTTGGGGGGGAGCCCTGGAAAGCGTCTGCATGTTCTTATTAGATAAACATATGTTATACCCATGAGCATACAGGTGATACTAAGCAGAATCAAATGGTTAAGAAAAGAAAAAAGAGAGCACATAAAACTGAAAGGGGAAAGTGGGGAGGGGAGACAGAAGAGGAAATGGAGGGGAAAGAATGGGGAATGAATTTGATCAAAACATATCATATACATGAATTAAATACACAAAACAAATAAACAAACAAAAAGAAACTGAATTCTCATACTCAGAACTAACCTTTAAAAAATATTTGAAATCAAAGACTGATTCAGTGGCTGGCTGATACACTCTACTGTAAGAAAACAACTGAGTTATCATAGTGTATGAAGAAAACTACCAGGGGAAAGAAACAGCTGATTCCCCAAGACAGTCCTCCCTTTCACTCTGCAGTTTAGGGCACATGAAGCATTTGAGTTGTTGGCTAATGTCTTTACCATCAAGTTAAAGTCTCATAGTTAGGATAGAAAGAAGAAATTAAGTTCTTAAAATTCTATACTAGAACTTTACAGGGATTATTTGTAAGGGCAACAAAAGTTTTCTGTTTTATGCCTTGATAAAATATTTTTATTAAAACAACTAACTGTAACATTGGTTTTACTATAAAGTTTACTTAACCATCTTGGGTATATTCAATGACGACTAACCACTAACACCAACTTAAAGTATACAAACCAATAATGAATATTGTAGGTTACTTAAAAACACTTAAAAGTTCCATGAAAAGCATGAAATATAAAAAGGAAAACGGAAAGAAAAATCAGACAAGAAGACTCCTAAGATTTGTAGCTATACTAAGAAGCCCAAAAAAGACAGTTTCCACAGTATCTTCTAATATCCGTCAACTTTGTGGCAGGAAAACTGAATATGAAAGCATGAGTTTCCATTTAAAACCAAATTAATTATACTCTGGAAAACAATAAATACAGCAAAAGCTTTAAGACTTCTGAATACATGCTAACAAAGAAGGGAAATAATGAACAGGAAATGACTTCTATATCAACGTATTTTTAAAAAGGATTTATTTTCTTTTTAGTTATCTGTATGCTGTGTCTATTTGGGGGTGTGTGCACGTGAGTTTGGGTGCCCATGGAGGTCAGAAGAGTGCGGCTGTCTCCTGGAGTCATAGTTCCATGGAGTTGGTTGTGAGCTGCTGGACAGGAGTACTAAGAACACAGTTCCTGAGTACTAAGAACACAGTTCCTGTCCTCTGCAAGAACAGCAGGTGCTTGTAAGCACCGAATTATCTCTATAGCACCTATCATCTCAGCAAGGGTTTCTGTTGTTTTTATTTTTGAGATTGTAATCTAATTATATTTCTCCCTTCATTTTCCTCCCTCCAAACACTCCTGCATACCCATCTCCTTCAAATTCATGGCCTCTTTTTTCATTGTTATTGCACATATATACAGTATTTATACACATACACACCCCTAAATACTGCCCGCTGAGTTCATATAATGTTACTTGTATGTATATTATCAGGGCTGACCATTTGGGTACTGTACAACCAATTGGTGTGCTCTTCCCTGGGGAAGACCACCTCAGCCACTCCCAGCTTTCCTCAGTTAACTGCAGCTCTATGTAGGGTTGAGGCCTGATGGGCTTTTACCTACCCAGTTTGGCATGTTATTATATATATTTTTTTTAAATCAGACTTCTATACTTTACCGGCCTGGCCTAACAGTGCTGCACTGCAGTGTTACATATGATATTCTAAAGCTTTGAGTCATATTCCTGCAAACATCATAGATGAGGACATAGCACACAAACATTTGTTTGTTTGTCTGAAGACAGGGTTTCTCTGTACAGCCCTGGCTGTCCTGAAACTTGCTCTGTAGACCAGGCTGGTCTTGAATTCAGAGATATACCTCCCTCTGCCTCCTGAGTGCTAGGATTAAAGGTGTGCAACCACCACCGCCCAGCTACTGAACATACTTTTTTTTTTTTTTTTAAAAAAAGACATTATTTTATAACTAAAATGTTTATTTAAATTGTATATAAGTTGAATGACTGGCATAATAATGCTTTTTACCTACTGTAGATTCCACATCCTTAGATTCAAGGTATGGCTCAAAAACATTCATGACAAAATTATACCAAACATGTACAGATATGTTTCTTGTCATTATTTCCCAACAACAGTTTAACAGTTATTTATACAGTATTATGAATTCTAAGAAATAAAGAAATGCTTGTTGTAGGAAGTAAGTAAGGGGAAGAATATATGCGGGTCATACGCACATATTATAGCACTTTATTTTATGAGACATGAGCAGGTAGGAAGTTTTTTATCTTCAGGGTCCTATACCCAATCTCTCATGGATACCAGGAAATAATTTCCTTCCCTCTTCCATTTTTCTCTCTCTCTAGCTATAAAGAGGCATACACAATACAGCTTTATAAATGGTTAAAATAGCATGCAACATATTAGGCATTACTTATTACATAAAGGACTAAAATAAGGTTATCAAAAAATGTTCTGCCTCTAAAGTTCAAAGTTTACAAAGATTAATACTCTCAAATGACATATTACTTTGCAGTCAATTATTTTAATTAATTATTTAATTTAATTTAATTATTCTTAAAACTCTCTTAAATAACCTACAAGTATTTACATTATTTAAATTCTACAACCTAAAAAATTACTGTACATTATGAAACACATTTTCAAAACATGAGGATTGTACTCTATTTACAGAAATCACTATAGTTTATGTGGAATGTAGAACCTAAAGCTAGTAACAGTTAATTCATTTATCACCCATTTCGTGGTCCCTATCAGGTGGATTACAGCTTGGTAGATGAGTGAAAAAATAACATGATACAGATTTTAATTAGTTACTTTATGTTCCATTTTTTATATGTAATGGTTTAGGAAATCCAGTATATTTAATTTTTGTGTGGTAGTAATATAAACAGGCCTAGTCTCTGAGAAAAAGAGGACATTTCCTCCTTCACAGATGATTTTAAATGTATGAGAAAAGAGGAATATAAAATGGCATGTATGTGAGAGGATTTCAGTTGCCTTTGATGCTAGTACTAAGCAGCAAAACATAGGCAAATGTTTTTAAATATGGTAATTATGCCTTTGCACCAAAATTAAAATTAGTGTCAATTTAAAAAAAACTATTATTTTTTTTTAAATTAATTTTCAAATTAGAACAAAGGGAACGGAGTGGACATGACAAAGTTAGTTATAAGAAGTATCTAGTAGTAGGTGTCTTTTCTACACAACTGGGTATATCAGTTAGCTATGCAAAGAACTGTAGAGGTGGTTGTCTGTACTTCATTCACCCCTGAAGTACCGCCCTAGAAGGCAGCAGGTAACTGCTAGCTACCCGCGGCCCCCCCCCCCCCCCCCCCCCCCGCTCGGGGCGTGGCCGAGAAAGGGACCCCTTAAGAGGGGAAATGCTTACATGATCGATTTCTTGGCTACCTCATGATCCTGGATGCTGGATTGCAGACCAAGTCAGAGTTCTCTAGAGAACTGTGTTAGACTGTGCCTCACCTCTCCTGGATCCTGTAACCGATCCCTTTGCTGGCTGTAAGTTTACCCAAAATAAACCTCTTTGACTATCAGATAAACTATGTGGAATTGGCTCGATAATTACCACTTTAAAGAACCCAATACACATAGGTTTTAAACACTACCATTTCCTGGGAAATTGGGAGAGGAAAAATCCATTCACTCACACATCATAACTTGATGTGCTTAACACAGGGAAAGAATTAAATAAAATATGGCATCAAAGAGTTCATAGTTTAACAGAAGACAGATAAGCTAAAGCATAACATGGAAATGAAAAGCACTATAAAGAGATCAAACAGTGTAGGAAAGGGGATGTAGAAGAGTTGAAAATGAATACATAAAACTCGTGTGTCACACATAATGCCTCCTATGTGTCAATGTGGGCTCTACCTAGAAAGATGTATATAGGAATATGAGCTTGCGAACACTCAGGACCAGAGACTCAAGAGATGACTCAGCAGTTAAAGGAGATGAAGGAGTGCTTGCTGCTCTTGCAGAGGACCAGAGCTTAGTTCCCAGCACCCATGCTAGGCAGTTTACAACACCTGTTAACTCTAGCTTTTCTGGCCTCTGTGGACACTTGCACACATAAACACAGAGATATACACATCTACACATAAAGCTTAAAACAATCAGGACTAACAACAGATTTTTTTTTTTAACAAATCAAAAATGAGAGCTTGTAGCTACAAAATTAGGTAAGATTCTGCAATGAAAACAGACAAAATTAAAAGGAGGCTGAAGTTCTAGGACAGAACATTTCATGGATGAATTTGGAATAATGGAAAAAGCTAGGCCAATAAGAAGACTCAGTGAAGAAGTGCATTTGCCACCAAGCCTGATGACCTAAATTTGATCCCCAGGATCAACATGGTGGAAGGAGGGACCTGCTCCTGCAAGCTGTTCTCCACCCCCCACCCCCCACCCCCGTACACATGGTAGCACAAATGCACTCATAAACATATAATAAATCATTATATTTTTTTTCTAAGAGGAAAAATTTCTTTACTCCAATGTATTCATTCTCTCTCCATTGAATTCAGCCCAGGAGGAAAACGGTAGAGAGAAAAAGACAAACAAGTGTTCAGAGAGCAAAGAAACAGGAAGGAAGCCATGCAGTAAAAATTCAGGGAACCACGTGTTCCTGAGGGGAGGAGGGATTAACAGTCAAACACTTCAAGGTTGAAGCAGTCCAAGGTGGACACTTGGTTCTGGAAATTAAAGGTTCATGGCTGGAGATGTAGCTCAGAATAGTGCTTGCCTCATATACTCAAGGCCCTTGGTTTAGTTCCCACCACTATACAAAAGTAAATTATAAAAAAGGTAGAAAGAAATTAAGGGGTATAGTGGGCATCTTATGGTTTTTCTTTTAAGGTTACCTCTGTACTGTATAGTATCTAAAGTCTCTTGTTTTTAGCCCCCATCTTACTTTTCAGAGATTCCAAGTGTATCACTATAAACACACACACACACACACACACACACACACACACACACACACACACACAAGTTCTTCAACTGACAACAACGTATGATGAAAATAAGATGAACATAACTGAATGTGAATAGTAGTATATGGGTTATTTTATTGCAATAAAATAGTTTCTTGAAAGTAAAAGTGCAGACCATATAAAGGAAATTTAAAATATGACACAACTTTATCACAAATGAACACCATGGGAAGAAATTTTATGGCCTAAATGAGTCATGTCAATTTAACTTAACATGAAGATGCCTACATTTAGATAAAGGCCATACAAGCATAAAAATAACTAAATTCTTAAGAAATCACATAATATGTATTAATTCTAACCCATCCTTAATGAACTTACTTAATATTTATTTCATGCTATAGTATAGAGCTTCAAGAGTATGAATAGAAAAGATATAGAGAACTTTATATGTAAAATTTGGCTATTATTAAATTTAAGGGGAATATGTCGATTAGTAGAGCTTTCAAACAACCAATCAAACCCACCATTAAGCATTTTTTTTTCTTGAGGGACCATATACCATACCAGAATAATAGTTAAATGGTTTCAAGGGATAGATATATGGGAGTAAAAAACAAAGCAGGAAAAAATTGATGAGATATTTTCATTTTATTATATATCTACCATTATGACTCAACTACTATGTACATCGTACAATTTTGGCAAGATTAATTTTTAAAAAGAGCAGCATATTGCATATTCTGGGACCATATAGCAATGATTTTCATACTTTAGGTGATCAGAGAATGTGAACCTAAAATCTAGAATATCGTTTAGTTTACATGGTAACATTTGACAAGGTCATATATAGCTACAGGATTATGTTAATATACATAAAAACCCTGATTTCATGCATATACGTGTAATATATATTATACATATGCTATTTTTAAATAAAATCTAAGAAATTAAAAAAGTAAAAGAAACATAAACTAAGGGATATTAGGGCTATAGCTCATTGGCAGACTGCTTGCCTAATATAGGTAAGGCCTTGGGTTTGTATCAAAGCACTACAAGAGCAAAACAAATGGAAACCAGGGATTGATATTCATACCATACATAGTAATACTTAACTACAAATAGTAAAAGCAAACTGTATACATATAGGTGCTAAATAATTTACTTTATTTATTTAATTTATTTATTTAAATAAAACAAATGAAGCACTAACACTAGTACATGCTTAGAGAAACATATAATTGAACATCATTTATCTTATTATTTACTCATTCATTCAAGAAATATTTTCTTAGAGGGGGCTTTAATTAGGGAGGAGGGAGAAAGATTAGGAGGAAGGAGGTAAAAAATGTCAGTAAGGGTGTCAGAAAAAGTCACAAGGAATCATATCTAAGTTTATAAATGATACATGTAAATCTGTGCATAGATATACAGTTTAAATGAAGTTTTTACGTCTGGACTGACAATGCTCCCCACAAGAGCCATAGACTATCTCATAAACCCCCCCTAACACCAGGCATGAGAAGCTCCTACTGAGTTGTCCAAGAGAATCACCAAACATAGGCTGTTGCTATTGTCCATGGTTCCCCCCAAGAGCTTGAAGGTAAGTCCCTACTGCTGAAGACAACATGTACTTTGGACACAGGACCCAGAGGATCTGAGCTGGCTCTGACCCAAAAGACTCCTCCCCGAGGACTAGCATTCAGGGTACCAAAGGTGACATGCAAGCTTCCAAGGGAGGGAAGCAACAAGTAGTCCCACCCAGCTATCATGCCTATTAAGTACAACAATGACCAACATGGCATGGTATCTCTAAGGGTACAATAGTGGCATACATAGCTTGTTGGTAACCAACAGCTCTTTAACTGGACTTATGGCCCATTCAACAAGGGGAAAGTCATGGTTGGTACTGGAAACCTAGCCATGAATCTTGAAGGAAAACTGAGAACCTATTACTTCTACTTTACTAAATCAGCATAATCCCTAACTACATTCTAGATATTTATCCTTATACACACAGATAAGTGTACTTCTTACCCTTCATTGAAGAAACTTCTCTTTGTAATAGATGGAAACCATTATAGAAAACTACAACTGATCAAAATGCAGAGTTGTGAAGTCCAGTCCCAACTGATACATCTACAACACAATTCCTACACCTAAGGCTCAGGGATCATTATGGAAGAGGGAGTGAGAAGAGCCAGAGGTTAGCTGTGAAATTTCATCTCCTAGAAATGTCAGAAAAGCCACACCCAAAAAGTCTCATCAACATGGCCTGAACAAGGACAGTACCAATAGACAGGCTAATATAGAAGGGAGAGTCTTGTGGGGCTTCAGCTCTAGATAAAAAATAAACAAACAAACAAATCCCTATAGGTAACTAAGAAATATTGGGAGTAGAAAATAGTCTTCTATAAGGAAGAGTGTCCCAATTGGCTACCCAATACCATGTCTTAACTACGTGGAGTGGCCTTAATAATTTCACCAATAACAGAACCTCTTTTTTAACACTGTTTTAGAATCAGAGGAGGTGGACACTGCAGTAGTCTGAAACAGAAGTGACTCTCTGGGCTTGAGTCTTTCAACTTGTGGCCTCCAGCTGGTGGTACTGTTGAGGGAAGCTGTGGGACCAGGCTGATGGAAATGAGGCTTACAGCCCAGCTTTTGGTACTATTCTTTGCTGGCTGCTGTGCAAGGAGCTGTGCCTCACATTCCTACAGAGAACTCTGAAAGCTGGAGTTGTTTAAGCCTTCATGCCTTCCCCACCATGAAGGACTGAAATCTTCCGAAACAGTGAGTCAAAATAAGCCTTCCCTCTCTTAAGTAGTTCTGTCACTGAAATGAAAAGAGTGACTAACACAGGCTTTAAATGCTCAATCTTAATTGGTGACATTAATCCAAATAATAATAGCTTACATTTATCATTAACATAATCCTCAAGATTCCACACTAGAAAATACAATAAATAAATTAGAATAGAATATAAAATTTTACTTTACATTTTGACCAGATGATCAGTATAAACCTGTTGCTCAAATTAAGTAGCAAAATATCAATACTACTGCTGTCAATATCCAGAATACCTAAAAATGATCAAATTAAGGAATGTTTCAGAAAACAAAAGCTTCATCAATATCTTAACTGCTACTCTAAAGATTTATGTATTTCCTGTCTTTAAAAAATATTTATTACTTGTTATTTCAAAGTATAGTTAATTACATTTTTAAAAGCAAGAAATCAATTAGTTAACAGAGTTAATATCATTAAAAGGTATCCTTTTCTGTCCTCATTCTGGTCAAACCGGACTGGAAATTTCTAAAATGGTTCTGTTCTGAAGGAAAATAGTCAAACAATAATAAAAACCTAGCTAAATCCAGAAAATGGTGATGTACTAAAAATAACGGAATTATCAAAGGAATAAGGCAAAAGTACTATACTAGTAAGAATCTTTCATTTAAATTCTCTGTAATCTCTCAAACGATCATGAAGAAAACAAGAAATTCCCAAATGGAGAGGTCACTAAATACCCAGCAACACTCACCCAACTATTGGTAGGAGACCTCTTGGAGACCCAGATGCTTGAATCAGCTGAAATAGTACCAAGTTTTTACCGATTACTCTTAACAAGGCAATGGAGCATAGGCTAACTCCATACTACAACAAACTGAAAGCTATTAATTAATATTGACAACTCTACTTACTACCATTTTAAATGACTCAAAGGAAGAATAAGGAATAATGATTTCCAGTGTAAACCAAACTATACTCTGTGTTAACTTTAATCCTTAGAGATACAAGACCGACAATCATGTATGATAAACACACTGACAGAATAGTTTTTCTAAATTAGTGTGTTACAAATCTTAAAGAAAATGCATCACATACTTTAACATTGGGTCCCACTAAAAATGATGAAGAAATATACTTTTTGAGATAATACAAATTCTTCAACACTGTTTCAGTAACACACAAGCAAAGGCCTTTTGTGTTGTTGTTATTTCAGTGTTTTTAAAACATAGCTTTTGAGGCCTTTTAATTATATTAGTGATTTTTGTAATCAGGATTCTCATAACTGAATCCAAAAAACTTCAAAGAGTTAACAACTAAATGAAAGACTCAAAGATGAACAATATTTTTAATATACTATTTATATTTTTAAAATATGAAGTTATCATCTTAGCCGAAAACATATACTGGAACCTAACTTTAAAGAGGAGTAAAACAGAATCAGTGCCAAGGTAAGAAGAATAAAGCAGTGTTTTCTCAATCTCTAGAAGCTGAAGAGAAAGGTAACCTCATCCCACACAAACCCAAATGTTCCTTTCTCCAAACATCCACATTGGGTTGAAGAAAGACAACGTATAGCCACGGGAATGGCTAGGTACAAAACATGGAAGACCCTATACTTTTCCCAAGTCGTTTAAACACAAAAACTGCTTTTGTCTTATAGATATGTGTCAAGTATGGGAATAAGTGAAACAAGATCCATCTGGCTGAAATACGTCAGACAGACAAATACAGAACAGACTTTTTAATGTCAAGCATGCATACTGAAGCTGATGTCAGCTTCAGTATGCCAGCTGAAAAATGATGTAAGAGATACATTATTAGGGATAGGTCTGCAATATAATGTATCTATAACTTCATCATCATCCAACAATTTTTAAGACTTGAGAATAGCAATAAAATAATGAAAGTCAGAAGCACAAAAATATTTTGAAAGGTACCTATGAAGGAGAAATTTGAGAATAGGATGCTGAAAATAAATAGCTAGCACAAAAGAACTGATAATCTTATTGGCCCTATAAAGACAAAGAAAGAAGTAGTTAAGAATAAGTAGAGACTGACAGATAAAAAAGTCTTCCATGAGAAAAATTCAAACATTGCAAAATTTTAAATGACAAAGCAAAGCATGCCAGTATTACCTTTCTTTCGAAAGAGTGCATTTAGGTAATTTTCTGCTTGGCATTCAATCTTATCAGTGTGGGACTGGCCCTGAGATGATAGCTCCTCTGTTGGCGTTGACTGTGAAGAATCAAGAGATGGTATACAATCCTAAAATTACAAGAAAGTAACATACCTAATTACTTTTCATTTAAACCTGAATTCCAACTAAATATGTCAAAATTGTTTCAATGTTCAGTTGTTCTGCCTTTTATAAAATATCAAATTATACCCAAAGAATATAAAATCTGATAGGATTCAGGAAAAAACAAATATACTTCTAACAGGGGTCAAAATAGCCTTATTCCTTACTAAAATTATGGTAAAATATGTGTGTGCTGGGACGTGAGGGTGAGGGTGGGCAGGCACTGCTGAAAATTTTACTCTATGCATGCCAGTGAAGTAATCCTGCCAGAGGTTTAACAAAACAGATGAGCTTAAAAGATTCTTCTTATCACAAGAGATAAGGAATCAGAGTTTCTCACCACTAAGAAGATGCTGGTTACACACATCTATGTCCTCTATATAGTAGGTACATATTTCATCATGAACACAGGATATATTTCTGATAGCCAAAGACTTTAAAAGTAGTGAAAGGGTTATAAATAGTAGCATATTATCCCCTTACTACCAACTGCTAAGAATCCAGACTGTAGAGTGGTCTTATATAAACTAGGTCTCCAAGCTCACCCTTGGATACCTAAAATACCAACCTGACCTAAAGTGAAGTTCATGAGTCAGGGAGTAATAGGAAATAAATGTGAAGGACGAAAGCCAAACCAAACCAAAACCAACCAACCAACCAAACAAACAAAAATACAAAAACAAAAAAAGAACAAAAACAAACAAAACAGAAAGAAAGAAAGAAAGAAAAAGAAAGAAAGAAAGAAAAAGAAATAAAAAAATAATGAATTTTAAAACATTTAAACTAAATGTTGGACATATTCTTTTCATTCAACAAAATCAAGTATTTAAATTTTCACTGAATCACAAATTATCAGAATAAATTAAGTTTAAAAAAAAAGAACTGTGTTACAATTGTGTGATTATTTTAAAAATAATTTCATGGCACTAAAACTTACACTGACTGCTTCTCTCTGTAGGTTACAAAATGAACATTTTTCATCCATAGACCAGTCAGTCAGCTCTTCTGGTTCACAGTCTTTAAAAGAAGGAAAATATTCATTAAATATACTAACTTTATTAAAACCAGCAAAATCACCATCTTCCACAGCAATGGCAAAAGGAAAAATGAAAAATACAAAACCTAACTACTAAAAGTAAGGGGAGAAAGTCTAACTTTCAAATTAACCTCTTGATATCTAGAAAAATAAACAATAGGCCATGAGACAAAATACCAAGAAAAATGAGCTGGTTATAGATTAAGAATTTTCCAACAGAATTTTAAGTATCATCTAATCACTTCAAAGATCCAGTCATCACTATTTATTCATTTCCTTTTTATTTTCATTATGACAGTCACAACAAAGGGGGTGATAGAAGGAAGAAAGGAATAAATTTTGCACAATCTGGAAGAAAATACAGCACAGAGAATGGAAGAAAGGACCAAAGGTGTCAAGAACACCCAGATTGAGAAAATGGAATGATGCCTACAAAAATAAGTAGCAATCCATTCGGAGACCAAAAATAAGGCCATTTCCAAAAGCTTAGTTACAAGAGAGAAAGATGCAGTAAACAAATAGGGTATATCATCCAATGCAAACCATGTACTATTCTCCACAGATTAGGGTGGAGAATTAGTGCTGCTCTCAGCCTTGGTCAGAGAAATTCCTGTTTACAGTGCTGACAATTAATTCAGAGACTCATAATTCACCAAAAAGTGCCGAGAACAAATGACTGTTAAGTGCTCAGCCCTACAGGACATCTATATCACACTCCCTCCACCCTGAGACTCAGGAAACACCTTTGAAGAAGGAGCAGAATTTAAGAGCTGGAGCATGAAGAGGAGTGTTGTATTCTGGATGGGACAGAGCTATTGGACCTATGAACTCACAGAGGTAATGGTTACCTGCAGAAGACTGGGCTGATCAGACATTCCATCATAAATGCCAATTAGGCCCACTTCCCCATGAGGAGTTAAAGGCAATTAGTACATGCTGGCAGAAGGGAAGTCCTGTCTGCAGTAGTGTAGCCACTGGTAAATTGTCCTTGCTCAAGTAAATAAATCAAACCCATGCAACCAACTCTAATTAAACACAGAGGGGCATGAAAAACTTAGGAGAGTTGGGCCGAGGGGCTCGGTGGGAGGGAGGTTAAGTGAGGATATGTGGACAGTGGAAATACAATCAAAGCACATTATAAACATGTATGAAATAGTGACAATAAAATTTAAACCTTAAATAACTTTCATTTTTTCCCCTGAATATTAATTTTTATAACCCAACAGTTCTAATATATTAAAGTTTCTGGAATACAAAAACACTTATCTGCTAAGGACATTTTAAGAAGGCATGGTAACATTGCCATTCTAATTACATTTAGTAGATGCACTGATTTCTTTTTGTTGTTGTTGTTTTGTTTTGTTTTTCGAGACAGGGTTTCTCTGTGTAGCTTTGCACCTTTCCTGCATCTTGCTCTGTAGACCAGACTGACCTTGAACTCACAGAGTTCCGCCTGCCTCTGCCTCCCAAGTGCTGGGATTAAAGGCATGCACCACCATCGCCCGGCTTAGATGCACTGATTTTTAAAATCACTGTTTACGGTCGGGGTGGTGGTGGTGCATGCCTTTAATCCCAGCACTCAGGAGGCAGAGGCAGGCGGATCTCTGTGAGTTCGAGGCCAGCCTGGTCTACAGAGCAAGATCCAGGAAAGGCACAAAGCTACACAGAGAAACCCTGTCTTGAAAAACCAAAAAAAAAAAAAAAAAAAAATCACTGTTTACAACAGAATGTCCTTCCAATTTTTTTGCCTAAATAAATTTGCATGCAGAACCTTACATACAAAGTCTTTACCATCTGAGACAGCTATACAATGGCTAAATGGAAACTATTAGTGTGCTACAGAAATTCTTTCAAAAAGCAAAATGGAGCTGAAGACATGTCTCTGCTAAGTTACATAGAAAATAAAGTGTACCATTCCTAGAATGATAATGAACAAAAAACTGATTAACGTCACTCCTAGGGCCCTTTTACATTAATCAAACAGAGTGGATGATCATATAAATCTGTAGAAAGAATGCAAAAAATTTGTAGAAAGATTTTTGTAGCACAAAAGTACTTACATACATTTGCAAAGAGCAGTATGTGGGAACATTAAGACCCAGTACAGGGTAATGGAAAGATACTCGAAGACTAGAAATCTAGGCTGGAAACACATTTAATAGCTATGACTTTTCAGGACACAAAGTTTTGTTTCAATTGGATTATGTGTTCAATGTGCATTATATATTGTCAAACATTTGATAAGGTGCTTTTGTAGAAGACTAAATATCTACTTAAGAACATATCATCACTTTTCTTTTTTTCTTTTTTGTTTTTTCCGGGACGAGTTTCTGTGTAGCTTTGGAGCCTATCTTGGAACTCACTCTGTAGACCAGGCTAGCCTCTGCCTCCCAAGTACTGGGATTAAAGGTGTGTGTCACCACCACCGACTGGCATGAGTTCACTTTTCTACAGACAACTTCACACACAAAACCTTTAAGTAATCTAACAATTATTTAGATTCCTGGGTTGGAGAGATTCCTGGGCTGGGGAGACAGCTCAGAGAGTAAAGGTACTAGCTATGCAAATCTCACAACTCATCTTGATCCCCAGAAACCACATTTAAAAAGCCAGATGTAGTTTCATGAACTTGTAATCTTATCACTCCCATAGTAAGATGAGAGGCAGAGGTAGGAGAATCACTTGGAAGCTTGTGGCTAGCTAGCCTAGAATATGAAGTGCAGCAGTGTAAACAAGAGACTCTGCCTTCAAAAGGTGAAGAACTGACTCCCCGAAAGTTATCCTCTGATCTCCACATGCACAAAAAGACACACACTCGTGCACACACAGACACATACCCCAAAAACTTGGGGGCAGGGAATGAGTCCTTATAGAACTTTAGCTATGTAAGCTTACGCTGTTTTGATCCTGGAATGAAGAAGTATGTATCATTCATTGCTGAGACTTTGAAAGAAAAAGTATAACCCGACCCCATTTGAAACAGGGTCCTGCTTTGTAGGGTCCAGGTGGCCTGGAACTCATTATGGACCAGGATAGCTTTGGATTTGTGGAGATCCTCCCCTCTCCACTGCTAGGGTTACAGATGTATCCCACCATGTGGGGCTCTCCCCTAGTCACCTGCACTTTTCACCATCACCACAAGAACTTGCCCCAGGTGTAACCCTGGGACTTGGGAGTAATAAGGAGAAAACATGGTCCTCATACACAGACTCGAGTTCCGTTTCCTCAGATTACTCTTAAGTTAGTCACAGAGCTCAGAGCTCCTTCTTTAATGTAGGATTAGTGTTGTAAAACATGACTTACACCAAACAGAACAGTTCTGAAGAGTCAAGAAATTCTTACCAATTTTTATTTTTATCATGGCTTCATGAGAAAAATATAACATGGAGATTTTTAAAAAATGGATAAGAGACTTAGGAAGACATTTCAAACAAACAACAACAAAACAAACAAACAAAAAAGCCTGTTGTATGGGGAACAGAGGGATGTCTCAGTGGTTAAGAGCCCTCACTGACTGTCCTACCAAAAGACCCAGGTTCAAAACCCAGCACCCACATGGTGGCTCACAACCATCTATAATCCCAGTTCCAGAGAATCTGATGCCCTCTTCTGGCCTTCCTGGGAATCAGGCACATACATGGTACATAGACATGGATGATGGCAAAACACATATGGGTGTTTTTTATGCATTAAAAATAAAAAATTTAAAAATGTATGGATCCAATGCATTTCAATACTAATGAATGTTGACACAGGTACAGCACTTTCAGATTAGTTAAAATAACTATCAGTTGTAACATAAAAACTGAGGCATTGCATGCTAAGGCCAGTCTAGTCATTTTAGTAGGAGTTCTTTAAAGAAAGAGTAACTAAAATAAGCCTCCTACATAAACACCTAAAGGCATTATATGCTGCCACACACAAAAGTATATAGTTTTATTTATAAATATTTTTACTTTCTTGGTACACAATTTCTACTTTGAGCCCAGTGGTGGTGGGACATACTTTTTCTTTCACAGAAATCTTTGGAAAAGCAGATTTTGAAAAATCAACTATAGACCAAATTTCTTCTCTTTCATGTCATTAAAAATAAATATGCAACCACTCTATGAAAAAAATGACAAATATTCATCTCTAAATTAAGTTATCTCCATTTGAAAACTTTAATATGTGAAAACAGAGGCTCAAAAAGATTTAAATAATATACCTTTATAGAAATAGGTATGTTGGTATACACTTAATAATCCTAGTACTCGGGAATCTGAGGCAGGCAGATTGACAGAAGTTCAAGGCTGGCCTTTTTCACACAGTGAACTCCAGACTATCTAGGGTTACAGTAAGACCCCATCAAAAATATAAAAAAAAAAAAAGGCTTATTAATAAAAGGCAATAAAAAACTACTAGTAAAATCTAATATAGGTCAACTTTTCCATTGTGGTTTGTACTCTTGTGATTAAAGTCTGATTCTAGTCATTTTATCTGTTCTGACTTGGAAGTTATCAGACTTTGAAATTTGAGAAACAGCACTGTACAGGGACATCCTACATACTAGTTGTGGCCTCAAGCAAGTATACTTTTCCAGGCTTCAGTCTCTTCTTTGGAACATTAATCGAGTAATACTTGAATCTTAAGGTTGTAGGAAAAGTTAAATAAAAACATGTAATATATGTAAGTTCAAAAGATGCAGCTTTCATTTATTTTTAACACTTTATTCTTTTTAGTATACTTTATTCACAGAATATAAATTTAGTTTCCAAAGACAAACTTCAGTGAAGGGTAAAAAACTTAAGATTTTATTTTATATTGTTCATTTATTTTATGTTGCTCATTTTATGTCACTCATGGTTTTAAGTTTACTGATTTCTGGGAAAGATGCTGAACAACACACAAAATAGCATTATGGCTACAGCTGCAACTCAGTGGTAGAGTGTTTGTCTAGCATGCACAAAGTATGGGTCTGAATCCTATAACACACATGTGCATGCAAATATAATTTTATATGCTTACATCAATTTTTATTATGAAGCATTTTAGAAACTACACAGAAAACTCCACTGGTTTGTTTTTGTTTTTGTTTTGTATGCCTTTTTTTCTGGTTTTGTATCTGTTTTGTTTTTTCTGAGAAAGATTTTGAAGTTGAGGGGGCAATCTGGGAAAAGTTGGCAGAGAGGAAAATATAACAAAAATACATTGTACAAAAAATTGAAGAACTAAAGAAAAGTACAAAGGAAAAAATAAGAATTATCTACAAATCACACTACCAAGATATAATGATTCCAACATTTGCTATATATTCTCCCAATTTGGAGTATAGGCCTTTCTAAAATGAAAAGATAATATAATCTATAATCTATAAATCACTAGCTAGGCTAATCAGGAAAAAAGAAAACAATTCCAATTTCAGATGGACTAGTCACTTCTGAAGTTAGACACACTGAAAGAATAAAGGAATGTTACAAATAACATTATGCAGAGAAATTTGTTGACTTAGGTGAAATGACCAACTCCTCTAAAAAGCAGAAGCAACCAAATCTCAAGCAAGGAAACCTCAGGAAAGCTGTAGCCATTAAAAATAAACCAAGAATTAGCCGGGCAGTGGTGGTGCACTCCTTTAATCCCAGCACTCGGGAGGCAGAGCCAGGCAGATCTCTGTGAGTTCGAGGCCAGCCTGGGCTACCAAGTGAGTTCCAGGAAAGGCGCAAAGCTACACAGAGAGACCCTGTCTTGAAAAACCAAAATAAATAAATAAATAAATAAATAATTAAACAAACATCTTCCAAAACAGAAAACACCAGCCCACATGGTTCTCTACCATCCACTTCAGAAAACAGAAACAAAAGAAATACTTCCTAATTTTGGTTCTATTACTATCTAAATACCAAGACCAGTCTCAACATACCCCACCCAGAAGATATAAAGATTCAAATATGTCTGTGACAAGATGGTCAATAACAAATGTCATTAGGGATCTACACACTGGGAAAACGAGATATCAGTACAGAACTATTAAAATGGTAGAAACCCAAGCACAGTTATCGAAGGCTAGTAAGGACTAGGAACAGTAAGGGAACACCAAGATCTTTCACTGCTGGTGGGAATTCAAAGTAGTACAGCCACTTTTGAAAACAGTCTGGCAGTGTCTTAAAAAATGCAAACATAGTCTTCCCATATGATCTAGTGATGATGCTGTTAGGTATTCATGCTATAGAAAAATGTTGAAAACTTTTGTCTACCCCAAACTTGTAGACATTTAGAGAAGCCTTAGTTGTGATGTTAAATTTTCAAAGTGACTAAAATGTACTTCAGTAAGTAAAAAGATAATCAAAACTGTGGCACATTCACATTGGGCAAGAATATTAAGTGACACAAAGAAATGCACTACTGAACCACAAAAAGACAGATCCACAAATGCATACTGCTAAGTGAAAGAAACAAGTATAGAGAAACCACATACAAACCCATTCCAATGATGTGACATTGTGGGAAAAGCCACAATTTTTACTTCAGAGACAGTAAAAATACAGAATGTTTCCCACAGGCTGAAAGAGAAGGAAGAGGATGAACAGGTAGAGTAGAGGAGACTATAGGACAATGGTAGCATTGTGTAATGTAATGGTAGACCCATGATGGCGTGCATGAACCTAGTATGTGTAAGAAACTAATTCCTAAAGTAATATAAGTATGTATGCAAATATGTTTACAAAACAGATGAGGCTACAAGTTCCAAGTTTCAACTTGGGTTAGCAGAGGGCAATGAAGTTTAACTCTGACTTCAAATATGACTGTGAAAGGGAGGCAGGTAAGAAAGGAAGATTGAGGAATACACCACATTTTTTATTTCAGGGTTTAAAGATCTCAAGGACCTTAAAACAACAGATGATAATATATCTAGTATCAGTAACAGGTGTTTTGAAAACTAGACAGGAAACACTGGAATATTTCTCTGTATACCTGTTAAGACTCATCTCCACCCAAGGATTGTTTAAGAAAATATGAAGATATACATGGCATAAAATGAGAATAAATTTGAAACATCAAATACAATTAAATTTCCTTTATGGTTCTAAAATTCTATAAAATTGGATGTAAGGTTCATCTAATAGTAATATCACAGTATTATACAATATGATCAACGGCAATGAAAAATTCACAATGCTCTCAATTTACTCAGCCACAGACATGTTTCTTGTTATTTTGAAGAGTCTGCAGATATTCATCTCTCTTTCTGCTCCCCCAAATCCAATCCCTCAGTCTAATCCCCAGCTCTGCAGCAAACCGCCTGCTGCAGCACCCCCTTCCTCTGTCCCCTTCTCCAGTGGATCACACAGATCTTCCCTTCCAAACTTCCTTCACCCCACTCATTGCTTTATCCCAGATACAACTCTGATAGGCATTCATTGGGAACCCAGAGGCCAATTTGGCCATGAACCAAGTAGGCTAACTGCAGATCTCCACCTCTCACTCCATTCCTCCAAGCCCAATCCCCCAAGTCTCATCCCCAGATCTTCACCTCTCACTCCATTCCTCCAAGCCCAATCCCCCAAGTCTCATCCCCAGCTCTCTAACAGACCTTACTCTGATTGCAATCAGATCATGGTAGAACACTCTTCTTTCCCTCCCTGTGGTGGACCCCCTCAGCCTTGCCCACCAAGCCTATGCCCATTTCTAAGTGCCAGATCCTAATATCTAGAACTACAACTTTTTACCTGGAACCTGTAGTGTTCACACATACCAGGATCCCAGAAGAATTTCCTAACAGGCAACACAGTCATCACATTCTCCTAAGAGCCAGAGAGGACAACAGAAACCAAGGAACAAAACAGTCACTCAATAAAGATGAGACCAGATATCAGCATGTAGAATTACAATCTTCCCAAACTCAGATGCCTAGATGCCAATGTAAAAATACAATTAACAGCCAGGACACTATATCTCCATTAGAGCCCAGCCATTTGATACCACACACAGCAGGCCCTAAGTATTAAAATATAGCTGTAGCATACACACACACACACACACCACACACACACACACACACACACACACACACACACACACACACACATACACACACCATTTATGAATATTGTGGTGAGCCACAAGAATATGTTATAAGGAGTCCAGCTGTGTATTAAAGCTAAACCTTGACCAGACCAAGGGTCAGTCAAGTGGAAAGCCATCAAGCATGAAATACTTGGTGTTACACAGCTTAATATTTAGCTGTGCCTTGTTATGAATTTCTTGTGCTCACAATTCCCATAGAATGTGTGTGTGAACTTCCTGCTTGGGCCAATACTTGAATAAGGTCATGAAGGCAAAGACAGGCTGGCTGGGGATGCACAGCTTTGTTTCTTGTGCTCAACTATCCCCTCCCCTTGAGGCCTAGTGGCTCTCTAGAGCAATTGACTGAGAACAAAAGAGGTTTTTACATATCAAGGTGGAAGGTAGGGTGGAGCAACATTCCTGAGGAGGCAGAGAACTTCGTGGTCAGGGGAAGAAGAAACAGGTGTTTTCTGTAGGGAAGACATAACAACATGACCATGAAGAAGAGGTTTTGTAGATGGTAAAGCAGAACTCTTGTACAGCTCATCAGAGCCAGGAGTAGAGAGCAAGTAGAGATGGAGGGTGATGAAATAGAAGACGAAGATGAGGCTGGAAGCCTAAGAGCTTAGTTGTTAGGACTATGAGATGGCAGTAAATGAGGGGACAAAGAGGAACTGAGTGTCAGGATGGAATTGAAGCTATGTAGATGGGATTTCATTCCAGAGAAATAAAGTAGACAGACAAAGAGCTTGGTGTATGTATCTAGATTTATTCCTGCCCTGAATGCCTGATGGAGCTGTAGCTGTAAAGATAGAATTTTGTTTTAGAGGAATAAAGTTAACAGACATAAGAGCATAGTGTATGTAGATTTTTTTCCCTCAGATATTCCACACTGGACATAGCTTCTTCCCCGGACTCTGGGCAATCCACAGAATATGACAGAAGTCATAAAGAGGAAATGAATAAATCCTTTACAGAAATCTATGAAAACACAAAGAGTGGAAAAAAATGAATAAAACAGCTCAAGAATGAAAGTGGAAGTTGAATTTATAAAGAAAACCCAAACTGAGGTAAATTTAGGAACTTGAACAGAAACCTCAGAGGGAAACCTTGTCAACAGAATATAAGAGATGGAAGAAAGACTCTCAGGTATTGAAAACACAATAGAAGAAATGGGTACCTTGGTCAAAGAAAATGTTAAATCTAAAAAACTCCTGGTGTAAAACATCCAGGAAATCTGGGGCACTATAAAAATCTAAGAATAACAGGAATAGAGAAAGGAGAAGAAATTCAGATGAAAGGCACAGAAAATGTTTTCAACAAAATCACAGAAGAAAATTTCTCTAACCTAAACAAGGAGATGTTTATCAAGGTACAAGAAGCATACAGAACACCAAATAAACTAGACTGGAAAAGAAAGTCCTCTTGGCACAATATAAATATTAACACTAAATATACAGGACAAAGAAAGAATATTAAAAGCTGCAAGGGGAAAAGACCAAGTAACATATGAAGGCAGAATTACACCTGACTTCTCAATGAAGACTCTAAAAGCCAGAAGGGCCTGGTCAGATATGCTACAGACTCTAATAGACCACAGATGCCAGCACAGAATACTATACCCAGCAAAACTTTCACTCACAATAGACCGAGAAAACATTCCATGTTAAAGCCAAATTTAAGCAATATCTGTCTACAAATTCAGTCAAACAGGAAGCACCAGAAGGAAAACTCCAACCTAAAGAGGTTAACCTCAGGGAATAAATAAGTCCAGGCCAGCAAATGAAAAGAGGGAAACACACACACCACCACCACCACCACCACCACCACCACCACCACCACTACCACCACCAAATAACAGGAATCAACAAATACTACTCATTGATATCTCTAAACATCAATGGTCTTGATTCCCAGATAAAGACACAGACTAACCGAGTGGGTTTGAAAACAGACTCCATTCTTATATTGCATCCAGGAAACACACCTTAACATCAAGAAGAAACACCATCTCTGGGTAAGAGGATGGAAAAAGATATTCCAAGCAAACAGACCTAAGAAACAAGCAGGTGTAGCCATTTTAATTTCTGAGAAAATATATTTCAAACCAAAACTAATCGGAAGAGGCAGGAGAGTACACTATATTTATCAAAGGGAGAATTCATGAGAGGATATTGCAATTTGTAGTATCTAGGTACCAAATACCAGGGCATCCAAATTCATAAAAGAAATAATACTACAGCTTAAATCCCTCACACACTGATAATGGGAGACTTAAATATGGCACTCTGGTTAATATACAGGTCATTCAGACAAAAACTTAACAGAGATGAGATCAAGAGCATTCAGGGTAGTATGGCCATGGCTTCATCCAGCAACTGATGGGAGCAGATGCAGAGACCCACAGCCAGACATTAGGTGGAACCCAGGGAAACCCACATAAGAGGATGAGGAAGGATTGTAGGAGTCAGAGGGGTTGAGGACACTACGAGAATATGACCCACAAAATCAACTAGGCAGGGCTCATAGGGACTCACAGAGACTGAACTGACAATCACAGAGCCTGAACTGGTGAGCTAAATCCACTGCATATCGGTTATGGTTGTGTAGCTTGCTTGATGTTCTCGGATTCCTAATAGTATGTGTGTGGGGGTGTGGAGGTGGGGGAGTGGGGGGGGTGTCTGACTCTTTCGCCTGCTCTTGGGACCATTTTCCTCCTACTGGGTTGCATCATCCAGTCTTCATAGGAGGATTTATGCCTAGTCTTACTGTAACTTGTTAGGTTGTTATCCCTTGGAGGCTTGCTCTTTTTTGAAGGGAAATAGAGGAGTGGATTTGGGAAAGAGAGGAGGTTTGGGGAGCTGAGAGAAATAGAGGGGAAACTGCAGTTGGGATGCAATATATGAAAGAAAAATAAATTAAAAAAAAAAACTAAACAGAGAAATGCTGGTGCCAACTAATATTATAAACCAAATGGACTTAACAGATACTTAGAAAACATTTTACTCAAACACAAAAGAATATACCTTCTTCCCAGCAGTTCATGGAACTTTCACCACATACTTGGACACAAAGCAAGTCTCAAAAGATACAAGAAAACTGAAATAACACCCCATATCCTGTCTGACCACCACAAATTAAAGCTGAATATCAACAACAACAGAAAGCTTACAAATCATGGAAACTGAATAATTCTCTATTGAAAGAAAATTGGATGAAGACAGAACTTAAAGATTGTCTAGAATTTAATGAAAATGAATACAAAACAATACTCAAACTTATGGGACACAATGAAGGCTGTTCTAAGAGGCAAGTTCATAGTACTATGTGCCCATATTTTTTTAAAAAAATTGGAGAGATCTCATGCTAGCAACTTAAAAAGTACACCCAAGAGCTCTAGAACAAAAAGAAGTACTCAAACCCAAAAGGAGTAGATGGCAAGAAATAATCAAACTGAGGGATAAAATCAATGCAACAGAAACAACAGAAACAAACATACAAAGAATCTATGAAATAAAGAGTTGGTTCTTTGAGAAAAATCAGTAAGATCAATAAACCCTTATCCAAATGAACTAAAATGCAACAAGAGCCAAATTAACAAAATTAGAAATGAATATAACAAATATAAATGGATATAACAATAGACACTGAGGAAATATAGAGAATCGTAAGAACATACTTAAAAATTCTATACTCAACCAAATTGGAAAATCTAAAAGAATGGAAAATCTAAAAGAAATGGATAGTTTTCTCAACACATACCACTCATCAAAGTTAAATCAAGATGAGACAAGCAATTTAAACAGACTTATAACCCCAAGTATAATAGAAGCAGTCATTAAAAATTCTCCCAACAAAAACAAGCCAAGGACCAGATGGTTTAAGTGCAGACTTCTACAACACTTTCATAGAAGAATTAATGCCAATACTCCTTAAATTATTCTACAAAATAGAAACAGAAGGAACACTGCCCAATTCTTTTTTTAAGGTCACAGTTACCCTGATATCCAAACCACATACAGACTCAACAACAACAACAACAAAAAAGGGATTTATAGACCAATTTCCCTTATGAACATAGATATAAAAATGCTCAAAAATACTTGCAAACTAAATCCAAGAACACATCAAAAGGATCATCCACCATGATCAAGGAGGCTTCATCTTAGAGATGCAGGGATAGTTCAACATATGTAAATCAATAAATGTAATCCACCTTATAAACAAACTGAAAGACAAAACTCACATGATCATCTCATTAGATGCAGAAAAGGCTTTTGACACCCCTAACACTCCTTCATGATAAAAGCTCTGGACAAATTAGGGATACAAGGGACATACCTAACCATAATAAAGGCAATCTATAGCAGGTCTATAGACAATATCAAATTAAATGAAGAGAAACTCAAAGCAATTCCATTAAAATCAAGAATAAGACAAGGCTTTCCACTCTCTCCATACCTATTCAATATAGTACTTGAAGTCTTAGCTAAAGCAATAAGAAAACTGAAGGAGATCAAGAAGATACAGACTAGAAAGGAAGAAATCAAAGTATCTTTACTTGCAGATGATATAAGTGACCCTAAAAATTCTACTAGGGAACTCCTACAGCTGATAAACACTTTCAGCAAAGTAGCTGGATACAAAAATCAGTTCACAAAAGTCAGTAGCCCTCCTATATACAAATGACAAAATGGACTGAGAAAGAAATTAGGGAAAAAGCACATTTTACAATAGCCTCAAATAATATAAAATATCTCCGGGTAACTCTAACCAAGCAAGTAAGAGACTTGTATAATAAAAGCTTCAGGACATTGAAGGAAGAAATTAAAAAAGATATCAGGAAATGGAAAGATCTCCCATGCTCATGGATTGGTAGGATTAACATAGTAAAAATGGCCATCCTATCAAGAATAATCTACAGATTCAATGCAATTCCCATCAAAATTCCAACACAATTCTTTACAAATCTTGAAAGGACAAGTTCAGCTTTATATGGAAACACACACACACACACACACACACACACACACACACACACACACACACACACCAAAAAACAAAACAAAAAACAGGACAGCTATAACAATCCTGAATAAAAAGAAAACTGCAGGGGGTATTACTACCACTGATTTCAAGTTGTATTACAGACCTACAATAATAATAATAATAATAATAATAATAATAATAATAATAATAATAATAATAATAAAAGCACGGTGTTGGCACAACAGTAGACACATTGATCAATGGAATCAAACTGAAGACCCAGACATAAATCTACACACACATGGACATCTGATGAAACCAGAAACACACACTGGAAAAAAGACATCATCTTCAACAAATGGTGCTGGTCAAAGTGGATGACTATATGTATAAAATTCCAAATAGAGTCCTACTTATCACCCTGCACAAAACTCAAGTCCAAATGGATCAAAGACCTCAACATAAAACCAGACACACTGAACCTGAAAGAAGAAAAAGAGGGGAATAGTCTTGAAATCATTAGTACAGGAAGACTTTCTGAACAGAATCCCAATGGCACGGGCACTAAGATCAACAATAAACAGGACCTCATAAAACTGAGAAGCTTCTGCATGGTAAAGAACATTGTCATTCAGACAAAGCAGCAGCCTTCCCTACAGAAAGGGAAATGATTTTTATCAACTATAATATATCAGATATCGGACTAATATCCAAAATATATAAAGAACTCAAAAAACTAGTTATCAAGAAAACAAATAACCCAATTAAAAAAAAATGAAGTACAGGTCTAAACAGAGCTCTTTTTTTTTCTTTTATTGATTTTTTGTGGATTTCACATCATGCATTCTGATACCACTTATCTCCCTGTCTCCTCCCATCTGCCCTTGCAACCTCCCCCACAAATCAAAACCAAATTTAAAAGACAAACCAAACCAAAACAAAAAGAAATAAAACAAAACAAAAAAGGGAAGAATCTTGCTGTGGAAACTGTACCATAGCCCGCTGAGACACACAGTTTACCCTTTAATCCATTCATCTTGACTTGTAAGTGTTCATTGCCTCGAATCATTGGTCTGGCTTAAGGCCTCCGGTTTTAGAGAATTCTTGATAGGGGAAACTCAAATGGCTGAGAAACACTTAAAGAAAAGTTTAACATCCTTACCCATCAAGGAAATAGCAATCAAAACTACTCTTGAGATTCCTTCTTATACCTGGCAGAATGGCTAAGATCAATAAAACAAGAGATGGCTCATGCTGTCGAGGATGTAGAGCAAGGAGAACACTCCTCCATTCCTTTACAGCCACTATGGAAATCAGTGTGGTAGTTCCTCAGGAAGATGGAAATTGATCTGCTTCAAGGTCCAGTTACACCACTCTTGGGCACATACCCAAAGGATGCTTCATCCTACCACAGAGATAACTGCTCAAACATGTTCACTGCTGTTCTATTCATAACAGCCAGAAATTGGAAATAACCTAGATGTCCCCTCAACTCAAGAATGGATACTTGTCTTCGGAAAAAAAAAATGAAATCATGAAATTTCCAGGCAAATGGGTGGAACCAGAAAAATTATTATTGTGAGTGAGGCATTACAGACCCAGAAAAACAAATATGGTACGTATTCATTTATATGTGGGCATTAGCTGCTAAGTCAATCATAACCTATAGAACCATTGAAGTTAGGAACAGGATAAATGATGGGGGGGGGATAAAGATATGATTAGGAAAGGGAAATAGAAAAGATAGTTATGGATGGATAGAGAGGAGCTGGAATGTGAGGACCAAGTGCGGGTTGGGGCAAAGGAGGAAATATGGAGAGAGACAACTAAAATTAAGGGCCATCTGAGAAATAACATGGAAACATAATACAGTAGAAGCTTCCTAAAATATATACATATAAGAAGGCCATCTAAATGAAATCACCAAATAATAGGGGAGACAGAGCTCCACCTGGCCATCTCTTGTCACCAAATGAAGCTTCAATACCTGGGATTGTGTTATATCTAATTGAGTTGTTCACCAAACTGGTCCCATTGAATCTCCAAACAACCCAGGCTATTGTCAAGACTACAGATTTCTAGAAACTGACAGCAAGGCACCATTGCTCAAGACAACACCTATACAACTCACTGAACATGGAGAAGACAAGTTGGTGCCTATAGAAAGCCTTCACCCATTCATGCTAACATCTCTGGTACAGGAAAGTACTCTGCACACTATCAAAAGTGAAACATCAACACCAACCCAGTCACAGACACTTTGATCTACAATGGTGTCCTACCTACAAAAGACGCTAGTGCATTGGTGGTACAAAGCTTGGGGGAGTAACCAACCAACATCTGATTTGACTTAAGGCCTACTCCATGAGATGGAACTTATACCCAACACTGCTTGGGTGACCAAGAACCTGAGACTAGATAGCCCAGGGACCTATGGGGATAGCTAAATACCATTTTTCTTCAAAAAAAAAAAAAAGTAACTACAAAATGACTCCTACTGACATTCTCATATACTCACAGTTCAGGGCCTTGCTCAGTCATTACCAGATAAGCTTCCCCCTATAGCAGATGGAAACAAATACAGTGACCCACACCCACACATTATGTAGAGAGTTAGAGACCATGGAACATCAGCTCTAAATGGGATGTATCCACCAAATGCTCTCATCAGGGTTCAGGGAACCCTGCAGAAGAGGAGGCTGAAAGAACATAAGCACCACGGGATAGAAGACACAAGAAAACAAGGCCCTCTAAATTAACATCATTAAAGCGCCTATGAACTCATAAGGACTATGGCAGCACTCACAGAGCTTGCATGGGTCTGCACCAGTTCCTTTGTGTATGTATTATGGCTTCCAGTTTACTGTTTTTATAGGGTTCTTGAGTGGAAAAACAAGTGGCTCTCTGATTCTTGTGCCTTCTCTTGGGCTCTTTTCCTTCTGTTTGTTTTGTCCAATTCAGTGTGTTTTTGTTTTATATCACATTTTATTTTATTTTATTATTACCCCTAAGAAGCTTGTTTGTTTTCTAATGAGAGAAAGAAAGGGAGTGGATCTGGACAGAAGAGGAAGAGGGGAGGAACTGGGAGGAGTAGACGGAGGTGAAACAGTATGCATACATTATGTGTGGGAATAAAAGGAAAAAAAAGAAATATATCTCTGTTAAACTGAAAAAATTTTTTTCTATTATTAGTCATTACCAAAATCATTACTGCCAAAACTACCAAGGAGTTTCCTCCCTTGATGAATTGCAATAAAGGCTCTACAGTTTTCAGAAACTATGCTGGCAAAGAGCTAAATTTAGTTTTTAAATGTATCATCACAGACACAACTGACTTCCCCAAACTCAATAGAAACAAGAAAAAAACAAAAACAAAACAAAAATCAACAACCTGTTTCCTGACTTCTGGCCAATTTTTTTTTTTTTTTAGAATTTTTATCTAAACATTGTCTCAGAAAAGCTCTTAATCTACACCAGAAGAAATGCCCTGACAAAGAGACAGTAAATCCAGTGCATAAATTTCTGTGTTCCTTTCTCAATATTTACAAGTCGTTTGCCAAGCAAAAACAAATTTATATAAAAAATAAAGTGAAAGTAAATAAAAACCAAAATATATCTGACAAAACTCACTAAACAATGGTCCCTTGAATTGGTCACTTAAAAATCTATGATTCTTTGAGTTGACATGCAAGCACGGTCTAATAGACTCTCCAAGAAACAATGAGGCAAGCATGGTCTAATAGACTCTCCAAGAAACAATGAGGAAAGTTGGACTATGGTTAAAACAGAAAGGTAAGTGACACTCAAATGTCTCTAGCTTCAGTGGCATAGTAAAACAAAGAACTTTACAAAGTAGGAGAGAAAGACTTTTAATAGTCCATCCTGGCAGGATTGTCTTAGTTTGGGAGCTCCTGCATGGCAGTGAAAGGAATGCCAACAGCAGATGACTAGATCCAAGGTGAAGGCAGAGGGACTTAGAAAACCTGTACCATACTCACACTAATGAGACTACTAAGAAACAGAAAAGAAGAGAGAGCCAGACTAGGGATGTACAATGGCACCGGCAGAGACTGGAGATGGCAGGAAAACCTCTCTTCTTGGCACTCAGCAGCCACCTGGAACAGCCATTCAAGACCATGTTAAAAAGACTTCTCTATCTACACTCTCAGCAAGCTCAGCAAAAGTGTCAGAGGACTATACACTGAAACCTGTTCAGCAGAATACTTTTGACTACAGGGAAGAAACTGAATCAGAACCACACAGTAGTCCATCAGTCACAGAGCTAGAAATTTGGGTTTTCAGGTAAACACACTAAGGTTTCAAAGGCCTAGACCCAACTTTGCAAAAGGCTGCTCAAGGGCAAAAACAATATTCCCAATCTTATTCCTGAAGGACTGCCCACAGGTGTGACCAGCATCTGTGACTGTACTTATGAAGAAAAACCCACTTACTGACCCAGCATCTATAGCCTGATTTCCCAAAGAACAGTCTGGAGGTGAGAAGAGCACTTGAATAAAAGGTTCTTGGTAGGCATAATCAGCATCTAAGACAAAGAAGGCCCAGGGATATGGGAGGCATCTGGGAACCCAGGAAGGAATGCTAAGGGGCTCAACACTGGGCAAAGAGGCCTTGTCTTTTTTTCTGGGTGATCTTAGGCCAGCTCCTCCCTTTTCCTGGCAGCACCCTCTGGCCACACCAGGTTCCCATGTGCATTCAGAAAGCCTGATTTCCCTCTGTTCCTAAGTCTGGATCCCTTAGCTATTCCTTGCTAGAGGGACTCAGATCCTGGATGGAGGGTTGGGGTTCCCTTCCTTCCCCATCTCACTCTAGAAAATTTTTAGCATATTTTTATGCAAATGATCTTAGAGTTGGGGAACACTGAAAGGAATGAAATAAATCTTAAGGTAGTTTCCTAGCCCCTCAACCCAGCTACTATGAACTTGGCTTTGAAAGGCCAGGCCTGCCTTCCTATTCTCTAGTGTAACATGATCCCATACCCAGGAGTCTCTGGACTAAGAAAGGGAAATCACAGATATATGGGGGTTCTATGCAATCTATATTGAAAATGATGAAGGCTTGGGAAAGGGAGGTCTAACCCCAAGTCTGGGCTAGGATGAGAAAGGAGACAAGAGCTAAATCACTTGGGTACTGTTCTTTCCTTGGGCATTTTATTAAAGCTGGAGCCAGGTGGTATATGTTTGCTCCCTGCTCTTCTTTGGACAGGGCTTCTAGGGAGGAGGCTATAGAATGAGATGGAGTGGCCTGCTGGAACCACTGCACACTGAGTTAATAGGGCCAGTGACAGTTCAGGAAGCAGTTTTATAATGATTTCTTCAGAAATAAACATACCTAAGCTCCACCAAAAAGAAAAGCAAAAAACTGTGATACATCACTCAAAGACAGAAATCACATGATCATCTCAATAGATACAGAAAAGTCTTTCCATAAAACCCAGCTATAGTAGGACAGGCCCATAGGGTCGAGGAAATTGACTCAGACTAGTAATCAAGGCATGCATATAACATACTCCTTAAGAGCCAACCTGGAATCCTCCTGAGGGCCTAACAACAGGAGCTCTCAGAGTTCCTAGTCCATGTCAGAGTTCCTGATTGTGCAGTCTGCCTGAAGGCCTAGCAACAGTTGCTGTCACAGTTCCTAGTTGCTGTCAAGAGTTCCTGATCATGCCAAGTCTGTCTGAGGACCTACCAACAGTCAATGTGATGTCAGAGTTCCTGATTGTGCCCAGACAATGAGGGACGATCACACAGACTGGGCGTTGGCAGGAGGGTATATAAGGTCTTCCCTGTTATTGAATAAATGAGTTCGTTATTTGCTTTCAAGGGACTCCTGGTGTCTGAGTCGTTGATGCTGCGCCTTTTCAACTCCTCCCCCAAGGGAGCTATTAGAATCCAAGCAACACCCAGCATCCTTTCACTAAAAAAGTCCCAAAGACTGGGACTAGAATTGACTTAACATAATAAAAGCTGTATATGGCAAGTCTATAGCCAAAATTATAATAAATGGGGAAACACTCCAAGAATTTCCACTAAAATCAGGAATAAGACAAGGTTGTCCAGTTTTTCCACTTTTGTTCAAAATAGTGTCTGAAGTCTTAGAGCAATAAGAGGAGATAAACGAGATACAAATAGGAAAGGAAGAAGTTAAAATATCCTTATTTGCAGATTGTATGACTCTATAAGAAGTCTAAAGACTCCACCAGAAAACTCTTACACACCTGATAAACACTTTTAAACAAAGTGGAAGAACATAAAATTAGCATATAAAAACCAATAGCTTTCATAAATGCCAGTAACAAACATGCTAAGAAATCAGGGAGGACAGTCCATTCACGATCTTGGAATAAATCTGACCTAAGTAGTGAAGCAGAACTCCAGTCAATCAAGAACGATAACGGGACATCATCAAATTAAAAGAAACAACTGGGTAAAGAGAGAGCCTGCAGAATGAGAGAAGGCCTTTGCAGGCCATCCACCTGACAGAATTAATATTTAAAACATACAAATAACTCAAAAAACCTAACCAACAATAAGTCAAACTACCTAATTAATAAAAGGACTAATTAAATAAACTGACAGTTCTCAAAAGATTAAATACAAATAGCCAATAAAAAGTTTTTTAAAATGCTCAGTCTCATTAGCCATCAGAGAAATATGTCAAAACTACTGTGAGATTCAATATAAGTCAAAACTACAATGAGATTCCAACTTATCAAAATGGCAGTCATTAGCAAGTAACAGGCTGGAAAGATGTCTCCCAAGTTAAAAACACTTGCTGCAGGGGAACATTCACTCCTCTACTGCTGGTGGGAGTGCAAACTTGTACAGTCACTTTGGAAATCAGTATGGCAGCTTCTCAGAAAATTGGGAGTCAATCTACCTCAAGACCCAGCAATACCATTCTTGGACATATACCCCAAAGATTTTCAATCATACCACAAAGACACCTGTTCAACTATGTTCATAGCAGCATTATTCGTAATAGCCAGAACCTGGAAACAACCTAGATGCCCTTCAACCAAAGATTGAATAAAGAAAATGTGGTATATTCACACAATGGAGTATTATGTAGTGGTGAAAAACAATGACATCATGAAATTTGCCGGCAAATGGATGGAACTAGAAAATATCATTCTGAGTGAGGTAACCCAGACCCAGAAAGACTAACACAGTTATGTACTCACTCATAAGTGGATATTAGATATAAAGCAAAGGATAACTAGGCTACAATCCACAACCCTAGAGAAGCTAAGAAACAAGGAGGATCCTAAGAGGGACACACATGGATTGCCCTAAGAAGGGGAAATAGATAAGATATCCTGGGTAAACTGAGAAGAGGGTGGAGGGGAGGGGAGGGGGACAAAAACATGAGGGATCAGGATGGCCAAGTTGGGGGAGGGATGGAGAGGGAGAGCATTGAAAGCGATATCTTGATAGAGGGAGCCATTTAGGGGTTAAGGGAAAAACCTGGTGCTGGGAAAATTCCCAGGAATCCATAAGGATGACCCTAGCTAAGATTCCTAGCAATAGCAGAGAAGGTGCCTGAACTGGCCTTCTCTTGTAATCAGATTGGTGACTACCCTAATTGTCATCATAGAACCTTCATCCAGTAACTGATGGAAGCAGATGCAGAGATCCACAGCCAAGCACGAGCCAAACCCCTGGAATCCAGTTGAAGAGAGGGAGGAGGGATTACATGAGCACGGGGGGGGGGGGGGGGGGGGGGGGGGGGGGGGGGGGTGATAGGGGTAGGGATAGTGGGCATGGGGGGGCGTGGTGTCAAGATCATGATGGGAAACCTACAGAGACAACCAAACCAATCTAGTGGGAACCCATGAACTGTGGACCAATAGCTGTGGAGCCTCCATGGGGCTGGACTAGGGCCTCTGAATAGGTGAGACAATTGTTTAGCTTGACCTACAGGGGCCCCTGGCAGTGGGATCAGGATCCATCTCTGGTGCGTAAGTGGGCTTTTTGGAGTCCACTACCTATGATGGGACACCTTACACAGCTTTGGTTCAGGGTGAGGGGCTTGGACCTGCCTAAACTGAATGTACCAAACTCTGCTGACTCTCCATGGGAGTTCTTGCCTTAGAGGAGGTGGAAATGAGGGATGGGTTGGGGGGAAGGCTGTGGGAAGGGCGAGAGGAGGGAGGAAAGGGGTATCTGTGGTTGGTATGTAAAATAAACAGAAAATTTCGTAATGATGATGATAATAATAATAATAATAATAATAATAATAATAATAATAAAAAATAAATAAAAGAAAGCAGGCTGAGCATGGGGAGCAAGCCAGTAAGCAGCATTCCTCTATGGCCTCTGCATCAGCTCCTGCCTCTGGGATCCTGCCCTGTTTGAGTTCCTGTGAACAATGCTGAAGCATAGGCTAAATAAACCCTTTCTTCCCCAACTTGCTTTTTGGTTATGGTGTTTCATCGCAGCAATAGAAACCCTGACTAAGACACAAACAAACAAGTAAAAACCAATACTGGTGAGGATATGGACAAAACTTAAATACTGCTGGTGGGAATGCAAACTAATCCAAACATTAGGGAAGTCAATATGGCTGTTTCTCAAAATAAAATTCACTCTACCTTATGACTTAGATCATTCTCAGATAATTTACCAGGAAAAATATTTACCAAAAGCAAAAAATGAAAAAATGTCGACATATCCTAGAGATACTTGTATATCAATAGTTACTGCAGCACTATCCACAATAGCTTGAGTCATAGAACCAACCTAGGTGTCCAATAATAGAGGAAGAAATAAAATGTGGTATGTAGACACAGTAGGATTCTTTTCAGCCAGAAAGAACAAAATTAGATCATTTTCAGGAAAATTTAAAAAAATGGATATCAGAGTTAATCATCTCGAGTAAATTCAGCTAGTCTCAGAAAGACAAAATTGCATGTTTTCTCTTACTGTGGTTCTTAGAATTTACAGAGATAAAGTAATGTATGCAGTAAACTGTCTAGGGGAACAAAGGGAACTTACAGGAGTAAGGAGGGGAGTGAAGATTGAAGGTAGGTGGCATGGGGGCAGGAAATGCACTGAACAATATAAACTTGTAGGAAAACTTTTAAAAAGTTAAAATAAAACTGAAGTAACAACTTTTAGCAGACATTTATTTCACAGAACATTTATTAAATTCAATTTAAGTATCTTATTTTGATTAGTTTGATTTCACATTTGTGTAATTTTTTAATTTAAATCCGATTTAAGAACAGGTTAGGATATGTAATTTATAAAATAATAGACACATAAAAATGAATTATATTACTGAGCTGAAGACAAACTTCATTTTCTATTTGAAGCCACTGTGCCCTTCAAAAAATTATAGTACATATCATGTAATGAAATATATAACAGAGAATATTTGGATTACTTTATTTTAAAAAATTGCCAAATTAAAAGTGATCATAAATTTATGTTTACTACATAGTTTTGCTAGAACAACTTTGTTAAACAGGGTAGGATGTTGTAAGTGTAAAATTAAAAAAATGTTAATTACCTTCAAATAAACTGAGGTCTCTTCGTAGCCGTGGTCCATAAAGCCCTTCTAAAATACTCTCAAAACCTGTGTTTTCAAAGAGAGAAAAATGTATTAGTTCTTTACTGAAAATTCTATGTCAACCAGAAAATAGTTTACCATAGTATAAGTGTTATTTTCACCCAGTTTAAAGTGAGCTAGCTAGTTCACTAATTATATAGTGACTGTATATTAAGTCAAATTAAGATTTAAAGTAATTAGAATACTCAAATGCATTTACTAATCCATGGTAAAGTACTATCAAGCATAACCTAATATTTGAGACAAGAATGCTGATGAGAATGTGGGGAAAGGGTAACAATCATTCACTGTTGGTGGAATTGCAAAACTATGTAACCATTATGGAAATCAGTGTGAAGAATTCTCAAAGCAGGAAAAATAAATCTACCATCTGACCCAGCTGTAACACTCTGTGGCACATGCCCAAAGGAACTGACATCACACTCCACAGATACTTATTTAGCCATGTTCATTGCTGCTCTATTCACAATAGCAAAGAAATGGAAACAGCCCAAATGTCCTACACTGACAAATGAATAATGAAAATATGGTATGGATACACTATGGAATACTAGTCAGCTGTAAAGAAAAATTCAATCATGAATTTTGCAGGTAACGTGATGATGGAGTTAGAATTTATTATACCAAATGAGGTGACTGAGACCCAGAAATTGCATGTTCTCTCTTATTTCTGACCATTAAAACAGAGAATATATTAACAATGAGTATTCACCCTTTTCAATCAGCAATCTCAATATATAGAAATTTTGAAGCATGTAGTGTTGATGCACACCTTTAATCCCAGCAGTTGGGGGGCAGAGGCAGGAGTTTCTCTGTGAGTTCAAGGCCAGCCTGGTCTACACAGTCAGTTTCAGGATAGCCAGGGCTACACAGAAAAACCCTGTCTCAAATAAACCAAAATAAATAAATAAATAAACAAACAAACAAATAAATAAAGTTTTGAAAGGCATAGGTCAAATCTCCTTCAAAATTTGGCAACTCATCAGCATCAACATCATCTCACTTTTAACTACATACATTTATATCCTTTCGTTCTTGTGCAGATTCCAGTGCGTCTGTAAAAGTTACTACAGAAAAACTGTATATGTCCTCTCTCTTATTTCTGAACCCTAGCTTAATATTTACATATGAATATACAGTCTGGAGAAACCACACTGCTGAAACCAGGAAAGTAAAATGGGACCAGGTACAAGGGGCTGGGGGTGGGGGAAGCTACAAAGAGGGGCATAATAGGAAACAGGTGCTATAAAAGGGGAAATGGGAAATACAGGGAGGAGGACTTTATCTGGGAAAGGGGCTGGAAAGAGAAACACTGCTGGACAGAGGAGGGATAAAGAACACCAAAGACAGAGAAGGACAGATAAAGAACATCAAAGATGACTGAAAAGACACAAGAAAACATTATTTTATGTTTACTTACAAATATATATGTATGTGTATGAATATATAAATAATTTAAATAAATTTATGCCACTCGGGGTGATAATGCTCCCGTAAGAGCCATAGACCAGCAAAAAACACTTGCTTCAGGAAGGGGAACCCTCCTTTTGAATTGCTGATCAGGGGAGTCCAACAAGACAGACACCCAAGGCTTGTAGTTGCCTCCCAGAACTTGAAGGTAAAGCACTACAGCTGAAGACACCACATACTTCAGATGCAAGATTTTCTAGCAATTAAGCTGGAACTGATCTGAATGCCTTCTCCCTAAGGATCAACTCTTATAGTATCAGAAGGTGGTATGCAAACTACCAAGGGAGAGAACAGTCAGTAGTTCTACAAATCACAACACTGACTGGATCAGCAAGTTATCCACAATGGTGCAATAGTGGCACGTATATCTTAGGACAACCAATAGCTATCTAATTGAACTTAAGCCAATTTAACACGAAATGATTCATGCTTGGTACTGTAAATTTTGGCAACTTCCCATTGATGGAGGGTCACAGATGGGAGGAAAACTTTCTACTGATAAGTTTCCTAGGTCAATATAATTTCTAACTGTATTCTAAACATTTGTCTTTATACCCACAAATAACCAGAGCATCTCTTACCCCTCACTAAAGAAGCTTCTTTTTGCAACCAGATACAGACTATTACAGAGATCCACAATTGGTCAAAATACAGATAATAACTGACTTGGGGTGTCCAAATCCAACAGATAGATCAGATCTCCAGTGCAACATAACATCTATGGCTCAGGGAAAACTGTGGAAGGGGAGTCAGAAAGATTTTAAGAGCTAGAAGACCAAGACCTATGTCAGATAGTGTCTTCTATACATGACAAGGAAGCTGACCCATGAGCTCTTAACAATATGGTTACATGGACAAACTCAGCATAATGACAAATCTAGGTGACATGAATGGCTATAGATGGTCAATGTTTGCTGAGAGGATGAGAATCTGACACCTTCAGAGACAGGCTCCAAAATACACCATCCATTCCCTATTGGTCATCCCTGGACAAATGTATGTATGTATAGGCAAAGCTAAACTGGCTCAAAGAAATTTCTTTGTATTTCTAGCTTGTCAGGCATTTTTTCCTATCATGAATGTTAATTTTATCAGATTTTGTTTTTTTTTTGGTTACTGAACTAATAATTTTTAAAAACCTCTTACTACAGCAAACATTCCTAACTGATTCTGAATGTCAAATCAATGTTCATTCCTAGGGATACTGAGTATCATATGGCATTTTTACATGCTGGTTGGGTTTCTGACTCTGGTATCTCCTTTGAAATTTCATCAATGAAATAGGTTTACAACTGTTTTCCCTTTAACATCAAGCAAGAGGGGAGGAAAGATTGTTAGAGCCAGAGGACCAGGAAATCTGCTGTAAAATCTCAGAGAAATGACAAGGAAATTTCAAGCATGATACTTCACCAATATGGCTGCCTAAAAATGACTTGAACAAGAACAACATGGAAGGGAGAAATCTCATGGAACTACACCTCAAAACAGGCAACTAAAGAATGTTGAGAGCATGAAAAATAGTCTTCCCCAGGTATGATCCCCCTAACTGGTCATCCAATTGTTGTTGGCTTTTTGGCTCTTTTAGGGGGCCCATCACCCAGGTCCCAAATAAATCACACACAGAGGTTTATTATTACTTATAAATTGCCTGGCCTTTGCTTGGCTTGTTGCTTGTCAGCTTTCCTTAACTTTAAATTAATCCTGCCTACCTTTTGCCTCTGGGCTTTTCCCGTTCTCTTATTTCTATAAATCTTATTCTTACGCCATGACTGGCTGTGTAGCTGGGTAGCTGGCCCCTGGAGTCCTCCTCCTCTGGCTACTTCTTTTCTTTCCCAGATTTCTCCTATATATTCTCTCTGCCTGCCAGCCCCACCTATCTCCTACCTTACTATTGGCTGTTCAGTTCTTTATTAGACCATCAGGTGTTTTAGACAGGCTAGGTATCACAGCTTCACAGGGTTAAACAAATGGAGCATAAACAAAAGTAGCACACCTTAAAATAATATTCCCCAACATTTTCCCCTCTCTGTCTAAATAAAAAAAATGAAAAGTTTTAATTTTAACATAATAAGACTTTATACAATAAGAACAATTATCAAGTAGATTACATTCACAGTGTAATGAATTCCCGTTCATTTGTGTCTAGCAAATTAAAATACTCCATTATCTATCTTATCTTAATGAATCTAAAGTTTTATACCTAATTTATTCTCTATCATAACTAAGGAAGACTGCAACTATAATTATCTAGTCTTCAACTTCGCCAAAGACCTCAGAAAAATAATATTATTTGAGTAAATAAAAAGTGCATTGCAAACAACTTCCAAAGAGACATCTGACTGCCTGGACAGTCACCCAAAGTTCCTTGAGGCATCCATCTTCAGCCTACAGGTCTAGAGTATCAGGCAGACTTCTCAGTGAAGCAGGAAATTTGAAGCACTGTCCTGTCTTGCATTAGCAAAGTTCATCAGTCGCTTTTCTCTGTGTCCGGCAGAATACCTGACAGACTCTTCTGTGAAGCAGGAATTTGAAAGACTGTCCTGCCTTGTATTGGCAAATCTCAACAGTCACTTTCCTGTGTGTCCTGCATGTTCAATCTGCACAGCACACTGTCAGCAGTCAAAGGCAAGAACAATTTCTTTGCTTTATTTAAAATGTAAGGTAAAATTCTTGTTTTTGAAAGCTATTATTATAAATTATATAGGATAATCAAGAAACATTGAGGAGTAATTAGTCATTTATAACAATCAAATTTGTAGATGTGCTAGGTATGTTTTTTAGGTTAGATAGATAAATTTTAGATAGATGGTCTTCAAATACTTCAAAGACCTATAAATATGGTACTTAAAATATTTTGTTGATTTAAAGCTTTTTATGACAATGACACACATCTGCTCCTGGCAGCACCCACTTACTTCTGAGAAGATGATGGGCACTGAAGAAACTCCTTATGGAGTTTTGTGGTGAAATATTTTATTTGTGCTTTAATAAACAAAGTTTGCCTGTAGATTAGAGGAAATAGCAAGCCATTTTAAGTAAACAAAGAAGTCAGGTAGTAGTAGAACACACCCTTAATCCTATCACTTAGCAGGCAGGATCTCTGTGTGTTCAAGGCCACAGAGCCAAGTGTGGTGGCACAGGCCTTTAATCCCAGTACCAACTACAGAGTTCTAGAGGCCTGTACAGACAGGAAGTGACAGAGCTGGCCAGGAAGAGAAAGTGATGTAGCTAGACAGACAGCAAATCAGATGGCAGAACAGCAAGGCATATAAGCTTGGGTAGACAGGAAATCACTCTTTTTGGAAGCTGTGGAATTGGTGAGGTGAGGTTAGTCCTACTCCTCTGATCTTTCTCTCAGGCTTTAACCCAAATTTCTGGCTCCATGTTTTTTATTTATTAAGACCACTTAGAACTGGGCAAAGATAAATAGAATGTATTTGCTTATATGTGGATATTAGCCATTAAATAAATGATAACCAAGCTACAATCCAAAGAGGTTAGGTAATAAGGAAGAGACTGGTGGGGGGGCACATAGATCTCCCTGGTAGGAGGGAATACAATAGACTTTATAGATGGACTGGGGACAGGGGGAACTGGAACAGGAGAATCAGGAGGGGAAGCAAGATAGGTTGAGAGAGGGAATGCGAGGAGAGAGAGCTAGAGTTGAGGGGTGGTATAGAAACCTAGTGTACTGGAAATTTCCTAAAATATATGAAGGCAATCCTAATGAACTCTTCAAATAATGAGGGAGACTGAGTTCCAACTGGCTATCTTGTCACCAAATGAAGATTCCAGTACCAGGACTGGGTTACATCCAATTGAGTTGTTGGCCAAAGGAGTCTCATAGAAATCTACAAACAATCCAGGTTGTGGCCAAGAGACTAGGTTTCTCCCCACAAACTGACAATGAGGCCCCATTGCTGAAGACAACACCCACACAACTCACTGAACATGGAAAGGTCGAGCTGGTTCCTACATAGACCTCAATGTTCTAGAGTCTTTGGTACAGGAAGATACTCTACAGGCTACCAAAAAAGAAATGTAAACACCAACCCAGCCACAAAACCTTTGATCTGTCCTGCCTACAAAATATGCTAGGGCAATGATGGTACAAAGCTTGTAGGAATAACCAACCAGTGTCCAATTTGACCTATAGCCCACTCCACAAGATGTAACTCATACCTAAATAAAAAAAAAGGAATGATACAGTGATTCCTAATAATATTATGTTATACTCATAGATCAGTGCCTTATTCAGCCATCATCAGAGAACCTTCCTCCTAAATCAAATGGGAACAAATACAGAGACCTACATCCAGACACTGGGGGGATGGGCACCTTGGAACACACAGCTCTAAACGAAATGTCTTCATCAAATCCCACCCCCCAGCTCAGGGAACCCTGTGAAAAGATTGTAAGAACCAGAGTGGATGAAAGACACTAGGAGAACAAGGTCTTCTAAACTGAGTTAAGGTCATATGAACTCAGAGACAGAAGCAGCAAGCACAGTGCCAAAATGGGTCTGTACCAGGTCCTCTGCATATATATTATAGCTTTCAGTTTAGTACTTTTATTTTTAATAAAAGGGGGATAAAAATAAACCTACCATATGAAAAAATTACTTACAATGGCATGGAAAATATCTAGAGACAAATAAAACTAAAGTTATAGAAAAAATTGGCAAAAACCCAGGTTCAATAAGAAACCACACCAAGTAAAGGTAGAGAGCAATTAAGTCTTTGGGGCTTCACTCACACATACTTGAACACACAAACACAAAAATTGAATGCAAATATTAATAGGTATATAGGGACAGCAAGATAGTTCACTGGTAAGGGAGCTTAAGGCTAAGACCAATGACCTGAAGTTGATCCCCAGAATTAACATGGCGGAGAGAACTGACTCCAACAAGTTGTCTTCTGACCTCCACATGTATGATATGATACTCCCCTTCCAAAAAGAAAAACATGTTTTTTAAAAATTGGTTTACGTATACCTCCTTATTTGTTTTACATTGGTTTTATCTACATTCCTCCTCATTCCCTGTCCAAAATATAGCAAAATATTTTTTGTAATGCATAGTTATTTTCCTTTATTATGACAGTATTTGTACAAGTTTCCTCATGATATACCTGTATGTGAAGTATTATACTTTCACCCCAAACTATCTAATCTTGTTCATACATTCCCTATGCCTGTGACCACTCCCCTTCTCGAATAACCTCCATTTTACTTTGTCTTATTAAAAATCTAGATCCCAATAGGTGTAAGAGGTATCTGTGTCTGAGGGAACTGTTCATAGCAGCATTATTTGTAATAGCCCAAACCTGGAAACAACCTAGATGTCCCTCAACCAAAGAATGGATAAAGAAAATGTGGGACATTTACACAATGGAATATTGCTCAGCTGTAAAAAAAAAAAATGGCATCATGAAATTTGCAGGCAAATGGATGGAACTAGAAAATATCATCCTGAGTGAGGCAATCCAGACTCAGAAAGATAAACATGAGCCTTCATCCAGTAACTGATGGAAGCAGATGCAGAGATTCACAGCCAAATACCAGGCAGAGCTCCAGGAGTCCAGTTGAAGAGAGGGAAGAGGGATTCTATGAGCAAGGGGCATCAAGATCATAATGGGGAAACTTGCAGAGACAACCAAACCAAACTAGGGGGAACTGAACTCATGAACTTTAGAACATCAGCTGTGGAGCCTCCATGGGACTGGACTAGGTCCTCTGCATAGGAGAGACAGTTGTATAGCTTGATCTGCTTCGGGGGCCCCTGGCAGTAGAATCAGGATCTATCCCTGGTGCATGAGCTGGCTTTTTGGAGCCCATTAACTATGGTGGGACACCTTGCACAGCCTTAATGTAGGGGGAGGGGCTTGGTCCTGCCTCAACTGAATGTACTAGGCTCTGCTGACTTCCGCATGGGAGGCCTTACCTTGTTGGAGGAGGGGATGTGGGATGGGTTCTGGGGGAATGCTGGGGGAGCAGGAGGAGGGAAGAGAGGGGGATCTGTGGTTTGTATGTAAAATGAATAAAAAAATTAAAGATTCTGAGTGTACAATAAAATGCAATCTTTGTCTTAGTTTATGTGGTGACTTAAGTAAGAATGGCCCACTTAGGCTCACATATTTGAATGCCTAATCACCAGGCAGTGGGACTGTTTGAAAGGATTAGGTGTGGCTTGTTTGGAGGCATTGTGTTACTGGGGGTGAGTTTTGAGGTTTCAAAGCCCATGCCAGGCCCAGTGTCTCTTTCTTTCTTCCTGCTGACTGTGTATCAGGATGTAGAACTCTCAGCTACTTCTCCAGTACCATGTCTATCTGTGTGCTGCCATACTGCATGCCATAATGATTATAGACTAAACTTTTGAAACTGTAAGCAAGCCCCCAATTAAATGCTTTCTTTTATAAGAATTGCTTTGGTAATAGTGTCTCTTCACAGCAATAGAACAATAATAAAGACAGAAGTTGACACCAGGTAGTTGGGGGATATTCAATCACACTGTGAAACTGAGTTTGCATTTGTGTTAATTAAATAAAATTAACCTTGGATCAGAGGCTGAGTTAGCCACTAGTTGATAGAAAGTAATCACAGAGCATCAGAGGGCATCTGGAAGAGATAAAGAGACGCACTGGAAGTAGTAGTAAGGGGTTTTGAGTGGTTCTGTTTTGGCAGAATGGAAGGACAGGCTTTTTGGGAGATGCCAGCAAGGAAAGAAGTTTTCATTCCAGCCTTTGAGTCTCAAGTTAAAAAAGAACGATAGAGACTTAATTAAAGCTACCTTTATTGGCAGCAGCGGAGCCAGTGTCTTTGGGAAAAGAATTCCAGTCAGGCTGTGGCTTCAGTGGCCAAGCAGCTGCCAGAGAAGCAGGCTACTGAATTACAACTGCTGGCTGAAATAGCAGTAAATTAAGGCACAAGCCACTGTGCCGAAGATAAAACAACACCAGAAAGTATGGTATTGCTGTAACAGGCCTGATCATGCTGTTTGTTGGTGGAATATGAACTCTGGACTGGAAAAGCAATTAAATGCTTTTGGGTGGAACTTAGAGGGTCACACTATTAGGAGACTAGACAGCAATGCTTAAAGTGATTTGAACTGTGGGGAGCAAGCTCAAGAAGTTTCAAAGGGCAAGAGTATTGTAAGTAGCCTACACAACATTCTTGTGATATTTTGGCAAACAATGTGGCTGCTTTTTGCCCTTGCCCTAAAAATCTGTCTGAAGCTAAACTGAAGAGTTGGATTAATGGATTAATAACACTGACAGAGTAGACTTCAGGATAACCTCATATTGACTCTGTCATGTGGTTATTAGTAATTACTCTTATGCTGATTTATAATAAAAAGGAGAAAGCTGAACAAAGAGAAATACAAAATGTACAGTTTGAGAAAAGGAGCACAAAGAAGTGTAATGGAGCTAAGTCCAGTGTTCAAGAGGATAAAAAGTTTAAAGAAAAGCCTGACACTAAATAGGATAAAGGGAGTGATGAACTCAGGGCAAGATCCCACCAAGCCTAGCTTGTAAAAAGAAATTAAAGGAAAGCTTATGCAGTGAAGGAAGCCATCAAAAACAGAAAGCTGGTGAAAATGTAACTGAACTATGGGGCCAAGTTCTAGCCCTATCAAGTAGCAGAACCTGGCAATTTGGACCAAGTGGTTCTGGATTTATCAAGGAAAACACAAGAAAGAGGTTATAGAATCTCCCCCTGTGGCTAAGGAAAGCCACTGAGGCCAGGTGTGTGTCAGGGATGTCCTTGCATGAAGTCCAGAGCAGCCAATGTGTGAAGCTGTGAAGGTGAAGCCTAGACTATATTGAAGTTATTACCCAAGATGCAGGAGATGCCAAAGTTGTGGGATATCTGCCAATGATAGCTGCTAACACGGAGTGGAACCAGCCCAAGAGAAAGAAGTAAGTTGCAGTCAACAAAACTGGAAGGAGTTGGAGATCTGAAGAGCACACTGACAGCAGACATGGATGTGCAGATTCTGGAGTTTGCCCTGATGGCTTTTGATCTTGCTTTGGTTCAGCATTTCCTCACTATGCTCCCTTTCTTTCCTTTTGGAATGGATATGTATATTCTGTGCCATTGTATGTTGCAAGTATATGATCCTTTATTTTTATTTTGATTTTACAGACAAGAGATAGCCTGGAGTCTCAGAAGAGAATTTGGACTTTGGACTTTTAAACAGTGTTGAAATTAAAAGACTATGGAGACTTTTGAAGTTGGATTAAATGCATTTTGCATTATGATATGGCTAGAAGCCTATGGGGTAGGGGAGTGAAATGTGGTAGTTTGAATAATAATGGCCCCCAGAGGCTCTAATATTTGAATGCTTAGTCACCAGGGAGTGAAAACTGAAAGAAGGACTAGGAAGTGTGGCCTTGTTGTAACAGACATGGCCGTGTTGGAGGAAGTGTGTCACTGAGCCAGGCCCAGTGTCTCTTTTCTTTCTTGCTGCCTGAGGATCACCATACAGAACTCTCAATTACTTCTCCAACACTATGTCTATCTGTGTGCCACCATGCACCCTGCCATGATGATAATGGGCTAAGCCTCTGAAACAAAAGCAGGCCCCAATTAAACTCTTTTCTCTTTATGAGCTGCCTTAGTCATGGTGTCTCTTTTCAGCAACAGGAGAGTGACTAAGACAGTCTAGCTTATTTAGCTTAATATCATATCATAGTTCCATCTATTTTCCTATAAACATGACTTGAGTCTTCTTTATGGCTGAATAATATGTATTTATATTATAATATATTAATATATCTATATATAAAATATATACAATAAATTATATTATATAATAATATAGTAATAATATATCTACTGTATGTACATAGGAGTATGTATATGTGTATACACACTCTCTTTCTTTTGTCCTTTGATGGGCTCCTAAGTTGATTTTATTTCCTGGCTCTTATAAATTGTTTATTGTGCTCCAATAAACAATGGGTATTGTAATAGTTATTCTTCATTGTCAACTTGACTACATCTGGAATTAACTAAAATCCAAAAATGGAGTGGCACATCTCCGAGGGATTTTTGCTTAATTTGAAGTGGGATCCATTTTTAATCAGAATCTTTGAGGTGGGAAGACACACCTTTAATACAGACCTTTGCGGTGGGAAAGCCTACCTCTAATCTTGGTCCATGTACTCTGCTGGAAGCCTATATAATGACATGGAAGAAGAAAGGTTTTGCTCTTTGCATGTTTGCTCTCACCTTGCTAGCAAGTCCATTCCTTCACGGGCATTAGAGCCTACTTCTTCAGGATTCTAGCATACACTAAAGACCAGCTAAGACATCCAGCCTTGCAGACTGAACAATTACTGGATTCTTGGACCTTCTATACATAGACAGCCATTGTTGGATTAGCTGGACCACACCCTGTAAGTCATTCTAATAAATCTCCTTTAGATATATTGAGATGGTTTGAAAGAAAATGGCCCCCAAAGGGAATGGTACTATTAGGCGGTGTGGCCTTGTTGAAGTAGGTGTGGCCTTGTTGGAAAAAAGTGTGCCACTGTGTGGGTGGGCTTTGAGGTATCTTTTGCTCAAGATACTGCCCAGTGTTTTAGACCATTTCCTGTTGCTGCACAAGATGTAGAACTCTCAGTTAACTCTCCAGCACCATGTCTACTTGCACGTCTCCATGTCCCATCATGATACTGGACTGAACCTCTGAAAACTGCAAAACACCGCCATTAAACTTTTTTCCTTTATAAAAGTTGCTGTGGTCATGCTGTCTCTTCACAGCAATAAACCCTAAATAAGACGTGTGTATGTATATATATGTATACATATACAGATGGATGGATGGATGGATGGATGGATGGATGGATGGATGGATGGATAGATAGATAGATAGATAGATAGATAGATAGATAGATAGATAGATTCATCCTATAAGTTCTGCTACTTAATCAGGCATGTGGGTATGCATTTTATGCTTATTGACTCCTTCAGGAGCTGGAGAGTTGAAGGACATCCTAGTTTTGTTTTTAGGTTCTGCTTGTTTGAGGAACCTCCACAGTGCTTTCCATGGTGTCTAGACCAATTTACATTCCTTCTAACAGTGCATTAAGGGTCCCTTTTTCAAGGTACACTCACCAACATTTTTTTTTAAATTACTAATACAGCCCTCTGACCGGGACAAGATGCATAATGTAGTACTAATTTGCATTTTTCTGAAAGACAGAGATGTCAAAACATATTTTCATGTATTTGATGGCCATTTTTACTTCTATCAAAAAGTGTCTGTTCAGTTCATATGTCATTTGTTGAATGAAACTGTTTATTGGGTGTCTAAATTTGGTATTCTTTATATCATTCTATTTCCTGTGCTATTGGGAGCCCTATTCAAAACACGATTGCCTATCCCTATAGCTTCAAGCATTCCCCTTAGGTTTACCTCTAGTAGTTTCAAATATGTATTTTTTATTTTAAGGTCTTTGATCCAGTTTGAGATGATTTTTGTATAGGATGAGATGTGGATCTAATTTCATTCTTCTACATATGACTTCCTAAGCAGGAAGTCAGGCTTTAGGGACCATGGCCAATGACCATAACTCCCATTACCTCTCTCTTATGTTACATACAATGAGACAAACTGCTTGTTCCTCTCATCCAAACAGGAAGGAAGGAGCCCCAGCCTTCCCAGATGCTCTTCAGGATCTTGAAAATCACAGCCAACTGCAAAGCCCCAAAGAATGTGCAGTGCTCTAAAGTCCCATCAGATGACTGGTTTAAGACATTCCATTGATAAGAATTTGATTGGTAGGAGAAAACTGATTCCACTATAGGTATGCCAGTGTCAAATCAGTAATCTCCATGTACCTAAAGCATGACTGTAGTCTGCTATATGGCTTACCATAAAAAATGGCAATGATCTCCTAATACTTCCCCCTCATCTCAATTAACCCCAATATAGTCCTTACTGGCAAGGTTCTTGCACTGTTTCCTGGAATGAACACATGCTTGTGTTTTCTCAATTACATCCTCAACCATGTAAAAACTATTGCTTGTTGGTCTCCTGTCCATCTATAATTTTTTTAACTGTTACACCAAGAACCTAGACAGAAGAGGTCTGACTTCCTCAGCTGACCTCCCTGTTAACAATATGCAGAAGTCCAATTTTCCTGCTTTCACTGGATTAAAAGACTGTTCATTTCTCCAACTTGATTTTGGTGCCTTTCTACACATTGGATGGTTAGCTATGTGACTTATTTCTGTGACCCCAGTCTACTCTACTCTGTCTACATGTCTACTTTTGTGTCAACCCGCCCCCCATAGTTTTTGTTACTAGGGTTTTTATGTATGATCTGAATCAGAAATTCTGAAAACTTTAACATGTTCTTTTTGTTCAAGATTACTTTGTCTACTTGAGGTTATTTTTGATTCTACATGAATGTTATGACTATCAATTTTAACTTATACACATTAATTATTTGATTCAGTTTCTTTTTCTAAGTCAGTAAGAATGAAGTTGTAAAGTTCTATAAGAGGAGTATGACATATTTTCAATGTTTTCTTAAATTTTAGGGTTTTTTTTGTGTGTGGTGGTATATATCCATATTTATATGACAGTGTGCAGGTATGTGTGTGTATGTGTGTGTGTGTGTGTGTGTGTGTGTGTGTGTGTGTGTGTGTGTGCATATGTTATGTGCTGGCCAATGAGCCCCAGCTACCTGCCACCAGCACAAGATTATATATTTGTACTTCTGTGTTTACCTTTTACATACATACTGGGAGTCCAAACTCTGGCTCTAATTCTCTTAGGCATTTTCCTTACTAAATCACCTCCACAGCCCAAATTTTACTTTATTTTGTAATTAACTTACAGAATAGCAAGTTTCCTTATGTCATTTACTTGGAAAAAATATCAATTATAATTCTGACAGGAAATACACATAAACTGTACAGGGCTTTAAGACAATATTGTCATGTTAATAACATAAATTTCTCTGATCCATGAGTTTGCCCTTTATCTTATTTTCTTCAGTTTATTTCTTCAGTGCAAAAGATTTTCATTTCTTCAATTAAATTTATTCCATTGTTGGTTTGTTTAAAGGCTATAATGAATGAATTGTATTCTTCATTTTTTTCAACATGTACATTATTGATATACAGAAAAGTTACAGACTTTTGTATGTTGTTTCTATATTCTATTTTATCAGCTCAAAAACCTTTCTGGTGGAGTTGTGAAGAGTCCATTGAGCATAAAATCATATCAGCAATTAAGAATAATGTTATGTCTTTCTTTCTGTAAGCTTCTCTTACAAGCTTCTGTAAGCAACTCTACTAAATCTCATTGGGACACACACACATGAAAGTGGTCAGCCTTGTCTTCTTTATGGTTTTAAAGGAAATGCCTTCAGTTGTTGCTTATTTATCATAATGTTCTCCATGGGTGTAGCATATATATATATATATATATATCCTTTATTATGTACAAAAATGAGTTCAGTATTCTTCCTTCCTTTTCTGTTTTTAGGAGATAATTTGAAAAGCATTTGTGTCAGTTCTTTACAAGTTGTGGTTGATTGAGTGAGAATGGCCCCCACAGGTTCATATATTTGAATGCTTAATTACCAAGGAACTGTTTGGGAAGGACTGGAAAGTGTAGCATTGTTGGAGGAGGTGTGTCACTAAGAATGGGTTTCAAGGCTTCAAAAGCTCACATCATCCTAGTGTCTATTTCTTTCTGTCTGCTGTCTTCAAACCAGGATGTAAAGCTCTCAGCCACTGCTTAGCACCATGTCTGTCTGCCTGCCACCTGATGATCACAAACTAATCCATTAAAGCTGTAAGAAAGCCCCCAATTAAATGTTTTCTTTAGTAAGAGTTGCCTTGGTCATGGTGTCTCTTCAAGGCAAAAGAACTGTAACTAAGACACAGGTCCACATTACTTTTCCTGTGGCTATGATAAAACACACTGACTAAAGTAACTTAAGGGTTTGTTTTCAATCACAGTGTATAGTAAATATAGTCCATCAAGGTGGGGAAGTCATGGCAGAGGAGCTTGAGGAAGTTAGTCACAACACATTTGCTGTCAGGAAGCAGAGAGAAATGAACTCTAGCTCCCCTTTACAGTTATAGTGGGTCTTCCCACCCCACTTAACCTAATCTAGACAATACCTTACAACTATACTCAGAGGCTTATCTTCTAGGAGTTGCAGATTCTTTGAAGTTGACAATATTAGTCACCACAAGGTCTAAAAGAATTCAGCAATAAGACCATCCAGTTCTGTGGCTTATCTTTGTTGGCAGACTATTAGTACTTCAATATCACTGCTCTTTGTAAATCTGTTTAGATTGAATTTATCCTGATGGCTTAATTTTCACAAGCCATATGTCTAGTAATTTATCCATTTCCTGTAGATTTTCCAATCTGTTGGAACACAATTTTTCAAAATATCCTACTAGTACCTCTCTATCTGTGCATCTGTTGAAACAAGTGCCCAGTTTTATTAATTGAGGTCTTCTCTCTTCATTCTGGGCTAGTTTGCTAAGAGTTTATCAATCTTGCTCATCTTTTCAAAGAGCTAACTTTGTTCCATTGATCCTTGGACTGCTGGTCTAAGTCTTCTCAAATCAGTGAGACCACTGAATTTTTTGAAGGACTATCCTCTCTGTGGTACAATCCATAAAGTATGTACTGGTAGAAAGTTGAGGTTATCCAAGAGTTTGTAACTAGTTTCTGTCTTTCAGGGTCCAAGACCCATAATCATGATTTTCTTTTGTTCTTTTAATTGGAATTTTGAAGTTAACAAACAATGTAATAGGTTTCATTATGACATTTTCTTACATAGGTCATCATACTTTGTTTTTTATTCATGCCCTCCCACCCTATGTCCTGCCCCACTACTCCCTGTCCCTTGCTTTCCAATTTTTTGCAAATATATGCTCCAGGATCTGTGAGATGGCTCAAAGGTCAAAGGCACTTGCTGCTATGTCATGGAATAAAATATTTGTTTAACCAAGTAAAGATGTGTTGCATCTGTTTATGCTGCATTTGTTTAATTATGTAAAGATGTGTTGCTGTTTCACTTTGCTTGCTTAAGGCGCCTGATTGGTCTAATAAAAAGCTGAAAAGCCAATAGCTAGGCAGTAGAGAGATAGGCAGGGCTGGTGGGCAAAGAGAATAAGAAGGAGGAGGAATCTAGGCTCGAGAGAGAACAAGGGAGAAAAAGAGGGAGACACCCTGGGCCAGCTAGTCAGGGAGCCTCCAGCCAGCCAGGCAGACATAGAAAGCAGGAAAATAGGACACACAAAATGAAAGAAAGGTACAAAGCCTGAGGCAAAAACATAGATGAAGAGAAACAGGTTAATATAAGTTATAAGAGTTAGTGGGACAAGCCTAAACTAAAGCTGGACATTCATAATTAATAAGTCTCCATGTCATGATTTGGGGGCTGGTGGTCCAAGAAAGCCTTCCATACTGCTAAGCCTGGGATACTGGGTTGTATCCATGGGGCCCACATGGTAGAAGGAAAGAACCAAATCCCACCAGTTTTTTTCTGTGCTCCATGTGTGTGCACCATGGCACACTCACATGCACAAATAAACACACAATAAGCAAATGTTAAAAGTAATTTAAGATGCAGCGCGCGCGCGTGTCTGTGTGTGTGTGTGTGTGTGTGTGTGTTCTAGTTTACTAGCTGCCTAAAAGAAGTTTATCCTTGCTGATTTGTTAACTTGAGCAATTTTATTTATACAAATTCAGTTCTTTTCAAATATTTGCTTTCTAATAGTTCTCTTTGCAAATATTTAGGACTATTATTTACTCCTTTAAGTTTGAACTTGTATTGTGAGACCTAACGGCTACTGGTGGCTCCTTACCATGTAAAGGAGATCAAAGCCACTGACTATTGGCCACCTCTAAATGATGAAAGAAACACAGAAAATGAACATAGCCTATAGAACAATTACTACTATTTCAGAATGCTGACCACTAGAATTAAAAGATTTAAGATATACTTTATTAAGCCACCAAAACCTGTGATCTTTGTTACAATACTACAAGGAAACTAATACAAGATTCAGACTAAACACAATGGCTTGAAATTCTTTAATTGGCACAAAGTACAAATTTGGTAGAGGACCAAACCAGCTTTGATTTACTTCATAAATGCCTTGCTGTGTTCATGTGTAAGAGTTTTCTTCTAGGTAGAAATTTGTAAGAGGAACTGGGTGATTCTGGGATATGAAATTATGTCAATTTAAGTCTGACATCCTGTTTTCATTAAATGATCATCAAAAGCCAATATAAAACATTTTTCAAACATATTAATTATAAATTGTTGTTTTAATTTGAAGTTCCCTATTACTAAGGTGCAGCATATTTTCACATATTCTATAGTCAGACTTTCCCTCTGACATTTTATAATTAGGCTTTGGGCCTTTTAAGAATTCCAAAATAGCCAGACAATGGTGGTACATGCCTTTAATCCCAGCACTTGGGAGGCAGAGCCAGGCGGATCTCTGTGAGTTTCAGGCCAGCTGGGCCTACAGAGCGAGATCCAGGACACACACCAAAACTACACAGAGAAACCCTGTTTCAAGCCCCCCCTCAAAAAAATTCCCAAATTGTTTCATATATCCTTAAGTAAGGATTATCAATTTTATAAAGCACAAGCATTCTTTATACAGATGTTTTGTACTTATATGTTATAATCAAACTTGGTCTTCTTTTATATACAAGACAATTTGTGAATATCAAATATCATTTTATATGTGTCTGTGTGAGTTTTGTTTTCACATGTAGCTCTTTAACCATTATAACTGGTGTAAGATGAAAATAGTTTTAATTTGCTTTCTCTGATGGCTGAGGTTTTGAACATTTTAAAAGGTGTTTTTCAGTGTTTTGAGAACTCAGGTTAGTTTAATGCCTCCTTAACTTGGGTTATCTGTTTTCTTGATGTTTAGTTGTTTTTATATTTCTCTGCATATCATAGATACTAAACTTATGCCAGATGCATAATTAGTAAAATAAAAAAAATCTCATTCTGTAGGCTGCCTCCACTGGCATGATGGTGTTCTGTGCTATAAAGAGTCTTTTTAGTTTAATGTCCATTTTTCAAATATTGGTTTGATGCCTGTGCTACTGGACTCCTGGTTCAGAAAGTCCTTTCTTGTTCTTGTTAAGTTTAAACATATTCTCTATTAGATTCAGGCCATTAGGTCTTATGTTGAGATCTGTGATACATTTGGAATTGAGTTTTTTGCAGTCTAAGGTATATGGATTTAGTTTCATTTTTCTACATGTAGCTATTCAGTTTGCCCAATACCATTTGTTGAAGATGTTGCCTCTTCTCCAGTGTGTATTTTTATCTTTTTTGTAAAAAATAAATAAATAAATAAATAAATAAATAAATTCAGGTGTCTGCAGGTATGGGGACTTACGTATGAGTTTTCAATTTTATTCTATTGACTAATGTGTCTGTTTTTATGCCAGTACCATGCCGATTTTTTTTTTTAAAATAGCTCTGCAGTATGTGTTAGCTCCAGCAGATCTTTTATTGTTCATGATTGGGGCTGACAGTCTCCTTCGCTGCCTGTGGATCAACTCTCAATTCCTTTTCCACAGCCATGTCTGGCTGCATGCCACTATGTCCTACCATAATAATGGACTAAACCTCTGAAACTATAAGCCAGCCCCAATTAAATGTTTTCCTTTATAAGAGTTATGAGGCCGGGCGGTGGTGGTGTATGCCTTTAATCCCAGCACTCGGGAGGCAGAGCCAGGTGGATCTCTGTGAGTTTGAGGCCAGCCTTGTCTACAGAGCAAGCTCCAGGATAGGCACCAAAACTACACAGAGAAACCCTGTCTCGGAAAAAAATAAAAAAAGTTGCAGTGGTGGTCATGGTGTATCTTCACAGTAATAGAAACCCTAACTAAGACAGTTTGTAAGCAAACTATGAAAAATTTTGCATATATGTTTCAGACATATTGGTCCACATTTTTTGTTATCAGGATAATTTTTGGCTCTGTAGAAAGAATATAGAAATGTTTCTTCAGTTTCTATTTTACAAAATAATTTGAGAAATATTGGTATTACTTTGAAGGTCTGGGAGAAATCTGTGCTTAGTCAATCTGGCCCTGGGCTTTTTCCAGCTGGAAGACTTTTGATTACCTTATGTACCTCATTAGATATTATGGATATTTTTAAATTAGTTTCTTCTTGATTTAACTTTGGTAAGTCATATATATCTAGAAATTCATCCCTTTCTTTTATTGATTATAGACTTCTGAAGTATGACCTTATTATCTGAATTCCTCAGGCCCTGTTGTAATGTCTCCTTTTTCATCTCTGTCTCAATTTATTAATCTGCATCCTCTTTCTTTGGGTTAATTTGGCAAAAGGTTCATCAATCTTGTTAACTTTTTTTTCAAAGAATCAACTCTTAATTTCACTGATTCTTTATATTTTTTTCTATTTCTATTTCATTAATTGCAGCACTAAGTTTGATTTCTTTTTTTCCATTTTGGATGGTTTGTTCTTATTTTTCTAAAGTGTTTCAGGTGCATCATTAAGTTATCAATAAGGGATCTCCCCATCTTTATTTATTTAGGCATTTAGTGTTATACACTTTCCTATTAGGACTGCTACATCATGTCCCATTGACTCTGATATGCTGTATTTCATTTTTATTCAATTCTAGAAAAATTTTAAATTTCCTTCTTGATTTTTCCCTTGATCCAATTTTCAGTCAGCAGTGTGTTGTTTCTGCCATTTCTAATTTTATTAATAGCTATCTTTAACTTGTGTTGTACAGATTGGATGCAGGATGTTATTGCAATTTTCTTATAGTTGTTAAGATTTGCTTTGTGTCAATTTTGGAGATGTTCTATGGGCTGTGGAGAAAAAAGTGTCTTCTTTATTGTTTGGGTAGAATGATCTACAGATGTCCATTAGATCTATTTTATTAATGATGTCATTTGACTTCAGAGTTTCCATTTATCTATTCTTTTGTCCTCCTCCAGATGTCCTGTCTGAACATTGGCCTGAGTGGGGTATTGAAATCACTTTCTATCTCTGTTAGAATATACCCGTAATTTTCAATCTAAGACTGTTTCTTTTATGAAACTGAGTAGGGGTGTGTTTGGTATATAAATGTCTAGCACTGTAATATCCTCTAGGTGGATGTTTCTTCTAGAAATTATGAAGTGCCCTTCCCTATCCTTTCTTACTAGTTTTGATTTCAAGTCTATTTTTTTTCAGATATTAGAATACCTATGCCTGCTTTGTTCGTAGTTCCATTTGCTTAGAATACCTTTTCCTATCCTTTTATTCATCTGTCCCTGATGGGAAAGTATGTCTCTTAGAGGCAGCAGAGGATGGATCCTTTTTCCTAATGTAATCTGTTAGTCTCAATTTTTCTACTGAGGAATCAAGACTGCTAATAGAGTTGTTATTGAACAGTGTTTATTAATTCTTGTTATTCTGTTGTGGTATGTTTTCTTAGAACTCTTTTGGTTAACTGTTCTGGGATTATTTATCAATTTGTCTATGTGTCCTCTTGGGGGTATGTAATCTTCCCTTCAGAGTGAAGTATTTCTTTTAGTACCCTCTGTAAAACTGGTTTAGTGGACATAAGTTTCTCAGATATTTTTTATGAATTGTTTTTCTTTCTCTTTTAATTACAACCGATAGTTTTGTCTTTCAATATCCTTTCTTTATTCCATATACTTATCCATATTTCTTTAGGTTAGGAATTTTTATCCTTTTGTTTTGATAAAAATATTTTCTTTGTCTTTGATCTGGGTTTCTTCCTTCTATATCTATGATTCATTGGTTTGATCTTTTAATAGTGTTCAGATTTCCTGGATGTTTTATTCTTGATTTTTCTCTTTCTGATTTTAATTTTTTCCAACATAATATTTTTATTAATTATTTGGAAGTTTCACATAATGCACTCTGATCATATTTCACTTCACAATCTTTCCACATCTATCCCCTCCCTTGTAACCTCCCACAAAGAAAATAAGAAAAGACAAAAAAAATTACCAAGTCCATTTTGTGTTGCCCATATACTAACTGGAGCATGGTTACACTCCCAGTGGACAGCCCCTTAAAGAAAACTGAGTCCTTCCCTACTCCCCACCCCACCAGAAGCTATCAATTGTGAAGAGCTACACTTCAGCATTTCTATCACAATTTTAAGAGTTCTTCTCAATGGCTTCCTGGCTAGACTGTTTTTTCTTTCTTTCTTGGTAGCGGCAGACCACAGACATCCACATGGTCTTCTGTGATAACATGGACCACAGACATCAGCATGGCCTCCTTCAGGAGCACAGACTAGACACCATGATGGCCCTTGGTGGCAGTGCAGGCCATAGACATAATATGGTCTCCGGTGGCAATATGGCCCACGGACATCAACATGGACATTCATAAGGCCTTCAGTGGTAACATGGACCACTGACATCTACATAGCCTCTGGGGGCAGCATAGACGATGGACCTCAACCTGGTCTCCTGTAGGGGCACAGACCACAGACATCAACACAGCCTTTGGTGGTAACATGGATCACGGACATCCACATGGCCAATACAGACCACAGACGACAACATGGCCCTCGGTGGCAGCACAGGCCAACGGACATCAATATGGCCTCTGGCTGCAATACAGCCAACAAACATCAACGTTTTCTTTGGCTGAGTGTTTTATTTCTTCAACACTGTCTTTGAGACTTGATATTCTCTCTTCTATCTTTTAAAAAGTTATTTTACAATTATATCACCTCCCATTCTCTTCTACTTTAACCAATTTGTTAGTGAGGCTTTCTCTGAGCACTTTATTTTACTTCCTGAGCCTTTCATTTTGAGTTTTATTCCAGTCAGGTGTTTCTTCAAAGATTCTGTTTCTATTAAATTCTATTTTCATATCTCAAATTGTTTTTACTATTTCATTCAACTGTGTGTTCCTGTAGTCTTCATTCAGGAATTTAGTCATATTCTCCAAGTTCCTTGAACATATTTACAATTGCTATTCTGAAGTCCTTGTCTTCTGTATCAGCTAAGTTGCTTTTCTTGGAGAACTGTAGTTGCTGTTTTCTGCAAAACCAACTGTCTTGGTTATTCATGTTCTTAGTGGTTTTTTTTTGTTTGTTTGTTTGATATTAAAATCTAACCTGGATTTAGGCTGTTTGAAGTGTTTCTTGGTATGGTTATCTGGTCTTGCTTTTGTTGGGTAGGTATTTGGATCTTTGTTTGATGTTACACCAACTTGTCATATTGTGGACCAGCTGAATGATGGTTTGTTTTCAGTCTTTGGGATACTTTTAAGGTTCCAGGTTTAAAACCTGTAAGTTCCCAGGTCCACACAATGAACAGTATGACAATAGGGGGGAGGTCTGACTCTAGATGTGTCTAACTAAGATTATAGGTCAAGTACTGATCAGTCCCAAGTCCCAATTCCTATCTGGTGGGCCCATCTAGACTTTATGTTCAGATTTCTTGAGGTCCCAGGTTAGCATGCTGGGTATGTGGAGTGGTTGACAGGCTAGTAGGTAAGGGATGGGACTTACCTACTAAATAAAATTATTTAGCTTTTCTTGCAAATTTCTTACAAACTACCTATTAAAAAACCAAAATTATACTTCTTTACAGCCATTTTTTTTTTTATGACTTTGAGTATGTCTTCTAGTCAATGCTAACCAGAACTGGCAACAGAGAGCATCTTTCATACATAACTAAGTACAACTGAAAGTCTTACAATGTTTTGAATTCACATGTAATGCTCAGTGTGAGTTTCTGGTAGCTAATTTATCTTTAACATCACAAATACTTCCTTTTGTCCATCTCTTTTTATTTTTTCCAGAGTAACTTGTTAGCTGGAGACATGGGAAAGGGGACAGGGAACAGAAAGACAATCTCAAGGAACAGATATTTTGATGAAAGAAAAATAAAATTATTTACAGTATAGTAAATGATCCATGTGAAAGAATTCTATGTGTAGCATTTATGTATCTTCTATAAATTTGGAACATAAATCCCTACTCAGTAAAAATTTGACTATATACTTCAATAGTCAAAATTTTGAAAAGATAAAATTTTTAATTTGAGGACTGGAGACATAGCTGAATGGTAAAGTGCTTGCTTAGCCTGCACAGGGTCCTATGTGTTCAATCCTCAACCCCATAACCTAGCATAGTTTATCTAGCAACTACATATAAAAGTAAGTCTCTCATTTACCCTTCTTCCACTAGCAGTAGGAAATTTTCTACTTTTAAAGGGCTCATTTGATTATATCAGGATCACCTGGATAATATGCTTCTTAAATGTCAACTGTACCTTCTAATATAACCATCTTAGAATTTTGCCCATCATGATATACATTTAAGATAAGGTTCATTATTAATGAAAGTCATGCATAAATTATTAGATTCCTATCATTATGCTTTTTATCCTTTTTCAAATATTAGAATTGCATTGCTATTACCTCAAAATATTCTAATAGAACCTTGATTAGAGCTTAGATTCTTGTTCACTTATATATACATTTTACTACTACTTTTACTCTATGGTTCATTGTAGAGATCTCTGTGAAAGCTACTTGTCGACTTTGTAATCTTACCTTAGTGAAAATTATTACCATGAGATAAAGTAAAAAATACACTTGCCTAAGGCAAGCAAGCTCTATTATCTTTCAAATGAGTACAAAAATGAATGTACCATCAACAATCTTAACCACTACAGAATCCATCTTTTTCCTTAAGAATATCTCAAGTAACATAACTAAAATGTGGCTTGACAAAGAACTAGTATTTACTTCCCTTAATTAGTATATTACAGTTTTACTTATCAGCAAATATAATTCTTTTCCTTTATTACTTAAGCTAAGAAGTCTAAAATTCACTTTAGACTGCTTGTCTAAAGTACAGTCTGTGTCTCACTTAGAATGTAAAAAGCTGTTCAGAATATGATTCCTCTCCTAGGAAGAAAAGGGTAGGTAATCTAATCTACAAATAGATTTACTTTTCTTAAATACACTGGAAGTTGAGGTTAGATGCTTTCTCAGCCTCATTCTTTGTCACTCTTTTTACAATAGCCAGGAAATGGAAACAACCTAAATGTTCTTCAACTAAAGAATAGATAATGAAAATGTTTACAGATACACTATGGAATACTATTCAGCTGCAAATGAAAATGAAAGTATGAAATTTGCAGGTGAATGCATGAAACTAATACATAAGAAAATGAGTGGGGTAACCCAGATACAGAATGCAAAATGTTGCATGTTCTCTATTTGTAGATCCTAGGTCTGGATCTAAAGGGTGTGAGTACAAAGCCTAGAGAAAAATGCCAAAACAAGGAAAGTAAAAAGGACAAGGTGCTAAAGAGAGGAGTTATAGGGAGAGGTGTAGCTGGAGAATTTTTCTCCAGCTCCCACCACCAAGTCCCGCCAGTCCCAGAGCCCACTTATAAAACAAACACACAGACTCTTACATTATTTAAACTGCTTGGCCGTTAGCTCAGGCCTATCATTGTCTAGCTCTCACTCTTATATTCAGCCCATTTCTATTAATCTTTACTTTGCCACGTGGCTCGTGGCTTACCGGTACTTTACATCTTCCTTGTCTTGGCAGTGGCTCCAGCTCATCTCCCTTTCCTTCCTCCTTCCTCAACTCTCCTCTCTCCTTGTCCCGCCTATCCTTCCTGCCTGGTCACTGGCCAATCTGTGCTTTATGTATATCGAGCGATATCCACAGCACTTCCCCCCCTTTTTTTTTCTTTTTCAAAAAGGAAGGTTTTAACTTCAACATAGTAATATTACATATAACAAAATAATTATCGAGTAAGAATTATAGTTACAATATAAAAGCAGATATCTATCTTATATTTGTGAGTTTAAGGTTTTATATCTAACTTATCTTTTATCATAACTAAGGAAAACTGTAAGTATCTAGTCTTTAACCACATCAAAGACCTCAGAAGGATATAATACTACCTGAGAAATGGGAGAAGGATGCAAGCAACTTTCGGGAGTCTTGTAGGGTAGACAGAGACAGCTGACAGCCTGGACAGTCATTCAAAGTTCTCTTGTAAAGTTGGGGCATCTGTCTTCAGCCCACAGGCCTAGAGTCTCTTATTCACTTTTCTCTGTGTCCTGCAGAATGTCTGGCAGTTTCCTCTGCAAAGCAGGAACCTGAAGGACCATTTTGTCAAGCAAAGTTCAGTGGTCACCTTTCTATGGGTCCTGCATGTCCAGTTGATCAAGCAGTCCAGGCAAGAACACTTTCTTGCCCAAATGGCTATTTTTGTCAGGGTAAAAATAAACTCCATATGGAGTGTCTTTGATGCCCATACTCCTCTCTGAAGTAAATCGGTGCTGTCAGGAGCAGACATGTCTCACTGTCCAGAAAGTCTAAATTTTTAAAACATTTTCTCACAGTACCCAACAGAGATAACATCACCCCCTAAACAGCAGGAAGCAATTCTAAGAAAACAACGCCCCTTCTCCCTTAGGTTTCATAATTCTCAGGGTTATGGATGATGGTTATAGGGTTGGGGGTGGAAGGAAATATTAAACTCAGTATTCCAAAAAAAAAAGAGAGAGAGAGAGAAAAAAAGGAAAAGGATAGGTATAAGATATTATGGTAGATTATTGTGTATACTAGTAAACAAATTTAGTAAAATAGCAGCCTTAAATAATTTGCACTGTTATGGATTCTTATATGTTGATACAAATGTAAACTATTTTTATCTTCCTGTTTAAGATAATTTGTATATTGATACAAATACAGAACTATATTTATTATAATGTACATATATTTCTACTCTTATTTGAATTATTTGTACATTGATACAAATGTAAATTTATATCTGTCATACTTTATGTATGTTCTACTTCTGTTTAGGATATTCGGTATATTGATATATATTTAAGATTATTGTCATATTGCATATCGCACTATATACTCCTACCTCTGTTATAACATCTTGTGTATTGTCACAATTGTGAAGTCATCGTTCTATACCATACACTTGCTTATAGACTGTTTACCTTGTTTATGTGAAGCCTTAGTCCTTAGGTTATTTCGGTAGATAAGACTTATAGATTTATAGTCACCTATGCTTGTCATCTCTATAGTTATGTTAGTTAGGTTATCCAGATTTACAGATACATAGGTCAGATGGACAGGTAATCTTCAAACACTTCATAGACCTAGAGAATATGGCATTTAAATAACTTAGAATTCTGTTGATGTGAGACACAATTGCTCCTGGCTGCACCAATTTGATCCCGAGAGGATGTTGGGCTTCTAAGACATTTCCATTTGGAAGTTTGTCTTCTTGGCACAAAATGGCCTACTGGGCAAAGAACTGCCCTTGCCTCGACGGCTGACAGTACAAATGCAATGCTATCCTTTCTGGACAAGCAGGACACAAGGAAAGCGACCACTGTACTCTGCCAAGACAGGGTAAGATGGTCTTTCAGAATTCCTGCTTCTGAAAATGGTCTGTCAGATACTTTAGTCCTGTAGCCAATTTGAATGCACCAACAATGCTGAGAAACATTAGGTGACTGTCCAGGCTGCCAGCTGTCTCGGTCTACTCTCGCAAGATTCCCGAAAGTTGCTTGCATCCATCTACCATTTCTCAGGTACCATTATATTCCTTCTCAGGTCTTTGATGGGATTGAAGACTAGCAGTTATAGTTACAACTTAGTAGATAGAACATATTAAGTATTAGATTCAGGTTCTTTAGGATAGGACACCTTTTGGAATGATCTTTGTAAACATGCCATTTACCTATGCTCTATACTTCTCTGGATTTTAGTATGTGTTTCTTGCTTGATATTGTTTGCATTGGTTGTAGTTCCATCTTATCTAGGTCATTATCCCTCATTATTTCTGGACAATATTTGATAACCATTCCTTTGTATATAGTCTTGTATTAGGTTAGAACTTTCTTATTTAGACAAAAAGGGGGAGATGTAGTGGGTAGCCATTCCAGCTTTGATCTGGAAGTTCCAACCCCCATTGAGACTTCGGCAACTGTCACGCCTACAAGGCAGGGCCAAGGGAGGCGCCTGGGGACCCGAGATCTGGATCGGCGGGTGCTCTGTTGGTTCCGAGACCCTGGATAGTGGAGGTGGACCAAGCAGAGCTCCAGAGAACACCGCTGGACTGTGATACACCTTCCCCAGACCCCACAACCTACCTATCCCTTAATTTGTAAGTTACGCCATTAAATAAATCTCCTTTTAACTACGTGGAGTGGCCTTAATAATTTCACCAATAGAGAGTAGAAGAAAGACATAGGTTCTATGGGGGGGGAGGGGAGGAGGAAATGTCACAAATGGGGGCAGGTTGACTTTAACTAGGTAGTGGCAAAAAGGGACAACACAGAGGTTGAGGGAGGGAGAAGGAAGTAACACAAAGGATGTTTGAAAAAGCCACAGGGAAATAATATTTTATATTTGCTTAAAATACATATATAATACATAAGTTTACATTGTGAATGAAGTTATATCAAGTGTGATGATAATGCTTCTCCCAGTAGCCACAGATAATCTAAACAAAAACCCCAGTACCAGGCATGGAAAATATCCATTTAAGTTGCTGGTCAAGGGAATCCAAGAAATTCCCACAACAATCCAGGCTATTGCCATTGTCAGTGGTCGCCTTCCAAAATTAAGGTAAAGATCCTATTGCTGAAGATACCACACATTCTGGACATAGGACTTTGAGGAATCCAGCTGTAACTAACCTGGAAGCCTTCTTCCCAAGCACTAGCTCTCATAGTACTAGAGGATGCTATGCAAGCTGCCAAGGCGGGGGTGGACAACAATGAGCAGTCCTGTCCTTCTGTTAAAGCCTACAAACCACAACAATGACCAGCATGGCAAGCCATTCCTAAGGGTATAATAGTGGCACTAAGATCATAAGAATAACCAACAGCTGTATAATTGGATTTAAAGGAATTCATGCTTAGTATTGTATACCTAGCCAACTACCTGTGGCTGGTAAGGTCTGAGGCCCTAGATAAGAGCCTACTGCTATTTACCTTATTAAACTAGTATAATTTCATATTCTAAATACTTATCCGTATGGGATGAAAGTAGCTTTCACCCTTCAATAAAGAAGTTTCTATTTGGAGCAGATGGATACCATTATAAAACTGGTCAAAATGCAGAAAACAACTAACCACAGATTACTCAGCACCAACTGATACATCTATAACACAACTTAAACATCTAACTAAGGCTCAGGGAACATCATGGAAGGAGTAGACAGATGCCAGAGGACCAGGATATCTGCTGCAAAATAGTGTCTTCTATGGTGACAGGGAAGCTGTACACATGAAGTCTCAAACATGTGGTTTCCTAAACAACACAAGCAAAATGACAGCCACAGTTCAAATGCCAAGTGGATGGGGGTAATCTCACAAGGGAATACCCTCAGATGAAGAACTGTAGGCAATTAAGGCTGCTGAAAGAGGGAATCAATTTTCTTCAGGGACAAGCACCCTGATAGGTTATCCAATCCCAAATGGTCAGCCCTAAACACATACATAGGAAAAACACTAAATGGACTCATCAGTGTGTGTGTATGTGTGTGTGTGTGTGTGTGTGTGTGTGTGTGTGTGTGTGTGTGTGTGTGTATGTGTGTGTGTGTGTGTGTGTAAAAATATAGTAACTAAAGAAAAGTTCAAGAATTTTGACGAGCAATGAGGGAGATACGGGAGGAGTTGCAGGGATAAAATTTAAAAAGGAAAGAGCACACATTGGGTAGTATGGAATAAGGGGAGGATCTGAGGGAAAGGGATAAATATGATCAAAATACAATGTATGAAATTCTCAAGAATTAATAAATGTTTTAAATGAAAAAATTCAAAGAAGAATCAACTTATTTTCCATATCACTGATAACTTTAAACATCTAATTTGAGACTATCTTTACCTATAACTATGACATATCTGGACTCAACTGTTCATGAAGCTAATGCACCAAAGACATTCTAACCATCTAAACTTGAAATTCATTAAGGTGAGTTAAACACCTTCACCTTTCTCTGTTTCAGAAGCTATCCCTTATATGCCATAGGTAATTCTTTTAGTTATTGTTAGTCTAAAATAATCTTTGCCTTTGTATTTGAGAGAAAAATTGTGAGGCATACATTCATTTGACTCATTTTAAATCTCACTGATTCTTTACTTAACAATTTAGATGCTCCTGAACAAGTTTGCAAGACTTTGTTCTAGTTTACTTTCTACTACCATGAATAAAGATCATGACCCAAAGCAACTGGGGTAGGAAAGGGTTTATTTCAGCTTACAGCTCTAGTCTACCATAAATGAAGTTAGGGGAGGAACCTGAACTGAAGCAGAGGTCATATAGAGGAGTGCTACTTACTGGCTTAATCCTTGGCTTATGTTCAGCTACCTTTTTTATACTTCCTGGGATGACATGTCCAGGGATGACACTGCCCACAGTGGTTGGGCCCTCTAACATCAATCATTAATCAAGAAAATGTCCCAAACATTTGGCTACAGACCACTCTGATTAAGTCATCTTCTCAGTTGAGTTTCCTCTTCTCTAGAAGACTCTAACTTGTCAAACTGACAAAACAGTCTACCAGTGCAGATTTGTTCATTACTATTACCAACATTTTAGTCCTTGAATTTCCATTTGACCTTTTTTTTTGTAATTTATATCTGTTGACAGAACCATTTGCATAGTCATTTTACTTACTTTGATGCTAAAGTTGTCAATATATTAATTGCAAAAAAAAAAACACTAATAAATCTTTAGGGGCTGGAGAGATGGCTCAGTGGCTAAGAGCACTGGCTGCTCTTCTAGAAGTCCTGACAATTCCCAGCAAGCACATGGTGGCTCAAAATCATCTATAGTGGGATTTATGCCCTCTTCTGGCATAAGTTGTACATGCAGACAGGGCACGCATATAAATAAATAAATAAATAAAATTAATTGTAGTTACCGTAAAGTCCCTTTCTGAAATTTCTGTCATCTGTATCATGTCTGAAAGATTGTCTAAACCAGTGGTTTTCAACCTTCCTAATGCTGTGACCCTTTAATATGGTTCCTCATGTTGTGGTAACTTCCAACCATAAAATTATTTTTGTTGCTACTTCACAACTGTAATTTTGCTACTTTAATATGCTACTTAATATAAATATCTGTGTTTTCCAATGGTTTTAGGTGACCCTTGTGAAAGAAAGGGTCATTATCCCCAAAGGGGACACAACCCACAGGTTTAGAATCATTGATCTATGGGATCTGTGGGACTAGAACGTCAAGTCCTTTAGGTATATGCTAACAAGTGGTATAGGTGGGTACTAGGTCTACTTTTAGCTTTCTGAAAATTCTCCACACTTATTTCCATAGTAGCTGTATCAGTTTGTAATCCCACCAATAATGAGTGAGGGTTCTCCTTCCCCCATACCCTCTCTAGCCTTTGTTATCAGTTGTTTTCCTAGTTTTAGGATTCTGACTAGGTTTAGATTAAATCCAAAAGTAGTTTTAATTTATATTTCCCTAATTGTAAAGGATGCCAATGTTTTTAGTGGTGCTTGGGGACTGAGCCTAGGACCTCGTGTATTCTTTAAACATGTACTCATACTCCATCACTGAACTATATTATCCCCAAACAATAAAATGGTTCTCACCATGTTCACAGAATACTAAAAATTCCATGATCCTCAAAATTAAAGTGATTTAGCTTTTTCTGAGGCCATAAATGATTAGAAAACAAAAGCACCAATAAAGTACATATAAAAAAAGCTACTTTCAAGTAAAAAAGATTTTGGAGAATATATGTAGTATGGTCATATAAATACAACATTTCACAGAAGTGTTCCTATCAAATGATCCTAATTTCCTGCCTGATAAGTGAAATCACTAACTACACACATATACAAATGAATGTAAACCAGAAGGAAATTAGAACAAACATAATTTTAATGAAAGACTAGTAATTCAGGTTAGCCCTACTTTATCTAGAATAACTCCTCTCAGCACTAGTCAACCATCAATTATAGCCAGATGCTGTTATCCTGTTGCAAGTCCATCCTCAAATACTTCACACATTCCTTTTGGAGCAGGGGAGGCTTGATAGGCCTTTACTTCTCCATCCCTTCTTTTGACTATTTAAACTTTGTTCCTTAATTCCTTAGTAATATATATAGTTAACATGTCTACTGTACTTACTGTTATACTGTTTAAGTAACCAAGCCAAGTCAATGAAGTCTTTCTACCTCACCCTCAAGTTTAGCTAACTTCAGCTGAGGTTAAGCAAAACAAAACAAAAAACAAAACAAAACAAAATAAAACAAAAATAAAAACAAAAAAACCCCTGGGATAACCAAAGATCTCAACATAAAGCCTCAAACACTGAAACTGAGAAAAAACATAGGTAAGATACTTAAAAAAAAAAAGAGATATGGACAAGGATTTTCTGAAAAAGACTCAGTGCCACATGAAATAATCCCAAGTACAAACAAGTAGAATTATAAAAAAATTAAAAAGCTTGTATAGAATAAAGGAAGAAATCACTAGAGTGAGGGCATATTTTATAGAATGGAAGGGGTGTCTCTGCCAGTTATCCATTAATATCTAAAATATAGGACACACAACACACACACACCATTCAAATCCATAAATGACTAATATACTGGATATGCAATTCTCAAAATAAAGAAATACAAATCTCCAATACCTGAAAAAAGTGTTTTAACACCTACAGCCAGTAGAGAAACACAAATTAAAACTGCCTTAAGATTCCATCTCATTACATCAGAATAGTCATCATTAAAACAAAAGGCAACAAATAATGGAGAGGATGTAGTGAAAGAGAAGCTCTACACACTAGTGGTTTTAAGGTAAACTGGTACAGTTACCATGAAAGTCAGTGTGGGAATTCTTAAAAAACAAACAAACAAACAAACAAACAAACCCTGAAAATACTACTACCATAGGATCCAGATACACTACTCTTGGGTATATACTTAAAGGATTCTAAATAAACAGAAATATGTACATATTCATTCTTAATGCTACACAATTCACAGATAAGAAATGTAACTATTCTAAATGTACATCAACAAATGAGTAGATAAATGCAATACACATATACAATAGAATTTTAAAGAGCCAAAAAGAAAACTGAAATGATGACATTTGTAGGAAAATAACTAAAACTGAGATCATGTTAAGTCAAATAAGCCAGACTCAGAAAAATAGTGCATGTTTATTGTCTTATATGGACCGTAGATTTAAATTTATGTACACACATATATGTGTACAAATATATATGTGTGGATATGAAAGTAGAAATGGGACCATGAAAAAGAGGAAGAAATCGTAAATCTTAAAGAAGGGGATAGAGGATAAAAAGGAGAAAGTAATAGAAGACATATGACATGAAAGCATGAAGAGTCAGCAAGAAAAGGGACCAAAGAGAGAGGAGTTTGGGGATCAGGAAGGACAGTAGAAGAACAGAAAAGTAAAGTGACTCTCTGGGGAAAAAGGTATTTAAAGAATTGACATAATAAAAATCATACTTTGTGTATTGGTTTGAATAAGAATGGCCTCCATAAGGCTCATAGATTTGAATGCTTGGTCACCAGGGAATGGCACTGTTTGAAATGATTAGAAAGTATGGCCTTGCTGGAGGAAGTGTATCACAGGAGGTGGGCTCTGAGGATTTCAAAAGCCCAAGCCAAGCCCAGTGGCTCTCTCTTCCTGCTGTCTATGGATACAGATTTAGAACTCTAAGCTGCTTCTCTATCACCATGTCTGCCGGCAGACTACCATGCTTCCCACCATGATGATAATAGACTAAACCTCTGAAACTATAAACATGCCCCAGGGAAATGCTTTCTTCATAAGAGTTGCCATGGTCATGGTGTCTCCTCACAGCAATAGGTCACTGACAAAGACACTTTCCTAATTTTAATACTTTAAATCAGAAATACCTCAGGAAAGCTATTAGTTTCCATTTACCATAAAGTTGGATTCTAGTAGTCAGCATCCAAATCCACCCCATGAAAACCTTACACTGCTTGATATGTAACAAACCCCAAACCAAAACTGTAGCTAAGAGGCATAATAAACAAAGCCTCTCTTTAGAAAAGGTAGCCAGATCTCTAGTCTCAAAAATATAGTCATCTGATATATTCCAAGTAGACCAGAGAAAGAATTTATTTTTTACCATTTTTCCAGAGGACAAAATCAGCCCTGGACAAAAATTTAAATGCCCTCCCCCCATTAAAATCGTACTTTGTATTCTTTTTTTGGCCCTCTAAAAAACTTTTTTTTTCTTTATTGCATTTCAATGAGAGAGAGAGAGAGAGAGAGAGAGAGAGAGAGAATGTGTGTGTGTGTGTGTGTGTGTGTGTGTGTGTGTGTGTGTGTGTGTGTGTGTGTTGTGTGATATTTTTATTGTGTTCTGACAAATAAAGCTTGAGTCAGAGGGCAAGCTAGCCTCTAGCTGACCAAAATTAACCACAGAGGTTTGGAGGACGGTAGACAGGAGACAGGAAGTAGTAAGGCGGAGCTGAGAGAGGCTCTTAGTCCTTTTGGATTGAGGAATGGAAGAGGTAGGAGGTGACTGGTGGCTGCTTCCTGCTTCTCTGATCTTTTCAGGTTCTTCCCCCTTCACCCCCATATCTGACTCCTGATTTTTTATTGATAAAAATTAACTTGAGGCCAGCTCTCATTGGACCAAGAATAACTGCCCGAGACACGGAAACCTAACCTCCACCTCTCATTGGACCAAGAGGTGAGTGACTCTTCTCCCACCCAGAGAGTCCTGCCTCCAACACCCAGGACCTGGGACACAGCCAGTCCCCAGGAATCCCCACCCAACTCTGCCCCAGTTGCCAGCCAGCAGGGAAAACTCCTGCGGGAAGCCTCCCCCAACCACCCTCGCATGGGACGGACCCTGCAATCTACAAATTCCAAGCCCTGCCCCAATACCATTCAGCCTGTGACCCCAGTAATTTCCTGAGACATGGAAACTAAACCGCCAGCTCTCATTGGACCAAGAGCTCTCACTGGACCAAGAGTAACTTCCTGAGACAAAGAATCCGCCAGCCCTCATTGGACCAAGAGTGGCTTTCTGAGACACAGAATCTGCCAGTCTCATTGGACCATGAGAGGCTTCCTGAGACACAGAATCTGTCAGCTCTGACTGGACCAAGAGCCTTGATAAGACTAAGAGCGGCTCCGTGAGATGCAGAACCTCCCAGCTCCAATTAGACCAAGAGCTAAGTTTGGACCCAGAGGGGCCCCCTGAGACACAGACACAACAAGCACTGAGTGGACCAATAGCAACTTGCTCAGACATAGGCACCTCTTGCACCTATTAGAGGAGGAGATGGGCAGATGTCAATGCAAAAATACATACAACAACATAAAGAGCAATATGGCATCACCAGAACCTAGTCATCCTCCAATAGCAAGACCTGAACATCACAATGTAGAAGAAAGCGACCTTAAAAATAGCTTCATGAAGATGAAAAATTTTCAAGAAAAAAATGAAAAATTCTCTTAAAGAAATTGAGAAAAAGACAAATAAAAAACTGGAAGAAATCAATAAAGAAACTGAGGAAAAGACAAACAAAAAATTGGAAGAAATCAATAAACCCCTTAAAGAAAGCCAAGAAAACCATGAAAAAGCAATTAAACAGGTGAGGGAAACAGTTCAAGACCTGAAAAGTGAAATAAAAATAATGAAGAAGACATAAACAGAGGGAATACTGGACATAGAAAATCTGAGTAAACGAACAGGAAACACAGATGCAAGCATAACCAAGAGAATACAAGAGATGGAAGAGAGAATCTCTGGTGTAGAGGACACAACAGAGAAAATAGATTTGTCAGTCAAAGAAAACACCAAAGCCAAAAAAGTCATAACCCAAAATGTCCAGGAAATCTGGGACACCATGAAAAGGCCAAATCTAAGAATAATAGGGATAGAAGAAGAATACCAACTCAAAGGCACAGAAAATACATTCAACAAGATCATAGAAGAAAATGTTCCCAACTTAAAGAAGGAAATACGTATGAAGATACAAGAAGCCTATAGAACACCAAACAGACTAGGCCCCTCCCCCCAAAAAAATTCTCTCGCCACATAATAATTAAACCACTAAACATACAGAATGAAGAAAGAATATTAAGAGCAGTAAATGAAAAAGGCCAAGTGACTTATAAAGGCAGACCCATCAGAATAACACCTGACTTCTCAATGGAGACTTTGAAAGTCAGAAGGACCTATGGATGCCAGCCTAGACTAATATACCAGCAAAACTTTCAATCACCATAGACAGAGTGAACAAGATATTCTAAGACAAAACCAGATTTAAACAATACCTACCCATTAATCCAGCCCTACAGAAAGCACTAGAAGGAAAATTCCAACCTAAGAAGTCAGATACACCTACGAAAACACAGGCAATAGATAACCCCACAGCAGTAAATCCCAAAGAAGATAAGTACATACACACTACCACCAAAAGATAACAGGAATTAGCAATCACTGGTCATTAATATCCCTTAATATCAATGGACTTAATTCACCTATAAAAAGACACAGGCTAACATAATGGCCAACGTAGATGCCCCTCAACTGAAGAATGGATAAAGAAAATATGTTACATATACACAATGGAGTACTACTTAGCAGAGAAAAACAATGACATCATGAGGTTTGCAGGCAAATGGATGGAACTAGAAAATATCATCCTGAGTGAAGTAACCCAGACTCAGAAGGACAAATATAGTATGTACTCACTCATAAGTGGATACTAGATGTAAAGCAAAGTTTAACCAGACTACAACCCACAGCTCCAGGGAGGCTAGCTAGTAAGGAGGACCCTAGGAAAGACGCAAGGATCGCCCAGCGATGGAGAAGTGGATGAGATCTACATGAGCAAACTGGGGGTGAGGGGGAGTAATAGAGGGCAAGAGACGGGGGAAAGAGATCCTAGGAGAGCGGGAGGTTTGAGCTGGAACAGGAACAGAATGGGAGAACAAGAAAGAGATACCATGATAAATGAAGACACCATGGGGGTAGGGAGAAGCAGAGTGCTAGGGAGGTTCCCAGGAATCCACAAAGATGACGCCACCATAGACTACTGGCAATGGTCGAGAGGGTGCCTGCACTGACCTACTCTGGTGATCGGGTGGCTGAATACCCTGTCATCATAGAACCCTCATCCAGTGACTGATGGAAGCAGATGCAGAGATCTACAGCCGGGTCACAGGCGGAGCTCTCGTCCAACTGACGAGAGAGAGGAGGGATTCTATGAACAAGAGATATCAAGACCATGATTGGAAAAAGTACAGAGACAACTAGCCAAACTAGTGGAGACACAGGAACTGTGGACCAATAGCTGAGGAGCCCCCATGGTACTGGACTAGGCCCTCTGGATAAGCAAGACATTTTGAACTGTTTAGGGGGCCCAAAGGCAGTGGGAATGGGACCTATCCTAGTGCATGAGCCGGCTTTTTGGAGCCTAGTGCCTATGTTGGGACACTTTGCACAGCCTTGGTGTAGGGAGGAGGGGCTTGGACCTGCCTCAACTGAATGTACCTGGCTCTGCTGACTCCCCATGGGAGACCTTGCCTTGGAGGAGGTGGGAATGGGGGGTGGGTTGGGGTGTGGGAGGAGAGAAGACAGGAGAATCTGTGGTTAGTATGTAAAATGAATAAAAAAATCTCTTAATAAAAAAGTAACTTGATTAATGCTTCATCTGGCATCCAACTTTTGGGGCATGAATTCATGAGATAGTCACTTGTCCGTGGCTTTATAGCCACCGGCACCCACTAGAGCTGCATGCAGATCTGCATCCACCAAGGTCACCACGAAGTCAGGCTTTTCCTTTTTTTCCCCAACCCCTCTGAGTAAGTCTGGAATTTTCCTGTTGCAGCCTCTCTATAGCAATCTCCACAAACCCCAAATTCCACAGCTCTCTGGGCTCCAAATGCCAGGGGTAGCCCCTCACCACTGGATAGCTGTGCCTTCAGGCAGCTCTGTGCTCTTACTTCCTCCTGCCATCACACACACTGCTTTCGCATGTTCCCCTTTCAGATGGCTGGCTCTTTAGCTCCTTTTCCCTGTGGGTTGTGGGCTTCCCTGGACCCTCTCCTCAGGCTGCTGCCATAGTAGGGTAGCTGCCTCAACACCCACTTGGGCAACTACCACATACTTTCAGCTCACAACTATGCATGATCAGTGACAGCTGTCCTCAGCCAGGTTTGGCACTGCCTATGTTCTCCACCCAGATGTGCTATGCAGCAACAGCCAGGCTTACACTTACTTTACTGTCATCGTCAGCCGACTTGGTGAGACAACTTGGAATTCTTAAAAGGGTGATATAGAAATGATATAATAAAAGGGTATATTATTGAATCTACTTTTAAACCAAAAAAGCAACTACTAGTCTTAAATATTTTACATTGGTATCATTTTTGTATATTGATACAAAGTTAAGGTTATTTTTGTTAGAACATACTATACATACTTTTCTACTCTTGTTCAAGGTATTGTACCCATACAGTTCATTTAATATTTATAGTTCCTGAAAGTTATTATTACAAACTAAGATAATAAGAAATGCAGGTTAATAGTTAGTCACCTATTACAATCAAGCTTGTATTCATGTTAGGTATGTTTTCAAGGTCAAACAGATAAATTTTAGATAGATGGCCTTCAAACACTTCAGAGATCTACAGAATATGGCATTTAAGATGTTTTATTTATTTATTTATTTATTTATTATGTATACAATGTTCTGCCTGTATGTATGTCTGTAGGCCAGAAGAGGGCACTATAGATGGTTGTGAGTCACCATGTGGTTGCTGGGAATTGAACTCAGGTCCTCTGGAAGAGCAGCCAGTGCTCTTAACCTCTGAGCCATCTCTCCAGCCCTAAGATGTTTTAATAACAAAGTTTTTTTTTTTTTTTTTTATGACGAGACATGTTTCATCCTGGCAGCACCAATCTACTTCAGAGAAGATGATGGGCATCGAAGAAACTCCATAAGGAGTTTACTTTCTTTGTGGCAAAAGCTATCCAATGGGTAAGAAAGTGTTCTTGCCTCAACTGTTGACAATATACTGTCCAAATTGAACAAGCAGGACACAAAAATAAGTGACTGCTGAACTTTGCCAAGACAAGGCAACACAGTCCTTCAAAAATCCTGCTTCTCAAAAAAGTCTGTCATATAGTCTAGGCCTGTAGGCCAGGGATGGATGCCCCTACGTTGCAGAGAAACCTTGTGTGACTATCCAGGCAGCTAGCTGTTTCTGTCATTTCTTAGTTTTGGAAGTTGTTTGCTCTGCATTTCCTGTCTACTCAAGTAATATTATATCCTTCTCAGGTCTCTGATGGAGTTTAAGACTAGATAGTTATAGTTTTCCTTGTTACCAAATTCAAAAAGGAAACTCACAAAAGAGGTATAAAATGTGTAAGTTGAGAGGCATAAAAGATCGTTTTAGATTGGTAATACAAGTTAGGATAGAAAGTAAATTAGGTCCAACACGTTGGACTCACCAAGATGGGACATATAGATAATGGAATATTTTCTCTGAATCTGTCAAATGCAAATGGGCTGGACATAGTGAATGTAATTCTTACCTGATATATATTTGTATATAGTTATTGTACTTACTGCACATACTTTTACTATGTTAGTTAAAATCTTCACTTTTTGTTTGTTTGTTTGTTTGTTTTTGTTTGTTTCTTTGTTTTTGGTTTTTCAAGACAGGGTTTCTCTGTGTAGCTTTGCCCCTTTCCTGGAACTCGCTTTGAAGACCAGGCTGGCCTCGAACTCAGAGATCTGCCTGCCTCTGCCTCCTGAGTGCTGGGATTAAAGGCATGTTCCACCACCGGCAGGCAAAACCTTCGCTTTTTATGAAGAGAAAAAGGGGGAAATGTGTGATATTTTGAATGTGTTCTGACAAATACAGCTTGCTTGGAGTTAGAGGGCGGAGCTAGCCACTAGCTGACTAAAATTAACTATAGAGGTTTAGAGGACTGTAGACAGGAGACAAAAAGTAGTAAGGCAGAGCTAAGAGAGGCTCTCGGCCATTTTGGACAGAGGAATGGAAGAGGTAGGAGGCAACTGGTAGCTGCTACCTGCTTCTCTGATCTTTCAGGTTCTTTCCCCAATATCTGACTCCCCATTTTTTTATTGAGAAAGATTAATTAGACTAATGCTTCATGAATGTGAGTGTGTGTGTGTGTGTGTGTGTGTGTGTGTGTGTGTGTGTGCGCGCACAGACGCCATTGTTTAGCATTTGGAGGTAAGAGGACAAATTACTGGAGTTGTCTCTCCACCTCCACTTTGTAGGTCCCAGGGATCAAACTCAGGTCATCAACTTTTTGGCAGCAGGTGCCATTACCTACTTAAGCCACCTCAATGGTCCCCTCTAATAAGCTTTCTACCCAATCTCTCCTCACTTTTGCTCTCACACTGAGACATAGCTGAATTTATAATTACAGAAGTTAAGCATATGAGGGGATAGATAGTGAGAAAAAAGGAGTACTGTATAGCTAAGGTAGAGCAGAGGTAAACTTAATGATGACAAGTAATTATGCTGTAATTGTCGGCAAGAACTCGTGATTTCTATATTCCCTACTCTGTTTATCACAATGTCAATGACTCAAGTCGACCATATCACCTCACTCCAAAGAAATGACACAATAGTTTTCCCCTGTAAATTTACTATTTACATAGCCGGGCAGTGGTGGCGCACGCCTTTAATCCCAGCACTCGGGAGGCAGAGCCAGGCGGATCTCTGTGAGTTCGAGGCCAGCCTGGGCTACCAAGTGAGTTCCAGGAAAGGCGCAAAGCTACACAGAGAAACCCTGTCTCGAAAAACCAAAAAAAAAAAAAAAAAAAAAAAAATTTACTATTTACTGATACATAAATTCTAAGTTGCTAGATTCAACTCTATGTTTCAAAACTGTATTAAATTTATGCTATTATTCTAATTTGTGTAGTCAATCTATTGACTTGACCTACAAAATAAACATACAGATATAGTCTTTTCCTAAGGTCACAATTACCTAATTAAGTGAGTCTTCAGTTAGTACTGAGGAAGGAAATTCATTTAAGTACTTCTTTACTTCCATAGTGGTAAATCATGCACCATGCTCAATATACATAAAAACTGTATACTCATACAAAACTTTAATCTTCATTAGATTTTACTATTAATCAGTGACTTCTGTATTTAAATAAAAGACACCTTAAAAAAGCAAAAATACAGAACAGAAAGGACAGTATAGCTAGGATGAAAGGTGTATTAGTTACTATTCTGTTGATGTGATAAAATACTGTTAGGATTTTTGAAGAGATCATTCAAATAGTAAGTAGCATAGACTACAGTGAAAAAGAAGTTGTCAGGTAATCAGGAAGCTATGGGGATGATATTTCAAGGGAAGGGATGTAGAACATACTGGTATAAAGAGATAGAAGGAAATAATGAGATGGGGGAGATAAATAGGGAGTGGGATGAGAGGGCAAGACAGAGGAGGGAACATGGGGAAGAATAACACTAAAAAGACATCTCAAAAAAAAGTCATAGGGAAATCTATTGTAGCAAAGTGTGTGTGAGTGCACGCGCGCATGCGCATACACACATACACACACACACACACACACACACACACACACACACACACACACACACAGAATTTAAGTTACCCTAAAACCCCAAAATGGGACAGCAATGCTCATACTAGACACCACAAATAAAAAGCCCAGTGCTATGAATGGGTTACTTCTTTTGGAGTTGTTGGCAAGAAAAGTCCTATAGAACCCAAACATTACAGGCAACTGCCAATGCTATTAGTTGCTTTCTAGAACTTGATGGTAAGACTATATTGCTGAAGACACTACATATTTCATGCTTCAAATACAGAGAAATCAAGGTGGCACTCACCTGGAATATTCAGCCCTACTGGCTAGCTTTCATATTGCTGGAAGGTGATATGCATGCTCCTAAAGGAGAAAAGTAATCACCAATCTTACATAGCCATGAATCCTTTGAGTTACAACAATGACTACCCTGGCAAGATATATGTCCATTGGTACAGTAGTGGCACAAATATCATTAGTGTAACCAATCACTTTCTGATTGGGCTTAAGTCCCATTCTCCAAGTGGAAAACCATACCTGAACAAGCAGTAATTAGAACCTGTGGTTACACATGTTATAGATTAGATTGAAGGGAGGGAAGAATCAACTATACTTACTTAGCACATCTTTTCAGTAAGTTTTGAAATAAGAGGTAATGATAGCTTAACAATGAGCATTTACAGCAAATGATCAACCACACTTTTAATGACAAAGAAAGTCTTTGTACCTGTTTAAATATGCTTTATAGCCTTACAACACCTGCAGTGGGTTTACAGTTTAGTGGGGAAGAGAAGAAAAAAAAAAAAAAAGATCAGTAACAGTAGAATGTCTGAGATAGAAGGACCTGGACAGATGTAATGCAGACACTAAGAGACCATGGATGCCAGCCTAGACTAATATACCAGCAAAACTTTCAATCATCATAGACGGAGTGAACAAGACATTCCAAGACAAAGCCAGATTTAAACAATACTTATCTACAAACCCAGCCCTACAGAAAGCACTAGAAGGAAAATTCCAACCAAAGGAAGTCAGATACACCCTCGAAAACACAGGCAATAGATAAAGCCACAGCAGTAAACCCCAAAGAAGATAAGTACACACACACTACCACCAAAAAATAACAGGAATGAACAATCACTGGTCATTAATATCCCTTAATATCAATGGACTTAATTCACCTATAAAAAGACACAGGCTTACAGAATGGATACAAAAGCAGGACCCATCTTTCTGCTGCATACAAGAAACACACCTCAAATTCAAAGATAGACACTACCTAGAAATAAAAGGCTGGGAAAAGACTTTCCAATCAAATGGTCTTAAGAAGCAAGTGGGTGTAGCCATCCTAATATCAAGCAAAATAGACTTCAAACTAAAATCAATCAAAAGAGATCAAGAAGGGCATTACATACTCACCACAGGAAAGATCCACCAAGATGAAGTTTCAATTCTGAACATTTATGCCCCAAACACAAGGGCACCCACATATGTAAAAGAAACATTACTAAAGCTTAAACCACATATAAAACCCCACACATTAATAGTGGGAGACTTCAACACCCCACTTTCACCACTGGACAGATCTCCCAAATCAAAACTTAACAGAGAAATAAAGGACTTAACTGATGTTATGACTGAAATGGACTTAATCGATATCTACAGAACATTCCATCCTAACAAAAAAGAATATACCTTCTCAGCACCCCATGGAACCTTCTCTAACATCGACCACATACTTGGCCACAAAGCAAATCTCAACAGATACAAAACAATTGGAATAACCTCCTGCGTTCTATCAGACCACCATGATTTAAAGTTAGATTTCAACAACAACAAAAACTACACAAAACCTACAATCTCATGGAAACTGAATAATGCCCAACTGAATCACCAAGGGGTTAAGGAAGAAATAAAGAAATTAAAGACTTCCTAGAGATTAACGAAAATGAAGACATCACATACCCAAACTTATGGGACACTATGAAAGCAGTGCTAAGAGGGAAATTCATAGCACTAAATACCCACATAAAGAAGCTGGAGAAATCTCACACTAGTGACTTAACAGCACACCTGAAAGCTCTAGAACAAGAAGAAGCAAACTCACCCAGGAAGAATAGACACCAGGAAATTATCAAATTGAGAGCTGAAATCAATAAAATAGAAACAAAGAGAACAATACAAAAAATTAATGAAATAAAGAGTTGTTTCTTTGAGAAAATCAACAAGATAGACAAGCCCTTATCCAAAACTAACCAAAAGACAGAGAGAGCATCCAAATTAACAAAATCAGAAATGAAAAGGGGGACATAACAACAGACAATGAGGAAATCCAGAGAATCATCAGGTCATACTTCAAAAAACTCTACTCCACAAAACTGGAAAATCTAAAAGAAATGGATAATTTTCTGGATAGGTACCACATACCTAAGTTAAATCAAGACCAGATAAACTATTTAAATAGTCCAATAACCCCTAAGGAAATAGAATCAGTCATTAAAAGTCTCCTAACCAAAATAAGCCCAGGACCAGACGGTTTCAGCGCAGAATTCTACCAGATCTTCAATGAAGAGTTAATACCAATACTCTTTAAATTGTTCCACACAATAGAAACAGAAGGACCATTACCAAACTCCTTCTATGAGGCTACAATTACCCTGATTCCTAAACCAAACAAGTATGCAACAAAGAAAGAGAACTACAGACTGATCTCCCTCATGAACATTGATGCAAAAATACTCAATAAAATACTGGCAAACAGACTCCAAGAACACATCAAAACAACTATCCACCATGATCAAGTAGGCTTCATTCCAGGGATGCAAGGGTGGTTCAACATACGAAAGTCCGTCAATGTAATACACCATATAAACAAACTCAAAGAAAAAAAACCACATGATCATCTCACTAGATGCAGAAAAGGCATCTGACAAAATCCAACACCCCTTCATGATAAAGGTCTTGGAGAGATCAGGAATACAGGGAACATACCTAAACATAATAAAAGCAATTTACAGCAAGCCAACAGCCAACATCAAATTAAATGGAGAGAAACTCAAAGCAATTCCACTAAAATCAGGAACGAGCAAGGCTGTCCGCTCTCCCCATACTTATTCAATATAGTACTTGAAGTTCTAGCCAGAGCAATAAGACAACATAAGGAGATTAAGGGGATACAAATGGGAAAGGAAGAAGTCAAGCTTTCCCTATTTGCAGATGACATGATAGTATACTTGAGTGACCCCAAAGATTCAACCAAGGAACTGATATAACTTATAAACACCTTCAGCAACATAGCAGGATACAAGATCAACTCAAAAAAATCAGTAGCACTCCTATATACAATTGACAAACAGGCTGAGAAGGAAATCAGAGATACATCACCCTTTACAATAGCCACAAATGATATAAAATACCTTGGGGTAACACTAACCAAGCAAGTGAAGGACCTACATGACAAGAACTTTAAGTCCCTGAAAAAAGAAATTGAAGAAGATGTCAGAAAATGGAAAGATCTCCCATGCTCATGGATAGGCAGGATTAACATAGTAAAAATGGCAATCTTACCAAAAGCAATCTACAGATTCAATGCAATCCCCATCAAAATACCAACACAATTCTTCACAGACCTGGAAAGAATAATACTCAACTTCATATGGAAAAACAAAAAACCCAGGATAGCCAAAAGAATCCTGTACAATAAAACAACCTCTGGAGGCATCACGATCCCTGACCTCAAGCTCTACTATAGAGCTACAGTAATAAAAACAGCTTGGTACTGGCATAAAAACCGACATGTGGACCAATGGAATCGAATTGAAGACCCTGACATTAATCCGCACATCTATGAACATATAATTTTTGTCAAAGAAGCCAAAACTGTACAATGGAAAAAAGAAAGCATCTTCAACAAATGGTGCTGGCATAACTGGATATCAACATGTAGAAGGCTGCAAATAGATCCACATCTGTCACCGTGCACAAAACATAAGTCCAAGTGGATCAAAGACCTCAACATAAATCCAGTTACTCTGAACCTGATAAAAGAGAAAGTAGGAAGTAGTCTTGAACGCATTGGCATAGGAGATCACTTCCTAAATAGAACACCAGTAGCACAGACACTGAGAGAAATAATCAATGGGACCTCTTGAAACTGAGAAGCTTTTGTAGAGCAAAGGATACGGTCAACAAGGCAAAGCGACAGCCTACAGAATGGGAAAAGATCTTCACCAACCCCACATCTGACAGAGGACTGATATCCAGAATATATAAAGAACTCAAGAAATTAGACATCAAAATGCCCTAAAGTCCAATTAAGGAATGGCTATAGAACTAAACAGATAATTCTCAACAGAGGAAACTCAAATGGCTCAAAGACATTTAAGGAATTGCTCAACATCCCTATTCATTAGGGAAATACAAATCAAAACAACTCTCAGATACCACCTTACACCCCTCAGAAGGGCTAAGATCAAAAACACTGGAGACAGCTTATGCTGGAGAGGATGTGGAGCTAGGGGAACTCTCCTCCACTGCTGGTGGGAATGCAAGCTTGTACAACCACTTTGGAAATCAATATCTCCCCCAAGACCCATCTATACCACTCTTGGTATATATATCCAAGGATATATCCAAGGATATATCCAAGGAATGCTCAATCATACCACAAGGGCACTTGCTCAGCTATGTTCATATCAGCATTGTTTGTAATAGCCAGAACATGGAAACAACCTAGATGCCCTTCAACTGAAGAATGGATAAATAAAATGTGGTACATATACACAATGGAATACTACTCAGCAGAGAAAAACAATGACATCATGAGGTTTGCAGGCAAATGGATGGATCTAGAAAAAATCATCCTGAATGAGGTAACCCAGACTCAGAAAGACAAACATGGTATGTACTCACTCATAGGAGGATACTAGATGTAAAACAAAGATGACTAGACTACTACTCACAACTCCACGAGGCTACCTAGAAAACAGGACCCCAAGAAAGACACAGGGGTCACTCAATGACAGAGAAATGGATGAGATCTACATGAACAACCGGGACATGAGTGGGGGTAATGAAGGGCAAGGTTCGAGGGAAAGAGAGCTTGGGGGAGCGGGAGATCCCAGCTGGATCAACAACAGAGAGGGAGAACAAGGAATAGGAGACCATGATAAATGAAGAACACATGGGAATAGGAAGAAGCAAAGTGCTAGAGAGAAATCCACAGAAATCCACAAAGATACCTCCACAATAGACTACTGGCAATGGTCGAGAGACAGCCCAAACTGACCTACTCTGGTGATAGGATGGCCAAACACCCTAATTGTCGTGCTAGAAACCTCATCCAATGACTGAGGGAACCGGATGCAGAGATCCATGGCCAGGCCCCAAGTGGAGCTCCAGGAGTCCAATTGGCAAGAAAGAGGAGGGTTTGTATGAGTGAGAACTGTTGAGACCAAGATTGGAAAAAGCACAGGGACAAATAGCCAAACGAATGGAAACATATGAACTATGAACCAATAGCTGAGTAGCCCCCCAACTGGATCAGGCCCTCTGGAAAAGTGAGACAGTTGATTAGCTTGATCTGTTTTGGGAAGCATCCAGGCAGTAGGACCGGGACCTGTCCTCAGTGCATGAGCTGGCTGTTTGGAACCTGGGGCTTATACAGGGATACTTGGCTCAGCCTGGGAGGAGGGGACTGGACCTGCCTGGACTGAATCTACCAGGTTGAACTCAATGCCCAGGGGAGTCTTTGCCCTGGAGGAGATGGGAATGAGGGGTGGGCTGGGGGAAAGTAGGGGGGGGCGGAAGGGGGAGAACAAGGGAATCCGTGGCTCATATGTAAAATTAAATTAAATTATAAAATAAAAAAAAAGAATGTCTGAGATAAGCAAGAATACAAGGGCTAAACACTAAGAGAAAAGGGAAAGTATGGTAGAACATATACAGCCATTATCATTTGACATGGGAGAATCGTTAATAAGGGACATGGCATTTAAAACAATGATCATAATTTAAGAGAAGTAACAGCCCAATATCAACCAAGAATAGTTAACATTTAAGAAAAGCCAGCTTTCCAGACAAAAGAAATTAAAAACCCAGCATGGGAGCTTGTCTTAGTTTTCTATTGCTGTGATAAGACACCCTGACCAAGGCACGTTATAGAGATTTTTTTTGGGGGGGGGAGGGGGCCTTGTAGTTTCAGATACACACACACACACACACAAACCTGGTAGGAAACAAGCAATGCACAGTTACTACATAGCATGAGTGTTTATGACAGAAGAACAAATAGTATTAATATAAACAGAAGAATACAAATTACCAAACCTGGAGAGACTAATAAGAATCCAAGAAGAAGTGAAATCTAGTCCATTACAATGAAAGCCTTATTTTAAAAGTATATACTGGAAGAAAGCCAAATATTCCTGAAAAGAAAGATAATGAACACTTCAAGTATTATGAAATATTTACATATTATAAAATTATGGAGCACTGAAAATGAATACTTATCTACATGTAAGCATTAATAATAAATCACACAGAGATCCACCTGCCTCTGCCTCCTGATTGCTGGGATTAAAGGTGGATCTCTGTGAGCTCAAGGCTAGTCTGGTCTACAGAGTGAGTTCCAGGACAGTCAGAGCTGTTACACAGAGAAACCCTGTTTCAAAAAACCCAAACAAAAAACAAAAACAAAAAAAAAAAAAAGAAAGAATAAATCACACAAACAAAACTGAGCTAACACAAAAGAATATATATTATATACTTCAATTTAAACAAAGTGTCCCAAACTGGGTAAAATTAATCTATTGTGTTACAAAATCAGCATACTGTATGCATTTGAAGAGGGGAATAAAAAGCTGTGAATGAGAGGGGCTATGAGAGGACTTCTAGAGGTTTTATTGTAGTACTTCAGGGAATATGTTCACTTTCCTCACTGAGAAATATATTCATGATCTCATGCTTTTCTTTATGTAGCTGTATCTTTAAAAGGTTTACAAAAGGAGTTGTCTGGAGGCCAGTGGCGGCGCGGGGCTGAGCGTCCTCAGGCAGAGCAGTCATGTCACACAAACGAATTTACTATTCGGACAAATATGACGAGGAGTAGTTCAAGAACTGGCATGTCATGTTGCCCAAGGACATAGCCAAGCTGGTCCCTAAAACCCATTTGATGTCTGAATCTGAATGGAGAAGTCTTGGTGTTCAGCAGTCAGGGATGGATCCATTATATGATCCATGAACCAGAACCTCACATCTTAGAGTTCCAGCGGCCATTACCCAAGAAGCCAAAGAAATGAAGCTGGCAAACCACTTTTGAGCCTCAAGCTTTACACAGCTGTCCTTACTTCCTACCATCTTCCTGATAGCATGATTATGTTGCTTTCTTATTTCTCACTTTGATATTTAAAGGATGTTCAATACACTGTTTGAATGTGCTGGTACCTGCTTTGCTTCTTGAGTGGAGCCACCAATGCCACAGCCCTGTCAGATGAGTGTGACCTCAAAGCCCGACTGTGCTCTGTATCCAGCAGGCCATATTTGCCATCTCTCAAAAGCATGTGAAAATCAGATCATGGCTGTTACAGGGATGGTGTGAATTTGCTGTTGTGGTTTTTACTGTTGGATAAAGTATTTATGGTGACTTAAGGGTTTATGTTTCAATGTATTGGAAACTTTCCATTTTATCTGACAAATTTCTTCCATGTTACAAACCTTGATTAAAGGAAGTTTTTATAATCTTAAAAAAAAAGGTTTACAAAAGTAGCAATGGAACAGCTACTGAGAAAACAAAGTCTAGAGGCAGTGTTTAAGGATCTGAAAAGGGTTCAAGTTACTTGAAAATTATAGTACTGACACTACTCAAGATGACTATAGGATTTAGAAGGCTTAATATTGTAAAGCACATACTACCTAACATAAGTCTTAATGGGTGGTCAATAGTGTCAGATGCTATGGCCACTATACCACTATCACTGTATTACTAATGCAACTGTTTAAGGAGCTCAGTGTAGAATGACAAGAAAAAGGAGTAAAGCATTGTAAGGGAGGTTAGTTAAGGCTGGGCTTTCTAAGCCCTATTATAAATTTAGCCTTTATCTAAAAGTGAATGATGAAAACAGTGAAGACTTTTACACAGATGGTTGTGCAGTACCCAAATGGTCAGCCCCGAAAACTTGCATACAAGTAACATTATATGGACTGAGCAGGTTGTATTTATGAATGTTGTGCATGTATGTCTATACACATACACACATATACAGGCATATAGATACATAAATGCATGAAATTAATAATTAATGAAAAAAAGCCATGAATTTGAATGACAGCAAAGACGGGCGCTGTAGTGTCACCTGTGCAAGAATCTCAAAAATAAATTTATTAGATTCTTGCACAGGCTACACTACAGAGGAGAGGTTTGTTGGTGCAACCTGAATTGATTTTGTTCAGTCTGATAAACTGGTATGAATTGTCTCCTAGGTGTGTAGAACTGTGTATACATCATTGCTTCTATTTCCCAGAAATAACTTTTGCCTGTGAATGTTGTATGTCATTGTATAAGTGAATATGAGTAAGTCATTTTAGTTTCATTTACTACTTATGGATTATAGAAAAGTGCAAAGTTTTTTTTTTTTTTTTTTGGTTTTTTCGAGACGGGGTTTCTCTGTGTAGCTTTGCGCCTTTCCTGGAACTCACTTGGTAGCCCAGGCTGGTCTCGAATTCACAGAGATCCGCCTGCCTCTGCCTCCCGAGTGCTGGAATTAAAGGCGTGCGCCACCACCGCCCAGCGAAAAGTGCAAAGTTTTTGAAAGCTAACTTTAAAGTCGATTTTCATTTTCATGTGTCTATGGGGAGACTGGGGGTGTGAGTGCATGTGTGTAGATATCCGCATAGAGCAAAATACTTTCAAGACTGTTTTCAGAATGGAATTCTGTATTTTAGAACATTTAGTACTTATTTATCTTTCTTAAATACAATTTTGCTAGGAAGGGAAAGAGAAAATATCTTTCCTGTTTGAAGTTTCAAAATTTGTTAATGAAGATTATCAAGTGTTTATGTTTTCCAATGTTATATGAGATAAAACTACTCTCATTGGAACATTAATAAAATAAATTATTCAATTTTCTTTATAAAAATGTAGTTATGAAAACTTCCATTAAAATTAGGAAATTATGTATCAATCCCTACCAATGCAAAAAAAAAATACACAGCACACCAACAATGACAAATTTTGACTAATGTTCTTCCTATTGATACTTCTAGGACTCTTCTCAACAACCAATATTAAAGCATATGCTTATGTGGGTTTATAGATACCCACACTTCTGTATTTGTCTTATCCATACTTAATTAATGAGTTCACAAAATTTCCAACTCAACATTACAGATAGCATTCTAGTATTCCAGCATTCCCACATTCTTATACAACAAAAAACAACAACAAAAACCAACCACCTGGCTCCAACTATTTTAATATTTATTTACTCAATCAGCCTCCTTATATGAAATCAACCTCTCATGACTCTCTTCCTAGCATGGACAGTCTTCCCACCTATCTTAGTATTACTATTCTCACTCCCACTTCTTCAAGTATATAATCTCATCTGTTAGTATCTATTCCTCAGACCTGGTACCCTTTTTACAAGCATAACCTCCATATCTGCTCTTGCCTGACAGCCCATAAAACATTTCCACTAAAATGCCAGCTTACCTCCTACATTCCAACTCTAATACTTGTACTTAAAGACACATTTATGATCACTGATCTCAGTGTGACACAGCTGAAATCTTGCACTCAGACATTTCCTTTACATGGACTTTTCCTTACCCCCCCTAAGACTCAACATATACAACACCAAGCTGTACTTCTAACACAGATGTCCTCCTACTCTCCTGCTACCTACTAGGTTCCCAAGCTCAGAGAGAGAAGGCTAAATCCTACTCCAAGCCTATGTCCTCCTCTTCTTACCTTGCTGAGGTCTAAACATTTCTTTCTAAGATCAAAAGACCCTCTGCTTTGTTAGGCCACCCTCTTCCAGAGTACCATACTTCTACATAGGCTCTAATATCCTGCAATAGCATGCTCACTAGTACAGAAATTCATCAACTCAGGAGGCTAATTTCTTTGTCCCATCAAGCTCTGACATCCTATTTATAACTCTTATAGGACATAGCTATGGCAATACATGTCACCCAGTGTGAACACCTACTCTTGGTTGGTCTTGTCTGATAGTTCTAGTTCTGAATATTCAGAAGAAAAAGAGAAAGTAGACACAGAATACCTGATGACATTTTTCAAAAAATAATCACCAGTGACTAAGCTATATAAGCACCTACAACCAAAGCTAATGAAAACAGTAATTTACTTTTCAAAGTATAGTTATCTTTCAATATCCTTAGAGGACTGGTTTTAAGACCCAGTTAGTTTATTATTTAGGAAAAAACAAAAATGGTACAATTTCCCCCAAATATTATGTTTGAATCCATAGATACAGAACACATAATTAGACGTGGAGGGCCAAGCGACCCTGCTTCTACCATTTAACTACTGGAGCTGGAGAGGTGGCTCAGTGGTTAAAAGCACATACTGCTCTTCCATGGGACCTAAATTCAGTTCCTAGCACAGACATCAAGTAGCTTACAACCATCAATAACTCCGGCTCCAAAGGATATATGACTTTCTTTTCTGGCTTCTGTGGGCACCTGCACTCATCAGGACATAATTAAAAGGTAAAAATAATCTTAAAAATAAAAGAAACATTGTTCTATTCTTTTACACTAATTCCTTCTAAATTTAAAAGTTCAATTGAAAGTTAAAATATAGAATGAAAACACCTCTTTTCCAGCCAAATGTGCATTTTTAAAGTATCTTAAATTGTCCTAGCTAAAACTAATTAGTAATACATAAAGAAAAACAAAGTGTATTTGTCTATTAAGAATTTTAACAACAAGGTTGTTCAGAATACTAGAACTAAAAAAATTTAAATATCCAGAATATGTAAGTTTGTTTCCTATACAGTAAGAGTTGTATTGTTTCTGGTATACTTATCCACAGATACAATCTTTCAAAAAAATCCTAAAAACCTGAGTGTTACAGGTTTCACAACCTTTCTCCTTCTTCCTGGTTTCTACCAGAAAGGATGCTTCAATAATATGATTTGAACTTCTCTACATCCATAGAAAAGGGACATGGCTTCTCTGATAAGTGATTTTAGGAGTCACTGAGCAAAGTCCAGTTCTGCCTCTCTTGCCTTGGGAGCAAGCCATCCAGAGAAATGAAGCCTGAAGAGATGGGGTATGCAATGTTCCTCTAAAGCACCTGACAGCCCTTTGACTCTACTCTAACCTGGCCTTTAGTCACAGTAGAAATGATGTTTGGCTTCCATTTTTCACCTTGTTTTAGTTTTCAAATTGTTGAAAGTTCACGCAGAAAAGGGGGGGGGGGTTGCCACCTGAGAGTACTTTGGATAGCCAATGTTTTCATTAGTATATTGTAGACTGCTCATTTTCCCAGTTTTGACTTAAAACAGCTGGTTCAATTGAGTTTCTTAAAAACTATTATAAATTTTAAAAAACACACAAAAATAAAACCCTGAAACCACCAATCAATGTTCAAAATGAAAATTAACTGACTTATTTGACCATGCTTATTATTACCTATTAACAAAAATTTTCAAAGGCTCACATTTCTTCTCAGTCTCGATCATAATTTATACTTGCATTTCTGTTCCATGTCCACCCTATACTCAATGATCCCATGCTAAATACTTTCAGGATATGTTGTTATTTGTGTGTTTGCTTACACTATCCCTCTCAGACTGTTTCCTAAGTCAGTTTATATAGCATCTTTGAAACTCCAGAATCAGCAAACTATGGCTTGCAAGCTAAATTCATTTGTTTATAAAAATAAATTCTTATTGAAATCCAGTCATGTTTATTCATTTTGGTATTGCTTTTGCATTGCAACAGCAGAGGTGACTAGCTCCAGCAGAGACCAGAAGGCCCTTGGGAATGAACTATCCAGGCAAAACGCACCTGTAGCTTGCTCACATTACATTGTATTTCTCTAGTATATCCATAACTAACTGGATGGAGAAGGTGGCTGATTAAGCCTGCCTACCTGACTACTGCTCTAACTTGACAAAGCCTAATATTTATTAACCATTCCTTTACAGTTAAAGATTCCTAATCCTTGCTGTCCCTCAATCCTATGAAACCTGGTCATTTTAGACTTAAGTAATTAATTGTTCCTCCTTTCTTTCCATTAGCTTATACTATGTCTAACACTCAGCATCCTTAATCATGGTTTAGTCTTTATAAACAAAAATCTAAATATGAACCTACAGTACAAGGTAAGCATTTTAACTCAACTCCCAGTTCTTACATCTCACATAAAATAGAACTCCCCACAAAAAAAATTCACATTCTTAGGAGAAGTACTTAGGAAGAAGCTTCTGTTCTTTAATATTTTACCCAGTCTTCTCAAAAGAAAAAAATTACTAATATTAACAACATCTTTATATCTGTTCCCTACTGGAATAGAGTGTCTTAGAAGCTGTTTTCCACATAGGACCAACCCTCTTGCTTATCTGCCTCACTAGGGTGGAGCTTCCTTGTATTCAGAAGAGGCCTGACAGTCCAGCTGTGCTTCTGATAGGTCAGTAAGTCTTTCAGTTTAAGGAGCTGAAGGATAAGAAGTATGAAAGTTTTTTTTATAATGTTAATGTTTTTACTTTTTGAGATTATAAATTATATTATTTCCCCTTCCCTTTCCTCCCTCAAGATCTTCTCAAGTACTACTCAGGGTACTGCTCTCTTTCAAATCCATGGCCTCTTTTTTTATCTTTGTTGTTGTTGCTGGTGGGTGTGTGTGTGTTCCTAAATATATCAATACAACCTGCTCCGTCCCTATAATGTTACTTGTATGTATATTTGCAGGGCTGACCATTTGGTATTGAATAAGCAATTGGTGTGCTCTTCCCTGGGGAGGACTGCTTCTCCCTCTCTCAGCATTCCTTAATCGCCTGTAGTTCTTTGAAAAGGGTTGAGGCCTTGTGAGCGTCCCTCATCCTCATTAGCAATGACACCTATTTTTAAATCAGTTTTAAGTCAAATATTTCAACACACTTTTTATTAAGAAAAAAAAAAGTAGCAAATACATGAGGAATGGTACTACCTCTGTTTCATAAATTTTCCTACAAAAGATGAATTCTGCCTATTATACTGAGAACTGCTAAGAAGGAAAAGTGTTACATCTACCCTTTCTACCAGTTATGAAGACTTAGTCCCTTGTCTGTCAACTGTTTGGTAAATATAAGACTAATGGACAAAGTTACTTCCAATATAAACATCTGCATACACATTTTAGAGGAGAAAAAGCCAATGTGAATTAATGGAGAAATGTCTCAAGGTATTATTCATAATAGACTCTAGGTTGAAGTTAAATTTTAAAGGTGACTAAGGATCCAAGGTAGAAGATATGGCTACAAAGATATCCAAGAATTTGGCATAATATGTAATAAATAAAAGCAGATGAAAAAGGATGGTTGATCTAAAGAACCAATATGAAAAAAAAAAGTCTGATAGTTTATGACTAAATAGTTGAATATGGTAAGGAGCTTTTACTTGATAAAAAGAGACAAATGGGAGACATTAATGCCTTGTGAAGTATGAAATCAAAGCAGCTGCTCAAATAATGATTTACTGTATGTTTTAAGTTATAAGTTACACCAGAAGGCAGTAAAATCAGTAATGCATATACTGATATAAACCAGAATCTTATCTCAATTTGCCCAAGTGCTTGCACTATCAGAAAACTGAATCCATGAACTATTACAACGAAAGTAATAACTTGGCAGCAGATTAAAGAAAAAACCCAAACAAGCAAATGTAAGCAGGATAAGGTTACTGCCAACTACAAAAGGAAAGCAGATACGGAAAAGGTTATTCCTCATTTTAGTCTCATTTTCTAGCAAACACAAATATATATTTGTTTTTTCGAGACAGGGTTTCTCTGTGTAGTTTTGGTGCCTGTCCTGAATCTCACTTTGTAGACCAGGCTGGCCTTGAACTCAGAGAGATCCGCCTGGCTCTGCGTCCCGGGTGCTGAGATTAAAGGCATATGCCACTTGCACCTGGCCAAAAAAACTCTTACAAAATTTTTATTTAGCTTCAATTAAGAACAATGTGCTGTTCTTCAAATGCAATGATAGTATATTTTGTTAATTATGTTTCTAGTGGTAGCAGCAGGTTTCATTGGATCCATCACAATTTCTTCTCTAGATTGTGTTACAAACAAAAACTTTTTAAAGAATTCACTGATTACAGATTTGATTAAATCTGTACTATAATAAAGCTATGTGGTGTCTCAATATTGTAGACTTGTATGGTTTGTGCTTGATGAATGCTAGTCTATATACAATAGATACTCTTTGACTTGCTATAGGGTCATAGCTTCTCCTTAAATGTGCTCAGGACACTTACACAGCTCACAGTTATGAAAATCTTATGTTAAACCACTCTAAGGACCATCTGTATATCAAAAGTAAAGAGTATTATCAAAAAGGAAGACTATAAACACACACAAAGTAAGATATTTTAACTGTGAGACTAGATATACTAACAGAAAAAATACATGGAAAAAAATCCAAAACCTTTGAATCTTTGTTGCCACTCCCGAAGACCTCACTGAGCCAGAACTAAAGACCAGTAGTGAAGGTCAGAGGAATACTGGGACATATAACAGCAACTAATCATGTGTGCTGCTAAGCTGGGAAGATGGCACACACTTGCAGCCAGCCCAAGGAGTACAATTCGGCAGGCTGAGAGATGACTCAGTGGTTAAAAGCACTTATTGTTCTTCCAAAAGGGGTTCATGATCTCCTGTAACTCCAGGATTCCACACCCTCCTCTAGCCTCAGAAGAACAGAGACACATAAATACAGACAGATGGATACATGCATACACATACAAATAAATCTTTAAAGAAGACCTGTCTGCAGCCTGCCATCTAAAAAAAATTTGCAAAAAGGAGTATGTAGAATTTAATATTTTGCATAAAAAATATCCAAGATGCCGCTTTTAATAAAGAGAATCTGAACACGTCTTAACCTATTCAACTACTCATCAACACCACAAATTCTACCTATGCAAGGTATGTGATTAGATGATATCACATCTGCCATCATTTAAAATAGGTATCATATTTGTTGGTGCTTACGCAAGTTGTACAGCCAACATTTTCTGACAGCTGCCAAACCTTATCAGTAACCCATCAATACAGATTTCTAAGTTCTTCATCCATCTTTAGATGCTAACAATGACAAGGGAGAACTGGTGGTAAGATAACAAAAGAGGAGGCAAGAAGAAACCAGAAGGAAGTATCAAACTAACAAGAAGGTGAAAATAGAGTTCATGTTAACAAAAACTAACCTCAAAATGACCTAATGTGATAGTGCTTTATTATTATTATTATTATTATTATTATTATTATTATTATTATTTATTTTGTTTTTGACATGGGTTATTGCTCTGCAGTCCTGCTCTGTCTCCCAAGTGCTGGCATGAAAGGTAATGTGTGCATCACCACAGTCGGTGATAACGTTTTTAATGAGCTACAAACTGATTTCTGTATCAGTTACCAAAGATTACTTAGAATTTAGAATGGTAAAGGTCTTTTACTCTCTTCACACAGAAAGCTAGTACTAAGTTACATGACTTAAAACTCTATAACACTATAGCTATAGAGAACTGGAAAATACAGATCATTTAAACTCTCATTTTTACTTTAGCATGCTCCATAATCTTTTTTTTAATTATGTAGCACCATTCCTACCAAAATCAACTGACAAAAACAATAAAGCCCAAGCAGAAAAACCATCACCAACAATAATAGCTAGCACTTATTGGGTGCTTTCTATACAGAAGAAACATAATAGCACAAATCAACAAACTTCTTCTTCTCCAGCAACCTAGCTCTCTCCAAATTACTGATGAAACAATTGAGAGACAAAAGAGAACCTTGTCAATTGATAAATGGTGCCACTAGGTTCCAAACTCAAAAGTCTAGCTCCAGAACTTACTTTTTTTAAAATGATCTGTTTGTCCTATACTAACCAAATAAAAGATCCGGGTAAAACTGTACCTTTGTTTATCATGGAGAGTTTTTTTTTTTTTTTTTTAAGGTAAATGGTACCATGGAAATCAAGAAAACTAAACTGTCCAATGAGGTCCATTGCCATGTGTTGCAATTAAACAGATACTTCAAATTGAGATGTACTACAAATGTAAAACACCCAATTCCAGGACATGAATAGTAACCCAACTCCTTAACAGTTTCTACATAGATTAGTACAAAATGGTACTATTTTTAATAAAAAGGTAATAGATTAAATAAATGTTTTAATATGGTTATCAGAAGATTTAACACTTCATATTTGGCTCAATTACTCTTGAACCAGTCTTATACAGAAAAGACACTAGTGTTTTATAGAATGTTTCTAAGCCAATCTTTCCCTTGTTTTATTTTGTGATCTTAAGAAAAAATTGTATGTTTGGAAAAAAAACAGGGATTAAAACAGACCTAAAATATGCTTAGTTTTGGTATCTAAAGTCATTTTTCCTTTAAAAAGGTTGGTGGTCATTTTGATGAAATAACTAACACCATACCTGGGACAATAAAATACATGAATGTGGACTATCTTGTTTAGAAGCACAAGCGAACACAAACACAGACGCTTTAAGCTAGTCAAATCTGCCAGAATTTGACAGTCAATAATGACAGTGACAGGCTTTTATTTTTGAATAAGAATCCATGAAATCATACAAAGTATAACTGAATGAATATCAACCCTTAAAAAGCAGGAACACAAACAAACAAACAAACAGCAGGAACAAAGCCAAAGCCAGAATATTGACAATGTTAAACAATAGCTGAAATTTTGATGAGATGATGGCAATACCCTGTTCTTGAAAGTACTTTCCCATAAGTTACCCATTAATTACAAAATGGTGAATAATTTTCATGGAGAAATACAGCACACATCATCTGAACCAAATTTTATGGTTGAGGCACACCAACATATGAACTTCAGGATATGATGTACTGGGAAGAACAGAACATTTCTTCAGTAGTATTCCTACCAAACACACAACAAACTAATCACAAGAAAACAACAAATTCCAACCAAGGGACATCCTACAGAATAATGCCCTGTCCTTTGTTGTTGTTTTATGTCAAGGTCAAGAAACAAACAAACAAACAAACAAAAAACTGAAGAGGTACCCTCAATTAAAAAGGACTAGCAACATGATAACCAATAAATGAATTCCATGATCTTAGAGTGGATTTTGAACTAGGAGACAGACAGGAGATGGATAGAGAAAACAGATAAAATCTGAAAATGAACTATAAAGTAAGTAATAATATGTGTTGACAGTGTCCTTGCTTTTTGGAATACTGAAGAACTTGGGGCTCCAAATTACTCTCAAATTTCGAACTCCCCCCCCCCCCCCCCCGTGCGTGCGTGCGTGCGTGCGTGCGTGCGTGCGTGCGTGTGTGTGTGTGTGTGTGTGTGTGTGTGTGTGTATGAATGTATGAATTTAGGATAAGAACAACAAAAATACAATAAAATGTGAAATAACTGGTTAATACAGGCAAGAGTAAATATTAGTTTCTTATGCTTTAATATTTTAAGATGCAAACTATACCAAAATAAAGTTTTTAGAAAACTGTCCTGTCCCAGATAAAATATTCTAATTACTTTGCAAGTCTGAATGTTTTAAACTTTATTACTGTATTAATACATTTATTTTATACTAAACTGTTTTAATAATATGAATCGTTAGATACTAATCATATTATTTATTCTATAAGGACTCAAAGCTCAGTGTCATTCTAGTTAGTAGATACTAATGACATACTCTATAAAATATGGGACTGTGTCTATTAATGCTCAGTATAATTCTGTATACTAGGACTATAGTCCCCCACCCAAAATGCACTCAAGCATTTGTTACATGAGGATACTCTTCTAGTATAGGCAAACTACAGAAAGCCCTTTATAAACACAGCCATCAATTGGGACAAAGCTTGAAGGACACTTCTCCAATTTAAAACAAAACTAGGAATGAGTCGGAGTAAATCTAAGGTAAAGACACGAGTCCCAGAATTATAAGGAAAGGAAACATTTTCCCTTCTCAATTACTATAATCATTCGATGACAGTGAAGATAACTTTCTTCTGAAAATTTTCAGATATACATTTCAAAAGATCAATCATATTTAAGTAGTTAAGTAGAGAGATTTCAAGAAACTTCACTAGAGATTTAATACTAATTAGCTACAACTTGAAGATGCTTATGATTTCCAACTCTCTTGAAAACCAAGACTTCCAAATGATTTTCTTTCTCAAAAGCCAGAGGTTTTATAAAAAAAGGATTTCAAGTAATAAGAGCACCAACTATTCACAAAAATGTATACATTTATACATCTACACTGCATATATGTCACACACATACATATAAGAAACAGGAAAAGTTTTCCTGCAAAGTACACATCATAGCAAATGGTAGCTTAAAACAATGACTTTTAACACCTATTCACACCACAATTAAATATGACACCAAAAAACCTCAATATTCTATTTAGAAGGGTTTTGTTACTTAAAAATAACAGTGACAAAAACAATATATGAGATGGATCTTAGTAGGTCTCGACAAAGAACTGGGACTGTGTGAGAAAATTCTCAAAAGATGGCTGCTGCCCAGGAAAACAGTATTTTCATATTGTTGTCTATAACATTGAAAATGTAATACAGATTACATATTAGATATTCCAAAATCTAGTTTCACTTCCCGTTAATTTGTTTCACTTAATTAAAATTTGACTTTCAAAAGTACATGTATTATTGTGATTCAAAACCGTACTTAAATGCAGTCAAAGGCACAAGATGAGAAAAACATCCTTACATTCTGTAGAACAAAACTCGGCCATGGTCATCTTCAAATCACTGTGTGCCTTATCAAAACTTAGCACAGTAATCCTGTGAGCCGGCACTGCAATGCTAGCAGTGCTATTTGGTGGACTCCAAGCGAACGGACAATTTCCAGGCGGGTTTTCAACCGCACAGATCTTCACATGAGAAACTGTCAAAACGGGTCCACTTCGCATTCATGAAGTACAAGCACTAACACATTTAGTATCAGGTTTTGTTCTTGTTTTGTTTTGAGATAGCCCCCTCATAACTTTGTCACAGATAATACCAAATAAATACATTTTATAGGTGACACAAAACAGTAAACTGCTTAAATAAACATCACCAAGAATGTTCCTAAATCAGTGCATCCTCCTTTCTGTTTTCCTATATACATCCTATTCTGTGTATGGCACTGAAATAGCCTCTGGTTTAATCTACTATGAGCTTTTTCACTGGTGAAAACAAGACAGACTTTAAGCCTCCAGCCAAACAAATCTGAGAGGGGTGGGGTAGGGGGACAGGGCGCGAGGTGGCGCAAGAACAGATGAAAACAAGGTAGGAGAGTTGTCTTCACAAGGAACTGAACCGACTCAACTCCAAAGACTGACACCTACTCGTCAGAAAAGAAAACCGACGCTACCATCCACTCCTAGCACCGGCCAGGCTCCATTCCACCTCTTCCCCTCGAATGCTACCCTGTAACCCCTGCCGAAGCACGCACTCGGCAGCCCCTCAACCCGGGTTAGCCCCTCTACTGCCCTGAACCAACCTGCTGGCTAACAGCGGAGGGGACACGTCTCACTCGGGGTGGGGAAAAGCGGAGACCGCCACAAGGTAGGGAGTCCCAGTACTTCCCGCTACCCAGAGCAGCACACTGAATGACAGCCCGGAGCGCGGAAGTTTGAAGGAAAACCAGTCAGACCCCACGGAATCGGAAAACTGAATTGCATTTGAACAGGAATGGGAGGTGGGGAGGGCGATGCGCGTCCATCACATGACAGCTAAAGAGGACCAGAGTCGTCGGGGCGTCCTCAAGAAAAAGGGGGGGGGGGGGAGCCGGCATGGGGAGGGTGCCGTCGTCATAGCAACACCCCCCATCCGTCCAGACTTCCAAAGAGGGAGGAAGAACTTCAAATCCCAACCGTCAGCGCTCGAGCGGCTCCTTCTTAAAGGGGTACACACAGATCCGAGGCCGCGCGCGAGAGGGCAGAGGCGGCCGCCCCCCCCCCCGGCCCTCGGGCGCCGCCCCCATCGACCCTCGGCCCTTGGCCGCCCCCCGCCCCGCGAGCGCCCCTGCAGCCCCAGGTCCGGGCGTCCTGGGAACTCGGGCAGCGTCTGCCCGGCCAGCCCCCCGGCGGCGGCGGCGGCGGCGGCGGCGGCAAGAAGGGGGTGTGTGAGCGTCCGGCGGGGGCGCGGACCGGCCCGCCGCCTCTGGGTCCCCTCCACCCCGGCGCCGAGCCGCGGTGACAGGGGGGACCGGCGGGTGGCGACGGGCACCGCGGAGTTTCGGGGCAGCGCGAGCTGGCGGGCGGGCGGGCGGCTTCCGCGGGGAGCACGGAGAGTGGGTCCGAACTAACAGTTCCTCGGGAGCCCGGAGCCGGGCAGGTTGGCAGGCGGGCGGGCAGCCGGGCGCGGATCGCGCCGGCCAGGGAGCCCCGAGACAAAAGGCGCCGCCGGGGCCGCCGCGCCGCCGCCGCCGCCGCCGCCGCCGCTCCCATCGCTCCCCATTGAACTGACCCGAACCGGAGCTCCAACTACACCCCTCAGCCACAAACTCCTCCGGCAGCCGCAGAGCGGCGCCGAACCCGGCCCGGCCCGTGTCTCTCTTACCTACACAGTGCATGAGGCGGTGGCGCCAAGAGTCGAGTTCCCGCCGGAATCCTCTCCTCTCCGCCGCGCACCGAGGGCTCCGGCACTGAGCGGCAGCGGCGGCGGCGGCGGCGGCAGCAGCGGCGGCAGCGGCCATTCTCTCTCTTCCCTTGTCCATCTGCGTCCCGCGTCACGCGCCCTCATTTACATACGAGCGGCGCAGGCACGAGGCAGGGGCGCGAGCCCTCGGCGCGAGCCCCGGAGCGCGCGCCCCCCGGAGGGGGGGGGGGTTGATTGACACGTGTCACTACCTTCCCTCTGCCCTCCCCTCCCCCTCCCACCGTTCCCTCGGGGAGAGGCGGGGAGGGAGCGCGGAGAGAAGGAAGCAACCTGCCGCTTCCGCTGACCCCGCCTCCTTATCCACTCCCTTCCCCTCCTCCCCCCGGAGTTTACTCAGGCAAGCCATACTGCTCCCGCCGTCCGCGAAAACCCTGAGCGGGAGCGAGAAACCCCGAGGCCAGCCAGGAACCCGCGTGCTGGAGGAGCGGACGAGCAACGCCTCCCCTTCTGCCTTCGCGCGGGGCTCTGGAAGTCCGCAGACTTCATTTCCCAGCCTCCATTGCGCGAGGGTCCCGAAGCGGAGCTCACAGGCGCGATGCTGTGCACTCTGGGCTTTGTAGTCCATTCGCGTTGAGGCGCTCTCTGATCTGGTTCGCACTCTCCAGCTGGCAGCTTGGCCCTGGACTTGAAAGGCTTGGCTTGTGGTGGGGTCAGCCTCGCACTCCCTCCACCCAAATGCCTGCAGGGAGGGCCTTGCCCTGGCCTATGTTTAGCTTCCTCAGGTTCTGCAGGGGGAGTTCGATGGGAAACCTCAAAGAGTTGGCTGTGTCTTGAGCGGCCAAGCTGCTCTGTAAGTGCTGGAAACTTTCAGTGTCATTGTCATCTATCTTCACTCCTCAGGGAAAGGGCAAGCCAGTCCACTGTATTCAGGGAAGGATGTGCAGGGACATCGGTTTATGAAGCGAAGAGGGAAAAAAAAAAGTGAGAATATTTGCAAAGATCAGGGAAACGATAAAGGGACTTTTCACCATAAATAATGGGTATAGCTGGCTAAGAACTCCAGGAGGGAAAATTTACATATTCCCCAAAACGTAAACTCTTGGAGGATTATGACTCACTGAGACTTTGGTGCCTAGACATCTTTTTTTTTTTCCCCTGCCTAACCTTAATACAGTGCGTGGCATGGGATTTAGCACTTCGTAATTGTTAAGGATGGATCCTGCGCTGTTCTAGAGAAAATTTCCTTGGAGAGAGGAGAATCTTTTGATTAAGTATATACTTAAAATTACTTTTTTTTTCTCTTTTGCACCAGAGACATTTTACATTTATTTTTGTATAGTCACAGGGAACTAAAAGTTGGTGAGCCATCCACAGTTTACAAAGAAATCCTGTATGTTACCCGACATTTATGCTCAGCTTTGCAGAGAAATACACTTTAATCCTTGGGAACTCATAAATTCTCAGTTATGTAGTACCCTCTATTTTTGTGGCATATTCTTATTTATCATTCTTGCTTCTTTTTATGAGAGAGTGGTTTTTGCTCAGTGTTCCCTCACTAGTAAAAATGTAACATTAAATCTTCATCAAAACCTTTTGAATGTGAAGTTTGAAGCCATGTGTGGTAGTGAATGTTTGCGATCCTATCATCACTCGGGGCTAGAATAAGGGTTATGTGTAGAACAGAGATAGGCTAGACCATGTCTCCGTAACAAATTCAAAATAAGAGGTATAGTACAGAACTTTGTTTTTCACTTTGTAATCTCCATACTTCAGAGTGGGAAGATGGAAGAATTGTTCCATGTCCATTCAAGTCTCGTTAGCCACCATGACAAGATGGAGGTGACCGAAAAAATCATGGCCTGGCTCTCAGAAGCCAAAGTAACATGTCAACAAAAGCATGTGATCATGCTAACTTCAAAGGAATGACACATTAAACAACTTTGAGAGCCTAACAAACCACCCCAAAACTTCACAGCTTAAAATATCAACTATGGGACGATGAGATGGCTCTGTAGGTAAAGGTACTTGCCACAATACTAACAGCCTGACTTTGATCTTTGGTAAACCCATAGTGGAAGGAGAGAACTGACTCCTCCAAGTTTTCCTCTGACCTTCCTCCACACACATACTGCTACACAAGCATGGGCACTCACACATAGAAGTGTGCATTTACATGCACACAGACTAAATAGATAAAATGTAAAAAACATTAAACAACTTTAGTTAATGATTCTATGAAATAACAATTTGTCATAGGCTTGAATGGACCTTTATGTGTCTTTGACTGGGGCTTTGACAACTAGACAGTTGCACTTCTGAGTGATAGCTGGCAGCCAGATCCCAGAAACCAATATCCCTACTCTTCAAGGGGCTACCCCTGACTTGTTCACATGGTGGCTGTCATGGGATTCCAAGAGCAGCATGAGGGCTAGCCCCTTTTCATAAGCATTTTTAAAGTCTCAACGTGGATCATATTTACGTCTCAATGGCTAAAACAAGCAACATGGCCAAGCCCAGTGTCAATATGGGTAATACATTATGCTACACAATAGGAAGATGTGTAAGTCACATGAAAAGGGGTACTTATATGTATCTCTCACATAAAGGGGAAATGCAAAGAGGAATAGAACAAATCTCTATTTGTGAGAAAAGGGGAAATCATGACTATATATACTGACACATATAAACGGAATTAACTTTAGGAATCAGTGTTGTTGACAATAGAATCTTTCATAGCAAGTATGTCAGCAGCATATCATCACCCCTATAAACATCCAGCAGTCAAGTTTCACTCTGAGTATCCGGTGTTATTCCTGCCACTCACATGACACTTAATTGTTATCTATTGATTTGATAGATACTCAGAATATCTATAAAGCTAACAAGAGAAAGAGGGTAATATCCAAGATTGTCTCCTACACCAAAAAGTCAGCTGCAACAGACTTTACTATAACAACAGATGTATGATATGAAGATATTAATATTCTGTAAAAAGATAGTCTTGCCCTATGTACTTCCTGTACCTATTGTATCATTCATCCTTGTTATGTAACAAATCAATCTTTAACAGTACTGTAAAAGCACACCATTCCTTACTACTCTTAAATTTACAGGTCAGATGGGCTGTTGTGCTGATCTGGCAAGGCTCTGCAAATCTTGTTTGGGATTTTCTGCCACTGCTGGAGCTTATTTATGTAGAGCTAGCATGTGAAGCATAAGAGGGTAAGTACTAACAACCACGTGTTCTTTCTGTTTGCTTGCCGGTCTTTTGTTGGCCAAAGCAAATACAACAGGTAAGCTCAGACTATGAGTGGAAGGGGACTAACAAAGCAACTACAGAAAGGTGTGAATCATTAGAGTGGTTCCAAACTCCCAGGAATATCCACCCAATTTCACTGTTACCCACCGAAAGCTGAAAGTACATCTGTGACTTCTTATACAAAGCGAAACCAGCTGGCAAATCTCTGATGTATTTATTTGACCATTTAGCAATCAAATTTAAGGTACATTTTAAGAAAGCATGATATAATGAAGATAAAACAGTAGTTTGCAATATATTTCCACAGTAAAAGAATAAAAAAATTGCAGAATAATATCACTAAATTCATATTTTTAAAGTACTAACCTAAAGTGAAAAGGCGTTCTTTTACTTTATTATAAAAGTAAATAATCTAGTACACTAGTAGGATGGTAAGTACCTAATCAATTATAAGTTTATCAATATATGTAATACAAAGTACATACAATTTCATAAAATTGAAACACTTGTGGGTTATATATTTATAATTATAAAACATAAGATACCTTAATTAATCATAAAAAGCACAATAGTGCTGACAATCCCTATTTTGAGTATCTGCTTTTAAATAATCACACTTTATTTTATTTCTTTTAGTTCTGAACTATAATGTATTGCACTGATTGGAGATTTGAAAAAAAAATCAAAGACACCCTGATTGTATCATTCCATATTGTATACATGTATCCAATTAGCACCCTATATTAATAATTCACAATTAAAATTATAATCAAAAAGAGAAAATTCAGAGAGAAATTTGACTAATCAGTTATTTAGGACATGGACCCTAACCCTTGTACACAAACTTTCTGATCAGCCACATATTATTTTAGACATTATGCAGATACCTTCAATCCATCTGTATTCATGAACAGAAGATTTCATAGTCTCCTTTTTTCTTAGGAGAGCATAGACTATGGACAATATCATATCAGATTTATACATGTAATACATTTATTATCAATACTGCAGCAGAATCTTAAAGATAGATAAAATAGATTATTTTATCTTCTTTATGCATTTCCAAATGCCACCAACAGCTTTTTGTACATTTTGTAGAAACAAGGATAAAATTTTAAAAGAGAATCATAATTCAGGAAACATATACAATGGTGATGAAATGTGTTTCTTGGATTGTAATATCTACCTCTTTCCTATCCTACAGCTAACCTGAATATACAATAAGAACAGGCTTAATATCTACTTCAATTCTGTCACACATCTCCATGTGGCTTATCAAAAACTTTATTCCTTCTGCTCTGAAGTAACTACAACTATTGAGTATTTTAAAAGCATTATTGATATATCCTTTTATCTTCATAACAAATATTAGTTAGTTAGACATGATTTTTATTTTATTGGTAAACTTCGATGATAAACTGCCAGTATAACCAATACTGAAATTAGGGTGAAATATTTCCAATTTTTAAAAAGTAAAATGATACACCTCTGAGATTGGTACTTGACTTTAATACCAGTTGCTTTCTTCTTTCTCTTGCATCCAGCCATGATAATAGGACCTGGTGTACCACTGCCTTTTCTGTCCATTAAGAATCACTCCCAGGGATTAATGCATTATTATCACTTTCATTTTCAGTCCTTTAATAAAATCTCCATGTATTAGAGGCTCAATAATGGCAATTTGATCCAATTTAGTAGAATTGTATGGCTCAGTATCAAAGTCAAATAAAATGTTATCTATGGCCCCTAAACTATTAGTTTAGAAGAAATAAAGATTTATATGGGTCAACTCATAGATTTACAGATAGGGAAACTGGGATCCTGAAAGAATAAGCAATTTATGTAAGTCACAATGCTTGCAAGTAAGATACCTAATCCAGAGTTTGATTTCCTTATTCCTAATTTTGGCTTTTTGGGCTTTTTCTTTTGCTTCATTTTTGAGAGTTAATAAGTGAGTACTCTATTTACATCATTTCCACCCATCCTATTCCTCCTTCCAGCTCCTGTGCTTCCTACTTCTTCTCAAATTCATAATCTCTTCTTTAATTATTATTACACACATATATGTTACTTGAGTTTTCCTGACTGGCCCACAGTCAGGATAAATCTCTGCCACCCACCAGTCCCACAACTGCTCAGACCCGACCAAGTAAACACAGAGACTTATATTGGTTTCAAACTGTATGGCCGTGGCAGGCTTCTTGTTAACTGTTCTTACAGCTTAAATTAATCCATTTCCATTAATCTATACCTTGCCACATGGCTCATGGCTTACCGGCATCTTTACATCTTCCTTGTCCTCATGGCGGCTGGCAGTGTCTCCCCTCCCAGCTTCCTGTTCTCTCAATTTTCCTCTCTGTTAGTCCCGCCTATACTTCCTGCCTGGCCACTGCCAATCAGTGATTTATTCATTGACCAATCAGCAACACATTTGACATACAGACCATCCCACAGCACATATACATAAGTATGTATAATAGCTACACATGTTTATGTGTATAAATATCTGCTCTTCAATATTTCTATACCTTTACTGAATTCAGTTTCCAAACCCTGGACTGCCTTCATTTTGTCCATTTCACAAACGTATTTGTGTTTCCTTGGGCATCCCTAAGGCATTTATTGCTAACTACCCTCTCTCAGTTCATTGAGTTCTTTGTTCCTGTCTTCTTTAAATGCCTTGAAATCTTAGATCAAATTTATAGTTGTACTTTTGAATTCTGTGTCCTGGAGTTCATTGAAGTAATTGCCATTGGAGAACATTTCTATAAGGCTAATGGATTTTTGGGGAGAACATGTTGTCTTGGCCCTTCAGATTGCTTGTGTTTTCTCTATGTGACCTAGGCATGTGAACTTCCTTCGTTGGTTATGTGTCTGATGTGAGATTCTGGCATGCCTCAGGCTATGTGGGCACAGGAACTGTGCATCTGTAGCTAGGCCTGGGAGTGTGGAAATGGTGTGGGTAAATTTGGTTTTCAGGGACTCACTGGAAAAAGCTGTTTCAGGATGTATGTGACTAGAGTTAGGCCTGGTAGTGTGGGGATGGTGCTGGTAGGTGAGTTTCTGGGGAATTCACCAGACAAGGCTGGTGCTATACCCCAAATGCTAGGCCTGTAAATGTAAAGATGGTACAAGCAGCTTGGTTCTTGACTTTTTTTTTTTTTGCTTTAATAAGAGGTATCTGTTATTCCATACTGTTCCCTTTATTAATTCATTTGCCATAACCTTAAATGAGCCCTTTGATATATTAATATTAGAGAGAGAAAAAATAAATTGGATCAGGTAAGTTAACCAGCATTATGCAGCTAGTTAGTGATGAATTTAGAATTTGAATCTCTATCCTTTCAAATTTAACTATTACTTTTCCTTAGAGAACAGGCAGTTATTTAGAAAGGAATTCAGGAATTTGAGCTATATTTGTTTTTAGGGAGGGGCTGCTGCTGATCCCACTGTGTTTTCTTAATGATGCACACAAACTTACACATACACAATTTTGTCCCCATCCCCAGCTATTTACTTCTCCTTCAGCCCCATGGTTTTTGCTGGGCCCCTCCCCTCTGTCATCATAGGAGTCCTCCTCTGATCAGCTAGTTCTGTGCTTCCTAGCTGAGCGATGATTACTTTTATTTTCCTGTGCTTTCAAAGCACTTCCTTGAAACTTCTCACAGGTTTTAATCATATTCTCCTGTGTATCAAAGTTATTTGGTGACATACTTCCAACCATTTTGTAAGTTCTGAACTCAAGACTGGGTGTTCACTATCCTTGTGATTATCGTTCCAATCTGAAACGCCCCTTCTAGGTTTGTATTTTTAAATGATTGGTTTGTAGTGTATGGCACTGGTTTCAATGTTGTGGAGATTGAATGAGGTGAGGATTATCTGGCAGAAGCTGTCACTCAGGTGGGGTCAATGAAGGTTGTACCTGTTCCTGGATTTGACCTCTTTGCTCTGCTCCCTATCTACCCACCTACTGCCATGTGAACAAGTTGCCCCAGAACATTCCCACTACCTGAATGCTGCCATGGCTTGCTCACTGCAGTGGACCATAGCCCTATGAATCCAGGGAACTAGAGCACTCCTCCTTTAAGATTCTTCTGTTAAATATTTTGCCACTTTGATGATTAAAGTTACTAATATATCTGTCTACCTGCATCCTACACTCACTTGATACGAACAAGACTCTTGATTCAACAAATTAGAATTTCAATAAGTAAACAACAACATGGAAGATATTGAACTTCTTTCATCTTTACCTACCCATGTCCTCAAGACCTCATCCAAAATCCAAACTTCTTTGTTATCACTCATATTGAGAGAGTAGCAGAAGGAGTTGACACGACCACATACTAACAGGAGTTGTATTTGAAAGGAGAGAGTTAATACACTTAACCTTTTATTTTTCTTTTTTGGATACAGGGTTTCTCTGTGTAATTGCCCTGGCTGTCCTGGAACTCATTCTGTAGACTCACAGAGATCCACCTGTCTTTGCCTCCCCAGTGCTGGGATTAAATGTGTGTGCCATCACAGCTCAGCAATCTTTTTCATTTAAAATTCCTGATATAAAACTAGGGTATAATTTCTTTTTATGTCATTTTACTTTCCAAATGCCTTGGTGAAGCAGAAATATGCACCATTTATGGATCTGACAGCTATTTTCAAATGCTTTTGATAAAAGAACTTGGCCTTCAGTCTCCAATTACTCTGTGAAAGAACTGCACAGAAAGTTTATGGATTTGAGGCCATTGAGGTAATCGAGAATGGGGCTAACGCACACTGAGCACAGATTCTGAAGTAAAAGTTTGCTAATTTCTTTTCAATTTTACAAAACATGTAACTAGATTGGTGCCTTTCACAGGGAAGCTGAAGACCTTTTGAGGAAAAGCTCAGCAGTTTTGCAGAAAAGACAAATACTGACATTTGACTGTTCTCTGATGGAGAATTGGCCTTGGTTTGATCTCACTTCAGTAAAGCTAAACAACAAGCAGTTGTCAAAACTTTCTCCTACATAGAGCTTGCCCTAAACATTGAAGGACTTTAGTCATACACGTGCTCTGCCATTTGTAGAAAGCATCCAACTTGAAAGACACGAAGAGAACAAAACAACAGATAAAAAGAATTTGGAGAAGAGTAGAGACATTACAGGGAACAGAAGAGAAGTTCTAATTATGACTAATATCATCAAAGAGAAAAGACATTGTATCATTGAAACAAGAATTGCTTTGAATGGAGATGCTATAGCAACAGTGAACAATGAGAAAACAAAAAAAATGGAAATTAAAAATATGCCAGATGAAATTTAAAATTCAAAAGAAGCATGGAGAGATAAAGATGAGGAAATTTCTTTGAAGTAGCTTTTTTTTTTTAAAGAAAGATATGGGACGAGATCACAGGAGATTAGAACATTTTAAGATCAGTATGGAGGGTACACCATCTGACGGCCATTAATTTTAGAAAGGCCACATACAAACTGAGGGAAGTTCATTATCAAGGAAATAGTGAAAGAAATGTTTACAGAGCTGAGAGAAATGTACCTCCAGATTAAATAGTTTCATTCTAAGACACATGATAATGAAAATGTTATAACCTATAAATAATGAAAAGATTCTTGGAACTTCATGAAAGAAATAGGTCTTAACAAATGACAATGGAGCAATTTCTTTGAAATTATGTCAGAGAATGATCACCAATTTAGAATTCTAAGATGTGTCGTGTCAGTAGTCAACTGGGTGAATTGCTTCTCAGGACTGCAAAATCACGTAACATTGACCTCCACTATTCCCCTTTCAGAATACTCCTACAAGATAGGCTTCTTTATAGCAAAGAGGAGGAGCCTAGATGGTGATACATGCTTATAATTTTCAACACTGGGTGGCTGAAGTGGAAAAATCATGAGTTCAATATCATTCTGGGCTACAGATTAAGACTGTCTCCAAAAACAAAGCAAAGAGAGCAAGTGATCCAGGAAGTATGGATCTAATTTAGGAGAAAGGATCAAATAATCCCAAAGTTGAGGAAGGACAAAGATGAATGCCAAAAACAGACCCAGAAAGCAACAATTCCACATGCAGGTAGGATGGTAGAGGGGAACCCAAGAAAGAATTTCCTGAGACAAAATTTAACAGAAATGGTATAACCTGGGAGAAGTTGAAAATTGGAAGACTACTGGGAAGATCAAGAATAATAATTAACAATAGATCCATGGGTAATTTAGAAAATAAAAAGAGTCTCAGTGGCTACCCTATAATTTTTATCTATTTATTTATTTACTTACTTTTTTTTTTTTTCTTTTTGGAGATAGGATTTCTTTGTGTAACAGCCCTGGCTGTCCTGGAACTCACTCTGTAGACCAGGTTGGCTTCAAACTCAACAGAGGTCTGCCTGCCTTGCCTCTGGAGAGCTGGGGTTAAAGGTGTGCTCCACTAACAATTGGCTTATCTTTTCTTACCCAGTGCCGGTGATGATATTTGCCACAGAAGAATGTCAATGAGTGCTTGCTGCATGGAAAATGAGTGAATAATATAAACAAACAACTTTCCAGTTTCCCCACCAGCACCCACTGTATTGACTTGAACATATGCAAAACCTTTTGAATGAGTATGAATCGTATAAATGCAGATTGTTTACTTAATGAAGTGTTAAGTCTATCAATTCCTCCAGATTAATTAGGCTTCTCATCTCTAAAAGATAAGGGTTAAATTAAAATTTTTCATCAGAGAAGGGAACTTATTAAAAATTTGGAACAAAAAATCCTAACTGGTGTCATTTGCCATAGACTGGCTCCAGGAACTTGGAATGAACCTGTTTTAACTTGTATCTTCTGCTTTCCTCTTGATGGTTTCCCTTTTGGGTTACTTGCTCCCATATTCTGGTAAAGGTAGCCATGAATAGTTGCACACTCAACTCCCTAGATTTGCAACACTACTTGTAAAGTAATTACTCAAATTGCTAGAGCTAATTTACCAATTTAACCAACTTTATCGATTTCTTGAGCCAATTATTGTGACTGTGGGAGTGGAATATTCTGATTGGTTGAATCTGGGTCATATGCTAAGCTCTAGCATCGTGGATCAGCTTCATTCAAAGAACATGGACTCAAAATCAAGAAGGGAGAAATAACAAGTTATAATTATCAGTAAAAAAAAAAAAAAGAATACAGATACCAAGACAGTCAAAAACAAGTAACACTATTTCAAAAAATAGTGCTGTCAACGTGACAGGATCTGGAATCACCTAGGACACAAATCAGGCACACCTGTGAGGGATTATTGTGAACAGGCTAGCCTCTGGGCATGCTTGTGAGGGATTGCCTTGATTAGGTTAACTGAGGTGAAAGACCCACGTTAAAAGAGGCAGCACCACGATCTGGATATGAGTTTTGAGCTACATAAAAAGGAGACAGTGAGCTGAGTATGAGCTCTCTGCTTCCTCACTGCCCATGAAGTGTGGCAATCTGCCTTGAGCTCCTGTCACCGTGATTTCTCTGCCATGATGTACTGTCACTTCCACTTTAAGCTAAAATAAAGCTGCCCTCCCTCAAGTTATTTTTGTCAGGTGTGGCAGTTTGAATGTAATTGGCCCTCATAAACTCACAGGGAGTGGCACTATTAGGAAGTGTGGCTCTGTTGGAGTGGGTATGGCCTTTTTGGAGGAAGTGTGTCACTGTTGGGGCAGACTTTGAGGTTTCTTATGCTTAAGTATACAGCCCAGTGTCTCAGTTGGCTACAAGATGTAGGACTCTTAGCTACTCCTGTACCACATCTGCATGCTACCATCATGATAATGGACTGGACCTCTGAAACTGTAAGCGAGCCACCCAATTAAATGTTTTCTTTATAAGAGTTGCCATGGTCATGGTATCTCTTCATAGCAATAGAAATCCTAACTATGACATCAGGTCAGGGTATTTTATTTCAGCAATAGTAACTAAGACATCTTATTTCTCCAAATAAACCATCCAAAATAGAAATAGTTATGACATATCTCTGTCTCATCTCTGAGCATTCTAACTGCTGTGCATTGTACATGATATTTGAGAACTGTTCATAGTCACTAGAAATATTATGTAAGACAGAAATAAGTGCAACCTGGGATTTTAAATTTTCTTGTAGCTGCCATTAAAAAGTAAAGTGAAATTAATTTTAAGAATTTTTTATTTAATCTCATTCCTCCAAAAATTTGACTTTTCAGCATATAGTCAATATAAAAGTTATTAATGAAATACTTTTCATTCTCTTTTCTATAGTGCTTCAAATTCCATGTGTATTTTAAATTCCAGAGAGTTCAACTTAGATTGGCCACATTTCATAGTCACTATGCATAGAGACTGTTCTACTGGGCAGAGCAGTTCTGGACCGTAGAAGCCATTATAAACTACTAGGCAGAGTCCTCATTTTCTCCATTCTTCAACCAATTTCTTATCTTAAAAACCCCATTCTACTCTGCTTGGCTTTCTTTCTTCAATTAACTAGGATAATGCTAATGTATTCACAGAGTTGTAATTGGGAAAATGGAATAACGAGAAGTGTTTGCATGTTTTCTACTTTTCAAGAATAAGAACTGAAATGAAATGGCAAGTAGCACTGAACCTTTAATTCAGCCTGAATGACAGACAGCAATGTGAAACAGATGATCATATCTTGATGACAAGTATGGTACTACTTGGCAGGAATAAGTGAAGAAAGAATTTGGCTTAGTAGCATTAGATAGCTGCCCAGACAAATTCTACGAAGAATAGGAAGAGTTAGAAGAATCAAGTTACTCATATGCAGTTAATGAAAGAATTGCATCATGCACTTGGGGAACTCTCAGATACTAAGATAGGGCACACCTTAGCACACCATTTTCCAAAAATGTGTCAGGCTTGCAAGCACTGGCTTTGAGAAAAAAATCCTCACAAGTGCTTTTCTGTACATTAAAAAAAAAAAAAAAGGATTGCTTTCTATTATATATCCCTAGATTCAAATGCTTGTTTGGTACTTTGAGAATTATGCACAACTTATTGCTGAAATAGCATTTTCATAGTACTGCTCTCAAGCATTTATTGAGAAAGATGAAAAAGCTAAAATAATACATTCAAAATGTCAAGTATTTTGGGATGGGTTTTTCTTGATTTTTTTCTCAATTCAAGCTAAACTACAAAATGTATTGAAACGTAATATGATTTTATTTTGCAAATCAGTATGATTAGAATTTATGTGCAACTATAAAACTATTCTTTTACACTGGCATAACATATTACTGTAAGTTGGGTGCTTTAACATCAAAAATGTCAATATTTAAGATGTATACTTTATCTTAAAATGTATTTTAGTCAGAAAGTAACATTTATCACATGAAAATTCAGTAAACATTTTGGTCACCTCCTATCGGTCAGGAGCTGCAAGGATATTATGGTAACTCTCATCAATTTGATTGGATAAAGAGACACCTAGGGTGTTAGTTAGGTATACCATTGAGTATGTCCATGAGGTGTTTCCAAAGATCATTTGCATGTGGGACAGCAACTGATGTTCTTCTATCCCATATGCTGGAGACCTGGAGGGGACAAAGCAGAGGAAGGGAGAAGTCGGTTATACCAGCTTATTTCTCTTTCTTCCTTTCTTCCTCCCTCCTTCCCTCCCTCCCTCCTTCTCTCTTTCTCTCCCCCCACTTGCTACCATGAGATTAGCTTCCTCTTCCACAATCAGTGCTATGATGTTGCCTTGCCTCAGGTCCACACCATTGGAGCCAGCCCATTCTTGTGGTCAGGAAGGACAGCCATATTTGATCACACCCCCAAACAATTTACACATTCCATGCAGCAGCCTTCATAATGTCTACCATTAGTTATGGATTTTGGTTTTACGTGTTAGCAAGCTGTCTACTTCCTCTTCTTCTTAAAAAAAATACCACAAGAATTTATTGATATAATTAACTAAATTAATGAATAATTAAGCTGGTCATAATAATAAAACTCCAAATAACAAACATAACAAGAAAGACATATTTAGGAATCACCAGGTTTCCATGTTGGCCAGGAACAAGGTAATTATATCCTTTAAAATATCTTTTCATAAGCTACTTATTTATTTTAAAAGAAAAAATACTTTTGCCATATTGGCAAATGTGGGTTATACCAACTGAAAAAAGAAAATAACCCTAGTACCACCAAAATTTAGGACAAATAACGTCCATGCCCAATAAGATTCTCACCACAGTGAAGATAATTGCAAAGAGACACCAGCCAGACAGAAATGGAACATCTTACAGAACAGACAACCTGTCCTCTTAAAAGACGGTTTAAAAAAAAAAAGAATGAGACAGAAGGCAGTATGTACATTCAATTTGTACACTGGTGAATTCAACTGGAAAAGTAGACAAATAGCTATTTAAGACATTCTTTATCATAAGTGTTAATTATAGTTGGATATTATTGAGCAATAAAATATTTCCTTGACTGTTCAAAAACTGCATTTTGTAAGAAAATATACTTTTTCTTTTTCCTCTCTTATTGAAAATAATTTTCTTCTCATATAATATCCTGATTATGGTTTCTCCTCCCTCTATTCCTTCTAGTTCCTCCCTCTCTCCCTTCCCATCTAGATCCACCCCTTTCTGTCTCTCCTTAGAAAACAAACAGGCTTCTAAGGGATAATAATAAAATAAAAGATAAAGATAAAACAAAAAAGAAACACATTGGAATAAGACAAAACATGCCTTTAACTGTAGTTTATATCATTATTTTTGTGCATGTAAAAATAAATTTGTGATTGTTATGGGTTAAAACACTCCCCATGTTCATGTGACTTTCATAGTCTACGTACCTCAGACTGTGACTATTTGGAGATAAGACTGGTAAATCAAAATGAAGTCACTGAATATGTCCTGGTCCAATATGACTAGTGTCTTTAGAAGAAGAGGAAATTTGGATACACAAAGACTGGGAATGTGAGCCCACTGACAGCAGACCATTAGACTCAGTGAAAGGCCAACCATCCCCAAGGCAAGGAAAGAGAAAAACTTCAGAGGGAAGCCACCTCTGCTGATAGCTTCACCTTGGACTTCTAGGCTCTAGATGTGTGAGAAAAGGTTCATTTCTGCTGTCACAGCAGCACTAGCAAACCACAATGAAATTTAAGAAATGTATAATTGGTTTAAATCATCAATGTATGATTTAAACCAATTATGTTTTGTTTCACTAAACACACAAGGTGTATTTGATGCTCCATTTATCAGGACAAGTTTCATTGTTGTTGTTGTTGCTGTTGTTGTTAACTTTTAATTTTAGAGCTCCCCTTACCTTTCCTCTCTACTTGCTCTTTCTTACCCATCCCCTCATTTTCACTTCTCATCTTCTATACTTTCACATCCAGTCTTTTAACCTTCAGCATCCACTCCCTAGCCATATTTAATTTTTCTTTATGCTGATCTTATATATTGGCAAACAATAGATGTTTACATCGTCTGAAGGTGTTCTCCCAACAGTCAAGTAGCTTATTGGTCATTTTCCCAAGGTTCCCAAATTCCCTTGTTACCTCATGCATTATGAATCCTAACAGAATCTAAATGATTTTGGAGGGTGTTTACAAATCTCATGAGTTTTCTCTTTCCCAGGAAGACCCATCTGGCAGCCTTCTTTGTCATCCAGGGAGATGATCCAGGTAGTTCTCCCTGCCCTTGCCAAGTTTGTCAGAAGCCCTTACTCTTTGATGCCATGCCTCCCCTTTCCCCGCTTCATGCAGTGGGAACGTACCCTGCAGACATTTTCTGAAATGGTTGCCTTGAGACGTGATGTCTTCAGTCTTTCTGTTTTAAATATCTCTATTCTACCTTTACTCTTAAAAATTGTTTGTTTAGAACTTTGAAGTGTGTTGTGCCATGCCTGCTAGCAACCTGAATAGTTGAAGTTCTGTGCCATTTAAATTTTTCATTCCTTTGTAAGACCATTTAGCAAAACAATCTCTGGGACCTTTTAAATATTTATTTGGAATTTAATACTATTTCTGAATAAATAAGAAAGTAAATAACTCATGCATTACACAGAATACTTAAAAAGAACTTTCAGTTTGAACAGTATATTTCTGCTCTGGGAAACTCTCTTTTATTTAGAAAGCTCTTTCACTTCCCTCTTCTTCCTTTCCTGTATTCCTATCAGGGATTTAATCTCTGGCTCAAAATCTTTTCTCTCATTGTTTTTATAGTTGTCCCTTTTCTACATTGTGAAAAAAAAAAACCATTGTGTTCCACATAGTAATGACTCTTATTAGTTCAAAGACAGGCTTTTACAATTCATTCATATATTGCTTATGAAGCGATTGTTCTTTTTCTAGCATCACATCCTTGCTTTATGTCACATCTTCCTGTTAAACATGCCTGAGGATAGTCATTAAACTTATTTTAAAATTACCTTGTCTATCCTCAGTTGATTCCTCTGGGATCCTACTGTCTTCTATTTTAAAAAAAAATCTTCTCTCATGTTCTTGTTTACAGATTCCTTCAATAGCTGGGAAACTTTGTTGTATATGTGTATGTTTAATAAGGAAGCATTGTGCCGGGCGGTGGTGGCACACGCCTTTAATCCCAGCACTCGGGAGGCAGAGGCAGGTGAATCTCTGTGAGTTCGAAGCCAGCCTGGACTACAGAGTGAGTTCCAGGAAAGGCACAAAGCTACACAGAGAAACCCTGTCTCGAAAAACCAAAAAAAAAAAAAAAAAAAAAGAAGCATTGTAAAACCTGGGAGGAAATATTGTTTCATAGACTGGGTAAGTCAGCTTTCTAACTTTGTAACAAACATCAGAGATGATCTACTTAGAAAGAGAATAGATTTATTTTGGCTCACAGTTTTGCAGGTTGCAGTTCATAATCAATAGGACCATTATTCTTGACTCCAAACAAATTGCATATAATGATGGGAATGCATTGCAGAGCAAAATGCTGATCTTATTATCAGGAAGCAACACAGTAAGAAGGGGTTCAGGTCCTACCATCCCATTTAAAAGCCTGCTCTCAGTGATCCAAATAAAGCCTTTCACCTGGCTTTAATTATTAAAATTTCTACTGCCTCCCATAGCACCACCCTGGAGACACAGACTTTTGGTAACTAGAGCACTTTTTCAAACTATAGCACTGGCCTTTTCACTTGGCCATCTCTCCTTTTGATCTGGTGAGCCAGAATGTGGAGGCCTACATATCTCTGTAATTCTGTTCGGTAATACTTAGCTCCCAACAGCGATGACTTATGACAACATCAAGTCTGTCTATGTCTTTGTGTCTGTCTTCTCTCTCAGCTTGGACCTATTTGTTTCATGGGTTCAAGAGGCCTTGGCTTCTGGTTTGAAATTAGGTGTATGTATTTTCCATATGTCTCATTCTGGGATTTGTGACTAATGGGGCTCTTTCTCATCATGAAGATGACAGAAGATCCTGAAGGCAAGCAAGACAACGTAGGTCACTTAAAAGCCTCTCCTTAGTCACATCCATTATTACAGTTACTGACTCACATTCCATTACTACAGTTAAGTTACATGGCCAAGCCCAAAGATAGTGAGATACAATATATATTCTGCTTGTGATAAAATCTGGCAAGTACCTAGACGAGGGAAGAATTGTGAGTCAACCATGCAGTTTCCTACAGCTACCAATAATTTTGTTTAATTGCCATAGTTTCCCTTGAATTGCTTGTTCAATTCCATTGGAGAGGAACACTAGGGAGACACTAAGCCTCCTATTTTAATAAATCATACATTTGAGAAAAGGAGCTAAGAGCACAAAATAATAAAGCAGTAGCCTACCAAAGCACCTTATATAAGCAGGAACTTGGTAAAATTCAGCAGGTAATAAATGAATGAAATGATGGTAAGAAGGACCTGTCAGATAGCTCAGCAAGTAAAGGTAATTGCTACCAAACCTGATGGTAGCTGAAGTTTTCTCCAGTCCTGCCTGGCCCACAGTCAGGACAAATCTCTCTCACCCACCAGTCCTGCAGCTGCTCAGACCCAACCAAATAAACACACAGAGACTTATATTACTTATAAACTGTATGGCCATGGCAGGTTTCTTGCTATCTAGTTCTTACATCTTAAATTAACCCATTTCTATAAATCTATACCTTGCCACATGACTTGTGGCTTGCCAGTATCTTACATGTTGGTACTCATGGCGGCAGCGGCTAGCAGCATCTCCTGACTCAGCATTCCTGTTCCCAGAATTCTCCTCTCTGCTTGTCCCACGTATACTTCCTGCCTGGCTACTGGCCAATCAGTGTTTTATTTATTAACCAATCAGAGCAACACATTTAGCATACAGAACATCCCACAGCACTTCCCCCTTTTTTTAAAAGGAAGGTTTTTCTTTCACATAGTAAAATTACAGATAACAAAACAATTATCAAGAAAGAATTACAGTTACAATATCTAGTCTATTTATAATAACTAGTCTATTTTATTTGGCAAAATTAAAGAAGTTATCCTATCTATCTTATATTTGTGAGTCTAAGGTATCATATCTAACTTATCTTTTATCATACCTAAGGAAAATTATAACTATCTAGTCTTCAACTACATCAAAGACCTCAGAAGGATATAATATTACCTGAGAAATGGGAGATGGACACAAGCAACTTTCAAGAGTCTTGCGAGAGTAGACAGAGATAGCTGGCAGCCTGGACAGTCATCCAAAGTTCTTTTGTAAAGTTGGGGCATCTGTCTTTAGCCCACAGGCCTAGAGTCTCTCAGTCACTTTTTTATGTGTCCTGTAGAATGTCTGGCAGTTTCCTCTGCAAAGCAGGAACCTGAAGGACCATTTTGCCAAGCAAAGTTCAGTGGTCACCTTTCTATGGGTCCTGCATGTCCAGTCGATCAAGCAGTTAAGGTAAGAACAGTTTCTTGCCCAAATGGCTATTTTTGACAACAAGAAGATAAACTCCATATAGAGTGTCTTCAATGTTCATCCTCCTCTCTGAAGTAAATGGTGCTGCCAGGAGCAGACATGTCTCACTGTCCAGAAAGTCTAAATTTTAAAAAAATTTTAAATGCCATATATTCTGTAGGTCTTTGAAGTGTTTGAAGATTACCTATCTATCTGAAATATATCTATGTATACCTAGAAAACTTAACTAACATGGCTACAAGTTTGACTATCATAGAAGACTAATTATTAATCTATATTTTTAAATTATCTATTACAATCTAAATGAGTTACATAAACATAATACCTCAAACAAGAGTAGAAATATACATACAATAAAACAAAATTAAGTTTAAACTAGTATCAATAAACTAAAATCCATAGCAATGTAAAATATTTTAAACAAGTTTGTTATATGTAATTTTACCATGTGAAAGTTAAAACCTTCCTTTAAAAAAAAGAAAAGGGGAAGTGCTGTGGATATCACTCTGAATAAATAAAATGCTGATTGGCCAGTAGCCAGGAAGGAAGTATAGGCAGGACAAGCAGAGAGGAGAATTCTGGGAACAGGAAGGCTGAGGCAGAGAGACGCTACCAGCTGCCACCATGAGAAGATGTTAAGATACCATTAAGCCACGAGCCACGTGGCAACTTATAGATTAATAGAAATGGGTTAATTTAAGATACAAGAACTAGATAACAAGAAGTGTGCTGCAGCCATACAGTTTGTAAGCAATGTAAGTCTCTGTCTTATATTGGGTCTGAGCAACTGCATGACTGGTGGGTGGGAGAGATTTGTCCTGACTGTGGGCCAGGCAGGACCAGGAAAACTCTAGCTACACCTGATGACCTGACTTTGATCCTCAGGACCCAGTTTGCTGAGGGAGAGACCTGATTTCTGCAGGTTGTTCTCTGATCTTTACTTTTTGTGCTGTGGTATACACAAAATTCATTTTTAAAAACTTACATTTTAAAATAATTTTTGGAATGATCTGAAACTTTAAAAGTATTTATGCTTTTTATCCCAAATACTTTATACATTTTAGAGTCATGAGTATAAATATATATTATTTATCCTCTATTAATTCTCCTACTAAATTCTGGAATTATTCATGGAACACATTCAGTTTTCACCTTTACTTTATACATCTATACAATTTCATTTTTTTCCCTCTAAAACTACTACTTAAGATGGTTGAAAAATTTAGGATTAAGTGCACTTGTCATAGACTGCAATAGAAAATCCATCATATTGGCATGCTTTAAAAAATAAAATTGTATTAGCAATCTTACTTCAGAAGAAAAAGAGATTGCTTAAAACACATGAAAAAGGCTAGCCACTTTTTTTTTTCTGTACTTGCTGGACAGCGTTTACTGTTTTCAGCTTAAGTCTGACTTCGTGAACACTATAAAATCAAGGCATTTGCCTGAATGATTTTCTTCCCTAAAAAGTTTAAAAAGATTATTAGATAAAATATTGTATTTAAAGTAACTGCTTTGATTAAGCTTCTTAGCAAAGATGAATAATTTCTAAAGCTTTCAGGTCAAAGGTCATGGATTCCATTCATGTATGAAGCCAAATGAATAGCTACTCCAACAACCTTGGTTTGACTTATTTTTTCTTTGAAGGCTTTTCTGTTATAAAATGATGCATTTGGTAATTCCATGATCTCAGCAATGTCGATGAAGTGCATGTTATTATTATTATATCTATTATTATAAAAATAGTAAGTCTCATTTACTTAGTTGAAATAGTTTTCTCTCTTTGTTGGTGGGAGATTAGTGCTGGATGACTAACGAGTCCTATAGTCACACCTTGACATGATATGCCATATTGGCTCCTTGGCTGTTAATTTCCTGTTATTTTTTTCCCTCCAGAATGCAAATTTAGATAAGTAAAAAGATTTTACAGATAAGTTTTTGTTGTCATGGAGTGTTTTAGGTTTAGAAACTTTTCAATTTCAGAGTTGGGGGCTTAGGAATGAACTTACTATCCATTGAATACCAAAGTACATTCAGACAGGCATTAATCTCTGAATTTATTTTAAATGAATGGTACTATGTTGTAGGCAACAAGGAAGTTTTCCATAAAGTAAAAATGTTGAACTTAGAAATAATTCCACTAGGGCCTGGAAAGATGGCCCAGCAGGTAAGAGCATGTACTGCTCTTGCAGAGGACCCAAGTTCAGTTCCCAACACCCAAGTCAAGTGGTTAATAGCCACCTGTAACTAAAGCTTCTACACCCTCTTTGGTCCTCCATGGGTCCCTGTATATACTTGTGTGTACATAGTTAATTCCCCTCATATACACACAATTAAAAAATAAAATACAATAAAGAAGAAATTATTGTATAATGTTCTTTTTTGCAAGCTCACACACCAGTCAGATAGCCTTTGTTGCATATTTTCTTAAATAAAATACTATTTTCTTAAATAAAAATGTAGTTTCTATTTTGCAATTGAATATTTCTGTTCAACAATGGGGGGGGGATGAGGTATCAAGAAAGGTGTTTGCTAAGCACAATGGGCAAGGTATTATGCTTGCTCTTTATCTTTGTGTCTGTCCCCACTCCTTTATCAATCCTACATGACAAAAAATAAAAAGGTATTAAGTATATGTATAAGGTTTCAAAGACTGCTCTAACACAGTATCTGCATGTGACATGCCATTTCCCAGTTCTGGAAGCCAGAAGTCAGCAAATCAAATCACTGATGGGACCGTACTCACTTTGAAACTCCAAGGGGAGTCTTGCTTTGCCTCTTCTGACTTCTGGGGCTTTGCTGGCAATTTCTGAACATCCGTGGTTTATGATCTCTTAACTACAACACCTATTTTCATTTTCACATCGTCTTCTCCCAGTGTGTCTCTAATTTCACATGATGGTCTTTATAATCTTTTACTAATTACACCTGAAATGACTGTTAAAAAAAAATAAGGTCACATTTTGAGGGCTGGAACTTCAATTTATTTTTTATGGAAGCATAGCTCATGCTATGACAAAAATGTAAAGTAGGGCATAGATGCAAGAATGGATGTAAGTTCAGTCAGGAAAAGGCCCTTATTACTCTACCTGAAATATACGAGAATTGGGAAGGATACCCTTTTTGAGTAGACATTATGTCAGGACCCCCAGCAGAAGAGCAGAGAAAAAGTTGGATTTCAGTGCCTTGACACCTTCATATGATGTCTTTATGAAGTACATAAAGAGCCCAAAGTTAACAGTGGTGGAGAGACTGGAATAGACAGTGATGGAAAGATACTGTTTTAAGAGTGTTAGCAAGGACAGAATTATGCAAATGTATTGTTTTTGGTGAGAGTGGAGCAGAGGAGGGACAGACACAACCGTTTATTCAGTGTTATCTGCACATACTGGTGCTTTGATGGAAATAGATGTACAGTGTAGAACAGAGTGGAGTGAGTGCCTTCACTCTCCTTGTCTACTTTTGCTAATTTTCTGTGCACGTAACAAGGAGTATTAGAGGAGGTAGATGACAGAAAATAGACTCCCTGTCATGTCTAGAAGGCATTATCTTGGGGCAGGTATCCTTTTCCTCTGGTTCTTAGAGTCTTTCCATCCCCTCTTCTCTAATGTTCCCTGGGCCTTGGGTGTTTTGGTTATATCATAGATGTACTAACTGGGGCTGGTCACATATTCCCCACATTTTGACCAGTTTGTGGATCTCTATAGTAGCTTCCACCAGCTGCAAGCAGATTTGACATAACAAAGGCAAGGTGGTTAAGAGAGGAAATTAGTTTTGTGGAAAGATAGATATGCATTAGTTTGGATGCCTATCATCTGAACAGTTAATATTCTTAAAAACAGCAAAATAAAATGACAAGGTCCTGTTGTGATTGGCAATTTTATGTGTCAGCCTTAGTTGTATTATTTGAACGTTATTTCTGGGTATGTAATTAAGAGTGTTTCTTGATGTTATTAACATTTGAGTCAGTAGACTTGGTAAAGCAAATGATCTTCTGTAATGTGGTATGAGATTGATATATTAGATCATCCAGTGTGTTGAGGGCTGTAACAGAGAAGAAGGAAGAGAAAGGAAAGGTTCCATTTCTCTACTTGCTTAAGACTTAAAACTTTAGTCTTTTCTTGTCTTTGATTGGGATTTATACTCTTACTATCCCTGGTTCCTATGCTTTCAGATATAGAAAGGAATAGCATTACTGGATTTTCTGAACCTCCAACTTGTGGACAGCGGGTTGTAGAATCTTCCAGACTCTGTAAGATACATGCTGTGCATGTGCTTATAGGTACATGCATGTAAGAGATAGATAGATAGATAGATAGATAGATAGATAGATAGATAGACAGATAGATAGATAGATCTATTTGTTCATCTTCTTTGGATAACATTGATTTATATGTTTATATTTGACCATAAGAGGCAAAAGTCTATGTTCAGGAGCGGATACTCCCTCTCCAAACTTCTGCATGCAGTACATAAGTATGTGCTTTAGCCCAGAATATTAGATCTTCTTGTCTGGAATTTTAACTCACTAGGGAGTGATGGAAAGAATCCATGGTTAGTTAGAGATTATTATTTGTGGGGAATTTGAGGCATGAAAGCAAGCATTTGTTTGGAGTGACATGAGGCCAGCATCCTTGGCAGTCTGGGCCTATAGTAGAGATGTAGTTCTCCTTGGATTCTGCTGATTCTCTTGAGATTGCTACTTCAGACTTCCTAATGATTCTGAGTGCTAGCTATAGAGTCATAGAATCAATTGATTTTCTACTTAATGTAGGAGTTTGTTTCTTTTATTTAGAAAGATGGAGGATGATGAACAGAGGCTGCAATGGGTCAACAGTGACTGACATTTCAGTCATGATTAATGAAAGCAAAATAGTGTGGCAGTCACAGAGACATGTCTGAGTCAGCTGGATAAACAGAGGAGTACATGGAAGGGGTCAAGAGTGGAGGTAGAATATGTTGTTATCCAACTAGATTTTATCAAGGCAGTTATGACAGTAGCTGCTTTTCTGGAGAGATAGAGTATAAAGAAAGAAAAAAATCTTCAGATGAACATTTGGGTTTTGCTGTAGAGACAGAATAGAGAAAAAGAGTGAATAATACTTCTGTTGTAGGCAGAAAGATGCCGTAGTTCACTTGCGAAGTTAAAAGAGAAATTCAAGGTGAGCATTGTGACTCATGCTTGCATTTCCAACCCTTAGCAGGATGAGTCAGGAGAATTACCACAAGTTTAAAGCAAGCTGTGCTACAGAGTTAGATCCAATCTCAATAACCATGTGTGTGGGGAAAGAGAATGTATGAATGAGAAGTCACTGAATGATGGTCAAAGAGAGGCTAGCTGCCATGCTAGCTGTTTACATAGAAGATCCAGACTCAGGCCGTCATGCTTGTGTGGCTTGCATTACAGACGCAACTATCTTTATAGCCCAAAGATAAAGAAATTCTTAGACTATTGGGTGATGCTCTGATGCTTGTTTATTTTTCCTTAATATTTTTTTCACTAAGCAGAATCAATAATCATAACTAGCAATCTATTTGAAAGCCAAAAATATTGAGGTCTCTTATGAAGAACCAGAGTTAACTAACTTGCTCATGAAGAAATAGACATCTAAATATGAATAAGATCATTGTTAACATTTTTATTGGCACATATGACTTGTAGAGAGTAAAGGGCTTCATTCTGACATTTCCTTATATGCTTATAATACACGGTGATCACATTTACTTTTCCTTTGCTCTTTATTACCTCATGATTTACCTTCTTTCCATTTTCACAGCCCTAGCAGTTCCTTTTTCACTTTTATGTTCTATTACTCATCCCTTGATTCCACATATGAGAAAACATGTGATCCCTCTTGTCATTGGACTGGCTTATTTCACTTAGCACGATAATCTCCAGTTCCATCCATTTTCCTGAAGACGTTGTAATTTCATTCTCTCTCCTCACTCTCTCTGTCTGTGTGTCTGTGTCTGGCTATCTGTCTGTGTATATCACTTCTTTTAATCCTTCATATGTTGATAAGCTTTTAAGCTGACTCCATAATTTGGCTATTGTCAACATTTTTGAAGGAATAAAACTTTTTTAATATTTGCTTTCCAAAAGTTTCTAAAAATATAAAACAGATTTTTTTAGTTCAAAATGCTTTAGGATTCTTGGACCTTTCTGTGCTTATAAAACTAGGTCACTGAGTAATGTTCAAGATCTTTTTCTGTTCTTAAACTCTAAGAAAAGCTGTTGATATTTGAGCTAAAGAGTTGTATTTTTATCTTGAAAATGTGATAAAGATGGCAAACTGATTTTTGCCCTGAGAAAAATAGGCTACTAGAGAACTTTGAGCCATGATATTCTCCAAACTACTTAGCTGGTTAATATTCCCATAATGTCAAGAAATAACAGAACTTTGGCTCTTTTATGCTCTCTACTTTCTTCTTTAATACCCCCTCTAAGAAGAATTATTCAGGCCACTGAGTGACTCTTAGCACCTTCAGGACCTGTCAGTATGCTAGAGAATTCAAACAATATTTTCCAACCTGTAGAACAATGTGGGTTTTCTTTGGCTTAATTCACTGTGCATGGCAACATTTCCTGGAATTTGATCCATGAAAGACAATTCTTTATTTAAAGATAATCCTTGAAAAATAGTGTTCACTGTTCAAACACATTTGGGTAAATCTAGGTGAAGCAAAACTGAAAAAAAAAAACCTAAACTGTCAAAAATAAACACTGAAACAACTCTTTAGTGTTTAGTATTGAATATGCATCCACTTTTTCTGACCAACCAGCATTTGGTAAGCAGCTTCCATTGTCCAGGCATGGAAGTAGGTTTTGGGGCATAAGAAAAGCAACTTTTCTTCCCTCAGGGAAGAAGGGCTTGTGAAAATCTCTTAGGATATTAACTACAGAGTTTCTTGCTGTTTCTGCAGCAAAATGTCAGCATTTCATTTTACATTCAGTTGTACTGAAGGTCAAACAAAAGTTGTATGAATTAAAGGTATAATACAAAATACAATCTCTCTAAATATTGTGTAATTATTACTGCACTTTTTTTTAACCACAAGAATGTCTTTTCTTCCCTTTCTCTCTATCTCCTTCCTTCTCCCCTTCCTTTCTTCCCTTTCTCTTTCCTTCTTTTACATGCCTCCCTTTGGGTAATGTAAGACTACACTGACAGATCAATTCCCTGGATATTATTTTTGTCAGGGCTTTCCTAAGAAGTCCAGATGTTCTTGTATAAGGCCAGGATAAACAAGCAATGAGGTTGACTCAACTGATGACCTTACTTATGAACATTTCCTGAGTGCATCCAACCATGGTGAGGTCAGCTCTGGGAACATAGAGAGATAAAGGGAAATGGAGTACTTGGAAGAAGTGAAGATTCTCAATGTCTTAATATCAGGAGGGATACAAAAGGACAACATTTATGTTTATAAAACTCCAAAATACCAATGATCCCGTTTAAATCCTAATTGGAGAGATTCTTTTCTTCCAGAGGATTGGAGATGGAATGGAGAGATGCCACCAGGACACTTGCTGTCCTCAGAGCTTAAGGGCTTCAAATATGCTTTTTTATGGAGAAGAACTAAGGAGATGAAGATGTGAGATGGTGGGAACAAGGTAGGAGATGGGCATGAGTTAGGAACATAAGTCAAGGAGCTGTGATGATTTTGAATCTAGAAGCCAAGTGTGTGCATAGGCTAACATATTTCACATGTCAGTGTAGAACTTGCTACCCATAGAACCCTCACTAATATTTTACAAAACTGCTAACTAGATTATAGTGTTTAAGTGGTATCCGGAAAGGAATAAAACCTGATGTTAGACCACAATTCAAGGGCAGCCTGCTCTACAGAGCGAGATCCAGGACAGGCACCAAAACTACACAGAGAAACCCTGTCTCAAAAAAAAAAAGGTACTTACACTGAGCTCTGGGAACTACATGGTAGAAGGTGAGAACTCATTCCTGCAAGTTTTTCTCCGACCTCCATGTATATGTCATACTATGCATGCTTGTGCATGTGTGCAAGAGCACACATATGTGTGCACATGCACACAAATAAATAAATGTAATAAAAGTGAAAACATGTTGTTTTCAAACACAAAAATACGATCATTACTCAAATGATTATTTAAAAAAATTATTATGTTTAATTCAAGTCAATAAACAGAAAACAACTTTGTAGAGAAAGTTGTAACAAAAAATAACAACAAACAAACAAAAGACCAAACACAAAGCCGGAACAACTTCCTCCTGACCATTGTTTAGAAACTCTCTTTGTCTTCTGTGTAGTCTAAAGTGCTGATTCTACTCCATATCCCAAAGCTTAATATTCTGTCATTGGCACAAAAGATCAAAACGATCAAAATTTCCTTTTATTCAAATTGTTGGCAAGACAAAATACAGAAGTCCGGTTTCTATCTTTCGTTGTTCAGTTACTTTTAATGACATGAAATATTAGAATACTTAGAATACCTAAAAAATAATCTTCCAATTTTAATCAGAGTTAATTAAAAACTGGTTCTGCTTCTGTTGCATTGAAGTGATAAAAATCTTTGTATTTAACTTCTCGATTATATAAAGGAGCTTTTGACTTTGTTTTTGTAAAGTATGTCTTATCTTGGATCAGAAGAAAACAATGGTAGTCCATGGAAAAGATGACCACACAAGAAAAATGTGAAATAGGAGAATTGTACACCCCCGCTTCCAGTCTCTCACCAGTCATTAACTCCCATCACTGGGGCATTTTGTTTTTGTTTTTGTTTTTTACAGTGAAAGGAAGTTCCCTTTTTCTTTTCCTTTCTTTCTCTTTGTCTAAAGATGGATATTACTAACCCAGGGACTCAAAGGAAGTGCTCTTAAGAAGTATGCTGGTACATGCTGGGTAATTTGGTTCTGGCAAACTGGTATCTCTTTTTTCCTCTTTATTATAGCAGAGGCAAACAGAAGTTAGGGTCAATAATGCACACTTTTAGAATAACTGGATTTTAGAATCCATTTTCTACCCTCTCATGACCTTTGACTCCAAAATGATTTGTAAGCTCCCTAGCTTCTTTCCACAAAGGCAGCAAGAATAAAATGTCCTTCTGTATGTGATGCTGCCATCAACCCTTGGGCTTTCGGTCTTTCAAATGTCCCAGCACTACAGATAAGGGCTAGACAGAAGAAAGTTTACCAAATATTCAAATAAGGGAGAATAATTGCAATAGGTCATTTTAAAGAAGTATCGTGTTGCTTAATACAATAAAAAAAGAAATTAACTCTGAAAAGACATTTTTGTAAGAATGAATACAAGTTTTCAAAGTGTTTAAATAGCCATTTACCTCTAACGGCTTTTTTAAAAATTAATTTTGTTTGTGTATTGATAGTTTTCACAAGTAATCATTTGCAAATTTCTTTCGAAAAGATGAAAATGACTAAAAGTGGATAAAGAACTCTAAAAGAAAATTGGAAATTTATTTAAGTTCTGAAGGTTTGACTTGTTGGATTTAAAAACAGATTTTCTTTCATGAAATGGATGCTTGCTGTGGGATGTTCTGTATGGCAAATGTGTTGCTGATTGGTCAATAAAACACTGATTGGCCGTTGACTAGGCAGGAAGTATAGGCGGGACAAGGAGGAGAATAAAGCTGGGAAGTGGAAGACTGAGTCAGAGAGACACTGCCAGCCGCCATGATGAGAAACAGCATGTGAAGATGCCGGTAAGCTACGAGCCATGTGGCAAGGTATAAATTTATAGAAATGGATTAATTTAAGCTGTAAGAACAGTTAGCAAGAAGCCTGCCACAGCCATACAGTTTGTAACCAATATAAGTCTCTGTGTTTACTTGGTCGGGTCTAAGCGGCTGTGGGACTGGCAGGTGAGAGAGATTTGCCCTGACTGTGGGTCAGGCAGGAAAATTCAAGCTACAGATGCTGTACTGAGGTTCCCTACAGGGGATTCCTAAAGCAATTAAGAAAATAATATAAAAAAAAGAAAAGAATTTATAGTGATTTTTATATAAAGAGAAAGCACTCTCTGGTTGACTGTCCAGATAAAATGGTGGATAAAAATATCATAAATCGCTGTTTTCATCTTCTAGGAGCTTGATGGGCTAACAGTGGCATATTACATTTAGACCATTTCAACATTGAGAAACATAGAAACAGGATGGTAATGTTTAAAGAATATAATGGCACAATGTTTTCCAGTTTTTAAATGACTTGAGTTGCTTTTTATTTGTGCAGCATTATATAGTATTTGATAATTCGTGGTCTGCTTGAGGGCAAACACTGCAGAGTCAATTTTTGTTATCATGGTAGTTACTGCAAACATTGAGTTAGCAAATAAGAACTCTGGCTCTTCAGGAAATACAGGTTTAGGTGCCTGTGAGTCTCTGGTCACAGAGTTTTAGATAACTGATCGATAGCCAATTTTGTTTTATGGATATTTCTATTTAAAGACATTATATTTTGTATAATATATATAATAGATTCATTGACATTGAACTCATGCCTGAGTGTAGCTTATCAAATATATGTATCTTCTCTATCAAGCAACAATACTTTCTTGTGCTTAGGAACACTAGACAGTATTTTAGTGCTATAGTTTGGGATCATTTCAAATAGTGAAGTCAGCAAAGCAATAAATGAAAAAATACCTCTTTAAATGAGAAAGTTTCATAGTAAAAGAATTATTAAGTTCATGCAAAGTTATTATATTATAGTAAATATCAAAAATAAAATTTAAAGTTATAGCTATAGTATGATTATGATGAAGCTAGAAAGATTGCTTAAATTCCTATAAGAATATTGATATGAAATATGCCATAATATCAATCAAATATCAGTAGTGGAATACTAAAATATATGTCCTGGTCTTTGAAAAGGAACTAGTGGATAGTAGTTCAACTAGTGCCTATAATTCTTTATATGCTCTGATCCCTTACTAATATGCCACATATTTTGGATTCTCCTATTGGTCTCTCAGCTATAGGCACATTTAGCTCCTTGAACATATTCCACTTGTGTCTCTCTTAGGGCCATTCCCTTGCTGTTTTCTATTCATGTACTACTATTTCCCAACAAGTCCTTGAGGTTAGTCCCTTATTTTCTTCAGGCTTCTAATCTGCTGTCACTTTATCAGACTCTTGCATCAAAAATACCAGTAGGTTTTGGACACTGAGTGCTGCCAGCAAGAGGTGTGTGAAGTTGGCAGCAAGATATGGAGCAAAGGTTTGGGAGGAGTTGGAGAAGAATAATCAGGGGTGGTGTTGATACGCATGTATGAAATTCTTTAAGACTAAATAAAACATATTAAAATGCTAACCTTGTCTTCACTATTGCTCTCTGACCCACTGTATTGTTCTTCATAACATGGTGTTTCAGTGTATTTGTTTATTTCCCCAACCATGGTACATAATAAGCACATTGAAATATGTGTCCTTCTTGTCCACTCATCCGTCTCTGGGGCCTAGAACAGTGCTTGGAACAGAGTATGTACTTAATAAATGTTTGTGTACTAATTTTACCAATGAACTCCTGACATAAAAATACGACTTGTTGATCCATCACTTTAATTAAAAAACATCTAGACCTTAACTTTGTATCGGAGTTTGAGAATTTAATATGAAATATGTAAATGACAATGTTTTTAAATGTATATTATTTAAACTTAGTTTTTATGATTTGTATTTTGGCTTAGAACGGCTTGACAATAAATGGAGTTCTTATTCTATTATTATAGGCTCTTTGTTTTGACAAAATTAAATAAGGTAAATGAGTATATAACCTCTATTTGAATGCCTATTATATCATGGTTTTCCATGTAATCCTAATTACTCTGCTACAGATGAAGAAGCCAAGACCAAAGAGGCTAGATTAGTTACCTAGTGTTAAGAAGAAAATAAGTCATGACGTCTATATTGAAATGTGAATATCTTCAAACTCTAGGTCTCTACTTTCTTTCTATCCTGATTCATTAATTTAAAAGGGAGAAAATAACATAAAAGATGGTCACAGAAGGAGTGGATATGAATAAAGTACATTATATATATATGTATGTATGTATGCATGTAGTAATGAAACCCCTTTATAAAAATTAATATATATATATATATATATATATATATATATATATATATATATATATATATATATAAATAAAAAAGTACTGGGCTTTCTGTGCCAGGTTCTGTTTTGTGCACAAAAGAGAAAATAGAAAGTCCTCATGTCTTGTTATAGTTTACTGGTAAGTGGTGGGAGGGGAGACAGAAAGATAACAAATTAACAAGTAGAAAATGTAGCATTAGATGATGATTAGTGCTATGGAGAAGATAAAGGAATGAGACGGTGGGTGAGTGTTAATGTTTTAAATAAGGTGGATAAGGTTGATGTCACTGGGGAAATGGTGTCTGTACCAAGTTAATCTCAGAGATGCAGTTCCTTAGCAGAGGGCACAGTCCATGCAATGGCTCTGGGGCTATTGGGTGTTCAATGGATCTGAGGACAAGGATGAAGCTACTGTTTGAGAAATGGAACTTTCAAGGTAGAGAGTGGCAGGGAACAATATCAGAAGGGAACTGGACAGTTAGGGATTTGGAGGGAGTTATGTGGACTTTAGCTCCACTGCAAATGAAATGTGGAATCCTGGGTAGGCTTGAACAGAGGCTTGAGGTGATTTATGTTTTAAAAGGATTTGTGTGATTTGTGTGATTTATTTTTACTGGACAGGATTGGCTTAGAATGCCAAAAGTTTGGTTTTATCCATCTTAGTTTGAGACATCTGACATCTCAAGTAGAAATATCAAGCAGGCAATTGCATAGAGCCTGGAATCCAACAGAGAGGTCTAGGCTGGGCATATAAATTTGGAAATTGTCAGCACATAGACGGTATTTAAAGCAATAAATTTAGATGAAGTCACCAAGGGAGGGAAGAGGTCCAAAGAACTGAAAGCTGGGGATCCAACTTTAAGAGGAACCAACAGAGGAGACTGAGAAGGGTCATCCAGAGAGGTGGGAAAACAACCAGGAGGATGAGTGTCCCAGAAGCCAAGAGAAATAAGCATTGAAAGGAGGAAGGAGTAGTCAGCATGTAAAGCAGTGCAGAACTTGTATGTGTGGAGAGGAGAGAAGAGAGGATATTTGCAGAACTATTTCTTTGTTTTAGCTAAGAAACTTGCCTTTCTTCCCCAGACTCCTGCACATACAGCCACGTGGTGGTGTAAGATGACAGGCTGGGTTGGGCACTATGGTTGACTTGCTTTTGTTATATGTAATCCCCCTGTCCTTACTCTGCCCTGATTACTGAAGATCATGGCCAGAAACATATCATATCCACAGGGGATGTGCATTTGCTATGTCTGGCTGGGAGACAAATGAATATGAATCCTGCTTTATCAATTTACAATACAATCGCTCTGTGGCCTAAAACAGAGTTGGAAGTCTGCCTCTCAGTCTTCAGAATAAAGCCCAAACTCCCTAGCACGCCTTATGGCCTTCAGAAGAGACTTTGTTTCTCACTGCTCTCTTACTCTCACCCTCTTCCCTTCCCTTGCCTCTCCGACACTCACACACCCTGACACTCCATCCACAGGGAACTCCTTGCTGTTCTTCCAGGCACGTTGTGCTCTTCTGTATCTTTGCTCTCTTCCCATGCTCTCTATTGTGCTGGCCCTACCCTTCCTGGCTTTTCTGACCATGAATGTGATATGACTGATAGGAGTTCCTACTGTGGAGCCCCAGGTTGGCATACTTACTCTTTTCTTGGCTTTATCCTCTTATTGCATTTTTATACCGCATTGAAATTGTTTCCATGTCAGTTTCTCATTGGGTTGTATGCTCTTCAAAGAGGAGGATCACAAGTTGCTTACCTCTACCTCCTACTCTGTCAGTAGGCACACCTTGAAGCTTTATGCTTGTCTTTGTGCTACATACTTCTGCATTGTCTCATTGTATCCTCCAACAACTCTGAAGTCAGGCTTGTTAGTTGTACAAACTCTAGTTGAAGAAACTCAGATTCAGAATGGTTATGAAATTGTTTATGATGGCTAATTTTGCCGGTCAGCTTTACACACCTGTGAAGAGGGAACTTCAATTGAAGAATTATCTCTATCAGATTGTCCTGCAGTCCCTGTTTGTGAGGTATTTTGTTGGCTACTAATTAATGTGGAAGGATCCTATCTACTGTGGGTAGTCACATTCTTGGGACTGTGAACCTAGACTGTATAAAAAAGATAGCTGAGCAGGCCAGAGGAATCAAGCTAATAAGCAGTGTTCCCCCATGATTTTTATTTCATCCTCTTGCCTTGAGTTCCTGCCTTGGCTTCCCTTGATGATGAACTATAACTTATAAGATGAAATGACTCTACCCTCAAATTGCTTTTGACTGTGGTGTTTATCAGAGAAGCAAAAAGCAAACTGGAGCATTGCTTAAGGTAATGTGACTTATATTCCTAACTGATTATACATCTGAGCACTAATATCTATTGTGTGCACTTAAATCAAGAATAGAGAAGCAAGAATTAAGGGTCTAAGCTATTAGTCTTCAGTGCTCCAACATTCCCAAATAATTCCTAATCTAATAAAGTCTGTGCTCATCCTATTTCCAAGTCATTATATGATATGCCTTTCCTTTCACACATATTGCATTACTCTGATTGTTTATCCAGGAGAAATTTTATTTGTACACCCACCCCAACTAGCCAGGTCAGAGTGAGATGAAGACTCTGAACAGTGGTGGACTAGGGAAGAAAAGGGAGAGTGGAAATAGGACTACCACCTTGTATAGCATCTGGGAAAACCCACCTTATTTTGAGTGTGGGTAATCTTACCCACACTCAAAGCAGATGGAGGGAAGAGATGAGTGAATGTGGTGGGAAGTTACATTCATCAGCTTGACTAAACTCTAATCCCAGCTTATTCTATCTAAACATTTCCTGTAAATATATCTTGTAAATGTGACTAATGTCTTTAATCAGCTGTCTCTATCTCAGTGAGAGAATATTATTCTAAATTGTCTGAGTTGTGTAGGCAGAATTTCTCTGTGTCGCAGCAGCTGCTCCCAAATAACCAGACTGAGATTTATTATTAATTATAAGTGCTCAGCTGATAGCTCAGGCTTGTTACTAACTAGCTCTTACAACTTAACCTCTATTTCTTATCTACCTTCTGCCATGTGGCAGTACCTTTTTTCAGCATGGCATATTCATCTCCTGCTTCTTTTGCATCTGGCTTGCAATTCCTCAGACTCTGCCCTTCTTCTTCCTAGCTTCTCTCTGCCGCCCCCACCCCCCCAAATCCTGCATAGCTATTGGCCAATCGGCTTTTTATTAAAAATGAGAGCAACACATTTTCACAGTGTACAGGAGGATTATTCCACAGCAATTGCCTGATCCAATCTGTTGAAATGCATGAAGAACAGAAGCTAGGTTTTCCCGAGGAAAAGGGAATGGTACCTGTGGACTGCATCACTAGCTACTGCAGAAGTGTTTCCACCCATCCTTCTTGACACCCTACCCTACAGAAGTTTCTGGCCAAACTCCTGAAATCTACTGGGTCCTCTTTCCTTGCAATGAATTCCTCTCTCTTTCTCTATCAGTATGTGTAACTGTAGGCATATAGGTATATATGCAGATTTGTGCGTGCACAAATCATATTGAATCTTTGTCTCTGGTGGAACTCTGATAAGGTAGCAAGTAGTAACAGTGATTCTAAAAGGATCCAAAGATCACAATGTGGCTAAGTAAGATGGTACAGTAATATAATAATAAATACTATAAAGAAAGGCCAAAGAGTGGAAATGTATAAGGAGTGTTTGAGTGGTCCCTTTTGCCCCCCAGCTGGGGTAGTTGCTCTTAGTCTTTCCAATCTATGGTTACCTGTCATGCCACAATTGTTGTGATGTATGCTGATATGTTTGTGACCCCCTATTTTCCTTCTCCATCTCCTAATATGTGTGAGGTTCTAGATTACAGCTCATATTCTTATCCCTAACATGTAGCTCAATGTTTAACTCATAGGGTGGAATTAACATTTCCTAATAAGTAAATGTGAGTTTGTGGCCTTAGGTGCTCAGAAATGCCCAAGCAATCCCAGCCTCCCTATGGCCAGAGAGGATATTTTGGGGGATTCAGTCTTTAAGCACCATCAGAAGGAATATCACTAACATCTCTGCTTTCCTGAATGTTCCTCTTGTCACTTACTACACACCGGTGACCCTTAAAAGAGCATCTGAGTTTAGGGACTTGTGAATCTTTCATTTTCATTGAAGGCTTTCTCTGGGCTCTTTTAATCCATTTTGTTGTTCGTACCACAGTCTGAGATGTGCTGGATGGCTGTCTTTTTAATATGGTGAGACTCAAGGTCCTGCATGATAGAGAAAGTAGAGTTTCTTCCAGAGGGAGAGGATCTACTCCAGGGAAACATTTCAGATAGTGACTTCCACCTGCGCATGCCTCTTCCTTCCAAGAACATGAATATGTAACTCAAGTACTGGAGGCAAGCACCAGAAAGGAAAAAGTGAAATCCTTTCCCATTCTTTAGAAATTAATATATTTTTATCTTTTTATATCTCTTTTTCATTTAAAGTGAAAGGAAAGAGGAACTTTGTGTTTATTTTTTGAAAAAAGAACCATTGAAAGAAGTAAACTTGATCATAAAGATGAAAATACAATTGGAGAAATGGCTAGTTCTAGGGCAGGAAACAACACACAGTCAGCCTGGAGTGTCTTATATTACTAAAAAGTAAGGAAGTACTGAAAAAAACAAAACAAAATAAACAAAAGCAAACCCATGTCATATTGGGCGCATGCGTGCATGCATGCGTGTATGTAAGGAGCAGAGCCAGTGGAAGGAACCAGTAGCCAAAGATGGAACAATTTGAGGCAATGAAGTAAATGCAAGGTATTGATTATAACTGTTTAGTTTTATTATTCCACTAAAGATATATGAAAAAGCTATATGGAAGCCTACTACTTAATAAGCTTATTAAAATACTTTGAATGGAAGTACTGTGCATGAGGGGATGATATTCCTTCTAGAACCATAGGTTATTGAAAATCTTAGTACTACAGAGAAGCAGAAGGGAGCATAACGTCTCAACCCTAGCCAAGAAACTATTTGCAATTGATCTCTTCTGGGAAAGTGAAAATAAGTTTCTTTTCCCAATGCAGTGACAGCAGGTATATCAAGCACACTCTAGGGCAGATCCAGTGCTCAGGGTGGTTGGCAGATACAAAGGTTAATCCATATTTTTATGTGTGTGTGTTTTTTTAAAATATGTGTGTTTTGCTTGTTTGCTTGTTTTTGTCTTTTGGAAATTGGGTAGGTAGGGAGGTGGGGAAGATCTAGGAGGAGTTGGGGGAGGGGAAAGAATACAGTCAAATTTATTGCATGAAAAAATTAAAGGCTAATAAAACAAACAAACAAACAAACAAACAAAAAACAGCAAACAAACCCTGGTGCTAGGTATGGGATACTTTCTACAAGTTGTTGGTCAGGACACCCCTAGAGGTTTCAAGAACAGTAAAGTTTATCATCGGTTTTGGTTTCCCACCAGAACTGTATGGTGAGACCCTATTGTTGAAGACGCCACAAATTTTGGCCGTAGGACATGGAGCAATCAAGCTGGACCTGAGATGGAAACTTCCTCCCTGATGGTTAGCTTTCACAGTGCCAGAAGATGCTGGGGGAGGAAGGTCATAAACGGTCTTTCCTAGCCATGACCCCTTTGAGCTGCAGTAATGACTGGCCTGGAAAGATGGGCTCATTGGTGCAAAGCTCCTCATTCTGATTAGATTTGAGGCCCACAGGTTAGAAGGTGTTCCTGGTACTGTAATCTGGGTCAATAGCTAGCAGTTGGGGAGATCATAGGCACTAGAGGAGAACCTACTACTATTGTTTTTATAAATGGACATTTAGTTAAACTGCCTTCTAAGTACTTGTGTGTGTTAGTGCCTTCTTCAGCCTTTGGCAAAGAAACTTCTTTTTTTAATTTTTTTTTTTGTGTGTGTGTTCGTCTGTTTTCAAGACAGGATATCTCTGTATAATATCCATGGCTGTTCTAGAATAGCCAGGCTGGCATCGAACTCACAGGGATTCACCTGCCTCTGCCTCCTGAGTGCTGGGATTAAAGGTGACCACCGCCCGGAGTCAAAGAGGCTTCTTATTGCAGTAGGTGGCACTTAATACAGAGACTCGTAACTGGTCAAAAGTACAGAGAATAGAGGATCGTAGAGTACTTGGTTCTAAATGAGTTATCTATGTTACTCCCGTCCAGTGCTCAGAAAAAAGTGTAACGAGAAAGGGGAAAGAATGCAAGATACCTAGGATGGGGAGGCGTGCTGGAAAAAAAGAAATGTCTTGTAGACATGACATGACCATTGTCCTCACAAACTCACCATGGTTTCGGCTACCAGCAGCAAGACCTACCTGCACAAAATTGAGCTTATCAAAATTTCGTCAGGAAAGGGAGAAGAACCCATGAGGCCCCCCACCTCACTGAGAGACAGTTAACAGTGGCTGGGGAAGGGCTATTTCTTTCCTTAGTGGCATAACACTGGTAAGTGGCCTATGCTCCAGGAAATAGCCTCTCACCCCTGCTCATGCAAGCAACCCGAATTGTACTCCATGGGTCATACATATGAAAAGGCATGAAAGTAAGAGGAAGGACTTGAAAGTAGGGGAAGAAGGAAGGTTTCAGCAGGAGAAGGAAGGAGGATGAGTGGAGGCAACAGGAGTGAGAATTAATAAAATTGATTACACGTGTGTATGAAGATGTCCAAGAATAAAAAAAATAATCAAACAATTTAGCTTGGTTTTAGTGTGAGTTAAACACATAGTAATAATGGTTATTATTTAAAATGATTTTTTAATCTTTGTGGATTATAAAGCATTTTGCAGTATAAAGACTTATTCTTGTGAATATAACTCTGCCTATTATTAAAATACTATCTTTCATCTTCTCATTAAATTTGACTTCAAAACGTAGGGCTGAGAGTTGGAAAAATGCTTTCATAGAGTTGGCGGTTCCCTGTTATTCTTCCATTACGGAGCACTAAAGGAAGACTATTAGTAGAAGAGGAATATGGAGTGGACTCTCTTGTCTGCTTCCTATTGAGTCTTGTTTTGTTTCCTGTCCCTGCCTCTAGTATGGTCTTCCATCACATCAATGACAGTTTTTTTCTGATACAGGAAATTGAATCCAGCTGGAAGTTATTCTGACACTTCAAAAACTGGTCTCCACACTGAGACACTACTACCAGATCACCCTTATGGGGTGTCCCTTCTGCTTTTCCTCCAGCAGCAGCTGAGCACTAAATTTTATCCCTGTAAGGTCACACCTCCAAAGTGGTGATAGTAGTTCCAGTCTCTTCCTTTTGTTCCTGAGTGCTTGGGTTGTTAGCTACTTGAAATTTTCATGAATATTTCTAAGTGTTTATAGTGGTTATTAGGAGCTGAAAGTCAGCCATGGGGATCATGGAATAATCATAGAACAACTCTGGAAATATGCAATTGCTTTAGATCCATTTTCTCCAACCAGAACGCTAGCTGGAAACACTTAGCAATGCACCACTGCTTTGGGTTTCCTTACTACCATTTCAGTTACCCAGTTAGCAACTTCATGTCTAGTCAAAGCACTTAATATTAATTTCTTTCTATTCACATAACCTGTCTGGTTTCTGTGTTCTGGATAATTTTTTTTGAAACAGGGTCTTATTTAGCACCAGCTGGCCTTGAATTTACTGTATAGCCCAAGATTGTCCTGCTTCTACCTTCCAAATGCTGGAATAGCAGGTCTGAACCACCACACCACGTTGGTATTCTAGATAGACCTTGAACTATACAACAACCTTTTAGCTTTATTATTTGTCAGTCTATGTTTTATGCCAGGAAGACCAGTATGTGTGTAGATGATGTTTTGATAAATTCCTTTTGACTTATGTTTGTCAACATCATTAATTTGAGCTGATGCTGGTTGGGTCTCCTGTAGACAGATAGAAAGTTGTTTTGCCTGCTTAGAATGTAACTTCTAATTCTGTCTCCCATATAGAAAGGGATCAGATTCAGATGTAGTTACTAGTCATAGTTATTTGCTGAGCACTAGATGTTTTTGAAAAAAAAAGTCAGTTCCTGCTTTAAACATGTTAGGGTACTTTATATAATAAAGAATGCCTTTTTTTTTTTTTTGTAAAACAAGCAATTCCTTGTTTTAACACTGGTATAGATTTGGTTTCACGTGTCAGATTTCTAAAAGCATGGTATACTTGATGTCTCTGATTCCTTGAAATACATAGTCTGGCACAGTAGCTATATGCTTTCTATTAAGGCTTTGATCTCCATTTTAACTGCATAGTTTTGCTTACTAGACTTGGAGAACTCTTTCATTGGCTCTGCAAAGCTTTGATCTTTCCCAACATGCCTATGTGAGGTTCCACAAAGCTATAGTCTGAAGAGAGATGCCAACATTTTAATATAATCATCAAAATAACTTGCAAGAAAAAGCAAACTTTTCACACAAATCCTATATTTAAAGATGTCTTCCTTCCAATAACATTCATTAAGCGACCATCTGTTTGCTTTTGATTATCATCTGGACCACTAATAAGCGAGTTTAATCTGAGCAATGTTATTTGCACGCTACTTCTAAATTTAGTATGTTTCAAAGAAGTCAGCAAGGCTGGCCTCCAGGAAATATTGACTTTGATGTAACATCTGGTTTTCAGGGATTTTCTTTGTAGTTCCTATCTGGGGGGTGGACAAAAGGGCAAAGTGAAATCAAATGACTTGAGCAGAGTCATGTAATTACTTGATGACTTAATCTGAATTACTTGCTGTTTTTTTCTATCTTTGGTTGAAAGTCCTAGCCTTGTATTTTTCTGTGCACGTGGTACATGTGATCTGTATGTAGACATAGCTCTGCTATGTATGCCTAACTATTCACAAATTGATAAGCAAGTGTATGTGGATTTGTACGACTAATTATAGATTTATTTACTACATCATTCTCTTCAGTATTTCTCCCAACATTTTATGAAGAAAATAACTTTCCCTGCATTGCCTTCCCACTTATTAAAACAATCATTTGAAGTAAAAGGAAGCAGCTATTGTTACGAAAACCTTTCTGATCTTTTTGTTCTCATGGAAGATGGAGGGTTAAGTTGCATGGACAACTGACTTGATTTGAGGAGAGTAGAAAACACCATCAGCATTCAACCTTTTTCTCTTCTCAAACACCTCTCCTCTCTTCCCTATCTGGGCTGGATATCAGAGAGATGTCAACACCTAAGATGTGTACTTGGAGTTCAGGGTTATGATGCTTTGTTATAAAGGAGAGTCTTGACATTTTACTCAGTCATTGTGGTTTTATAATCAATGTGTGATTTTAATATCCTTGTACTAATTATAGACTAATATATTCCATCTGATCAGTACTTTTAACTTTTAAGATATTTCCACATTTATGATTTAATTTAATCTTCAAAGGTTTCTATTATAAAATAATTTGCATGTTATGTATATTACATATGCTTGGAATTGTTTTCATATCACCAGAAGAACTGCTCCAGATTTGATACAATTCAACCATATTTTAATATTTTATATATTAAAAATATACATTAAAATTCTAATCTGACAAATTGACATTTAAGCCTTAGCTTTACTGGATGCATGACCTTGAGCAAATCACTAGACTTTCCTAACCTCCCATGTTCTTAGGTGTGGAATATCTAGAAGCACTGACAAAGTGAAATGAGATTATATGTAAAGCTGTTAGCATATGTTGTAAAATGCTTCTCCTCCAGCATAATAGCCATCATCTTCATCAGAACAGGTGTACCAACTTGCAAGTGACCTCAGAAAACAGGCTTCTTAACTACTGACCTTCCCTCAAAAGAGGTGGGTATAGGGAGGGCCACTGAGCCCTCACTTGAGATTCCTGTTGCTCTCCCCTGTACCTGCTAACTATTTATGTATAATTCTACCCTAATTGTGTGTGGCCTGTGGTCTTAGGAGGTGCTGACATATATGGATTGTTGATGGTTAAGTGGAGGGGTGACTCTATCTGTATAGCCATGGGGAAGTCATCATCCATGCTGGAGTGAACGTCTCTGGTGGAATGGCTGCTTCGATATTACTTGCACTCTTGTGAGTAACCCTTCACCCATGCCCTGTGTAATAAACTCATTGGTTCCCCAAGTTGGACTTTGGTTGGCATAGTACATTGGTTTGTAGGTGTTACCCTACATGGAGGAGGTAGATTTTTTTTTTTTTATGTTTCCCCAGGGAAAGAACTCCCACAGCAGCAAAGTGCACTGATACACATTAAACACATTAAAAGGCTAGGGAATTGTCTTCAATTCTCTCTCTCTCTCTCTCTCTCTCTCTCTCTCTCTCTCTCTCTCTCTCTCTCTCTCTCTCGTGTGTGTGTGTGTGTGTGTGTGTGTGTGTGTGTGTGGTGTTTGATTCCTTTTTTGTAAAATACACTAGTGTCTTGCCCTGGCTCTTGTCTGACTTTTGGAGTCATATATAGAAATCAAACATATATGGTGGAGTGAAAAGGACCATGAAAATACTAGAAAACTTACTTAGGAAGCTAAATGGTACGGTAGAGACTTTTGGTATTTCCATGCTTTAGGTGATTCTACCAATGGGTTCCTTTGGATCTTCTTTGTGCACTTTTAAGAGAACTGTTAGAAACATGGTATGCCTTTTTTCCCTGGGCCAAGTCTAGACATGAGGACCAGGTTTTCCAGATGTGGTACTACTCTTGGGACTTAAATCTTAGTGGATTAACATAAAATTAGAAAAATGGATGAAGTCAACTGGGACCCAAAAGTGACCATCAAAAGAGCTGTACAGTATAGCAAGAGGCTGCACAGACTCAGGGACCAAACAGTCTCATTTTAATTCCTGATTAGATTTCCAGTGACCATAGTTAGGAAAGTTTTTAAACTTTATTCATCAGTTTCCTTATCTCTGAAGTGGTTTCATTAATAGTATCTTGTTCCTAAGGCTGTTTGGAGAATTAAATAAATTAGAATATCTAAAGGACTTAGAATATTGTTTGGTATATATAAAGTATGGTATTTGTCTTAGTTAACTTCTTATTGCTGTGATAATAACATGGATAAGGGAACTTACAAAAGAAAACATTAAATTGGGCTTATGGTTTCAGAGAGTTAGAGTCTATGATGGTGGAGAGAAGGCATGGATGTAGGAGCAGCCAAGAGCTCACATCTCTAAACCACAAAGAGGAGGTGGAGAGGGTAGTTTTCCCCAAGTCACACACCTCCTCCAACAAGCCCACACCTCCTAATCTTTCCAAACAGGTCTGCTGTGGGATGGTCTGTATGTCAAATGTGTTGCTGATTGGTCAATAAATAAATCACTGATTGGTCAGTGGCCAGGCAGGAAGTATAGGCGGGACAAGGAGGAGAATAAAGCTGGGAAGTGGAAGGCTGAGTGAGGGAGACACTGCCAGCCGCCATGATGACAAGCAACATGTGAAGATGCCGGTAAGCCACGAGCCATGTGGCAAGGTATAGATTAATAAAAATGGATTAATTTAAGCTATAAGAACAGTTAGCAAGAAGCCTGCCACGGCCATACAGTTTGTAACCAATAAAAGTGTCTGTGTTTACTTGGTCGGGTCTGAGCTGCTGTGGGACTGGCGGGTGAGAGAGATTTGTCCTGACTGTGGGCCAGGCAGGAAAACTCTACCTACACAGGTCCACTAATTGAGGACAAAGTATTCAAACATATGAACCTGTGGGGCCATTCTCACTGAAACCACCACAGTATACAAAACAATGGCAGCTGTGAACACTGGCATTATGACTACCTTGGACCTTGAGATATCAGACATATCTACTACTTGTTCTCCCATGGTTTTGATTTTCTAATCTTCCCTTTAATTCATGGTTGGAGGACAGTGAACTAGAAGAATTGTGAGGTCAGAGGAATAACTTGAAAATTACATAAGGCTTTGAATCTACCTATACAGTGAGGACTCTGCATTTTCTAAGTGTGTTGGGAACAGTGAGGTCCCAGAGCAATGGTTCTCAACCATCCTTTAGATCCTTTAATATAGTTTCTCAGGTTGTTGTGACCCCCAACCATAAACTTACTTTTGTTGCCATTTCACAACTCTTATTTTGCTACTTTTATGAAGCATAATGTAAATATCTGATATCCAAGATATCTGACATGTGACCCCCAAAGGAGTCATGGCCCACAGGTTGAGAAACACTGTCCTAGAGCTTGTTTGCACAGTTTAAGAGATCAGTAGCATTATATCTCTTCCAAACCCAGCTCTCCCTGAATAATGAAAGCAGAAGAGGAGGGAACATAGTCTCACTTAATTTTGACAAGGATTATCCTGGCAGTTCTGTGGAGAATGATCTGTAGGAGGTCACAAGTGGAAGCAGGTTAGGAGTCTAATGTGGTAATCTTAAGTGGTGATGCAGGCATAAAGTTTGTCAGGAGTGGTAGAACATTTAAGAAACAGTAAACTGAGGAGTGGGTTTTGGAGACAGAGTGGAAGTATATGATGATTAATCCAATGAAGGGAGTGAGTGAAAGAGAGGAGTCAAAAATGAGTAGTTGAATTGTGTTAGTAGAGTCCATGGCTGTTGAGATAAGGCAGACAAGGGGAGTGGAGCAGAAGCTTGTACTCAAAGGGCATAGTTTTTGTCTGTTTCCATACCAGAAAAGAATAGCGGAACAAGGACTCACTGGGAAGGAAGGTGTGCTTTAAAACTATTCCATAGCCTGGCTGATGTACTGGTACTTATTTCCCTTAATTTTTATGGCTGAGATTAAACTGGCATCAGGATGGCTCACCCAAGGCTTCATGCGATTACCTTCTTCATGACTCCTCAAATGGCAAAGAGAACAAGCTTGGTTTCTTCTTCCTATATGGATTTAATCTCTTAATGGGTCATGCCCTTGTAATCCCCTTTAGACCTAGCTACCCCCAAAGGGCTCATTTCCAAACACTATCACACTGGAGTTAGGGGTTCAATTTTTGAATGGGGTGGCATAAACTTTAAACTATTGATATAAAATGTAAATTTCATTGCAAAAGGTCTATGAAAGTTTGTTCTGAGCCAAATATGAATTGCTGTGGCCCAGGAACAAAGATTTAGTGTTTTTTCAACTAACATGTTTCACCATGGAAATGGTGACATTAGCTTTCATAATCACAGAATAAAAGATAACCATAAATCAACTTATTGCTAAACACAGAGTTGGATTATGGTAAAGTAAGGAAAACTGCTGTAGGTTTCTGATGTTATATGATGACATTCTTAGCTTTTGGGTTGGTGGAAGCCAGTGGTTTGCTAAGAATACATTCCAAAGATTTTTGCTTAATATCTCTATGGATCTAGGCCAGATACAGAGAAGGGTGAGAAGTGACCATGAAAGAGACTATAGACAGAGATGATTTTGGCTTTCTATTCACAATACTCCACTTCTCCCCAGACACAAATTTCAAATCTGTCAATAAGTCTGCTGATTCTTCTATATAGGCATGGCTTTTTTAGGCAACTTCTGTTCACACAAGCCATGGGAAAGAGTAACATTAATGATGACATGCAAAATGAAGGAAAGAATTAGGGAGCTAACGCTTGACAGTGCCAAAGCATGTCCACATGGGATTACTGTTAGGATTGAAGAACTAGAATTGAAAGATAGGGTAGGTATCACATAGGAGATGCTCTTCCTTAAAAAATAAACATACATTTATATCTAATATAAAAATGCACCCATTTCATAAAGAATTGAACAAACATAGAGAATAATAAAACTACCTAATTGAATTTTACCCTAGGCCTCTACCAGATTTTCTCCAAGGCCTAAGGGAATGGCTGACAAAGTTTCTACTTAAAAATTCTTCCTGCCACTTTGAAGCCATATGGGATAATGGTTATGAGAATAGGTGCTGTGTGCAAATCTCATCTCTGTCCATTTCCAGCAGTGTGACCTTGAGCAACTGTCTGGAGCAGCTCCAACTAACAGCTTTGGTGTCACAGGGAAAACAAGTGTGGTTAACTACATCTCAGCCATTAAGTCTCATTCACAAATGTGACACATGTGATTTTTTTTCTCACATTTCATTGGTTAAAGCAGTTACAGGGTCGGGCCTGACATTAGCAGAATAGGGCTGCTTAATCATTTTGCAGAGGGGCAACACAAATCAGGCCATGCTTGATTCTGATCTCTTTCAGAGAGTGACAGCAAATGGAGAATTCTCATTAGCACCCAGAAAGAACAGACCAGAGAATCATAGTTCCAGAAGCTCATTAGAAGAAAATGACTTTTAGATCTTAGACTTTTAAGTTGGGTTATAATGGTAGATTTCTTTTGTGGGTCTTAGTCTCTGTGGGTTTAATGTCTGCATTTTCTAATTGCTAGGTACTGCTTAGATTTCTTTCTGGCTACTTCACAGGCATGGTGCGACATCGCGGCCACTTATTCTGCCCCCCTGGGTCTCATCATTTTTCTGTGAAACAAGGTAGACCAGTTGTCATCCACTTGACTTATAATCATGTTGTGAGGATTAATGAGTTAAAGTTTGTAAAATATCTCCAGCTCCTGAAAGTGACAAATAGAGGCATACTTATTGATATTTTCCCACCTTTATTTAGACTTCAAAGGCCTTTCTCATCACCTTTGAGATTTTGACATAAGCTGTCTACAGTGGAGAATTTAATTCGTTTTACCTCCCTTCTGTCTGACATTTCTCTACCCTCACCCCATTGCTGTGACTTTAAAGAAGAAATTTCAACCTTAACCTTTCATGTCTCCATCTGTTGAGATTTGTGTCTTTTCTTATTATTTTGTATATTTTATTCTACCATTTATAAGAATGCACTCCTAGACCTTTGCTATTAGCTAAATAACACAGAGACATAAAGGGCAATCTGCAATAGCATGCCTATTCTGTATGGTGCCTGGTGAATTTATAGTGTGGGCCAATGATTAATCAACATTATTCACACACTGCTTTCCCATGAGCTCTCATTCTAAAAGTCTCACTACTAATTTAAAGCAGAGTTCAAAACAAATGTTGATTAATATATTCTGCGCATTAGCATATAGTGACTTCCCAATCTTCATCCCTCCCCAGCTTTGACCAGCTATCAGAGAGAGAGGGGGGAGAGAGGGAGGGAGGGAAGGAGAGAGAGAGAGAGAGGGGAGAGAGAGAGAGAGAGAGAGAGAGAGAGAGAGAGAGAGAGAGAGAGAGAGAGAGAGAGAGAATAGGACTGGGAAAGGAATAGTCTGTGTAGAAGCTGTCACTTCAAGGATGTCAATTACTACACTTATGTCCACTGTGAGCTTGCTTTTGGAGTACAATAATAAAATTTAACATTTATTCAGCTAGGCAGTTTAGTTCTTCCAAAGAACAGGATGATTTTTGCATTGTTATTCACTGCTGCTGTAAGAGCAGCACCTTCTATAAATCCATGTTTCTCTTTTAAATCTTGCTTCTGCAAAGATGACTCATTAGATCCACCTGACTCCAATGATGAACTCTTTTGCTTTCATTTTGCCCTAGTGAAGGCAGATTTGATGGGCAGATAGTATTATACATTAAAGAGCTATATATAAGTCTTATATACAGAGAAGCTTAAAAAGTTACATATAAAATATGAGTCAGAAAGATAAAAGTTCAAGTTTCAGCTCATTCCTCTATCCATCACCATACATTTATAATGAATGTATTAGTGATGCCATTGTTTGTTATACTGCCTCATACTATCTAGCATTTAGTGAGTCCTTGATTCACAGCAGCCTTTTCAGTATCTAGCTATTGAATAAGAACTGGGAAAAGCTTGGATTCTTTCCATCAGTTGTCTTTGTGTGGTATGTACCAATAATAGGCTGGCCATCGGGTAGGCCTTTCTAGATGAAGTAACTGAATATATTTTAATTTCTACCTTGCAAGCATTTTTTCAAGAGTTAAAAATTGGATACACAGTTGGAACTCTGCTTCTTTAAGTTGTTGAACTTCTTTTGTTCCTTGGCTAGGAGACTTGTTTAAAAGCTGAACAATATTAATGACAATGAGCATCATTATTCATTACTCAGCTTTGATTAAACAGGCATTCTAAATTGCTCAATGCATCATTCTACTTATGCTCTCAGAATCCCATGATTGATCTTGGGCAAGTTATCCACTTCTTGGAATCCTAGTTTCTTTGCCTATGCAGTGCATATGATTTTGGTTTGATCTTGGTTACCATTCAGGATTGCTATCAGGACTACATGAAACAATGGAGCCCTTGGGAAAGTATTTATTCAGAACTTCCCTGGGTCAGGCACTGAGCCAGGCTCTAAGGTTACAGAAACAAATCTGGTATTGCCCTGGTTGTCTTGGAGATTATAGCCTAGGGAGGTAAGTAGACATTAAATAATACAGATTACTATTTTATCACAGTTGTGACCAGAAGTACAAAGTAAAAAATAGGGAAATACTGATAAAGACTTTTTGCTTCATCAAAATTCCTGATTCTTCTCCTAGGTCCTTCAATGTATGTTTGTTTAAAACAAAGTTTCAGCAAAAATTCTGACAAGTCAGTTTAGATGATTACCAGACATCCAAATTGGTTTGCTGTCCTTTATCCCCTCATCTCAGGTGATGTCTGATTACTCTGGCCTGTTTTCAGCAAGACTCCTAGCTCAATTTACCCAGTTCTCCTAATTACCAATGTACTTCATCTTAGTAATTTCTGATTCATTCATTCATCTCCACTTTGTTTCTTAGTGATGAATTCCCATTTGTCCTTGTTCTATGTATTAGTTACTTTTCTATTGTTGTGACAAAAATGCCAAAACCAAGGTTACTTACAGAAGAGTTCATCTGGGCTTATAGTTGCAGAGGGATGACAGTCCATAATGGCAGAGTAGAAGAAGCAGGTAGGCATAAGAGCTGGAGCAGGATGCTAAGAGCTCACATTTTTTTTTTTAATTTTTAATTTTTATTTTGCAATATAATTCAGTTCTACATATCAGCCATTGATTCTCTTGTTCTCCCCCCTCCGGCCCCCCTCACCTTCCCCCCAGCCCACCCCCCATTCCCATCTCCTCCAGGGCAAAGCCTTCCCCTCAGACTGAGATCAACCTGGTAGACTCAGTCCAGGTAGGTCCAGTCCCCTCCTCCCAGGCCAAGCCAAGCGATCCTGCATAGGCCCCAGGTTTCAAACAGCCAACTCATGCAATGAGCACAGGACCCGGTCCCACTGCCTGGATGCCTCCCAAACAGATCAAGCCAATCAACTGTCTCACCCATTAAGAGGGCCTGATCCAGTTGGTGACCCCTCAGCCATTGGTTCATAGTTCATGTGTTTCCATTTGTTTGGCTATTTGTCCCTGTGCTTTATCCAACCTTGGTCTCAACAATTCTCGCTCATATAAACCCTCCTCATTCTCGCTAATTGGACTCCCAGAGATCCACCCTGGGCCTAGCCATGGATCTCTGCATCCAGATCCTTCAGTAGTTGGATGGGGTTTCTAGCACGACAATTAGGGTGTTTGGCCATCCCATCACCAGAGTAGGTCATTTCGGGCTGTATCTCGACCATTGCCAGCAGTCTGTTGTGGGGGTATATTTGTGGATTTCTGTGGGCCTCTCTAGCACTTTGCTTCTTTCTATTCTCATGTGGTCTTCATTTACCATGGTCTCCTATTCCTTGTTCTCCCTCTCTGTTCTTGATCCAGCTGGGATCTCCCGCTCCCCCAAGCTCTCTTTCCCTCGACCCTCGCCCTTCATTACCCCCACTTATGTCCAGGCTGTTCATGTAGATCTCTTCCATTTCTCCGTCATTGGGCGATCCCCGTGTCTTTCTTGGGGTCCTGTTTTCCAGGTAACCTCCCTGGTGATGTGAGTAGCAATCCAGTCATCCTTGTTCCACATCTAGTATCCTCCTATGAGTGAGTACATACCATGTTTGTCTTTCTGAGTCTGGGTTACCTCACTCAGGATGATTTTTTCTAGATCCATCCATTTGTCTGCAAACCTCATGATGTCATTGTTTTTCTCTGCTGAGTAGTATTCCATTGTGTATATGTACCACATTTTGTTTATCCATTCTTCAGTTGAAGGGCATCTAGGTTGTTTCCATGTTCTGGCTATTACAAACAATGCTGATATGAACATAGCTGAATAAGTGCTCTTGTGGTGTGGTTGAGCATTCCTTGGGTATATGCCCAAGAGTGGTATAACTGGATCTTGGGGGAGATGGATTCCCAATTTTCTAAGAAAGCGCCATATTGATGTCCAAAGTGGTTGTACAAGCTTGCATTCCTACCAGCAGTGGAGGGGAGTTCCCCTAGCTCCACATCCTCTCCAGCATAAGGTGTCTTCAGTGTTTTTGATCTTAGCCATTCTGACAGGCGTAAGGTGGTATCTCAGAGTTGTTTTGATTTGCATTTCCCTGATGATTAGGGATGTTGGAGCTCACATCTTTAAATACAGCACAAAGCAGAGAGTCAGAGCACAGGAAATGGCATGAGTTTTTGAAACTTTAAAACTTGCCCTCAGTGAGGGTCTTCCTCCACCAAGGTTGTAGCGTCTAGGTCTTTTCCAAAAGTGCCACCAACTGGGAACCAGGTTTTCAGGTACATGAGCCTGTGGAGGACATTTTTATTCAAACCACCACACTGTATTTGGCATTGAGTAGAATTCCACAGAGGCCTATTTCTCCCTATTGAAATAGTCCTGAATCAAATCTTTTTTTTTTCCTTCTTAACTCCTGTTTGGCTCTGGTTTCTTGTGCATCTTGAGGAAATATTACAGAAAAACAGACCGGTAATGGAGGAGTGGGGAAGGTCATGGAAAAAGGCTTTCTTGCAGGGGTTAATATAAAATAAGATCTGAAGTGAGGGGAGGAGAGATTCAGGGAGGAAAACTTCAGGAAAAGGAAGTTACTGAGATCAGGAGGCTTTGGGTCTCTATGGCAGTGGTGGGATTTGTGAGCAAGAATGAACAAGAAGGTGTAGTGAGACCAAGGGATCCATAGAAACTGGTTATGTGGGGATTAAGAGGCTGTTGTGAAAAGCTTGCGATCTACTTTGTGAATTATAAACAAGATGGACAAGGGAGGGGCTGGAGAGAGGAAAGGCATGAAGGAAAGTGATGTAATTCTATTTCAATTAATAACATAAAATTTTTTAAAGACAGTATGGAAATTGAATGTGTTGTCATAGGACAAAAAAAAGCTTTTAGGAAAACAGGCCTTTGATCCACTCAGACTTGAGTTTTGTGCATGGCGATAGATGTGGATCTATTTGCAGTCTTCTACATTTTGATGTCCAGTTATGCCAGCACCATTTGTTGAAGATGCTTTATTTTTTCAATTGTGCAGTTTTGGCTTCTTTGTCAAAAAATCAGGTGTTCATAGGTGTGGGTTAATGTCAAGGTCTTCAGTTCGATTCCATTGGTCCACATGCTGGTTTTTATGCCAATATCAAGTCCAAGTGGATCAAAGACCTCAATATAAAACCAGTTATACTGAACCTGATAGAAGAGAAAGTAGGAAGAAGTCTTGAATGCATTGGCACAGGAGACCACTTCCTAAATATAACACCAGTAGCACAGACACTGAGAGCAACAATTAATAAATGGAACCTCCTCAAACTGAGAAACTTCTGTAAGGCAAAAGACACAGTAAATAAGACCAAACAACAGCCTGAAGAATGGAAAAAGAGTTTCACTAACCCCATTTGGAGAGGGCTAATCTCCAAAATATATAAAGAACTCAAGAAACTAGACATCAAAATAATGAACAATCCAATTAAAAAATGGGCTATAGAGCTAAACAGAATTCTCAAAGGAAGAATTTCAAATGGCCGAAAGACATTTAAGGAATTGCTCAGCATCCTTAATCATCAGGGAGATGCAAATCAAAATGACTCTGAGATACCATCTTACACCTGTCAGAATGACTAAGATCAAAAGTACTGCAGACAGCTTCTGTTGGAAAGGCTATTCCCACTCCTTCACTGTTGGTGGGAGTGCAAACTTGTACAGCCACTTTGGAAATCAGTGTGGCGATTTCTTGGAAAATTGGGAATCAATCTTCCTCAAGACCCAGCTATATCACTCTTGGGCATATACCCAAGGAAGGTTCAGTCATACCACAGGGACACATGCTCAACTATGTTCATATCAGCATTGTTTGTAATAGCCAGAACCTAGAAACAACCTAGATGCCCTTCAACTAAAGAATGGATTAAGAAAATGTGGCACATACACACAATTGAGTACTACTCAGCAGAAAAAAACAATGACATCATGAAATTTGCAGGCAAATGGATGGAACAAGAAAATATTATCTTGAGTGAGGTAACCCAGACTCAGAAGGACAAACATGGTATGTACTCATTCATAAGTGGATACTAGATGTAAAGCAAAGGATAACCAGACAACAACTCACAACTCCAGAGAAGCTAGCTAACAAGGAAGACTCAAAGAGGGACGCATGGATTGTCCTGGGAAGGGCAAATAGATGAGATCTCCTGAGCAAACTGGAGGTGGGAGGGGGAATACGGAGTAGGGGATCCCCATAAGACTACCAGCACCCCTTATCAACAGGAAGTAACCTAGAAAATTTTGCCCACATTCCCAAAAAATAGATTATGGATGTTTGTCTTTGTTTAGGTTGTTGGTTGCAAATTGTTATTGGTCATAGTCAATCTCTTTCTAAAAAACGAAAGGGAGATATGATATAGAAATATAAGATAAATATTTTATATTGCTATAGATTTTAGTTTATTGATACAAATTTAAAGTTAATTTTGTTATACTGTAGATATATTTTACTCTTGTTTAAGTATTATGTTTGTGCAGCTCATTTAAATTGTAATGTATAATTAAGATATACAGATTAATAGTTAATCATCTATGACAGTCAAACTTATAGTCATGTTAATTTAGTTTTCTAGGTATACATAGATATATTTCAGATAAATAGGTAATCTTTAAACACTTCAAAGACCTACAGAATACAGCATTTAAAATGTTTTAAAAACTTAGACTTTCTGGACAGTGGACATGTCTGTTCCTGGCAGGACTGATTTACTTCAGAGAGAATGGGCGTCGAAGACACTCCATATGGAGTTTATCTTCTTCTTGGCAAAAATAGCCATTTAGGCAAGAAACTGTTCTTCCCTGGACTACTTGACAAAATGTTGTATCGACTGGACATACAGGACCCGTAGAAAGGTGACCACTGAACTTCACAAGGAGAGATGGTCCTTCAGGTTCCTGCTTCACAGAAGAAACTGCTAGACATTCTACAGGACACCAAGAGAAGCAACTGAGAGACTTTAGGCCTGTGGGCTAAAAATGGATGCCCCAAAGTTACAGAGGAACTTTGGATGACTGTCTATGCAGGCAGCTATCTCTGTCATTCTAGATTTTTAGAAATTGCTTACAATGCATTTCCTGTTTACTTAGGTAATATATCCTTCTGGGGTCTTTGATATAGTTGAAGACTAGATAGGTATAATTTTCTTTGGTTATGATAAAAGATAAATTAGATATGAAACCTTAGACTCACAAATATAGGATAGATAGGATAACTTCTTTAATTTTGCCAAATACAAATAGACTAGATATTATAACTGTAATTCTTGCTTGATTACTTTCTTGTTATATGTAATTTTACTATGTTAAAGTTAAACCCTTCCTTTTTGATTAGACAGAAAAGGGGAGGTGCTGTGGGATGTTCTGGATGCTGTGAATGTGTTGCTCTAATTGATTGATAAATAAAACGCTGATTGGCCAGTAGCCAGGCAGGAAATATAGGCATGATAAACAGACAAAGAGAATTCTGGGAAGTGGAAAGCTGAGTCAAGAGATGCCAGCCTATTGTCCAGGGAGCAGCATGTAATGGCACACAGGTAAAGCCACGGAACATGTGGCAACATATAGATTAACAAAAATGGACTGAGTGTAAATGTAAGAGCTAGTCAATGGTAGGCCTGAGCTAATGGGCAAGCAGTTTTAATTAATATAAGCTTCTTAGTGATTATTTTATAAGTGGCTGTGTGGTCCATGTGGCTGGGCAGGACCAGGGAAAACTCAAGCTACAGAAGGGGAAATAGATAAGATCTCCATGAGTAAATTGGGGATAAGGAGTACACAATGGAAGGTAGTGGATAGGGGATGAGAACATAAGGGAATGGGATGGTCAAGCTGGAACAGGGATGGAGTGGGAAAGCAATGAAAGAGATGCCATGATAGAGAGAGAGATCATGGGGTTAGAGAGAAACCCAGTGTGAGGGAAGTTGTCAGGAATCCCCAAGGATGACCCCAACTTGGACTACTAGAAATAGTGGAGAGAGTACCTGAACTGAACTGACTTACCTCAGTGATCAGACTAGTGAATACCCTAACTGTCATCACAGAGCTTTTCTCCATTGACTGATGGGAGCAGTGCAGAGATCCATGCCAAACACCAGTCAAAGAAAGAGAAGAGGGATTCTATGAGCAAGTGCATCAGGATCATGATGGGAAAACCTGCAGAGACTACCAAACCAAACTAGTGGGAACTCATGAAAATTGAATCAATGGCTATGGAGCCTGCGTATGACGGGACTAGGCCTTCTGCATGGCAAGACAATTGTGTAGCTTGATCTGCTTGGGGGGGTCCCTGGCGGTAGGATCAGAATCCATCTCTGGTGCATGAGCAGGCTTTTTGGAGCCCACTACCTATGATGGGACACCTTGTGCAGCCTTGAGGCAGGGGGAAGAGAATGGACTTGCCTCTACTGGATGTGCCTCCCTTCTTTTGGGGGAGAGTGGGGGGGTGGGTTGGGAGGGGGAGACTGGGGGGGTTGGGAGGAAGGAAGAGAGGGATCTTTGATTGGTATGTAAAATGAATGAAAAAATTTTCTTAATAAAAAACAGGCACGTTATTTTAAATGGATATTTTTAAATGGGTAAAGTAGTTAAAGGGATTTTTTTTGAGATAGTGGAAATATTCCATAATTGGATTGTGGTGGTGATTGAATAACTGTAATTTTATTTTAAAAGAACTGAATTTCACACTTAAAAAGTATAATTTTTTTTGGTAAGAAGATTATTCTTCAATAAGCTTCAAAAAAAAAAGGAAGAACTGCATCATTAAAAGAAAGATTAGCAATTTAACTACAAAGAACAAGGAAAGACCTCTTCCTTTCCAGTACATGGAGGTTTATTCCAAGGTTCCAGCAGACCACTGAGGCCAGGTAGTGTGTGGTGGGATCAGGATCCTCTGTAAGTTGGTACCAAGAGGACATTGTGTGGAGCTGGGAAGGTGAAGCCAAAGTTACCATGAAAATCCAAGGATGTTGGAGATGCCTGAACCATAGGACATCTGCTGAGAAAAGCCGCAGGCACAGTGTGGAGCCAGCCCAAGAGAGGCTTTGTGGGTTGTGGACAGCAGAACTGAAAGGATGGGGCTACCCAACTGTTTTGTTGCCTAGTTGATTTCATCACCAGCTCCAGATGCACAGTAGGGAGCTATGGGATGTGGTTTTTCCCTGCTGGGTCTATACTTTGTTCTGATCTTTTCTTGATATGTCTCCCTTCCTCCTTTTTGGAATAAGAATGTTTACTCTTTGCTATTGCATGTTGGTAGCATTTTATTTTCAATTGTATGCGGAACTCACCATTAAGAGATTGCTTGAGTCACAGAAGAAATTTTGCACTTATGTTTTTGAAAAGTGTAAAGGACTATGAGGATTTAAAAAAATCAAATGCATTTTTTTTACATGAACATATGAAGATGAAGGGTGTATAGTTACTGCTTGAATTTGATGTGTTTGAATGTCAGGTTGACAAGGGGTGGAGCCCTGATGGTTAATCTTGAGTGTTAATTTGATGGGCTTTAAAATAATTACAGAAATAACCCCCAGGTTCTATTTATGAGGAAGTTCCTAGATGGGATTACTTGAGGTGGGAAGAGCCAATGTGAATGTGGGTGACATCTTTAGTGTAGGCTGGAGTTCCAGAGTGGGTTCAGGGTGAACAATCATCTCATGCTCCTGCCACACGTCTCCTCTGTCATGATGGGCTGGAGCCTCTTAAACCATAAGCAAAAATAAACAAGAGGTAATGAGAAAGAGAGCAAGAAAGAGGGAAATTCTATAGGGTACACTACTGTGATCTAATGAAATGAACATTCAGAAATGAACAGATTTCTGAAAAGTACACTTGCAAATAAACTGCATCAGTAGGGAGAGGTTTAGTACTTTAACTGCAAAGAACATGGAAAGGCCTCCTTCCTTTCCAGGGCAGACTTTCTGTCAGCCTCAAGGAAATGTCAGACAAAGGTTTAATCTGAGCGGAATTTGGCTAAAACGTTCAAATAATCACAGCTCTTTGAAATGGGAATTTTATCCATCCACTATTGTTACTGGTATTATTGCCCAACATTGTCTCATTTGTCTTGTAGTATGCAATTGCATCTTTATGAACTATATTTTCCAGTTATAAAACAATCTATAAATCTCTTAAAGCCATGTTTTGAAACAATTCAGCACATAACATTAAACCTTTGAATTTCTATTTCACAAAGTGTTGACACAAGGTTCCTAGAAAAATCAAGTGTAGTCAATGCGCTGTTCATACCCAAATTAATATTCATTGTGTGATTAAAATACTTAGAATTTGTTTATGGTGTCCTTACCACACTACTATTTACCACCTTGGTTAGCATGGGTCGAAAACTGAAGGCAAAGTCTGTGTTAAATAACAACCCCTCCCCCTTCCAGGTCAAATTAGTATCTTCCCTCTGAGCTAAGATTTTTTTTCCTGATATTCCTTCAAATCCAGCCAATGTGAGTTTATTCCTGTGGTGCTTATTCCACTGAGTGACTGTAGTGGCTATGAGTGACAACAAGATCACTAAAACATGTCCTTTTCTACCCTGCTTGGAAAAGTATACATTCATAGCACCCGGAAAAATCTTTATGACCCTAAATAGCCACTGGTTCCCAAATTCCGCTTTTAGAAACTTAATATAAAGACATGTTCATTCATTGTAGAGTAGTAGATGTAACTTGAAGAATGTCACCTTGCTGATAATACAAAAAGATTTTAGGCTATTTAAATACCTAATATTCAGAGTTAAATTATCATATGCATATAATGAGTATTACTCAGCCTTTGAACCTGGTGGTATAGAAGAATATTGAATGGCCAGGCTCATTTTTGATATGCATCATTTAGTGGAGAAAGACTGTATAAATTTATGTATTTGATCTTATTACTTGAAAAGCGTATAGAAAAACATTTGAAAGAGTTGAAAGAAGACTTTTAAGAATCATGACCTTTTTGTTAATGTATTATGTGTGATTTTTAATTTCTTCTTTGTGATTGTCTAGATTTTTTTTCATTTTCTACAAGGAATATAATGTGTTACTTTATAGGAGCAAAATGTTATTGGAAAAAGAAGGAAAAAAATCTTACTATCATTTTCTTCCTCTTTCCTACAAAAAGAGTCCAGATGATTAGGCATGTCAACTTTCTGTTACGATCACTGTTGGCAGCAAATGATATGGGTAGCTGATGTTTACATTCCTTTCACTATAACCTAGATGCTCCTTTGAGAATGACAGGGAGGGCCATTAGCTGAGAATCATCAGTCCTCAGTGTTAATAGAGTAGCCAACAATTCTCTGTCCTTGACTTCAGGAATTTCACATTCCAGCAAGTAAAGACCATCAATTATAGATATACTACATCAGGAATCAAGTGTAATAAGATCTATTAAAATATAGCAGATTAAGAAGACAAAGAATGAGTGGTGTGATATGTGTGTATCAATGTCATCCTTAGACAGGGAGATGGAGAAGGAAACCCTGGCAAGATGATATTTGAGTAGACATCCAGAAGAACTGAGAGCTGGAGCCTTTAAGTCATCTGGCTATGTTAGACATCTGACCAATATAGAGGAATAGAGCTAAAATTGTGTGTGTGTGTGTGTGTGTGTGTGTGTGTGTGTGTGTGTGTGTGTGTGTGTGTGTGTATGTACTATAAAAGGAAACTTATTAGATTAGCTTTTACAGCAGGGATTGGATATTATGGCTGCCTTCACACTAGAGAGGCAGAGAACCCGTCCACAAACTGAACCCCTGACAGTCTCAATCCAGTGCTCAAAGCTGAAGCTCCTTGGAATGTTGCTGATGTTGAGTCCATATTGGAAGGCTGACACGCTGGAGTCTGATGTCAATGGAGAATGAAGCAGCATTGACAATAGACTGACTCCCTCAGGAAGAAGCAGAAACCTGCAAAGGCATGCAAGCAGCAACTGCTGGAAGGTGCCACCCACATTGAAAGTATGAATTTATCCCTTAATCCCCTCTTAAAAAGTCCTCATAGATACACCCAAAAGTGTGCCTCCTACATGCTTCAAAATCTCATCAAGTTGACAAGAGTAATTGTTCCATTGGATATCTAGGGTGTAGGTTCAGCAGGCAGGGCCCAATATACAGGAGGATAGTCAGATTTGAGACACAGGAAAGTCTGTGGAATGGAGGGTGAGGAGGTGACTGTCAGGAGCTAGATCAGGCAGATTCAAAAGTGCTTGGAGGGCAAAATGTGATATGACACAAAATCTAAAAAAATCTCCCTGACTGCTCTAGGGATAACGGACTATGAGATTGCAAGAGTGGAAATGGGCAGCCTGGTTGCAGTACTCATGTAATTATTCAATCACAAGATGATCATGAATCACTAGGATCTAGGTAAGCGCTCAGATTCAAATTATATATCCACCAACTTTTATAGTGCATTGTCCACAGCAGTCTAAAGCTGCAGGTAGTCCATACATACACCGACAGAGGAATGTGTAGCATCAACTGTTCAGCTTTAAAAGAAAGGAAGTTCTAACACACACTACAATGTAGATGAACCTTGAAGCACTATTCTGAGATAAGCCAGGTACAATTGAAACAGTGCTGTGTGGTTTCATCGATATGAAGCGCCAAGGAAAATCAGTTCCATGAAGAGTGAAGTATAATAAAGGTGAGCAGAGGCTGAAGTAACGGTGGTGGTAGTGGTAATATGTCATTGTGAATATACTGAACATTATGGAGTTTAATGCTTAAATGGCTAGAGTGGTAAATTTTATGTAGTATGTATTTTACCACAATTAAAAAATATAGGATGCTGGGTTGAACTAAGGAGCAAATGTGGAGTGGTAGTAAGTTCTTGGTTTTATATATATTTTGATGATTAAGATCGTGAGATTTCAATTAGCTTTCATTTCTAAGAACAAAGCAGGAATTGATGATGACACCAAACTTATGGGTCCGAGGAACAGAAATCATAGAGTTGTCCTTTTCTAATATGAGAGGAACTGTGGGTGAAGAAAATAAAGGGAGAAAAGGTTTGATGGTTAATATTGTTGTCTTGACAGGATCTAGATTCACCTAGAAGACAAACTTCCTGCGAGGGATTATCTAGATTACATTAATTGAGATGAGATACTCGCCTTAATTATGGGTAACATCTCTCCATAGGCTAAGGTGCTGGTCTGAATAAAAAGGAGAAAGCAAGCTGTATGCTAGCTTTGATTGCTCTCTGCTTTCTGGATGGATTTAATGTGCTCAGCTGCCTGAAGCTCTGGCAACCATGATTTTCCCTTCACATCAGACTATATCCCAGAACTGTGAGCAAAAATAAACTTTGTTCTTGAAGTTGCTTTTGTCAGGGTATTTTATCACAGCAACAGGAAAAGTAACTGATACAAAGGGGAAGGTTTAGTTCCAGATGTGCTCAGGGTGGAGATGCTTATGAGACTTCAGATGAAAAGGGAGAGTTATTGTCATGCCAATCACTAGTTCCTCCAGCTAGGCTCCCCCTCAGAAATCCTTTAGCATCTTGCCACAAGAGGTTCAGGATAGGATCTGCTGTTTGAAATACACCAATTAGATAAATGATGTCAGATTTTCGTTGAACATATCTGAAGAAACAAACAGTGACACAAATAAATATGAGAGCAAAAGGGAACAAGTCAGTTCTCTCGGACAATAGAGAAGGAGCTGGGGGGTGTTCTTGTGATTATCCTGATGTAGACTTGTGGCTGTGTAATCCAGGGCTAATTGCACTTTTGAAATCAGTACATTTTGTTCTTTATCTTCTATCAAGAGGCGGCCCTAATTTGCTTGGCTCTTCAGATGAAGTTTAATGGAAGAATCTCAGAGTTGCCCTGTCCTCCTTTACCTGACAAATTAGGGTAATATAGAATTAAAAATCTAACCTGAGCTCAAAGTTGTTAAATACTTTAATTTTCATCTGTGTTTTGTGTTGGAGAATAATTTTAATATTAAAGGACAGCTGTAGACTGCTAATGACTTGAATACAGTTTGACTGTTTTCATGAAGTGCTCTGTGGGATGTCAGAATATTTAATTCAGGATGTTAAAAACATCCCAAAATGTCACAATAATTATATCACAGCAGGCAATTAAAACACTGGAAAATGCCAACTGACTAAGAGTGTTCCTTGTTATTTAGGAAACTATTAAGAACCTGACATATAAAGTTAAAAAAACTGGGTATAACTTTCTATGTCAACAGACAATTTTATCATCAGATAAGGAACCTGTGCTTGGTACAGTCAGGGCCATGCTTAAAACACAGCCTCAGAACTAAAGCTCCCACTTGATCTTTCACTTTAGAATATCTATATTCACACATTATAAAAAACATTGTTTGGTTTTACATACCATACCATATGTGCTGCGATACCCTTCACACAATGGCTGTGTTAATTATATCTTATGTTGGCAGCCTTAACTGATCTGATTTTACCATCTTAAATTATGGGCAATGGAATTATTTCCTTTTTTTAAAGCTGTACTTTTCTAAATCCTAATGGATTAACAATGTAATGCAGAAGACCAGGGGCAGTGTTTGCATAATCCGTAAGGAGTAGAGTGTCAATCTCAGTGGGGATGTTAAGAACTGACTAGGATGGGCTAGAAGGGAATATATTCAAGCACAATGCATACAGAAAATGGGGTGTACCCTAAGCCCAGGTGTGGGAATTCAATCACATGTATGTGTTTATTTTTAATATAGATGAGCTATTTGCCCACACAACTAGAGCATCTGCAAGGTTAATAGTTGTGACAAAGAACACACAAGGCTTCATTTTTAACCTGGAGTACATTTTGAAAATCCATGTATGAATTTGAAATGGGTCCCTTGAAGGGTTAAATCTTATCTTTAACCAACACACTTAAGAAGCACTTGTTATGTTATATAATTAGCACCATAGCATTCATAGATAGCAAAAATTATGACAATTGGCATACTGGTTTGATTGGCAGGAAATTGTGTGGAAAACAATTGTCTGGATTTAAAACAAGCATGATTAAGTGAGGTTATGTTGTAGGGCACCTGACAGAGGTATATATTGCTTAAAACATTTAGTGCTTTCTTGCCTTGTGAAAATAGACACCTTACCACCATAAAGAACTATGGTATGGAGATGGCATTTAAGTAGCATATAAAGGATAAATAGACCAGACAGGACAGGAAGGTAATGTCTTGGGGAAATGTCCAAGCATAGGGTTGGTTTCAGTCTTAACACAATTTGGGGAGATACACCCAAAAATTTCATTACCAAATGAGAAATAAAATTGAATATTTAACATGGGAAAACCCAACACATTTTAAATATTGTTATTGTTGGTGTTAGTATTATTATGTGTTGGGGTGGATGGGTAGGTATGTGTGCTATACGACTGTATGTATGTGGGTAGGTATGTGTGCTATACAACTGTATGTATGCCATGGCACACATTTGGAAGTTAAAGGACAACTTGTGGGAGTTGATTCTTTTTTTTCTACCATCAGGTTATGGAAATTGCACTCAGGCCAGGGGGCTTGCCAGCAAATAAGTGCCTTTACCTATTGAGCCCCACACAGTGAAGTAAAGACCAGTAAATGCCTTTACCTCACTAACCCCAAACAACACATTTTAAAAATCTGACAAATGCCACAAATATCCTCAAATGAAAAAGTATTTTATTTTAAATGATGAACCATCTGCTACACAGCTAGAATACCTGCTTTGTTATTTTAACTATATATTTTTAATTATATTTTCATATGACAATAATTTTGTGAATTTTTTCCCATAGTGCATGGAAGAAAAATCAAGTTTGATTTCTTAAAATATGACTTTTTGAGGTAACTTTCAGCTTCATAGCTTATTATTTATATGCTATGTATGTATTTAATGATGCTGTCAAATTTGGGGAAAATGCTATACAATTACTTTTAATTATATGTTGTAAAATTCCGGGCATTTCAGATTTCCTTTTTGGTGACATATCTTCAGTACTGGTAGAGTTAATGCAGGCAGTAAGCAATTTGCCCCCTTTGCATGTGAGTGTTAACAGTCATCTTTGTTGATGTAAGCATTTCATGTTAAATCAGCACGAAATTTAAGTGCATTCCCAATATGTTCACATCATCTACTCCTCTTCATTAATTAGATTAGTGAAGTATCTAAAAGACTGTTCATTACTTTTATTCAAAATGTATTTCTTTCTCTTGGTCATTTCATTTGTTATGATTTGAAAGCTTGTTGTTACAATTTGCTTATCAACGTCAGAACAATTTCTTTTGATTTTATTTTTTATTGCTCACTTTAACTTAAAATAGACTGTTTAAAAATAATTTAAAAGTGATAAGTAATAATACTCTTCCTATTTACCTGAATTAGGAATCTATAATTCTCAATTCCTGTACCTGTTTTATGGAAATGATTTTCTAAATGACAATAAAAATTATGCTTTTAAGTTTCATCAATCATGCCATACCCATCAAGAAGAACGTCCTTCCTTCTTACACTGAGATGGCTTGCAATGAATTTCCCATTCTTAGACATGATTGTGACACTAGACTCTGGTTGGATGAATAGCCAATATGACTGCTGTTAGTCCATTGCCTCCAACCTCCAGGTCACTTCAACACCAGCTGACATGAGAGGAACTCTGAAGTAGAAGAAGTCAGTATGGAATAGACAGCTGTTGTCTTTAATTCCAAGGACATGATCTTGTTTTTCGAGACAGGGTTTCTCTGTGAAGCTTTGGAGCCATTCCTGGAACTCACTGTGTAGCTCAGGTGGGCCTCAAACTCACAGAAGGAACATGATCTTGTGACACCATCTTGCTGGGGTCCATACCAGGACCTTGGAATGATTCTATGGAAGTGGAAACCCTGAAGCTTCATTATTACATTTGTAATGGTCCATTGTGTGGCTCTTTCTGATCTGATTTTTTTTGCCAGCTGCTCCAGGATAACATCTCATCACTTTCTTCCTTTGCTTTCTCTGGATGAATAATATTTAATTTTTTAAAATATCTTTGACTCTCACGTGCTCTATTTGCTCTGGGGCATTAATCGGTGCTGTCCTTGGTTGGGCTAAATATCCATCCTTCACCTATCATCTGAGAAGTCACTCAGTTTTCCCTGGTTACCCAAGTCTGATATTAAAGTATTGTCAATATTATTCATTAATATTGACAATAAATATTCTTAATAAAAAACAGTGATTGATAAAATCTCATGGTATGATGTATCAAGAAGAAATCCATACCCTATCCAATGTATTTAGTATGTATGTGCTCTCTTGCATCTGTATTCACTGTTAGAGACATGTTTGTGAGATAAAGGGCTTTGCCTTTCTTCTTTTTTACAGTCCTACCTCTAGGCACAGTTCCTGGGACATCTGATAAATATTTCTTGAAATGTCAAAATGGTAAAGTAGAATACTCTAGGCTGGGGACATGGTATCAGCAAAGAGAATCTTAAAGGACAGAAATCAAACTACTTGAGAATCTAAGCTATTGGGGGTCAGAATTCAGTGTTTTAATTTCATGCTTGTCAACTGTATGACCACTGGGAGATGCATTGCATTCCTGTGCCTCAGTTTCTTCACCTGAAAAATGTAGGTGACAGTAGTGCCAACACCACATGGATTGTGTAAATTTAATAGGTACTTAGAATAATAAATAAAACATGTACTTAGAACAGTGTCTGATACACAGGAAGCAGCCAGAACATTTTAATGATGAAAACTTAGATATTATTCTATTAAAAGCTTGCTTGTGTTTTAGGCTTTACATCTTTCACATCAACCTGGCGTTTATAAGACACAAGGTTGAGTCTGAGTAAAAGACTTTAGAGATTATTAATTCAGTGTCTCCATTTTCCAGAGGAGGAGCTTTGGTGCAGAAAAATATCAAACAGGTTTACTTCACATTGCTCAGCCAGCTCAGCAGGACCAGGGCCAGAATGCAGCCCCTGCTCCATCAAGCTGGGGCTAGTTTAGTACTGGGTGCCCTGAGTCTTGAGTGGAATGGGAGGTAAACTGGCTGGACTGCTTCTGATGATGGAATCTGCTTTGTTCCTATATAAATTATTATCCACCAAGATGAATCCATACTTCCCATCCCATGCACAAAGTGGCTAAGAGCCTCGAAGAACAAACCTAGTACCATAGTGAATTTGTATCTCACGATCCAATCTGCATCCACTGTCTTTATTCAGATGTGTTAGAGGCCTGATGCAAAGGGTGGAGAACTGTCAAAGTAATTCCAACTCTTAGCTTCTATATCAAAAAGCTGCAGAAACAGACCCTTCTTACAGTATCTTCTCTATATGTCTACATATTGAGATCTCTGAACTGGAGGTGCCAATCTGTCTGTGACATTTGAAACACAGGCCAGGGGGATTCTGGGAGACTGAGTATTTCAGGTTTAGAAGCCAGTTATTAGGATATAGCACATACACCAAATCAGAAAGAAGTTCTTTCTGAAGTTCTCAGTGTGGGTTGCTGGTATTAGAATCCATCCTAACACATTGTAACTATTTTGCATGGCCTGTATGTGGTGCTTACCCAAGCAGCAGCAGCCCCCGTTCATATACAGTCACACCACGGGGATAACTATAATTTCTGCCCAAAGTAAGTATAGACCTTACCTTAAAACATGGGTTTGGTCTATTCAATTTTCCCTTGAACAGTAACTTTAAACTAAATTAACTCAGATATCAGAGAGACAAAAGAGTGATTGAATAGGGTGAACTAGACAACGGGTAATTAACTGTATTTGTTTTTTTTCAATCTCAGGATTACATACCCAGAATACTGAAAACAATAAAAATATAAATAGATAGATGATATGGATAGAAGCCTGGCTTCAGCTTATCTTCAGAGTGTTGTTTTATAATGACTTTGTCAGAAGTGTAACTCAATATTTATTATTGCATTTCAACTCTGCTCATTAAATAAAACATATTTGAAAATATTTTTAAGCACTACCAGTGATGGAAACTACAGTGTGCTAGTGAGTGTAAATGTGATGATAACTAAGGTGTGGATCTTGTCTTCAAACAGCTTTCTTGAAGGTGGTTGGTAGAAATTCTGTGTTTTGAGTGAGATTAAAAAATACTTCTCCATGTATTTTTAAATTGTGTTTTGGGCTGGGAAGATGGCTCACTGGGTAAAGTGCTTGCTTGACAAGTGTGAGGATCAGGATTTGGATTCTTCCCCAGACTCAACATAAGAGCTGTAAAAGCTGGGTGGACATGGTGGCCAGCCTTTAACCCCAACATGCAGGAGATTGGAGAGGCGGGATCTCCAGAGCAAGCTGCTTAACTAGGCTAGCTTAATTGGCAAGCTCTAGATTTACATGAGAGATTCTGCCTCAGGATTTAAGGACAGAGATTGAGGAAGACACCCAACACCAACCTTTGGTTGTACCAGTACACATACATGCACTCCCACACATGCAAATGTGTATACACACTAAATACATATATACATATGCAAAAATTTTCTTTTTTACTTTCATGTTGAATCATATCCCCTGGACTAATTGCTTTTTGGTGTCAGTGTCTTCTTCCTTGGTTCAGAGCAACTTCATTTGGTTATATACAGTTCACTCTTCTACCATTAGTTAGACTCCAACTACTATTTATTCCTTAGCTCTTTTCATTCCCACTTGCTATTGCATACATCTAAGCAATATAGGAAAAGGTAAGATGGTAGAGTCCTCAGAATAATGTCTCTGCCTATGATTGCTTGTGAGCAATGAAGTTGAAAGAGACCCATTCTGGTTTGGTAAAGGAAAAGCAACAAAAACAGATGCCCTCTCCTCCCTTGCCATGTACAAGGCTGTTGCCTGTCATTTTTATTTCCTGTCTCTGTAGGCAGTCAAATAAATGCCCTTCAAACCAAGCAGCATTTAGAATGTTTCATATGCATAACGCTGGGGCTTTTCCTATTTGAAGCACATGTATTCTGTATGTAGGTTACACCAAGATAAAGTAATGTTTTCATGTTGGCATGTGAAAGCTGATTTGTAACTATGAAGACTAGTGAATAATTTGGTTTTCTTCTTAGGTAGTTTTGAAAATTTTCCCATTTATACCATAGAGCTGTGCATATGTATGCATCTAAAACTACTGACATGGCTGAGGTGAAATTTATAGTGCTGACTTGTCTTTGGCAGCAGTTAGGAAGTAGCAGACAGAGGACTAACTGGGTGCTAGTTATTTTATTACCCTCCACTCTCTTTCAGCATCAACTACGTTTGCAGGGACCGTGCCATCCTCATATTATGTTTCTGTGGCCTAAATGGGACTCTACCTGTATCTTCAGGCATTATCACGCCTGAAAGCCAGTCTGCTTTCCATTGATCCCAAACATAAGTTCAGAGCAGGCAGATGACCAATTCTGATTCATGTAAAAGTTTCCCAGCCTTTTGGAGAGTGGTGAGGGCGGCACCTTCTCTCTTCTTATGACACTGTCGTTGGGAGGGGCTGGGATGATTACTGCTGCATGGCCTTGGATGAAAGCCCAGAGAACAGAAAGTAACATTAGGAGGAAAGAAGCAACTATGTGTTGCTAACACCATTTGGTCACCTGCAACCAGCCACACCCCAAAGTCAGCCTCACCTTTGAACAGTTTTTCTCCCACAGGGAAAAGTGTTTTATGCTTGACCCTATTTGGTTTGGGTTTTTAGTCCCAAACCATATAACTACATAGGTAAGTCAGTTGGTTTCAATTTTCAAGGACAATTTCTCAATCTAGGAAATGAATTCACTTTTACTGCCCGCTATAACTCTGCAGTGATGGCTCCATCTTGCTTCTTGAAGGGCCAACTACACATCACACTAAAGGCAATGAGTATTCTTCAGTGTTAGGCAACTACAAATTACCCTTTGGGTATTTTGTTTCTTTTTCTCTCAGCAAATAGTTTGCATTCTTAAGGTTAAATGAGTCTAGGAAAGATGTGTTGTATCCCAAGATTTTGGTTAAAGACTACTAGCACATTGTCCTTTAAACTGTTGATAAAAACATCCAAGAACTCAGTTAAAAGTTGACGTTATAGAAAACAGATGGTATCTCTTCCAGTTCGACAAGAATCCATATTAAATCCATGCATTATTTTGGCATGAAATAATGTGTGTGTTACATTATGACCATAGAAATTTCTCTCTGTAATTTACTAAGTGGGATTATAAATATTTAGTCATGAAAAAGTGGTGTTTTAGAATTGTAAGGCTAAGCAAAGGTAATGTATCATCTACCTATCTATGTATCTATCTATGTATCTATCTATGTATCTATCTATGTATCTATGTATCTATCTATCTATGTATCTATCTATCTATCTATCTATCTGTGATACATTTATTTTTACCATTATACTTGTATATACACATATATTTAGTTACACGTTAATTTTTTTCAACATCTATTTATTACACTTTATGTTAATGAATGTTTTGCCTACATGTATGTATGTGAACTATGTGCATACCGAAAACAACATTTTTTGCGTTTAATAGATGTTAGGAAATTGATTGGTATGTAAAAAATGTGTACCACTCACAGAATTGAGAAAGAATGGAACGATGGGGAGAAATCATCTCTTTCACACATCTCTCCTTACAGGTGAGAATTAAATCTTTGAACCTGCCAAAGTGCTCTTGTGGGAATGCTGAACGGTGGCTAAGAGAAAAATGGCCAATTACTTTACAGCCATGTTTGCATTTTGCGTGATGCACAGTGAACGTTGCATTGTGAGGTGATATTGTGTTTGATAAAATTGTATGGACACCCTTTTAAAATCCTTATGACAAAAGAAATGTATGGAGGTTTCTGGAAAGTTATTATGATTCTCTAGAAAGAATAGGGTGTTTTGTATTTCTGTACCTTGGCATACACAGTTTCTTGAACATAAAATCCTGTTCCTTTCTTTTCTACACATGTAGCACTGCATGTCTTCTGAGATAGGCCCTGAGAACTTTGCTCTCCTGGGCTCCTCCCTGAGCGTTAGATTGCTCTGTCCATGATTCCAGAACTGAGTCACGTTTTTGTGACTGTAAAGTCAGTCACATTATTCGCGTAAGTGTCTTTTCCATATCTCTACCACTGGAGTTCTAGGACATTGATTTTGAGGGCTTTTTTTTTTGGTACCATAGAGCCCCCAAAACATGTTTTCTGAGTAAATAAATAATCTTAATGATCTTCATTCAGGGCAGCTTGTAATTAAAATTGTTGTAGCCATTCATATTAAATATGTAACATAGGCCGGGCAATTGACATAAACTGTAATTTATTATAATTTAATCTTTAACCCTGCCAAATACATCCCCCTCCACATTCTGTAGATGACTCAGTGGAGGCTCAGAAAGGCGCAGAGGCTGTCCAACGCGTCACTGGTGAGGGTTAGCACAGGGACTAGAACTCTGTGTTCATTCCTTCACAACCTATCTCTAATTTTGCTTGAAGGCATTATTTTAAAAAATTTCCACAATGCTTCCTTTTCATCATTCTCTGAACATTCTCTTGAGGGCTCTGCTTCCTGCCTGATTCATGCTACCTGCTTCCGTCTGCAAAATCAAATAAGCCAGTTTGTGCAGCTCCTTCCTCAGGAAATCTGGAAAACGGGGCTGTTCTTTCTAGGAACACAAGCCATTCATCTCCATTTATTGGCCTGACTTATGTTTAACCCCCTGCAGCTCACACGGCCCTGGGCTGATGTTCTTAGCATAAGTCTAAAGTAAGGTTTGGTTCCTCAAAAGCTGAAGCAGGAAGCAGAAGCAAAGTTTTGGTATGGCCGATTCACATAGAGCTTATTTAGTAAGTTAATGCAGCTTATTTTAATTTCCATTCTTTGTCCTCCCAGGGCAGATCTGGCCTCCTCCACCTGTTATGCTGTGTTGCCCCCAGTGATTACTAACTACTGCCCTGTGTTTTTGTCCTGTTATAGATAGTCACTAGTCCAAAGAGACACTAAAAACAAAGGAACAGTATCGTAAACACATCTGATACACACGTGAATATACACAGCACAGACACCCTTCTCTGCCTTTCCCCCTGGTTCCTCTTTAACATGGTTGTTTGGTATTTTGAGAGTATGTCCTCTTGTCTAATATTGACATTAAAATATCTTTTAAAAGGAGTTAAGATGTGAGTAGAAATTCTATTAGTGTCTGCCCTGAGAGGATGAAGATGTCTCAGAAAGCCCATTTTCTCTCCCCCTTTATTACTGAACAAAGTTTACAGGTCTATGAGGGTCTAGAGCTCTGAATCTATGTTCCCCACTCCCTTCTTTTAACCTTGATTTTCTGGTCAGCCACCATGAAACAGTTCTGTTCCCAAAGAGAGGAGACTAATGTTTTAAAAATGGTTTTACTTCTTCAGTACCTGTCTCCCCTGTTATCTCTATCCTTTATTGGGATTAGAATATGGCATCATGTTTGACAAGCTACTTCCGTCCTGTTTAAGTAGTCTTTCTTGAAGTAGTTGTTTAAAACTTTCTAAAATGCTTCCTTCTAATTATTCCCTGAGCACTGTCTTGGGGGCTCTGTCTCCTGTGTGGTTGGGGTGACAGCTCAGTCAGTAATGTGTTTGCTGTGGAAGCATGAGGACCGGAGTTAAACCTCAGCACCCATATAAAAAACTGGGCACGGTGGCACACTTGCTATTCTAGTTCTGGAGAGAAAAGAGGGGAGGACCTGAGGGGCTTGCTGGTCAGCAATTAACCTAATTGATGAGCTCAAGGTCCTGTGAGAGATGTTGTCTTACAGAATAAAACAAAGCAAAACAATATAACCCAATGACAAAAGACATAGCCAAAACCAATACTAAACCAAACCAAACCAAATAAACAAATAAAAACCAATGTAGACATCTCCTGAGGAATGATGCCTGAAGTTGATCTCTGGCATACACACACACACACACACACACACACACACACACACACACACACACACACACACACCATACCCCACCCCCCCACATACAACCGTTAACAACCACTTCCCAAAGTGAGAAGAAGCATTGCTTTCTTTTCATGTATTGCTGGACTCTCCACATTGTAGAACCTCTGCTGTCTTCTTATAGATTTAGAGTCCAGAACATGGTGGTAGGTTCTGAAAATTAATCTGAAAAATGACAGTAGATCAAAATTGATATTTATTTCATTTTCAAACCACTGTTTTAAGTGTTTTCATTCAAACTCATTTACTTCTCTTGAGAACCTAAAGAGGTTTCATGATCATATTTCATTGTACAGAGGAAATTGTGAGAAAAGAAACTCCCATCTGGAGTCACATGGATTTTACCTGGCAACGGTTGGATCTGTATAACCGGAACTCCTCATATTCATAATCTATTTAGGGACAAATAAGAGATAACAGTCACAACTGCAATGACCGGGACTAAAATGCTCCAAGAGCTGCAGGTCTGCTAAGGGCTGTCTTCATGATCTAGCAATCATGATCTTACATAGTCTGGGTTCCTACAAACCCTATATGATAGACAATGGAGCTGAGGCACAGAAGCCTTATGGTAGAAACCAGCAGGATCAGAATGGAAACTCACCTTCCTCCAATTTGAAGTCCTGTGAGCTAGGAAGGTGTGCTCAGACAAGCCTAGACCACGGTTTGGGAAATTAAATTTTTAAGCCCTTCCACAGCTGAATGGCCATATCTGTGTCTGTGCTTTGAAGATCATGGCATCCTTTCTAAAGACGAGGATATTGCTTACATGTAATTTACAGATGCATGTGTCAGAGGCTTGCTCCATTTCCTGATCTTCTGGGTTGCCTCTGTGGGTTCAGAAGGGTCATCATCCTTCTTCGATCCTCTTGCTAGCTTCCCACACTCTAGGAGACCCCTCAGAAGATTTGGGTTCCTGATCCCAAGTTGCTCTAGGAAATGCACTGCCAGGCGTACTGCTCATTAGACAGATATTCAACTTTAACCAGCCACAAAGATATTAGGAAAAGATATGTATAGTTGACCTTTCAAGATTAATAATTCCTATGAGACTATGAAAGGAAATGATTATTTTACTGTTTGTAGTAGAGATTGTCACATTTATTAAAATTTTAATAAAATGCATATGCACATTTACCATGCTTTAGGAACAATATAAAAATCATTTCAGTTTCCTCCTATAAAATTAGATTTGTGACATTTCCTATGCTTTCTAATTACTTTGATATATTCTTTAAAATGTGTGTATTAATCCTGTAAAATTCTCTAACAACCAATTAATAAGAAATTCCAAGTTGAATCTTTAAGCGTGTTAAAATCAAATGCTAAAGCATTCGTGACTTTAAATATTAGGAATCAGTAGTAGAAAAACATAAGAACTTTATGTGACTCTTTTTAAAAATGTTCTTAAAATTTTAATCGACACAGAATTATTGTTTGTATTTATGAGGTTTAATATAATATTTCACATATGTATACAGTGTGATGATCAGACCAGAATAACTGGCATATAAATCACCTCAAACATACATCATTTTTGTGTTGGCAACCTTCCAAATTCTCTCTCCTAGCTATTTTGAAATACACAATTAATTGTTATCAACATGCTGCCTTTTCATAACCTTTAATTTTTTTTTATTCTTCCTTTGGACACAACATCAACTGGGGAAACAATCTCAGGCATACATATCGCATGCCTGCTGATGGTCTTCCTGGCTTATATTAATGTTTTGAAAAGATAATGACCAGGAAAGTCCATGCTGTCTTCAAATAAACGTATTCTTAGGGAGGCAGCTTCAGTTGAAAATCCCAAGACTGTAAGTAATTAAATACTCTGTGGTATGAGCACGCTGTATTCTATAAAACACTCACCGGCATTCTAGATGGCAATGATTTGAGTTCTCTGGGTTGGAGGAAAGGGGAGAGAGAGAGTCTGAGGATCTAGGATAAATTATCAATGGGGCTTCAGACATCTGGTATGACCTATGTCTGGTTTGTTGTTTTTTAGTGAAAATAGAAAGGTTGCTATGAATTAAACTTGAAGGCAATTGAAAATAATTTTGTAGATATAGGACTGTTTCTGGAATATAAATATTTAATCTTTGCTTTTTAATATAGTGAATTATTATGACTTAATTTTTTTTCAGCTAGAGCAGTGGCTCAGTAGTTAAGAGCATTGGCTGCTCTTCCAGAGGACCCTGGTTCGATTCCTAGCATCCATGTACAAGCTCACAACAGTCTGTAACTGTAGTCCCAGGGGATTTGATGCCTCTTGGGACTCTGCATGTACCAGGCACACACATAGTACATTCACATACTTCTAGGTGAAGCACCCATATACATAATATTAAAAATTTATTAACAAATCAATACTCAAAGCTATTTTATTTTGTGTATTCCTTTAGATTCCTTGTTCATACATAATTAGAAAAGCACTCAATTTTATGTTATCTGAAAATATACAATAAAATCACACTTTCTCCTTTATTATCATTAGTAAAGTCTTTATAAGAGCTTGATTTTGGCCAACTATTTAACCATCCCACTATTTATGTACTTATTAGTGATTAAGATTTAGTTCATCTGCCAACCAGAGAACTTGTGTGGGTCTGACCTAGACTCTCGACATATATGTTACAGTTGTATAGCTTGGTCTTCCTGTGGGACTCCTAAGAGTGAGAGCAGGGTCTGTTACCTACCTTTGGGACCCTTCCCTCCTACTGGGTTGCCTTGTCCAGCCTTAATAGGGGAGGAGGTGCCTGGTCTTACTGCAACTTGATATGCCATGGCTGGCTGATATACATGGGAGGTCAGCATTTCTCTGAAGAGAAAGGAGGAGGAATGAGGGGCGGCAAGGGGGGAGGGAAAAGGAGGTCGGGGGAAGGAACTGGGAGGGCAGGAGGGAGGGAGGGGAAGCTGTGGTCAGGTTGGGAAAAAATTAAGTAAATATGAAGATTTCATCCATTTGTTTTGCTTTTAAAGAAAGCAAAAAATATTATACATTCTAAGTTTCTAAAATATTTTGTTTTTACTCCTTTAATTTTCTTTGTGTTTGTGTGCATTCCTTTTTAGCTTAAAATTCACTCTTGGTCATTATAGTTTGTAGATCATTATAGAGACAGATGTGCCTGGCCTGCAGAATATTTTTTAAATGTGTCATTATTTCTTTAGGATCATATTTGTTTCTTTGCCTGCTTTTTTTTTACACTATGCTCTCACCACAATGAATTATTTAATACTCAATTTCAATATCTTTTCATTAGTATTCTCCAGCAGTGTTTGTCACTCTGTCCTTTATTCATTCCATGTTTACAGCTGAGGCTATACTGTAGAACAATTTTGTTCAATTTCAAATATTCACTGTCTTACTCTGCATTGCAGGGACAGGCTCTGAGTGTGTCTTTATCCCAGTTCTGTAGGACCGGTTTGCACAAATTCCCTGGTTACTAAATAAGTGAATGAATTAATTAAATGAAAGCAGTTACAAGGACATTGATGAATGCAGGAAGAAGTATAGTTCTCTCTTAGAGGGGTTCATGGAAAGGTGAGATGCTAGGACAGGAGGAATGAATGGGAAAGGTTGGGAAACTGCCTTCTGCTGAGCACTTTTCGGGGTACTTTAACAGACCACATCACATGCAATCCTGAGGACAACTCTGATGCTCTGAGGGTGCCATGTGTAGACAAAGAGATGAAAGTTCATGCTCATTTCATTAATGTCAGAGCTGGATCGGGGACAGAAGAAGAGCTTTACTGATGTTGAAAAGAAGACATGGATGGGTGATTTCTGCAAGAAACGATGTCTAAACACAGAAGCAGTGAGCAAGCAGTGCTAACAGAGTACTGAGGGAGCCAACCTGGGTAAGCAGTGTTTGGATGAAGGTGAAACATTAGTGACCTTGTTTGTGGGGCCACATGCTATAAGAATCAGCAATGGCTGTGGAGCCCCCATGGAACTAGACTAGGCCCTCTGGATACGGGAGACAGCTCTTTAGCTCGAACTGTTTGAGGGATACCCGGGCGGGGAGATTGGGATCCATCCCTGGTACATGGGCAGGCTTTTGGAAACCCGGTGCCTGTGGTGTGGCACCTTGTGCAGCCTTGGTGTGGCGCGGAGGGGCTTGGATCTGCCTCGGCTCAGTGTGCCAGTGTGCCGGGCTCTGCTGACTCTCCATGGGAGACCCTGATTTGGAGGATGTGGGGATCGGTGGCTTGGGAAAGAGGGCTGGGGGTGGGAGGAGGGAGAAGGTGGGATCTGTGGGTGGTATGTAGGGTGAGTAGAAAATTTCTTAATAAAAATAATAAAAAAATAAAAAATAAAAAGCATTCTGAGAAAAAAAAGAACCAGGAAGTCATTACAGCCACCATCAGAGTAGAAGGGGTTAAGGTTCTGTTGAGGATGTGCCTATGGGAATAATGGTTGCAGCCAACTTGGCCTGGGAAAGTCTGATACCCATGGCAGGTAATATTCTTACTACAGCTCTGTCACCAGGTGATTATATTGGCCTCACAGGAATTAATTTGTATTGCCAGGAGCCTTGGGAATGCTCAGGTGAAGGTTTAATGAAACCAAAGAGAGAGGGCTGAACTAGGAAAATAGCTCAATAGAAAAAAAAAATTTCTTAACTACTTGAAGGATGGCATAGAAAACAGCAAAATATTTTAGAAGACAAAAGAAACATTAATAAAAGTTACTTTAATATTCTATTTTCCTCTATGGAAAATGAATTACAGCTTTTATGCATGAATAATTTTCTAGTTATGTCTTTGCCTTTTGATTTGGGGTCCAGACTGCCACTGCCACCTAGTCAGTATCCACTGACTTGGGCATCCTAATGTATTCCTACACTCACCAGAAGGTGTACTCAGAGGCATAAGGCCAGGCCTGATGCCTTAGGAAATAGGTTGTGAGGGAAGATGGTAAGCAAACCAATGTTTGTTTAGCATGTTCTGTATGCTGTCCACTTATGCCAAGTACATCACGTGAGTAGCCAGGCAGAAAAATACTACTTTCCTGACAGCTAATTTTAGGAAGAGAAAATCTTTAGAAGGCATTGTTGCTACTTAGGTGATAGAAAATGAGTCCTGAAGAATGGTTGAAAAGGGACGACAGATGGAATGATGAGGGGAACAATGAGTGAGAGTAGAAGTTTGCACAGCTCCCTAGAAATGAAATGTAGATGATCTTCATTTGAAAGATTGCATGAAGCTTGCTTGTATCAATCCAGGTCATATACTGTACTCAAACTTCCCGTACAAGATAATCTAGAAAAAAAGAATTCTGAATTCCACCATGGAAAGGTAAGACATAATTTAGTAAAATCCTCAAACATGTAAAAGCTGTTCAAAAGCTGCTGGGGAAGACAGAATATCTCAAGCCTGCTATCAGTGCAATAAAAATGTTCCTTCAAGTCTGTTTCCATTCCTTCATTCTTAATGACAGAATTCTACGGAGAACTGTTCCCTGGGCCACTGTGTACAGACACAGTGGTTGTGCACTGTCAGCATGGTTTCTTGGTTGTGCTGTGATGTGACTGGCCCCACGGACTTTCACACTTTGGAAGTCTTCAAGGTACTCCTCCCATTTACAATACAAATTCATTAATCAGAAAAGTATAATGATTGCTCACCATGTTTACTGTCATGCAGCAGGGCAGCTGAGATCCAGGGAATGAGCTTTGTGGTCTGCAAGACATGGGCTTGACTTTAACATTAGCTGTGAGGCCATGGACTAATTAGCTACACTTAACAATCTTCCTTTCTTTTCAGTAAAGTAGAGGTTCAGTACTTACCTTATCATGTCATTTCTGTCCCAGGGGAAGCACACAGGAAATAGTAGCAATAATTATGATCCACAAGTATCATTGTCTCTAACCTCCATGGCAGCCTTTAGTTCTAACATATGGGGAAACTGAGGTTCAGGTAACAAAGGACTTGCCCAAATTATGACAATGTGGCAAAGGATGGATTCAAACTCACATTTTAGAGCCTATGCTCATTCTACAAAAACAAAAATAAGTTGATTTTTTCATGCATCTCTAAGAAGGAATCTCCAATTGAAAGTCTGTTTCTTCCATAAATATTAATGCAGCTCCCATCTGCCATCATGTAAAAACACTTGGTCAAATTTATTTTAGCAAATGAAGAAAATTACTTTTTGTTTGGTATGGTGTGATGTGTGTTATACTTGCTTTTGACTACCCAGTCCATTTCTGCAGTGGTTACCTAGGGAACTAGCATATAGCATTGGTAATTAAAAAAAGAGAGAGATGTAAGTTCAAAGTGGTTAGAATTGTTGGCTGAATTTCAAGTGGTGACCTCTGTATTGACTGGAAAGAAATGTAATTTCATTTTCTGTATAGAAATAGCATTAAAGGTGGGAAAAAATTAGAGACGTTAAGAACTGGTAGAAAATGAGAATCATCAAGGTTGTAGATTTTCTGCCTGCAGTTCAAAACTAGGTAACTGATATGTTTATTTTAGAGTGCATAATTTGTACATGATTCTTCTGGCTGAGTTTTATATATTTATAAGTAGGAACAAATTCTATGTGTTATGTTATAGAAAAATATAACTGCTAATGATTTTAGGCTCTATTCTGGAATAGAGATATATAAAGCTATTGTCCCAACACTTATCTGTCTTTTAAAAGAATCTTTGGCCTACTTTGATGATTCAAAACTCTCACAGTATACAGACTATTGTGAAAAAAAAATGGAAATTTAAAAATCACTCCAGAGTCCCTCCTTTCCTAGGGACTATAACTTGTAAAAACAAAGCCCTGGCACAGATATCCAGCCTGAGGTGAGAAGGGGTTTGGGGAGCTAAATGAATGAACTGAAGCATTGCTTGTGTTAGAAATCTGAGGTTCCTATATCAAGGAGTATACCACAGGTGCTGTCTTGAGAAATTTGGGGTTAGGTAGACTCAAAGGTTATGAGTTTAGGTTGCCAATGAATGAGAACAAAGTGGAATGGTGTTTTCATTTTACTGTAATGATGGAACATGATTTAAAATTTGGGTCAGTCTATGTTAATTTTCTCTATGTTTCTCTAAGTGTGTTTGGCTGGAGTCCCTAACTAAAATGGGGGTGGGTAGGGAGGTCAGAAGGTAGGTTGGAGCAGCCACTGTGGAAGTCAGCATGGAAGTTCCTCAAACAGTTAGAAAGAGTTATACTGCATGATCCAGCTACACCACACTTGGTCATATAGCCTACTATGGATACAACCTGCACATCCAAGTTTGTTTGCTGCTCTACAAGAGCTAGAAAATAGATACAGCCTGATGAATTAGATAATGAAAATGTGTTTTTCTTTCCAAAATGGAATATTATTCATCTGTTAGGCAAAAATAAAATTATGAAACTTGCGGGTAAATGTATGGAGATGGGAATAATTATTCTGAGAGAGGTAACCCAGACCCAGAAAGACACATGTCACTTTTTTCTCATTTATGGATGCTAGTATTGAATATTCAGATATTTATGTTTCATTTGGGATGCCTATAGAGGTCAAAAAATTAGTAAAGGGTTATGGCAGGAAGAGACTTTCAAGGGGGGAAACCAGAATGTAGTGGTATAAAAGATTTGAAAGGGAATAATGGAACAGGAAGGGTCAAATTGGGGTGAGAGATAGTAGGGTAAGTTACAGAAGGGTACACCAGGAGGGATAAAGAATACTAAGGATCTTTCAAAAAAGTCGTAAGGAAACCTGCTACTGTAGAAATTTCCGTGTATGTATGTATGTGTGTATGCATATGGAAAGAGAAAAACTGAGTTATCATTAACAGGGAAACAATGCCCTTGCTAGACACGGGAGACTCACAAATAAAAAGATCAGTGCTAGGAATTGAGGGATTATTGCTAGAGAGGTCTGGTAGATCCTCAAATGTTATAGGATATTGTTAATGCTCTTAGTACCTTCAGAACTTGACCGACTTGACAACAAGGCACTATTGCAGAAGGATACCACATACTTGAGTCATGGAACATGACAAAATCAAACTGTTACTGACCTTCATTCCTACTGGCTAGCCTTCATATTGCTGGAGAGTTCTATGTATGCTGCCAGAAGAGAAAAGCAATTATTAGTCTTACCCAGCTCTGAACCTCCCAAGCTATAATAATGACTGGCTTGTCATGATATGCCCAATGGTGCAGTAGTGGCATGAACCTGATGGGAATAACTAACCACTTTCTGATTGTATATAAGTCCTACTCTGTAAGATGAAACCCACACCTGGTCCCATTATTGGGCCAAGAACCTGTGGATAGACAGCTCATAGGCCCTAGAGGAGAACCTACTACTATTATTCTGCTAAATGTCACGTATTACACCCAAAGGCTTATCATTATACCTATAGATTAATGCATCTTTCTACTCTCTTCTGAGAAGTATCTATTTGTGGAAGATGGTGATTAACATAGAGATCTACAACTGGCCACAGTGCAAAGAATAAGACAAGGCAGGATGTTCAGCCCTAAGGAAAATGTACATAGCAAGCAGCCTATTGCATAGATTAGTGATCGTTATATGAAAGGGGATAGGAGTCCAAGAGCCAGAGCTAGTGGATGACAAAGAAACATCTAGATACAGCAGGGCAGTTGCACATATGAACGCACAGCTGCTTTAATAGCATGCAGAAAACCTGTTCAAGCTCAAGCCAGACTGAATCACAGCATGGAGAGGGGAGGTGGGCATGAAGTCCCATCCCTAGCAATGGATAGTTTTTGGGAGAGAGAGAGTCAACTCTCTTTAAGAGCGTTGTCCCTGCTATGCCGACCATGTTATGCCAGGGGAAGATTGTACATCCAAGATGTACAATGTAAGTTGGACTTGAGTTTTTTTTTTAGGGGGGGGAATACAAATTTGGGTGGGTAGGGAAGGAGTTGTAGATCTGGGAGGAATTGGGGGGGGAGTAAACATGAATCAAAACACATTATACAAAACTCCCAAAGAACTAAAAATAATTACGTAGATTATTTTTTTTTAAAAAAGTCAGTAAATTTAGCTATGAGAGACTAACTTTCAGTTGGGTTTCTTAAAATATGAGCCTGAGACTATGTACCCACAAGAGTTTGTCATGCATGTAAGACAGTCCAGAGTTGAGGTTGGTGTGGACAGTATGTAGAACTATGGAAGTGTTATCTATTGAACAGTGATTGTCAGTATTGTGGTATGGATCTGAAACACCAACAGGTGGACTGGGTGCATCCAAGGAGGTGTTTTCTAAAGCACCTGGATTAGGTCTGAGTGTTGGGCAGTAAGTTCTTGAAGACAATGGACAGAATTAGGTGATTGGAACTTGACAATGGCTAACACCTTATGGCGGGCTAAAAGACAGGAGCATTTCAGGGAAGTAGGTTACAGATGAGCCAATACGGAAAAGGATAATTCCAATGTTTTATTGATATTTTAACATATTCTCTTCAAATATTTAAGAGTCACTCTTTTTGTAAGTCTGTTTTATTGAGCTTTTGTCTTAGTAAAAACGTGAGATAGTAAAGCCATTGCTGATGCCTTGAATTAGAAGTATAGTTGCTAATGTTTTGAGGGGGGTCTTCCTGACATTTGCCATAAATGTTATTTTCTGATGGATGGTGAGCCACTGCTTGTATTATGTAGAAAATAATTTAGGCATTTAGACAGAAAATAAAAAGCAATTTTCAGAGAAAGTTCATTGGAAGGAGAAACATTTCCAGCATGAAGACAGTGACAAGTGATGACCAGTGTACAGACTGAGCAAACACAGATAACCAGTCAATTTAGATTTCAAACTTGATTGAATCAAGAAACATCTGGGGAATTAAGGAGGTACATCATTGGGTGTGTCCATAAAGATGTATCTCCAAGGGTTAACTGAGAAGGAAAGACCTAACCTGAATGTGGACAGTACCATCCCTTAGACTAGGGTCCTGGATTGAATAAAAATGGGAAAAGGAAAAAGTCAGCTGAGTACTAGCAATTGTTTTCTGTCATTGTTTGCGGCCATAATGGACTAAGTGACTCCCACTGCCATGTGTTCTCAGCCATGGCAGATTATATTCCTCTGAACTGTAATGGGGAATAAAGTCTTCCTCAAATTGCTCTGGTAGGTATTTGGTCACAGCAATGGTAAAGTAACCAATACTCAGAGGGATAAAAATGTGTACAGACAAGGAAGGGGTTCTAGAAGCAGAAAAGTCCTATAACACAATGCAGGGCTTGGTGTAGATGTAATAGAGTGTGTGAGTGTATTGTAGTCAAGGACAATGGAGACAGGCTATAGGGTGCAGAAGAAAATTACTACTGTGCTTATGAGGGAACCCATGGACTAGTTCCTGGTCAGAAGGAGAACTGGCAACCAGGGGTAGTTCATGTATGCATTATGAGGAGTTTAATTAGCAGTGAGGTAAAAATCTCATGGTACATATATGTTATCATGATGTTGTTTTTAGAAATTCGTAATTCCAGCTGGAATACCAGCAAGCTAGTGAGACACTTTAGATAAGTTTAGTAGCCAGCTGTCCCCTGAATCAGTGCCCAGATCTGACAGTTTTCCATAATTTGCAAAAAACTTGTCTCCTTTTACTGGTAGGAATGATGGAGCTTTTTAATGCATTGAACATAAAAAGGTCTTTGGCGTAATGGAGTTGTATATAAATGTAGACAAGCAGCCTACACTTAAAAATACTTCACTTTCCAAGTGGAGAAAGGTAAATTTAATGGCAAAATTTATACAAATAAATCACTCTACAACATTACTGAACTATGAATGCACAGTCCTTTCAGAACAAGTAGAAAGGAACTAAAACTGTTTACATGGACATGGAAATTCTTCACATTTGAAAAGCGTGATCAAGGACAATCAAATATTCATAGAGCCTCCTTTTCAACAGAACTGACTTAAAGATATTTTTCCCTGCAATACACTATATTTAATTGTGGTAAGACAGAAAAGCCTACTTCTTTGTCCCCTACAACAGGTGTGAAGGCTACTGCTCTGCTAGAAGACAACACACTCCCAACCTTATTCTGGGAGAATTATTGATAGACCAGCAATCTCCTTGAAGCATTCAATTATTAGATTTAAAAGTACAGGCATGCACAATTCTTAAGTAAATGGCTTATAACTGAGTTCTAGTTATGTATTGGCACCATTTGATTGTCTAAGGAGCGTGGCACAGAGACATAAAATGTGTCTTTGAATTAGTGGTCAAGGAGAGAAAAAAAACTTCAAATAGTAGCTTCAATATTTGTATTTATGTCTGTTTCTGAGTGACCTTGGAAATCTATAAAGTGAATCTATTTGTCTATTTATTTTTGGACTCTGATGACTTTGTAAATTATTTATTTCTACCTCTGTAGAATTCTTGTGATTTGGGATCTAGTTGAACACTTTCAGTCCCAATTTTCTTGGATAAATTACATGCAGTAATGACATTAGCAAGCTTTTATTATATATTAAAGGCCCACCATGTGAGTTAAGGTATGAAACTATGTTTCTTGTGTAATAGGAATTCTAGAGATGGATTGGAACCAGTAACTGCAGATTGTCACTAGTACAGATGTGTGTGTCCCATGAGTAGGGGTAAAGGGCCTATGGTAACTATCTGTAGCTGTGCTTAGCAGTCATTTTGTGTTTAAGTCAAGACTGAAAGTGACTCCAAGGACACAGGAAAACTTAACCATTGAAAGATCAAGTTCAAAGTATAAGGCAAAGAATGGGGGGTGGTCGGCAGCCAAGGCAATATGAGCATAGGCAGGGGGTATGGTGGTTAGCATGAATGGTGAAGGCTAAAATAATTAATTTGATGGTGTTATCATCATACAGTGTAAACATACATTCATTCACCACAATTCATGCATTGAATATACTCAACCTATATTTGACAAGTATTTGAAAAAAGAAGCATGAAGGTTGGAAATTCAAAGAATGGTAGCAAATGCAAAAATTGTAATTACTTCTTTGTCCCCTACAACAGGTGTGAAGGCTACTGCTCTGCTAGAAGACAACACACTCCCAACCTTATTCTGGGAGAATTATTGATAGACCAGCAATCTCCTTGAAGCATTCAATTATTAGATTTAAAAGTACAGAACTTTGTGGTCTAGGATCTGGCTGTTACTTTAACTGTGAAAGAAAAGTCCTGAGAAGTTTTTAGTGAGAATGAGGCCATCATATGTATATTACAAAAGGGTCAGCTTGAGTGTTAGGGAGTGAATGGGATGTTGGCAAGGAAAGAATATAGGAGAGGTGATACTTGGGGGATATCACCAGAGAGGTAGATGATAGAACCTTAATTAGGATGGTGGTGATGGGGAGGGAGAGAAGACAGCATCACACACACACACACACACACACACACACACACACACACACACACACACACACACACACACAAAATGGGTAGACAATATGGAATATAAAGAAAGTCAAAGAAATACCCATGTCTTTGTCTTGTACCATAGATGAATAGTCCTCTTATCCTTGACATGGCAAAAGCATATGGTCTTTTATCCTTTGTATTTAAAGAATACAAGTGCTTTTGGCTTGCAAATAAACCATATACAATAGGTAAAAGGCAACTGAAACAGTTGTGAGAAACAAGGTGTTTATTTTGTGCATTATTATTTTATTGATAAGATTCACAGTTAGTATTTAAGGAGGAAGTTACATGTTTTTGAAAATTTTCAATGAACATAAAATTACAAAAATATTAAGTGACTAAAGAAAAAACATCCTGAGAAAATGTTCCAATAAGCAAAAGTGACAAAGGGTTAGTGTCATTAATTTATAAAGGATTCTTATACATCAATGTGGAAATGGATTTGGCAAACACATGGCTGAGAAAATGTGCAAAGAAGATGAAAAGGCAATTCACAGAAGAAAAGATCAATAGTGTGAGAGAAAGCTCCAGAATGTGAATAAGTCAAATCCTTCAATACTCAAGCGACAAGAAAAAAAAAATGCCTGAGTTTTAATTTGCTCTCTAACACTCACTGGTTAGGTAACTGGGCAAGCAAGCTAACCTTTCTTTACTTCAGTTCCCTTATCAGTGAAAGAGTAGTCACCGTAGTAACTCATAAGATTGCATTGAATATTAACTGAGTGTTACTATATGTGAATTGCTTAGAAAGGCTTGGAGGATATAGTAATTGTGAGAATTTTAGAAATGGTTTTCCATTTCTATTTAGTATTTATGTCATTGTCAGATATTTATAAAATGACAATATGTGCTGACCTGATGTCTTTAATTTATAAAACAATATGATTCAATATCTTTTTTGTTCAGAGTAAGTATGGAGATTTTCTGTAAACAAAAAAACCAAAAAAACATTGTGCTCCCGAATCCCAAGAAATTTCACATGCTTTTCCTCTCACTGTCCAGTTAGGATGCATTCAAACTTTTATTGTCTTGGTGGTTGGCAGTTTGTTGGCCCACCAGTCTAGCAGCCTTGGTGAGAGACTCTGTCTCAAAAATAATGTGGAAAGACATCCCAGCCTCCACAATTAAATAGGGGTGAGCACACTTACATACACATATTAACATGTGCATATCACACACACACACACACACACACACACACACACACACACACACGCGCGTGCGCGCACACACACACACACACACACACACACAGAGGCACACACACATCACCTCCCACCACATACAGAGAGAAAGATGGCTACATTTGTAATCATGTTGCTCAGCTATGAATGAAGTTAAAACAAGAAGGACAAATGATACCCAAGACTTAGAATCCTATTACAACAGGTCTGCAAAGCCAGGCCTGCTAGAGAAATAAAAGCAACTTGAGTATATTTAAGATAAAGACATTGAGGTAGCTTATATCGTTAAGTAAAGCAAAATTTGCACTTTTGTCTTGGCTGATTCCTATGACGTCTAAAAATAAGAGCCTTCTACTTGATATCAAAGTCTGAGATGCTCACAAAAGGGTAAGTCTTGGTGCTACTGAATATTTCAGGGATTATATTACACTTAGATGGGCTACAATTCTAAGGAGAGGTAAAATATTCACATTCATTTTGGAGGGTTAATGTCTGAGAAAAATGGATTTCTGAGCAGCTATAATAGTTCTGATAAAGAATGCATTTACACTCCTCTAATAATACAATTCATACCATTCTTTATGCCACATAAATCCTCTCCACACACTTCCAGCTATTTGGCTTCAGAATGTCCAATAAAAGCTATAAAATGAGCTCTAATATTCTGTCCTCTGACCTTTTTTTGTATTAATAAATGTCTTTCCATGACCTCTAGTCATGGTACATCATTTGGACTGAGAATCCTAAAGAATTGTTCTTCTATTTTCTCCCCTGTCTTTTCTGACAAATGCTAGTGGTAATTGTTTAGTTATTTAAATGTATTTCTTACATATATTCTATGAAACACTTGGAATTTTGTAACTCACCACATCTTAGTTTCTTATTTCCTATTTGATGCCAGAAAAAAAGAGAAAGAAAAAAGAAAGCAAGGCTTCAATACAAAGGCAAGTAATTGCCACAAGGAAAGCATTGTCATAATTTTCCCCAAGGAACTCTATTCTTGTTGATTTTTTAAAAAATTGTTCAGCATATTTTTCTTCTGGGATTTAGCTTTCACCCTTTCAGTATTTTTGTGTGACTAAGAATATATTTGATGTACTGACTAGAGTTCTGGTAATATCTGTGACATCAGTCCTGTCAAAATACATGGGATGCATGCTTGCTCTTTGTGGAACCTGGAAAGCGCTGTCCCTTCAAGACTCTGTTCTGCTTTGGAAGCCGCTGAAATTTCAGGACACTCCTCAGAGCATCATTTTAGTTCTCTAGGGAGTAATATCAGATGATGGTCCAAAACCTATCTAGACAACACTGCTCTGCAAGACCACTCTAATAGTCCCTTCCTAAAGGACTCTGTGCAATCCCGATTCATGTCCCAGCCTTGTTGTGGTCATGTCTTGGCATCTAAAAGAGTTGCTGTGTCTTGAATGCAAGCCACTGGAGACCTAAATGCTCTGGCTTGGTGCTTTTTGACAGGAGAGAAAAGCCAATAAACCAGCCCGAAAATGGTGTAATCAGGAGCAGTGCATAATTAAAAGCCATCTGCGTGTCTTGTATGCTCCTTTCTGTGTGTGAAATAGGACCCACACTATGTGAGTCCTTAAAAGCTCCTTTCAGAAATCTCAAATCCTTATTGAGACTTTACCCTGCAGAGCAGAGAGCAAGACAGACCAACGTATTCATGATTGACGCCTTCCCACTTCTTATTTTCTCATAAGATGTATGAGCAATTTACAGCCAAATTAGCATAATGTCTTACCCCTACACTGGAAGTGTTTATTGTAGATTTAAAAAATATTCTAAAAGTCATGTAAAAAATAAGTCGGAGGAGTTAACAAAATAGCCGTTGTATGTATCCACGAAGACTACAGTATAAAAGTTCATTCTGGATTCCAGTAGAGGCTGTGCCCTCCACCCACAGACAAATTCTGATTCTCAGCCTTCAGATTCCAAATTTAATTTTTTTTATTAGAAATCTTATTTAATAAAAGACAAATTATTTTAGAGCCGTTTTGGGTTCAGAGCAAAACCGAGAGGAAGGCACTAAGATACTGCTCGTGCTTTCTGTTCCTACTTCCTTGTGAGATGAGCCTGACTCCTACAAACACATTAAATGTTTGCTTGACTGCAAGACACATGGTTAAGAAGCCCTTCACTAGTGCTCATAGCAGTTCTGACTCACAGCAAGGTGGTGTTCCTTTTAACGCCACTTTGATCTGTTGGCTTGCTGAGGAGAACACGTGTTCGGCAGGCAATTTTAGACTATTGCTTCATCCTCCACAGACCATGGACACCATCTTGTTTCCTGTGGTTTGGGATGTTATAGAGGAGAGCTGGGATTGTTCTACGAGGGCCATGTTGGCCTTGGTGATCTTAGTGGTTTCTTCTAATTTTTAGAGTCTAAGAGAGTTTTATTTTTTAGAATGTTGTATGTCAACAGTCTGTGAGAATATGCAGCACTATGACATAAAACAAATTATAAGACTATTCAAAGGCATGGAATCTTTAAAGTACCATGTCTGTACAATTTATGTGATTTCTGTATGTATCCTTAATGTGTCCCATGACACACAAATGCCTGTCTCTTGATATTACAAGTCCAGCTTCTGAGGTAAGAGCTAATACTAATACACCTGATAGCATGTCCGGGTTGAGATACAAATGAGTCATATTCTGAAATGCATCAATTCCAAATTCCCACAGGTTTGAATGTTAGCGAGCATCTTTTATTAGAATCTTTCTCATATACCCAGTGACTCCTTGGGTTTTCTGGTTTCTGACTTGTCATTTCTGGTTTGTTTTGTCACTCACAAATGCAGCCAGAAATCAGTTCTCTTTCTTTGGGAGTCAGATGTTTCAGGAACCCACATCATTATTCTAGGTGTTATTGCCATAATCCCTCAAGCCTTCATAGAGTCACCAGGTACCAATGTAGATTTGATGTTACCAAGGGCTGCAGTACTTGGAATGTTCCAAACTTCTTTGGAGCTCAGAGTTTTTCCAGTGGTTTTTAATTTAAATTTGTTTCTCTGATCAGCTTACCCATGAACAAGTTTCTCTTTTTGTTTGTTTTGTTTTTACACATCCTTGTTGGTGGTTTTTAAATATTTCTTCATACAATATATTCTGATTATTGTTTTCTCTCCCCTAGTTCCTCCCAGTTTCTCCCATCTAAATCACACCCTTTCTTTCTCTTTCTAATTAGAAATGAACAGGCATTTAAAGAAAAATAAAGTGAAATAAAACAAAACAAGCAAACAGGTGGTGGCACGTACCTTTAATTGCAGCACTTGGGAGGCATAGGCAGGTGGATCTCTGAGAGTTTGAGGCCAGCCTGGTCTACAGAGTGAGTTCCAGGACAGCCAGGACTACACACAGAGAAACCCTGTCTTGAAAAACCAAAACCTACCAAATAAACAAACAAGAATAGGAAACAAAAAAAAATCCCTAAACAAACAGGAAAAAAGAGGCAAAGAAAAAGCACAAAAAACCACAGATAGATGCAGAGACATACACATTGTACACATAGAAATCGTATAAAACCAGAAACCATATTATGTAAGCAAAAGACCTGTAAGGTTAAAAAATATCCCAGACAAAGCATTATGAGACCAAAAAAAAAAAAAAACACTCTAAAAATATCATTGAGGTTTTTTTTTTTTTTTTTTTAAACTGGCCATCTACTGCTTGGCTTGGGGTGTACCCATAAGTGTGGTTTGTATATCCAGAGAGATACTATGGGAGAAAACTAATTTTTTTCTCTTCAAGCAGTTATCAATTAAAGATAGCTTCTGAGTTAGGGTGGGGACTTGTGTCTACTTCCCCTCTTGTTACTGGGATTCCATCTAGGTCAGACCTGTGCAGGTCCTGTGCATGCTGCCACAGTCTCTGTGAGTTCATGTGTATCAGTCCTATTGCGTCTATGTAGTTTTTAAAAAATACTCCTTATTCTTTTCTCTTTGGGGCCTGTTACCCAGCTCCCAAATAATTTCACACACACGGAGACTTATTCTTACTTATGAGTGCCGTGCCTTAGCTTGGCTTGTTTCTAGTCAGATTTTCTTAACTTAAATTATCCCATCTTCCTCTTGCCTCTGGGTTTTTATATTTCTCTATTCTATATACCTTTCTTTACTTCTTACTCCATGGCTTGCTGGGTAGCTGTATGGCTGGCCCATAATGTCCTTCTTTTCTTGTTCCTCAATCCTCTCTTCCCAGATTTCTCCTCCTATTTATTCTCTCTGCCTGCCAGCTCCGCCAATCCTTTCTCCTGCCTAGTTATTGGCTGTTCAGTTCTTTATTAGACCACTAAGGTATTTTAGACAGGCAAAGTAACACAGCTTTACAGAGTTAAACAAATGTAACATAAAAGAATGCAACACATCTTTGTGTCATTAAACAAATATTCCACAGCAAAAGTGAATGTAGCACATCTTAAAATAATATTCCACAACATGCCTAGAAGGCCTTGTTTCCTTGGTATCTTCAATCCTCATTGGTTCTTTGTATAATAATCAAACTCCTCTTCTGCAGAGCACTGGAGGGGAGTCCTGAGGGGAGGGATTGATGAAGACATCCCATTAAGACTGAGTGTTTCAAGGCCTCTGACTCTCTGAACATTGTCCATTTGGTCTCTGTCTTTGTTCCTATTTACTGCTAAAGGAAGTTTCTCTGATAATTGTTGAGCAAAATACTGACCTATGGGCGTATCAAAATGTTGTTAGGAGTCATTTTATTGCTGTGTCCCATTTTAGTACAACATTAATATTTGGTTTTCCTAAGGTCCATGGCCGATGTAATCTCAGGTTCTTGGCCACTGTCTTAGTTAGGATTACTATGGCTGTGATAAAACATTGTGACCAAAGCATCTTGGAGAGAAAATTGTTTGTTCAGCTTATGCTTTATAATACAAATTGCTAAACAGTCTTATTAATTAAAAAAAACCTGTAGCCAGATATTGGGGTGAAAGCTGAAAGATCAGAGAAACAGAACAAGCTATAGCCAACTTCACCTTGCCAACTCCTCAGCTGGTCCTGTTTCCATGAATCCTCAGACTGAAAGCCTCTGAGTCCCTACCCCTGAGGGTCTCAGTTGAACTGCTTCTAAAAGCCTCTAGTTCCTGGTCCTCAAGTCTTACATACCTTTCTGCTTCCTGCTATCACCTCCTGGAATTAAAGGCATGTGTGCCACCATGAGCAAAGACAGGAGAACTCAAGTGCTGGAATTAAAGGTGTGTGCCACCATGCCTGGCTCTGTTCCCAGTGTGGTCTTGAACTCACAGAGATCAAGACGATCTCTGCCTCCCAAGTGATAGGATTAAAGGTGTGTGGCCACCACTGTTTGGCCTCTATGTCTAATCTAGTGGATTTTCTGTTCTCTGAGCCCCAGGAAAGCTTTATTAGGGTACATAATATATCACCACAATGCTTCCATATCACAGTTCGTCATCAAAGGAAATCAAGACAGGAACTCAAACAAGGCAGGAAACTGGAGGCAGAAACTGATGCAGGGGCCATGGAGGAGTGCTACATACTGGTTTGCTTCTCATAACACTTCTTTTCCTCCTTTTTTTTTTTTTGCATTGAGTGAATTTTTTTATTCTTTTTTTTTATTTTGCAATACAATTCAGTTCTACATATCAGCCACGGATTCCCTTGTTCTCCCCACGCCTTTCTTATAGAACTCAGGACCATCAGCCCAGGAGTTGCTCTACCCATGATGGGCTGGGCCCTTCCTCATACATCACTAATTAAGAAAATGCCCTACAGGTTTACCTTCAACTGGATCTTGTGGAGGCATTTTCTCAATTGAGGTTCCCTCTTCTCTGAAGACTCTAGCTTGTGTCTGGTTGATATAAAACTAGCCATCTAGGCAGTGTCAGGCATGGGTTCCATCTCACAGAGTTGGCCTTAAATTAAATCAGATAGCAGCTGGTTACTCTCACACTTTTGTGCCACTATTGCATTAGTATTTCTTTCAGGCAGGTCATCATTTTAGATTGAAGGATTTGTAGCTGGGTTGGTGTTTACCTCTTGTCTGGTACCATGTAGAATCTTTCCAGTACCATGAACACTAGTTAGAAGGGCTGAAGGCTCTAGTAGGCACCAGCTCGACTTCATGTTCAGTGAGTTATGTAGGTGTTGTCTTCAGCAATGGGGCTTTACCATCAGTTTTCAGAGAGCAAACAATAGCCTTGGCAGTAGCCTGGAGTGTTTTGGGATTTCCATGGGGCCCTGTTAGTCAACAACTCAATTAGGTGTAGCCCATTCCCAGCACTGGAGGTTTCATTTAGTGGCAAGAGATATCTAGCTGGGGCTTTGATCTAAAGGAAGAAGTAGTCACTTCATCTTCCTGTGTCCACACTCTTCTTTCTGGCTCAGGCTAAATCTTCCTATGGGATGATGCTTTCAGCTGTGTCTAGCAGATCCTTGAGAGAGTGCTCTAGCTTCGGTGGGTCCAACAAGATCATTAGAAGCTGGCTTGACATGAATTGAAGGTGATGTATGGTGATGTATTCATTTTCTTATGCATGTATGACTAATGAAGGGACTTCAATGAAGGGACTTGCCAAGCTGATACTCATTGGGGACCTTATGGAGAAGGAAATGCAACTGTGTTAAATTCTCTTAGTCCCCCCCCCTTTATTTACCTCATACTCTGTGTGTGTGTGTGTGTGTGTGTGTGTGTGTGTGTGTGTGTGTGTGTGACAGAGAGAGAGGGGGGGGGCAATGTAGGGTATCTTCTTCAGGCACTATCTTATCTTATATTTTTATTTAAAAATTTTTAATTCATTTTTTTATATACCAACCACAGATTCCCCTCTTATCCCTCCTCTTGATCCCCCCAGCCTCCCCCACCCTGGCCCCACTCCCCATCCCATCCTCCATAAAGGTAAGGCCTCCTATGGGGAGTCAGCAAAGCCTGGTACATTCAGTTGAGGCAGGACCAACCCCCTCCATGCCTCATCAAGGCTGAGCAAGGCCTCCGACCATAGGAAATGGGCTCCAGAAAGCTGGCTCATGCACCAGTGGTAGATCCTGCTCCCACTGCCAGGGGCCCCTCAAATAGACCAAGTTACACAACTGTCTCCCATAAGCAGAGGACCTAGTGCGGTCCCATGCAGGTTCCACAGCAGTCAGTCTAAAGTTCATGAGTTCCTACGAGCTTGGTTCAGTTGTCTCTGTAGAGAACGAATTGACACAGGAGACCACTTCCTAAATATAACATCAGTAGCACAGACACTGAGAGCAACAATTAATAAATGGGACCTCCTGAAACTGAAAAGCTTCTGTAAGGCAAAGGACATGGTAAATAAGACAAAACAACAGCCTACAGGATGGAAAAGATCTTCACTAACCCCACATGTGACAGAGGGCTGATCTCCAAAATATATAAAGAACTCAAGAAACTAGACATCAAAGTAATGAACAATCCAATTAAAAAATGGGCTATAGATCTAAACAGAGAATTCTCAAGAGAAGAATCTCAAATGTCCAAAAGACATTTAAGGAATTGCTCAACATCCTTAGTCATCAGGGAAATGCAAATCAAAACAACTGTGAGATACCATCTTACACCTGTCAGAATGGCTAAGATCAAAAACACTGATGATGACAGCTTATGTTGGAGAGGATGTGGAGCAAGGGGAACACTCCTCCACTATCTTATCTTATTTGTTGAGACAGAGTCTCTTATTTTAACCTGGAACTCATCAATTGAGCTAGACTGGGTGGCCAGTGAGTTTCAAAGACCCATCTGTCCCCTGTCCCTAGCATGAGGATTATAGGCAGGCACCAGAACAGGCCTGGCATTTTCATGGATTCTAAGGACCAGAACTCGGTTTTATGCTTGCAGTGAAGTGGTTTTTCGAGACAGGGTTTCCCTGTGTAGCTTTTGGAGCCTGTCCTGGAACTCACTCTGTAGACCAGGCTGACCTCGAACTGACAGAGATCTGCCCAGCTCTGCCTCCCAAGTGCTGGGATTAAAGGCGTGAGCCACCACTGCCCTGGCATAATTGGGAATTTTTAAAAATTCCATTTCTCTCAAATTCTGGTGCCTCTGTAATACCTCCCATTTCTAGGGTTTTACCTATTTAACACTGCTTGTGATAAATCCCACTTGGAGAACAATAGGAACAAGGCCTTGTAACTCATTTAGCAATAGTCATGTGGGTCTGATAGCCAACATTACATATATAGGGTATCATATTTCATCCACAAATATTTGTCTCATGTCTATGATGTATTGTCATGGTTATGGATCTCTGGAGACTGTGGAGAGAATGAGAAAATCCTGAACGACATTATTGACATCTGAAAGCTTGGGAGTAAAGTGGTCATAAAATTTTTCACATTAGTTCACAGTGAAGAGATTAATGATAATAATAATAATGTCAAACAAATGACTTACTAAGGAAATTATGTTCAAGTAAGAAAAAATTTATGGAAATACGAATAAAATTCACAATTGCTTTGGAAATTGTGAAAACCTTTATGACAGTGGTTTTATACACAGCTACTTATTAAAAGAAGAACACCCACACTCCTCAGAGTTGTTCTCTCCTCTTACAATGGCAAAGTGTTGCTGTCTTGCCTCACTTGCTTCCCCAAGCTATAACATGAAAACAAGCTTTTTTATCAAAAGCACTAAAAATGTTTAGCTGCAGTAGTTCAAGCCAATGAAGCAAGGTCTATGGATGCATTGTTAAAGCAGTGTTTTGTATAATTAAGGTACAGTTTCAAGGATGTTGGCAGTGAAAGAAAATTTAATTGCTTATTTCATTTATATCCATGACTGCTGACATGAAGGGATTAACTCTTTTATTTCAAAAGTGGATATTGCTCTTAAAATTATGTTTTGAAACATGCTTTGAATTCAAGATTTTATTCCACTTAATGTTTGTCACCAAAACAACAGGACACTATTCTTTTAGGTCACAAAGCACTTTGTGCCAGGCACTTTCCCCATATTTCTTTATGTGATTTTCACAACGGTGGGGGGTGGGGAAACAAGCTACCCTCTACTTATCTACTCATCTACCCATATAGCCAGCAAGTATTTATTTAATGCTCACTATGTAGTAACCACACTTATCACAGCAATAACAATAGTTAGCATGTCTTATGAATAAAGGAGAGAGTCTACCCAGCCATGTCTCTTGAAAAGTTTCAGGAGGGGAGTGCTGCTTATGGACTCAGTACATCACTGATGCTAGCTAGTTCCCATTCTACTTCAAATCCTGGAGGAGCTGCTGTAGGGGGCTGCAAGAAAGACAATTATTGCTGATTTGGTTGCAATTTACTGGGACACATGGGTTAAGTCTATAGTTCTTAGCACGGGTTGAAGAAAGTGTGACAATGTTTTAAAAGATGAACAAAGAAAGAAGGAAAGAAAGAAAGAAAAGAAAAGAAAGATAGAATGGGTTGCTAAATACAAAGAAAGGAGGGTCTAATCTAGAAGCATGCTAGCAGGGGTAATGGCTAAATCAAAAGTGGATTAAGATGTGACAATCTGGATATCAAGAGTAGTGTCACTGTGTATAAGCAGGTAATGGAGTTAAACATATGAGTTACATGTATCTGAAGAACACTTTTTTTTTTAAAGTCAGGTCTCATATAGTCCAGGATAGCTTTGAACTCACTGTGTAGCCAAGGATTCCATTGACCTTCTGATCCTCCTGCCTCTGTCTCCCAAGTGCTAGGATTACAGGTGTGTACCACCATGCCCAGTTGTATATAGTGAAGAAAATGGACCCAGGGTTCATACATCCTAGGCAAGCCCTCTACCAACTAAGCTACATCCACAGCTTTCAGATCCAGGTTTGTGGGACCTCCTTTAACAGATTTTCTAACCATCTGTGGACATTTAAAAAGAAAAATCTTAGAATTTGCTTTTGCTCCTGCATACACACAGAAAGCCTATATAAAGCAGAGCCCTTCTTGTAAGAGAAAAACATTTCAGTAAATAGTAAGAGTCATTCCAAGCTGTTCTCTGACTCTCTGTTCTTTGTTCAGGTTATTGTGTTCACTAACTCAGAGACAGAGTGTCTCTATGACTTAATTATGATGAGTGTAATAATGAAAGGAGGTGGTTTTATTATGCCAGAGGAGATAATTAAATAGGGAATTGCACTATTAGCTAGGCTTGTAGTATGTACATCATGCTTATAAAAGACGTTATTACAATTCCACTATATATTGCGCAGATAAAAATATTTACAATCAATTCTCCAGATCAAAGGTCATTAAAAAATACATTAGATGATCACTTAAAGATGCTGGGAGTTTTATAAACACAATGCATGGCATAGACTTCCCATCTGACTATTCCTTTTGTCAATAGGGTGCCAGTTCTTCTTTGCCCCCACAATTTCTGCTGAAATAAATTTACCACTGAAGTAGATAGGATAGGAGCGTAGTGGCAGCTTAGCCTAAAATCTTCACACCTTTTTTTCCTTGTAAATCACATACTAGGAGGATAGAGAGAGAGAGAAAAAAAATGCTACCCTCAAATTAGACTCCCAGCAAAGCTATAAAACAGAGAATCTGAAACTCTAAGCTGTAGTCTAAGTAGATTAGATAAACTTTAATTTCATGTGTATAGAAGGGTTATGAGGATGACATTGGGATGAGTAAACATGGGAAGTAAATAAAAACCCAGCAGTGGCAGACCTCAGAACTTAAAAGCAAATATTCATTTCCAAAAGGAGCAGGGCCCAGTGTAAGGAAGAAGTTCTGGGAGGTGGACTGAGGGAGCAGGGTATAACTGTTAAAGGAGGTGAGCAAAGACGATGAAGAAAGCATCTGGGGAAAATCAAGAGGTGACTTAGCTTAGACAATTCCATTTTCTAACAGGGAGTAACACAATGGAAGGCAAACTCCTTGCAGTATCAATGACAAATAAAGAAACCAAGGGCAATTGGTGAAGGGTTAGAAGGTCTCCTGAGTCATGCTGGTATAAGGCTAAGGAGCCTGTGAGTTATGTTGTGAACATACTACTGTCTTAGATAAACCCAAGGAAACTCTTGAACAAAAAAATACTAGAAATCAACATCTGGGATTTTTGACTAATAGGTTATCCAGGAAAATCCAACTGATTTAAGTATGAGTAAGAACTGGAGTAAACACATCGTTAAGATAAAAACAATGTCAGATGTAGCTACTGGAGCTGGACTCCCCATGACCCATTGATCTCTGCACTGTCTAGTTGTGTTTTTTTTTAATGCTGGTTTGCATTTTCTATAAAGAGAAGCTTCTTTGATGTGGGTGATAGCTATGTTTACCTGTGGGTGTAAGGATAAGACTTAGAATGTTAGTTAGGAATTATGCTGGTGTAGCAAAGTGGTGACAGCAGGTTCTCTTCTAAGGTTTGTGACCTTAGTAGCCCCAGGACATTGGGTAGGTTTCTAGTACCAGACACTGTTTCCCTCCCATTGAGTGGACCTTGACTCCAGTTAGATAGCTGTTGGTTACAGCAAACGTGAGTGCCATATATATTTATTATGTATATAGAGATGTATTTGTAGCAATAGTGATCAGGGAAGAAGAGGCTATCAATTTGAGAGTGGGAGCCATGGAGGGAGATGGAGTTAGGGGACTTAGGGGACTCAGAAAGGAAAGGGAAAAGAAATTATACATAATTATATATTAATTAAAAAATTAAAATGTCAGAAATGTGTGCAAAGGGGTATCTAAATTCTGCCATACAGAAGAAAGTTCTGTAAAAACTGGCTGGGAAACAGTTGAAAATTATATATAAAGTTAAAAACTATAATTCAAAATTTCAATATCTTCAGAAATAATATAAGAATTATAGAGTTAAAGGAATAGAACCAAACAGAAGGAAAAGAAGGCCAACAACTGCTGAGGTGCCAACAAGAGGCATGAGAAAGATGTTGGGGTAGTGGAGGCAACGAGGACCCAAAAGAAAGTGATCTAAAACACTTAGAAGTTAAGACCAAGTTCCAAGGAGCACAACAGAGAGAGGGGATGATTTAAGATGCTCAGCAAAAGACACGAAAAATAGAAACAATCAAGAGAAGCAAGTGAAAACAACAACCGATGAGAGAAGACAGAAGTGGATGGAAGGGAGTGGGGGGCTGTTCAGGAAACGCACAGCTGGAGTTTCTGAAGATTACCCAGCACAATGTAATGTAACAAATATAAGAAACATAGCTCATAAAAACCCTTCTAGAAAAACACTCCTGGGTCACACATTGAAAGGGCATATGATATTTCATGAGAAAAATGACCCAGAATAATCACTGTCAAGATATGCTAGTGTAGGGTACAAAGATAATTATTTCTTAAACAAGTAAATGATTTTGCTGTATGTAAGTTAAAGAAAATTAGACAGCCATTGGATGGCTCCACAGTGATATGATAGCATGACATAATAGCATCTAGAAGCTACTCAAGGAAAAGACAGAATTTTATTTAACATCAAACCATTTTACAAGATATAGTTTTACAAAAGTATTTGTATAAAAGTATAGTATTTGTATAAGCCTTTCTTAAGATAATTTGCCAGAGGGTGAAATACACTACACTAAGTGATAATGAGGAAAACACATAGAAAGTTCTAAGGGAAAACCGTAAGTAAAATAGGGGTGTCACAGTTAAGTGTGTTGAGCTAATATGTATAGAGTATAATATATATATATATATGTGTATATATATATATATATTCATTATTTATATATGAGTATAGTATGTTCTGGACAGGCTGAAAAATAGAAAGGGCCTGGGGTGGCTATCCTTTAAAAGCCTTCCTATAAAGGTTAATTTTTGGCTGGTACTTAGAAACTTGATTTGGAGAGTGTCTGCCCTTTAGAAGTCTGAAGACTTACTGGGTTTAAACTGTAACTAAGCTCCTTTGTTGTGAATTATTTGTTTAGCTATGCAAAGATGTGTTGCATTTGTTTAACTATGTAAAGATGTGCTATATTTGTTTAATTATGTAAATATGTGTTGCTGTTTTACCTTACCTATCTAGGCACCTGCTTGGTCTAATAAATTCACTCCCAGCTGAATGGCCAGTAGCAAGGGAGGAGGTATTATAGCTGGAACTTCCAAGCAGGGAGAATGAATATGAGGAGAAATTTAGGCTTGAGGAAAAAAGGAAGAAAGGAAAGGAGATGCCAGAGGCCAGATAGATAGACAGATATGGAAGAAACAGGAAAGTAGGGCATAGAGAAGGAAAGAAAGGTTAAAAGTCCCAAGGCAAAATGTAGATGAAGAGAAACAGGTTAAATAAGTTAAAAGAGCTAGTGGGACAAGCTAAGCTAAGGCCAAACATTCATAATTAATAATACGTCTCTGTGTCTTTATTTGGAGAAGCTGGTTGGTAGCCCAAAGAAAATTCCAACTACACACCTTTCCTTCTGGGAGGCTGGGATTTTTGTATGTGCTAGGTAGAGCGTTGCTATATGATCCACTACCTATAAAAATCTTGGGCACAGTCTCAATGAGCTTCCCTGCTGGACAGCATTTCTCCCATGTCATTATAACTCTAGGTATTGTGTGTGTCCCTACCTTATTTTTTTAAGCTTATGTCTGGTTTTCCTCCACACTTTGCTCCCCTTGTCCCTTTTCTCTTGGCTGATTTAGTTCGTATCTTTTCACCATAATAACTTACAGGATGAGTACAATTGTGTTCTCTATCCTGTGAGGTCTCTTTAGGAATCGCTAAATTTAGGCAAGCATTAGAAAATCCCAGAGCCAATTCAGGTTACATCAGGGTATCAGTAGTTCCACAGGAACATAAAAATAAAACCTTCTTAAGTGCTCAGAAGCACTACTCTGAAAATCAGAGACGGTCCAAGGAGTGCATCTGTGGGCTCTTCCTTCCTTCTCCCTGTGACATGACAACTCAACCCAGCTCTTGTAAATCAGTATTTGTAAATGTGCCTTGTCCACTTATCAGAGGAAAATGCCTTCTAGATTGAGTTATTAAACAAGACTCAATTCTTTCTGTGCTTAAATTAGTTCAGGAACGTTAAACATAAAAGCATTTTCAAATTTATACAGTTGAATGAAGTAAAAAGGAAGCAAAAGTTTCAATCTGAAATTTCTTTCTTTCTTTTTTTTTTTGCCAGAAAGAAATGATGTGTTTGAGGAGATAGATATAATTACCTTGATTTTAGTGTTATTCAATGTATGTATGCACTGAAACATCCCATGGGATCCCTTAATCATATGTAATTTTTGGTGTCAGTTTTTTATAAGTAAAAAAAGGGACTTCAAAGCCATCTAATCATCTTGTATTCTTCACAGGGCACTTTACATTGTTGACCTCTACTATTATGGGCCACTAACGGAGGTTGGCAGGCCATGGCCATGGACAGGGCCTTTCATTTATTTGTAGTTTCTGTTTGTCCTCCCTACAGTTGCCCTGTCTGAGCAGGGACAACTAGTTCTTCTCTGCTTATATGGAGTCTCTTGTAGCAGTATCATTGTACCCTCAGGTCCAGTTCTCCATGAAGCTTGGCTCCTGCTCTAACTTCCTAGGATCCTGTAACTCCGTTCTCTCTCCCTTTGCTGCCCATCTCCTAAGGGTGGGAGCAGCTTCTGTGTTATCCCTTGTGCCTCAGAACTCCATTCTGACTTTTTTTTTTTTGGTTTTTCGAGACAGGGTTTCTCTGTGTAGCTTTGCGCCTTTTCCTGGAACTCACTTGGTAGCCCAGGCTGGCCTCGAACTCACAGAGATCCGCCTGGCTCTGCCTCCCGAGTGCTGGGATTAAAGGCGTGCGCCACCACCGCCCGGTGCCATTCTGACTTTTTAATACCTGTGTAATGCGTTTCTGTTTTTTTTTTTTTAATCCCAATTGTTGAAATGTGTCATGTGTATTTCTGGTAGACTTATCCCTTCTGTGTTTTAGTTTTTTTCAGATGTGAAATGGAGATGATGATGATGATGATGATGATGATGAATGCAATGGTGATAACACTTGATTTGGTTATGCAGATTAAATTAGTTGATGTAAGTAGGTTCTTAGAACAAAATTTGGTCAGAGTAAAACACATATATACACATTCATATTATATATAACATATATATATATATATATATATATATATATACACACACACACACACACAGACAGACACACCCACACAGACACACACACACACACACGTACACACATATATACTGTTATTATTGAAAAACTTTATTAACCAACTCTTCTCTTCTCCCCAAGGAAAACCACTTGGCCTAGGTAAATTTACAGGGGATTTTTACTAAACATAAAGTACAACTTTATATATTCTAAACATAGAGAAAGAGAAAGAACTCTTAAATAATTTTGTTTTGTGATGCTAATATAAAATTATAGTGCAGCCTAAGAAATATTTTACAAAAAATTATGTTATTATCTTACATTAAAAATCAAAATAAAGCTGGGCAGTGGTGGTACATGCCTTGAATCCCAGCACTCTGGAGGCAGAGGCTGGCAGATCTCTGTGAATTCGAGGGCAGCCTGGTCTACAGAGTGAGTTCCAGGACAGCCAGAGCTGTTACACAGAGAAACCCTGCCTTAAAAAACAAAACAAAACAAACAAATCAAGATAAACCATCTTAGTAAGGCATAAACAAAGAAAAGAGGGCAGTGCACTAAAGAGTAGTGGGACATGACCAAGTCAGAAATTCAAGTTTCCCTGAAGTCATGGCCTCACCATTAGGAATTCTGGGAATGCAATCACCATATTACTAGGTGTAATTGAATTTCAGAGGCCCAGGACTTGTTGAATCTGTGCTTTACTTCTCTTTCCTATTTATATTTACTCCCATGGATCCAAGTTCTCTGGACTTCAAATACTATCCTGGCCTATTTTTAGACGGCTCTCAAGTTAAGAAAGGATTTTAGGGCCAGCAGAATGTTGCCATCCAAGACACTTGGCGTGCAGGCCTAGCAAAGTGAGTTCTATTTCTAGGACCCATGTAAAGGTAAAAAGAGAAACGATTACAGGATGTTGTCTTCTCACCAGACACATACACTGTAGCATGCATACACACACACACACACACACACACACACACACACACACACACACACACACACACGCATTAGCATACACACACAATAATTAGAAATTTAAAGAATATTTTCATCATTGAACAAAACCAAGGATGAGCAAACAAAAATTACCAGAGATAGAGGCTGCTGTGTGTGACTCAACGACTTGAAATGTTTACTACTTACCTTCTGACTAAAAAGGCTTGGCTGTCCTTTGGGTTCAATGTAGTCATGTTTGGAATAGACTGACTTAAGTTTAAAATGTTCTTTTGGCTGTAACACATATTCATAAATGTGCACACATTTCCAATACTCCACAGACGTCACAAAAATGATTCCAGCTATTTAAGCAGCACTCAGATAAATGGTATAATTTGTCTCCACTCTTCTCAGTTCTTGCAAATGCATACCCATGTTTTCATTCTGCCACTGTCTTCAGGCACTTTTTAGAAATGTGCTTCTCATATTCTTGATTATTTCTCTAACCCTTATTAATTTTTTGCCCACCAGAAAGAAAAGCGCCTTAACTTTGTCTTGCTCAATCTCTTTTAACAACTTGAAAACTTTAACAGACAAGGAAATTCAAAACTACAAGAGCAACATGAAACTAACAGAGTTGTGTAGGATGGAAGGCAGTAGTTTTTTTTCCCTAAACAGACAGAACATAACAGTGAGAAATAACATAGTACTTCACTTTAAATAGCTTAGAGAGAATGACACTTTATGTCTTCAAGGTAGCATGCACACAATGGAATGGGCAAGTTGCTATGGAAACAAATGAATGACAGGAAAAACAGTCACATAACTTTGTATAATTTGTGGATTTCTGAGAATTTTCAGTTCTAAGTTTATAGTACACAGAACTTCTTACCAACTGGGCATTTATCTTTCTTGGTAAACATACTTTTTGTGTGTATATGCAGTAATACTTCTACTGATTGAATTACTTTGAAAAGCCTACCTGAATGATTAGAAACCTGCCAAGCTTATAATTGTTAATTATATTTGTTTTTGCTGTTGTTATTTGCTTTTTATTCTGTGTGTGTGTGTGTGTGTGTGTGTGTGTGTGTGTGTGTGTGTGTGTGTGTATATATGTGTGTCTGAGAGGATGTCTCATTGTGTAGCCCTAGATGCCCTTGAACTTATGACCCTTCCACCTCAGGCTCCCCCTTTACTTATTTGCAGAGTCAATACAATACAACTAACAATTTGAATTCTTAGAAATTTAGCAGGGATAGATAATATGTGGAGAGATGAGAATACTGGTATAGAAAACAATACATTAAAATGCCAATTTTTGACTTCAAAATAGATATGAAATCAGTCTAGAAGCAATGATCGAAATGTATGTTCTGATGGAAGGATTTTTTTCACACAGATTTTTTCGTGTGTTTTTCCAAAAGAAAAACAAACATGAGTTCAGTGTTTCACTAAGCATTTATTCAAAGCCTTCTCTGTTCTCGGCATTCTGCTAGGTACTGGGAATAGACCAGACATTAAAACCTTCTGAACAAAGTCCCTGTTCTCACCACAGAATAGATAAGTGATAAATACCCACACTAACTAGTAGTAAGTGTCTAATGAGAATCAAGCAGAGGGATTGTTTACTAGTGGAGTACTTGGGAAAGTCCTCATAGGGGTCTGAAACTTGTATGGCTTGAGGGAGGTAGGTGGGTAACAATTGCAGGAACACCCAGGTGAAGACAGAGCATGAGTAGATGCTAGGGTATAAATGATCTTCTTCTCTTCCAAGAATCAGGAGATACATTTTTCACTCTATACCCAAGTCCAAGTGCACATCATTTGTTGGTCATTTGGAGTCAAGTATTCAAAGGAAAGGGAAGTGTTGCCCTTAGCTTTCTCTATAGCCATGGCCATGATTCTTCACAATCTTTTGCTATCAGACAGAAACAAGGTTCACAGCAGTGTCCTTTACTTCCTCCTGGTCTGCTAGCTACCCTTCCTACATTTATTTCCACCCTCCTTCCATCACCCTCTTCTCTTTCTCTCTTGTCTTTTCAGTCTCCCTTCCAGCCACAAGCATCTGTGACATGCCCTGGGTGTGCATACACATGACAAAGTCACAGTGAAGGATGTTTAAAGCAAACAGATCCATCAGTTGGAGTTCATGAAGAACAGGTGGTCCTCAGCCAACAAATGCACAGCTTGCTTCAGCCTTGGCTGATTTTTCTCTCTGAGGCAGAATTGAAAAGTTCCAGATTCCCAAATTTCAAAACACAATAACCTCTTCTGTTTGTTTCACTTATTATAGCAAATGTCTCATTTGTGAGATCAACATGTTTGGCATGTGCACTAAGAGGTGGGAGTGTGGGGGAAAGTGTTATGCCAACAGTGAGGGGAAACTACACTTTGTTCTCTGTGCATGAAAATAATGACTAATTCCTTTACACCAGGGCTGGCCTTTGGAATACTAGTTTTGAAAACTCAACTCACTGGTGGGAATAAATAGACATGTAAATAAAGCTACATGAGAAAAAAAAGCATAAAGTGGATTATATGCTAGGGAGGAATATAAAAACCTCCCACAGTACATAGCAAATCCAGAATGGAATATATTTTAGAGCATTTTGACAAGTAGGTAGGGAAGAATTGCTTCCTGCTTTACTTCTCTAGATTACAACAGATTAAAAACAACTGTTGAGGCAAGGGATATGGTTCAGTTGGTAGAGAGCTTGTGTGTACAGAGTTTGATCCCCAGCACTGTATACACCAGGCATGATGGTGCATGCCTATAATCCCAGCACTACGGAGGTGGAGGTAGGAGGATCAGAAGCTTAAGGTTATCCTCAGGAGTTCAAGGACAGTCTGGGCTACAAGAGACCCTGTTTCCAAAAACCTAACTAAGGAGCTGGAGAGAACAGTGAAAAATACTTACTGCTCTTGCAGAAGACTAGGGTTTGGCTCCTAGCATCTACCTTGGACCTCCCACAACTCCTTGCAATTTCAGTTCCAGAACATCTGACGCCCTCTTCTGGCCTCTAAGGGCACCTGAATCTGCCTGATGCATATATGACACACACACACACACACACACACACACACACACACACACACACACACACACAAAATATATATATATATATATATATATTTAATTTAAATAAATCATTTAAATTGTTAGTTGAGTCCGTACCTTTTGGATACTATTATTACTATAACCAATTTTTTTTATTTTAAACATAATTCTTTATTGATTCTTTGGATATTTCACATCATGCACCCCAATCCCACTCACCTCCCAGTCCTTCCATATCTGCTCCTCACCCCTGCAGTATGCCTCCCCAAATTAATTAAAAACAAAACAAACAAAAAAACCACCTTGATCCTCCATCTCTCCAATACCTCATTAGTGACATTGGGAGCGGCCATGTGTCATGAAGTATACCCCTTTTGTCCAATCGGCACCACCTGCAAAATGTTCATTGTAATGTGCCATTGGTCTGGTTCAAGGCCTCTGGTTTTTGGTACAGCATCATCACTGGGCCATCATGGAAACTTCTCTTGGGTATCCCGTTGTTGCCCCAAGTCATGGAGATCCTTCGGTTATCGTTCTGCAGGAGCAGTCCCTTCGTTCACTCAAGCAGGTCATAGGTGGGGCACCTGTTAGGGTGGGACAACCCAAGGCCCAGGATGTGGGTTTGGGAGGTAGCTGAGCTGGTCGTATACCAGTTGTTTTAGTTAACACTGCTGGTGTGGCTTCTTTAGAAATATTATGGGGCTGGGACTGAAGAGATGACTTAGTGGTTAAGAGCACAAAGCTGCTCACGCAGAGGACTGGAGTTAAATTCCCAGGACCCACATCAGGTGGCTCACAACCACCTGTTACTCCAGCTCCAGGGGATCCAATGCCCTCTTCTGGCCTCCATGTGTGCCTGCACATGTCTACATATACACACAGACACATACACACACATACACATGAATTAAAAAAAAAGTATTTAAAAATTTAAAAACATTTATGGAGTCAATACATTTACAGAGCTAATGAAAGAGTTAACTGAGACTAACAAAACCATAATAGCCAATGAGAAATATGTATAGTTTATTTATTACACATAGAACTTAAGTATAATTATACTTCGGTTTGTTATAATTAATACGCAGATATAAGCTTCTTTTTTCACTAAGGACTAGCGGACCCTTTAGCTTTGCTTTGTCAGACAAAGGGCCCCGCTTTGGACTGTCCCCCATTTTTCTCTTCTTGTCATCTCTGTTGGTCCCCCACACACCAGTATGCTGTGAAAAAGCTGCCTCAATGCCTGAGATAGTGTTAGACCAGGTTGGAGAGATCTCAGGCTATGCTTCTCCTTTACTTATGTACCATTAGACTCTGGAACCATCTGTTTCCAGTTAATAGTGAATGGAAGAAAAGGGAGGCCTGTTATCTCATATCCATGTTGAGCGGGAGGTGGTGGCAAAAACTTGCTCATACAACGTGCAGGAACAATTGACTCCTGGCTCCTCTTAGATGCAAAGGAAAAGGAGAAGATGGCTGGTGTTCCTTAAGTCATCTATGGTAAAGAGCTGGTATTTGCTGTGTAACTTATCATGGACCATATTTTCAAAGTGCAAATAAAATTTATTCTATGTAAAAAATGAATCTGAAAACATACAAAAGACGAGTTCTGTTTTTAGGGTCTTGCCATGTAGCTCTGGCTGGCCTGGAACTCACGATATAGACCAGGCTGGCCTCAAATTCCTAGAAATCCAACTGCCTCTGCCTCCTGAGTGCCAGGATTAAAATAATGTGCCATCAGGCCTGGCTATAAATTCTATTTTTACTTAAAATTTAACAGACAAAATTACTTCGTCAAAATTCTCTATATTCCTTAGGTCTTTCAATTTTTTTATGACCACATTCATTTTTGTCATGAGCACCAATGAAGAGTTTGTAGGTGCATACTGGTCCATGACTCATATGCTAAGTAGCATTGACTTAACATGGTAGAAAAGAATATTCTATAGGTGGTATCTCTGGCTCACTCTGATAGCACTTACATACTCTTGTTATCACAGTTAGATATAATTACTTGTTTGACATTTATCTTTCTTGTTTTTGAGATGCTGAGCTCTGGGAGGGCAGAGATCACATGTTTGTTTATGGCCATGTCCTCAGTAAGTTGAGTGCTTGGCATGCAGTTAGAGGTTAGTGACTACACGCCAAAACTCTACTTCCAGTCTGCACCTGGAACAGTCCCTGAGAAAACATGTTTACATAGAGTGCATGACATTAATTTATTTAACAAAAACCCTGTTGCTTTCTTCTGCTGATGAAATGGTTTTCCTATGACATGTATATTGAAGAGAAAAGATAATTTAGTAAGAAAAAATTAAAAAAATATTTTGCCATGGAAATAAAACACTGAGAAAGAAATACAAGGACGATCTACTTAGTGCTCTTAACTGGTAAGATCAGAAACCTGAGAAGATATAGGTAATGGCCACTGAAGATAGGCAGCTATGGAGAACAGGGGCCTGCTGCATTCTGAGAAAATTAACTTCGTGATTATTAGCTATCAAATTCAGAAATGGCCCTAATAGTCAAGCAAGCATCTTATATAAGATGTCAGATGATTATTTGTAACTTTCTCCCAATAGCTGGAAAAAATGATGACCTTTTAAGGAAAGAAGTTGAGTGGATTAGTTTCTATTTTGTTTCCCTGAGTCTTTTTTAAGAATCTGCTTTTGACATGTAGAAAGGACCATTTGCTCAAAAAGTATGCATGATAAAAGCAGTGTGTGTGAAAAGCTTGCTTATGTCAGGTACTTGATAGTTAGCTCTGTTTCCTCATTAACCCCACAATACACCTATAAGGCAGCATGTGTAATACTCTCTAGTCCTTAAATGAGAAAATGGACCCATATGAAAGTGAGCAGTTTTTAGATGTCCCAGAGCTTTAAGTGTAAGAAGACTTATGAATGGGTTAATAGCTTCTCTTTAAAAATATAAGTTACATATATTTATCTTGTGTGCATATGTGGGTGGTGGAGATATATATATATATATATATATATATATATATATATATATATATATATATATATATATATATATATATATGCAGGGGAGGTGCACATGCCCTGGTCCACTTGTGGAAGTCAAGAACAATTTGTGGGAGTTGTTTCTTTCCTTCCACTATGTGGGTCCTGGAGATTGAACTAAGGTTGTCAGGCTAGGCGGCAAGCACCTTTACCCATCACATTGGCCTAATAACTTTACATTTTAATGCTAAATCTGATAACATCAAAATTAATCCTCCCCTTAAGCAAGCCTCAAGTCCTTAATTTTATGAAGAACAACCTGTTCTCTAAGCAAGGTCTTCTCCCTGGAATCTCCAGGTTCTGATGGGTTATACTGTGTCGTATGATTATTGCAATATTCTGCTTGTTTGTTGTGGTGGTTTAAAAGAAAATGGCCCCCAAAGGGAGTGACACTATTAGGAGGTGTGGCCTTGTTGGAATAGGTGTGGTCTTTTTTGGAAGAAGTGTGCTGCTGTGGGTGCAGGCTTTGAGGTCTCCTATATGCTCAAGATGCCACCCAGTGTCATGGCAAGTCATGACAATAGAAACCCTTACACATTTATTTTTTTGTCTTTTGAGACATAAGACAAAGTCTCACTTTGTAGCCCAGGCTAGTCTAGCTGGATTCTCCTGCCTCACCTGCCATGTACTGGTATTACAGGCCTGTGTCCCCACACGTAGCTTCATATTGTGTTACTTGATTTTGATGACAAGTTTTTTTTTTTTTTTTTGGTTAGGAAATGTGAGTACTGATATGGGTTCACACAGTACTTTTTAGAACCATTGTAATTCAGAGTCAAAGGAACAAGAGATTTATAGGAATCTAGATTGACTTTATTCGGGATTTCATAGTCAAATTGCTTTTTCCACGTATTATCTTCAGAAGTTCTTGAGCTATGGAGAAAAATGTCAAATTCTAGGAACAAGAAACCAGCATAATAATGCATTAGGTGTTTATAAAGATGCCATTCTGATAAAAGAAACATTATTGCTGTAAGAAAGGAAATGATGGCAACTCTCAGTGACTGAATTTCTTTCCAACACTAAATGTGCCTTAAACTCCTAAACTTCTGTTGTATGTTGTGAGAATTTCCTATTGTACAATCTCACTGACTTAGTGCGGTGCAATTTTCCTTGTGTCCTGTAACATGAGCAGCTCAGATTTGTGTGTTACTTCTCTTATTGTGCATCCTGTTCCTGTGTGGCAGATACGTGCCCCATGGATGGCCAGTGCTCTGAGGATGCTGGGGAAGGGTGTTCAGCCTCCAACACACCTTGCTTGGCCTCTCAGAGTGCTAAATACAACGTGCACTTGATCCAGGAGAGGAAATGAGTTGTGTTTATGTAGTCAAGATGAGACTTAACAGAAAAGGAAAATTTTGAGTTTTTTGGGGGGAGGGGGGACTTAAAGGCACTAAATGAATACTTGATGAATGAATAGAGACATGGTTGAAAAACCATTTTATCAAAGTGAGAAAAATGGAGACAGCAGATTTGAAAATTCTATTATTGTTTCCTTCCTGGTGTACTGCTTGCCAATTCTCTCTCTCTCTCTCTCTCTCTCTCTCTCTCTCTCTCTCTCTCTGTGTGTGTGTGTGTGTGTGTGTGTGTGTGTGAGTGTGTGTTTATTAGTGCAGTTGTATGCTTGCTATGATACACATGTGGAGGTTAAAGAGCAACTTTCAGGACTTCGTCTTTCCTTCCACAGTAGGTTCCAGGTCATCAGGCTTGTGTGTCAAGTGCTTTTACCTATCACCATTCAGCTAGTTTAGCTTCCCTTACTTTGAAAGTAGAGTGAGCAAAGTAATAGTAGAGTGATATATGTCAAAAAGGCTCCCAACAGTTTTTTGGATATTTTTAGATTCAGAATTAATAAAGATTTATTGAATTATGCAATTTTTAGTGCTCCAAATCAAACCTAGCTAGGGCTTTGTGTATGATGGGCAAGTGCTGTACATCCTCAGGTCTATTAATACATCTTCTGAAATCCTTCATTTTTATATAACTTTATTGACTTATAGTTAACAGATTAAAAACTGAATATATGGGATACAATTATATATATGTATACATACATATATACATTGTGATTAGTTGACATCAAGCTAATTAACCTTTTCACCATCTCACATCACTACTATTTTTGTGTACAATGAGACTATTAATCCACTATCTTAGCAAATTGCAAACTTGCCAAGAAGCATTACTATCTACAGTTACATTTTGCAATCAATCTCCAGACATTATTTCTCATGCACCATAAACTTTGTATTTTTGACAAATAACTCTCCACTTCCCCCTAATACCCAGTCCCCAGAAACCACCATTCTACTTTGTCTATATGAGTCCAACATTTTTAGATTTCAGACATAGGGGGCTGTAGTTGTGCTTGGTAGTAGAGCACTTACCTAGATTTCAGACATTAGTAAAATCATACAGTGTTTTTCTATGTTTAGACTACTTCAGTTAGGATAATGTCATCTAGCTTCATCCATTTTGTTGCAAATGGAGACATGGTAGAGAAGGGATATATAGGACTATAACTCCTGAAGCAGATATTTCTTAAATTAAAAATTTAAATGCATATAATTCTTGCTTTGCAAGAATAAACCTCTCAAAGCAGGGAGGATATTCATCAGTCTATGGCTTAAATAACAATTTGTGGTTCAGGTGGAATGTACATTTGTGTGAGAGACACTGTGGATAAGATAATGTCAAAAATGTGGAATAATAAATGGTGGAAACTCATCAGTTCACATTAAAATCGACGTGCATTGCCACATTCCAGATGCTTGATTGCCGTTCTTTAATATAACAAGTTGCCAATTCCTCTCTCTAGAGAACGATTGACAGATTGTAATGCAATCTGTTGATGTTCTTTGACAGCAAGATTTTCAGTCATTGCCACCACTGCTAAGGAGCTGGGAACCTAAACATGGAGGATTCGTGCTAGGAACTGTGTGACTCTGTTGGATGATGTAGGCATTTCTTTTTTTTTTTAAGGGTACATAAAATATCAGGTAAAGAGTTGGATTTGAGGAACCTCCAAAAAAAATCATAATCAGACCTGATTAAGTGTCCTAGAAAGAGCCAATAATGAAATTCCAGGGTGTAGTTCACTGAAAAAGATATCTTCATAGAAAACAAAGAAAAACTGATAAAAATGAGTTACAGCTATAGATAAAAGACTATAAAATCTCTTGATTCTCAAAGCTTTAATTCTTTTGGAGAGAGAGTTGTGGTGGTTGGATGAGGACAAGTTCAACCTGGCTTGTCTCTGAAATATGAAAGAAAGATACAAGGGGGAGGAATGTGTGCGTGTTATGCCATAGATCCTTCAGGACTCCATGTCATGTTGGTTTCTGTTGATGTTTAAATCCTAGTTTAGTTAATCGAATTACAAACAGTACCTTTTCATTGGGAGTGTCATGGTGCTTTATGAACCCAGTAGTTGAGTCTGTGTGTAATCCTCCACAGCTGTGGGATTTGGGGAAAAGCATTTCATCTCTGCAAGCCTATACACACACACACACACACACACACACACACACACACACACACCAGAGACAAGACGGGTCTTCCCTTTTTCCTTTTATGATTGCATTGAATATAAAGTGATACAAGACTTGGGAAGTGCAAAGTCTGGCACATACTAAGCACCTTACAAGTGTCATATGTTAAAAAGAATTGAAAGAGGTTCTAAGGAAAACAAATGAAAAAATATCACCTGTTACCCAGGAAACAATTGTCATTAATATTTGCTGGAATTCATGTTTTTTAAAAAGGATATTGGTAAATCCAGGCAAACTCTGAAGAATTGGCATTCCTATTACTGAAGAAGTTTCCTTTAGGGATAAAATGGAAGGTAGTTTGTTAAATTACAATTTGATATACTACAGTAGGTGAATTCAGATAATGCATCAGGATTGAAATACACTTTTTATAAGTGTGCTAAAAACCTGATCTTAACTGTCTACTATGCAAGCTGGGGAAGTGTAACACTATTCAGTGTGAGGAGGGTGTGGAGAAAAGAATGAATTTGAATACTACTTTTTTATTTTCTGGAAAGCTTCTTTTATTTTATTGTTTATTTTTTAAAATTAGTTCTTTGAAAATTTTGAGTTTTGAACCTCCAACTCTTCCTACATTCACCTACCTCTTCTATCTTCCCAATTCTTATCTGCTTTTTAAAACTTCAAGACTAATTTTTTTTTTACTTCCCCAAATATTTTTGGATGACTGGCATGTGGTGGATTATCAGGGGCTCCAGTCTTAGAGAAAACTCACCCTTACTTTACCAGCAGCTAACAATTTCCAGTCACTCCACAACTAGGGGTGGAATTGTATGTGTAACTCCACAGAGTACTCAACACTAACGTATACAGATGACAGAAAATGTGACGTTTATTTTTCTAGATCTAGCCAGGGATTGAAAACAGCCTAGATGTGCATTGGCTGATGAATAGACATTGAAATGTGGTGTGTTTACACTATGGAGCATTATTCAGCATTAAGAAAAGTGACATTATGAATTGTACACATAAATAGGGGGAAGTGGAAGCAATCATTCTGGATGAGGTAATAATACAGAACACTGGTTTGAGAGTTCAAATTAGCTTAAACTTTTGTAGGACTTGTGTGTCAATGCCATTTTTAGAACGCTTTTAAAAGGAGGCATGAGAGGGGGATCTGTGGTTGGTACGTAAAATGAATTTAAAAACCTTTTCAATGTATTTTATTTTTATTACTTATGTGTACATGTGTGCTTGCATGTGTATCTGTGCATATATATAGGGGTGCCTAACAGAGGCTGGAGAGGGTGTTGGATCCCTTGATACTGGAGTTACAATCTATTGTGACCCACCTGATGTGGATTCTGGGAATGGGAACACTGGTCCTCTGTAAGAGCAGTAAGCACTCTTAAATTCTGAGCCAGCTCTCCAGCCACTTGAGGCCATTTTTAATATGCCTTCTTATATAGAGAAATGTCATGCTTGAATAATTTTTAAAACAGGCATAACTAAGAATGTTTATAATAATGTGGTTAACAATGGTAAAAGACAAGAAACAAAATCAACGTCTCTTTTAAAAGAGGGTAGTAATGATAAACAAAGGTGATTTCATCATTGGGAATAGTGAAGTAGATCTATGTATGATGACTCCCTGTGAAAACCAAAACCTAAGACGTGACTAAGGCCAATTAGAAAATAATACAGGCACCACCATGATATCATTTATGTTTTTAAAAAATAAATGCAAATTTATCCATGTAGACAATGTGAAATTAAATAAAATTAACCTGAAAGATACATACCAAATGAACAGTGCCTGCCTCCAAATCAGGGAGAAGTGAGGAGGAATGGGGCTTAGGAAGACTTTACTTTATGTTATTTAAATTATTTATAAATAAAAGGCATCACCAACAATTAACTGAACATATTAAAGGATTACAAAATACAACTGGCTGTAAATTGAAAGGAGTTTTAAAAATAATAATTTTGTGTTAAAAGTGATTTTATAAAAGGCTGGAGAAAACATATTCAGTACATTTGGCAATTTATTTATGAATGGATAGAAAACCACACCAGGTGTTTCTTGTGGTCTTGATTCTACTCTACCTCTATTAAGAAGTTTTGTTTTTAAAGAATTATAATGACTGATTGAAGGAGGATTTTCAAGCGTTGAATGAGAAAAGAGGTTGACCTTTTACGAGTTTGCCCTTGAGAGTTGGAGTCAGTGCAATGGGGTTCTTGCCTCATTTGTTTGCTTTTCTAGTTTCTTTCCTGAATTTTCAAGAATCCAGGGATCAGCAGTTCTCCAAGTGTGGTCCTATGAAACAGTATCTGTATGGTCTGGACACTTGTTACAAATGCTAATTCTCCTCCGAACCTTAGTCTTCTGAGTAATGTCATTGCTCACTGAAGGTTGGATGTCAGTGCCTGAGACAGAAATTCATGAGCTCTTGTGCTGCTGAGCTCTCACTCAAGTCCTAGAATGGTATGTTTATTAAGACAATGAGTAAGTTCAGGGGATGGAGATTTGGATGTAGAAGAATTAATCATAGGTTGCAGTGGACATGATGAAGACCTAAACATGGAGTACTGGCTTAGCTCCTAATGCACTGACAGATTAAACAGAAAGAAGGTCAATAAAGCACCCTCTTTCATGAAATAAACAGTTTTGCTGAAGAAAGAAGCTATAGGTGAAATATTCAGAGGCTCATAGAAATGCTGATTTTCTTATATCTTATGTTGGGTATGTAAAAATAAGAGTTTTCTGATGAGCTGCATCTGAATGTCTCCTTCTTTGACCTATTTAATGAATTATGGATTTTTAGATCATTAAATATTGCTTCTAGGAAGCCAAGAAAGGTTAAATAAAATTATCATGATATTTAAAAATATCAGTGCTACTATGTCATTTGCCTCAATTTTTATAGCTAGAGTCCTATTTTGACAGTGATTTTGAATACAACCATTTAAAGATAGGCAATTTCACTCAATTATTCATTTGCCCATTTTTTTCAGAAATATATATTGAGAATTTACCATATGCCGTGCAAATAACATTTTTTCTAAATGTGAATAATAGCCCACAAAGTGCTGAGCTTAAAAAATGTAAATGGTATGTAATAAAATCCTCCTTTGCCTCAAGTGAAATCGCTCACTCATATAATCAGCCCTATTATGTAGTGAAGATTTGGTAGTTATTTAATAAATTTCAATCACAAGGTCAAATGGGTTAGCTGATGCTCCAGAGTTGATTTCCTGTATCAAAGGATCTGACTTTGATACCCACAAATATCTAGTAAGTGGAGAATTTCCAGACACGCATTGTGTGTTGGGTGGACATTGTCTGAGATGGATAGCTGAATTTAAAGAGGCAGGATGACTCCAACGGCAGAAACAACGTTTTGTGGGCGTTTGTGCTGGATTGGAAGAACATTGATTTTATGAGGCCAGGAGGTTCTGGGGAGGCAAGCAGAAAGACCAGTGATCTGAGCCTTTGGAATGATCAGGAGGCCTCTAGGGAAGGAGAACTGAGGACTCTTGCCTTTAAGGAAAGTCCTTCATGAAGAGTCTTTCATGTGCCACCAAGACCTGAAGACTTAGCGAGATGGAGAGAACAGATACATCTGAGTATTCTGTTATCTTTTTTCACTGGGATCCAGAGTCTGTGGCTAGGAATCCTGGCCTTGGATTTTACAATGGTTGCAGAAGTCAGCCTTGTTTGAGGAGAGAAGTGGGTCACAATTCATTCAAAGTCTTCAAGATTTCAGTCTGATCTCTGCCAGTGCTGGATCTCTGTCAAACTCACCTTGGCTTCCTGGGCCCAGCCCACCACCAGTTCAGTGAAGCTGACTACATGTTGTTGGATGGTTATGCTTCTTGCTCCCCCCCACCCGCCTTTCTTTAGATAAAATCCCTCCAGAGTGAACTCTGACTATCCCTGAAAAGACCAAGACTACCTGAGAAAATGCATTTGTTTCTTCAGAGAGATTTTTATCTCATCATTATAATTGTAACAAACACCCAACCCTTTCAATAAATTTTAAGGACTTACATACAATTTTTTAAAAAATGTAACAGCTTCTTGCAAGGGGAACACTAATATACTTATCTGAATATTGATTAAATTAATTAAAGATGACTTTTTAAAACTTAAAAAAATGGTGCTAGATCTTATACTAGTCCCTGTAAGTTCCACGCACTATGGCTTAGTCCACTCGTTTTGCCACAAAATAATACCACAACTAGGTGGTTTATAAACAAGAGAACTTCACTGCAGGCAGTTCTAGATGCTAAGTAGTCCCAAACCAGCAGACTCATTGTTTTGTGAGAGCTCAATTTCAGGTTCGTAGATGGAGCTGTCTGCCTATTGCCTTACATGTAGAAGAAACAAAGAAGCCTTCAAATCACTATTGTAGGCACCAAGTCTTGTTCCTGAGAGCTCTGCCTCTATTACCTGATCACCTCCTTAGAGTCCTACTTTCCAACTCCATCACAACATGACCAAGTAGAAATATGTGAATCCCAGGTTCAGGGCACAGATACTCAGACCAAAGTATCTAGGTACCAGTTTAGGGAGGAAACTGGGATGACAAAATCTGGAAGACTGAATTAATTTTAGAATCTTCCAACAAGATCATAAGATGTCCACAGAAAATATCAAATCAAATCTCCCTCCTCCCCCCAGTGTTAAGGTAGAAGACCCTGTCCTGTGCTCCTTAGATGAACTTGAAGTTGATTGATTATGAAATTTGTCTTTTCCTTTTCTTACCCCAGCTCTCGATCTTTTATTACTTACTTTTCTCCACACAGACAGACAAGACTAATGAAGCACAATGTTGCACGAGAATACACTTTCTACAACAGGGCATACTGGTCTACCTCAGCTCAGGTGAACTGCAATAGTTTCTTGCTGTTTTTTCCCAATGATCTTCAGGTCCCAGTCCATACTTTATTTTCCCTTGAAGATATCATTTTCCTAGGTCAAATTTCCCTTCTGGGTACACTGTCTTGCAATTGTGTCTTCACATCTATGTTTCTATGACCATGTTGTAAGTTCATAAGGCAGAATTTTCTGGGTCTATTGTATGTATGGTGACAAGCAAAGGCCTCCCCTATAAAGAATGTATAAATGGAGTGAATAAATTAGTTGAAGCATCTGCATTGAGAACTTGAACTTTTCAAGATTCAACATTGGAAAGGGGTATGCCATGGTTATAGTGGAAGTGGAAGATGTGTTCAGTGTTAGGGCCCTGACATCATACCTGAGATATGATGGAGGCCAGCTGCTGAGGAAAGGTCGTGATAGTCAAAAGAGGTCTATGAAAGATTTAAACAGCTGCTCCAAACAACTAAAAAAGTACTTCTACCATGCTATCTGAAGAGGAGATACTGCTCTGGCCACTGCCCAGAACTCTTGGGAGAATTGGGTGAAAAAGACATCGAATGACAGATTTATATAGTGCTTTACAGTTTATGAATCTTTTCCATAAGTTATTGCATTTAATACTCATAAAACATTGTGAAGTAGGCACAAACTTTTATTCTCATGTTAGAGACGTGAAAAGGGAGGGTTAGAGAGTAAGTGCCTTGCTGAGGTCAGAGGACCCGGTGCTTTGATTATTCCACTTGGACTCTGAGAAGTTGCCATTCTTGCCAGTTCTTTGTCTCTGAGCAGAGCCAGAATGTAGCTGCTATGGCCGAATAGTAAGAGCAGCATCTATCAAGTGACCGTGTTGTGTCAGATGCTGGGTGAAGTATTGCTTGTGCATTGATCCATTTAATTCTCATAAAATACATTATTGCTGTCCCTGTTTTATGTATGCAGAAGCTGAGGCACAGGGATGTAAATTGCCTGTCCATGGTTGCAAAGCTGCCAAGTAACAACGCTCAATTTAGAATTCAGGCTTTGACATCATCAGAGAACATACTCAGAACCGCCCTGATAGACAAAAGCCCAGGTTCTGAAGGGAGACTATCAAGGCTAAGAAGCTGGCTGCTTTTCTGCCTATCAAGATGGCCGTGGCCAAGAATTTATCTTCTTCATACCTCAGTTTTCTGATATATGAACTGAGACAAAACAGTAAGGAATAAGAGAGTGCAATATACCTCAGTGCCTGGCACCTGCTAAGCATTCAACAACATTAGTCATTAATTTGGCAGTACTTTGCTTCCCAGGTCTGTATGACTTAATGATAGACAGTGACAGTCAGTCCCAAAACTTTGAAGATAAAAAGAAAATGGAATCAGAGTTTGACAAATGAGAAAAAAGCAAGCAATTCATTTTCAAGAGACAGAGCAACTCCCAGGTTATAAAACCCTGATCATTACTTAAGCAGTTTCTACTAAGCCATGGAATATGAAGATGAAGGTGTGGTGTTTGGCATGCACATGTGTATCTAGAGGCACACATTTATGCAGACATACATGCCCATATACACATATGCTTATTTATAAACATGCTTATTATGCATGCATACACACATACCTATCTACAAGCATATTATTTATAAACACACACATATATGCTTACTTACAAGCATACACATGCATATTCATACTAGTTGTCAAGAGGCAATATTTGGGTGTGTGCAGCTAACACTGTACAGGGAGGAGGTGACTCCATCTGACTGTTTCCCATCTGGTGCTTGGGGGATATCTCAGTTAGGGATTAAGTAGGTGACAATAAACAGAAATCTGACTCCAATACTTAACCAAATAGATTCTTTTTCTTGTATAAAAAGTGTGGCAAAGGGGCTGAGGTGATGGTTCAGTGGGTAAAATGCCTACTGTGCAAGCTTCAAAGCCTGAGGTCAGATCCTCAACACCCATATGAAAACCAGGCATGGCAGGACATGTCTGTACCCCCACTGCTGGGAGGTAAGCAGGCAGAGAATGGCTGATTCCCAGGTCTTGCTGGCCAGGCCAGCTAGTATTGCTCAAAATGCAAGATCCAGGTTCAGTTAGAGACCCTGACTCAAAAAATAATATGTACAGTGATAGAGGAGGATGTCCAATGTCAACCTTTGGCCTCTATGTATGCCTGCACAGGTAAGTGCACCTACACACACATGTGTACACACACACACACACACACACACACACATGAAATGTGGTGATAGACTGGTCTGCTACCAGCAGACACTTAGTCTCCCTCCATGTGTTGATGTTTCCATCCTTGGCCATCATCCTGCATTTTCCTTTTCCTTATCATGACAATATAGTTGTCCTTTCTCTGGCCTCTCATTCACATTCCAATTAGAAGAGGAAGGCATAAGAAAGGAGAAATGCCTGTGTTTGGGGAGGAAATTTGCCTTCATGTCATAAGTGGTCAAACAATGTAGAAGCAGGAATAATTAAGAAGAGGATAATGGCATTGGGGTACATATAAAGTGAGCTATTATGAAGAAATTTTGTTGCCCTTGATCTTGCCTTCTTTATCCTTTCCCTGGAGTCTGACCAGTCTGTATTGCATCATCGAGTCCCCAGGCCTTTGACTTCCAAGTGGGTTTGGGCTGTGGGATTATGACAGGAGACTGGAGGAGTTGAAAGGAAGAAAACTAAAAATATTCTCCCTCAGATTCTTCCTTTCAGGATCATTCAAAGGCAACACTGCCCTTGATCACAGGCCATACCTTTTCTTAAGTCAGCCCTTTGTATAAACATGTTTTCTGGTTCCCAATCTTCATCTCCGCCTTGTCTCTTGAGATATGTGGGTTAGTGATAGCTCAAGGTTATACACTTTCTCTAATCCACATATTTGTAAAGAGTTCTCGTATTAAACCCTTCTTGTGATAGTGAGTCTACTTGTGATGGTTAGTGTTAATTATCAGCTTGGCAGAATATGGAATTACCCAGGAGGAACATGCCTGTGGAGTTACTTTAATTACACTAATTGAAGGGGGAGAACTTACCTACTGTGTGTGGTGTCATTCTCTGGGTGGGATCCTGGACGGTATTGATGAGAAGGAAAACCGAGGCCCCTGGCATTCATTGCCCTTTGTTTCTGATTCTGTCACAGGGATAACTTCTTTAGCCCTTCTGCCTTGACTTCCCTGCCATGATGGACTATACCTTGAACTGTGAATTACACTAAAGGTTTTCTTCCTTAAGTTGCTGTTGCTAAGGTATTTTGTCACAGCAACAGAAAAATAAGCCAATAAAAACCTTTGGGAAAGTACCTGTCAGTTTGGGGACAATAAAGCTGAATCCTCACTGACTGTTTCTATTATCTTTTGTGTTCTGCTCTGACATAAGCAGAGATATCCAAAGGTGTAGAGTATTAGCCATAATAAGAAACAGAATTGAGAAGGCATGGCTCGGATCTGGTATAGGTAGTGAGAGAAGGCTGGGGATGCCAGCATTCTTCACTAAGGTCTCATGTAGTTGATTTTGTCCTGAAAGAAAAGGCTTCTTGTGGCTTGGTTTCTTAATTCATGTTATTATCAAGTAATTCCAAGAGTCTCATCATTAAAAACCAACAGAATAAGTAGCATTATACTACTACTATTTAATCTGATCCTGATTATATACTGTTTTTAACTTAATAATACCTTTGGCTATACAGCACTCTACAGCTCTCAAAATGTTTTTACTTGGATGGTTTAATTTAATCTTTATTAGGTGGTACCGTGTTAATTATTACTATTACTCAGTTATAGATTAGTTCAGCCTAAGCCCACTAAAAGTTTACTAAGCACCTACTGCATACCTGCCATGCTACTAACTACTGAAGCTTATCTTCCTATGAGCACGGACCACCTAAATGAGAATGAGCAATGATAGTTTGTTCATAATTTGCTAATGTAGGAGTCAGCCACCATTACTTGAATGTGACAACTCCAAGGTAGGGCAGAGAGGTGGGGAGCATCAGGGTGGGGCTTGAGATGTATTGGTAGCTGCTGCGTTCCTTGCTCTGTGGTGGCATCTTGTCAGAGTGAAGACGAAAACACACCAACATGATAATGGAGGTGAGTGAGGAGTGGTAGCATTTTATCTCTGCTTCTCTCAGGAGACTGCCATGTTCTTGTTTTCCTTGTTACCTGTGCTTCAGATACAATTCCCTTTTTAACGTAAGCTATTCTGAGTTGTCACTTTCAATCTCAAGAGTTCTAAGAAATGCAAACTCCATTTGAAAACTTACAGTTTTGTTTGGGTGTGGTTCTAAGCAGTCTTTTAAGTCCCAGGAGCAATCCTCAGAGTCAGGTTTCAGCAGTGTTTGCCAGGCTTCAGTGTGCAAAGAACCACAAGAAATCCTGTCAAAGTGCAGTGTCTAATCCAGTTGGTCCGCGTATCCAGAGAGTCTATGTTTCAAGCAAACTCCCTGTTATGGATTACATGTGCAATATCTTCCACAGGCTCATGTAACTGAGCACTTGGTCCCCAACTGGTGGGAGTGTTTGGGATGTGAAATCTTTGAGTTATGGCCCAGCTGGAGAAAGTGGATCACAGCGGGAGCAGGCTTTATGGGTTATAGCTCAGCTGTGGTTCCAGGCGGAATTTTCTGCTTCCTGGATCACTGAGCTATCATCAAGCTGTGAATTGTGCTGGCACCACTTGCAGCAGGGGCTGGTCCTGCCACTCTGTTTTCCTTGCCATGAAACAGTGAACCAAAATAAACCCTTCTTTCCCCACTTGAGCTGCGTCCTTAAGGTATTTTGTCCCTGTGATGCCAAAGTAACTGATGCACACCCAGGCGATGGTGATGTTGTAGGTTTGCAGACCACATTCTGAGACACAAAGCACTAGATAGCATAGGTAAGGTAGCTAGCAGCCAGGCCTGTGGTCACCAGTGTCAGTACACTGTTCAGTACACCCTTACGAAGCTTAGCAGACTTTCAGGTTTCCAGTGGTCTGCTGAGGGTTGGTTAATTAAATAACACTGTCAGTTGAGAAAAAAAAAAAAAAAGAGTCAGCCACAAGGAATTTTGACACTTACTCACCACAAAACAACAACAACAACAACAACAACAACATCACTACCACCACCACCAACAATAGCAACAACACAGTTTTAGTTTTAAAAAGAATACTGGAAAATGTGAATGATGCATTAAAACCCATCCTTTGACAAGCTGAGATGAATTTTTTTTGTTTCGTTTTTCAAACAGAGATGACATGGTGTGATGGGAAGATTGCACACCCTGGAGCCATCCAATGATGTTGAAAATTCATTCTATTGTTTCCCAAATGTCTGTGCCATAGAAGTCCTAATTCCCTCATATGTATGTGTTATGGGTAATTTTATGGCCAAATGTGCCACTATGAGAACTCATTTTTCTTTATAATTGAACAGAGTTTGTATTTTTAAGGAATCCTCATTTCTCTGGGAGCAGAGGATGCAATATTATCAAATGTAGGTAAACCCAGGCACGTTTCTCTTAGTTGTTTTTAGATAAAGTTCATCCAATTAAAGATTCTGTTGTCCTCTTGTCTTCTTATCTATGAAGTCACCTTTGCTTCTCATCCTTGACTTCGTAACTCATTCCTGTGAAGGTTAGAAATGCGACTGCAGTTTGTACATGTGTTTCTTGTCAGTGTCTCTGTAGGACATATCTATAGAGGGGGAATGTTGATAGTTCTCTGTCCATCAGCCTGCCAAGTCTTGGAAGGCCTTTTGGCATCCTTTCTGCCCAGTGGATGAGCTCTACAAGTTAACATACATTCTCAGAAAACCCCAAATTTTTTAGTGATGTATTTTATTCATTAAAAAAGGGTATATTATTTTATGAGTATGTATGTATAAATACACATATGTATATATATATAGTTATGTATATGTATGTCTGTGGATCACATGCATGAAGTGCTCACAGAGGTCAGAAGAAGATGTTTGATCCTCTAGAACTGGAGTTATAGATAGTTGTGAATGGTCATGTGGGTCTTGGGTGTGGAACCCAGGTCCTTGTAAGTCCAACAATTGCTTTTATCTGCTGAACCAAATCTCCAGCCCCATGTTATCCATTTTTCTATGTGATTATTCAAGCAATATCAAATGTCTCCTGCATAACAAGTACTGCATTAGCACTAGAACCAATATCTGTAACTCTATCATAATACTCATTAATACTAACAAGAAACCTTCATAAGGAGTAATGGGAATTTTTGAGCAGATAAACATTACCTAAAATAACAACAATCTTTTGTCACATAGTAGAACTGCTTCAGAATACTCCCTAGTACTGTCTAAGCTTTCAAGAGCAAGTGAAAATGCCCATGTGATATTGTATCAGAGCACTGGAGATACACACAGAACACAATATGTTCTAAAGATGTCAGACTTTGGACCTAAGCAAAATTTTTTCCAGTGTTGAATGGTGGTTTCATTGACTTTTTTTTTTTTTGGTTTTTTGAGACAGGGTTTCTCTGTGTAGTTTTGGTCCCTGTCCTGGATCTCGCTCTGTAGACCAGGCTGGCTTCGAACTCATAGAGATCCTCCTGGCTCTGTCTCCCAAGTGCTGGGATTAAAGGCGTGTGCCATAGCCACCCAGCTCATTAACTTTCTTAATGGGATCTTTGGTATGCTTAGGCATTAGTTTACTTTAAAGGTATCACTAAGTTTAATGTCCTGTTATTCAATTCTTTTACTGCAGTTTGTTTTTGCTTCCTTCCAGTTTACCTGGGCTGTACCTCTCTGTACTCTTGGAATTTAATAATAAACTTAGACAGTGGCTAGGTGCCCAGAATCAGGCGCATTTATAGCTAAGGAGTGAGTCTAAGCCTATTGTTCTGATACCTCTTTCATATGCTACTTTAGGTTGTGGAGGATTTTTGTGCAGGAAGAATTGGAATTCCTCAACTTTTCTTTGTGTACGATGGCTTTTTGAGTCCTCCATGGCAATAAGATGTTGGATCATAAGATAGCTTAGGAGCAAGGCTTCATCTGGAAGAGACTTATCGGCTGCCTTTGCTCAGAAAACATCTAAACCTCCATGGAAGTTTCATCAGCTTTCCTGGGTGAGAGCCCTGGTAGAGCATGGGCAGAGGCTTCTCTGCCTCCTAAGGTTGACTCTATTTCCTTTCCATCTTCTTTCCTCTGTAAGCTTTTTGAAATATAATGGCTTCTTATTGAAAGACAAATAAGACTTGGATTGTATGATATATGCTTTTCTTCCCTATTCTAGTGCTGACACCACTTTTTTTCTTGAGTCTCCCATGGCAATACCTTTTTGGAGTTGAACTCCATTTTAATTCTTTAAAACCTTAGCCTTCGAAACTATTTTCCAAGCTTGAGTTGAAAAGCAAAGCAGAAGAAAGCATAATTCACTCAGAGATTCATTCCCGTGCTTTTGCTGTGTTTGCCCTCTCTGTGAAACGTTGGAGTCATCGGGTATTTATGATTTGGATATGAACTATCCCTTCCAAAAGGCTCGTGCACTGAAGGCTTAGTTCCTACTGGTGGGTCAAGTCATTGACAGGTGATAGGGTAAGGCAGGTGCTGACCTCATTAATGGATTTAGCTGTTGATTGGTTCAGAGCTAAATGAATGTAGCTAGTCCCTGGACCCTTCCTTTCTCTTGCTTCCCGTATGCCGTGATGTGAGCAGCTTTTCTCTGTCTTCTGTTAAGATGCTCCAAGTCACCCCAATCCCAGAAAGCACAAGCTGAGTGACCCCATGAAGCCTCTGAAATGATGAGCCCAGTGGCTATTTCCTCAATTAAATGACATTGTCATTGTGATGCGAAATGTGACTAATACAGCAAGATAGCAGGGAGGTCAGGAGAAAAACAAATCTTACTCATTCTTCTAAAATTTCATCCCTTCACACATAAAAGGGGCCAAGGTATAGGAGACAGCTGGATGTGAGAGGCAAAGGGATAGGAGAAAGCTGGGCACAGGGCTAAGTGACTTTTTCCAAGAGTGACAATGATATCACTTGAGCTGAGAGAAAAGCAGCACAAAGTGTAGGAGGAAAAGAATAAAGATAGCATGTAAGGGGACAATCAGTTTTGGCTAATTGGTAAGCAATTAAAAACATATGATTGTGATAATATGTTATTGCAAATGTTTTATATAAATACATGACTAAACTTTCTTGAAATTTCAATATAGCACCCCTAATTAAAATACTAGGGTATAGTATTTACACCTCTCTTAGAGGGTACTACTGATTCTCATCAGACACTTTGGGCAAGAAAACTATTTGGCTGTGTATTGACTTAATTCCTTAGATTCTCTTGAATGGAAGCCTCAATCTTTATTTATCAAATGGCTAAAGCCCAATCTGTGCGAGAGAGCTGGCTGTGCTGCAAGAAATCATGTTTCCATCCTCCAGGGTCCCATCTGTGTCCTGGATGTCACCTGGAGATATAGTTTGTGGAACAATAAAGCAGGTCAAGTCAAGGACAAAACCATGGATGAGTCAGGCAGGAGCCATGAGCAGTGAGGGAGGGCAATTCCTTGTCTTCTCATATTGTTCTGATAATGGGGAGGGGTGCTCACTTTAACTTGCCTCTTCTGTGCCTTTAAAGGCTGTTTTCTGAGACTGTAAAATCCCATGTGAGACCTTTAGAAACTGCATGGTTATTTATCTCTAAACCCTTTTGAGGTATGACCCTGAGACATTGCTCATCTCCCCAGGATTTCATTTATAATTTTAAGGTTGTTTCTAATGAGCTATGGCTGAGAAGAAAGAAGGAAAAAAAATAATCATTTCCCATGGAGTGCCCTTCCCCCATCCAACATCCACACACAGACATAGATGCTGCAAATGGGAAAAAAATGTTCGGAATAGAGGCAGGCTCTAATTACTCCGGTTGGAACAGGGCCAGGGTATTGGTCACTGGATTTTCTCTCTTCCCTCCCCAGTTTCTTTTCTTTTCCCTTCTGTCATGTTTCCTCAACCATCAGGTGGGTGGGTGGGTTGCTGGCTGGCTGATGGTTGGCAAACAGAAATAGTTTGGGAGCAAGTGTTCTTAGGGTATGTTCCCTGAAGAATGAACCACAGCAACAAAGAACAGTTTTTCTGTTAATGTTCAGCCAATTTATGCTCAAGGCAGCAGGTAGGGAGATACAATACATGAACACACACACACACACACACACACACACACACACACACACACACACACACACACCATGCTTAAATCTTGGCAAATGATAGCAAAGAGAGAGAATGTAGAAATTAAATAATCCTAAATGGGACAAGAAAAAGAAGTACTTTACCCAAAGAGCAAAAATGTAAGGCGTATGCATGCACCCCAACACCCCCCCCCCCCGCTACTCATAATAAATCCCTCCATTCTCAGGAGTGCAGGAGCAAATGTGGCTGCCTTGAAAGACAATGTGTTCCATTATGATATGGACAAGAGAGAAATCAAAATCCATGAAGTGGAAGAAGTTGAGCAACTTACGTTGGCCAGGCATATTCAACAGGCCTTTTCCCGTGTGGTGATACAACCCTAGTTAGCCACATCCAATCATTTCCCGTAAGGAAATTATGGTCACAGATGAACTCAGTCATCACAGAGACTCCCAGTAAGTGGTACGGTTTGTAATCTGGATTTCATAGCTGCAGTCTGTTGATGTTCAGACAGTTTAAGAGGATTTGTTCAATAAGTAGAGATTTGTCTTACAACAAGACTGTCTGGTCCACCTGCAGAAGAAAGCAAGCCACGCTTCTCAGACTGGCCTTTGCAGCATGCTGGCAACTAGCTGTGCAGGCCTGGAGCTGCATAAGCATCACTGCTTTCTTGTAGCTCCCTGGGTCCTTGGCTCTAAGCAGGCGAGTCTCCTGCCCACCTGTCTGCCCGATTTGGGGCAATGTGTCTGAACTGATGCACTTTCTCTTGTCTAAAATCCTTTTTATTCACCTCAGTGTATGTTATTTTGGGGGGAGGGCCTCTTCTTGGATGCACATCCTACAAGATACCTTCTAGGTGACCAAATCTCTTCCTCAGTGCGGTGTGGGGTTTTCAAAGATCTACTAGAACTCAGTAATTATTGCACACTATGAAGGAAAGGACAGCCTTTGCAGTGTGCTCTCCATTTACAGTTGCTGTATGCCCTAGTCCCTATGTTAAGTCATTTACAGTCACTTTTTCATTTATTTTCTATAGAAATCCAACAAGAGAAAAGTAAAGCTTAGAAAGATTAAGTACATGCTAGTGTTTTACAAAGGGCAAGAAATTGGTCTGGAAGCACAATTTATCTGACTCTTGTGCCTGATAGGTATTGCTCTTCTGGTCTCTCTGACTTTTAGCAAGCTATTCCTATTCTCAGTGCCTTCTGGGTCATAGCTGTCAAATACGGGAAGGATCAGAGACTGTGCACATTGAGCACAAATGCAATGCCTGTCAATATGCTGCTTTCCAAGTGGCCATGAGGTGGTTATTAGTAGTCCTGTGGCTATTTCACCCCATTAGCCAGTTTTCTGGGTGAGTTAGAAGTGCAGTGTCTTGGACTGGAAGAGCCACTGAATCAGAACTATATTTTAACCAGAGTCTCAGGTGAGATTGCTCTGCACTTTGAAGTCCGAAGAACACACTTGCATACCCATTGAGAGTGAAACTCTCTTCCTTTCAAGTCTTACTTCAGAATTCCAGGAGTGTGTCAGTACTGTAATGAACCTTGATTCCTTTCAGGAGAGGATGATATTTAGGAATTAAAAGCCATTGTTTTAGGTGTGCTCGAGACCACAGAACTCTTTCCATCTTTCCCTATTTATATTTGAAACTCCTTCTGTGCTGGTGGAAAACCCTGGCTCCAGCATTCTCACAACAAGCACATAGCTGCTCATTCCCTTTGCAGGTGAACGATTTCCTGATCTGTTTATTTTCCCCTTAACACCATCTTTGTGGGATGCCGAACTTTGTCTGCTGGCTCCGGCTTCCGTCCTACCTGGAGATCTATTTGTAACTTCTTGGGGAAGCTCCTTGTAGTTCAGAAAAGTGCTTACCGAGAGAAGGTTATTTCTTATATCTACCTAAAACCAAAACACTCTATCTTCCTTTTCTTGCGCCCTCTGCTAGAGATGGTGTGATATAGTTGAAAGAAGAGTGGCCCAAAACATGGAAATATTTTTTTTCTTGTATCAATGATTGCTTTGTCTGATAAGTGCTTAAACTCTTTGATCTCCTGTTACCTCAGGTTTTTCAGTTGTAAAATGAGGGCCAATGCTGTGAGAAGCAAATGAAGCAAGAATTTAAACACCTTAGTGGAGTATCTGGCTTATATTAAAGGTAAAATAAAATAAACTCTTCTCTACTTCCTTTCTTCATCCAATAAAATACTTCTAAATACCTGATCTGTGTTGAAAACAGTGAACAAATATTTGATTCATTTTCTTACAGAACGAACAGAATAAAGGAGAGAAGAGTATTTTTAACAATTACATAAATGTGCAATTAGAAATTTTGGTAACTATATACCTAAGGCTCTGGAATATAGGGGTGAACTAGAGAGAGAAGTGCTCTCTCCTGTAGCTTGTTTTTCAGGTATGATAGAAAACAGTAGACAAGAAACACACAATTAAAGGCATATGATGATACCAGATACTGAATGGCATGAAGAAGCCTGAGCCAGGGCTAGGGGACAGTGTGTGTGTGGGGTGAGTGGTCTGAGAGACCCTGGAAAAATAACTTCAGCTGGGTCCTGCAAAGCCTGTGATGCCTTGGTGGGCTGTTCTGTCCTAGATCATAAAATGTTTTATAAGGATCTTTCATTGTCTGTGAAAGGGAGATATGGGTATTTGCCAAACTGTTTTTATGAAGCATTTTAAGATTATCAGTCAAGACAAAGCATAAGAATTTGTGAAGCACAAACGTGATGGTTTTTTTTTGTCATATCTAGCAGGCATCTGATAAAACTTTGGGTGGATGGAGAGATGAACAGAACAACTCGCAGCGAAGCTTTCTCTATCTTTTCTAGACAGGAAGAACATGAAACATTTGGAGAAATGCTACCAACTTTCTATCACAAGAGAAAAAGCTTTTAGTACAGACATAATGAATCTCTAGAACGCATTGTCAGGAAGGCAGGTAGACTGCATTTAAATGTCTTGACAAAAACATTTTAAAATGCAGAAGTAAAAAGGTTAACAATTTGAATCTATCTTGACATTTCTGAGTCAGCTTGAGGGCTATTTTCTCCTTTGCTCAAGATGCTGTGATGTATTCCTGAAATTGCTATTTCCTGGGCTGGACCACCACCTCGGACTGGAGGCTGCATGAAATTCATCAGCAGCCACATTCCCTGTGTGTTCTTTTTCTTCCACACTCCCATCTTGTGCCACAGTGATGGGTGATCACATGGATCAGAGTGCTCTTGGACTGGATCCTCTTCTCATACTATAGTGAGCAGGCAATGGGCGAATGGCCACCTACACAGCTCTCCAAAGGGTCCTAGAAGCACAATGTTAGGTGATGCTGAGAAACTGTGTTGGTCTTAGGAAAACATGGGATAACAGATAAGACAATGATATCCAGCAGCGGGCCTTTCTCTATCTTTTCTAGAAGAGAAGAACAAGAAGCATTTGGAGAAATGCTACCAACTTTCTATCACAGAGAAAAACCTTCTTTTTTTTAAGCAGAGACACAATGAATTTCTAGAACACATTGTTGGGGAGGTAAGAATACAGCGTTTAAATCCCTCCCCTCCCTCCCTCCCTCCCTCCCTCTCTCCCTCCCTCCTCCTCCCTCCCTCCCTCCCTCCCTCTCTCCTTTCCTTCCTTCTCTCAACAAAACATTTATAAGCAGTGGATATCTTTCAAAACGTCATTAAAAAAAATCAGCTCCCAAATTTCAGTACTTTACTGGCTATCTCTCATTGGTTTTCTCATCTCTATTCTTTTTACTGTCTGAGAGGCTGATGCCCACCAGTGACATCAAGAGATACTGTGCTTTATAGTTGGGCTGCTGCGACAGGAGAGTAAGCTCAGGTATTTTGTTTTCCCAGTGCCGGGAATGGAACCATTTTAGGTCTGTAACATCTATGTTTTTAACTGGGTACAAATTTTATAATGCTTCTTGGCTTCAACTATACCAAAAGGATAATAACATCCCTTCATTGAGTTGTTCCATGCTTGTTTCTATGTCAACATTTAGTAGAGCCTCCATAAATGCTGGTTTCCCCTTATTTTCACAGATGTTTGCCTATCAGAAAAGAGGCCAGATGATATCAGGAGAGGGTTAGACAAGCAGAGGTTAAGCTGGGAAAGGCCAGCTGCACCACTGGTATCCTATCCCCTAGCATGCTCCTGGAGCTCTTGAGAGGAGAAAGGACTCCTCAGGTCAGGGATTCTGTGTCTGATTGGAGAAACTCTTCTTATGCAGCCAGTCAGAGCAGGTTCAACCGCTCTGCTGATGCCAGCTAGGCAGTAAAAGCTCCAGGTTCCTAGTGTTCCACTAGTGGCTCAGGGATTTAACGTGAGACTATTGCATTACAACCAACTACAACAATATTAATGTGACGTTAATTAATGTAGATTTAAGTTACATTTCTTGTATCAGTCCTGAAAGCTGGAAGGCCCCAGGTCCAGAAGTCAGCAGATTTGTGTTTGGGGAGGGTCCATCTTCTTCCTTTTTTTTCTGGTTAAGACAATTCCTATTAACTTGCAACATTTTGGAGACGCTCATGAAATAGCTGTTTTTATTTTTTCACCTTTCCAATGGCACACATTTTTTGTCTGTCCTGCATAAGCTTATTGCCCACTTGTTCCACATACCCATATGAGCACACACTGAATAATGCTTTTAATAATAATACTTTCATGATGCCTGGTGGAGGCATCATGAGTGTCTACTATGTGCCAAGTTCAGCTTTAGGCTGTCAGTAAAGCAGATAGGGGTTCTCTCCTTTGGATCGTCTATGCCCAGATACCAACTATCTCCTTTGCCCATCAACAAAAGAAACCAAGGAAAGCAAAGGAAAGAGAATGGGATTTGGAGAGCTGATTATTGAGATTGCTGATGGAAGCTAGACACTCTGTGCTCATATCCAGGACCTGTCACTTAACAGCAGGGTCATGTTGGAAAATTATGTAACTCCACTCAGCCTTGGACTTCTTGCTTGCAAAGTGGAGGCATTTCTACTGACACTTGGGAGTTATGAGGATTTAGAGTGCCAGCCCTATGGGAATCTTCCAGAAAAATTCTCTCTAAAGAGCTCATAAATAGTGACTATGTGAGTGATGGCCAAGACTGCTTCCAAACACGGTTCTAAGCATATTGGAACTGGCAGATAGGGAATATTGTTACCACATTTATTTCATTGATATAGACATTAAGATACACCTAACTTGTTCAAGATCACACAGCTAACGCGTCTAAGTCAGGCTTTGAACTTGGTCCATGTGAGTCCTAAGTCTGCTTTCTTCTTCATTAAAGTGCTGCCTTGATTCAGTTAAGGTTGCTTTGGATCATTGGCACCATTTCCCTTTTCAATCTGGAAGTTTTGCGAAAGCAAATGAATGAGCATGACTTTAGCTTTTAAAAAGTTTTATGTGTGGGGGTGTTTTGCCTGCATGTATATATCTGTGTATCATGTATGTGCCTGGTATCCACAGAGACCTGAAGAGGGCATTGAATTGCTTGAAACCAGGATTACAGATGGTGTGATATACACTCTTAACCGCTGAGTGCTCTTAACCACTGAGCCATTTGTCCAGCCTTGACTTTAACATTCTTAAAAATTATGTCCTCCCTATGACTTTTCTTCTCTTTTTGAGGAATAGACACACTGAGGTATCCACTGGGAGTTTCAAAGGCACTGGTATTCAGTTAATGAAGGAAACTGAACTGATTGACGTGAGTGTGAACAGAGTATGCATCTTGTTGCCTTTACAGCTGCAGACTTCTTCCAGTGATAATTTTGTGCCTCTACAACGATATCTGTGCATCTCTGTATGAAATCCTGCAGTCTCGAAGATATAGATTTGTCTCCCCTCTTCGAGTAAAGTCATTTTTCTCTCTTATTGTGGGGATATTCTCTTTATTCCTGATATACATATGAGCCTCAGACCTTGTTGGCCTTCACGACAACCACAATGGAACTGCTTTGCATTTCCTCTTGCCTCTCCAAATATCTGTCTTTAAAGGGCTTGTTACATGAGCACATGATGCATTATACATCAAAGTGCAGATTCATCACTGGCTAATGTTACATCTTTATGGAGTTTTTCATATTGTATATTCACTTCATGATATGGTATAATATATGCAGTTTCTGGCTGTTGCCATGCACTCATCAGCTGCCTTTATTGGGCTTTCCCTAACAATGCCTAAATATGTTGCCTGTGAGGGTATTATTATTATTAATTCATTTAGATTTACCAATGTATTAAGTACATTTAGAATATCCTACAGCCATTTCTACAGAGTCCTCATAAGAAACAGAAATGTGAAAGATTAACAAATTTAATTAATAGACAACATACTCAATTGTTCCTAAAGCTGTCTATTCAGAAGTAATCAACTTTCCACAAAATTATATTATAGTTTTGGTTTGAGGATTTTACTGATTTGCTTGTAATGTATGAAAGCACGGTATGGCAACTTGATATTTTTCCACAAAGCAATTATGTCAAGATCTATTGTGAATATATATCATGAATGAATTAGATAGTTTGTCTTTGTCTCTCTCATACATACATTTGCTTTATTTTTAATATATTTTATTTTTAATTGACATAGTAATTGCATATATTTATAAGGTATGATGTATTCAATGTGTGTGTAAGGTTAGATCAGAATTAATTGGTATACATTGTTATTACAGACATGTCAACTCTTTGTGTTAGAAATTTATAAGCCTCTACTAGTTCTTTAAAAATATTCAATCAATTTTTGTCAACCACCATTGTCCTACTGTGCCATGGAATATTAAAATTTATCGTTTCTAACCAGAGACACCTCTGTACTGAGTAGCTCTCCTATGTTCATCAATCTCTTCCCCAGCCTCTGCTACTACTGTTTTATTATCGACTCTAGCACATCTTAATACATGCACATGCCCTGAATTACAACACACACTTGTTCATATATATGCACACATGTGCTCACACAATGCTGCTGGCCCTGCTGTCAGGTTTTTCCTGATTCATCCACATCACTCTTCTGGGCCCACTGTTATCCCCTCTCTTTGGAATGTCCTTCCATCTTCTATCTCTGAGTTCAAATTGACCTTTTCCACAAACCCTGACCTCGTAGGTCCAGTCCGTTTTGCTCTTTCCTCTATTTCTACTTACACAGGATTCATAGTCTATAGCATATCATTTGAGACTGGTGAGCTACTGACCACAGTAAGGAACAATTTGAAATTACAGTTATCACCCGACTAACTCTGCTGTCCAGAGAAGATTGGGGATAGAACAGGTTTCCAAAAAAGTTAATTGCTTCTAATATCCTTCATAATCATCTAATATGACACTAAGACTGTAATTGATATCAATAAGTGACTCTTTGTGTGATTCATTTCTAATTAAGTAAACACAATATCTTGTAATAAAGCAATATGCATAAAACAGAAGAACATATTCTGCACCAGATATTTTTTTTTTCTAGGAATAAGAAGTTTTTCTTTAGTATAGTTTTCATAAAGCTCTGTGCACAGGAATAGCACTTGGGGATGTTTAGGGGAAAAATATGTCACTGAGGAGCACCCAGAAAGTTGGCTTAAAGTCAGTGTTGCCCCTGGGCTGTCCTCAGCCATGAGAACATGATGAATGCAAAGAGCTGGATGATGTGAGAACTGGGACCCTGAATATGAAGGAGAACATTGCTTGCTTTGCCTGATAAAAAGAGAAGACTGCTTTCTCTCAATCCTAGAATGATACTTGGTGTTTGTTATTCTATGAATGTAGATGTGTTTCACAAATACCCATGTCAAGCAACCTCTGTGGTTTTCAGTCAGTGGGTCACACATACAGCTGCTGGTCTTTCTGGAAGGAGTTATATCAGCAGAATGCAAAGCCCAAGATGGTCTTTAGTTAACCTGTCAGCCATGATTTTGTTATTAAGCCCTGACATGTATGTCACATTACTTTAGGTGGACAAATTATTTGCTATCAATACCAGTTAAGAACATATTTAAGATTTGCCAGAATCTGGACCTGCTTCTCCGGAGCACCTGGTAGTTTCCTACTTATTGCTTACATCATTTACCATTTTGCCCAGAGAAATGGCTTAGATTGCAGGGAAGCTTGTAACAGGTGTAGTGTATGTTCTTGTTTTTCCTAGTAGCAGATGGTGCTGAAAGACGATCATCTCTGTGGGACCATTACAGGATAATGCACAGGAATAAATAAGCACAATGATAGGTCTCTGCTAAGACAGCCGGGGATTGGGGTCGGTCCAGCATTTGAAAATGGTACATATAACACTGGGTAGCTTTAATCTACTAGCTCTCAAACTCTGCTTCTCTTTTATTTTTCCTATATGTAAAGACTCCCTCCGCCCCCCCCCCCCATTAAATTAATCAACCCACTTCTCACTTGGATTATAGGTAATATATTAAAACAGATCTAGATAAAAGGGAATTTCTGACAGTGGTTTGTACTAAAAGGGAGGAGGTAATTTTCTTGGAGTTCCTCCCCAGCCCCAACAAATTTTTGTTTTTATTTTAATAGATTTTATGGGACCTGGTCTTTGATCTTGCCGTCTTAAAAATCAGAGCAAGGAAAGGTTAATTCCAGCAATTCTATCCTAATGCACCTCTGCTGATTTTCATGGAAGACACCGCATGAGTATAATTTAACCTGGTATTGCACTGAGAATATTATATTCTTTTGTGCAAGAGTTCATCTGTCCTGGAAAAGACTAAACTCCATGGGTCACAGTATATTCATAAGTGAATATATGTATGCATGTATATATTCTTACTACTCTATCGCCCGTATTTGAATACATGTTTAAGTTTAGCAATGGCAGAGGAATCTTGCAGCCAGTCCCAGGTTCATTTCTTTCCTTTTCCTTGTTTAAATTTTATTTCTTAATGTCCCAGCCTCAGTACTGCTTACAGCATATTGCTCTCTTGACTTAATGCAATTTTTTTCCACATGATGTATTCTTAGGCTGTCCCAGCTTCCTTTCAGTTGCTGACAATGTTGTTTAGTCAATTTGGGGCTAAAATCCAGAGAAAGCAAAGGAATATTATTTTAACATTTTGTTCTATTCTTTTACACAGTATATTCACTAGCAACATATTTCTGACCAGGAGTTTGCTTAAATTTTCTTCATTTCTTGTGAGGGGGAAGAAAGGAGTGAAGAATTCTGTGATGTCTTTGACAAATAAAAGGTACAAGCTTACCAAATGTCATAACATTTCCCCAAACATCTTAATGTGCATGCACATGTGGGTTTATGTATGTAGATCTGTTTTCTTATTTCTCAACACTAAAGTGGTTGATGCTCTCTGAAATCTCATTATGTGTCTGCATCCAAGTTCCCAGAGAATAGCTTCCATTCCTGTACTGAAAAAATTAGAATGTATACGTTGAAAATGTGGCTTTTGCACAGCAAAATCTGATGTTAATGTAGGCATTTGAACTATGGTTAACCTCAGCAGTGCAAGCATCTTCGGGACCCAGAGGGTTAATTTTTGATTGCCTACTCTACCTGTACCCTAGAAATGAAAGATGCATGCATGCAAAAGAACAGAAACAGACTGTCTTTGTGATGTCACAAGCATCTGCCTCTGTATTTCACGATGGAACATAAATGGCAATGAGAATTGAAACAAACAAACAAACAAACAAAAAACCAGAAGCAAAATCCCTTTGGTAGCGAGATTTTTTTCCATTTAAATCTTTACATTTATTATGTTTAGTTTTTGAAATATCTGAAATAGCAGGGCATGTATGGGAGGTGCTGAGATGTGCAGGGCCAAGGAAAAAGAAACCCTGGCCCATCCCTCCCCCAATTCGATTAAAATGCCAAAGAGCTCTCTGGAGTATAAACAAAGTTAGGGGACTCTAATAGAAGCCCACAAGCACAAAATTATTTCTATACTGATCATGTACACTAAGTTTGCTCAATAGAAACCATACATTGTACAATATAAATTCCCCGATTGTTTACGGTGACTAATTAGACTTAGCTTCATGTTACAGGCAATATTCAATCCTTGGTATTTTTAATTTTTAATTTATCTCCCCCCTTTTTAAAAGTATTATCATCCATTCCCATCTAGCAGGAGTAAATTTGCTCAGGAGTTACTGCAAGATAAACATTGCTTAGAAACCATAATTTTCCATTGTATTTGTCTAGTTAATAAAGGGAGGCATTTTATTTTCCTCTGGTGACCACTTGTACTTTGCTCAGTAATTAAGGAAGTAAGCCAGTGCTCCTAGATTTTAGCCTTTTCATAACCTCTGCAGATTTGATCAGGATGTCAGGGTCAGTTGTGTTACAGTCCTTAGTCGTTATAGAAAAACCCTCCCTAAAACCAAGGAGGATTCACATAATAACACATAAACCAATACCAGTAATTTTACTTGCATGAAACACGTCAGACATATTTTGCCTGAGTAAGCTGTGGATTTCTTTTCAGCATGTAAATTTTAGACTTTTCAGAAGCACTTCTTCAGATAGCACAGAATAAGTTAACAAATACATTTGCTCATTGGAGAAGCTTTGCCCTAATTAGCTGCATGATCTTAGGCATGTTACCTACTATCCAAGCTTTTGTTTTCTTATATGTAGCTGGAGAATAGTGGTATTGCTCACCTCATGATATAAGTGTAAGGGTTAATCAGGCAATACACACAAGTACTCACATGGTTAGTGCTTCATATATAATAAGAGATCAATACAGTTTTAATTATTAGCATTGTCAAAGAATATTTATATATAGTTTATGCATTTAAGTATGAGCATTCTCAGAGTATATTCATATATAGCTTATACATTACACTGTGGAGTTTGGGTGGCTTTTGTGTCGAGTTCATGAAATCATTGCACTGCTTTTCCATTCATCAGTCCAAGGCAAGGTAAAAGTGACTCCTGTGACATGTGCTTCCTTGCCTTACTCTCTTCACACTTCACATTTCTACCCAGATGTCTTTTTGTGGGAACATTTCCTCATTCTATTCCCTCCAACACTCTGAATTCACTTTCATATAGGCTCTGTTATTATAAATGTGTTGCAATGATTGGATCCCAAATCTTCTACTCCAGAAGGTAAATTTCACATATTGTTTATTTCCACATCCCTGACACTTTGTATATCTGTGATCACAGCAAGAACTCAGTGAAGTCTTCTTGAATAAATAAGTGAAGCATTAAATGTCATTGACAGCTCAATGACACTTTCAAAAAAAATTCTTATAAAATTCGTCTGAAACTCCATGGACTCTAAATAACGAGAAACAATTTTAGGAAAGAATAGGAGCTATGATTTGTCCTGATTTCAAAGTACTACAAAAAGACAATATAAAAAGTAGCATGATTTAAAGACAGATTAACAATAGACCAAAAAAAAAAAAGGAAATCTCAGAAATATATCCTCATGTATATGATCAGATGATTTTTGACAAGTGTGTGGGTTACTTAATAAATGAAAGATCAATTGTGTTCAAACAAGAGTATTGAGAAACTGTTGCAGAATATTATTTTAAGGTGTGTTACTTTTGTTCATGTTGCATTTGTTTAACTCTGTGAGGCTGTGTTACTTTGCCTGTCTAAAACACCTGATGGTCTAACAAAGAGCTGAACGGCCAATAACAAGGCAGGAGAAAGGATAGGCAGGGCTGGCAGGCAGGGAGAATATATAGAAAGAGAAGTCTGGGAGGAAAATAAGGAAGGTCAAGAGAACAAGGAGAGGATGATGTTAGGGGCCAGCCACCCAGCTACACAGCCAGACATGAGTAAGAAGGAAAGAAAAGGTATCCAGAAACAGAGAAAAGTAAAAGCCTAGAGGTAAAAGATAGACAGGGATAATTTAAGTTAAGAAAAGCTGGCAAGAAACAAGGTGCGTCAAGGCCTGGCATTTATAGTTAAGAATAAGCCTCTGTGTGTGATTTATTTGGGAGCTGGGTGGTGGGCCCCCCAAAGAGTAAAAAGCACCAGCAACAGGAAACTAGATATTTCCATTTAAAATAATGAAATTGGACTTTTACACTATATATAAAAATTTCTTAAAATATTCAATATGGATTCAGCAATGATTTTCAAGAGATCAGAAATCAGGAGAGAGAGTAAGTGTAATTATGAAAAGGTCAAAAACTTGTGCATCAATGGTCACAACCAACTGAATGAAGACACAATCTAGAGAATAAGAAAATACACAATCCACATATTTATTAAGGGTTAAGTCATAATTCAAAAATGAGAACACAGATAGCTTTATTGAAATTTGTAAAGTATATGAATACATCTCTGAAGATAATAAAAATTGACCAATCATCTGAAAAGATGCTCAATAGCAATAACCATGAGATAACCAATGGGAGCAAAACAACTATGAGTGGGGTGGAGAGATGGCTACGTGACTAAGAATGCTGGCTACTCTTCCCAAAGACCCGTGTTCAAATCCTAGCACTCACATGGTGCCTCACAAGTATCCATAACTAGTTCCAGGGGATCTGATGCCTTCCTCTGGTCGCTGTGGATATCAGGCATGCACATGGTACACAGACATCCAAGCAGACAAATACCATACACACACAATAAAGTAATAATCATTAAAACAAACACAATGAGATATTACTTCATAAACATTAGGTAATTTCTCTTTCAATATGAACACACACATATATATTCTATTCATACATTTCCACAAGTTTGGGCAAGGATGTGAAGACACTGAAGCATTTGTGGATTCTTGGTGGGAATGGAAATAACACAACTGCTAAGGAAACAGTATGGAGGGTTCCCCACAAATTACACACAGGATTAGTATAAGATAAAGCATTCCCACTTCAGGATATTTATTCAAAGAATACTTAGTCAGTGTGTTGATAATAGCAGTACTCCCACATTCACTATAGCATTATTCCAAATAACCAAGAGGTAGAAGCAACTCGATTATCCATCTACAGATGACACAATATTGTGCATCTGTGAACATTAGTCAGTCTTTAAAAGGAAGGAAATTTTATAAACAGAGGCTTTTCTCTGTCCCACCCCATCCCACAGCTACTTCCCAAGTTACCACACAGAGGCTTATATTAATTATAAATGTTTGGCCATTAGCTCAGGTTTGTTACTAACTAACTCTTACACTTAAATTAATCCATAATCCTTATCTATGTTTAGTCACATGGCTCATGGTTTGTTACCTCATTTTCTCCATATCCTGCTTGCTTGGAGGCTGGCTGGCATCTCCATCTCTCTTCCCTTCCTCCTCCCTGTATTTCTGTTTGGTTTTCCTGCCCAGCCTTATTCTGCCTGACTATAGGCCAAATCAGTTTTTTTTTTTATCAACCAAGGAGAGCAACACACATTCACATTGTACAGAAGGACATCTGACAGCAAAATTTGGGGTGGTAGATTTGCTTAGTGGACAGGGGTGTTTGTTATCAAGACGAACCACTTGAGTTTGATCCCTGGAATTCACATGGTGGAAGGGGAGAATCAACCCCTGCAAGTTGTCCTCTGACCTCCGTATGCTTCATCCTATTAAATAAGTAAGTGTTTAAAAAAACAACTTTAAAATATCTATGCATACTTTAACCCGGGTGAAACTCTTTAAGATTTTCTGCTAATTGAAATAAGACACACAAACAAAAACAAGGACAATGTGAGCCTGCTTGTATGAGCTTCTTGAAACATTGGAATTCATAGAAGCACTAAGTAGAGTGGTTGTTGCCAGGAGCTTGGGCTAGGAGAAGAGGGAAATAATAAAATGGACAGAGAGTTTCAAATTTGCAAGATGAAAATGTCTAGAGATCTTATTTTCCACTTTTACAATGGAAATATACTTACCACTATTGATGCCTATGTTTAAAATATGGTTAAGATGGTAAATTTTATTATTTTTAACAACAAAAAAATGTATAACATGAAGTATGGTGATATTTTATTTGTATTAAAATGTTATTTGTATATTAATAAATAAAGTTGCTGGAGGTCAGAGCTATTAGCAAGCCATAGGAAAGCAGGGCAGTGGTGGCATACGCTTGTAATCCCAGCACTTGGTAGGCAGAGCTGGGTAAGTCTCTGTGTGTTCAGGGATACAGCCATTATTGGATACACATGCCTTTAATCTCAATACCAATCATGGAAAACCTGGAGGCCTATACAGACAGGCCATGACGAGGCGGTCATGTGGTTGGGTTTGCAACCAATGAGAAGGCAGAACAGGAACTCTATATAAAGACTTTAACACAGGGGTAGCTCTGGTTCGGAGAGGTAGGACCACTGCAGGAGGAAGGGTAAGGTTTTAGCTCTTAGCTCTGACCTCTTGGCTTTCTTCTTTGCATTGGTTCTGTGTTTCTTATTTAATAAGAAGGTTGGTTACATCTACACTGAAGCATTTTTATTTTCAATTATTAAAACTTTATTGCAAAGAACCAGCAAAATATGCATATTTGCATAGGAAATATATATATATATATATATATATATATATATATATATATATAATATAGTGAAATTAGTCAGACCCAAAGTCTATACATTTCAATGAACTTCTATGCAGTTAGAATAGCCATTCTGAAACTGGAGCTTCACATTGGGTTTTATACCTTTACTATCAGTTATTGTATTTTATGCACTTGTCTACACATGAAAACTCATTACAGAGTTAAAATTAGCAACACAATTAGCTTTATACACTGTTTCAAGACTCATGTGTCCATTACCTGCATTCTGTTCTTCCTTATCATCTAATCGTTACCCTTTCTTGTTCTCCTTTATATATGTTACACCATGCTTACATGTATACATATATGTTAGAGGGTAACATATGCATGTGAAAGAGAAGAAAGCATGTGGGGTTTTCTCTGAGATTTTGTAACATTGCTTAATAGTATATTTTGTAAATTTGTTCATTTTCCTGCAATTTTTTTGATTTTTGATGTTTTTGATTTTTTTCCTTTTTCTTCAGAGCTGAATAGTAAATCCCATTTTATTTATATACCAGATTTTCATTGTTCATTTATCAGTTAATAGACAATTAGGTTGGTTCCATTTCCTTGCTTTATTTGAATAAAGCAGCAATAAACATGGGGGTACAAATTCTCTGTGGGAGGGTATGGTAGTTTGAATGTAATTGGCCCCCATAAGCTCAGAGGAAGTGGAACTATTAGGAAGCATGGCCTTGTTGAAGTAGGTGTGGTCTTGTTGGAGGAAATATGTCACTGTGGGGGTGGGTTTTGAAGTTTCCTATGGCTCAAGCCATGCCTAGTGTCTCAGACCACTTCCTGTCATCTGTATATCAAGATGTAAAACTCTCAGCTCCTTCTCCAGCACCATGTCTGCCTGCATGCCACCATGTCCCACTATAATGATAGTGGATTGAACCTCTGAAAATGCAAGCTACCCCATTAAGTGTTTTCCTTTATAAGAGTTGCCGTGGTCATGTGGTCATGGTGTCTCTTCACAGCAATAGAAACCCTAACTAAGGCAGAGGGTATGGAGTTCCCTGGGTGTATGTCCAGGTGTGCAATAACCTCTATCCTATGAAAGGTCTATTTTTAACTTTTGAGGAATCTTCAAACTGATATAATAATGGCTGTATTAATTTGCACCTCCCCAGCAGTGTATAAATGTTCCTCTTTCTCCACATCCTCTCTAAAATTTTTATCAGATTTCTTGATAATAGCCATTCTGATTAGGGTGCAGTATATGCAGCATTTAAAAGAATTAGATGTCAGTTCATTTTGCCCCTCACATTCCCACAAAGTAGATTTAGCTTAGTGGAAAAGCAAATTTTTCCCAAACTGCTGCCTTCTTGACTCCTTTAGTTAGTATTTGACATGCTGATTAGTAAGACTAAAATGCAAAGAGAATAGTGGAATCATTGTAAAAGTGAGATTGTCATCCAGGGATGGCATAATTTGTGGAATTTAATATACTGCTCACCAACTACACATATCTCTAAATAGGACCGAACCACAAATAGATTTACTGTCTAAGGCGAAAACCTGTCCACACATCTTCCTCCAGTGAAAGTGAGGTTCTCTGTTTGCACACAAAGATCTGAGGCTCAGAGGGATTCTATACTTGCTCAAGACTGCATTCAGCACTGGATGTAGGGTGAATTTGCTAAGGTTATCTGACTTCTAACAAACCCCAATATTTCTCAGTATACAGGGACGGAGGCCAATATCCTCTCTGCATATGATATTAGCATGTCCCTTTGACAGAGGCCACCTGACTTTATCTGAAGAACCTATGTATTCCGAGAGCTTTGCCAATTTGAGACCAGAGGGCATAGACCTCCCCCCAACCCCCGCCTTGTCCCCAGCTCTTCTGAGTTGGGTGGAGACATCAGCAGAGGTCAGAGGCTGTATTGCACAAAGGAGTCACTAGTAGGACCTGCCAGGAGGGTTGATCTGAAGAGATAGACACATCTGTGCTAAATCAGTAAAACATAATATTGTCTTACTTTTTCCAAACAGATGATAAACTCCTTATGCCAGTGTGTTTGTGTAGATGTTCATGCCCATTTACATGTGCTCAGCAGTCCATCTTTTCAGATGTTTGTACAATTGTATTGCTTTAGTTTACAGATCCAGCAAAAAAGTCTGAGACTGAAAATGCATTGACAATGAATGCTATTGCCTAGAGCCAGGGTTCTATGTTATCTAAATTTCAAACCCTCCAATATGCAGAAGTTTTCTGCCTTCTCACAAATTAAACCAAAAAGAAAAAGAAGGAAGGAATAAAGAAAGAAAATGAAGATATGATTTCAGGAAAAGTTTGGGATGTTCAATGTCTGCTTTCCCATCTCCTACCCTTCTTGGAATGATTAACTGTAATGTGGCTGTGGTTGTAAACTAATAAATAAATCTGTTTCTACAATTATTTTATGTTACATAAATATAATTATATTTTATATAAGTTATTGGTAAAATTAATCTTGCATGCTTCTGCCAAATAATTGTGTGGTGAAAATTAAAAAAAAATATTGTTTGGGGAGCAGGTGCTGAATCATTAGCTAACTCAAGGGGTCAGACTGAGGGAGTTCCATACTGAGACCTGAGAAGGGAACTTGGCTTCTCTTGTGCTGTTGGTGATTTAGGCCTCTCAATCATTTCTTTTCTTTGTCTTACAAAGCACCTTTACTCCCTATCCTGCAGCAGGGGCTCCTGCTCCAAACCTGAATATAAATTTTGTACTTTGGCTTACCATCTATACCAGATAATTTTCCCAGGAATCTTCCAGAGCTACATCTACTTTGTAAATATGCTTGGATTCTTCCATGTCCTTCTTCAGCACCTGACTCAGTCATCTACTACTGCCATGGAGTGAATTGTGTCCTCTGAGATTCATGTGTGGAAGCTTTAACCCCACATCCTTGTGTTGAAGCTTTAGGGCCTTTTAGGAGGTACCTTAAATGAGGTTATAAGAGTAGGGCTCTGATCCAGTGGAACTGGATCCCTTATAGCAAGAAGATACACACAGGAGCTCACTCCATGTGGAGACTTGCAGAAAAAAAAAAATCGCTGTTTGCAGTCAAGGGAGAGTTCTCAGCAGAATTCCACCAGGCTGGCATTCTGACCCTGAACTTTACGGTCTCCAGAATTGTGAGGAAATAACCTTTTGTCTCTAATATTTCCTATGGCAGCTTGGACTGGCCAACACTATTATCTCAGCTCAAGTCACCTGGATAAGTATATAAACACCTGTCTCCTCATTTCTATTATTATACTCAATTCATTCAATAATGGATCAGTATTTAACCCACTAATTTTCTTAAACTGCTTTTCTTAAATTCTCTCAATAAGAAATGAAAACAGGTTCAGAAAAAGATTCATGCAAGAAAGTTAGAGAAGATTTTTTTCACCATACCCCTAATTGAAAACAGCCCACTGAACAGTGGTAGGTGAATAAACAAACAGATATTAATACAGAGGAATACTTCATAGAAACTAAAAAGGAAAACATAGGAAAAAGTTGTAGTTTAGTTGGATGACTATAGATTATAACCAGTTATTGTCTGTTTATAAATAACTAGAAGAGAGATGTTTGAAAGGTTTCCAGTATAAACTGTGTAAGGGGATGCAATGCTAATTACTCTGGTTTGATCATTGCGTCTTGTGTACTTTTAGGGAAGTATTTCAGTGCATTGATAAACATCTGCAATTATTATGTGTTAATTAAGAAGGAAGAGAAAAATAGAACAATTACTAATATAATTATGTAGAACAACCTCAAAAATATTATGTTAGTCTGGGAGTTTGGCTCAGCTATAGAGCTCTTGCCCAACATGTGCAAAGGCTTAAATCCCTGTCACTGTGACAAAATAATGTTCAGTGGGTGACATCAACCAAAGAAGAGTATACATTCTGTATGGCTCAATTTATATTATGTTTTAAAATAGCCAAAACTAAGCTCTGGTATTAAAAATGGGAGTAGTAGTTGTGGAGAAGGTATTGTTGAATACAAAGAGTATATTTGTGTCTTCATACTGATTGGAGTAGTGAATGCATGGGTATGTCCACTTTTAAAGCACAACTGTACACAAAATATTGCACATATTATGGTATTGGGATTATATATCAATTGAAAGAGGAGACATTTAATAGCTGCTAATGAACTAAACACGCTTCGTCTCAAATACAAAAAATGATCACAAATTTAGTTTGGTTCCAAATCAAAGTGTGTTCAGAGAAGCTAATATGTCAGTGTAATAAGTCAGAATATTTGTAATTTGATCCCATTACTATTACTTATCTTTTCTGCCTGCCCAGCCTCCTTGCTGTCTTCTTCATTTACGGTGTCTTACTTTCTTCTTTGGAAGATTACTCAGCTTGCAAGTGACTTTCATAGAACTGTGTGACAAATCCATGTGTAAAACCTGCAATGATCAAATCAGAGTAATTAGTGTTTGCCCTTCCTTAAACACTCCCAACCCTGATGGTGGGAGGAAAACTCCAGGAAGTAGGTCAGTGAGTCATTAAAGCACAATGGCCCTGTATTTCTGGCTGAGATTCCCAGTGCTCCCTGCCTGCCTGCATTTCCTAAGATTTGTGGTATCACCAACTGTCACTCCTGTGAACTTCCTTGTATTTTTCCAATCAGGCCATTGACTTTTCTATTTATAGAGCTAGAGTCACCATCTGTTGTTTGTACCCAAAAAACATAATACGCCAGTCAATGGCTTAACATTCTCTTGTTTACCCTGGCCTCCCCAGAAGCAGACCCTGAGCATGGCTGTGAACACAAATAGCTTGTTTTAGATGTGACTCCAAAAAGAATTAGGGGAATTCATAGGCAGTTTTAAACTGAGTCTACTGATTGACTGGTTTTCAGTTCAGCAGGGCATTCTGGGAAAGAGGGTAGGACACAATAAGAATGATCCCGAGGGATGGGGAACCTTAGATTATATATTTATTCTCCCATTCCCATTTGTCATAAGTCAAGGGCTGTCCCTAGTTAACTAAATCCACAGGACTTTGAATTATCTCCTCTTAGGGCTCAGAGAAAACTCCTAGGTTGAAGAGTTGCAGATGTGAACAATAGGATGGGGCCACCATGGACTAGAACAACAGTGCTTAAACTCTACAGTAGGGTGATGAGAGCATCATCCAGAATAGCTTCTAGCACCACCGCAAAGAACTTCTTTCAGTTTCACGGCATCATTAACCCTTGCACATCTGTAGAGGTGAAGCCCCTTTCAGTCTAAAACATTCTTTCTTTTCCTCTTTGTCCCTTTCTGACTGACTCTAGCCTGCCTTGTCTTAGTTTATATGTCCCTAACTGTAGGGATTCTGCTGACCCGTTCTGTACAAACATGTCTATGATTAAGTTTGATTTACAATGATAATTAATAATCAAATAGACCAATAGACAATAACAATATAAATTTAAAATAGCAAATTTTCTATTTGTTATTTTTAGATTATGGTTAATTAAACTGTGGATGGGGTGTGGTTTACAAAGTAACTACATCCTTTTCACCAGAGTATCAAAACAGTGAAGAGCAGAGCCTGGTCCTTGAGAACTTAACATCTGAGTGAACCAAATAAATAAATGTAGATGTGGTAAAAATGAGATAGAAGGGTTTATACTGGTGGATACAAGAGGGTGGACAGTCTAGCACCAGACAACCATAAAGAGTGAGGGGAAGTCAGTAGGTCAGAGAGAGAGAGAGAGAGAGAGAGAGAGAGAGAGAGAGAGAGAAAGTAGCAGGGTTTGACATTGGATTGGAAGACTGGAGTTTTGTTTCAGACAGCAGCATAGGAGGAGGAAGGTCAGCCAGCTTCTTTCTCTGCCTCTCTGAGCTAGCAGGTTTTCAACCCAGCATCTGGCTTCCAAGTCTTTATTGATAAAAGAGAAAGATAGAGACTTAGTTATGTGGAGATGGCTGAGAGAGCACCAGAGGCGGCTGGTGACCCAGGCCTTGGCCTCAGCAGCGAGGTGGCAGTGGCTGCAGAGGTGTAGTCAGCAGCTGAGACAGCAATAGCATCAGGTGCAGCTGCTGTGCTGCACACAAAACAATATGTGTATATAAATGCTGGCAAGAATTTGGAGGAAAAGGACCCTAATAAACTGTTGGTAGGGACGTCAATTAGTGCAGCCATTATTGATTGGGTTTCAGGAAGCAGGTGGATAATTTTTCACAGCTTACATAATGGACACATTACTTTTTCCTGCTCATTCTTTGTGTCCTCCCGTATATTGTACCCCTTTTCCTGATCCTTGATTTCTTTTTTTTTTTTTTTTTTTTGGTTTTTCGAGACAGGGTTTCTCTGTGTAGCTTTGCGCCTTTCCTGGAACTCACTTTGGAGACCAGGCTGGCCTCGAACTCACAGAGATCCACCTGGCTCTGCCTCCCGAGTGCTGGGATTAAAGGCATGCGCCACCACCGCCCGGCCTGATCCTTGATTTCTTATGAGTATCTGTGCTCTTGTCTGATTGGGAGGGGTCTATTTAGGTCATAGCTGTTTCTCACTTCTAAGACACTGGAAAACCTTGCCTTGGGATAATGTCTCTATAAAATATCACTTTTATGTATTGTTTCACCAAACTCTAAGCATACCTGTAAACTTAATAGTATATATATGCATTTAGGCTTGATTTTTATAATAATTTCTTAGCTTAAATCATTAAAATACTACTTACAGATTATTAAACATAGAACTTTTACTTTCACAAAGATCTACAGAATCTTTTCTACAGTATGTATTTCAAGGTGCTATAGATGCTCATGTTTCTAGAGAAAGCCCAGCTTTGCTTATAAAATGTGGTCCAAGCCAAGCAACTACCTGAAGCCTCTTTGTTCCTAATAATATATGAAACAGCTGAGAAAAGGGCTTAAAAAGCATAGATAAGCCTCTAATGAGTGTCAGCATTAGATCTGAAAGATTAACCTGTACAAAGGTTCAAAAAATCCCAATGATGAGTGATTATCTATCCCAACTGCAGGGAGAAAAACAAGTGCTTATTTTATGTAATTTATGGAACGTTGATTATTTGTGTTTTAGATTTCCTTAAATAACTCAGTAAGAGTGGCTAGAGACTTTCTTCCCCACAGAGAAAATGTATTTCTTAGCTGTGCAACGACTTGCTAATCTCTAACATATTGTAGGTGACATTTTATGTGACAGCAAAAATATGTGAAAGTCTTTATTAGATACATTGTATTTTGAAAATTAACTGCAAATAGAACATGCTGATTCCTTAGATGCTGTTTTATTTTTATAGAGATACTAATATCAATGACGATCATAAGGATACAATAAGTATGATCCTGAGGGATGGGGAACCTTAGATTATATATTTAGATTATATATAGAGATTCTAATATCAATGATGATCATATTAAGAACTAAAAATGTAGATACCCTGGGCTTAGAGATGAGTTTAAGTTTTTGCCTTTATTTATTATGTTCTCTCGCAGTCATTCACCTTGATGTAGACCAAACGGAGCACAACGCTATGGGGGTGGGGGTTGTCCTTCAAGATCCTCCCAGTCAAGTGGGAGAGAACAATACTCACATGACCACAGTACCAGACAGAATATCATTGGCAATGCTGATAGGGCTGCTAAGTTGTATGCAGGTTCAGTGTACCATAGCCTCTCTGTGTTTGACATGATTTAGAATGGCTTCTTGGATACTGAAGCCTTTAGAAAACTATGTTATTAAATATGAGTAGGACTTTGCCATAATGAGAAAGGTTTGGGGAGGGATAAGATAAATTGTGAAATAAGCTGTGAAATAGGACCTTTGATTAAAACTACATTTTTATCTCATATCTCCTAGTTAGAAGGGTTATTATGTGTAATACTATGGAGTAAAGAGACTAAAGAAACCATACTACTATCCAGCCACTGTGGAAATCAATGTGAACTTTCTTTAAGACAACAACAACAGCAACTTAAAGTAGAACCACCATATGATCCAGCTGCACAGGTCCTGGGTACATACTTGAAGCAATCAGTCATGAACAGGAGAGACACCTGCATGTCTACAGTCATTGCAGACACAGTCACAGTAACTAAAGGAGGCACTCTTTTTAGATGCCCATTGAGGGATGTGTATGTAAATAAAATATGATATACAATACACAGTACATTACCATTTAGTCACAAAGAAGAATGAAGATTTGTCATTTGCAAGAGAATGGAAGGACCGGGAGATTATCCAGTTAAGCAAAATAAGCCAGGCTCAGTGAAATAAGTATCACACACTTACTCTGATATGTGGAATATAAGAAGGAACATGGCATAACGTAGAAGTGGGACTATCAGAGAGTAGGAAGATGATTGGGGGATGGGGAAGAGGGTAATGACTGGGTATGATCAAAGACTGTTATATGCATGTATAAAAAAGTCAGAATGAGGGGCTGGAGAGATGGCTCAGAGGTTAAGAGCACCGACTGCTTTTCCAGAGGTCCTGAGTTCAATTCCCAGCACCCACATGGTGGCTCACAACCATCTGTAATGAGATCTGGCACCCTCTTCCATATACATAATAAATAAATAAATCTTAAAAAAAATTATCAAAAAAAAAGTCAGAATGAAACATTGGTTTGTACAATTAATATACGTTAAAACAAAACTAAAAAGGGGGTTTGTGGGACCTAAATAGGAGTTTTATAGCACAGGGCATATGTGAGCTAGCTAGAGTAAGAAGTACACAGGGGAAGAATGAGAGAAGCATTTGACTGTCTAGGTTAATTCCTGCTAACGAGGATAATAACCCACATAGGCAAGGCATTGGAATTTGGTCTTAGTGTCTACATAATCATGGAAGATGCCTATCCAAAGCAGTCTCAGGATTGATCAGTATTCTCGAAGCTACCTCTGGAGCTGTATGAGGCTTTCCCATGGATACTGGGATAAAGTTCCAAATCTTTAATAACATGGCCTCCAAAGCCTTCTTCCTCCATTCTCTCTCTATCCTTAGTTCCCTTTATCCCCCTGGCACATTTGGGTTCCCTTAGTCTGGTTATGTATGGAGGTTCCTCCTGTTTTCCCACATCCCGATGCCTGCGCCCGTGGATGGAATATCTCTTGCAACTTAAATAAGTGTTACACTCTGAGGGAAACTGTCTCTGACCACCAAGCAGCTTTTCCTTTTATCTTAAAAAAATGGACTTAGTAGTTGGCAGTGCCATCTTGCCTATTACTGGTAGGGAAATCGAGGCTCAGAGAGATTTTCCCCATGTAATAGAAGACCAAAAAATGAGGTTGCAGAATCTGAGGCTTAAGGAAACATTTGTCCCAGAATAAATAAAAGGTTTTTACTGTTTAATTGTTCAGTGACTTCTCATGTTCATTTCTTAGATCAGAAAACATGGGTGCTGCGTCTCTAGTAAGAAACCAATGTAGAGAGACTTAACGATTTTCAGGGATGTCATGGTCTACCTCGCTTGACTTTCCTAATACTCTTGGGAAATTTGTAGAGAGGATGCTAATCCACTGTGGTAGTTTGGACAAGCAATCTCCCCTATAGGGCCAGATATTTGGACACTTAGTCACAGGTCAGTGGTGCTGTTTGGCTATAGAACTTTTAGGAGATACAGCCTTGCTGGGGGTAGGCTTGGAGGGTTTACAGACTTCTCTCGCGTCTAATTTGGTCTCTCTGTTTCCTGGTGTGGTTTCCTGCTGTCTGCTGCTGCACCGTCCCTGCCGTTATGGCCTCGAACCCTCTGGAACTGTACGCCAGAATAAGCTGTCTTCTTTAAGTTGCTTCTGGTCATGGTAGTTTCTTGCAACAATGGAAAGTAACTAATATACCCTTACTGATAGTGCACTTTAGGGTAGAGTGGTGGCTAGTCTCGGGACATTGCTAGCAAGCCAATAGCTTGAACATTAGTTAATACCTTTGGATCTTGAATCTTACTTTTGACTGAGCTATTTTTTCTTCATAAATAGGATATCACAAAGAGAAATTACTATAAAAGTACAAAAACAATGCTGTGTTATGCGGAGCTGTGTAAGTGTCTTGTATCAGTTAGCTTATAGGAATGACAGGAGTGCCAGAGCATGATGGAAATAATGGAGTGCAGTCAGACTGGGATTATCAATGCACTTCCAAGTTGTTAAGAGAACATTTCTTAAAGTCATTCTGAAAACTTGGCTCAGGGAAAGGTATTTAAATCCTGCCGATATGACCTCAATTTATTTTCCAATAAATTACTCCTCTTCTTTGCAATTAGTCACCCAGCCTGCCAACCATATGAACGGAGGATTTATTTTCTGTTTCAGGCAGAGCTGTGGAGCAGATGGGCAAGCTGCCATCAATGGAACCTGGCTGTGCTTACAGGTAATGCGGGGGAGGGGCAGGGGAGAAGCAGACTCTATGGTTGTTACCTCAAGAACCGTTCTTGTGGTTGCCCGAATTCAGGCCTGAGTTCGTATTCCAGCTCGGCTCTAAACTTTGGATCCAGGCTTGTTTGGAAGCTCAGAAATGCTTTCTCACTGTTGGGCTGGCTGGAGGCCAGCTAGGCCAAGTGGAAACAGCATGTGCAGGCTTAGTCCTAGAAAGCAGTGACCGGGTGACACAGTTTAGCGTCCAAGCAGCAGTTTTGAGAGACAGCCAGATTTAATAACACTGTAAGGGGGCGTGATTTGAAGTAGGGGAGGAGCCATCCATCCGAACCCAGAGAGACAATAATGAGACTAAACTAGAGGTGGATGGGAACACAACTATGACTGACCCCGCCTGAGGATGCTGCTGTGCCCAGTATTCTGCTCCCTGGGTGGTTGCAGGGACACTTGGCCTCACCTACTGGGTCTTCTTGGTGCTTCAGCTCTCCATAGTTCTTACTGCCACAAACACCTCCGGCTCCACACCTCAGAGTCTCTAAGACATTGCTCTTACTGTGCCGTTCACCCCGGGCATCGGTGTAGTAGGGCTCCTAACAAAGTAGTCAAGATTTTAATTTAGTTGGTTTTTCTATCATATACTTCGTATAATAAAAACATTTCAATTTCCATTTCTCCCAGATGTTAACCTCCATCAGGGCAGGAGCCTTTAGTTGCTTTTTATTTTTATCTTTTAATTTCTGTATCCCCATTGTCTAGAACTTTGCTAGCCATATAAAGACATCTAACAAACATTCAATGAGTAAATAATCTGGCATTTGGCTAGATTTTTCTCCCTTTCCATTTTCCCTCCCTCCCCTTCTCCCTTCCCTCCCTCCCCTTCTCCCTTCCCTCCCTCCCCTTCTTTTCTTCCTTCCTTCCTTCCTTCCTTCCTCCCTCCCTTACTTCCTTCTGCCAATCACTCCCGAATATCTTTCATAGATAATAGCTTTCTCTCTTATTCACTATGCTCAATTCCTTTGGCTTTTCTTTTATTTCATGACTAACCCACATTATTTCCCTTCTGAAAGCCTGCTTTCACATGCTTTTCACTTTGCCTAGAATGTTCTCTCTATTGATTGTCTCAAGGTGGCCCTGTGATATCACTCAGATTTAAGCTCAGATATCACCTTATTAGAGAAGTCCACTTTAAAGACCTTTCCCAAATCCTCCCTTGTCCTTCATCCCGGTTACTCCATTCTCCTGTGACCTTGTTTTAGAATCTTTATAGAACAGGACCGTTGACAATTTTCTGACCATGTGTTTGCTTGTTTGATTATTACCTCTGTCCCTCCTTCTATGACCCCTGGAAGAAAGTAAATTCTGCCAGATCAGAGTCCCAGGTGATTTGCTTCCCATTGTATGCCAAGTTTCTAGACCTAAACTGTGATGCATGCTTGATGCTTAATACATACATGTTGGCTATTAAACCTGGGTTATGCTTCTGGAGTTCATCTACCTACATAGAAACTTGGGCCCCACTGTTGAAGAAAGGCATAAAGCTTTGCTTTGTTTGTCTATGTATAGCATCCCTACCTATGTATGAATGCGGTAATAAGAAACATGCTGTATGTTATTTGTGGAAATTAGTCATTACAAATGATAGTGATAATGGCTACTGTATTGAGTAGTCACTATATACCAAACCCTGCTTTAAACCTTCATTTCATTATTTAATCTCCATTGTGATCTAGGATGAGAGCATCATTTTAGTTTCTTGTTTTTGATGACTAAAGTTCTGAAAGAGAAAATAACAAATAGTTACTAAGAGGTGGAAGAAGGCCTTAAGGTCAGGCAGCCTGACTCCAGGGATGTATTTGAGGTATTACTGAGACAAGCAAATCTCTCAATAAGTGACTCAGTAAGTTTCACTAATCACAATCGTCATTATTACCTGCTATATGATATTACAAATCAGTGTGCTGTAAATCCTGTTATTTTGTCAAAGATGTCTGCTCTCAAAAAGATTAATATTAAATTACAAAAAAGCAAGAGGAGGCCCATATTGGTGTACAGAAATTCTTTGCAACATAATTCTTTCATTGCACAGGGAGTTATTCAAATACACACAGATAATATATTTTAAATAATTAAATATTTTATTGATCATTAAATCTTACCAAGGATATAACATGTGCTGCATTACATTGGCAACTGGCATCTGTTTAATACCAGCTTCCAGAATGCCAGTTTGGCTTAGGTAGTTTTGTAAAAGAGATTCGACATCAGTGTTTCAGATTATTAGCCAACAAAAATATCTTGGCAAATTATGACACAGTGTTTCAGACTTGATTTTGAATAGTTAAAAATTTACTGAAAAATCTTCAAATGTCAAGGAAATCCCATGGTTTTGGTTCTATACTTTGAAATTTGTACTGTGGGCATTTATATACTTATCAATATTTATTAAGCTAGGAAACTTAAATAACAAGCACCATATTTTTGTTACTACTTTTTTTCACTATCCTTATAATAGAGTAGTGAATTTATTAGGATCTGAAAATCGCCACTCATCATTAAATTGTGCATATTTTAGCATCATATTTACCATTCAGGGAAATCTTTTTTGGAATTAAATCATGACATTGAGTGATTGAGTACATGTATGTGTCAACTGTATATAGTGTATAAGAGACACAGCAACACTGTTCAGATGGGTGATTTGTGTTGGATCTTCTGCTAGCATTTACACCCTGTGAAGACATTTAGAAAATAACAAACATTGGGGCCTTCGAAGGACACTAGGACTACACAATTCAATTTCTATATTTTTTTTAAATTTTATTTTATTTTTTTTTGTTTTTTGTTTTGTTTTTTTCGAGACAGGGTTTCTCTGTGTAGCTTTGCGCCTTTTCCTGGAACTCACTTGGTAGCCCAGGCTGGCCTCGAACTCACAGAGATCCGCCTGGCTCTGCTTCCCGAGTGCAATTTTATTTTATTTTACAATACAATTCAGTTCTACATATCAGCCACGGATTCCCTTGTTCTCCCCACTCCCACTCCCCTCCCCTTCCCCCCAGCCCACCCTCCATTCCCACCTCCTCCAGGGCAAAGCCTCCCCCGAGGACTGAGATCAACCTGGTAGACTCAGTCCAGGCAGGTCCAGCCCCCTCCTCCCATGCCGAGCCAAGCGACCCTGCATAAGCCCCAGGTTTCAAACAGCATGCAATGAGCACAGGACCCGGTCCCACTGCCTGGATGCCTCCCAAACAGATCAAGCCAATCAACTGTCTCACCCATTCAGAGGGCCTGTGGCCAAACACCCTAATTGTCGTGCTAGAAACCCCATCCAATGACTGAGGGATCTGGATGCAGAGATCCATGGCTAGGCCCCGGGTGGAGCTCCGGGAGTCCAATTAGCGAGAAAGAGGAGGGTTTATATGAGCGAGAATTGTTGAGACCAAGGTTGAATAAAGCACAGGGACAAATAGCCAAACGAATGGAAACACATGAACTATGAACCAATGGCTGAGGGGCCCCCAACTGGATCAATTTCTATATTTTACAGCTAGAGAAATGGGAACTCAGGCAGTAGAGTTCTATGTACCAAAGAAAAATCTCCTGACTACTGTTTAACTGTTTTGTGGAAAGGCAAAGGTGACATGCTCCAGACGACCCAAATCTACAGACAGTAGAACTTAGAAAATTTATATGACTAGATGAATAGTTAATGTACTCACTAACAAATAGGTGTGTTATTAACTGAATCTGCTAGTAATCTGCGTGTGTGTGTGTGTGTGTGTGTGTGTGTGTGTGTGTGTGTGTGTGTATATAGATCTGTATTTTAGATCCACCAAAATAATGCATTTTCTGGTTATAATAGTGTGCATTAATCATAGACAGCAGTAAAAGTAGCCCAATATTTTCCATTTGCTATAGTTTGGAAGAAGTTTGGGACTGTCCTTCAAAGGTTCACATGCTGGAGACTTGATTTTCAATGTGACAATTGGGAGATTATGATTTATAAGAAATGAGGCCTAATAGGAAAGAAGTTCTTCAGTGTTTGAGGGAGTTGATTCAGAATATGTTTGTGTATGTTTCAGAGGACCTTTTTAATCTCTGGTGAAAGTGAGTTGTTATGAGTGAATGTGACCCTAAATTGTTCTCTGACTTCCTGTTCTGCAGTATGAGCTCTTCCTCATATACATACTTCCACCATTATGTTATATAGACAAAGGAGCTCTCGCAAGCCCCAAGCCCTTGAAACTCCAAAATTGAGAGTGAAGGGAATCTCTTTCCTCTGTATAGTTAGCATGCCTCAGGTATATAAATATATTAACAAAAAAATTGACTAAGGCAATATTCTTAGAGAGCCATTTTAAAATGGATTTTTTTATAGTTCAGGTAAATAAAACATCAAATTATATATAACTATGTAAATATATTATTGATTATATATTCATATTTATCACTACTGTATAAGTTGAACATCTCTAATATGAAAATCCCAAATCAGAAACACTCCAATATCCAACACTCAAAACAAAATTAATTTAGTGTGTGTGTGTGTGTGTGTGTGTGTATGTGTGTGTGTGTGTGTGTGTGTGTGTGTGTGTGTGTGTGTGTGTGTGTGTGCATGGATGTATGTGTGATAATGCAAGAGCAAACAAGGTGAAGCAAGTTGAGACACTTGCTATGGGTACTAGGAATTTAGTTTCTGTCCTCTGCAAGAGCAGTGTGTACTTTTAAATGCTAAGCCATCTCTCTGCCCCCTTCAAAACTTTTTTTGAGTACTGACTTGGTATTACAGATGGATAATTTCACATTTGACCTTATTTTATGGCTCAGAAGTCAAAATTCAGGTGCACCAAAAGTCCTGTATGAATTCACTAAAAGTATTGTATGTATATGAGTTACATATGAACATAAATTTCATTTTAGACTTGGGTCCTATCCACAAGAAATGCTATCACGCATGCAGTTCAAACCTGCAAAAATGTAATCAGAAGTATTTCTGGTGCCAAGCATTTTGAATAGGAGAGAATACTCAAGTACAACCAATGTATGTGCTTAATAGAAGCCATGTGACACATTGCTTTAAGATTTAAAATTGGTTGGGGAAATCTTTCTTTTCTTATCCTTTGAGTTTGTTAAATTTAGAATTATTTTGCTGATTTGTAGAATTAATTTTTCTTAAACAATAATTTTTGAGGGGTAAAGGTTTTAGTTAGTAGACCATGTTCATAAAAATATTTATTTAGTATTTCTATTTCTTTTTGAGTCATTTTTGGTAAGTTTTTGATTTATATTATAGAGTAATCTTCATTAACAAACAAGACCATATGTTCTTGTAGAGCATTCAAAACAGAATCTGACACATAGTAAACAATATATGAGGATGAGATTTTAAATTTAAACCAGATTTCAACCAAATTTGCTAGGAGATTTTCTTTTTTACAAGCTTAACAAACTTATTTTAATATTTTAAGAACTAGCTAAGATGATCCCAAAAAAGGAATAAAGGCTTTGATCATGTGTTATTTCCATAGCAATTTGTAAGGTAGTGGGATGTTGGCACAAATTGAGAGAAATAGCACAATGGAAGAAAAAAAAACAAATTCTGAAATAGAGTCATGACAGAGCTACACTGAAATTATAGACTATAGGAACAAATGAATTTCACGTGAGAAAAAGTGCAAAAATATGAGTTCCAGATGATTTAAGGACTGGAATATATAGGAAAACATTTTAGAACTTTAAAAAATAAATTCTAGGATAATGTCCCAATACTTTCATGGTAAGTAAAATTAACTTATGCAACTTTACAATACAGAAAATGCAAAAAAATAAAAATAAAAATAAAACCAATCACCACAACTATTAAAGATTGTTCAATTTAAACATCAAGTTAGTATTTGAAATGTATGTTGAATCTTGAAGCCACAAATTGGGAAAATACATTTCAATTCATGAAGCAGGCAAGATATTAGAGTCCAGATTAACAGTAACCATGATTAAAAAAAAAAAAACAAAAACAAAAACAACAACAACAACAAAAAACCCAACCCTGCGTAAAGACTCGAATAGGCAAAATCAACACATTAGGAAGAGCTCAGGAAAGCTGAAATTTCATGCAAAGGAAACCAGAGCTCACAGACTTCTGAGAAGTCTTTAGACCTCATTAGGAATAAAGAGAATTCTGGTTCAAACCACAAGTAGAAGACGTACTGCACACAACAGCACTAAATAAAATGTGTGGCAAGAAATTGATTGGCAAGACCATGAAAGTGCTCATGCTTCTAGCTACTGGGCGGTGGGAACATGAACATGCATAACTACTTTGAAAAACACTTGGGGGTTATGTTGTGATGCTGTATTGTAGATGAATATGGTAGATGGTCTTGAAGGACGGTTTCAATGACTCTTTCTTCCTGGAATTTATACATTAATTTTTTTTTAAAACATGTATGGTTTCATGCTCTAGTGTAAGCTAGCTTTGAACACATTGTACATTCTGGCTGGCCTCAAGATTGTAACAATCCTCTTGTTTTAGTCTCCTATGCACTGGGATGATATGCATGTACCACCAACGGTTGACTGGTATTTATTAATTTGTGTCAGTTCTTCCCCTTAAGTGCAACATATTTTTTTATATATATTATTGAATTATTTTAAAGTTAATTTTTCTTTATTAGAGTTTTAACATTAGTATATAAAGCATCAGGTTTCATTATGGCATTTTCATATCTACGTTACTTTTGTTGTACCTCTTCTCAGTTCCTAAGTTCTTCATCTCCTGCTCTTGTTCTCCTTCTTTCCCCGTTAACACCCACTTTGCTTCCATGTCACATGTATTCTATTACCCTCTTTCTTTTCATCTCCTCAACCTTTGCTTAGGACCTCTTTTCCCTTCTCATGGTCTTCTTTCTAGCTCCATAACTTTTATGTATACACACACACACACACACACACACACACACACACACACACACACACACACAAATTAAAATCTAGGATATACATGTGGGGCAAACCATGTTTTTCTCTTCCTGGGTCTGACATACTTCACTTAGCATAACAATTTCCAGTTCCATCCATGTTTCTTCAAATGTGATGACGATTTTTTAAGGTTGAATAAATTCTATTATGTATACAAACCACATTTTCACATTTTCCCTATTCATTCATCTGTTAGTGGACACCTAGGTTGGTTTCATTCCTTAGCCATAAGCATGTCTTGTTTTTAACTGGTAGAATATGGCACAATAAGAGGATATTGTTACTTTGGTAAGTAGATTACATAAAATCTTTCTTCAAAATTGGTACCAGCCAATGATGTCTTCCCATCTCTGATGATACAATGCTGTGTTAATTGCCTAATACTGAAGTTCACAAGAAAAGAAAATCAAGATGGATTATCAACAATGAAGTTAAATTCAGTCTAGCCTCTAAAAGTAATTTGAACACTGAAACAGCTTCATCTACACTCCAATGGCCCACCAACCATTGCCAGTGCCTTAATTATTGCCTCATGAAAAACCCCATGTTAGACAGCTTTCCCTCACATAAGAAAATACCTTGGATAATTACTTAGAATTGGTTCATTTTTCTGGAGATTCAAGTTTAAAATCATATACAACCATTGCTTTGGCACCAGATGGCAATCATGGAGGTATATGATGAAGCGAATTACTATTTCCATGGCCAGGGTTCCAAAATTCTCTTTGAAACCATGCATGTAATGCCCTAAGGGACCTCTAACTTGGTCCCACCTCTTAAAGGCACCACTTCCTCTAGACAGGCACCATTTTGGAGACTAGTCCTTTAGCATGTAGGCCTTTTGAGACAGTCAATGTCCAAATACATCTTGGTAGCATTCTTCTTGCATAGGATTGTGAATACCCTGAGCTTATTGAAATTTATCTTTTATTCCTAAATGTTTCTTTTTTTATATGTTATCTTTTCTGTACGAAATATTACAGGAAAATTGATTTACAATTTTCCTGTCCTTAAAAATCTGTATGAACTAGGCAGTGACAGGCCTTTCATTTGACTTAACTGCAAATTACAGTCTTGAATACAGAACAAGTTGATGAATTATTGCCCACCATATTGTTATTTAATGGGAATTGATGCCTTTTTCTTCTAGTCTAGAGACTAGTCCAGGGCACTTGTAATATTCCATGTTTTTAGAGGTTTTTCTGTATTAAGTCTAGCTCTAATTTCCTGAAGTTGCTAGTAGAAGGATAAAATAAAGGAAGGGAATATATTTAGTGAGAATATGAGATAGAGACAACTAGAATGAGACTATAAAGAAGAGATAATGGTTGGACAAGTTGTGGTTTAAATGAAAAATATCCTCCACAGCTTCAGGTATTTGGACATTTAGCTCCCAACTGGTGGCACTGTTTGGGGAATTTTAGGAGGTATGGCCTTGTGGAGGAAATACATCATTATGGGTGAGCTTTAGAGTTTATAGACACAGAAACAGAGTCTTAGATTAATACTGAGATAAGCATTTGTAGTGGGATCTCTCCTCACCAAATGAACCTTAGTTGCAGGAATAGGCTGTTCCCAGGCCTCTTCACTCTGAACCTCAGCATCCACTCTCTTGAGCTCTGTAGCCAGATGTATTTACTTCGGGGAATAGATGGTTGGGATGATGAGGAAATTGGTAATGACACTCATAGAGGTTTGATGCCAAGATGTTCAAGAGTCCTGATGACTTCTCTGGTCAAGATGGTCTGTGATTCTTTTGAACAGTGACTGTAAGTTGCCTCGTGGGTTAACAAATCATTGCTTTTTCTAAAAGTCACTTGTCAAGCCGATGCACTGTTCTGCATTTATAACTTCTCCTCTGCCTTTTGCATAACCTGCCTCTTCCACCAGTCATTGAGATATAGTTTAGTCAACCCACAGTGGCCAGTGGTATACTGGGCCCTAATTACCTGGAGAATATTAACAGCATGTGTTGTTGTTGTTGTTGTGGTGGTGGTGTGTGTGTGTGTGAAAGCTTTTTAATATATTAACTATTAGAGAGGGGATCATAGGTAATGTTTCATGATGCTGATTGAATGATTGGAATTACATGATTGGAAGAATAATCTGGTAGCCTTGAAAAGGCTAGATGGGAGAAAAGGAGTGCTAGCAGAAAGACAAATCAACTAAGGGCATTACAAGTAGAGAAGAATCAGAATGAGAATGGAATAGCAATGAGGTTATCAAGTAAAAGGGAAATGGAAGAGATGCTGGAGATATACCGAAAGTGTTTTTTTATTCCATTCCAGTCTTCCAAGCATATGGAAGTCAGGGCATTGCTACTTTCTGTGGTGATTTGAATGAGAATGACCACTATAGGCTCATATATTTGAATGCTTAGTCACCAAGACATGGAACTGTTTGAAGCGTGATCCTAATTCATGTTAACAATAAAAACCCAGAGTCAGATGTTAGGGTGAAAGCCGAAAGATCAGAGAAGCAGAGCAGCCAGCCACTGACTTCTTACCTCTTATGAAATCTCTGACTGAACTGGCGATCCTGTCTTTACAAATCCTCAGACTGAATGGTCTCAAGATCCTGTCTCCACCTCCCTAGTGCTGGGATCAAAGGAGTGAGCCACTACCACCTGGCTCTGTTTTTCTTTTAGACTGATTCAATCTCATATAGTCCAGGGTAGCCTTGAACTCTTGATCTTCCTGCTTCTTCCTCCCAAGTACTGGGATTAACCTCTATTGTTAACTAGTGGCTTAGCTCCAGGCAAGCTTTATTTGTCAGGACACAAATAAAATATCATACAACAACTGTTTGGGAAGAATTAGGAGGTGTGACTTTGTTGGAGGAGGTGTGGCTTTGTTGGAGAAGGTGTGTCACTGGGAGTGAGCTTTGAGGTTTCAAAAAGCCCATGCCAAGCCCAGTGTCTCTCCCTCTCTGCCTGCTTCCTGTGGGTCAGGATGAAAGCTCTCAGCTATGGTTCTAGCACCATGCCTGTCTGCTTCCCTCCATGATGATAATGGACCAACCTGTAAGCAAGCTCCCAATGAAATGCTTCCTTTTACATGAGTTGCCGTGGTCCCGGTGTCACAGCAACAGAACAGTCAACACGACACTTTCTTATCTGTTTACTTTGATTTTCATTTTTATAAAGCATAAATTCAATTTAATTCAACAAATATTTGTTGGGCCTTGCTTTGGGCTAGGAAGGCTGCTGGTAGTTGTGACCAATTTGCAGTGTAGTAACTGATGCAGATAAACAGTGAAAGAGCCTCTACCTGAACTGGGAGAGATGAGGGATTGCTTTATGGAGTTTCTGGCAAGAGAGATGTGCTTGAAGGATGGTTTCTGAGTGGAGAAGAGAAAGGAGGGGAGAGACAGCCTTCCAGACACAAAGATACTATGTGTGGTGACAAAAGAGGTTTAAATTTTGAGGTTCAGCTATCCATAGGAGATAAAAACAGAATTTAGGATTCAGTAAGTATTTGTAGAATGAGAACTTTTACTTAAGACAGGCCCACTGAGGTTCATGCTAAGTCCTACAATTTGGACTGTATTTTAGGAAGTTTAGAATCTGGCATGAAGCAGCATGGTATTAGGAAAAGAATAATAGATTTGGGAGACATTACATTGGTCCATGTATTTTATTCATCTTTGAGCAACTTTACTTCATTTAATCTCTGGATTAGTTCTGTTTTTCTGTTTGGATATGTGATCCCTGTATATATGATCCCTGTCTTCCAGCTTGTGGCTTTTGGAGAACAGGAACTGGCTTGCTCCTTTAAAAGCCAGTTATTGTAGCCTGCCTGGAATTTAAAATTTTATGGCTTATTCCATCAATCTATGTGATATTACCCCATCTGAATTTAGCTAACCAGGCTAATGTGTAATTAGCATTTCTCTCCACTTCTCCCCATGGCTCCCTAATGAGCTGGGAATTATGTTTTCACAGTGTGCACTGGGAAGGCAGATATGGTTGGGGTGACTTTTGAGCTGACTCTCCTTTTCCACCCTGTAAACTCTTGCTTTGTTATTTTTGTTATTACTTTTAAAACACGTCCTTTGTCTGATGGACGTATTATTATTATTTAATAAACTTGGCAGGATTGCACTTCCTTGTAAACCCCGGTCCCAGCATTCTGACCTTTAGCATCAGCTTAATTAACTGGGCCTCTCCTGGCGAAAGCAACAGTGTTGTTTTATTTCTTACTGTTGAGACATGCTAATGATTTATCAGCAGGGTATTAATGTTCATTTTCATTCAACGAGGACTGAAGATACACCTTTCACAGTTTATTAATTTTAAGGTTCCCTAGATCAAAATCATCTGCGAAGGTTAAAAGCCACTTTAAAATATTGTAGAGTACTTACCTGGTTTATGGTAATTGAAACAGAGTCTGTTTTGACAAAGCGATGCATATCAGCCCATGGAGGCATGATGGCATGAGATCCAGCTATGTACCTTTGCAAGCTTTCGGAATAATTCCAGGAGAGGTCACTAATTAAAAATCCGAGTTTCAGGCATATTATTACTTCTATTAGAAAGGGCTCTGTAATAACTATCATTGAGTTTCATTGTGAAAGCATAGTATGGGATACAATAGTGTGACCTAGAAATATTAAGTACTGAAGCTTTGAAATTTTCATTTTTGTAAGGTTTCCCCAGATCACAGCAGCAAAACTGTCATTGGGTTAGTAGTTGGTTTGTAATAAAATATCCTAGTATTAGTTATGTGGATTGACATCTTAGGTGAGGCAGTATGGGCCATCCTTCACTGGTCACAGCTGGAGAGCACTTAAATGTCTTGGTCTGTTGGCACATTGGCTTGGGCTGGTTGGTCCTCAGATGAGAAGTCTGTTCTTTGTTCAGTGTGCTTCTATCAGAGTTGGATAGGAAAAGATAATGTGCTATTTTAGTGTAGGCCAACATTTTTATTTATTTACTTATTTTTCATTTTTCTTTGTTAAGAAATTTTCTACTCCACATAGCACCCACAGATCCCCCCTCCTCCCTCCTCCCATCCCCCCCAGCCCTCTATCCCAAGCCACCCCGCATCCCCACATCCCCCAAATCAAGGTCTCCCATGGGGTGTCAGTAGAGCCCATCACACTGAGCCAAGGCAGGTCCAAGCCCCTTCCCACTGCACCAAGGCTGTGCAAGGTGTCACACCACAGGCACCAGATTCCCAGAAACCTGCCCTTGTACCAGGGACAGGTCCCGATCCCCCTGCCTGGGTGCCCCCCAAACTGTTCGAGCCAAACAACTGTCTTCCTTATCCAGAGGGCCTAGTCCAGTCCCATGGGGGCTCCACAGCCACCAGTCCACAGTTCATGGGCTTCCACTAGTGTGGCCAGTCATTTCTGCATGTCCTCCCTTCATGATCTCGATGTCCCTTGCCTGCAGAATCCCTCCTCTCTCTCATCAATTGGATTCCCGGAGCTCAGCCTGGTGCCTGGCCGTGGATCTCTGTATCTGCCTCCATCTGTCACTGGACAAAGGCTCTATGATGACATCTAGGGTATTTTCTAGACCGGTCACCAGAGTAGACCAGTCCAAGCACCCTCTGGACCACTGCCAGCAGACCAAGGTGGGGTCATCCTTGTGGATTCCTGAGAACCTCCCCAGCACCCTGCCTCTTCCTATTCCCATGATGTCCTCATCTATCATGGTATCTTCCTCCCTGCCCTCCCACTTTGTCCCTGTTCCAGCTTGACCCTCCTATTTCCTTATGTTCTCATCCCCCACTCCTTGCCCTCTGCTACAACCCAACACCCAGTCCTCTCATGTAGATATCATCCACTTCTCCTTCACAGGTCCATTTGTGTGTCCCTCCTAGGGTCTTTTCCTGTTAGCTAGCCTCTCTGGAGTTGTGAGTTGCAGTCTGGCCATCCCTTCCTAGTATCCACTTATGAGCGAGTACATACTATGTTTGTCCTTCTGAGTCTGGGTTACTTCACTCAAGATGATATTTTCTAGTTCAATCCATTTGCCTGCAAATTTCATGATATCACTGTTTTTTACTGCTGAGTAGTACTCCATTGTGTATATGTGCCACATTTTCTTTATCCATTCTTCAGTTGAGGGGCATCTAGGTTGTTTCCAGGTTCTGGCTATTACAAATAATGTAGGCCAACATTTTACAAGTGGGTTATAAGGAATTTTCTTAGGAGAATGTGTCTATAGTATTGAAAGAAGCTCCCTGGAGTTAAATAATAAACAAGGTTGATTGAACAAAGGAAAGGAGGCTTGTTTACTGAAGTACTTCTCATAGCTATTAATATACTAAGAGTCATGGTGAATTTTCATGAATTAATATGGATTCCCCAAACTCCTTTGGCTATAGAACTTTTGTTGTTTGGTTGTTTGAAACACAGTTTTACGTAGCTCAGGCTGGGCTTAAACTCATTAAGTAGCCAAGGAAGGATGACCTTGAACTGATCATCCTATGTTGACTTCCAGAGCCAATGTAACTGTGGTGGGGTTTGAATGAAAAGTATCTGCTTCCTGGCCCTGAAGAGGAGGAACCATGGGCCAGCATTGGGGCCAAGGGCATCCTCTCCACCCCCATGTGGACACCACCTTAGAATTCTTCTCCTGAAAGAACCTTTTCCATCCCTCTTGTTTCCCCAGTTACTATTGATTCTGTGACTCTGGTTTTTATAGGCTCAGATATTTGAACACTTGCTTCCCTGTTGGTGGTGCTGTTTGGAAAGGTTTAGGAGGTGTGGCATTAATGGAGGCGGTATGTCATGGAGGGTGGGCTTTTAGAGTTAAAAAGCCTTCTGTCAATTCCAGTTCATTTCCTCTGATTCCTGTTTGCATTTGAAGCTATGATTTCTCAGCTTCCTGCTCCTGCCACCACAGCTACTGCTTGCTGCTGTGCTTCTGCACCATGATGGGCTCGTGTCCCTTTGGAACTGCAGGTCAAAACAAGCTCTGTCTTCCACAAGTTGCTTTTGGTCAATGGTGCTTTATCACAGCCATGGGAAAGTAATTCAAACAGTGGCTAATCCTACAGTAGCCAGTCCTGCAGAAGCCAATCCTACAATAGTAGCCAATCCTACAGTAGCCAATCCTACAGTAGCCAATCCTATAAAAGCCAATTAGCCAATTATACAGTAGCCAATTATACAGTAGCCAATCCTGCAGTAGCCCAATGGGGGATAAATCTTGGTCCTCCTTTACCTGTGTCTGGAGTGCTGGGGTTATGTGTGTGCTACCATGCCCATCTTGATTATAGAACTTTGTATTCCAACTCCCTAACTGTCATGGATAATCTTTAGCAAAATATGATCTTTAAAACATGTTTTAAAGTGCTAGCCTTTTTCAAGCATGGCTTCTTACAAGAGGCCTAACTATTCCTTTCCCATTTTAACGTACTCAGCTTTTATGGAGTCTGTTTTCCAAGTGTTTATATGGAAGAGTGAAATTTTACTATCTTTTTTTTCAAGAAGAAAATGATATAAAACAATGAGAACTGCTGATGGCCATGTCATTTTGTGAAGGATCAGTGAATCCACTGCAATTGTCTTGGGAACCCATTTTCATGACAGTTTTCCTGGGATTGAATTTTCATTATGGAGATTCTTCTGTAGTTCCAACCTTTTTAATAGCACTAATAGCAACTAGGCTGAGTAAAGAACCAAGAAAAAAGATCTCCATAGCTAGACTTTGGGAAGAATTTACAGTACATTACCCATCCATCCAGTGCATAGTTTATTATAGTAGAGACAAAACTGGTAGAAATTCAGGGACTTAGGTGTCTACACTGAAAATTTGGGCTAGACTCAATGTATCAACTGACCTGAGGTTCTGATTCCTTAAGTATAAAATGAATGCAATAGTATCTGACTTTTAAGATTTTGAAATCCTGTGAGCTGGTGTGTATACATTTGTAAAAATTACGGCTCTCAGAACACTGTAGGTGTTTTATGTATAATAGCGATTGCTCTTGGGAATGGAATCCTACTGTTAAGGCAAAGGTGGAAAACATTGGAGGCCTCATTATGGACTGGGGGTTAGCCTAAAACTCTGACTTTACATAGTGATGTCAAAGATTCTCCTGGAAGCCCTCAGCCATACGGTTGGTGCACCGTGTGCACTTTGTGTCTGAGAAGATGCTCATCTCCGGGTATGTGCAGGTTCAGGTCATTTAAGCTCCGTTCAGCAGTCAGCTCCTCATCCTTTCTCTGGCCACACCCCTAAAGCAGCCATCTCCTTTCCTTAACTGCCCTTCCTATTTTCACCCAAGCACTTTTCTTTCCTTCCAACACTTAGCACTTTCTGAGGTGACCTTATGCATTTATTTATATGTTTACTGACAGCTCCTGTCCAGATAGAAATTAATCTCTGTGAGTCCTTATATGTGTAGGCACTGTGGTCTGGCCTCCAGAAGCACCTCAGCAAATATTTGTGATTGGATACAGAATAAGCAGAGACCAGGCGGAAAGGTCATCTTGTGGCTTTGGCATTGAAGGTGTTTTAGGAGTCAGCCCCTGAGCCCCACTCTCTTTCTGTGGCTTTGAGTTGTACACTGGGAGCCTAACAACATCCAGCTTGCCTGGCAGAGAAAGGGGAGAGTCACCTCAGGACACAGAGCGGGCAGAGAGCTCTGAATAGAGGGATTGTCAGTAAGAGTATCTGTGAAGATCCAGAGACATCAAAGATGGGAGAAGGTGAAGCAGGACTGACCCAGAACTCCCCTAAGCAGTCAGGGTATTTTATGGCTCAATGCTTTTGCTCCAGGAAGCAAGCTCCTTGCCTGTGGATTAAAAACTCGCTCACCTTCCAAGACTCAGGTCAAGCTTGACAAAGCTTTCCTGCTTTTCTCTCTCACAAACAGAATTACCTACTCTTTTCCTCTGGGTCCTTACTGTATCGTACGTACTTCTCTAACCTGTGATCCCCCACAGGACCAGTTGTATAGATAGCTGTAGAGGGCAACTGTTATTTTATTGCCAGAACCCACCTGTGTTTGCTACAAGAAAATTCATTTATTTACCTAGGTTATATTGCCAGTTCAAATGGAGCTGGCCACCCTCCTTCCCTGGGGTGGGAGTTGTAGGGCAGGTAACTGGGTCTGCTGCAATGTCTTATCTACATGGCAAATGGTTGTTTCAGAGATATATGTATATCAGAAACCTGGGAGTTCAAGCTTGATACTTCCACTGGAATAATTGAAACCAAAGTATTGAAACCAAAACTGACCAACCAACCAAACCAAACCAAACCAACCAACCAAACAAACCTAAACAAACAAACAAACAAAAAAGACCTTTCCTTTCCAATGAAATTTCCAGGCTAATGGGTGTTAAGCCTGCAGTATCACTCAAACTACAGAAAAATAAACCAACATAGAGAAAGCTAGAATCTATGAGAAGGAGATAGGATCCTGTTGAGTATTTGGATATCTGAGTCTGGAGAGTCTCTCACTGATCCAAACGTCTCTTTTTCTTGCTTTGATTAGGTTGAATTGAAATGGCACCTTTTTGTGACCATCATCCTGGTTAGCACAAGGCTTTTCTCCTCTCACCAGAGTGGGAACACCTTTACTTCAGGAACTGAATCTTTACTGTCTTGACATCACATCTCCTAGTATGGCTCAAGTGGACAAATGAGGTAGTAAGTAGCCAGTATTGTGGTTAATGGCAAATTCAGGAGCTGGAATTGGTATTTTGTCTCTTTAGTGTGCTCACATAATTCACTATGTTGGGAACTGTGTCAGCAACTGGAATTACTGATTTCTTCTTCCTTCCAAATGTTCATTGCTTTATTTCTCTGTCATTTGTCCCCCCCCCCCCCCCCCCCCCCCGGACCGGCTCTTTATCTTGAGGTACAGGGGAAACAAATTCTCTTTAATTGAGGGTTCCTGTTATGAGGATTTGTTTTTATTGTCGCTTGGTTTTAACAAACAGGGTATTATAGCAACTGGTGACTAATGTGATGGAAGGCGTGAACATGGTACATGAGTCATTACATTAGACTCAATATGGTTAATGGTTTGTTATGCTGCAGAGTGAGCAGCAGGGAGCCTGATGGGGGCTGGGGTCAGGAAGACAAAGCTCAGAGTGTCTAATTTACAAGCTGATAACTGTCACCATTCTCCTAACAGCAAATGAAGGGGCGACTCTGAGGAACTGCTTTCCTTCCTATAACCAATAACCATGAGTTCTAAGTATAGTCATGCTGTACCAGAATGTTTTGAAGTGGTACAGTGGTAGTATTGGTGATCAACTCTTTTTACCAGATTAATTCACTTTATTAATATCTACTTCTCTGCCTGTAAAGTGAAAGCAAGACAATCAGTTTAAAACACGATGATGAAAACCCACTTTCGTAATGAACACTAAGCAAGGCAACAGGTTTGTTTTTATGGGGAAAGCAATGTACAAAAGCAGAAAAGCGTAGGATTGGGAGGAAGAAACCTGGTCTAGTTTTCTCTGCTTCTACTGGGGTGATTAGATGAGCCACCACTGAAGCTTAATAGTCTCTCTCGCTTTCAGGGCCTAATCCTTTGTGGTTTTGTTTATTTTTGAGACTGTATGTTAATTACAACATTTCCCCCTTCTCTTTCCTCCATCCAAACCCTTCCATATACACCTCCCCACTGCCCTTCAAATTCATGGTCTCTTTTTTCATCAATTGTTATTGTGTGCATATGTGTGTACATACACACACACACACACACACACACACACACACATATGTATACAGTGGCTTCTTATTACTGTTCTGACTGTAAAGAAGATTCTTTTTTTTGAATTTCAAAATTTTATTTTATTTTTTGTCTCTTTTTTTAATTTAAGAAATTTTTCTGTTCATTTTACATAACAACTACAGATCTCCCTCTCATCCCTTCTCCCGCGCTCCCCCTACTCCCGTCCTTGCAACCTTCCCCCAATCCCTGACCCACCCTCCCATTCCCCTCTCCAAAAGGGTAAGGGCTCCCATGGGCAGTCAGCAAAGCCTGGTACATTCAGTTGAGGCAGGACCAAACCCCTCCCCGCTTCATCAAGGTTGAACAAGGCCTCCGACCATAGGTAATGGGATCCAGAAAGCCAGCTCATGCACCAGGGATAGATCCTGATCCCATTGCCAGGGGTCCCTCAAACAGACCAAGCTGCACAACTCTCTCCCGTATGCAGAGGGCCTCATCCGGTCCCATGCAGGTTCCACAGTTGTGGGTTTAAGTCTAAAGTTCACGAGTTCCTATGAGCTTGGTTCAGTTGTCTCTGTAGATTTCCCCATCATGCTCTCGAGCCCCCTTGTTCATATAATTCCTCTCCCCTCTCTTTGACCAGACTCCAGGAGCTTGGTCAGGTGTTTGGCTGTGGATCTCTGCATGCAAAGAAGATTCTTTCGACATGGCAACAAGCCTCTACCATCTGGTCCATTCTGATTTCTCCTTAGCACCTCAGCTCTTCTCTGGTCTGGCTTCTATCCACATTGTCTCCTTTTGAAAGTGAGAGCCCTGTGCTGCCTCTCACCACAGGCTTTATAAATGCTACATCCTCAGCCTACAGTGCACTCCCCTCTTTGCCTCCCAACCTTCCCTTCATGTGGTAGTCTGACTAATGCCCTCTTCCCCTAACAAAGCCCATGACCTGAGCTCTAGGAGTTGTGAGTCATTTAGCATCCTGCATGGTAAATGGAACTTTACAGACATGGTTATGAACCTTGACAGAGAAAGGGAAAAGTATCTGGAGTACTCAGGTAGGTTACTGTATTCACAGGGTCCTTGTAAGAGTGAACAAGGAGTATTTGGGTTGGTAATAGGCGATGACTGACAGGAGCATGGCCTGATGGAGTTTCCATACATGTGTCAGCTGTACCCATGGAATGCACAGGGAAAGGCCCCAAGCCAATGTTGAACATGTAGTCAAGTCTCAGGCAGAGTTTTGATATCTGAACAAGACTTGGAATGTAGGAGAATTGAGGGGCAAGAAAGACCTCTAGATTATTACTCCAAAAAACTGAAAATGTAAGTAGAGGTGACAGTCACTGAGATCAAGAAGAAAAAATTTATGCATTCAGTATGTGTACTACAACAGGTTCTTTGTTCAGTGTCTGAAAATTCAGCTTTAATAGTGACTATCAACCTGGATGCAGTTGGAAACAGGGATTCTTAGTTGTGGGTATGGTCTGCATACCCACAAGGTTCAGAGGATGGGTCCCACCTGAGATGAGAAATAAAATTGTCATAAGTATAGAATTATGCATTTAACTTTCTGAGTTTATCTGCACTGTGTAGGATAAAATGCACACATTAAAAGTTTTGTTTTCAATATTTCTTTTTTTTTTTTTTTTTGGTTTTTCGAGACAGGGTTTCTCTGTGTAGCTTTGCGCCTTTCCTGGATCTCGCGCTGTAGACCAGGCTGGCCTCGAACTCACAGAGATCCGCCTGCCTCTGCCTCCCGAGTGCTGGGATTAAAGGCATGCGCCACCACCGCCCGGCTATTTTCAATATTTTTAATTGATAAAATCTGTGTATTTCTTTATTGTACAATTTGTTGTTTTAAAAATCTATTGTTGAATGACTAAGTTAAGCTAAACAATGTTCATAGTTCCTCACCTACTTATCTATACTTTTTGTAGTGGAAACATTTGAGCTCTATTTTCTAAGCTGTCTTTAAGAATACCAAGTGTTAGTATTTATGCAGTCCTTTTATGTTATGTAGTTTCTACAAAGCTAATGTGGTCTTTGGTAGTGACATTGGCTATGCGGCCTTTAAAACAAGCAAGGAGATGTTTCTGCTCCTCCCAGGCTGCCTGGCTTCATTTCTACAGTACTTTACTCAGTTTGGGGTACCATAAATTAACAACCTGGGAAATTTTGACACTATACACAGGAGTGTGTTAAGGATATTGAAGCAATTGGAAATGATGAATAAAGATGAATTTTTGAAGAAACTGTGTTTGCTGAGGAGAACAACTGCTTCTAGGGAAGGCACATTTTATTCTACCAAGGTTGTCATGTGTAGGAAGTACTGATAGAATAATTGGAAGTAGTAGAAGAGGCCAAGAGATTTCCAAGCTCAGTGTTGAACAGATGTGGGATGGCTTTGTAGTAAGGAGCAAACAGAGGGTAAAACCTACTCTGTGCAAAGAAAACCACCAAAATGCCCATTTGTCCAAAGGAGGAATAGTTGCTCCTTAGCGGAGCCACTGAAGCTTCACAAGTGCAGGCTTATGTTTGGCATTCAGAGGATCAATGTGGTAAATGATTGCTGTCCTCCTTTTCCCTGAAGACCACTAGATATGTTGATGATCGTCTGATTATACCAGTCTATTCAGAGCTGGGCTTGAGGGCATGGAGACAGAGGTGGATCCTGTCTCCATGATCCACAACTGTTGTCTTAGCCTGGTTTGATGACATCATGGAGGACTGTGGACTACAGTACCCATAGTGTCTCCATTTATCACTTGCATTTCTGCCTTGTGAGCTGTGATTGTTTTTATGTGAGAGGAAGGAAGACAGAGCTGGATAACCTAAAGTGGGTAAGTGCCAGTAATGTTTAGACTGATCTCTCTCTCTCTCTCTCTCTCTCTCTCTCTCTCTCTCTCTCTCTCTCTCTCTCTCTCTGTGTATGTGTGCCTCTCCCTCCCCCTCTTCTCTTCCTTTCCTTCCCCTCCCTCCCTCTTTCTCTTGTCATATGTATATATGTATGTATAAGTGTACATGTGCTGCATTACATGTGTGTCTGTAGGCCAGAGTTGGTGTTGGATATCTTCCTTGATTGCTCTCCATCTTATTTCTCACTTCTTCTTACATTTATTTATTTAATGGGGAGGCAGTGGGGATACTTATCCCATGGTGCTCAAGTCAGAAGGTAAGTTACGGGAGTTGATTCTCTCCTACTATGGGCCTTGAGAGTTAGGACTAGGTCATTAGGTTTAGTGGCGAGACCCTTTATCTGTTGAGTCATTTCACCGTCCTCTATCTTCTTTTGGGATAGGGTCTCTCACCATACCTGGAGCTCACCAATTTTGCTAGACTGGCTGTCCAATAATCTTCAAAGATCTAGCTATTTCTATTCCACCAGTGCTGGAGTTACATGTAAAGGCCTGGCCTCTTCCATGGGTGCTTGGAATCTGAATTCAGCTCTTAAGCTTGCAGGCAGGGACTCTACTGACTTAAACGTCTCCTCAGTCCCTGATTGATTTCTCTGATCATAGAAGGAAGTGCAACCCTGAAGTTTCAGTGACCTGACAGCTTCGGCTTCGGATTGATGTGAGGGACAGTGGCTTCTCAGAGGCTGGGGTCCTTCAAGTCACTTAGTGTGGCAGGAGAGTTTATAATTTTAAAATCATGGTTTGAATAAAATTTAAATAAGTATGTTATTTTACAGGATAAAATTGTCATGTGAATCTTGCGTTGTGCCATACACAGCACAGTCTCTGCCTGCCTACTAATGCAAAAACTTGCATTATTAAATGTATTTGATTGATTTGCATAAGCTTTTCTTAGTTACTTGAAATCTCCCAAATCATATTCTACTGAGGGGATCTGGAGGAGGGGCTGCAGGCAATTTTTCTCCCCGTTGGGTCTTGGAAGCCAAACATTGTTGCATGAAAGACAGAATTGAGTTCATTGTGCTCTGCAGAAGAGATCAGCTATTTTTCTCTAAGCTGTCATGGTGACATATTTCCCCCCATTTATACTGAAAGTGGGGCATTTGCTTGTAAGACAGGTTGAAAACAATTTATCTGGCATTTTGAAAAAGGTGGAAAAATGAACCAGCCACCCCCCTTCCTTCCCCCGCCCTTCCTGCTTTTCTGACAGCATGGTAAAGAATCTCGCAGCTGCAGAAAGGCTAATGAAAACCAATTATAGCCTGACCGGCCCGTCACCACAATGAAATTACCAAAAGAACAATGTAGCATGTTTGGAAAACAGTTTCCTCTAAAGCACAGATTTGAAACCATATTTCAATTTAGGGATCTCTTAGCTCTAGGACTGCTTGTCCATTGTCTTCAGTGTTTAATTTTCCAACAGTAAGGGTCTTGATAGTAGGAGATCGAAAAGGAAGTGAAAAGGGTTTACAGAAAAAATGGGAAGGTGAGATAAGGAAGTCAGGGCTGCTTCAGATTAATTGGCATGCATAAACGTTCTTGAGATGTCTTTAATTGTTATTCATGCTGTCGTGTGGTTTGGAGATTCCTCGAACTTGTTAGCATGGTGTTGGAGGCCCTGTGGTCTGATGGCAGCACATATTTCTCCAGTCTCCTTTCTTCCTCTTGCATACCGTCCAGTTGCAACAATATTTCCTAACAGTTCTCCAGATTGGAGCAGTTTCATCTCATTCTTCATGGTTGCTGCACTGCATGCTGCACTGCATAGTCCATGATATGAATGCATTAGGACTCATTATTCCACTGTTGCATGGTGAGTGGCTGTTTACGTGGCTTTCAGTTTTAGCCCTTTCAAATAGAACCTCAGAAAGCAACCATTTTATACATATCACTTATTTGTAGTTCGAAGAGATGCGTTTGTAGTTTGAGTTATCCCTTCAGGGGTGGGATTTCTAGACATAGGATATTGCAGAGTTTTTAATTTTACTAACAGCAACTCAATAAAGTTGTATTATCACCTTGCCATGGTTTGAATCTGAAATATTCCCCACAGGCTCATGTTTTGAATGTCTCGCCCCCAGCTTGTGGTCTTAATTTGAGGGCATTAGAGCCTTTAGCAACTGGGGCCTGACTGGCAGAAGCAGGCTGCTAGGGGCAGGCCATTGAAAGTTGCCAGGTCCTCTGCTTTGTGTCTGCCACTGAGTGCAAACTGCTGTTGCTTCATACTCTCAGGTCCATACCTGAGCTACTTCCACTCCACTGTGCCTTTTCCATTGTAGATCAAAAGCTCTTGAGATTGTGGGCAAAAACAAGCCTTTTTCTCTTAAGTTGTTTATCAGTTTGGTCAAAACACAGCTACCATAACCCTGGATTAAATGACTACTCACTGTCTCTTACATGTTTGCATGCCCTTGGATTATTTTATATTCCTAGCAATTGTTATCCCCTTTTGATTAGAGTGGTTTAAAGAATCTTCTAAATATGTGGCTGAGTGGGTCTTCTATTGTTGACTAAACCGCATTTGTATATTAATTTTGTGATTCCGAATGTCTTTGTGTTAGTTCTTCTCATCGAAGTTTAATGGGAAGTTTTCCCACTGTACTTGAATATTACTTTAAGCAATTCACAATTTCATCACTCTGTTTATATGTATCCTGTGCCTTTCATGGATGTGTATTTCTGTGAACTTTAGAATGAACAGAATACTTTCATTCTCTTTTTGGGAACTTCTTGCTCAAGTAAGTTTATTTTATATCCATTATGTATGTTACTATAGTATATACATGTATTATAATCAAAAGTAAAGCTTAAAATTATGGCAGTTTCAATATTGGACGTGTCTTAATTTTGCCATTTTCCTCCACCTGCTGTAGAACTCTAGGTTAGAAGTATTTTACTTCATGACGTTAAGGATATAAATTCTCTTGCCTTCTATCTTGCTGCAGAACTTGAAGCTCAGTTGGATTATCCTTATGTTGTGGGTGAATTCTATTTTTTTTCTTTAAGAAAGCATGTATAGTCAATCTCTTAATCTGTTATGCTCTGGATGCTGCAGCTTTTGACACAGAGATGTAATTTTGTCACGTACTGTGCTGGCAACTCCCCGAGCCATTTCAGTTTAGAAGTTTCCATTTCTCTAAAGCTCTATAGGTGTCCTTCTCTAAACATGCTTCTAGCCATCCTCTGCCTTTCCCTGTTCTCACTGTCTAGGATTCTTCTTGGACTACTGTTGAGTAGTTTGAATCGATCCCTTCTATATTTCTTTTAGGTTGATTTTCTGCACATGTGAGGTGGGGCTTAGTTCTCTTCAGCCAAATATTTTCACAGCCTGTGTTTCCTTCATGTGATATATGCATAACCTGTTTGTTGTAGGCTCTGAATTGTAGGAACTGTTTGGTGCACAGCTGACTATTTGTTGAGAGATGATAGAGTGAGTGTAATTGCCTTTCAGATTCCTTTGTATATATTTCTAATTGCTCGTTTCACAGAATTGTCTGTACTGTTTTCCTTTGAATTTGCATTTCTTTAGTTTCTCTAAGGACAGTAATTAATTTTTTGAAGTTAATCTATTTTTGAAAAATGAAATAAAGTCATGGGCTGAGAGTATACCCAGTGGTAGAGTGCTTGCCTGACATATATAATGCCCTAGGTTCAATCTTTAGCATTGTAAAAAACAATAATTCATTTGCTAAGGTTCTGTAAAATTACAAATATGGAAATAGGATTGAAAGTAAAATAGTTGAAAGGATATAAATGAAGCCACAAGCACATGAAAGTGAGTGTGGTCAGGTCATATTGATTGCATCATTTCAACACAGAGTATTGGCAGAGATAAAAGTCCATCATGACACAGTGTCTGTTTGATACACAGAACGTTGCCAGAGATAAATGGACAGTCCATCATGATACAGGGTCAGCTTGAAGCTACAATGCACAGACAGATTTCTTTTTCATTCTCTGACTGAATTGAATGTTTTCTTTTCCTGATCTGACCTTTTGTTGATCACAGGTCCTGCTTCATGTCAGGGTCTAGGGGTTATCCATGGGCCTGTGATGCCATCTCTCTGTGACCAACAGCCTTTTTTTTTTATAGCTTTTTAAAATAACTTCCCTGCAGGCAAGTCCCAGCCTCTGCTTTTACTTATCATCTTATTTTGTAAATAATTTCTTTTATTTTTGAGATTATAATATAGTTATTGAATTAACCTTTTCTCTTTCTCCCTCCAAACTCTCTCATTTATTCTTTGCTTTTTTTCAAATCCATTCACCCTCCCCCTTTTTATTAATTGATGTTACATTCATATATGCATAGAAATATACATATGTATTCCTAAATATAACTTCTCAGTCAATGTAAAGTTATTTGTATATATGTCTTTAGGGTTGACCATTTGGTATTCAATAACCAATTAATATGGTCTTCCCTGACCATTTCTCCCATGCTTAGCATTCCTTAGTTGCCTGTAGATGTTTTTTGTATAGGATTGAGGCCTCATGGTCTTTCCCCATCCACGTTGATATGCTATTTACCATTATTTCTACATCATAAGATTGAATTTGGTCCTTGGAATTTTTTTTTCTTTTTTATGTGTTCAGAAGTATCTTCTAAAGTAGGCTTGCCATACTACACTGAGTACCTACATGATTTTTGGGAAAAAGGCTTTTCAAAATATCTGATATAGGATCATACCCAAAGGGGAAATCCTCTCTTACTTTCCAAAGCTCAGCTGCACTTTTTATCATTGACTTTAAGCAAACTAATCTCTGTGGTCAACAGCTTCTTCACCTACTAAAGAAGTTACACTGTCCCACTTCAGTTTGTGTTAAAATGCATAGCAGTGTGTCTGATACACTGTAAGCACCCTGTAAGTGAGTCAATCATTTTTCTGTGGTTTATATCATTAGTAATACAGGTTCAGTAAGTACATTATGAATAAAGTGGAAACATTAAACAATACTAGATTCAATAAATGTATCATAAATAAAGTAGAAACATTAAATATTTTGCTCTAGGAACTGGCAAATAATTGTTTGCAGGGTGGACACCTGTATTTATAAATAAAGATTTAATGGAACATAGTCATGCCTATATGTAGCAAGAATCTTAAAAGTTCTTATTAAAAACATTAAACCTGGAGCCAGGTATTGGGGTGAATGCTGGAAGATCAGAAAGACAGAACAAGCCATAGCTGCCTCACCTTGCCAATTCCTCAGCTGATCCTGTTTCCTTAGACTGGAAGCCTCTGAGTCCTCATCCAGAATGAATCTCAGCTGAACTGCTTCTCAAAAAGCTTCTAGTTTTTGGTCTTCAGGCCTTATATACCTTTTTGCTTTCTGCCATCACTCCCTGGGAAATAAAGGCTTGCTTCCTGGGATTAAAGGCATGAGTCACCATGCCTGGCTGTTTCCAGTGTGGCCTTGAACTCACAGAGATCCAGACAGATTTCTGCCTCTGGAATGCTAGGATTAAAGGCGTGCCACCATTTTCCAGCCTCTGTATCTGTTCTGTTCTCTGACCCCAGATAAGTTTATTAGGGTGCACAATATTTTGGGGAACACAATACCACCACACCTATGTATTGTATTTTGATTATTCTGTCTAAGGTTTAAAGAAAAATGTTGTTTCTCTCTCTTGTAGTACATGAAGGCAAGGAGTTTTTAAACCTAAACTCAATGTTGCATGGCCTGAACCTAGTCCTGTCTATAGTATTCTAAGGCATTTAGTTTAAAACGTAAATCTCATAATTAATTTCTTCCAATTTTCTAATTATCTTTCAAGCTTTCTGTGTTTTCAAACCTTGTTAGTCCTGCTGACTCCTAAATAAAACATCTTTTCTGTCTCTTCTACCAGCTTAGTCCCCTTGCTCCAGCCTTTCTTTTCAATCCTTTCACATGATCCATTTCTACTATTTTATTTCGCTCTTCCCCCAAAGCAAAACAGTCCCTGTATGATGACCCTTTTCTACCTTGGCTCCCATTATTGAGTCTGTTGGCTTCTTTTTCATGTTATCTGTCACTACCCCAGTTTATGCACGTGTTTCTTCATGTCTGTATTTTCCCCTGAGCTATGTTTATTTTCCATTCCACCTTTGTCTTACATTGTCATATTGGTGCTTTATGTGTCATCCACTTGGAACCATTCAGTGTTCTTCAAACATTTTCCTGCTTTTTTCATATTCTCTTCATTTCTATGATGAGATTTGGGAGGTCATCAACTTTTTCTTTTCTCCACCCATCAGATTCTTTCAACTCATCCTTTAATGTTTTCCTTATCATAGTGTGCTGAATCTATTATTAACAAATCAGTATCGTCTGTTTGAACATCTGTCTCTGCTAATAAATAATGATGCACACAAGGGTGAGAATCATGCATCTTTATGCTTAATGTGGTACCTAGTTATTAAACCTATATAATGAAGTCTCGTTAAAAAAAAGATCCAGTTTTAAAGTTCTAAATGATTGTGATCAATTTGTTCAGGCATGAGCTTAAAGAACTGACCACAGGGAAAAAACAGCCACAGCTTTCTACACAAGCACTAGAGAACTTTAAACAGAACTATCATTGACCCATTTTTTTTTTATAACCATAGATAATCCTGAGCAAAAATCTCTCTGAAATGTCCCCTTTTCTTGGGGAATGAGTAAGGGAAAGATGTTAATTGTGGAAACTAAAAACAAACAAAAGTATAGTTTGTAAGACAATGTGTTGAATATCTTGAACTTGGCTAAAGCTTAGTAGTCTATCCAGCCATCTTAACCAGAATAAGATCATCATGAGCAGATATGAACTTTATAATTGTCCCTGAAGAATGCATAGCCTCTGGACACATGCCACATGCCATCATTATAAGGAAGGCCTCTATTGGTACCATTTCATAGATGAGTCAATCTGATGTCCATATATATATATTAGCGAGGGGAGAGCCTAAAAATGGAGGCTGTTTGAAAGAATGGCGATTATACAAAACTTATTGTATTAGCTACTCTGGTGATGAAGATGACTCTGTGGGCTGTGGCAGAGGGCTACACAATGAATTATGGAGACCATGGAAGTTGGAGATTGTGGAAAACACAATATCTGACCCCTAGATACTAGGGTACTAGATGTGAGCCCATGTATAGGATGGACTGTACCCTTCAGTGTATTTCTTAGGGAAGATTAGCCTATGGTAGGGAAGGCTGGACCTGGATACTTTAGAAGATGCACATGACCGGCTGGCTGCAGCTGAGTTTTAAATCCACTGGAATGTATCTGATTCCAGAGTGAACAACAACTAGTCACAATACAGAGAAATGATGTATAAAGGTAAGATTATTTGTAGAATGAAGGGAGGAAGTCAATCCATCTTTTAGATGAGGAAATTAGAACTGTTCTTTTAAACCCATTTAGCTAATTACAGTCAGAATTAGAAGACAATTCTGTTTTACTTGTAGCCCTGTTTTAAATCAGTATTCAATCTACGTTTTTGATAATGCATGTATATATGTATACATATGCACAAAATATAGCATAAATATAAAAAGACCTACCACACACAATGACTGCAGGAATCTTTGATCTTTGTCTATATAGTTAAGGATAAGAAAGTATTTGACCATTGGTATGTAACATTTATGGCTTTAAACAGCAGCCATGTATTATTTCACCATTTCTAGGGCGTCAAGAACCAGTAATAACTTATCTGGATGCTTTTTGCTGCAGTCAAGCTGTTGGCTGGGGTTGTGGTCTTATCTGGAGGATCAACAGGGAGAAGACTTTGCTTTCAGTTCACTCCTGTGGTTACTGGCAAAATTCCATCTTTTCCCACATGGTTTTATTCACAAGAGTGCTTTATAACACATAACCATTGGTTTCTCATAGACAAGGAACCCAAGAACAATCAAGAATGCCCCAAGATAGAAGCTGCCACATCTTATAATCTAGTCTTTGGAAATGATCTACTGTCCTGTTTCCCATGCTCTATCCATTAAAAGAGAGTTATAGAGTGTAACCCCCACTCAAAGGAGGCAAGTGACTAGCCCAAATACCAGAAGATCACATGCACCATATTGACTGCCTACAGCAGGAAATGTTTCTCAGTCCTTTTATCTTTGACCTCTTTTATGACCATGTTCCATCTCCTGATCTTGGCACTGGCGTGTGTGTTTAGAGGACTGCAGAATCTCTACTGTAGGTGTCAGACAGAAGTCAATGCAATATGGCATTACATTTTATCCCAGGCATTCCTCACAGCATTTCTTTCTAGTGACAGAGCTGTAGGTGGAAAAGCATTCCATTGGGATCAGTAAATGAGGCTGTTGTTAACAATTTCTCTTTGGCAAGAATAGAGGTACAATACTATCTATTCACTCAATGAGGTGTTAAACAAATATACATCCATGTGTTCCAAAGATATTCTTAGGAGCAAATTTACAGTTGGAAAATAGGTGATATAGCATAAGTTAGGAGACTTGAAACCTAATCCCTGTTCAAGGCTTGTGAACATATCTTTCTGACTCTCAGTTTGTCTTAAAATGATATAATCATTCAAGATCAGGGCTTTATCTCAAGTTAAAAGATTTCAGGAATCATGTAAGTGACACAAAATGGAACAATAAAACTAGTGGCGAAGCGTGCATTAACCATTTCAAGAAGACTTAGAAAATTAGCGGCGAAGCATGCATTAACCACTTCAAGAAGACTCCAGCTCAGCATTGTCATGGTGAGATGAGGACTGAGTATGGTTAGGTCTTTTGACTATTCAGCAGAAGTTAAAAATCCAGGCTTTTTGTAACATATTCTTCTTCCTAAAACTTTATGTAGAACAAATGGAGTTCAGCCTGTGGGCAGCCATTTTGGAATCCTAGAATGAATGTATCTTTTAAGACATCTCTGGGTTTTAAAAAATGATTCTGATTTTCTCTTTAAACACATATAAGCTAAGAAATGAGCACTATAATATGGATCACACTATAAACATTGGAGAAACAGCTCTGTGATCATTGTAGGAAAGCAATTTTTTCATCTTCCTTTAGATGGTTTGTTTTTCCAACACTCTGCTTCAGAAAGATTTATATTTCTGCTCCCATGAATCAATAAAAAATGGGTAATGTGAAAGATACTTTTCATTTCATTTATATTTGACCCTTCATGCTTCTGGGAAAACAGAAGAGGAATCAAAAAATGAGAAATATAAGTGACTCTTGATGCTATCTAATGGAAATCACCACCGTAGGTCATGGACTTCATGAGAACATCTAAAAAATAATTGTTAAAATTAACTTATACACTGTATTCATAAAGGCCTTTTTTATGAATAACCTCACCCAGGGTCAATGTCAGCAAATGAAACTTGAACTTGAGAAGTCTTGATGAATAAGCTCATAGGTCTTTGGAGCTGACTGGTGGTTGTCCTGACTTAGTTTTTACCTACTAAACACACAAATGCCATTGCTAATATCGACACAAGGAAGTTAAAAGGAGGCACTCTCATTAATAAAATGCAATCTTGAAAGAATTCAAATGAAGATTGTGACGTGACACGGAAGAATCATGAAGCAGAAAGTTCTAGGCCTTGTGAGCTGTGGAAGTCATAATTGGAATTGATATTTTACAAGTTTATGAATTTTTGAGGGACTGTCATTTCAGGGGATCTATTATTTTTACTTTTTTTTTTTTTTTCAAAATAGGACTTCTCTGTGTAGTTTTGGTGCCTGTCCTGGATCTCGCTCTGTTGACCAGGCTGGCCCCGAACTCACAGAGATCTACCTGGCTCCGCCTCCCAAGTGCTGAGATTAAAGGCATGCTCCACCACTGCCCAGCTGGGATCTATTGTTTTATTGGTGATTTCAAAGCATGTTCATTTAACTCGAGGAAATCATGTTGCTGACTGCCTTTCCATCAGCTGCAGACTCCTGATTTCTGGCCCTCCAGGAAGTATATCATGTGAACCCAGTGAATTGCATTTCAGGATGAGACCCCTGCCACTCTGATTCTACAGTCTTGGAATATTTAGGCTGATGATTTTCAAAGAAATTCTTAGCATGGATTTGTCACCAATCAAGTGTCTTGGGTCTTTTTACTTTACTGGGCAAAAATTATGGAACACAAAGTTGTAAACTCTAAGCCCTAAAAGCTAGGAGGTCTACAGTTCAGAAGCCAGATACACACGACTCTAAGCAGTTAGATTAGAGGTTCTCACTTTGGGTTTTATTCTTCTTTATTATAAATTAGTGATATTTCAGCTTCCTTCCGTAGTGAGAGACAGTGGCTACAGACAGCCGCAAGTACCTATAGCTACCACCTCCCGGTATGTTACAGCTCTCCTCTAGGCCTCAGACACTAGATTTACCATCCTTATAGTGACAGGTGTTAGTTTTTAGGCCTAGAATCTCAGATCCACAGCCCTGACAGCAGCCAGTATTACAATTCTTAGGCTAGGATGCATGAGATCCTTGACTGTGGAAAGTTTGTCAGCCCCTCTGAACTCTCGCACTGACAACACTTCACACTTTCTCTTCTGTGGCTTTTTACGGCCTTCTCTATTTCTTCAGCCTTGGCCCCCTCCGTCCCCTTCCTCCTTTCCTTCTGGTCTTTCCTTCTATCATTCTTTCTTCTTTCTGTCCTCAGCTCCACCACTGTTGCTACCTCTGCCCCTGTTATAACTCTAATGCTGCCATGAGCTCAGCCATCTCTACTAATGATAAAGACCAAAAACAGACAAGAGACTAGGAAGGTAGTTTAGTGGTACCTAGCATGTACAAGGTCCTGAGTCCAATTCCCAGAACTTAAAAACAAGTCCCAAGAAAGAAAAGCTTGAGATTTCCTTAGCAGCCCGGGCTACATGATAAGTTCCAGGCCAGTGCAGACCATATAGCAAGGCATATACAAACTTTAAAAGGAGGCAGGAATAGATTGTTCTAAGGGAATCCTTTATTTGTCCTGATGTTGTGACACCAGGAGGTAGCATTGGAGCATGCCCTTGGGCTGACCCCCAAATTGAGCAGAATTACCTGATCATATTGTTAGAAAGTGGATGGGGCAATGGTGTTTGTACCAATCATGGAAGTCCTTTATGTAAATGATTGTTTTGATCAATCATAGACATTCTTCTAGGAGAAATGTTCCCCAGTCTGGCTTGGGTGAGTCTTCTGGGGTTCAAGCTGTTTGGAAGTTGTGGGTGGAATAATCTCCTCCGGAGCAATAGTTCTGCTTTGGTAGCAAGCAGCCAAGTTCTTTCCCTCAAGGAATTCATGAAATGTTCAAAGTAGTCAGCAATGGCAATTCTACTGGCTGCTTGGCTAGTAGTCCTTTACTCTGGGTAGCCAGAGCATCAGGGATGACTATAACAACTGTAGGTTTTGGAATCAAGGTGCCCCAGACCCTAATATCATATTTTATTTAAAGGTTAAATAATCATTCAATTCAAATTATCAAGGCTAACTGCTGCCCCAATGGTACCGAGAAATGGGTCCCTCTATCGTCATCATATCACCTAGGTTTGACTTCTGTCTAGCCTAATTATTAGCTCTGTGATCTTGTGCCAGTTGCTTAACATCTCTTTCTTGTGGCTTCTTCATTTGTCAGATAGAAATAAATCCTGCTGCGTGGATTGAAGACAAAATTAGTCAATACAAACGACATCTATGAAGCGCTCATGGGACACAGTGTTCCTAGCACAGGTTTAATGAACTTCACTCATTACTTTTCTAACACTTTTCTCTAAAGCATTTAACGTCTCACAAGGCCTCTCCCCTAGTGCCACACATGTTGGTATTGTGTTTACTATGGCTCTTTTCTTTCACAAGCTCGTGCTTCCTGGTTAGACTTCTTCCATTGTCCTTTTTCCCCCCTTTCTTTCTTTTTTTAAACTGAATTTGCAATAGGCAATGCCTGGTGGTAAATTTACTTCCAAGAGGACAATAAGTTCTGCTTAGGAGAGATTCTGGTGTAGTTCCCACCTTCAAAAATCATGAATAACAAATGGGTAAGGATTCTTAAAGATGGCAAGTGCCTGTCATTCTTAATATAGAGAATAGCTCCTAACTATTTATTTTCCCTAGGGTTAGCCCTGTACAGAGTTCTGTACATGGAGTTCAGTAATAGGCTGACATAGATCTTACTATTGCAAATTTGACAGCAACATTCAATCTCTGTCTCTCTCTAACAACACCCACTTCTAAATTTAGCCCGTGTTTTACTATCTGTAATAGATGCCTTTTGAAAAACCATATGGAAACCTACTACTGTAGGAGATTCCTAAAGTATATACATATATGAAAGGAATCTAAAATAGAATCACCAAATAATAGGGGAGAAGATGCCCCAACTAGATATCTTATGCCATCATGTAAAGCCAGTGCCAGGAATGGTTACATCTTGTTGAATTGCTGGCCAAAGGGTCCCCATGGGATTACCCCAAACATAACAGACTATTGCCAAGGCTATTGCTTACTCTCTACAACCCAATGGTAAGGCCCTATTTCTGAAGATACACAGATAAGTCAAACTGGTGCCTAACTAGAAACTTCACTCCTATTGACTGGTATTCATGGTTCTTAAAGGTACTCTGCATGCTACCAGAAGAAAAGGCAATCATCAGTTCTCCCAGATGTAAACCCTGCTACTTATAATAGTGACCTGCCTGCAAGATATACTGGTGCAAATAGTGGCACAAATGTCATTTTCAGGTTGGATTTAAGGGTCATTCCATGAAGGGGAACCCATACCTGATACTGCTAAAGTAGCTAAGAACCTGAGATTAGATAGGTCATGGGCTTAGAGGAAAATTTAATACTATTATTCTGTTAAAAGAACACAGCAATGAAATTATTCCTAATGGCATAGCCATATATATCTATCATCAGAGAAGTTTCTGACTACAGTAGATGAGAACTAATACAGAGACCTACAGCTGAACTATATATAGAGAGTGGAAGTCTTTAGAATACTCAGTCCTAAATGAAGTGTCTTTTCAAAGCCCTCCCCTCAAGTCTCAAGAAAGAGGAGGCAGAAAGATTGCAAGAGCCAGAGGTGATAGGTGATTCCAAGGAAACAGTGTCTTCCAGATGATTTACAGAGACTGTGATTGCATCCAAAAAGCTGGCAAAGGTTCAAGCCAGATGGACTCTTGGCACTGAAATGGGAAAGTGTACATGGATTTCTGCCCATAACCAAGAAGCTATCTGCAATTTTCTCCAGTGGAGTCTCATTGGGTATATTAACCACATTTTAGGTCAGGTCCCATGCCTGGGAGTAGCTGGCCAACATAAAGTAAACTCAACAGTATTTTTGTAGACTTTTTAATCTCATTTTGTTTTGATTTGTTTGGAATTTCTTTTGGCAGGGGGGTTCTTACTTGTCTTTTGCTTGATTATTTTGATTTTTAAGGGGTTTTTCTATGTCTTGTTTGTTTTTAAAGAATGAGCAAGAAAGCAAAAGAACATGAAATTCAGTAGGTAGCAAGGTGAGGGAGGATCTGGGAGGAATTGAGCAAAGGGAAAAACATGATCAAAATGTATTGTATGAAAAAATTTCTTTCAGTTACAAAAAAACAGAAAAAAGGTGCCTTTATTTGATCTTAGCCTTCTTACATATTTCTTGTACTTTCTGAAATAGCTGTGATTTTGATTAGGAATAAAGAAAAATTTTAAGGTTGACTGCTGATTTAAGATTGTTATTTAAAATGCCATTCTTTGTATTTTGTCTTAGGTCTATCATCACAAATGTCTCCCGATGACAAGAGCTAAGGTCAGAGCTACCTAAGTTGTCTGTTACAATATTTGTCTGACAGTTGTGTATTTGGGCTTTTGTGAAATAGTTATTTCATACTGTCCCCATGTGATAAAACAGTTTTAGCTCACACTTGGCATTTAACCAAGCATCATTTCAAGGAAAGCTTCTACTACTGGAACAGAGCAAGAAGATGAAGAGAAGAAAGTAGGAAGGAGGACGTGGGTTAGAGTCAAGCAGATCTGACTTGGAATTTCAAGCTCTCTCTTCACGAGTTTACCCTCTAGGAGCATTATGTTTCTATCAGAGATGTGGGCTGGTAAAAACTGCCCATTCCAAAGGACTGCTATGAACATTGGATGAGATTTTATAAATTCTATACCTATGAATGTTATCTGAAAAAATAGTATCTACCCTAGTATTGAGTCCTTTATCTGAAGTAGATGACCAGGTTCCTCTACTCTATGAACAAACGAGCTTGACATAGAATTGAGTGTGGGAAGGTGTAATGACTGCAGGGAGACTAAAAGGCAGTGGAACCGTTTGGAGCATCATGACAACAGTAACACCAGCAGAGCAGTGCACCTCTGACAGCCTGGAGGTGGCTGTTTACCTGTATCATTGCATTACACGTTCACACAGCCTTTGGAGGTAGGCTCTCATGTCTCTGTACAAATGAGACAATTGCAGCTCCCTCCGAGAAATGAAGAGGCTGCACGTGACATGAGGGGAAAATGACAAAGCTTGAGTGAATCTGAAGTGAAGTTCAAGAACCAAGACAGCTCCTTGAGGGAGAGAAGCCTTGGGCTCTGCGCTGTGCTTAAGGGATTGGCTAACACTAGTTTGAGTCTCATTATTTTCTGAGATGCTAGTTCATTTCTCAAAGAAAAGCATCTAGGAAAAGTTCTCACAATCCTGCCAAGTGTTTTAAAACACACATACCTTCTTATATGATTTAACAGACAGAATTTTCCTAGTTTTAGACTTTTATAGTTTCTCTTCAGAATCGATGCAAAGGAAAAATATAAGTTTAAGGTGTGCCCCTGTAACAATTTTTTTTAAAACACTGCTTGATGCCACCCATTCTATTTGTCAGAAGGCTTTTAAAGCTAAAGAGTCCCTGCTGTGTGCTGGGTGCCACAGCAGGGGTTAAAATCATGTGGGTGAAAAGGCAGCACGCTCAGTCTTTGCTCCTGCTGAACTTTCCCATCCTATATCATTTCTCAGCTAACACTGTAATTTTAGTAAAAAGAAGAGCTGTGGAAGGAGAGGCAAGCTTTTGAGGTAATTTTAATAGGAACAATAGTCTATGCAGTGGGGGAAGGAACTGTCATTAAAAAAACCACCCCGTAACTGTGACATTTATCCCGGAAAGATGAGTAAAATTTGTCCAGCCCAAATGGGAGGGATTCTCTAGACAGGGACATACTAGGCTGTCACCTGGCATATCAATTCCTGACCTTTGTTTTTTTAATCCCTACTCATGCTTTGATTTTGATACCAATCCCATTCCACTCCGGGCATATTTCATTTCAGATAAGACGTTATTGTCTTGGACTTCGACCAGGGGCCCTGCCCCCCTTTGCTGACTGTGGATATGGTTTGTAGCTTCGGCTCTTGCTTTTTATATGCCCCTTGGTTTCATTTTCCTCTCCTTGTCTTGTGCTTGCATGTTAAAACTCGAGATGAAGAGGCTTTAGAAAAACACATTTTCCATGTCAGAAAACTCTAGTTGTGCAGAGGGTTGGGGGATTCTCTAAGATGCAGAGTAAATTTAAATGCATCTTCTATTGGGTACAGCTGCTTGTGAACATAGGAAAATATCACCCATTTATCAAGGAAACCATGCGAAAATGCAGGGCATGTTTGCAAAGCCTTATTATAGTACAAAGGCAATTGCTGCTTTGTTTACTTGGTCTGCGGCTAAGTCATTAAAACGATGCTGTTCCAGAAAATGAAAGTATATAGACTCAGATGTCTTCGGCAGAATAATTGTTTCTGTTTCATTTAAAGATAATCCAAGTCTTTGAACCACTGCTGTAAAAGACTTTGCTTATTTTGGCCTCTCCAGCACCCATTTGTCCCACTCTTAGACAATACTCCTTGTATTACTGTGTTGGTTAAAGTAATACTGACTGCTACAATAAAGAAGTGGTAAATTTCCAATTCTGGGCCCGTGAGATGGCTCAATGGGTAAGGGCACTTGCCACCAAGCCCAGTGACCTGAGTTTGATCCCCAGATGACACATGCTGAAAGTTGTCTTCCTGCCTCTTCACCCCTTCCTCAAAGAAATAAATTAAAATGTAATAAAATCATAAAAAATCAAACATCTGAGCCTAGGAAAAGGTATATTCTGCTTATGAGATAGATGGTCCCATTATGGATGGATCTTACTTACTCAGTAATAGGTTGATGCTTTTTCTATCTTCATATGTCTATTGAATTCTAAAATTTCAGTCTCTACAGTTAAGCTGGCAAATGGAAAAATGCATTTAATCTATGTAAGACTTAGTTGGGGGTAAGCCTTTCATACCATCAGCCAGAACTCTATAATATGACCATACCTAGCTTCAAGAGAAGTTGAGAAGTACATTCCAGTTGCCCACTGAGAAGAAAGGGACTAGTAGTCTGTGAAATAGGTATATTTCAGGGTATGCTAAGTGCATGCTAAAAAGATCAAGCATGCACCTCAGCTCTCAAATAATTTGTTAGAAATGGGTTTATGGTCTAAGATAGTCTAGGCAAACTGAGACTCCATACCTTTTTGGGTAGCTGTGTGGCATGTTCTTACCTTTTGGAGGCAAACATTGGAATATGTGGTCCTATTTCAGACTTCTTCAGGGTGAAGGGAGGTTGAAGAGGGATGCCTCCGAGAAGTCAACATTGAAAACTAAGCCTAGAAAATGCAAATAGAAAAACCAGGATATAATTGTTGTCTTAGCTGTTGGATCAAGCTTTCCCTGAAGTTATATCTTGTTTCCCAGTTTAATTAATCTTGAAATAGATTGTTCTGTTCTTGAAAGATATCTTGCAGATAACATACTAAATATACAATTTCCCAAAGACTTTGGGAATGTGTATTATTTAAGTGACTTTATTTGGTGCATGATTTACTTGGGGCAATGGACTGTGTCTTAATTTAAAGTATTGTAGTTACATCTGCCCTCACACTTGCTAGTTCAACAGAGCCTTTATATGTGTTTCTGTTGTGCTTTTTAAACTCCATCTGGGACAGATCCTATTACATACACTGAGTTCCCTGATGGCCACTTCCTTGACTTTATCCTTATTGGAAATATTGATCATTTCACTGTTTAGTCAGATCTTTAAATACATTGGGTTTCAAACATAGTTCAAGGTGGAGCAGTGATCAGTCTTCTCCAAGTGATTGGAACCATGTGGGAGATAAGAGACTGCATCTTTATTCCCCTTTCCTGTTAATGTTTCACCTAAATCTGTTTGTCAAATTTGGTGTGGTCCTGGTAGGACACGCAGATCCAAATCATGTGCTGTCACCGTAACAAAAGAGAGTTTCAGGATTTCCTTGGTACTTGGTCTTAGAGTAGAGAAGAACATAGATTCAGATTTGTCTGCATAGGCTTAAGCTGAGGTTTATTTCTCATGCATGAAAATATCTGAGCTGTTATTGAGTCTCCATTCCTAGAATTCCTCAGGGCTCCAGGCTCTTTCCACTCCATTGCTTCCATTTCATGGCTCACCCCTAGATCTGCACTTCAGCTAGCATGGTGCTGGAGAGGAAACACAGAACACACTAGCTAGAATAGGCTACAGAGTGCCACAGTAATTCTAATTTTTCAGAGCAGTGATGGCTCCTGTTTTGCTTGTCTTACATACTTTCTGCAAGTGCCTTGGCTGATGCTTCAAGTTCCTCATGCTCAGTACCACTGATGAATCTTCACTGTTTGGAATGCTTCTGGGGCCTGTGGTGAGAAAAGGACACGCTGGAAAATCTCGCTCCAGCAGTTAAGTGACTTGCCCTCCACTGTTGGAAAGAACTGACCCCATGGCTACACATAACTTCCAGGAGTCGGTACCATCCTACAGTGGAATGGGTAGAAGACTAGGGCAGTCCCCACAAAGAGTACAGTCCTTCAAAGCATTCGAGAAGTGTGACCTGGACGCTGCACACAGCAGTTCTATTCACACACTGCAAATTGGAGTTTAGGCACATCATTACTCCTAGCCAAAACGGAAGCTGGTGGATGTAGTCTTCGTTCTCGTCACAGTGACTAAGATTCCTAGCATTTCCTTTGATTCTTAGAGTTTCCGTCTGCTCACACTGTCCATTTCTTGCATAGTACCTATTTTTGTTGCTATGGATCTTAGCATATTAATAAGTTAGATTTTTCATATATTATATTTTTATCATTTTCTTTCCCCTCTCCAAACTCCTCCAAGATCCTCCCCATCTCCCTACCCATCCAACTTCATCTATTTTCTCTCTCTCAGAAAGAAAAAAAACAAAACAAACAAAACTCTGATAAGACAAAAATGGGCAAACCAAGTAAAAACAAAATGAAACACACACAAAATCACGGAGTCCATTTTGTGTTGGCCAACCACTCCTGGACCTGCCCTGGAGTCGGTGATATATTTCAGTTTCATTTCATTGGAGAAAAACTGATTTTTTTCCTCTTTCCCAGCAGATCTAAATTGCAAATAGCTTCTTAATGGAAGTGTCTACTTTGTGTCCACTTCTTTTTCTCAGTGCTGGGCTTTTGTTGATTTGAGTCTGTGCAGGTCCCGTGCGTGATGCCACAGTCTCTCTGAGTTCCTATGAGTATCAACCCTGTTGTATCTAGAAGACACTATTTTCTTGGAGCTATCTACCACCTCTGGCTCTTTTAATTTTTCTGCCTCCTTTTCCTTGTAGATCCTAGAGCCTTGAGGCAAGGAATTTGATAAAGACATTCCATTTAAGACTGGGTGCTCTAAAATCTCTCACTCTCTGCAGATTGTCCAGTTGTGGGTGTCTGAATCACAGTTATTTTAACTGGTCTGATAATCCTGACATATACCCGAGAAGTACTGGTTTTCTTCTCTGGATCATCGTAGTGTATTTCTTCCTTGCTTTGCTCTATCGCTTGTAATTTGTTGTTGTTGTTGAACATTAGATATGGTGTATTGGCAAATAGAAACTGAGGTAAGTAGGTTTTAAGTATGAGATTTTTTTTATATGTTCAGAGATTATACTCTGTTTACCACTTATACTAGCTGCTGTTGCTTGAAGCTTCCATTTCCCGTGGATGTTCTTGTTTTAATTTTCTGCTATCGCCTTCTTAAAGAGCATCTTCATTATAGGGCTTATCTGTGGTCTCCTCGTTATACAGGATGGTAAGGGGCAGACAAGGAAAACATTCATGGTCTCCTGGTTTACTCTCGCTCTCCCAGCTAACATGTGCCCTGAGCTATGGCCTTTGCAGACGTTTCTTAGCTTTCTGACTTTCTTATGGAGGGGAGACAGGGCAAGAGTGGGACTGGGTAGTTCCCATTTCCTCTACTAATTAGTATTGTATTAGTTTACCTTAAGCATTTGTGAAGAAGATAAAGGCCTGGATATATTTCAAAATGATTACTTCTTCCCTCTTCCCATTGTAAGCCAAACAGGAATTTGCTGTGATACTTCCCATGAGAACTCAGTAAGACTCCTGCAGGTATAATTCATGAAAGTACAAGCCCTTCTCTACAATTGAGATCTCAGGATTTTCACTCAAGCAAGTTCCATGGCCAACTTGTAGTAGTTTATCAATTACAGCTTTAAAAGTCCTTACCGACGTCTACGTTCAGCAGTCTCTGTACTTTGCAAGCTTTCATCCTCAGCGTTTGTCCTATCTTTTTGGGGCATCTATTTCCCCCATCACCCCAATTCTGTAAGAGACCTATGAAGACGTGAATTTTCATCCCGTTTACCTTTTTCTTTTTGGGAGGACTTCTAATTATTTCTGTATCACAGTGGAGTGCATTGTGGATAGTGTGTCTGTCATTCTAGTGATGTCAGCTGGTTCTTACTAATGCTCAGTGTTTGGTTACCATGTCCTAGGAAGGCAAGAGTGGGTGATGGAGGGGAATGGCAGTCTGAATAAACCTGCTACAGTGCAGCCTCAGGTTCCACAGTTTAGGTTTCTGTGAAGGGTTCAGAAAACTGTTTACTAGAGAACAGATCAGCATTTGAAATTTTGAAGCATGGAGAATATAGCTGTGTTAGTAGAGTTAGACATTTCTGTCTTCAACCCCTCACCCTCACCCTCACTCCCCCACACACCACAACTCGGAGAGCCATGAGAGGTTTAATGAGTGGCCAGCGGAGAAGAGTGAGACAACATGAAGCTGACCTTGTCCTGGTCTCTAGCACATGGTGGGGAGGCACTAATTAGATGACATTTGAAAATGGAGGGTTGCAATCGGCAAAGCTTTAGTTACTAGTCTGAAGCTGGAGAACAATGAAATCATTGGACAAGTTATGGAAGCTGTGGGAGAGTGTTTTTCTTTGTAACAGACGCACATTTTCACCAAGGCTTACTAGCTGCAACCTAAAACAAAAGCAAAAACAATCAGATGGACAAAAATATGTTTTATACTGAGGTCTTTGAAGTCTGGTATGGCCAGATATGTAAATTTCTAGGAAATGAAACATTGTGAGCTGTAGTGTTGAACTGTGTTTCTTGTTAATGTCTTCAAGCATTCTCTTCTTCTTTTATTCTGTTCCTCCATGGCTGGGTCTCCTACAACCATTTGGAACATGAGGACAGAGATTGATCATACTTTAGGTCAGAGGTGCAATGAGGTAGGCAAAACCAAGCGCCCAGAGGAACATGAATCAGAAATACCATTCTTCTACATTTTATTCAAAACTTGTTTTTTTATGTTTTATAGTTGTATAAGCAAGTTCCTCTTTTATTTAATCCATTAATTTGAAGGTTTTTTTCTAGTAAAAATTATAAATTGTATAAAATGTACTCATTATGATATGCAGGGAGTGTGCACGGTGTGTGGGGTGGGTTTGAAGGTCTGAAGTAGTGGGGGAAGAGAAAACATGATGTATTTTGAGTTTAGCTCATTCAATATAGCAACCATAAAGGGAGATGTTTGCAACCAAGCTAGTTCTTCTACACAAACTAGAAAGAAGGGCAGTGTTTTAACTCAGGTCTTTTAAGGAGCAAGCAGGCATGACTATGAGATTAAATATGAAAGGCATCTATTAGGAAAAACAGTTGTGTGAGAGAAAATATTGTGGGAGTCAGGTAAGGCTGGATGACTGGTATGTACATGAGCACAGAAAAGAGAGATGATGTGGACATTGAATAGAAGCATCCTGGAGTGTCTGACAGATGAAGGAATTTGGGAAAAGGCATCAGGGTTTCTTGGAGACAAAACTGACCCTGTAGAATCCTTCGTTTCTTTAGGTAAGTCTACTTTAATATCCTGTTACATTGGACTACTGGCTGGGGAAAGCACATGCACAGCATGGACTCAGCACAAACCTTGCCGAGAATTTCAGAGCTCTGCCAATAAATCCCTTGAAATCATAACCTCTGCACTAGTGGGTTTGTGTAGTACATTCTCACAGCCATGACAGAAGTTAAGAGTGAGTCGCTTCAAGTGCACCCTAGGCCACTGTGTAAGGAGGATGGAATCATGGTGGAGTGGTTAGATCAGGAACGTCCAATGGGAGGATTTTCTACAAAAAGGTAGAGAAATTTGTGAGTAATACCACCTCAGGAACGACCTTGAAGGAGATGCTTCATGATCTCTCTGCGTGGGCTGAGAAGATGGTTCAGTCAGTAAAGTGCTGATAGTGCAAGCGTGAGAACGTGAGTTCGGCCCCTGAATGCACATTAAGAAAGCTACATGTGGTGAGTACTTGTTATACCAGAACTGAGAGAGGGAGACAGGCAAGTCCCTGGGAGCCACCTAATCAGATCAGAGAGTTCCAGGACAAGTGAGACTCTCTCTCTCTCTCTCTCTCTCTCTCTCTCTCTCTCTCTCTCTCTCTCTCTCTCTCTCTCTCTCTTTCTGTCTCTCTCTCTCTCTCTCTCTCTCTCTCTCTCTCTCTCTCTCTCTCACACACACACACACACACACACACACACACACACACACACACACACAAAATCAAAACAAACACGTACCCATGCAAAAATATATGCACGTGCACACTACCACCACACACACAAAAACAAACAAAAAACCAACCAAACCAACCAAACAATAAAAAAACTCCAAGATTAGGATGCCTGAAGAATCACACCTGAAGCCGACCTCTGGCATCTTGCACAGATGCGCACAAGTGCACTCACCCATACATACACAAAGAACCTTGTGTGGATGGAACTATGGAGGATGAGGTTCAAAGAACAGATTCATTTTAACATATTCAGAAGATTTATTAATATGGCAAAAAAATGGTTGAACAACGAGACTCTCTTTTAGACTCACATAGCTGGGCAGTGACAGGGCCAGAGACCTTCTTCTTAAGACCTTTTGTTGTCACCCCAAAAATGGTGGCTTCCAGAAATCAAAACCTGGTGCTTCAGATCTAGGTGATGAGTAAGGGAAGTATGGCCAGCATGGAGTAATATACAGATCTAAAAAGTATCATTTCCAGTTCTGTTTTCATATTCCAGTGAGCCAAATGCAGAGGGGAAGATGAAATTCCAGTAACATCTGGAGAAAGGCTGAGATGGAATTTCCGAGGGCTGTGAAACAAGCAGCACTACCCTCCAGGAAGTAGGCTAGACCTGGAGATGTCAGGATGCAGTTAGTGGGCCTGTAGTAGACAGAGGGAGAGAATGGTAGCTAGAATTTTGTTAGGACTATTTTCGCTAGGGCGTTGACTTCACGAATATTGACTGGGAGAGGAGCTATTTTGGGGATAGGGCCATTTCTAACTAGGACAATCACATTGATGAAAACTTTTAAAGGCTCCTTTGAGGTTTCTACACTAAGCTTTGAGATGTCAGAAAATATCATCTCTAGATCAAGCACGATCTTCATTAGTAGTTAGAAGTCATGTTTTCTTGAATTTGTAATGTTAAGGGTGACATGCGGTAGACTTGTGGAGCAGAAGTGATTTCCCATTTGATAACATTCCTCATCTGTAAGTGGAAATAAGTTCTGTGACGACCTCTGTCTGCTTTGTAAATATTCTGCTTCCTCTTTAAAGGTTTATTTTTAATTTTTAGTTATGTATAGTTGTGTGTGTGTGTGTGGGGGGGGTGTTGTGCATGCTTGTATGGATGCCCATGAAGGCCAGAGTCAACAAGTCCTCTGGAACTGGAGTTATAGGGGTTGTAAGCCAGCTCATGTGGATACTGGGAACCAAAATAAGGTTCTCTGGGAAAGCAGGTTGTATTCTTAACCTCTGAGCTATCTCTCCAGCTCCTCTTTTTGTTTTCTAAGCTCTGCTATGATGTCTACATGAGGTAATGTCCAGTGTGAGTGTCTTAAGAATCAGTTCACAATGCAGAGGGGACAGAAGATGGTGACAAAGAGAGTCACCAGTCTTACACAGCCTTATTCTCATTATTTAAGCATACCAAATAGAAACTTCTATTATAGAGTACAGGCCTCATGATGATTCTCACTCTTGTGAGCAGTCTAGAGAGTGATGGCTATGGCTTGCATGATGCGTTTGTCTTGTTTCTGCTTGACAGGATCCTTCAGTTTCAGACAGCCCTTTCAGTCGGCAAACACTATGTATTCTCTTCAAGAATCTAGCAACTCTATGGCATCAACTCCATGACTAAAATAGAGTACCACCATACCATGCTCACTTATCTCTATGAACTCTGCTAAGAGGTATTTGGACCAGATGTTTAATAAGCATCTGCCAACTAAGTGAGTAAGTAAATGTTTATTATTTCAGTGATGAGAGGTTTATTTTTATATAGTTGATCAATTATGAGAATAATTTAATATCCACTGATAGTTTATATTGTCAGTTTTTTTGAAGTTGAGTGTTACGTACAATTGGTGTAATAAATTCAAAGACATAATATGCTCTAAGAGTTCAGGAAGAGGCACTAGATGATATGTCAAGGGTTCTGAATTTTACTTTGGATGCAAGAACAGTAAGTATAATTAACAACTGTTGTATGCTTATTCTATGTAGATATAAAATTTATACAAACTAACCTGTTCATTTAATTGTCACTGTGAAATTATACGGAAGGTATAGCTGGGCTTCCTGCCTCTCCAGGATGACTTAATTCTCCTTTTTCTTCTTTGACATACTCACAGACCTCATTTTTGTCCGTCCCCCATTTGAGGACTTGGATATATAATCAATTCTCACACTTGGATGGGAACATAAGGGTTGTGAGTTGCTTCTGATCTATAGACAGATAACAACTCAAATACCTTCTCCATTCATTCTCTTCTCCTCTGAAAGCAGAAAGAAAGCCCTAGAAAATAATAAAACTATTTGATAATGTTCTAAGTATCTTAACTATTTTATAGAAAGGGAAAATTGAGGCAACATCTAGTACCCATCACAGAATTAGGCCATGGGAAAACCAGACTTCTGTTAAGTAATTCAGCTATCACATCCTCATCAGTGTACAGCTAGTCATATAAACTCAAGTCACTTGGCTCTCTAAGTCTGTTTCTGTTGAGAAGTTAATAGAGATATTAAAACTGTCTTTTAGTCAAGTATTGGGGAGTAATGACTTAACACATTTAGAAAATACTACAAAGAGCATGGTACAAGTAAATAAAAATGGTAAGATATGTGTGTGTGTGTGTGTGTGTGTGTGTGTGTGTGTGTGTGTGTGTGTGTGCATATGAGCACACGGTTGGAACATTGCAGGTCAAGACCACTTTTAATTAATGGTCTGTGGTTGAGACCTGAGAATCTCTTCATCATTCAGAAATTTCTATTCAGGGGCATATGTTGGATAGGATTGACCTGTCACACATGTTATGCCTTTCATTTAACAAGACTGCTTAGATGTAATTTGCTTTCTTACTTCTGTGCAATGATGAGTAGGAAGAGGGTCAGGAAACTTGAGTTCTTTTACGGCAACATCTGCTACTTGTCTAAGGGAGATGGTGTTTATTCCTCTTGAGGAGAAGGAAACACAGCCGGCTTGAGGTTTTAGGGTGGGTGGGAGCAAACATAGAACACTGTTGGGAACAGTGCAATCAAGATCCTATTCAAAGACAAAATTGATCCGGATTCTATACAAAATAAAACTATTTTTATGAGATGTAAAGATCCCTAAATACTAGGGTTCAAGCCATCAATTTAGTTACTCTTTGAATTAGAGTGTATGTGGTGGTTTCTGAGTCTCAGTTTTCTCATCTGTAAAAATTGGATAACGCTGACTCCAAATACCTTGTTAAAATTGTGTCCCACCCATGAATGTTATCTGTAGGTGCTGTACAATCACTTACAAGTCCTTTTTACCTCTGTGACATCCTTAAGGTTCAGTCGCATCTGTAGCTGAAAAAAGTTCTCAGTAACAAGAAGAAAGAAAAGAAATAGCATCCTATTTCCAAAAGGAAGAGGAAATGCTGTGTGTGGTCATCAGGATTGAGTGCCTGTTACTGATGGCTCTTCTCAGTGTTCATGGTTCTATGCCCAGGACTGGCCCATGAATGGCACAGATGTTCCCCTGCAAACTTAGCTAGAAAAAAACAGGAAAGATGTGAATTAACCATTAATTAATTAGTTGTAGCAGGAATCTTAACAGTTCTTATTAATAAAATCAAACCTGGGGCTGGTTATTGGGGTGAAATGCTGGATGGTCAGAGAGACAGAACAAGCCACAGCTAACCTCACCTGGCCAACTTCTCAGCTGGTCTTCTTTCCTCAGCCTGGAAGCCTCTGTGTCCTCATATCCCAATGGCTCTCAGCTGAACTGTGCTGCTAGAAACCTGAAAGCTTAACCAGCCAAATGCTTCTAGTTTCTGGTCCTCACGCCTTATATACCATTCTGCTTTCTACCACCACTCCCTGGGATTAAAGGCTCGATTTCTGGGATTAAAGGCGTGTGTCACCATGCCTGGCCATTTCCAATGTGGCCTTGAACTCACAGAGATCCAGAGGGATTTCTACCTCTGGAGTGCTAGGATTAAAGGTGTGAGTGCCACCATTTTCTAGCCTTTGTATCTAGTGGCTGTTCTGTCTCTGACCCCAGATAAGTTTATTAGGGTGAACAATATTTTGGGGAACACAATACCACCACAATTAGTTAATTGGATTGTTTGTTAATTCAACATTTTAAGAACTTAGTAATATGGTGGAACCTGGGGCTACAACAATGAAATAAGATATAGATTTGACCTTACTCACAAGAGTGCTATGAACACAGTGGGAAATAGATACTCAAATGGTTATCACACAGTAAAGTAGAAGATATGAGTTCAGGACAGTTTGAAGGCATTGTGAAGGAATAGGATTTATCATATACTGAGAGATGAATGTAGGGGTCAGGTATAATATATTCCTACTGAGGTGACCTTTGGAATCTTGAATAGTGAGTGGAAGACTCTATTGCAGGCTGAAGTTTCTGTCCTGGCAGCAACTCCTAAATATCCAGTAGCCATTTCCCAAATAAGTGACTCAGAGGCTTAATATTACTTATATATATTTGGCCAGCTTGTTATTATTAATGTAGCTCAGACTTGTTATTAACTAGTTCTTATATTTAAATGAACCCATAATTCTTATCTATGTTTAACCATGTGGCTTGGTACCTTTTCTCATACGGCATTCTCATCTTGCTTCCTCTGTGTCTGGCTGGTGACTCCTGACTCTGTCCTTTTCCTTCCCAGCATTTTTAGTTTGGTGGCCCCATCTATACTTCCTGCTTGGCTACTGGCCAATCTGTATTTTATTAAACCAATTTGAATGACAAATCTCTACAGTGTAGAAGAGGATTATTCTACAGCACATACGGCTGGTCAAAACTGTCTATGATTGTAGTTACACAGGATCCAACACTTATATTGACTTCTACAAGCTCCTGCATATACATGGTGTCACATGCATACACACACACACACACACACACACACACACACACACACACACACACACACAAATATATTTAAAAAGTAAAAACAATAGCCAGGCATTGGTGACACACACCTTTAATTCCAGCATCCAGGAGGCAGAGACAGGTGGATTTCTGTGAGTTTCAGGATAGCCTGATCTACAGAGCAAATTCCAGAACAAGCTCCAAAGCTACACAGAGAAACCTCTCAAAAAAACAAACAAAAATTAAAAACAAAAACCAAGAAATAAAAAAAACTAAAATAATTTCAAAACTTAAAAAAGTTTTTCAAGCATGTCAAAGTGTTTTCATATTATTTTTACCAACTGTTTGGAAGCCCATCTTTCACATCTATTAGGGACTGATCAAAAGAAAATTCAAGGGCACCTCAAGACACATAGCCTGTATGCCTCCCTCATTTCACCCATACCCTGTTGCTGTAGGGCTCAGGCATGTTTTTGTTGTCTGGCACTGTAAGCACCATCATCATGATGTGCACCTGCATTTATCTCCCCCCATAACCCCTGCAGACTCATTATCCAGAATGAATTACCCCAAAACTTAGGATTCCTGGACCAAAGGAGAACCTGTTAAAGAAATATCAACCAACTACCTGCAAAAGAGTTTGCCTGAATGTCCCAAACAATATTGTTCTTTTTGTTTATGCTGAGGATGGAACCCAGAGCCTCACAGAATGAATAAAACCTCCTCTCTGAAGTATTCCACAAGGTTTCCACCTATAGGCAAAGACTTGTTTTTGCCATGTTAAGTTAGGCCTGATGATTGGAAGCAGAGGCATTGCCCACCTGGCCAGTGCTCTACCCTGGGCTTGCCTGTGAGATGGTGTCAGTCTTGCCATAGGACTCTAGAAATCTGTTGACTGACAGATAGTTCCAAGGACTAATTTGTCAAAATCGCTGAGGGCCCTAGTAACATCTGGTTACCTGAGGGATCAGGACACCAGGTCAACACCAGCAAGCAGTAAAGAGAGGTAAGAACCTGTTAGGTCCTATATCCTTCCCTACCCTCACATGCCCAAGGAGGGGAAAGGAAGAGTTACAGGATTGAGTTAAGGAGATAAGATGTAGCAGAGTGCCTCATGACACTATAAGCAGCTAGATATTCTTGGAGTGTAAAAGGAGTGAGTGTGTGTGTGTGTGTGTGTGTGTGTGTGTGTGTGTGTGTGTGTGTGTGTGTGTTGTGTTGGAGCTAGTAGAAGGATAAAGGAAATAGAGTAAGGAAATTTTATTCTGCATGAAAACATTGATGTTATTGAGAATGGGGTGCAGTTGACAGCAGCTAAGTGAGGAGAAATGCTGTTGATATAATTTATCTGAGATAATGAGAATTGCAACTGTGGCTGTGGTTGGTAGAATTAAGTTTAAAAGGGACAGTAGGAGAGGGATCAGTAGGTATTCTGGACAGAAAAAGAGTGGTCCAGAAGATGGAAGAATTGCAGATAAATTCTAAGTTTCTAGTTTGAATAGTGGGATTGATGTTTTTGCCTTCCTCTGCAATAGAGACCATTGAAGCCATTCACACTTAGGGGAAGGCAGTAGGTTTAATACTGTCTTTATTGAGTGTGAAAGCAAACTGTGAAATGGCAGCAGGCAGTTGAGGGCCTGATGGTTCCCAGTTCTTAGCAGCTTGCAGCTTCAGTTCCATTCACTGTCAGAACTTCCTGGGCCTGCATGGATAGATGGAACACAGTAAGAAACAGGAAGGTGTAACCCAATGGGGACTTTTCATTCTCTGGAACAGACATTTTCCTTGCTCGCTATGACAGTTGTAACCAGGATTTATTCTTCTCTCAATCTCTCCATCCTTAATTCTAAGTAGCATCCCTCTGGCCTTCCTGGTGACAAGTGAAAATCCAAATGTGGGATTCTGCATCCTGTGGAAGGAATGTTTCTACTCTGCCTCCAATTAGGTAGGTCTGTTTACTCTTTAGGCTCCCTGTCCTTATCTTCTCAAGGATGGATTGGAATTCATTGCCATCAAGACTTTGTTCAAGTCTTGAGGTTCTAAGGTGGTTCTAAGAACCATCTAGATTGTGTTTCCATTTCATGATACTGACTTTGGACTATGAAGCAATAGCCTATCTTTAAAAAAAGCAAAGGTGCAAGATCTTCTAAACGACTGAGTTCCTGGAAACTGGTCATAAATCTCTATGCAGTATTCATTTGCAGCCTGGATTTCCATTAACCCAGGTCTCTGTTAACCAGCCCTGCACACACAGTGTAATCTCTGAGTGGGGCTGTACGTTTATGTCCTTAGTGTGTTGATGATTGATATTCAGCATGGTTGCCTTGAAGCAATGTGGGAATCCAAAGTCATTAAAGGCAGAGGAAATTATGTCCAGCCCAGTTTCAAAGGTGAGCTGTATTGCTTTCACATGATTTGGAAGTCATTAATCTATGTGGGGCATATATCAGGACTCTCTGACCTTTTTGTGAAGAGAATTTTTTAATTTCCGTGAGAAAGATACTCTGATTAGCTAGAACTTCCTTTAAACCTGAATAGAGGAGATAAGAGGGTTTCATATTTACCTTCGAGTTCCAGGGCTGTATTCATCTTAATTCCATTCTCACTGGATATTAGACAAAGGGAAGATGCTGCAGATATCTGAGAAACAATAAAAACACATTTGGATTAGAAGTCAGGAGACCCAGGTAGGGTCATAGTCCACAGAAACAAAACTGTGACTTTGGATAAACCAGCATGTTTAAAGTGAGAGGTTGCGGTAGATAATTGTAAAGGTTCATGTAGTTCTGAACTGGAGTGTGGATCCTCCAAACATTTCAGTTCAGTACAACACTCCTGACTATGTCCTACTCTGTTTGCCATTTAAGTTCTCATCTAGCCAACATAATGTGAGCCTCATTTCAGGAAACCTAAGGCTTGGAGAGGGTCATTGTGTTGTGAGTGGCAGAGGCAGTTTCAATGTCGAGATGTGCTTTTGGGGCCTAGTGTTCTTTCCTGCCCATATTTTATGGTGTCTCTTAGTCTGGAGACTCAGAGAATGAGGGCTCGTGCTTGCCACTGTCCCTTGAGAGGATGATATATGTGTCAGTGTCTTTTCTTTGTGGCTTTTGATTGTTGCTTTCAATCTTTTCCTAGATCTGATCATGTCTCTAGGCAGTTATGATTTTGTAATACGAGGATCAGATCTGCCTGCCTCTCTCAATAGCTGGCAATTTGTCTCTGGATATTTTTAGGTGCCTTGGATAAAGGTAATATAAATATAATGAAAGAATGGATTTCTTTCTGACACTTTGTGCCATTTGTAGAAAAGAATGAAAATCTCCTTTAAAAATACTATTTTTAAAGCAACCTGTCTCCACAGGTGCTTAGTAGATGTACCTTGACGTTTTAAGACTGAAATAAAATCTCAGTGGCCAAATAAACTTAGGAGGTACTTATGACTATAGAGAAAACTCTCAGAACCTTTAACTCATCAAGGTTCATTGTGAATGTCAAGTACAAAGCATTCATTCTTTCCCCAAATCATAGCTATAGAATTTTCTCCACAAACTGACTATGTTTCCAACTGGAATGTTACTCAGCTAGCTTTGAATAAAACAGTTTTGTAAACAGTATTCTAAAGCAGGGTGACCATCTTGGACACAGTTCTGGGCTACTTTTACAAATGACATTTTTACTTAGCTTTATTTGATGTCCCACCGATCCATATTGGTATGATTAGGGAACTGAGATACAGGTAGGCTAAGAAATAGTTTAGGGACCCAGCTTGTACCCAAGCCCACAGTAAATATCAAATCTCAATTGTTCACTGCACTTCATAGACATTCTGAACACTTGGGGCTAAGCGTACAATGACGTCTTCTGTCAGACCCCTCTGATTTTCCTGAGACCTGCACACAGCCAGCTGGAGGAGACATGGTGGCCCACAGTCAGTGATTCTCTCCACCAACCCTGCTCCTTTTCTTTTATCTTTTGGGACTTCTGAGGGCTTCCTTAGTCTTTTGGAAAGAAGGCTCATCTCTGGGTCTGTGAGTAAGGAAGCTGTTATAAGCCTTCTGTTCTTTGGGAGACTTGAATTATAACAGTACATCTTCTGATATTTGGAATGATAATCATCTCAGCCGCCAGGAGAAAGCCTGCATGGCAAGTGTAAGAGGAAATTGGCCTAGAGGTCCACATCTTGGATGTGTTTCCATGAAATTTGGATTATGTGATGTTGTGGAATATTTTTCCCACTTACACTCCGAGACTGTCAATAAATTAAACCTTAAATCAGAGGGTGGAGCCAATGTTCAGCTGGCAAGAATTAGCCATAGAGGTTTTGGAGTACCTAGAGAGGAAGTCACAGGAAGTAGTAGGGAGGGGCTTAGAAAGATGCTTGTACTGTTTTTGATCTGGAAGTATGGATAGGCAGGGTCCCCTGATTGTTCCTCCATTGCTCTTTGGATCTACCAGGTTTTTACCCCAATATCTGACCCCAGGTTTTATTTAGTAATACAACAATATAAGTAATTGCTTCAATGTGGGGTGTTTTATTTATGCTGTTTAGTTTGTGAGTTAGCAGTGCCACCTGGAATGAATGGAGCATTAGGGTCTGTGGAAATCTCTCATCTGGTCCAGCACCATCACCCATTCACTGTGAGGGCCTGAACATACTATTTTAGGACCCAACCCTCAGTTCTCTTTATCTCCCTTGTGGGGCTTCTGGAAGATTAAAGTCTATAATGCATGCATGGTGGCTGGATATACGGTTGGCGGGTCAATGATGGTAGCAAGTTTTGCTGTTATTGGTATAACCTGCTTACCTCTCCTTGTCCTCCTTGTCCTCGTCCTCCTCCTTGTCGTCGTCCTCCTCATCCTCCTCGTCCTCCTCGTCCTCCTCCTCGTCCTCGTCCTCCTCGTCCTCCTCGTCCTCCTCCTCCTCCTCCTCCTCCTCCTCTTCTTTTCTTCTTCTTCTTCTTCTTCTTCTTCTTCTTCTTCTTCTTCTTCTTCTTCTTCTTCTTCTTCTTCTTCTTCTTCTTCTTCTTCTTCTTCTTCTTCTTCTCCTTCTCCTTCTCCTTCTCCTTCTCCTTCTCCTTCTCCTTCTCCTTCTCCTTCTCCTTCTCCTTCTCCTTCTCCTTCTCCTTCTCCTTCTCCTTCTCCTTCTCCTTCTTCTTCTTCTTCTTCTTCTTTAGTCTCCAAGGCACTACTTTGTGCTGTCTTTGGTGAAATGAAGATCAAAGGAACCGTACATTTTCTTTAATTATTTGTTCATAGTTGGGACTGGTATCTATCGTCCTCTGAGTCCTCTCTTTGAAGATGGGCAAATACTTAATCATGTGACAGCAGAACACATTTCCAACTCAGTTTTTCCATGGGCTGAGCTGGGACTTCTTGGGTGCCAGCCTCCCTCCAGGTTCAGCGAGAGACCCTATCTCTAAGGGATAATACAGAGAATGATAGAGCAGGGCACCAGTGTCATCTTCAGACTACTTTATGCACATATACATGTTGGCATCACACACACACACACACACACACACACACACACACACAGATAGACAGAGACACAGAGAGAGATAGAGACATAGAGACAAAAACAGAAACAGAGGGAGGTATTAATATTTCTCAAATACATCTCTCCTTTTTCTTACTATAACTTCCTAGCATTATGTGTTTAGCCATTTATCCAACAGATGGATTGTCTTGATGGCTTTATAGAGGACAAATTTGAAGGACTAGGAGAGACGAGGGTGAGCCTAGGTGTTCGGCTAACACAGAAGGTCTAGGAATGCATAGGAGGAGTTATATTTAGGATCCACTCAAGGAAAATAAAATGGTGGCACTTAAAGGGTAATGGGGTGTGAACCTTGAGTGAGTTGTTTCACTGCAGTGTGACTTCTGGGATACTCACTTAGATGATTAATACTTTCCAGGCCTTTGACTTATTGGAGAGAATAGAGTCAATGACTGAAGTCTATGCTAGAATCCTTTAGCTAGGTTGATACAAACCATTAACAGTCTTTGGTGGAAAACATAAATACTAGCTTTTAGTCTATCAAAATGAAAATTGTTTTTAAGAACCAGCTTTCATGCATATACCTTAAAAGCGTAGGTGGTAGGGCATACATCAGATGAGCAATTTGCTGGTGTTGGAAACCGATTGGCTATAATAACTAGAATTTGGAATATAATTGCTTGTGTCTCATTTCAGATCACAGTTTGTCATTCATCAGTTCTTCTTATCCTTGCTTTATCTCAGCTTTCCCTACAAGCCTACAAGCTGCACACGGCTTGGGGATTTAATAGCTGGGGTAAGTTGACAGTTTGGTGGTGTTAAGTGTATTTGCACGCTTATGCAACTGTCACTGCCATCTCTCTCCAGAACTTTCATCGTCTTTGACTGTAAAGAGAGGATTTCACTGTCACCTTTACCAGACCCTTCCAAAGGATTTGTATATGCATTTTTTTGGAATAGCTTAAGGCATTAAGAAGATAACATGTTCCAAGTCTGGGCAGCCACTCAAGTGTGTTTGATGCCTTTCTTATTGTATAATCCAAAGTTACTGTGGTCTACATCTCAGTTCCATTGATAGTCTTGGAAGCATGGCATAGCTTGGCTATAAGATATGTTTTTGATAATTGATTTTATTTATGTATTATATTGGGAAGATATTTCTTATACCTCATTCCCAGTGCATAGAGTCATCAAGCCCTTGCTTTGTCCACAAACATATTTTCCCCCGAAGTGAAGGAGTTGGGATGCTCATATTCAACTTTCTATTTACCAGAACAGGGGACAGATCCAGATCCCAGGCTGTTTTTCTTAAGCTTATATTTTTGAAAAAATGTTATAAAGACTTTTATGCTACTTTTTTATGCTACTATTTCATTTACTTTGCATTCTCTAGCTCAAATGTGTTTGTTTAATTATCCCTAACATAAGAGTGTGTCCAAATAGAGACCTCATTCTTTCAACAAGTCTGACCTGCCACCAGTGCTCCACATAAATGAGAAATCATTTATCTATCCTGTTTTTGATACCAACTCTGTGAATTTAATGAGCAAAGCATACGCCCATCTTCTTTGGCAGTTATTGGTCTAAGAATTAACACATGACCAATTTGGGTGACAGAAGTCAAGTAGGGACTTGTAGTAGTCTTTGTTCTTTTTTGAGGGGGGATTCCTTTAGAAAATAATTCCCCTTTCTTCTGAATGTTGTTGTAAATGGAAGCCCAGAACTTCTGTAAGCATCTCATACCCAGCCTGAGCATGAGGCTGATCCATAGACAATGCATGCAGTTTACTACTGAGTACTGAGTACTGAGTTTAAAGTGATTTGCGTTGCATTTGAGATGGTTCATTTTATGTCCACTTGACTGGACCATAGTATGTGGTCAGAATTTCTGGATACTTCTATAAGAACATTTTTGGAAGACATTTTTATTGAAATCTATGGACTTTGAGGAAATCATATTGCTTACTACAATTTGGTAGGTCTTAGAGTTCTGCAGCAGATATCCTCCAGACTTGACCAGTCACATCTAGCCCACTGGCTTATTCTTCAGACTGTGTGCTTGGAAACCCCCATAATTGCTGTGTTAGTTAGTTTTACATCACTGACAAAATGCATGATATAAAACAAATTAAAGAGGAGGGTAGATATACTTGGCTTACAATTTTGGGGGGCTTAGTACATGGTCTACTGGCCTCATTGTTCTTGGATTGTGAGGTAGAACATCATGGAGGAATGTATGGGAAGTCAAAGTTTCTTACTTTGTGGTACCCAGGAATTAGAGGGGAGATGGAAGGCACGAGGCATAAGGTACAGCTTCCAAGAACATGCATTCAACAATTGGCATGTCTGAATTATAATGATCTCACAATCCAGTTCCCTAAAATAAGATTTCATCCATCTATCCATCCATCCATCCATCCATCCATCCATCCATCCATCCATCCATCCATCTTCTGTCTGTCTGTCTCTCTCTACTCATCTATCTTATTTAGTTTTTAGAGAAAACCATAGAATAGCATTTGAAAACAGACTTCAAAAAACAGTGTGTATCTTAATATTTTTAAGCTTAAAAATTTTTAATTAGATTTATTCACTTTTCATGTGTGAGTGTTTTCCCTGCATGTATGCATGCATACTACTTGTAAGCTTGGTATTTGAGGAAATGAGAAGGTTTTAGGATCCCCTATAACTGGAGTTATAGGTGTGAGCCATGTGGGTGTTGGAAATCAAAACCAGGTTCTCTTCAAGAGCAGCAAGTGCTCCTCACAACTGAGCTGTCTCCCCAGCCTCTGACAGTTGGTTTTGTCTGTCAATTCAATTAGGTTTAGAATCACTTAGGAGATGGTGTGTGTTTGTGAGAGCATTTCCAGAGAGGATTAGCCAAGGGAGGAAGGACTCAGTGTGGGTAGCACTACCCTTTGGCTTGGTGGTCCAGATGGGAGAGAAATGAAAAAAGCTAGCCTAGCATCTCTATTCCCTTCAGTGTTTCCTCCTGGCTGTCATGGGATGAATTGCTCTAATCTCCTGTGCCCTTTCTGTCACGGTAGAGTAACACCTTTGAATCTATGATCCATGATCTGTATTTGATCACCTGATGAGATTTTCTGACAGAGAGCGTTTGCTTTTTATTTTTTCTGTTCAGGAATTCCATAATCCTCCATCTTTGCTTTTTCTTCTGGTCACTCTCCAAAATTCTTTCTGTGCTGTTCTATTTCCTGTGCCTGCTCTCTTGATATTGGGTCTCTTTGAAGGGTGATGACCAGGTTAGTTAGCTTGTCCTCAGTTACTCTTCACATAGGAAATTTCTTTTTATTTAAACATCATTTTTATTTTATTCTTTGAGTTTTTTGTTCTTCTAATTTTTTAAAATTTATTTTCTTGTTTTTACATCCTAACTAAAGCTTCTCCTCATTCTCCTTTTCGGCCACCCCCATCCATTCCTCCTCCACTGTTTCTCTTCAGATATGTGCAGGCATGCTGTGGATCAGCCAGCCTTGGTCTATCAAGCTGCACTGAGACCAGGCACCCCCTCCTCCACCCAGGCTGGATGAGGCAATCTGGCAGGAGGAATGGGTCCCCAAATCAGGCAACAGAGTCAGATACACCCCCCACTCTCATGGCCAGGAGTCCCACATGAAGGCCAAGCTACACAACTGTAACATATATGCAGAGGGTCTAGGTCAGTCCCATGTAGGGTCCCTGGTTGTCAGTTTAGTCTCTGTGAGCCCCCATGAGCCCAGGTTAGTTGGGTTTTCTTGTGACATCCTTTACACTACTGGGTCCTAACAATCCTTCCTCTCCCTCTTCTGCAGGATTCCCCAAGCTCCATCTTATGTTTGGCTGTGGGTCTCTTCATTTGTTTCCATCACTTGCTGGGTTAAACCTCTCTGATGACAGTTGGGTTAGGCACCAGTCTATGAGTATAGCAGAATATCATGAGGAGTCATTTCATTGACTTTTTTCCCTGCCATCTGTGTTTGGCTCTAACCTAGGTCCATTAGTGGGTAGCTCCCTCCCAAGGTATGTGTCTCCAGCTGTGCCAGTTCACATGGGAGATTTCATTCAACCCATTTCTGTATGTAGAGGCTACTCCAGTCTAGATCACACACTTTACTCTTTTCCATGAGTTCTAGATGTAGCTACTTGCTATGGTTTGGTATGCTCAGCATGCATGCCCTAGACTCCATATTTATCAGGAGCTTACTCTTTATTGTTCCAGTGAAATTCAAGTCCTCAGTTCTTATATTATGGCAGGAAAGAATTCAAGGGTCTCGTGAACAGTAGCACAAGTTCAAGTTTATTGAAAGGAAGAACAGGACACTCTTTGGTGGAAAAGTGGACCAGTCAAAAAGAATCAGCAAGCTACTCAGGGTGGTGGGTTCTTCTATTATCCTAAACCTTTTCTTCTCTAACCCCAGGGTGAGTTTTTGAGGTTCGATTGACAATTTCAAGTGCTGGGTAACCTGTTACTTACTGCACATATGGTTCCCCTAGAATTTACTTGAAAAGGCCAGGAGGGATATAGAAATCTGCAATGTAAGTGCTACAGTAAAGAGGGTATATTGACTTCTTGGTTCTCTTGGTCAGGAGGCTGGGTTCTATAGGTTCAATCCATTTATTGGTCCCTACATGTAGATTTTAAAATGGCTTCATTTTGATTTCTGTCCCATGCAAGGCATTTGAGCAAATATTCTTACTTAAATGGGCACAGAGCCACAGGACAGCCATGAAACATGAAAGAAAAAAAATTCCTGACAGACATCCTTACTCCAACAGTCACAGGACTATGGGACAGCTATAAGATGTTTCATACCCTTAGCATTCTGTGTTTTAACCCCTTCTTGTCTATTACCCATGATTGACTGACCACCTACATTATTACTTAGTGGGGTGGTCTTGAGAGGTGGTGGGAATTTTAAGAGGTGGAATCTTTTGTCATTGGGGGTGCTGTCCTCAGAAAAGTGTGGGATACCAGGCTCTCTGGCTTCCTGTCTTGAAATTCGATCTCCCCTTCTCATATTTGTTCTCTCTAAGGTACCATTTACCATAAGCTCCTTAACTAGAGACCCAAGCCAGTAAGATTGATGTAATTTGGATTTTCTGTCTCTAAAAATGTATACAAAATAAATGTATTTTTCTTATAATATTACTCAGCTTCATGTACTTCTTTTTAAAATTATTATATTAATTAATATAATTTTGAGGGCATTCATACATGGCATGGCGCATGCTTGTGGAGGTCAGTGGAAAATTTATGGCACCATTTTCTCCTTCTACTATAAGGTTCTGGGCATTGAACTCAGGCCAACAGGCTTGGTGGCACTCATTGAGCCTTGTCACCAGTCCAGTTATTTCATTATGGTAATGCAAAGTACGCACGATATTCAGTATCCTACAAGATAACTTTGCCTGGATATCTTACAACCTTCTCAAAATGAATCTGGCCAAACAATTCATTTCTCCTTTTATATCATTGTGTGGTAGTTCATTAGCAATTCTTGTACAAGTTATATGGTCTTTGCTGGCCCTAGAGTCTGGTCCATGAAATGAATATAAAATAATGTGAAGAGTAACAAGACAACACATATAAATTATAACCAAGTACTTGGCATACATTTCATGGCATAGGTTGCTGTTTCCCCTGATTTCTTCTTCAATATCTTAAGCATAGCCAATCAACTACGAAATCAGAGATCTTTTCTGAAGACATAAAACAATATCATCCATATAGGTACTCATAGAATATTTGATGAAGTGAGAATATATACCTGTTATTGAAACCTAAAATTTAGCTTTGATTTTCTCCCCATTATCGTTCAGTTGAGGTAATCAATCAGTAAAAATTGTTCATTTGACATCCTAAGTCCATTCCACAAAGCAACCCTAGTCTGGAAAAAATCAACATTTTATTAGACTATTATAATAGTCTAGGTTTGTTGTGCTTTCTTGTGTACTGTTTTTAAAATATGTTTCAGTTGTGACATATTAGGAGAAAGGGAATGGGGGAGTGCAAGAAGGAGGTGACAAATGAAGGGTTCTTCTGATGTGGAAGGAGGAACTGATGCCATGGATTTAATTATTGCACACTTCTCACTCTAGGAAGGAGTTGCACTCTTGCTGGCTAGGGCCAGGTCATGGCCAGAACCTCCATGGCATGGCTGGAAGTAAGGATGTGCTTGTGGTGATTCTGGAAAACACTATTTAGGGAGTGAGTCAGTGCCTTCTAGAGCTGCCCTTTGGTTTATCTTCATTCTATCCTCAATGTCCTGGTTCTACCACTGCCTGGGGGAGCTTTGTGTTGTAGTGCAATAAAGTCAGAACTAAGACCACACAACTTCCTCTGATGACTATGGGGATAAGCTTAAAAAATAATCAATCTTTCTCTCCATTGCTTTGGCTCTCTGTCTGTCTCTCTGTCTCTGTTTCTCTATCTCCACCTCTTCTGTGCATATGTGTGCATATGCTTGTTTTTGTGTAATAGTGCAGATGCTCCCACACTGTCATGTGTAGATTGAGGTTAGAAGACAACCGTGGATGTGGATGTCAGTCCTAACCTTCCACCTTGTCTGAACCTAGATCTTTTGTTGTTTGCTGCTGCATATTGTCAGGCAAGCTGAACCAGGAGTTTCCAAGGATTCTCCCCTCTCCTCCTTCCATTGCACTGTAGGAGTGCTGGGATTACAGATGTGGTCTACCCCACTCAGCCTTGTGTGGGTGCTGGGAAATCAACATTCACCTCCTCAGACTCACATGGAAGGCACTTTAACTAATGATCATCCCCCAAATCTCCTTTGCCATTGTATCTGTGAACAAAAGATGTCTCCCTGGTGGCAATGTGTTTATTCATCATCACCATATATCCTCTATATATTTCTATTAAATGCACATTGAAGACTCCCAGTGCAAGTCTTTGTTAAAACTGTGGCAAAACTACATTAAAATCCCCTTTGAGAACAACCCCACAATTGGCTTACATTTCAATGGGAGAGGCTCCTGGAGCTTGTCCTCATCCTCTGATGCCTACAATTCCTAGAGGAAATACATCCACTATAACACAATGAATAAGTAATGATCACACCATCTGGGGACACCTTAACAGTGTACCATGTTATCCCTCTTAATAGCTTAAAGTATTTTGTTAACAATACATCTTCATAGGAAAACACAGTGTACCACATTTTGTTTTTTAAAAATGTTTTGCATATGGTTTAAAATCTTCATGGTTGTCTGATAAAATTGCAGATAAAAATTCCACAAAGTAAAATAATTTGAATGTTCTCATATGATCCTTATTACTATCTACCTATCTATAATCCATCCATCTATCCATCCATCCATCCATCCATCCATCTGTCCGTCCGTCCGTCCATCCGTCCGTCTATCTATTTATCATCTATCTGTTGCATAGTTACTTTGTCTTTATTTAATACTCCTAATACACACTCGTGTCTAGATTGCCAAGGCATCCTTTTCTGTTCTGTGTTATTTTATCTAATAGTTAGATTAGTTGTTCCATATGAGGATGGGCCACATGTATGGAAACCTTTCCTTTGAATGTAAAAATGGAAGCTTATCTTTGTTCATTACTGACCTCATATCCCCACAAGAACAGAGGGCCAACATCATATCCTGTCTGACACTTGTTTTCATGTCTGTCTGGTACAGCCATCAGACAGGATATGGTAGCTGTGGGTAGGGGTACAGAGAAACAAGCCAGATAGCAGTCACCCTACCTATGTGTTTAGGCTATAAGAATATACTATCCACGCTGTTATATTTATTATACTTCTAAAATATTTGAAATTCATGGCATATAATACAACCAAATTTTTGTGCAACATGTATTGATTTGCTCATAAATTCTATTACTGTAGCTAGGAGGTAAGCTCCTTGAGGGGAAAAGTGGTATTGGTGTTCTCTGTAACAACACTCAAGAACACTAAATACATAGTGTGTTGATTTATTGATTCCTGTAAATAAGAGATGGATTGGCTACAAGACTTGGCTCACATTCCTGAAGGACTCAATTTTGTTTTTATTGCTCTGAACATCTCACTTCATTAGTGTGTCCCAGGCTTCATCAACAGGACCACTCTCTGTCAGCGCCCTCTGCACTTTGGACTCCTTGACATGCTCTTCCAGCACCCACCCAAACATCAGCCTTTTCTGCTCTGACATTCCAGCATGATGGGGAAAAGCTCCATCATTCTGCAGACCAAGAGGCCAGCAAGCTTGTGCTACATTGCTAGCTGGGCTCCAGTGGCGCCTGGCCAACACTGATTATCATATGTCTCCGTGGTGCTCAATACCTGCAGTATCTCTGTTCTTTCTCTAAGATGATGACATTTTGAGTGACGAAAGAAGATAGATCTGAAATACAAAAGTGAGTTGTACTGGAACTTAAAAAAAAGGCTAAGTGACATTTGACTGATGTGTAAAGAAAGTGCCAGTAGAAGGATAGGGAGCTCTTGTGTTTCTGTGTTTGTTTTTAATCAAATTCTATATGTACATCACTTGATGGCCTGGTGGAGTAGATTTTACATAACAGCAAGAATGCCAACTACTTTTAGTATTTATGTTGATTGCACATTTAAATAATAAATTGAGATATATTGAACTAAATAAAATATATGATTAAAAATAAATTTCACCTGTTTTTTTTTTCTGTTTCGATAAGCATACTATGAGATTTTCTATCATCCATGTAGTTCACACTTGCGGTGTGCCTTCTCTTGACCATCACTGATCTGGAGGATAAAACAGGCAGGCTCAGAGGAGAAGGCCTGCTGTGCTTGTACTTACTGTTCAGCAGTTTTTAGGCTTAGATGCTCAAGAGTGTTTCAGATAAGCCATAGAACATGGAGAATGAGCTTGGATCTCCTCTGACTTCTGCCTAAGGCTGTCTAAGAAGACCACAGATGGTCAAGGAAAGAGTCCTAGGAGACAGAGGCAGAGTGGGGTGGACTTCTGTGAAGCCAGGAGTGTCAGCAGCAACTGGAACAATGCCATGCTCACTTGTTTCATGGGACTGGTGGGGTGAAGGCTGTTAGGAATCTCACAAGCTCCGAGTGTTTGAGGCCATATTGCCAAAATATCAACCAATGGAGAACTTGCCAAACCTCTGAATGGTAGTCAGTGTGTAGAAGTGGAGGCAAATAGAATTTGATCTTTATTGTTTAAAGACCTGTGTATATAAGACAATAGAACTGGTCTCTGAGCAATGGCTGTCTGAGATCTCGCTCACCCTAAACCCACTGGTCAGGTTGGTTTTGATACTTAACGACCTCACCTGAAACACAATGGCTTTGACAGTATTCATTCATTTTGCTCTTGATTCTGGGTCCATCAAGAGGTTCTTCTGATTCTGTCCTTGGCAGACTGGACCTGCTCACATGTGTGTGATTGACATGTATGATAAAAATGTCTGCATGCATTTATAATCAGACAGGATGGGGGTGACTGGGTCATATGTCTTATTATTCACAGGCTGGTCAGGGCTTCTCTACTGGTAGTTTCAGGTTTCCTGGGGCAACCACAGTTTAACAGCTGTAATATATAAGCCCCTTTCTAGCCTTTGATTCTTTTATGTCTTCCAAATGTCCACTGGTGAATCACATGACATGACTCAATGGGAGGCCACTCTAACTGGCATGTCTGGGAGCACCAGTACTGACTGGTGAAGAATTCATGTCCATTGCCCAACTGACTGCACCACTCTGTGTCCTTCAGTGAAGTCTCCTCATGTTGTATTCCTTTCCATACTTGACTTTGCCTTGTAAATATCCACAAAAGACTGATCTGCTTTTCAGTTTTCATAAATCCTTAGTGAGTTAACTTGTTTCCATATGGTTAGATGTGGAAGGATCTTGGCAGTTCATCATTGTTTGGGTAATTATTTAGTGACTATTTGCTTGTCAATCCCTGTCCCTAAATTAGACTAGTAGTTCTCAAACATTTTTATCTCTGGTATTTTTCAGAACGTAAAATAGTGTGGAGGTTTTCAAAGCTCTTTGGTGCCTGGCTCAGCAGAAATCAGCTGAACACTAAGAAGTGCCTCTATATTCAATGTGTTTGACAATATTATTTTTGGTTGAAGTAAAGAAAATCTGACTTCACACAGAAAATTAGTTGAGAGAAAAAGGAAGTATTTTATCTTTTCCTCTAAGAGCACACCAAAGCCCCACAATGCACCCATGAAAGAGTAAGAGTAACAAAGAGCATTTTGTCAGTGTGGTCATGAGAGCAATTTGGCTATAGAGGCTACATTCTCAGAACCATTAGGGTGAATGTACTTGCCTGCCTCACTGGCTGCCTCGCCCAGTGGAGTGAGGATGAAAGAGGCCTTCATTGTGACTGCTCATCTTGCTATGACTGGTTTTCCTGAGAGCTACTGTGAGGAAAGGAGGCCTTGCACATTGGTTTGACTCAAGGGGAGTGTGGAAATGCAGAGAGATCTGAATCTGAGCAGCAAGCTGACACCTGCATTCAGTCAGGGTGTTCCTCTTCTCTTTGTGGCTGAACAGAAGATTGGTGGCTGTGAAATAAATGTTAGTGATTTGGAGGTGGTCTGTCAGACGGTATTATTGTATCAGCAGAATATGACCAACATATTATATTGCTGACACAACAGAGACAACAAAACAAAACAAAAACAAAGGGTGGAGAAGAGATCGACTCCTCTTCCTCTAGTACCAGAGGTTATTCTGGAGGCATAAGTATTAATGCATGTCATTTTTATAGTTTTTTTTCTGTCTCCCTCTGATTTCCCACATACTATGGTAGTTTGAATAAAAATGGTCCCCATAGGCCCATAGAGAATGCCACTATTAGTAGGTGTGGCCTTGTTGGAGGAAGTATGTCACTGGGGGTGGCCTCTGAGGTTTCAGATGCTTAAGCCAGGCCCAGTATCACTCTCTATTCTTTCTTCCTGCCAATCCAGATGTAGAACTCTCAGCTTCTTTTCCAGCACCATGTCTGCCTGCATGCTGCCATGCTTCCCACCATGATGATAATGGACTAAACCTCTGAACTATAAGTCAGTCCCAAATAAATGTTTTCCTTTTTAAGATTTGCCGTGGTCATGGTATCTCTTCACAGCAATAGAAACCCTAAGACAGACAAGACACTAAATTTACTTCATTAATTTTTTTAATTTACAAAAATTAAGTGTGTGTGTGTGTGTGTGTGTGTGTGTGTGTATGTGTGCATTTGCATTTCTGTGCATGCATGTATGCCACAGCACACATGTGTGAAAGTCAGAATAAAACATTCAGGAGGATTTTTCTTCCACTTTCTTCATGAGTTCTAGCAATCGAACTTGGGTTATTTGGCTTGTGTTGCAAGAACTTTTACTCATCAAATCATCACACCCACTCCATTTATTTATTTATTTATTTATTTATTTATTTAATATTTTTGTTATTTTTGTTATTTTCAGTGACTAATGAATCTTAAATTACTATATGTGTAAGATCCATCTTCTGGTACAAAGGGGAACATGGACAGGAAACAATTCACATGTAAAATCCCCTGTGATGAAAGTTGTATGTAGAAAGGGCATGGTAGAAAATGACCAAGGTCATACCTGAGATTGTGCTTGATGGTCACTGAGCTCATGCCATTCCCTGTAGCAGGTCCCAAGTTGGACAAAGACATAACCCCCACCCTTGATTTCTTCCCCTTAGCTCTGAGATTTAATAGATTAGTCTACGAATCCATCACATTCTTCCTTAGTTCAACCTTCTTTATATGCCATTCCCTCTAGTGGAAATCTTGCCTCTTTTTCTCCCTTCACTGACTTTGGGAACTTCACTAAAGAAAGAATTTTACATACCATGGAGTAGGTTAAATGCCACTTCTAGCTGCATTCGCAACACTTGATTTGTCTCTTAATGTAATGTTTATACAGCTTGAGATTCAAAGGTTTGTTTTGCCTAGTAGGCAGCTAGTCCAGTCTGAATATATTTGGATTATTGCCTTCTGTCTAGAAACTAGCTTTGTATATAAGACATTGAAGAGTCTCTCAGCAAATGTTAAGCAAATTGAATGGGATTGGAGTAGCCCAAGGTTTGTTATGTGTGAGAAATAATAGGCAGAGAATAATGGGAGAAGTGCACAAGATTTCCAGAAAATAGATAGAGGATTGTCAGGGACCAAACATGGACCATGGAAAAGTACTAGCTAGGCCAGAGAACAAGCCCCTGCCTTAAACCAGATGCCCTCAAAGATAAAGAACAGGTCAGGTAGGTCAGGTAGTATAGCAGCATAACAATGGGCCCTGACCAGTGGCCTTATCACCTAGCAGTCTCACGACTTGCATGTAGTCCTTCACCTGCATGTCTCCCTTCACCTGCATGTATGCACGTCTTGCACCCCTTCCCTCCTTCTTGCCCCCTCCCCCTCCCATGCTATATAAGCCTTGCTGAGGAGAATAAAATTTGCAGCTTGATCAGAACACTGTCTTGCTGTCTTCTTTCATGTCTCCCCTGTCCCTTTCATTCTCTCCCGCAGGTGGGTCGTCCTCGTTGACACCCTGCTGGCCAGGGCAGAGGATCAATGCACATCCTGTGCACTTGAACAAAATGCTCAAGTGGCTACTTAGGCTGATTTTTGAATATCGAGAAACAAAACAAAACGGAAGCAACAACAACAACAAAAATGCCCTAAACAAGCAAAGTCATGGATCTCAAAGGAGAATCTACTACCGACACTTTTTTAAGTTGATATGATTCCTAATTGCATTTGAAATACTTAACACCCACAGATAAATACGACTCTCAGTCTCCATCACAGGATCTCCTTTTGCCAGTGGACAGAGACCATTACAGAAATTCACAACTTGTCAAAATTCAGAGAACAACTGGCCATGGTTTCCCCAGCTCTATTTGATAGACCCACAACACAATGCCTACACACACCTAAGGCTCAAGGAACATAGAAGAAGCAGGAGAGAGCCAAACATTGTAAGAGTCAGAGGAGCAGAAAGTCTTTTGGGAGGTTGCGTCTTCTACATATGATAGGGAAGCTACACCTGTGATATCTCAATATGGCCACTGAAACAAAACCTGATCAATGATAGCACCAGTTGACACGTTAAGTAGATGAGAGAATTTTCATGGGGCCCCATCCCTCGATGAAGAGATACAACTGATTATTAACTGCTGAGGAAGAATTAGTCTCCTCCAGGGATGAGTTGCTAAAAAAATAATTATTCAATACCAAGTGGTCAACTCCAAAAACAACTACATATGAGCAACACTAAACTTAGCAGCTTTATTTGTATATGTATTTTATTTCTCTATATTTATAATAATAATAATTAAAGATTAAAGAAAAAGAGGCCATGAATTTAAGAGAGAGCACAGGGTCATGCAAGGAGTTGGAGGAAAGAGGCAAAATTACATAATTATATTTTAATTAAAAATGAGAAAGAGTAGAAAATCCCACTCCTGAGCAGCTGGCCCTGCATAGGGCTTATAACATAGGCAGTGTTTGATGATCATTTTTTGGAATTGATGGATTATCTGTAGTGTGTGGGGCTGAGGGACATGCTTTATTCAAAGGAATACAAAGCCGTTGGCAGTATGATGCTGCTTTTGAAATGTAGAGTGCAGAGGAAGGCCTTGATTGCTCTAGGCTGTGTCCCCTGCTCCCAGAGAACCACTGCTCTTGTACTCTGTTCCCATCATGGCAAAATCATGCAAATTTTTCTATTTGTTAGAATCAAATAATAAAAATATTAAAACCTTTACCTCTTAGCAACCAACTTTCCTCAAATTCAAGTAAGTTTTTTGATTGAGACATATTTGTATGTCTTTATGGGGTACATTATAGTAATTTGAGCATATACATGATGCATAATAATCAGATCAGGAAAGTAAACATTTCTATATCTTCAAACACTATTCACTTTCATGTGCTGATAATTTCCTACTGTTGCATTTGTTCTTCAATATATACCATTGTTTTAACCAATAGTTACTCTGCTGTGCTATAGAAAAGCAAAACTAATTCCCCTACTCTTTGTTTTGGGCTCCTCCTTCTCCTTTTTGTCCCCTGCCATTGTTCCGTCTTCCCATCCCCACTTTCTGGTGCCCATCATGCCGCACACCACTTAATTCTTCTACTGTGTCGACCTGTTAGTTTCCACCAGTGAGTAAGAATCTACATAATTGTAAAAAATTGCTCAGGGTGTAAAGCAGTATTTTATACATCAAATGTTCATGTCTTTGAGTTGTGTCTAGTCACTATGGCCACATGAACCTATGTATGAATAAGGTACAGCAGAATATGTTAACCTCCACCATGCTGCTGAATCCAAGTAGCTTCACCGGTAGAAGAGGATAAGTCAATGTCAGTTTTTTCTTCCAAGTGAAAATAGTTTTTACACCTTTTTGTGGTTAAAAAGAGTGGTATTTCTTGGTGAACAAAAAATAGGTGAAAGTCACACTGCATTCTGTTAATAAAGCTCTATTGAGCCACATTATGCCTTTTTGCTTCAATTGTTTGCATGACTGCATTCTTACTGCAACCAAAGTGCTAAAGAGTTGGGACATATATGTTATAGTAAGGGAAAACCCGAAGTCTCCTCTGCCATTCCCTCAACAGAAACTGTCTGCTGACCTCTGAACTAGAGGAATGTTGAATTTTTACTGAGCCTGGCTTGAGTCAGCTGGTGTCTCTCATAGGCTTAACTGGCCTGTGCTCTCTAAGGTAGGAGACATGGCTGCAGATTTCCATGTTCTACTATCCTTTCTAAACTGCTTTGGCATTGTGCAATGTGTACCATAACCACAACTCAAAGAAAACAATGGACTGGGCAGGGCCACTATTGTGAACTATTAGTCAGAGATCTTTTGAGAACCTGCTAAAGGCTTTAGACTTTTCAAGAAATTATGTCACCTGTGATTTTTTCTATAGAAGAAAACAACCTCAACTTAAATATAATCTTTTTTTTTGCCAGATAAAGGAATTTAATCTCATCCAATTTGGGATTATTCTTTAGGAAAGTAATAAAGGTCTTCAAAAATGTATGCTATGATTTCTAAATAGGTAGTACCCTCCCTGGATACTACCATGCATAAAAGCTTCATCCCCAAGGTGGTATTCTTGGGACATATGGAACCTTTTGGAGACAGGGCCTTATCTAAGGTCATGAGATCATTCAATCATGTCCCTAAAGGTGATTTTTTTGAGAGACTAGTCCTTCCTTGTGTCTCTCGCTTGCTTCCCAAATCATTGAAAATGTGTGGTTTGTTCAGTCACATGCTTCTGCAATGAACTACCACTCTCACCAGACACTCAAAGTCATGGGACAACCAGAATTTGGACTGGAACTTAAGAATTGCTAGGTCAAAATAAAGGTTTTTCTCTTTACAAATTGCCTCAGATATTTCATCCTGATGATTTTGCTAATTCGTGTTACAAAGAGCAAAAGGTGAATTCTTGTTTAGCAGAGCATATGGTCTGAGGTGTGATCCTTCTTGGCATTGTCCTTGCTTCCATCTGCTCTTCAGTGGTTTTTGCCTTGCAGGTCATTCCTCTATGCTCTGTCCTTCAGTTATCTTGCTCCTCTCTTCCTCCCTCCACATGCTCTGGACCACTAGAATCTGGACTGGGAAAGCTCTCGCCTTTCCTCACTTCTCTTTTAGCATTGGAAGCAGTTCTGATCATGCAACATATACAACACTTATGCATAAAATTCCATGTTGCATGTGGATCTTAAACGATCAAGCTCTACATAATTGTAAACTATTGATAGGGTGTAAAGCAGTAAGGAGGTGAGGATAAAGTTCACTCCTGTTGTTTGAGTTGCCAATGAAGGGAAGGGAGAGAGAGTGAGTGGGTACCAGGGTATAGAACACCAGCAGCAGCAGGCAGCCACTGACAGCCATTCACAGACACGTGCCTACTGTACTGTGTAATTCTGTGGCTCTTTTGGCTGTACTCACTAGATGCTCACTGGATACTGTTGATTTCCTGGGAAAAGGAGGTCAAAAACAAATGTTACAGTTGGGATCATGTGTTTTATGGGGGTAAGTAAACAGATTAGTCAAATTGGGTAGGGAAGATCAGGGCAAAGGTGATGGGGGTGTCCCTAGGAACTGCCTACCTTGAAATGGGATCTCTTGAGGTGATCTGAGAAAGGGTAGGCAGGACAAGAATCTGCCCTGTACACAGAATGAATGTCACATTTGATTGTCTCAGCTTTGGATTTGAGGACTCAAGACTGTCTGCTCTTTATAGGGACCCTGCTTGTCAGCAGCATCTCGGCTAACCTGTATCTCTTGTCATTCTCTTCCCCAAACCTGTCAGAACTAACTGTCCCTTTGCATTTCTGGGTGTCACTCTAGAGAACTCAGCAAAAGAAAGATTTCTGGGGTAGGGAAAGTGCTTGATGTTCCAGCTATTGAATGCAGTGGCCCTCAGCTGCATGTTGGTGTTGAGCACTTGAAATATAGCTAGGGGAGCTGGGCAGCTGGATTTTTAATTTTGTTACGATTTTGGACAGGGTGGTTTTAGGCTCTTGCATTATTATGGTGGTTTTGGACTCTTGCATTATTATGGTGTGAAGCACAGTAGTTGTACGATCTGCTATTGGGAGACTATTAGAAATACAATGTATTGAACCTCTCCCTCGACCTGAGGAACCAAACTCTACATTTTAATAAACATCTGCAAGAATAACATGTACATTAAAGTTTGTGAAGCTGTGCATGAAATGACCCATGAAGACATGTGGTATTAGTCAGAGATGTCTGGGTTATACTGTCATAACAGCAAGCTCTGCATCCAATTAACTTCAATGTTCTCTTTTTCACTAATTCTTCTTGCCCATCTTGGGTCAGAGTGAGCTCCATTCAATATCATTCTGCCTCTGGGGCCCAGGTTAGCAGACTAGCATGAGGGTCATTCTTTTTTTTTTTTGCTGTAATGGAAGGGAAAACAGACAGTGTGGAGAAGCTTGTCATTTCTACTTACGTTTTAGTGGGTAAATGAAGTCTGATGACCATAGCTAAATCTAAGAGGGAGAGGAAGTACATTTTTATCATGCACTAGGAGATGGAGAAACAGAATATTTGATGAATTTGTTTGATGAGGAGAACTAATGACTTCCACAAACAACAATCAAAATTAGACCTGCTTTCTTAAATAGCCAATTCTCAGAACAACATTTCAACTTTGGACTTGTAATAGTTTTCTAATTGGTCCCTCTGCCATCCTTTCTTGCTTTGCACCACCACACAAATACATTAATTTTCTTCAGACACAGTCCAGAGTATGTCATTTCTCTGCTTAAAACCCTTCAATGACACCTCATTGCCCACCAAATTAAGTAAACCGTATTTAGCATGATGTAGTGGAAAGAATGTTGTCAACATGTTTGTGTGACCTCAGGCAGCATTACTTAAATTATCTGAATCTTAAGTTTTCTTATCATTGAATTTGGATATAAAGCTATCTGATATAAAAATATTCTCTAAATCTTAATTTAAACAATGCCTTTATTTAAAAGAATTATCATGCTCACAAACTCTTTGAGCTAATACTATGTATCTAGATGGTAATATTTGCCAAAAGTGTATTGATATGAACTATCATATATCCATTTGAATTCCTCCAAAGACCTGTCTTTGATGGGGCTAGTAAAAGGCTCTATACATAGGGCATTATTAAATGTTCTTTTAACTGCACACTATTGGTTCTATTGGTTAAACACTTAAAAATGTTTGTAATAGGGTTGTCCTATGTGTGTATTCTGTGTTATAATCAAGCCATTTTTTGAATGCATAGCAGCTTTCTTGCTTCTCTGTCTTTGCTCATGTTATTTCTGTTTCTGATATATGCATTTGTTTGCTACTGGCTGAGCTTTGAAATACTACTCATCACTTAAGTCCAATCCAAAATAGTATCTCTGCACTCTACATCTAATCTCCAATCTAAAAGCAATATTGCCATTCTGTGAACATCTATAGTATGCAGGGAAAGTAGTAAACCCAAGGTAATGGAGAAATGATTGTCAGGAAAACAAGGCTGAGGACAGGGGGTGAAGAGGATGTTTCAGAATGGTCAAAGGGACATTTCAGAAGATGGATGAAGTACAGGGCATGTGGGGAGGAAGACAGAGACAAGTTTAAGAGATAAGCAGGAGAACATTGGCCTTAACACCTGTGCTAAGGACTTTCAGTTTTATCTTCAGCTAGTGGAAACAGTTGGAGGAGTGTGGTCTTATTTGTGATTGAGAAGACTAGTTGACAGAGAGTGAGCGTCTCATATGAAAATATATAACTAGGTCTGAGGATGCATGCTTCTAACTCAGTACTAGGACTGTGAGTTCAAGGGCAATCTGGGTTGTATATCAAGACCCTGTTTAAAGGAAAATAAAACTAGGAGACAGGAGCTTAATTACTGATCTCCAATTGTCTGTGTCAAGCCAGTTGACATTCTCTTCACTTTATGATCCTATTTGATCTTCCCATTGGCTTTCCTGTATTTGCATTATTTATTTATTTAAATTGTCTACATATTTCCTAAAGATAAGTGACTTTTTAGGTCATTTCTTGGATCCAAATTACAAGTATTGTCAACTGACATCTTCTGCCCTCTATCAGTTAAAAATTCTATTTGGCCACTGACACTGCAGACCTTTCCTTCCATAGTGGGTTCATATAATAAATGCTTGTTAGTCATGTCCATACAGAGGTGGTTTTATGGTCTTACCATCTTTACTGGGGACTGTGCCTTCTGTTAACTTCCTCTATATCATCATGGGCCTTGCCTTCTCTTGTCGGTAACACCTGATCCAAAAGGGCTGTTGCGGTTCTTACCTTCACATTTTCATTTCAGGTAGTAGAAAAGAAGAAATGGGAAAGAATGTATGCTTTCAGGGAGTGCAAATACTTATGGACTTCAAGGGAGATTGGGAAAGTAGACTTCTATTCTGAAAGCATTGCATCCTGCTCAAAATGAAGGGGTTTTGTTTGATTTTGTTTTAAATAAGAAGATACTTGTGAGTGTAGGAAATTGACAGCCTTTGCTGTATCATGTGGCCATGGTTTTTGTGCAATAGATCAGATCTTTTGAAGAAACCATTTCCACTAGTATATATTTGTAAATAAATGGCTCTGTCTTACCAAGTCTTATCAGTATTTCGTTTTCTTCTTGTACTTAAATATCAATTTCAATTGAAATATTGCTTATACTCTGTGTCTGGACAGACGCGTATCTGGTTTCAAACCTGAATACTCCTTGTTAATTCCATCCTTCCTGAACTTTTACCTCAGCAAGGGAGCAAAGGACCAAGAACTGATGTGCAAACTGAGTGCAGTGTTTATAAACACATTTGAACAGTCTCAGTTCCTACCTAGACAGTGAATAAATTATTTTCTTTGCACACATTTACTTAGGGATCTGACCTGATATATCTACTTGAAAAAAACCCATAGAAATATGAATATATTGGGGAGGAGGAGAGGACAGTATGTTAAATATTGAAAATAGTTTAACTATTAAAGACTAACCAGAATACATTTACTCAAGGGTTAGACTAACTTGTATGACCTCGAATCTCATTGTTACTATTTTTAATAGACACAGGAAGCTATTGTTCTTGGATCCTGCCTATTTCCTTGTTTCTGAAAACAGTTTTCTCTTCTACCTCCATAGGGCCTATCACAGCTCCACATCTAAGTGCAGAGGTTTGACTTTACATAGGGATAAATCAGATTCTGGCCTGCAGCAGAAGTAGATCATCATTCTTTTAAAGAATGGTTGCTTTGCTTCTTGGGTCTGATGTTGCCTGGAGATACCAAACTGTTAGAACTGAGCTATAAAGGGAGAGGATGAGGGCCAAAGACAGAGGTGAGCAAAGAGTGAGATCCAGAGACCTGGCAGCATTGAGTATTCTACTCCTGTACCTAGGGCTGTTACTACTACTCTGAGCTATTATAAACTGCCCCCAGCAGTTAGAGCCAATGGATTCTCATCCTGCTTGTGTGCTTGCTTGCTTATGCTACTTTGAGTGCTTTCTTTCAATTACATTCATCTAGAAGGACTACAATGATAAGTGGAGATAGTCATCGAAATAAAAACAAACTTTTATCATTCACTAAGAATTTTAGAAATAAGATAACAGTAAACCTTTGGGCTTTAATAAAGCTGTCCTTCAACTTCAGTCTACTGTCAAGGGTTAAACTTAAGAACTGTGCTAAAGAAATTTGGCATTTGGCATCATATGAGGGTTAACACAAAATGAGACTTCTCACCCTAACAGATGTCAGCCGTTCCTATCTTCTCTCTAACCCAGCATCTCTACATAGTTTTCTTAAAATTTTTTTTATTGTGTGAACAACTCAATGGATATTTATTTTCCTAGAACAGAGACCAAAAGCACGGATCTGAAGGGAGAAATTCAGTAGGCACGCTTCCATTATCTGTCTGTGATAAGTACCAATTTGATGGGAAAATGAAAAATAATGTCTCAGACAGAGCACCTTGTAAGATGCGGCATATGAAGTGTGTGTCTAAATAGGTATATTTGTCTCTGGTAAATATAGCTTAATAACACTGCAAGCCAAACCAGAAAGGGGGAATGCAAAGATGTAGAATTCACACAGGCTTTATAAATAAGATAATATATGGGCTAAACATCTAAGTGTTAAAATGCCTCCAATTTTGGTATAAGAGGAGATTATCTAGACCTGGGAGGTTAAAGAGATAATTCTGGTGGAGGGAAAAAATTATATTGACTTTAGGACATCAGAAAGAGAAGCATTTTCTCACTATGTACAATTATTTTACTTTAAATTATTATCATAGTCATTTGAAATTTAAAATATGATAGAGGAAAACATCTTTCCAGACATAGACAAGCAGAGCTATGTCCTTGAAATGGTGAAGACTTAGGCTGGCTACATTGTGCATCTTTTGGGATACCTTCAGTTCCTTCTTCATTCATATCCTTATTTTTTTTTTTATTCCTGAGCCTTTTTTATTTCCTGAGCCTTGGATGTCACAAGAGAGCTGCAACTGTAAATTCTGTGGGTACTTGGGTTAAAAACCCCAACAACCTTTCAAGACTCCGTTCCCTAATTAGGACTGGTTCTGTGAAGTGAGTCACTGTGATTCCTGTCTCAGTTAATTATGCAAAAACATTTACATGCCTGGAGGCAAATTTATAGTTCTTGCTCAGACTTTTCCTGAAAATATGTTATGATGCTCTGAAAACAATGCCAAGATATTAATTATAATCTCCTTTTGTCGAGGTATAGAATCTGTCCTAAATTGATTGCATACTAGCATAAAAGGACTGATTCCTGACATTATGGTATCCCATGATGAAACACAGAATTCTTTGTTGGGTTCTCAAATTCTACCTGGCTATGTCACATCTTTAAAAGTTCCTTCACTCTGGCTTTCAATACTAAGATCTGTTTTCAGTCTGATATCAGCTAGTTGCACCACTCAAGACATTGACTCATGTTGTGCCTGAGTACATCCTCAATGCTGGCATGTAAAAAGTGCTGGTAGGAGGCACCATATTTGAGCTGTGGAAGTCAAGCGTGTGACTCATGTCTCCAGGCTACAATGTGGTCAAGTGTTGAGCTAATGTTGTTTCTCCATCTTTAAGATTTGCTTGCAGAGTATTGTGATTATGGGAACTTACCAATGCTTCGATAGAGTAGGTACGACAGTCATGTGTATTCCAAGCTTTCCCAAGGCTCAAGGACTCTGCCTAAATATTTCTGACAGGTTCATGTGTATGCTGTTTATTGTTTTCCCTAAGGTAATTCTGTAGGCTTTATTATGATACATTTTGATTTTTATAACCTTGAAAATTTTTTGCTTATTATCCTATACTGTTCACAATTTTTCTTGCTTGGTAAGTTGTTTTTAAAAGTTTACAATGGGCTTATAGCACAGTTAGACATAGACCAGATACATGGGGCAGGTGCTGGTTGTTACAGGTCATAGTAACTATGTGGCATGCTTTTAAGAATACTTGTTGGTAGACAGAGATCCGTGATCTATTAGAAGAAGAGATAGAATATTAAAGCAATTTCAGACATGGAAAGATTAAGTTTAACAGATAGAGTAAAAAAGTTTATTGGAGGAAATAACTTTCCAGCCAAGACATAAAGAAGAATACAAAGATTTGAAATTGCAAGGAGGATGAAGGAAATCTCAGGTGGAGGGATGTAGTAGGGAAAGCCCATAGAGTTAAGAAAATTGGCTCAAACAAGTTACCAAGGCATGCACATAATGTACTTCCTTGTGAATCAACCTAGAGTCTGTCCAAGGGCCTAGCAACAGGAGCTGTTAGAGTTCCTGATTGTGCCCAGCCAATGGGGGATGACCATGCAATGCCACCAGATTGGGACACAGCTTGGGAGAAGGGTATACAAGGCCTTCCCTGTTATTGAATAAAGAAGTTTGCTGTTTGCCTTCAACTGACTCCCATTGTCTGTGTTGTTGATGCTGCTCCTTCTTACCTCCTCCTCCCGAGGGAGCTGAGTCTTTTTCCTGCACTTGGAATCCTTTTTCTCCTACTGGGTTGCCTTATCCAGCCTTGATATGAGAGTTTGTGCCAAGTCTTATTGTAACTTGTTATGCCTTGTTTGGTTGATGTCCCTAGGAGGCTTGCTCTTTTTTTTTTTTTCTATCTTTTCTTTCCTTTTTTTAAAGGGAAACAGGGAAGAAGTGGATCTGAGGGAGAGGGGAGGGAGGTAGGGGAAGGGACTGGGAGGCATGGATGGAGGGAAAACTGCAGGTGGGATGTAATGTATGAGAGAAGAATAAAAACTAAAAAATTTTAAAAAAAGTTGGCAAGAGTGGCTGGAGATGGCTCAGTAGTTAAGGGCACTGGCTGTTCTTTCAGGGGACTCAGGTTCAATTTCTAGTATCTGCCTGGCAGCTCATAACTATCTATAACTCTAACCCAGGGGTACTGAAACCTTCTTTGGTCTTCTAAAGCACCAGGTGTACACATGTCACCCACACTTACATTTGGGCAAAACACTCATACATATAAAACTAATAAAATAATTTTTAAAAAGAGATGGACAAGATATCCAGGTAGAGATGTCCAAAATCCCAAACTGCATGTGGTAAATTTGAATATGAGCCTAGAAAAAGCCATCAGCAATTGCAAAGACTTACAGATCACTCATGAAGAAAAAAAAAGTCAATGCCATAAAAGGACAAGAGGAGCAGATATAGAGAGGAAGAAATGAGGGACAGAGTCAGATTTGTCTGGAGGAATGCATACATTTAGGGATGAGTATGTATTAGATAATGACTAGCTGCAGAGGAAGGAAGAGAGTCACAGTGATGTAGGTCTCAGGAAACAGGTGATGTAAGGTTTCTGTAGTAAATGTCTTAGGAAGACTAGTGGTTTGAATAAAAATGGCTCCCATAGGTTCATAGTGAGTGGCATTATTAGGAGATGTGGCCTTGTTGGATTAGGTGTGGCCTTGTTGCTAGAACACAGGCTTTGAAGTCTCAAATGCTCAAGCCAGGTATAGTGTGACATTTACTTCCTGCTGCCTGTGCATCCAGATGTAGAACTCTCAGTGACCTCTCCAGCAGCGTGTCTGCCTGCATGCCACCATGCTTCCTGCCATGAAGATAATGGACTAACCTTCGAAACTGCAAGTCAACATCAATTAAATGTTTTGCTTTATAAAGAGTGTGGTGCTTGCCTTTAATCCCAGTACTTGGGAGGCAGAAGTAGGTGGATCTCTATGAGTTGGAAGCCAACCTGGTCTACAAATTGAGTTCCAGGACAGCAAGGGCTGTTACACAGAGAAACTCTGGAAATCAAAACAAAAAAAAACCAAACCAAAACAAAAAGGTTGCCATGATTATAGTGTCTCTTCACAGCAATAAAACCTCAACCAAGACAAAGACTGGTAAGGATACAGGTTGAGAGAAATTCAGCTTCTCTTTAATAAAGTAGATAGATGGTCCTTCAAGAGAGCTCAGTTGGGAAAATTAATCCTAATTATTCTCATAAGATTTCAAGTCTGAAATAAGAATAGGAAATGTTAACAATGACAAGGTAAGTCATACATGGTGATCATTGAATGAAGAGACATGGGTAGAGACAATGTAGTTGATTTTGAGAAATTGAAAAAGTCATAGTTGAAGAAAGTGATTGGATTGTACAAAGAATTTTTTAAATAAAAAAAGATATATATTAGAGATGGAGAGACTGAATATGTGTTGTCAAAGCTCTGTATCCTTTATGTCTTCACTTAGATACCATTCTCTTATGATTTGGCTTAGCTGCCATCTTCTTCAGATAGACTCCTCTACCATCTCTAGCACACTTTTATCCCTTTGTGTGTGTTCCTATAGGAACCTGAACATGAAACTTAACAAGAGGATAATGGTATTTTTAATTTACTTTTATATTTCTAGCACTAAGTGTGCCTGAAATATATAGGCAGGTATATAGCAAGCAGTTAATTTAATAAAAAAAAACACTAACTTTGTTTAAGCATCTGTCTTTTATGAAGTTGGCACTCAACAAATACTGATTGGCCTTGAGAAAAAGCAGACAGGCAAGCATCTAAACGAAAATGTTTATCAAGCTTTTAAAGATTTCAGTGTGGACATATGGGACTGAAGAGCAGGAAACAGAGTGATAAAGGAAGGAGAGAGAGAGACAGAGAGACAGAGAGAGAGGGACAGAGAGAGACAGAGAGAGACACAGGAAACGGAGTGATAAAGGAAGGAGAGAGAGAGAGACAGAGAGAGACACAGAAAGAGAGAGACAGACAGACAGACACAGACACAGAGAGAATCTTGAACTTGATATTATGTTCAAAATTAAAATGAAGGATAACTACAAAGTATGAGAGAACAAGTCCTCTTTGCTTTATTTTTACCTCTTGGTTATAAAACTTATATGCTGATTCTCTTTCTTATTGGATGGTGAAAAATCTGAGCTAACATATAAAAAAACTACTTTGAAACATAAATTACATATTATGTTAGTTAGGATTTTATCTCTGCAACAAAAGATCTGACAGAAGAAACTTAAATAGAGGAAAGATCTATTTTGGCTCATGGGTTTAGAGGTTTCAGCCCGCTGTTTCTTAGCTCAGTCTGTCCAGGCCTGTTGTAAGGCAGGCATCACGGCAAGATGGTAGAGAAAAGCTGCTTACCACATGTTAGCCAGAAAGCAAAGACAAGGAGCAGGAAAGGGGCTAGGGGGAAAAATACACCCTTTTACCACCCCCATGCAATCAAATTGTCAACCCGGGAGCAATTGCATCCTCTAATCTTGTCTTCATGATTCATTCCTTTCTTAAATGCATAAAACCATCCTTTTAATCTAAGAACATGTTGGAGGTAATTATTATCTGAACCCCAGTACCCCTGAATGTTTTTATATTTTTACCCTCATACAGTTTGTGAATATTGTGTATGAATTAATGAATTATCATATGGCATGAGGATTATATAGTTTCGTTTTGTACTTTAGGTTTTTAGTTGTTACACTGGAGTTAACATTATTTATCTATCACCATTACAATATTACAGTATCTGCATTTGACTTCATAGTTACCTTTTCCAGGTAAAACTCTGTCCTTGTATGACTGGGTCTACTGCTGAATCTCTCTATTAATTTTTAATTCTTTTCTGGTATGCTTTAAGTTTTGGATTTATGGTTCTTTAAAATAGTTCTTATTGAACTTTTTGTCCATATATTATTTTCCTTAGGTGTTTATCTGTGTCTTCTTGCACCTCACTGGGTTTATATAAATTGGTTATTTGAAATTATTTTCTTAGGTATCAATTATCTACCTTTCCCTGGGGTGGGGTTATTTTCTTTCATGGTGTCATGTGTCCCTGAGTCTTTGCTATCTGTTCTATCTTGTGTTGGTGTGTGTGTTATTGAAGGAATACACACACACACACACACACACACACACACACACACACACACACACACATGAATTTACTGACTGGCTTCGGCAAGCAAAACCCCTTCTTTACTCACCTTCCCAACCTGAACCTTGAAGTAACCGTGAATGTACTTTTATAACTATGAAATCATTATTTGTGTTTAGGGATATGAATAGAGCCCTCCTCCTTCTCAACTATTTTGCTCACAAAACACATTGAAAAAAATAGATTAAATTATAGTTAGCCTCCATCTAATTTGTGTTCTACTTGTAATGACCCAAGATGGCACTTATTCTCTGCAAAGCTGCTATTTCCTTACAGGGTTCCTGTTTCATGTTGTTGAGATGAGTCTGTGCCTTACTCTGGGTGACTCTGTTTTACAGAAAGCATTTGACTCCATCTTGACTAGAAACACATGGGCTTAATGACCCTGTACCTTGTTGTTAATGTAGACACCACCACCTACCTCTCCAGCACCCTCATGAGACACAAACTAGTAAATACCATATTTCTAAAAGTAAGAATATGCCACTCTATATTTTATCAAAGTAAATTGGAATCATATGAGCACATGGGTATATTAAAATAATATCAGGAAAACCAGGTCCAAGAACATATGAAATACACCTGACTGAGGAAAGTGTGCAGCACCCTCTCCTGGATCCCATAAAGAGGACACCTAACATCACAATGATGGTGGTTCTACTGACATCTGACCAACTGGTGTGTGTGTGTGTGTGTGTGTGTGTGTGTGTGTGTGTGTGTGTATGTGTAGGGTTTGGCAGGCAAATAAATCCCTAATGTCCCAGATGCCTCAGCTTGGCTCAGTCCTCACTGCTGACGTGGCCTGTCTGTCTGCTCCTTTGTCCTTCTGGACCTGGTTTTGCAGTTCACCCCTATGGCCTCTGTAGTGATGCATCTCCCTCCTCTGGCAGTTGGGCTCCAACCCCGAGGATCAGCTCAGCTCTGACTCTTGCTAGACTCTGCGGTGGGGTTTTTTTTTTTTTTCTAACTCCTGCAGAGATTCTGTGTGCATCTCTACCAGCCTTTTGCCTCTAGATGGGCTTCTTCGAACATGTTCAACTAGATATTGCTTCTTTAATCCTTTTGTAGCCATTCTGTAAGTCATGTGCATACTACCATAAAGTTCTATTTATTGTGCAATATGTAATATGTGAGTTGAGAATTAATACTAGTAATTAATATTAGAATTTTAAAAAATGTGTCAGAAGTGAAAAAAAAACCCGAACAAATAAACAATATCCCCTAACTTTTTCAACACTAGAGGAAAAACTGGCTCTGCCAGATTTAATAAAAATTATATAGATTAAAAAATGTCGTGGCTTTTGTCCTATAATCTAGTACAATGAACAAATGAGTGGTACTCATTTGTCTTCCTTCCTTCCTTCCTTCCTTCCTTCCTTCCTTCCTTCCTCCCTCCCTCCCTCCCTCCCTCCCTCCCTTCCTTCCTTTCTTCCTTCCTTCCTTTCTTTCTTCCCATCCATCATGTATGTATATGTGCATATGTGTGTGTGGGCACACAGGTGCCCAAGGCACACAGGGAGGACAGATGACAACTTGTGAGAGTTGGTTCTTTCCTTCTACCAAGTAGGTCCTGGGTATCAAACTCAAATCCTCAGGTCTGATGGCCTCACCCCTGTGCCCTAAGCCATATCTCTGGTTGGACTCTTTTTTTTTTTTTTTTTGATTTTTTTTTTATTTTGCAATACAATTCAGTTCTACATATCAGCCATGAATTCCCTTGTTCTCCCCCCTCCCGCCCCCCTCACCTTCCCTCCATCCCGCCCCCCATTCCCATCTCCTCCAGGACAAAGCCTTCCCCGCAGACTGAGATCAACCTGGTAGACTCAGTCCAGGTAGGTCCAGTCCCCTCCTCCCAGGCCAAACCAAGCGATCCTGCATAGGCCCCAGGTTTCAAACAGCCAACTCATGCAATGAGCACAGGACCCGGTCCCACTGCCTGAATGCCTCCCAAACAGATCAAGCCAATCAACTGTCTCACCCACTCAGAGGGCCTGATCCAGTTGGTGACCCCTCAGCCATTGGTTCATAGTTCATGTGTTTCTGTTCGTTTGGCTATTTGTCCCTGTGCTTTATCCAACCTTAGTCTCAACAATTCTCACTCATATAAACCCTCCTCATTCTCGCTAATTGGACTCCCAGAGATCCACCTGGTGCTTAGTCATGGATCTCTGCCTCCAGATCCCTCAGTAGTTGGATGAGGTTTCTAGCATGACAATTAGGGTGTTTGGCCATCCCATCACCAGAGTAGGTCAGTTCGGGCTGTCTCTCGACCACTGCCAGCAGTCTATTGTGGGGGTATCTTTGTGGATTTCTGTGGGCCTCTCTAGCACTTTGCTTCTTCCTATTCTCATGTGGTCATCATTTACCATGGTCTCCTATTCCTTGTTCTCCCTCTCTGTTCTTGATCTAGCTGGGATCTCCCGCTCCCCCAAGCTCTCTTTCCCTCGACCCTCGCCCTTCACTACCCCCACTCATGTCCAGGCTGTTCATGTAGATCTCATCCATTTCTCTGTCATTGGGCGATCCCCGTGTCTTTCTTGGGGTCTTGTTTTCCAGGTAGCCTCCCTGGTGATGTGAATAGCAATCCAGTCATCCTTGTTTCATGTCTAGTATCCTGCTATGAGTGAGTACATACCATGTTTGTCTTTCTGAGTCTGGGTTACCTCAATCAGGATGATTTTTCCTAGATCCATCCATTTGTCTGCAAACCTCTTGATGTCATTGTTTTTCTCTGCTGAGTAGTATTCCATTGTGTATATGTACCACATTTTGTTTATCCATTCTTCAGTGGAAGGGCATCTAGGTTGTTTCCATGTTCTGGCTATTACAAACAATGCTGATATGAACATTGGCTGGACTCTTAAAAAGCAAAACAAAACCGATGAAAACAGTTCCTAAAATGCTGAAATTGATCCCCAGAAAGACTCATCTGCTTTGCTGAGATCAGACAGAAGAAGGGCAGAGTTGGGTTGTGTTTGGATTTGATCTGCTTTCTTCCAAAGCTGTGACCCTGTCTTCTCATTTATTCATTCAAATTACGGAGCAAAGGTTGGTAGGTGTGCTACTATAAGCCTGATTGCTGGCAGTTGCTAGAATGACATAACAGGGCTGGATAGGAAAACAGGGCTGGACTTAAGTCTAAACCCTAACTTCTGTAAAACAACCTGTTCCCTTGGATGTCATAGCTCCCTTGACAGAAAAGCTTCACAGGGTTTGTTTCTATTCCCTTAAGGGAGGACACTGAATTCTCCTGAAATAAAACAGGACTGCCACTTAAATGACCCAGTGACCGGGACTAGCTGTTTTCATTTCTGCAATTTGTCTTTCCCTTGTGTTCACTACGGTCATCTGGGTTTAATATCCCAGGCGGTGAGAAACGAAAGGCAGTGTGTATTTTTCCTTGAGCTTTTCAAATTTGAATTTCCTGCTGTGCATAGAACTATTGCTGCTCATCTGAAATTAGAGCAGGATGAACTCGGACTGTCACCAGCCTGGCCAAGGGCTGACTTCAAGACCCACAGAGAAAGTTCCCTGAGGGGGCAGCATGAAATGTCTCTGCAGGAGAGATTAAATGGTTTAATAATGTCCTATTAAACCACAGCTTCCAAACAAGACCGAGCCTTTCAGTAACACTTGCCACCACAAAGCTCTCATTTAAGTGATTTTAATCTCAGATGAAGATTTTACTATTAGAAGACAATGTGTTGGTTACAGTATCACTTCTCTGCCTTTTGGGGAGAGGGATAATACATTTTGTCTAGATTCCCCTAGAACAAGTTGCAATGGCTTATTATGTGAGTAGAAAATAAAGAATACATTTTGTGGGTACATAGAAATAAATAATAAAGTAAATAATAATAAAACATAAGGGAGGTATGTGCCCCCAAATAACCAATGTGCTATGAACTGTGATGGTTGGTTGCTTCAATTCTCTGAACATAAATGAAGGAGACAGAAGCATGGCAAAATGGATCAAGGAGACCAGGTCCCATCTCTATATAATTATACTGCTTTCCATCCCAATGAAGAAAGTTTACCAATAAGTAAACAGTTCTTCTAGGCTATCTACAGAGATTTTAGTTCAGTTTCAGTTCAATGTGTTTTATTTTAGAGCTGCTTGAATACTACTTGTATCTCTCCTTTCTTAGAGGGACTAAATATCACAGATTTTTTAAATGGTCTGTTGGGTCTATCACGATTAAGTGACTTTAAAAATAAGTTTATTTTGGAACCATTTTTTTTAATTTATAGAAAAGTGAAAAAAATAGTACATATTTCCTTTAAACTTATACCCTGGCCCTTCTGTTCTTAGCTGTTTATCAGTGTATGTTGGTCACACTTAATGAACCAATATTGATGCATTATTAACTAAAGTCTACAATTTGTTCAAATTCCCATAGACTTTACACAATGCCTTTTTCCATCCTAGGATTCATCCACTTTACATTCAGTTGTGATCTCTCCTTAGGTTTCTTGATATGAAATCAGCTCTCACCTCAAAACTACATGTCTTGATATCACGCACGCGCGTGTGCGCACACATACACCGAATAAGAGAGAGTGTCATAGTTAACTTCAGCTGTCAGCTTGACACAAAACTATAGTAATCTAGCAATAAGTAACTTCAATGGAGGAATTTCCTTTATTAGATCGACCTGTGGCATATCTGTGGGGGGAATTTTCTTAATTGCTTGTTGATATGGGAGGACTCAGTCCACTGTGGGTGGTACTATTCTTAGGCTTATGGGAAAGTAGGCAGGCAGGCTATATAAGAAACATCATTTAATGTGAGACTGCAAACAAGCATCTGTCTTGGTCTCTGCTTTTTTTCCTGCCTTGAGCTCCTACCTTGGGTTCCCTTCATGACAGAAGATAACCTGCAATCACCATAGACCAGGAAAACAGACCCAGATTATGCTACATATCGTGTTTCAATGTAGTAAAAATTTCATGAGATTTTTTAGTTAGAGAACAAAAGAAATTCATAATAAAGAAAGTCATATATCAAGATAATTCTAAAATATATTGGTGAAAATATCAAGTAGGTGGGTTCCACCAAAGCAGGGGAATTACTGCTATAGGTTATTTGATGATCTTTCTAGTCTCTGGATTGGTAGGAGTTAGTTGTTTGTCAGAATATTCCCAAAGAGTTTACCTGGGAGTCTCAGATGGGTATTAGGTCAAACATATACATGAGTAGAGTGGCTATTAAGACTAAAGACAGCCCAAGATGATTTGCTTAGAACATGCCCCATTCTCAACTCTCTACAATTATGTTAGTTCTCATCAGTCAGACTGTAGCTAGAGTTTTCCTTCCTGGCCCACAGTCAGGACAAATCTCTGACACCCGCCAGTCCCACAGCCACTCAGACCCAACCAAGTAAACACAGACTATATGTGTGGCAAACTATATGGCTGTGGCAGGCTTCTTGCTAACTGTTCTTATATTTTGAATTAATCAATTTCTAATAAATCTATACCTTGCCACATGGCTTGTGGCTTACCTGCATCTTCACATGCTGCTTGTCATGGTGGAAGCTGGCAGTGTCTCCCTCACTCAGCCTTCTACTTCCCAGAATTCCCCTCTCTCCTTGTCCCGCCTACTTCCTGCCTGGCCACTGGCCAATCAGTGTTTTATTTATTGACCAATCAGAGCAATTTGACATACAGACCATCCCACAGAACTTCCCCTTTTCTTTCTTTCTTTTTAAAGAGGAAGGTTTTAACTTTTACACATCTCCAAAGTCAGCTTAGTATATTTGGGAATTGGGGCATAGCTTCTCTTACTACTTCCTGCTGGAGGTGGGTGCTGTATCTTATGGGGATACAAAGAAAATTTTAGGATTATGGAGTAGTCAGTGAGGGTATATCGTCAGAGCCAGTTGCCTTGAAATGGTTCTGGATGTTGGATCATCTGTGCCTTGGTGTCATCAGAGAACTTTCGGGGGTCTTGGCTGGTCAAACCTGATGTATCTTAATCTGGAGCAAATCCATAGCCTCTGGTTTTCTGTGGAAACAAAAGCAGAGCCTCCTTTCCAAAGCAACATATCCTTAGATCCAAATTTTGAAGTCAAGGTACCTTTAAAATATACATTTTGGCATAACTCAACAGCTTTTGCAATCAAATGTTTTTCTTCAGTTACAAATATTAAAGAGAACATAATCGAGATTCTCTGTGTGGTAGCCATCTTTACGTGGCTTATTTTTTATATTATCTTGAGCCTATTGCTTTAACTGCAGCATTCTAAGACTGAAACGGGGCTGTGGCTGCTGGCTCCGCCCACTTCAGCTTCCCAACATGGCGGTGGTACATTTTCCACCAGCTCTGGGAGCCATCAATTATCAGAAATAGTGGGTCTATGCTTCTTATCAAAGAAGCATGTAGCCCAGAAATCTCTTTTTTTGTTTTGTACTAGCAAAGGCTAAATCCACCATGCAGCTTAATGTGCCACTTGCAGAGGCCTCATTCCTGCCATACTTCAGGTCGAGCACGCATGTCAGGAACCTGCCATAGTAGCTCAAACTGGCAGGCTGCCGCTAACTTGAGAGAGACAACTAGGAAGCTGTTTTTATTTCCGTTTTAGAATCTTTTTTCTCAAGTTTTAGGTGGAAACTCTTGCCAACATGTTGGGCGCCATTTTTAGCTAGAGTTTTCCTTCCTGACCCACAGTCAGGACAAATCTCTGATACTCGCCAGTTCCACAGCCGCTCAGACCCAACCAAGTAAACACAGAGACTTATATTGCTTACAAACTGTATGGCTGTGGCAGGCTTCTTGCTAACTGTTCTTATAGCTTAAATTAATCCATTTCTATAAATCTATACCTTGCCACGTGGCTTGTGGCTTACTGGCATCTTCACATGCTGCTTGTCATGGTGGCAGCTGGCAGTGTCTCCCTCACTCAGCCTTCCACTTCCCAGAATTCCTGCCTACTTCCTGCCTGGCCACTGGCCAATCAGTGTTTTATTTATTGACCAATCAGAGCAATTTGACATACAGACCATCCCACAGCATCAGACAGTCTTGTAGAATCTTTAACACCTGTGACTTTTTCTTTGGAAACTTCAGTTACCAGTTTTTTTGGCTTTGAGAATGTTTCAGCCTTTCCTTGTTTTCAATACCTTGAGTTTTGAGGAGTCTCACTAGACATTTTGTTAAATATCCCCTCAATTAGAATTTGATGTTTAGATTATGTTTAGGCTAAGATTGTATCTTTGGGGAAGGCAGACCACATAGACAAAAGGGCATTTTTACTATAACAGAGACACATTCTGTCAATGTGACATTACTTTTGATATTAACTTGTATCACCTTGTTGAGGCAATTGTTTATATTTCTTTGCTATAAAACATCTCTTCCCTCTTTTCATTCTGTAGTCTCTGAAAGAATATTAATATATGAAAATCACACATAAGGGATTTCCCATAATACTCCACCTCCTGGAGGGGCAGTGTCTATGTAAATTATTAGGAATCATGTCTGAGAGATTTGTGTTTTCTTTATTATTTATTCAAACAATTGTATTATTGGGGACTCATAGATAGTTTATTTATGAGTGTGTTCTGGTTTCTGTTTCCTGCTTTGGTTATTGATAGTTCTTTCAGCTGGCTCCTGTGTTCTTTTGCCATCTCCTCATTATTAGTTAAAGTTAATTAATTTAAATAATTTCTCTCTTTCTATGCTGCAGCATATTCAAAGCTCATTTTTGTATATTTCTTTCCTTTGTCATAAAATTAGACATTAATTTAAGGAAATATGCTGGAGAATGATGTTGAACTCATGACTTGGAATCTAGTTTTTCTCATGCCACTTAATCCTACTATCTGACAATGTAAGGACATTTTTATGTATACATAATAACCTGTATCTATCTATCTATCTATCTATCTATCTATCTATCTATCTATCTGTCTATCTATCTATATTATATACACATTTCTATAACTATTTGTATGTGCATAAATCCACAATGAGTTAGACGTGTTTTGACTGATGTCTCCCACTCTATTATGGAATCTTTATTACTCTAGACTCTTCCCCTTGATTGCTCAGGGTGAAGTAGAGAGAAAGATGCCACCCTCCTAACCCGCCTTGACTCTGCCACCTGTGGTGGGCAAGGGAGCTGACCTTGCCAGCTGCAGCACTCGGGAAAATGAACCCTGCATCTCACCTGGGCAGCACAGTAGAGTTGACCCTGTTGGCGATGTGGGTGAGCCAGTCCTGATGTTTTCAGCATGGGAGAGCTGCCCCCATTATTCATCTGCCATGTGGCATCAAGGGTTGGGGAGAGATGCCCCCTCTTCCTCATCAACACCTGAGGCAGGTTGGAGAGCTGGCCCTGAGTTCGAGCTCTGGAGAGTGGCTCCTACACCACGCCTGGGAAACGCTTTAGAGCTGGCCCAAAAGCTGTAGATATGCGAGAAGAACCCTGAAGATGTGAAAGCAGGAGAACTGACTCCGCCCGTTGCTCATTGTTGCAAAGGGTGAATTATCACCAGGGCAATGCTGGAGAGCTCCCCCTGGTGACGAAGACAGGGAAGAGCGGGTGGGCGGACCAACCCTGCAACTACCCAGGCCCGGAATCAGGATTATGTGCTGGCCTACCCCAACATCCACCCTATCTGTCTGTGATCTGCTGGAGCATGGGATGTGGGTGGGTGGAGGAAGGTCCTGAGGACCCAGGGCTACAAGATCTCCACAACACAGGGCAGCTAGCAACGGGATGTCCAGGAAGAGTCCTAGTGAGGGCCCAGCATCGATGCTGTAGCAGACATCAGGGGCTTTGAACCAGACCAATGATTCTTTGCGATGAGCACCTGCATGTAAAAATGTATGGATAAAGGGGTTTATTGTGTGACTCACTGTGTCACACTGCAGCTTCCATGACGAGATTTTCTCCCCCCCCCCTTTTTTTCTCTTAAATTTTATTTTGTTTTATTTTTGGGTTGCAGGGAGACAAGTGGAATAGGGAGGCATGATGTGAAATACACAAAGTATAAATAAATAGAAAGTTAAAAAAAAGAATGTTAGTTCAGGCTGAAGAGATGGTTTAGCAGTTAAGAACCTTGCAGGGGACCTGAGTTCAGTTCCCAACACCCACATGTGGTGGCTCACAACCACCTGTAATTCCAGCTCCATGACCCGACACTCTGGCCTATATTGACACTGTACTCACCGCACATACCTGCACATAGACCCACACACATACACATGATAAAAATAAAATCTTAAAAAAAAGAATGTTCTCTTCTTCTATCTTCTGATTCCAATATCCATGAATCAGAAATATAAACTAATATTGCCGTAGGATGGAACTTTATGGGTTTGACCACCTTACTTCGGTGCAAATTTCTTTCATCTTTAATCTTCCAGGTCTAGCTCATTTCCAAAGTGGTTTTGATTCCCCCCTTTCCATTCCCCTTTCTTCACAGAACTTGTTCCTCACACTTGTAATACAATTAGAGTTTTTCATCACATTCTAAATTGTATCCTTGGATCCTATAATTTTTATTTTTTGTTTTAAGATGCATATATTAGTTACCGTGTTAAATCTTTACGGATCTTGATGTAAGTGTAACACATCCACCATCACAGTGTCTGCAAAAGGATTCCTCTGCCCCAAAAGGCCCTGTGCTTCATACTCAGCTCTTCTACCCTCCCATCTTTCATCCCCTTCCTGAAAACCCATGAGCTTTAACCAAAACCGACTGCTTTGCTCTTATCTAAAATGTAATATATACTCTGACTGAAATAGCATATGTTCTTTCCCCCATTGACTTCTTTCATTTAATATACATTTAAAGCTCATCCATGTCTTTTTATGACTTGAAAACTCATTTTCCAGCGCTGATGAATATTTGATTAAACGGTTATGTCAGCTTGTTTATTCGTTCACCAACTGAAGACATTTTAGTGCAGACTTTTGAGGGGAAAGTGCCTTCAACTCACTGGAGTGATATGAGCACATCGCTGGATTATACGGCAGGGCGTGGCAAGAGGCTTAAGTTGTGGAAACCTATCCAGTTTTCTTTTAAAATGGTTGTACTTTGCAATTCCCACTTTAAAACTTTTTGGAGGATGTAGGATGTGAAGCGTCGTCCACATACTTCTTTGCCACTTAACATGATTTCTTTGGTGAGACTTCTGTTTAGGTCTTTGTCTCACTCCAAGTCCTTTAAAAAATTGTTGAGTTTTAACTTCTTTTGTCCATTTTTTATTTTATATTTTTTTAGATTTTAACTAAAACTTTTTATTGGTGTATATTCACTGCACCCAGTGCTGAGTTCCATAAAGGCACTTTATTTCAACTATAGCATGTACTTCGATCATATCTGCCCCCCCCAAACCCTCTCCTGCAAGTCCTTGAGTGCCTAAAAAAAGCATCACTGAAAGTGAAATCTACCAGATTTTCCTTTGTTATTGTCTTGTAGAAATTTCATTTCACATTTAAGTTTATTATCAATTTTTTGCCAATTTGTATGGAACATACAAGATTTATACCTAGGATTTAAAGAATGTTTGTGGGTGTCCAGCTTAACCAGCATGGTTTGAAGAAGAGTGTCCCACACCTTCTCCATGGAACTGTTAATGTCCTCCTGTCACTTGACTGTATTTGTTAATACAGTTAATATAGGGACCTATGCATCCATTCTGTTACCAGGGCTACAACCTATTAATCATTATACTTTTGTGTTAAAATGGATAAACGTGAGCCCTCCCACTCTGTTTCATTATTGTGTTGGCTAGTTTAGATTCCCCCTTTCTCTGTTAGCTTTAAAATTAACTTGTTAATATTTATAAAGTTTTATTGGAATTACTATGGATTAATAGATCAAGATGGGAAAAATGGGCCTCTTAGTTTTGCCATTAGTCTTTTATCATTACATGTATATAGTTAATAGACATACATACAAATACACCTGAGCATCTCATTTTTGATGATGTAACAAAAGGCATTTTGTGTGTGTGTGTGTGTGTGTGTGTGTGTGTGTGTGTGTGTGTGTGTGGTTTAAAGTACTAAATATCTGGTTGACATACAAAGAAATGGTTTCCTTGTAACATTTTCATACACGTATCATTATATTTGTTCTTATTCATCTTCATCCTCCATTGCTCCCTGCATTTCTGCATCCCCTCTTGTTAGTCTCATTTCCCCAAAACAGTCCCCTCTTCTGCTCTCATGACATATACAGTTCACTTCTCTCACTTGCTGCTCCTATTTGCTTTAGGTATTGTTATATATTAACTCAAAATTATTCTTGAAATTTATTTACTTTTATGTGTATGAGCATTTCGCCTCTGGGTTTTTTTTTTCTTTCAGTTCATTGGGGAAGTTTCACAAAGACTGATGGTGTCATTTGGATAGGCAGTTTCTCCTGTCCCTTTGTAATATATGTACATTTTACTGTTTGTGGCAGTGGGGGTGGGGTGGGTGGGTTGTTGTAGTGTAATAGCAAAGACTTCCAATGGAATGTTGAACAGATACAGTAATTTAGAACACAGTCTTGCTTTATTCCTGATTTTAGGGGGGTGGGGAAAATTTCTTACTATTTAATATAATATAACCAGTCAAATTCTCAAGATGTTCTTGGTTGAACTCTTAGCTTCTGAGAGATATTTCTTTGATTATTAATTGTGTGTTGAATTTTGTCAAGCGCTTTTTCTTTAAGAAAATCAGCTGATATGATCATTTGAGCTTTCTTCTACACCCTGATATGGCTACATTAGTTTGTGAAACTAGGTTTGCATGCCTAGAATAAATCCATTTGGTTTGTGGGGAATAACAGTTTTTATACTGTTGGATTCTGTTTGGTAATGGTGTGCCGAGAATTTTTGATTCATGCTCAATATGCTCAGTGAGAGATATTAGTCTACAGGCTTTCTTTCTTGTAGTCTTACATGTAGTTTCAGTGTTACAGTATTAATAGTCTAATAAAACAAATAAAAATATTATTTTGTTTTGATTTCTTTTTTAAATGTATTTTTCACACACTATGCACACTACACACACACACACACACACACACACACACACACACACACACACATACATCATATTCATCCTCCCTTTCTCCCAACTCTTCCTAGAGAACCTCATGCTGCATCCTCCCAACTTCATGTCTCCTTCACTTTTGTTAATCACTGCTCACTAAATCCAACTGTGCTTCCCATATATGCACAGGTGCAGTGCCATCCACTGGAGTATGCACAACCTACCAGGGACTGCATCCCTTAATGAAACTGACTCTCTTTTCCAGCAGTCACAGAATTCCAGTACTTCCTCAGATAGGGGTTAGGCCTCATGAACCCTACCCCATCCATGCTTGAATTTGATTGGTCATTTCTATTTATTTAAGATACTGTGATGAGTTGATAATATCTTCTTCAAATATTAGATTGACTTACCAAGCAAAAACTTTGGGCCGTGTGTTTTTCATATGAAAGTTTATTATCAATTTGGATAACACCCACCTTCTTTGTGTATTTTTGATAGTATTTTTCTTCAAAGGGTTTTTATCTAAGATGTCAATTTTGTAGAAACAAAATTGTTCATAGACTTCCTTTATTATCCTTTAGATGCCCATGGGCTTCACAGTTACAACCTTTCATTTCTGATATCAGTAATATACTTTGTCTCTTTCTCTTATTTAGTTTGCTTCAATGTCTTCTTCATCAATTTTATTAGAACATCTTGAAAACAACTTTTGGTCTTATAGACTTTATTGCTTCCTGATTAGAGTTTCACTGATTTGTGTTCTAATATTTTGTTGTTTCTTTTCTGCCCTCTCTCCTAGGTTTAAATTATTCTGCATTTTCCCGATTTTTAAGATGAAGACTTTGGGATATATTTGGGATCTTTCTTCTTTTCTAACACATGTATTCAATGCTCTAAAAATCCCTCTCTAATGATTGTAACACAAAATCTCAATGGTCTTGCAATGAAGACCAGGAGCCAGATATTGGGGTAAGTGCTGAAAGATCAGAGAGACAAGGAACAAGCCATTAGTGAAATTTCTCACCACTACCGAATCCTCAGGTTGAATGGAAGGTGAGATCCTATCTCCATGAATTCTCAGACTGTAAGCCTCTGAGTCCTCAGCTGAAGAGGCTTCTTGTTTCTGTCTCCTCATGCCTTACATGCCTTTCTCCGCCCAGCCATTTCACTTCCTTCCTAGTGCTGGGATTAATGGCATGTGTACTTCCAAAATACTGGTAGCAAAGGCATGAGATCTCAAGTGGTGGGATTAAAGGTGTGTGCCACCAGTGCCTAGCTCTGTTTCTGTCCTAGACTGAATCAATCTCATGTAATCCAGGATGGCTTTGAACTTGCAGAGATTCAGACAGATCTCTGCCTCCCAAGTGCTAGGATTAAAGGTGTATGCAACCACTGCCTGGCCTCTGTGTTTAATCTAGTGGCTGGCTCTGTCCTCTGATCCTCAGGCAAGCTTTATTTGATACACAATATATAACCACAAATAATGATGTTGTAGTTGCTTCTAACAGATTTGGATATGATGTGTTGTTAATTTTATTCATTAGAAAATATTTTATTATTTCATTGTGATTTATTGTTTCACCTTACATTCTTTTAGAAGCATCTTATTAAATTTCCAAATATTTTGAGAGAGTTTCCAGCTATCCTTCTGTTATATGTTCTTAATTTAATTTAATTTTCATCTGGGAATGTTCTTTATATGATTTATATATTTTTTTAATTTGGAGAATTTTTATATGATGATGAAACAGACATTTTGTAGCTTTAGGATGAAGTATTCTTTCCATCGAAGCAGGCATTAGATCAAGCTGATTGATAGTGTTATTCAGTCTAACAGATTTCTTCCTGGCTTTGTGCCCATTGGTCCATCAATTACTATGAGATGTTTTAAAAAAAATCTCTGCTGGAGTAGATATGGATATCTCTGTTTTCAATTCAATCCACTTTTGACCCTTTGCTGTTAATATTGTTGCAACTTAGAGGAGAATTGGTCCCCTTATTATTGTGCAGCATCTCTTTACTGCAGCTGGCTTTTCTGAGGTCAATGGAGCTACTCCAGCTTTCTTTGGTTTTGTGTTAGCATTGTAGGACTTTCTCCATCTCTTCTTCTGACCCAAGTCATTCTACTTAAAATGTTTTTCTTGTGTGCTTTTTTCTGTGAGTGTGTGGTGTGTTTGTGTGTGTGTGTGTGTACACAAAACATGTGATTGGGTGTTGGGGTTTGTCTTAGGGTTAATATGTTTAGATCCTTCACATTTAAGATGACTTATGTTATTAGTGGGATTTTTAATAATCTGTATTTATGTATTAATTGTATTTGTTCTTTATTTATTTTTCCATTTCTATTTCCTCAGAGGTATTTGAACAGTTTGGCATATTCTCATTTATTTCCTGCCTTAGAATACTTTGTGCTTCTTTTGGATGAGCTAAATGAACCTTGAAATGTCACTGAACTGCTTCAGTTGTCATTGAAGTACCTGACAGTGGCCTTGACAGCTCTGTCCTCCTGATCCCGGTGATGTTGTTGTTTGTGTCACGTGTGCTTCTGCTGGATATCCTAATTGATTGTCGTTAGAACTACTTTACCAGATCTACATGCTGGTTCATCTGAGAGTAAGGAAAGGAAAAATACATTTTCCCGATTATTTAATAAGTGATTGATTTAATGGTTTCTGACAAAACAAGACAAAACCAAACCTTCCTTTCCCCCCATTGGACACACACTTTAAGTTATTGGGCCTCTTCTGTCTTCTAAAACTCTGTTTGTATTTATATTCCTGATATCTGAATATTAGATGCCTCAGTGCAAACTTCAAAATTAATCCTGCTTGGTGTTCCCTGGGCATTCAGAATCTGCAGTTTGTTGTCTGCCAATAACTTCAGGAGTCTTTTGACCATAATCACATCACGGGTTTCTTTTTTTCCATTTGCTCTTTTCCTTCTGGCATTCCATCTTTCCATGATGTGTCTTTTGAAAATTCTTCATAGCTCATCTTTGTTTATTTTGTCCACCTCCCCTACAAAAAATCCTCTTTGCATTTCTGCCTTGGAAATTTCTCTTGACCCATGCTCAAGCTCACTAATTTTCTTCTGAGGGGCTTTCTGGTTCAGCGTGAAATCCATCAAAGCATTCTTCATCTGTATTACAGTGCTTTAAATTTTGCAATTTTTAGAGTAATTTTCTCTAGAATTGCATTGGACATCTACTGTTATACATTACCTCCCTTTTCTACCATCATTCTTATAGTACCTACCACAGCTACTTGAAATATGTAAAAGTCGTTTAATGAGAATTTTATTTTGCCTGTTCAGACTGTTATAACAAAGTACTGGTGACTGATTCACTTAAAAATTATTTCTTATACTTCTGATACTTAGGAAGTCTAGAATCAAGGTACTCCTAACAAAAAATATTTCATTGACAATTGGATTTTGGGCTTCCAGCCTCAAGAATTATGGAAACAAATGTTTTTTACTTCCACCACAATGTCTATGGTATTCATCATTATAGCTGGGCTAGGTAAGATGCAGCTGAACCTAGAACAGTGGTTCTCAACCTGTGGATCATGACCCTTTGGGGGTTACATACCAGATATCCAGATATTTACATTATGATTCCTAACAGAAGCAAAATTACAGTTATGAAGCAGCAATGAAAATAATGTTATGGTTGGGGATCACCACAACAATGGGAACTATATTAAAGGGTCACAGCATTGGGAAGATTGAGAACCACTGCCTTAAAAGTACAATAAGGATCTTACTTTCAGTAACAAAGCCTGTCTGACCATTTCAGGTTCAAAATAGCTCAAATCTGAAGAGGATCAACTCAACCTTCTTTTAAAATCTTTTAAAATCTTTCTGGTCAATCTAGCTCAATGAGCTTTCTCATGTCAAAGTTTCTGTGGTAATATTATCAAAATAATAACAAGAAACATTTTAATAGAAAACATATTGACTACTGACTGTGCTAGGAGCCATGTTACTTCCTACTTCTATTGTTTAAGCTAATCCTTCTTTTTTTTTTTTTTTTTTTTTTTTTGGTTTTTCGAGACAGGGTTTCTCTGTGTAGCTTTGCGCCTTTCCTGGAACTCACTCTGTAGCCCAGGCTGGCCTTGAACTCACAGAGATCCGCCTGGCTCTGCCTCCCGAGTGCTGGGATTAAAGGCGTGCGCCACCACCGCCCGGCCTAATCCTTCTAACAGTGCTTCAAATTTTGTGATTTTCATTATGTATTACTAAGCCTGTTTAACAGAGGGGAAACTAAGGCATAAAGTGCTACCTATTCTAAGTGGCATTGTTGGTAAGTGCCACATCACTTACCCACATCAGCCTCTGCTCTTGACCCATATGTAGAAATAAAGCCACCAAATACAAACTGTTGGCATCTGTCAAGGAATGCTTCATGAGCACCACTTTTTTATAATTCTCCTTGGATATAGGCAAGGGCTACCACTTTAACCAGGCTGTGCACTTCTTTATAGCTTGGGCACATGATTTGGAATGACTTTATTCATGTAGATAGGGCTCAAAAAATATTTGTAGGACCAGTCATGAGAATAATCAAATGATAGAACACTGAATCAGGAGGGCACTGTCTATCTTAAGTGCTATGGTTCTATTTTCTCCATCTGACAGAATTTGTATAAGATGCTGGGATTTGTATTTTGATCTTTTGGTTAGAGTAGTGAATTATTTGGTATTTCTAAAAATCATGACCTACAGAGAATGTGTGTGTACACTTGTGTACCCATGCATGAATGTGTGTGTGTGTGTGTGTGTGTGTGTGTGTGTGTGTGAGAGAGAGAGAGAGAGAGAGAGAGAGAGAGAGAGAGAGAGACAGAGACAGAGACAGAGACAGAGAATGAACATTTGGGGAACTTAGCTCATGTGGTTTCAAGTCCTGTGTATGCAGTAGGCCAACCCAGGGAAGATCCATGTGATTAGAAAAAGTCCACCAATGGAAGGTAATATCCTTTACCTGAAGACCATAAATTTCAGTGTTAATATTATTCTAGAAACATCTTCATAGAAATATCCAGAATGACATTTGGCATAATATCTGGGCGTCTGTGGCCCAGACAAATCAACACACACACACACACACACACACACACACACACACACACACACACACACCCCAAAACAAAGCAAAAAAAAAAACCCAAACCAACCAACCAACCAACCAACCAACCAACCAAACAAACAAACAAACAAACAAACAAAACAAAAACAAAAACCAACTGTAGTGGGTAGCCATTCCAGCTTTGATCTGGAAGTTCCAACCCCCATTGAGGCTTCAGCAACTGTCACGCCTACAAGGCGGGGTCAAGAGAGGACCCTGAAGACCCGAGATCTGGATGCACTGGCTCTCTTGGTTCCTGGGCCCAGGACGCTGGAGGTAGACCAAGCAGAGTTCTCCAGAGAACACCGCCGGACTGCACTACACCTTCCCCAGACCTTGTAGCCTATCCCTTCACTTGTAAGTTACCCCACAAAATAAACTTCCCTTTTAACTACGTAGAGTGGCCTTAATAATTTCACCAATAACCAACCAGACAAAAACCCCACAAAGACTTTATTCTCTTGTATTCATCCCTCTACCAGCCTGGATTCTTAAGGCCTGAGGGAGTGTTCATGGAACTTTGTTTACATAAAGAAACAGAAGATAATTATTTGGGGAATAGATGGTGAAAAGCTGAAAGATTTCTGTGCTCTGTAGAAGGGTATTGAATTCCCCAAGGCTCAGGATTTGAAGATCTAGCAGGATTTTTAATGAGGTACGGGACTGGCCCCTTCTCTAGAGCTCTGGGTCATAACTAAACACAGCATGGGCTGCTAATAAGGTGCCATGGTGTAGAAGAGTTGGAACAACATGCAAAGACTGGACATAGCCTTTTCTAGCAGAGCATGGGAGAGTAGGTCCTGAGTATTCAAACCACAGAAGTATGGACTGAAAACCAGATGCTCCATCCCTATTTTTGGGGGGTTATTCAAATTCCTTGGACATTTGTTGAACCCCTGAAAGGGAAAGGAAATGTAATGGGAGCTGTGATTGTAATTGATTTTCTTGTTTCCCTGGAGAGTGGAAACTTACGTTAAGCAGATTAACTACAATTTAGAAAGAAGGAAGGAGTTGCATGTTGCGTCTCAGTGTGTGGAGCAAACTACGTTGCTATAATAACTTAAATTGTTATAATTATTTCTTGGTAGTTTTTGGTAACTAGTTCCTTTTCGAATAACTGTAATTTGAAAATCTAAGAAATCCGGTGGAAGCTGTCTGTGTTGGGTGTTGAGGAAGGGGCACTGTGTGGTGTCACACAGTGAAGAGCAAAGAGAAGGCAGACCTCTGGTTCTCCCCACTCTGCTTCTCCTCTGTCTGCCACACAAACCTGGTGCTTCCAACTATATAGTGCCGTTATTTAATTTTTGCATAAAATAGATTTTTTGTTTTGCTTTTAGAAACTGCTATAGACTAAATTAGGTTCTGCAAAGTTCATATATTAAAACCTTAAACCCTATGGTGACCATGTTTGAGGAAAGAGGCTTTAAGCAAGTAAAAGGAGTTATTGAGATTGCAAGTGTGCGGTCCTGATTTAATATGGCTGTTGTTTTTAAAAGAGGAGGAGACACTGGAGATGGATGTGCACCATCTGAGGCCATGTGAGGACGAGGTGAGAAGGTGTCCTGTCTGCAAGACAAGCAGTTTCATGAGAGACAGTTTCATGTAGGGATGTGATTAGCGGCTTCTAACCCCCAGAACAGTGAGAAATAATGTGCATTTTATAAGCACCACTGTGATGTCTTGTTACTTGGCATACTAAAAGAAACAATCACCCATACCACACTTTTAAAAGTAAAAGGTTTGATTAATGAACAAAATTGTCTTTTTCAACATTTTTTTTTTATTGATTCTTTGGGAATTTCACACCATGCACTATAATTCCACTCATTTCCCAGTCCATCCATATCTGCCCTTTACCCTTGCAGTGCCCCATCCAAAAGAAAATTAAAAAAATAAAAACATTAATTCAAAACAAACCCCAACCACTTCACTCCGCCATCTTTCCTGCCTCTCCACCGCCTCTTCATTCATCTAGTGGCCTTGGGAGTGGTGGTGTATCACACAGTCTACCGTTTTGTCCCAACAGCTTTACTTGCAAATGTTCATTGTAATGAGTTGTTCTGGTTCAAGCCGTGTGGCTTCTGGTACACCATCAATACTGGACCCTCACTGAAAGATATCCTGCTGTTGCCCCAATCATGGAGATCCTTTGGTTATGATTCCACAGAAAGAGTCCCTTCAGGTGCTCCAGCAAGTCCTAGATGAGGTAGGTGTTAGAGTGGGCCAACTCAAAGCACTGGATGTGGGCCTGAGTGGTGCCTGAGTTGGTCAGTCCAGGCCTGCACTGGGACCACACCCCCTCAGGCTAGGGGCAGAGCCAGCTCTCCTACTTCCATGCCATTGGGGTCAGCTCTCCCATATCCATGGTGACGGATGGGGCCAGCTCTCCCAGGGCTAGGGTCATCAGGACCAGTTCTCCTGCTGCAGTGGCCAGCAAGTGTCAGGGCCAGATCTCCTAGGGCCAGCGAGGGGCGGAGCTGGCTCAGCATGGCCCTCTGATTTCAACATGTATGGCTCATATGCCCCCCTGTGGTAAAACAGGCCACAGACATCAGTACAGACCCCGGCTGTAGCAGGACTAGGGACCTAGACATGGTCCTCAGCAGCAGCCCAGGCTGGGATGTTACCACAGTCCCAGGTGGCAGCCAGACTACTCAGATTTGTATGGTCCCAGCAATAATGTGGCCTTCAGGCACCAATATGGCCCCAGGTGGTGACCCACACCCTGGGCATCTGCACAACCTTCAATGGTAAGAGGAACCATGAACATCAACATAGACCGTGGCCCCAGACATGGCCCTCAGCAGCAGCCCAGGCCTGGTCAACACCATGGTTCTATATGGCAACACAGCCCACACAAATCTGCATAGCCCCGGGGGAGGCATGACCATCAGATACCAACATGGCTTCAGGTGGCAGCCCAGACCCCAGGCAACTGTGCTGCCTTTGGTGGCAATCTGGGCCACAGATATCAACACAGACCCTGGCTTCAGTAGGACTGTAGTGGCATTTGCTCTGCCCATGACCTTGGGCTATATGGCCCAAAGGAGGCTGTGCTTCCTGCCATTGTATGTGACCTCTTATAAGGAGTTGAAGAAGGGTCACATGCCCCATTCTCTCTGCTCCTGCCTGCGAAGTGGATTCGCTTCCGGTCAAATCAGAGGACGACTTCTGCTGTCCACTCAGATCTGTAATTGTGAGTGTATTTCCTCGATTTATATCTTAATAAATTCTGTTACTATTTTAATAGAATCATGTGGATTGATCGTAATAGTAGGACCATGCAAAATCATCTTTATTCCCATCATATACTATAATTTCTTCCTTGTACCAGTCCTTATAGCACTTTGCATGAATGCATAATTTACATATACCCTTAACTTTTAAAGCTCTTTATTTGTGCTAGACACCAACATTGCTATAACCTGTTAGTTTCTGTTCCAGCTTCATTTTCTGTTCAGTCTCATCTCTGACTCTTGGAGAGGGTATCATTGTTATTCCTTGTCTTTTTTGCGGCACAGGATAGCTGTTGAGAAACATTGTGTGGCTGTAGCCCCACATTCTTCCAAGGGCCACTACTGACAAACCAGTACACAAATTTCCTCTGGCTCAGTTCTTCATGGGCAAGATCTCACCCAACTTCCATGTCAGACAGGACCATTATGCAAGGGTCAAAAAGTCACACTGGTCTCCATGGTAAACTTATATGGGTGTGCCTAGCCTTTCTGTCTATGAATCCCTGGATTTCCTACTTGTGTAGGTAACCTAGGCTTTCTGCATGTGGACCCCTGGATTTCCTTGGTCATGCTTTTTCAAGAATTTATCTCTTACATCCCAAGGGCCAATTACAGATGATATGCAGCTTCTCATCTGGCTAAGTGAATAAACATTTCTCTTTGGGCTCAACTCTCCTTCTGAGCCTCTATAAAGCTGAGATGTGCCCTCAGCTCTTGGAGTTGTTCTGCTCAGGGAACTGAGTTGCAATACTTGCATTTTTGACTTGGTTATGCAAGCTTTCTGGAAGAGGGTAGTTGAATGTTTGAATGTGATGGGAAGGAAATTTCATTCAGGAGTAAGTATATGAGCAGAGGTTGGAAAGATCAAGGATATGTCTTTGGAATAGAGAATAAATATATATGGCCCAAAGCACAATGCATTTATTCCATAAGAAACATTTTAGGGAACAGTTACATTGATGGATTTTTACATATTGATTAATTATAAGTAAATAAATATGCATGTTATTTTATATAATTATGTTGTAAATTATATATAAAAGTGTCCATTAAATTCTTATATAGGTTGAATTTTAATAAATTTAATTCTTTATATGCTATCTGCAGATATGACAGAAATTATCTAATTAGAAATACTGAAATGCTAATATTCACTATGTGTATAAACACCTTGGCTACATTTGCATATAGCCATGATTATGCAGAATGTCTTGCCTAGAGAGTAGAAAAGTGATATCAAAATAGATCTTTATCAATTTATTTAAGCTTTGAATAAATGCCTTTTGGGTTCTATTTTGCAAATTATTTTACATGTATGTAGCACAGGTGTGATTTATTTACAATTTGAATGGACCAGAGAATTTCTGTACATTGTTTCTTTTATCAGATGCACAGTCATATACACACTTATACCCCAGGCTTTCTCAACTATAGGTCAGACTCAGGGAGTAGGTTAGGTAGGACCATCCATGATTCTGACCTATAGTCCATCTGGGGACCATCCAGACCATCCAGAAGATTCTGATTCAGTGATCTGGTGTGGAATCTAAGAAGTTGACTATCTGAGCAGCCCAGTGATGCTTGCATTGCTGGTGGGAAGGACATTGAGAGAACTGCTGGCTTATAGAATCCACTGAGCAAGATACACTGCCTGTGGAACACATGGAGTCTCCTTCTCTCCCTTTACCCATCACCCTTCCCTTTTCCTCCTATTCCTCTTTCTTCTTCACCTCCTCTTCCTCCATGCACCTCCTTTTAGGAATACATAACATGTATTTAAGTCTTCCATACCCAGGTGAAGTTAATTTGATGTAGTAATGCCTGTCCATTCTGGTGCTGCTTCTTAGCAGGAAAGAACAATGTGACCTGCTTTCCTTTCTTGTTTTGCTTACTGTCTTTGTTTCTTTGCCTTTTTTGCTGCTCTGACTGCTTCTCTACTTGGCTGCCAGTTGCTATCTGGAAATTAATCATGTCTCAAAATTTCTAGTAATATCTATGGGTTTCTTTTGGAAGACTAGGAATTTATTCTCAGATATGCTAAAAAGAAAGCAACACTTGTGTGACTATCATATCCTGTCTTCATAACATGATTGAACAGAATGGATAATTAAAAGAGAACCCTACCCATCATAAGAAATTTCAACCACCTTTTTTCGTTAGCTCTCAGGTTCAGATCAGTGAAGAACTTTGTTGGAGTGCACAGATACTTGATAACCTAGGTGCAGTCTTAGCTTCGGGCGAGCTGAGGTTTGTCTCCTACTCGCATATATATTTTTGTGTTTGAATAATGACATTGCATCAGTCAACAAGCAGAATCCCAAATAATGGAAATAAAGCTACATTTAGATGTCAGGAACAGGTTCTGGACTTCTGCTACACAGTAGAATGAGTACGTGATAGTAGCATACTAAATAATTCACAATACCTAGAAGAGAGGATTTTGAATGTTCTTACAGCATGGAAATCTTAAATTCCCGAGGTAGTGGATATGATAAATGTCCTGATTTAATTGTTAAGTACATATACATATATTATGTATATACACAGACATACATATATTAAAACATTATTTCTCATCCCATAAATATGTATCATTCATTACAAGTCAATTATAGAAAAAATATAAACCTAAAATTTGCAAATAGAAGTCCCCAAATAAGCAACCACAAGGAAAAGAAAAGAAAAGCAAAAAAAAAAAAAAAAAAAGTCCAGCGACTTCTCTGTAAATGACAGGAATTCTTTGAATTCTTCTCTTTCTTCCTGTGGGGTGTGTGTGTGTGTGTGTGTGTGTGTGTGTGTGTGTGTGTGTGTATGCATGTCTCTGTGGTGTGTGTGTGTGTGTGTTTGTGTGTGTGCATGTGTGTGTGTTTGTATATGCATGTCTCTGTGGTGTGTGTGTGTGTGTGTGTTTGTGTGTGTGCATGTGTGTGTGTTTGTATATGCATGTCTCTGTGGATTTGTGCATATGGTATATGCCTGTGCAGGTATAGGAACTCATGTGCAAGGGTAGAGGTTGGAGGTTAAGGTCAGGTGTCTTCCTCTATCACTCTTCACCTGATTTTTTGAGACAGAACCTCTTATTGAACAGATAGCTCACTAATGAGTTAGACTGGCTTGCCAGTAAGTCTCTGGGATCTTTTGTCTGCCCCTGGCAGTGTTGGGGCTGCAGATGTGCACCACCATGCCTGGTTTTCATACGGCGCAGGGATCAAAACACAGGTCTGCATGCTTAGTCAGAAAGCACTTTACTGACTGAGCCATCTACCAGGGTCCTCATTCTGTGAAATTTCAAAGAATAAATGTTGAAATGAAACAAAACTCCCAAACTGTTTCTAAATTCTTTCTTTAAAACCTCAGGCAGTTCTATCCACAGCGACACCTAACAAAGTTAGAAACTGCATTACCGTGGAAAATTCCAAAAATTCTTCCAAAATTTGTCAGTGTGTCCTTGATCAGTTCTCTTGTTTTCTGTACTACTTAGGGTAGGTTTGTCCTGGTCACTATGGAGTCTCTTCCAATGCTGATATTCTAGGATAGCAACATCATGTGGACAAACGGTAAGGCAGTGTTTAATTATATGCTTGCAAAGTCATCTAGAGGGCCAGTTCCATCTGTGCCTTACATTGCAAACTCTTATAAATTACTGTTTTCCCAAGGTCATTTCTGTTGGTAGGATGGGAAGAAAAATGCCTTGGATTACAAACTTTTCATGTCTGGTTACTCATGGCACAGTATTTCCCAAGACTTGCGGGCCAGATGGCAATACTTTTGAAGATGCACTAAGGATTTGAATTCTGGTTCACAGTAAATATCACATGTAAATTATTAATCTCTAGCAGATGAAAATGTATATTATTGCATTGCATTAAACTTTAATCTTGCAAAGACCAGCCTCAGCATCACATAAAGATGCTGATGGTAGGGGGCCAATTCTGGTCTTCCGACTAACATCCAGATTTAGAGTCTAGGTAGCTTAAGTAAAAGTCTTTAGAAGGAATATTTATTACTAGGGTTATACAGAGAGACTATGAGCAATTTCCCAAACTAAGTGATAACAACTAGCATTTACTAAGGCCATGTTATATGCCAAGTGCTCTTCAAGGTGGCTTAAACAGACTGGTAATTTTCTGGACAATACCGTAAGGAAAGGCATTCCCAGTTATTCTGTTAGAGATCAGACTCTATGTATCAGTTACGTGTTTGGAATTGTTTCAAGAGATAGCAACACAAAGATGAGTTCAAACAATTTTATTATTTGTAGAGAATTTATCTTCTGATGAGATGAGACATATAATGTCCCCAAATCAATGAATGAACACACAATTTCATTGAGAACTATGAAGTAAATATAAAAAAGTGTGTGGTCATTCAAGACTAGGAGGGAATTATTATTCTTTGCTTGTCTGGAAAGAAGATATTTGGGATAAAGGTTTTAGGTCAATTAATTTAGTAGCAATTTTCCAAAAGTAACTGGATAAATTTAATTATTTGAATGGCTTTTGTATTGGTATATCCACTTATCAGAAGTTTATTTTAATTGGCTACCCATTAGTTTTATGGTACTTTGTGTTTCTCCAAACACATTTCATACACAGCACAATTTTATTGTAGTAACTTTTGTGAATGGTGTACATCTTAGCTATTATGAATGCCCTGATGTCAAGAATATTGTGAATAGCAGAGTGGATTCTTGTTTTCTCAAGCATTTTCTATCCAGTCTACTGTCTTTGACTTCTCCTAGTTACATCCCTGTTTGTGCTATTCCATTTTCCTATTCACCTCAGCTTGTCTGTGAATGGCTTGAAATAATTCATAGAAATGAAAAGAAACTGAAGTAAATGGCAGTATGCATAGAGACCAATATTCTAACTTGTGTGGTGGGGTAGATGGGCATCTAGGACAGGTATTTCTAGCTCTAAGTCCAAAGTGTGTAATGTAGTAGTCACCGTGGTGGTGTTCGTGGTGGGGGTGGGGTGTCTGTGATGTACATGACTTGAATTATTTTGATGTGTTTTACCTAGTTCCATCTGTCCTGGCTTGTACAGCATAAGTTTCACAATATGGGTCTCCTAGATATTCCATGAGGCACACAGTATCTTTTTAGCAACTTTATGTATAAACTAAGGAGTGCATAAGGTTGTCTGTCTCAGAACTCTGATCAACAAACTTGATATGTTTACATTTTATTGTGACAGTCAAGGATGGAAAAGCATTCAGAGAAGACGACTGTGATAATGGAATAGTTAAGATAAAACTTGCTTGAGAATGATTAATTTAAACCAGGGAGAAGTTCCTCCCACATCTCTCCTCATTTAATCTTCTCTCTCTCTCTCTCTCTCTCTCTCTCTCTCTCTCTCTCTCTCTCTCTCTCTCTCTCTCTGTCTCTGATTCACACACACATTATTCAATACAGGTTTCTTTGTCTATAACCTGAAAACCATAAGCATATCATCTTTGTATTCTTGTTAGTAGTTAAATGAAATACTCAGGATAACATATGCCACATGGAAGTGTTTGACAATAAGTGTTTTGGTTAATATTAGGAGGGAGTGATAAATACTCTGTGATGGCTTAGTGGAGCTGATATGTTCAGTCTAGGACTAGAAGAGCTGGAAGAATATGACAAGGATCCTCTAGATGACTCTGAGGATTAGGTCTGTAGAAGAACACAGTGTTTCTGCATTGCTGAATGTTGCTTAGATTAAGCTGGGCACTGTTGGAAGCATAAATAGCAAGGATAAGGAGTGGGCGAGTAGGGCAGGGGCCGCATCGCAGGAACATTACAGAGATCTTTCACGATGAGCTGTTGCTGCTTTCAGTCTTGTCCGTCCAGGCAGGTGGAAGAATTTGCTCTTTCCTCCTTGAATAACATGGGCTAATTTAGTCACCTGTAACTATATGACATGTGCACAACCCTCTGTTGGCTGATTGGGGACATAGTTCTAATCTAATGTTTTAATTTGTCTATTAACATTGAGGATGATTAGATAAGTGCTAAGGCTAGGTCAGAGATGGGAAGAATTGTTTTAAAAGCACAAAAAAACATATGTTTAAAAATTCTAGCTGAAGCCGGGTGGTGGTTGCACACACATTTAATTCCAGCACTCAGGAGGCAGATACAATTGATCTCTGAGTTCAAGGCCAGTGTGGTCTACAGAGTGAGTTCCAGGACAGCCAGGGCTATATTGAAAAACCCTGTCTTGGACAAAACAAACAAACAAATAAAAACAGCAAAACAACAAGGAAAAACCTTAGTAAAAATTGTCAATATCCTTTGACAAAATTTGTGAAGTCAATAACAAAATTCTACTTTTCTACTCCATAATGCATTCATTGATTGATGAAATAATTCTAGAATTCTTTCTTTCTTCTCTGCCCTTGTCTTCATCTTTGGCTTCATCCTTTGTTCTAAAATCAAACGTAAAATAATTTTTAAAGAACAATGTTGGATTTACAACATTGTTCTTTAATTCACAATTATCTCGTTAGTTCCTGGGAATGGTCCTTGATTTAGATGATTTACCAGGAAGTATTGATTTCATGGATTTGGGAAAGACTGACTGTTTTGCCTTATCAAAGCTGCCATCTCCTTCAACTACTCGAGTACTAATATAAAAAATTATTATGTCCTATGAAATAATTTAAAAATCTTCAGTAGTCCTATGTCAGTGTTAGGAAAATGACAAATTATACAGGCTGGAACAAACCCAACTCTAATTTTTTATTTATATGTTTTAAGTGTTAAAGCTGAAAACATATTTTGCAACTACCTCATTCTTGACTTTTTGAAAGTCCATATGTTTTTAAGGGAAATTTAAAATTCAGCTTTATTTGAGTGTTTGCAAAAATTTAAAGGAGATATTTGATGTGCAAGATTTATATGTCTTCAGAAATCAGATCTGAACCCAACTGCTTGGATAAAGTTCAAACTAAATTCCTCTAATGCTCTGAAAAAAATATTTGCATCAGATTCATAAGTTCAGTTCTTTTCTGATGCTGGTGGGAAGGTGAGTCATGTACTACTATTGCATGTTTATATTTCACTTCCTTTTGAGAAAGTATTAAGAACTCATACATTTTGTCAACTTTAAGTATTCAAGTACCACATTTTGTTTGAATTATCACCTTGACGCTGAGGCTTTTGTGATTCCCCCAACCAATGGAGTTGGTTCATTTTCCTGATAGTAGAGTACATTGCTTCACATCCATCAGGCAACTAGAGAAAAAATTCATCAATGAGAGTCATGAAAGGACACAAGTCTTCTGAAATCTTACAACTGCTCCAAGTTGGACAGGAATTTTATTATTTCAGTGTTGGATCTGGTTCAACAAAGAGGCAAGTTTGCTGAACTAGAAGTTAGAAAGACTTAGGGTCTCATCCTTTGCCTTCTTAATACTTAACTATGTGATTCATAAAAGGCATTTCCCCCATCACAGGCTTGAATGCCTTCGTTTGAAACAGAAGATAGACCATAGTAGTATTTTCAAACTAGATTCTTCAGAGCCCTGTTGTTCCCAAACAGTTTTCTCCAGTGTCTTGGCTTTGATAGGTTTGTGTGGGAGGAGTTTGCAGAAGACTCTTAAGAGTAAAGAATTATTTTCCTATAATAAAAATATGTAGCATTCCTCAACCCTCGTGTTTGAGATTTTATTTTTTTAACTTATTAAGTAATTATTCTGTCTTATCACTGGTTTTAAATGCCCTAGAAGAAATGATAACTGGATACTAGCTGTAGAAATAGAAATTGATTTTACTTGTTGGCAATGAGCTGTTTCATCCCAGAGATACAAGTCTACAATTGCTCCTTTGCTATTAGAACCAGATCACAGGGTTTAACTATGACTTTCATAACAAGGACCTTGGAAAAATGCTTGGCAATGTCTCTCACAGCTGTGAGATATGTGCTTAATCCAAGAACAACACTTGGGTCCAACAGAAACAAACACACACACACATTTACCAAGAGACAGGCACAAGAATATTCACTGCAATACTACTCACAATAACCTTTCTTTGGGGACTACCCAAATGTCCATCAGTAATGGAAGGGATACATGAACTGGAGGTGCATTTTCACAATGGAAAAAATTGCTCAGCAATCAGCATGAAGTGTGGATCTGTAACTGTACACAATGGTATAGATACTTCTCACAAACATAAAACATTATATAATAAATTCACTCATAAAGTAAAACATTTGGAAAATAGTTCATGTTCTTAGAAATCAAGATTGTTATCATTGCGAAAAGATATGGAAAAGTTCTAAGGGATCTTGAATGGAGGATTCTGTGTATATTACTTCTTAACCATGAACTGTTTCCTAACCTAGGTACTGGTGAAACATGTGTCCAACTTGTGAAAGGAATATTAAATTTTACTTGTGATCTGTGTACTTTTCTGTATGTGAATTACATTTATCAAGACAAAATTCCAGATTGTCTCCTTAAAACTGCTTCCCAAGATTAGTCAGTGCTAAAGACAAAAACATTTTCATCTTCGGTAGTACATTATTTTACATAATAGGACAAACATAAGTATTAAATTTCAAGATATTAAACTGAAGGAATATTGGGCTAAGGGGATTTACCTAATAACACAAAGGGTTTTCTGTCACCTTTGCACCCATGGGGCTGGTTATCCACTTCTACACTTGTGCATTTGAAAAGTACTGTCCAATCTCTCTTATGTCATCTGACAAGCTAGTTTTGTTTTCTGATAGACTAGTTTAAACTCAGTTCTGGTAGACATATCCAGTCCATGGGGTGTGTGTATCATCCTAGGATAGCAATGAGTTTGGCCTAACATGTCTGTTGACTGCAGCACCATGTTGAAATAGAAGGTTGAACTCTAGTGTTTTCTATTTCTCTCATGAAGGAATGACTACTATAAGAATTTGCCGCTTACCATAGACAATGGTAACTGGAAAATGCTCAGACTTGCTCAGTGCTTAAGTGCTTCAAAATGATATTTGGCTTAAGGTCTATTTATAGTTGTAGGTTATTTAAGTAGTTAATTATCTTTTAAAAATATTTAAGCTGGGCATGGTGGTGCATGCCTTTAATCCCAGCACTTGAGAAGCTCTTGGGAAGCAGAGGCAGGTGGATCTCTGAGTTTAAGGTCAGCTTGGTCTACAGAAAGAGTTGCAGGACATCCAGGGCTACACAGAGAAACCTTGTCTTGAAAAAACAACAACAACAGAATATTTAAGCATATTAATACTGCTTTCATACAAACCTATGTTTTTTTTTTATTTTCATCATCTTTTATTTTTTTATATCTGTATTTCAGAGTGTCTGATCACATTCAGTTACTCCTTTCAAGTGGCAACTCAAGACGACCACTAGCAAGTCTAAGGAAGAAAAATGGTTTCGGGTACCCTGTTTGAGGTGGTTCATTTTGGAAAGTACAAAGTTGGAATAGGAATTACACAAGAAGCAGCTTAGCTCTAGTGGTCCCACAATACTGTGGCTATCTGTGCCACACAATAAAGTCATCAGATCCTTTAATACCCGAGCAGCTAAGGACAAAAGCTTCTGTCCATTATTGTTCAGTTTTGCTTGTAGCATGAATGTTAGCCCAGATGCATGGCTGGCACAACATTTTGCAGTCACACATGTGTGTCAAGTTGTAAAAACAGAAGATGTAGTATCCCAACGAAGACTAGATCCAGGTAGCTTATCTTAATAAAATCACAAGAACCGCACATGACAGAGAGGAGTTTATTCAGAGAAAAGGTTCAAAATAGACAATTCATGTCAAGCCTGGGTTTGTCTATGTTTGAAAGACCATGGTGACTTTTTCCCCACAATACTTTAAATAAATACAGCTTTTTGTTTGTTAATTGTAGCTTGGAGATGACTGTTTTTTGCTCTCTCTCTCTCTCTCTCTCTCTCTCTCTCTCTCTCTCTCTCTCTCTCTCTCTCTCTGTGTGCATGTGTGTGTGTGTGTGTGTGTGTGTGTGTGTGTGTGTGTGTCTGTCTGTCTGTCTGTCTGTCTGTCTGTCTGTCTGTAGTTATGCTTGGCATCATTCTGAAAGTGGAAAGATGTTTTAATGGACCATAAGAATCATATTAGTAGTTCGATTAAGGGGTAAAGGAGTCCCAAAAGTTGAGGAGTGTTTGGTTTTAGATGCTTCTGTTGGGAAATGCAGCTCTTTTAATCTACTTTTCTTCTCCAATTCCTACTCAAGACTCTTTGGGTGGTCATGTTTGCAGGTTTTTCAGCATCTAGCTAGCTAGAATTCCCACCCTAGTCTTCACTCTTTGTTGGCCTAGAATGAATGAATGAATGGATGCAAATTGCATGTAAATGTAGAATATTCATACATTTAATTATTTTCCAAGGACAAATAGAGACATTTAATTTTAATTAAGCTATTGCACTGTTACACATTTTCAGAGTTGACAGTATGATTTGACCATGCTTCAGTTGGTGGCCCCACCCCTAGAACTATACATGCGACACGAATTGAGTCCATGGGTTATTTAAAAAAGAAAAATAACAAAAAAGACATGAAGTTGGGGGTGGTTGATTAGGAGGCAGGGCTGGAACTGGGAGGAACTAGGGGAAGGAAAATACATTGTATGAAATTCTCAAAGAATTAATAAAAAATAGAAAAATTGTTATTTGCCAGAAAATATAATCATGGAAACAGTGATTCAAACAAGAAACAGATTTTTTTCTTTCAATTGATTTTACTTGGTTTCTTCAGAACATGAGGCACTGGGACTTTGAAATCAGGTCAACCTGAAATCAAATTCTACAAAGAGGAATTCTGTAATGGTGGAGAAGTTGTTTTTGTTTTCTTCACTGAAGTTTCTCTAGGTGTGAAATGTAGGTGATAATAGCTGCCTTACAATGTTTCTTTTTTTAAAATCTCTTGCTGAGGATTAAAGATAATGTTTATAAAGTGCCCAGCATAATAACCAAATGTACACTCAGTGAACAATAGTTGGTTGTTAGATTGTAAACACAAGCAAATTTTGTGACTTTTCTGAGATCACGGATTAATGATAAAATTAGAATGAAGAATTTTGATTCCTCTTCTGTCTTCTGCTCCCGTACTCGTTCTTATATTCATACCTATTACAATTTCCTGAGTTCTTTGTCATTCGACAAGTGAGGCATTAATTTTAGCTTTCATGGAGTTAGTCCTTTTGGGATAATTCTTCCCCATCCCCCCTCCTCCTCCCAGGTCGCATTTTCCTTTGTTTCCAAGCCAAGACAAAAATGTTGGCTATGGGAAATATTTATTGGGTGCCATTTAGACAAATACAAGAATCTGATTGAATACTCTCCATGACTGCCGGTTGAAACTAAACACGAGGTTGCCATGGATACCGGTTGCTTGGCCTCTGCTCCAATACATTAGAGCCTTTTTAGTTCAACAGTGTGCAAACCACAGATGTTGCCATGCATTGTATTAATAATCAGCTTGGATCTCTTAGTAAAAGAATAGCTCAGGTTTGTCTTAGCAGAGAGGGGTGGAAATTCTCAGATGCAAAACAAAATGCCCTGTACTTGGAGGGTTGCTTCTATGTACAGTGAGTTACCTTTCCAGGCAGCTTTTGCTCTTCCCTCTGCTCCATTTAATCTGGACCCTCTACTCTTTTTTTTGATATTTATTTAGAATAAGGATCTCTACTGTATTTTTTTTTTTGTTAAATCCCACAGGGGTATCTGCTAGGAAAATTGCACAAACTTGGTTATAGGACTTCAAACCAGGAATTAAACACAGTAGGGGAGAGGGATACAAGAAATCCGAGGTTCTGTAAGAGACTAGACATGAAGCTGCAACAGAGGAATCTCAGATTTATATAAAAATCTCTGGCTTTTCTACATACCACCTGTGTATTTTAGGGCAAATGAAACAATACAAACCCTAGTTTCTTCATTTCTATGGTTCTTTCACTTGTAAAAACCTGGTGATTACCCTGAGTCCCCCTCAACTATCCTGTGTATGCTTTGTACTTAAAAACCAGTCAGCTACAACTTTAATTTCACCCTCATCTGAACCCCTTGCTTGCCACTCAATGCATTCACGTGTTTGGGGAATTGGGAGATGCTTGTGATGTTCATGGGAGGGAAGTATTTTCTATAGTTTGGTGATTAAAATGGGCTGGCTTTATTTTCCCCCACAAAGGTATGTATCTGCTTATAAATTCACCCTCCACTGCTAGCACGAGGAGTTCTAGCTCTCTGCTTTAGATTTTCTTAACCTCTTTTGCACATGTTCAGTTAAGCTCTTATCCAGAGACTGAGTTCCCGTCTTCCATAGACAGATTCCTTTCTCCCTCTCAAGTTGATATATGAGCATGTAAAAACTTAGGTGGCTTCATAATGTCATAGGCCTCAGGACTGCACTGTATCCTTTAGAGAAAGGCATCTGAAGGAGACTGGGTAATCCACCCTTCCATACTCTATCTACAAACACTCATCCCAATTATCTTTACTCTCCAAAGGCTGCACACACATATTAAGACTGGGAAGTGCGCCTTTCTCTTCTAATGCATATGGTGTGTTAAAACAACTTTAGATTATTGAGCAACTTGTAAAAGATTGCTTCCAAAAATAAATGCTCTTATCAGCAAGACTTTGAACCTTGAAATGTTTTGTACTAGGAAAGCATTCCTTTTTCACTGTTACCCTGGTTGAATATGATGCCTTGAGGTCACTGCTGTGGTCTTACTGCTCCAAACTTTTTCTAAACTACTGGATAGTTCATGGGTAAAATCATGGTACAACTTTTGCCTTGTTCCTACAGTAGAGAGGCAAATAGAATTCCACACTGAATAATATGTACAGAAAAAACTGCTTATTCGTCTAAAAATCAATTGTGGTTACCATGAAGAGAAGGGAGGTCTAATTTCCTCATGAAGTCAGGTGATCAGAAACTTACTGGAAACGACTCACCGAAATGTTTCTTTCCACAAATTTCCAGTTGTTAGAAACAATTATAAGTAAGGATGTTGCCTCATAGCACAGTGAACTGCTCTCATCTGATTATTTTTCCATGCTAAGTTGCCTCATTTTGTCAGTTGTTAGCCATAGTCAGAGGAGAGGAGAGCATTGAGTGAGTGTTAGTCTAGCGTGAGGTTATGTGGTGACCATTTTTTTTTCCTGACTAGTGGCTCAAATTACCATGCATTAGTCTCACCATCCCTAATAATAAACCAATGATTGAATTTGAAAAAGAAAATTTAGTTGTTGATTTCAACATGACTGGAGAGTGATGGCAGTGATGGCAGAGGTAGAAGACAGCGCTAACACTGCTGAACTCTAATAGTGGGATGTGTTACATATCTTCCCAGATAAGCCTTGCTTAGCATCCCTGCAAGTCTGTGAGGGTAGTAGTGCTAGGATAGACGTGGGCATAGTCAATGACGTTCGCTTTCTCCTATTCCCCACATTCAGTCTGTTGCAAGTTCTAGTGGTATCTGCACATTTCTAGTTTTACGACTTTCACCTAAGTCCCTGTTAACATTCGTTTAAACACTGTGACAGCATTTCTTACAGGTCTCTTTTTTTCCCCCTTTAGGTAAATACAAATCAAAATAAGAATGAGATATTATATCACAACTTCTAAGAAAACTGCAATTTTTTTTTTTTTTTGGTTTTTCGAGACAGGGTTTCTCTGTGTAGCTTTGTGCCTTTCCTGGAACTCACTTGGTAGCCCAGGCTGGCCTCGAACTCACAGAGATCCGCCTGGCTCTGCCTCCCAAGTGCTGGGATTAAAGGCGTGCGCCACCACTGCCCGGCGAAAACTGCAATTTTTAAAAGGTGGTTAAAAGTAGTACTGTGGAAATGGAATCTTCACATGTGTCTATGGGAACATGTAATGGTGCAGTCAATTTGAAAAACATTTGGACAAGCCTTCAAAAGTTGAAATATAGAGATACCGTCTGACCCAGCACTTCCACCCCTGGATATGTATACAAGAGAGACAGAAACATTCATGTCAACATTTATATGTAAAGTCAACAACAGCACCATATATGATATCCACAAGTTAGAAACAAGATGAAAGTCTACCAGCTCATGATCAGACCACCCCTGCATAACTCACTGAACACAGAGAAGTCAAGCTGGTGCCTACCTAGAGCCTTCAGTCCTACTAACTAGTGTGTTCATGGCATGGGAAAATACTTTGCACATTCTGAGAAGAGAAAGGAAAATACCAACCCAGCTACAAACCCTGCGATCTACAATGGTGACCTGCCTGCCTGCAAGTGATGTTGTGTAGCTAGAGTTTTCCTGCCTGGCCCACAGTCAGGACAAATCTCTCTCACCCGCCAGTCCCACAGCCACTCAGACCCGATCAAGTAAACACAGACACTTATATTGGTTTCAAACTGTATGGCCGTGGCAGGCTTCTTGCTAACTGTTCTTACAGCTTAAATTAATCCATTTTTATTAATCTATACCTTGCCACGTGGCTTGTGGCTTACCGGTACTTTACATCTTCCTTGTCCTGATGGCGGCTGGCAGTGTCTCCCTCACCCAGCTTCCTGTTCTCTCAATTTTTCTCTCTGTTAGTCCCACCTATACTTCCTGCCTGGCCACTGCCAATCAGTGATTTATTCATTGACCAATCAGCAACACATTTGACATACAGACCATCCCACAGCACTTCCCCTTTTCTTTTCTTAAAAAGGAAGGTTTTAACCTTTACACATCTCCAAAGTCAGCTTGGTATATTTGGGAATTTGGGTGTAGCTTCTCTTACTACTTCCTGCTGGAGGGGGGCACTGTATCTTCTGGGGAAACAAAGAAAATTTTAGGATCATGGAGTAGTCCGTGAGGCTGTATCATCTGAGCCAGTTGCCTTGAAACGGTTCTGGATGTTGGATCATCTGGGCCATGGTGTCATCGGAGACCTTTCAGGTGGTCTTGGCTGGTCAAACCTGATGTGTCTTAATCTGGAACAAATCCATAGCCTCTTGCTTTCTGTGGAAACAAAAGAGACTCTTTTCCAAAGCAACATATCCTTACATCCAAATTTTGAAGTCAAAGTATCTTTAAAATATACATACTGGTTTAACTCAGCTTCCTTTACAATCAAATATCTCTCTGTAGTTAAGAATCCCAAAGACAATACAATCCAGACTCTCTGTGTAATAGTCATCTCTACGTGGCTTATTTTTTATATTAATTTTACTGTCTCTTTAAAGACTTTATTTTTTAAAACCATGTATTTGTTTCTATACTGTATATATCACCTTTTTTTGTTTCTTTTAAGCCTACGTATATTTTACACACATTTTAAACTATTACATCTGAATCTGTCTTATTGTGAATCTATTGCTTTAAGCTGCAGCAGCTGTGGCTGCTGGCTCCACCCACCTCAGCTTCCCAAGATGGCGGCAGTATGCTTACCGCCAGCTCTGGGAGCCATCGTGGGTCTATGCTTTTATCCAAGCAGCATGTAGCCCAGAAAACTCTTTTTTTGTTTTGTACTAGCAAAGGCTAAATCCACAATGCAGCTTAATGTGCCACTTGCAGAGGCTTCATTCCCGCCATACGGGGGCAGGTCGAGCACACACGCTAGGAACCCGCCAGTAGCTGAAACCGGCAGCTGCCGCTCATTTGAGAGAGACAATTAGGAAGCTGTTTTTAGCTCCGTTTTAGAATCTTTTTTTTCAGGTTTTAGGTGGAAACTCTTGCCACCACGTTGGGCACCAATGTTGGTGAAACAGTGGCACAAAAGTGTGGGAGTAACCAATCATAGCTGGTGTGGGAGTAACCAATCACTAGGAACCATCCACTCCATAAGATGGAACTCTTGTCCAATACTGCCAAGAATCTGAGACTAGACAGGTCATGAACCTAGGGAAAAACCAAATACCACTGTTCTGCTGGAGGAACATAGCAATTACTACTAGTGACATTCTATTATAGCATATAGATCAGGGCCATGCTCAGCCATCATCAGAGAAGTTTCCTCCTGCAGTAGAAGGGAACAAATATAGAAACCCACAACTGGACAATATGCAGAGAGTGAGAGTTCTTGAAACACTTAGTCCTACTAACTAGGATGTCTCCATCAAATCCCTCCCCTTAGGGCTCAGAGAACTCTGCAGAAGAGGAGGCTAAACAGTTTTAAGAGCCAGAGGGAATGGAAGATGCTTAGGAAACAAGCCTTCTAGACGTAACAGGACTGATGCACCTATGAACTCATAGAAACTGTGGCAGCATACATAGGACCTGCACAGGTATAAGCAAGATGGAGTCTTAGTGCAGAGATGGGGAAGTAGACACATACTCCACCCTTAACCCAGAAGCTATCTCCAATTCTAGGAGCAGTTAGTTAGTTTTCTCCAGTGGAATCCCACTGGGTATGCAAACCCCACGTAAGGGCAGGCTTATGCCCAGCAGTAGATGATCAACACAAAATAAACTCAATGGTATCTTTGAAAATCTTTCATCTCACAATGCTTTGGGCATTGTTTTTTTTGTTTGCTTATATATTGTAGTTTCCAATTTTATAAATAAAACACATTGAGTTTTCACTGTGTGTGTGTGAGCATGTGTGTATGTGTGTGTGTGCTCGCACGTGCAAGCATAGATATGATTTTCTTGTATTTTTTCTGTTTGTTTGTATGTTTTGTCCTATTCATACTTGTTTTAATTTAATTTTATTATTATTATTATTTTAGATGACTGTATTCAAATGAGAGAAAGAAAGAAAGAGTGTGGATTTGGGTGAGTGGGGAGGATCTGGAAGGCATTGGGGGAGGGGAAAACATGATCAGAATATATTGTATGGGAAAAAATCTTGTCTCAATAAATATATAAAGTTGTTAAAATGAATGATTCATCATCATTTGTATTATAAAGGTAATAATAATGGCCAGAAGGTACCCACTTTATCATTTTCTTAGCCCCCACATATCTGATAGACCCAAATAGACTAATTTAACATGTTGAAAATGGAATCGTTCTCCCATCAAAAATGAGAAAAGTAATAACTATGCTGTATTGATCTTCATGATAAATTTTTCCCTTACAAGGAGGCTGATCAATAGTTTTTACTGTAAAACTGTTGGTGGTGTTGGTAGTCATCTGTCAGATGTTTTGTGTTCATGATTTTTATATTTCCAAATTGTCATTCCATTTCAGTCTCCAAGGACAGCACAACTTCTTGCAGTGTGATCTAACTACCCAGCCTTCCTTTTGTTCTTCTGACCTTACATGTTCTCTGGGCAAGGCTTTCCAGAAGGTCTTGCCTCCAATCTCTCATGACAGGTCACTTTTTGTTTGGAGACCTTACTCTTGCAATGTCACATCTGCTGTGAGGCCTTTATCCCGTGTTTGTAGGATTGTTGGTATCCTTGCCTCTCCTTGTCACATCTCCTGGCAATTCCTTCCCTATCTTTTAATTTTTTTATAGCACTTATCTTCATTTGAATGACCTTGCTCATTAGTTCATGTACGAACTTTCCTTCTGTCCCTAAGGGAATACTGTAGATGATGGACAGTGTACCTTTCTTGTTTGTTTCTATCTCTCTGGAATGTTTAGCTCCACCCAGCACTTCCAAGGTCTCAGCAAATATTCATGGACAGAATTATTTAATATGCACAGTTAAGAAAATGCACTTAAAAAATCCAGACAGATGTGGAATGCAGACTTTTATTTTACCACTTACTTAAGATGACAACCTCATCTTCAGCCAATAATGTAACCTCTCTATGACTCAGTTTCCCATATTCAAAATAGGCATGGAAATATTGGTATCATTTTATTAATTAATTTATTTTAAATATGTTTTAACTGAAATAAAATCTTATCACTTTCCCTCTCCAATCTATCTCAGGTACCTTCCCTCCAATCCCTCTCATGTCCCCCACTCTCAAGTTGATAGTCTCTTTTTCTTTCCTTATTCCTGTTACATATGTATACATATGAATACAAATAGATAAATACAACCTGCTGATTCTGTTATTTGTGTGCATATCATGTAGGACTGAACACTCTGCATTGGACAACCAATAGGGGCTCATCCATGGAAGAGGCTAATTTTCCTTCTCTCATCAGTCATTAGTTGCTTAAGGGTAGAAGCCCTTAAAAATTTCCCTCACCATGTTAATATGTTCATTGATGTTGTCATTGTTCTGGTCTTATTTTTGCAGTCATTTCTAGGAGATAGCATTTTACTGCAAACTTCCTGGTATTTTGACTCTGTCTTAGTCATTGTTTTATTGCTATGAAGAGACACCATGACCATAGCAACTCTTATAAAGGAGAGCATTTAATTGAGGTACTTACAGTTTCAGAGTCTTAGTCCATTATTATCATAATGGGGAGCATGGCAGCAGGGAGCATGGATGCAGGCCGGTGTGGTACTGGAGAAGTAGCTAAGAGCTGCATCCTGATCTGCAAGCAAAGAGGAGAGAGAGAGAGAGAGAGAGAGAGAGAGAGAGAGAGAGAGAGAGAGAGAGAGAGAGAGAGAGAGAGAGAGAGAGAGAGAGAGAGAGAGAGAGAGAGAGAGAGAGAGAGAGAGAGAGAGAGACCCTGGGTCTACCTTGGACTTTTGAAACCTCAAAGCCCACCCCAGTGACACACTTCTTTCAACAAGGTCACACTTCCTAATCTAATCTTTCTCAAGTGGTGCCACACCCTTATGACCATGCATTCAAATATATGAGCCTATGGGGGCCATTTTTATTCAAACCACCACAGACTCTTAAAATCCTTGCACTCCTCTTCCTCTGTTTTCTGAGCCGTAGATACAGGAGCTGTAATGTAGATGTGTCCTTTGGGGTTGGCCTCCCCACTATCTATTCATCTCTTCATTGTTTCCAGTGTGGTTTTCTGAGATGGCCTCCATTCACTGTAGAGAGACGCTTCTTTGATGGGGGGTGCGGTGAGAGCGACATTTATCTGTGGGTACAAGGAAAAGATTGAGAATGTAGTAAGGAATTATACTGGTCTACCTAAGTGGGAGTAGGAGATCTGTTTCCAATGTCCATGACTTCACTAGCCCTGGGAAACTCAAGATTAACAGTACCAGGCGTGATTTCCCTCCTGTTGAGTGGGTCTTAAGTCCAAACAACTGTTGTTTGCCACTAACATGTGAGTGCGACGAATTACACCTTTATGGATGTCTCGCCATGCTGGTCACTGTTGCGTGAGTATGTACATGCTCATGTGTGGGCATATGGAAGACAAAGAACCTCAAATGCCATTCTTTTCAGGTGTTTTTTGTGTTACAATCTCTTGCTTGTATGGAACTTGACTAGTAGAAGAGGGGATTGGCCAGGGAGCCTCAGGGAGCTGTGTGCTTCTGCCTCCCAGCACTGGGATTACAATCACATACCACTTTTTAAATGTGGGTTCTGGGCATCAAATTAGCTCCTTGAGTTTGTAAGGACATAATTTTCTCCAAAAAAAAAAATATGACTGTAACCTGAAGAGTGACACTGAGGTTGTCATCTGACATCTACCATCATGTACACACACACACATATATGAACAACCTTACACACACCTCTGTATCCACATACACGTGAGCATTCATACACACACCCACTGAAAATTTCTTGGAGGGAATTATAAAATAAGCAATATTTTGTAGGAAAATATAAATTCACACTACCACTTGTATTAAACATTTATAGCCAGGTGGTCATGGTGCACACCTTTAACCCCAGCATTAGGGAGGCAGAGCCAGGTGGATCTCTGAGAGTTTGAGGACAGCCTGGTCTACAGAGTGAGATCCAGGACAGGCACCAAAACTAGACAGAGAAACCCTGTCTCGAAAAACCAAAAAAACAAAACAAAACAAAACCAAAAACCAAAAAAAATTTGCATATAAATAAATAATGGAGAGGAGGCAATATATATGAACAAAGAAGAAGAATGTTGTTGTGAATAAACAAAAGAAAGAGCCAGAGTATATGCAACCTGAGTACTGGTGGCAGGGAGGTCCATGCAGCTAGAACAGTATATTCATGTGCAATGGCATGAAAACCTAGAAGATGCTAAGGCTGAGACAGCCAGGTATCAGAGAACTAAAATCCAGCCGAATCACTGATGGGCTGTGATCTAAGGAAGGTCCAGCTTAATCTGTCTGCCTTTCTTCTTTTCTTACATAGTAAATAAATTTAATTTTATCTACCCTATCTGCTTTACAAGAGTACGATGATATGAACATGCAATTCAAGAGCTTGGAAAAACCTAATGCACTTTATATACACAAATACAGATATACATCTATTTGGGGAAAAAACCTGACACTTGTTGATTTGGGCTTCGTTTAAGGTGAGTGATCTCTCCTTCCTAAATCAGGCATCATTACCTCTATCTTAGAGGTGAAGAAGCTGAGACACAGGAAGCTAAAGCAACTGGTAACAACTACTCAGTGGCTGAGCTGAATTCAAAGTCTCTGTGACTGACCTCAAGGCCCTAGCTCTTCCTATGATATGGCTCATCCTCATAGAATGAAACATGGCGAGGCGGCCTTGTTACCACGTCAGAATCTTATTCCTTCTTCATAGATGGGCTTCTAGCTACATTCTGAGGAAGTGTTTTAAATAAAATATGCACTCTCCTCAGGATGAATTAATTTTCTGTATTTATACTAATATTAGAATAAATGTTCTAATGTTTGTTTGTCAATTTAATAAAAGTTGTCTTTTATTTTTTGGGGGGGTTTATAAGAAGTCTGAATGGATTCTGGTGTAGTGGGAAGAAGGAGAATAATATTTTCCTCTACTATTTGTGTGAAGGAGTAGGTCTCTGTTTCTTGGGCTCATTTCCCTCTGGTTTTTTGTTTGTCCAATGTGTTAATTTCTGTTTTATCTTATTATATTTTATTTTATCATTATCTCTTAGAAGCCTGTGTGTTTTCTATTAAGAGGCAGAAAGGGAGTGGATCTGGATGTGAAAGGAGGTGGGGAGGAACTGGAAGGAGGAGAGGGAGGGAGAACTGTAATCAAGATATATTGTGTAAGAAAAAGATTTATTTTCAAAAAGATGAAACACTGCTCACTAATATCTCTCAATATCAATGGTCTCAACAAAGAAAAAAAAGCTGCTTGCTGAGGTCCATGTAAGAAGCTGATCTATATGTGTGTTTTTACATAGTATTTCTATGAATATAAAATAGCAAAATTTCATTAAAAATCAATAATAAATATGAACTACCAAGAGAATGTATATATATGTAGAGGACAGTGAGAAGTTGGAAATACACGTGTGGAGATAATAGGAAGAGGGGCCTGTAGTTGGAATCAAAAGGCAGCAGTGACTTTTTGTTGTCACTCTGTGATCTTGTGTGTATGATGGTTAGTATTAACTGTCAATTTGATAGAAGCCAGATCGCCTGGGGAGTCGGCTTCTGGGTATATATGTGGGGGGTTATCTGGATATGTTAATTGATAAGGGAAGATTTATTTCTCTTTTTTGTTCCCTTTAATTTTTTATTAGTTCTTTGAGAATTTCATACAATGCATTTTGATCATATTCATTCCCTACCCCTAGTACTTTTGGACTAAATCCCTTTTCCTACCTCTGTGCTTTGTGTCCTTTTTATTTACACCCAATAAGTCCAATGTGTGTTGCCCACATATTCTTGGTTGTGGGCTTTCGCTGGAACATGATCAACTTACCAGTCTGTTTCTCAAAGGAAACAGACTCTCTGTCTCCTAGAAACTATCACTTGCCAATAGCTCCTCAGCTAGGGATGGGACTTCATGGCCATTTTCCATCTCCATGTTACGATTTGGGCTAGCTTGAACTTGCACAGGATGTGCAAATATTTTCACAACTGCAGTGAGTTCAGATGTGCAACTTCCATGATGTGTTTGTAAGGCACCGTTTCCTTGTAGTTATCCACCCTCTGGCTTTTTCACTCTTTTTTTTTTTTTTCTTTTTTTTTTTTTATTAATTTATTTTGCAATACAATTCAGTTCTACATATCAGCCACGGATTCCCTTGTTCTCCCCCCTCCCGTCCCCCTCACCTTCCCCCCAACCCCCCCCCCCCATTCCCATCTCCTCCAGGGCAAAGCCTTCCCCACAGACTGAGGTCAACCTGGTAGACTCAGTCCAGGTAGGTCTAGTCCCCTCCTCCCAGGCCGAGCCAAACAATCCTGCATAGGCCCCAGGTTTCAAACAGCCAACTCATGTAATGAGCACAAGATCTGGTCCCACTGCCTGGATGCCTCCCAAACAGATCAAGCCAATCAACTGTCTCATCCATTCAGAGGGCCTGATCCAGTGGGGACCCCTCAGCCATTGGTTCATTGTTCATGTGTTTCCATTCATTTGGCTATTTGTCCCTGTGCTTTATCCAACCTTGGTCTCAACAATTCTTGCTCATATAAACCCTCCTCATTCTCGCTAATTGGACTCCCAGAGATCCACCCGGGGCCTAGTCATGGATCTCTGCATCCAGATGCCTCAGTAGTTGGATGAGGTTTCTAGCACAACAATTAGGGTGTTTGGCCATCCCATCACCAGAGTAGGTCAGTTCGGGCTGTCTCTCAACCACTGCCAGCAGTCTGTTGTGTGGGTATCTTTGTTTGTAATAGCCAGAACATGGAAACAACCCAGATGCCCTTCAACTGAAGAATGGATAAACAAAATGTGGTACATATACACAATGGAATACTACTCAGCAGAGAAAAACAATGGCATCATGAGGTTTACAGACAAATGGATGGATCTAGAAAAAATCATCCTGAGTGAGGTAACCCAGACTCAGAAAGACAAACATGGTATGTACTCACTCATAGCAAGATACTAGACATGAAACAAGGATGACTTGTCTGCTACTCACATCACCAGGGAGGCTACCTGGAAAACAGGACCCCAAGAAAGACACAGGGATCACCCAATGACAGAGAAATGGAATGAGATCTACATGAACAGCCTGGACATGAGTGGCGGTAATGAAAGGCGAGGGTTGAGGGAAAGAGAGCTTGGGGGAGCGGGAGATCCCAGCTGGATCAACAACAGAGAGGGAGAACAAGGAATAGGAGACCATGGTAAATAAAGACCACATGAGAATAGGAAGAAGCAAAGTGCTAGAGAGGCCCACAGAAATCCACAAAGATACCCACACAACAGGCTTTTTCACTCTTTACACCACTGTTTTGCAATGATCTCTGAGCCTTTGAAGGAAGGGTGAGATTTTGATGTCTCATTTAGGTCTGAACATTCTGCAGTCTCTTATTATCTGTACCTTGACCAGCAGTGAGTTTCTGTGTTAATCAACTTCTACTACTAATAGAAGCTTTCTCCAGTAAGAGTTATGATGGATTCATCTATAATAAATCATTAGAAGTTGGCTTAATACTATAGCAGAATAATGCTAGTAGGTTTTCCTCTAGGTCCTATGACCTGTCCAGTCACTGCTTCTTAGTCTGATAGTTGTGCCAGGTATGGTATTCATCTTGTGAAGTGGTACTGAAATTCAATCAGAAAGTAGTTGGTTGCTCCCATAATGTTCATGTCATAATTGAGCTAGTGAACAAGTCTTGCTAGGCTAGTCATCACTGGAGTTAGTAGTGTTCATAGATGGGTAAAAATTTATATAATTAATTACTTTTCTTTTCCAGTAGCTTACATATCACCTTCCGTTACTATGAAAACTAGCCAGTAGGAATGGAGTTTCCAGATCAATAACAATTTGATAGCTCCATATTCTATGATTCAAATATGTTGTATTGTGTCTTTGGTAATAGGGTCTTATTATCAAGTTCTGGAGTGTAACCAACAATTGTAATTTTGGGGGGCTTATGGGACATAATTGGCCAACAATTCCAAAAGAGGTAACTTATTCCTATCACTGGGATTTTTCTTTCTTAGCTTGTGGTGTCTAGTAGGAACATTATCACCCATTATAGGATATGTTCATTTTAATTCTCTTTCTCTGTGCTCATTTTTCAGTATATTCATAGATGTCAGGAAATTAGTAATGGCCATGGTGGGAGACAAGGTAGGGTAGATAGAACATAGTGGTCTAAAGGCTTCCCGAGGAATAATGGAACAGGACTAAATTGGGGTGGAGGATGGGAAGGCAGAGCAGAGGAAAGAATACATGGAGGGATAATAAATAACACTAACATCTTCAAAAAAGCCACGTGGAAGACCTATCTTAACTGTGGGCAAGAACCTTCCTTTGGAAGGGCATCCTGGACTATATAAAAATGGAGAAAGTGAGCTGAGCACTAGTGTGTGTTCATCTTTCTGTTTCCTGATTGTGGATGTGATGTGGCAGCTATTTCAGGCTCCAACTGTCTTAATTGCCCCACCTCGATGGGCTTTATCCTTGAGCTGTGAGGCACAACAGACTCCTTTTCCCTTGGATTACTTTTGTCAGAGTATTTTGTCTCAGCAAAAGGAGAAGAAACCAAGGGGTTAGTTCACCTAAGGGTGACTATTTCTGTATTTAATGTTTACTCCATGCCAGGTGCCCAGTGAAGTTCTCATAGTCACCCTGTGAAGCCAGCATTACCACCTCCAGCTCATAGGTGGAGAGACTGAGGATCATGTTACCTTCTTCTAATATAGTCAACTAACAGGTAGTCACACAAAAGTCTAGTCTAATACTTTATCCTGCCTGGATAATGGTAGAAAAAATAGTTACAAACTCAAAACTGTTATTATTCAGTCCATTTCTCAATCCTATATGAATAACAATTACAATATTTGAGAATAAACACACAACTAGTAACTTTCTGTTGTAGTTTTCAGTGTCATCCGTTTACTCGAAGAGGAAGGAAACTTTCCAGAATTGAGCCTTTTATGAGCCTCACCAGCTCTGAATAAATGAGTGTCTACAGGTGGCTGGCAAATAGACTCATAAATATTCATGGTACGCAGCAGTCTTGTGCATCTCCAAGGTGGGGAGTTGCACATAACACAGAGAAGATAACACATAACCCCTCAACTGAAGAGCAAGGTGCAGCTTTGGCCACATTGATCAGAAGCCAGCAGAGTGTGTATGACAGTGCTCAACACGGCCACTGGCCATCCACATTCTTCTCCACCGGAGGCTGACATAAACAGGACAAAGGGGATTCTTTTTGTCTTCCTCAATATGCCTTTTCCCCTTTATATTAGTTTACAGAATTTTTGTTTACACCAACTTGTAAGCCATCCTTCTGCCTCACTTCAGACTCAGCATATAACACTTGAAAAGCTGTTGAATTTATCTGAGGATTGGTCTCCCCATCTGTATCTTGAGCATATTAACACATCATCCAACTTGACTATGAAACGTAAGTGAAATGAGCTACATAGACTATCTGGTACATAGGCCAACAGTTTACCACAGTAGAGAGATGCCATTTTCCCCTGCTCAGCATCCGTCCTTCTTTCTCCTTTGAGAAGCACCCCACCTACTCTGTGTTCCTTTGTAAGAAATCAGAGAGACACTTGTCCACTTTTCCACTACCTGGTAGCAAAGTTTTGCATAGGTAACCTTGTTGGAGCCCATGTGTTCATTGCATGCAAGACTCTGAATTAGAAGTGAATACACAAAGGCCAGTAGAGTTCTACAGATGTCAAAAGTGGAATTTTAGCATCCATAATTGGTAAATGGTAGTTTTCTTAAAAAATGGACTGTTGACATTTGTGTCCTTGGCTCCAGGAAGCCCTGTTCTTTCCTGCCACCATTCATATCTGTTTTACTTAAGCATCTTTTGATCATATGTTCCCTTGATAAAACTCAGACACAGCTAGTTCTTTTGAAGATTTATAGCCACTTTCTGTAATTTACAGCTGAGAATAGTGATAGATAGACTCAACTCTCAGAGATTGCTAGTGTTGTAGTCCGACTAGTAGGGAACAGTCAATGAATCTACCCTGTAGTCTGGTTTATTCTAGGGGAATAAGATTGACAAAATATTCCATGCCATGTTTTTGTTTAATTATTGGTATTCTTGTTCAATGAGCTTCCATCAGGATAGACTTGGTTTCAGTATCCACCTGCTCAGATTTTCTTCTCTTGCCCGGTGCTTCCCAGTGTGCTTTAAGAAACACTGTTTAGGCTAGCACTTACCTTAATTCTGTGAGGTGGAATATCTCCCAATTACTTGTGTTTGGAGATGAGGATTTTGTGCTCAGGTGACTGCCAAGGCTCCTGCAGTTTGTACTGAAGCTTAAATTAAATTTCAGGTTTCCTGATGCTAACATAGAACTTATCTCTTGTTATTTGTAGTGATAAATATGGGACTCTGCAGAATTGAATCCATAAGACTTATTTGATATGTTTGAGAACAACTGTTCTCAGCATGTTGGTTTATAAAGGACCCTGTTTCATTAATACTATTAAACTGGAGTGTTGTCTAAAAGGCATTGCAGAGATTGCTCCCAGCCTGACAGAACGACCACCTAAGATGAGCGTTTGGAGACTATTCCGCAGTGAATGACTCTGTCATGTTAGACAAACGGAATCACTAGGGAAATGCTTGCTGAAACTAATAAGGGACTGATAGCTCCCCCTCTTCCAACCATTAACCCTGCCTAAGGGGATTTGTTCACTGAGCTCCGAAAGAGTGAGTGACAGTCAGGGGAATAGAATGGAGACATTCAAAGAACAAGGCACTGCTAGATAATTTTTCTCATCATGACACGACTTTGTGACAGATGCAGTGTGGTTGTGTTTTTATCTTAATAATTTCTTGTGACATTCCACTCTGCAGAGAGAAAATGCCAATGGTACACACTCTTGTGGCATGCATGCTGGCTTGCAAAACCAGGTTAACTGCATCTTAAGATTTCTGTGTCAGGGTAACTCTTGTTTGAATTGATCTGGGAAGAAATCCCCAGTGATGCTCTTGTTAATTCTGGCTAATCATTCTCCAGCAGGAGAAATGAAGGCAAGCATGTTCCCTTGGTGGAGCTTAGATCCTTAAATGCTTTTGACTTCAAGTACTAATGAGCTAACGGAAATCTTCCCTACACAGTTTAACCTACTGCTTCTTAAATGACACTCCTTGGGGTCTTTCTTTCACATTCAATCTCTGATAAGCTATTTTATAATTTCCTGATGACAGTTAAATTGAGTTTCACCGTTAGCACAGTTACCCAATTTGCTTCCAACATTTCTGCCTTAAGGAACTTCTGATGTTGTGGTTGTGGGGATGACACCGCCGGCATTCCCTTGAGGGAGTCAAGAAAATGAGATGGTTGATTTTCAAAGCAGAAAAGGGAAAGTGTGGGAAATCACTATTGTTTTAAATATGTATCTCTAAATATAGGGACTCTTTCTCAGGCTTTTATATGGTTAATGAAAAGTCAGGCAGCAGGTGACATTTACCCTGCTAAATGGTGATGATTAAGAAGGAAAAGGTTATACCCTGCTTTTTTTCCCCCACTGAGGCTTTTGTATGAGGGGTCAACACAAATGTCTGCACAAAAAGAATTGCCTGTTTGTGAACAAGCGAGCCCAGCTCTGGTATTGTTGCGATTGCTCTTGATGACGGTAATTACTTTGTGTTCCCCTGAGTATTCAGCCTCCTAGCCTGCAGACCCAGCTCCCTCCTGGACACTCGCCAGCAGCCCATAATTAAAGTGTTTTCTGGAGGGAGCATCTCCATGTACTATCCATTGTAGATGATGTCCTTGGAGTCTGGCCGTAGTAATTGAAAAGAAATGAGACCTTCCCAATTTGTCTCTCTTTTTGCAGCCCCCACCTTACCCTTTGACCAGGACAAAACCATTGTGAAATGACACAGAAAAATAAAAGGTTGCATTTCTGCAAATTAGACAGCTCAAGCATCAAGCACAATACATGTCCTCCCACCCCCAGGATAGATACTTCAAGTGTAACCTTCCCATTACAATTATTCTTGCTTGATTAAATAGAAATTGTCCTAGGTTACACTCTTTGTTGATCTATTAAGCATTTCAATGAGACATTAGACTCTATCGAAGCATTTCTGGAGAGTCAAATTTTGAATTAGGCATGTCTTTGAGGATTACCTTTATTGAGAATTGACTGTAGATTATTGATTCTAACTAAACATTATCAGCATTTTCTTGTATATATTGTCTCATTTGATATAGATGGTAATTTTGTTATATTGTTTTATGAATCTAATTTTTAATTATAAAAAATTTTCAACTCAGAGAAGTTAAAGAGCTTTCCTTAAGGCCTCCCAGTTCCCTGTAGAATTGAGCCAAAAATCCAGATTTTTCACAGGGGATACCTTACACTGCCTTGGTTCAGAGGGAGGTGCTTGGAACTACCTCAACTAAATGTACCAGGCTCTGCTGACTCCCCATAGGAGTCCTTGCCTTGGAGGAGGTAGGCTGGGGGGGGAGGCTGTGGGGGGAAGCAGGAGGAGGGAGGAGGGAGGAGAGAGCATCTGTGGTTGTTATGTCAAAGGAATCAGAATGGAACTCTTATGGTCATTCTATGAGGCTATGCATTAAGGTTAATGTACTGAGTGTGTATCTTGATTTTCACAAAATTTCTGCAAGTGTACCCCCAGCTGATAAGATAATGGGATGGAAAAATCATTATGCTTTTCTTCAGAAGGCAGATTTTTGATTGAATTGTACTCTCTTCTTCCAAGTAGCTCAAATACACAGAGGGAGAATAATTATGTTACTAAAGCCCATTCTTGACAATGTAACCCATACGTACAGCTTGGGAGAGAATTAAAGAGGTTTGTTGGCTTGTGTTCCATAGTAAACGTGGGAAAAGAGATCAGTGTTTACTTAATGGAAACCTTAATTCAAATTTCTAATTGGGGATAACGAACAGAGGAGAATGCCCCAAATGCTTGAAAATCGTAAACAGTGCAGTGTTCTCTTAATGATCAAGTGCTGATTGTGTTAGTGCTAAATGGCAGATGTCCAAATACTGCTGGGAGCACACAGAGCCTTCCTGGTTCTTCTGAGCCGCTGGCCAGAGGACTCTGTGTGTGTGTGTGTGTAGGAATGCTGGGGGGTTCGGGTTCTTGCTAGATGAGTTTCAAGGTTGCCAGCCATTTGAAGAACCACTTGTCAAAGAATTACAATAAAGGAAAAATTATGAGCTATCTTAATTTAAAGCATTATCTTAAAAACTTAGTATGAGAAAAAAAAGTATGATTCATATTTAAAATAGCAGCCTCTAGGGACTTAGCCAGTAGTACTACAGATGATGGGGGTTATTCTTGGAGCCTGCATGGGTTGACCTTAGAGTTTTTCACTTAATGCATTTGCAAAATCTTTGTCCATAGGGTACAACTTGGTTTTGGGGAAAATAGTATTATTTAGAATCAGCTCATGTTTGGTGACTCATATTAGGAGATTAAGGACATCAATGTCATTATAAATCCGTAAGAGGTGTGGTGAAATATGGAGAGCCATTCTTTTGTGTGTATGAGTTCTGTTCATTGTCTCTCAGAGCAGGTTCAGGGAGGGCCATGAAAATAATTTTGGAGGTGGAAACAATAAAGTATGATATTAAACACATTTAAAAATTATTTTCTCATTATAAAAATTATATATATACATGTATAGAAATGATGTACATACATACCCCCATCATATATATATATATATATATATATATATATATATGTATATATATATGTATGTATGTATACACACACACACACACACACACACACATAAGCACACATTTTTGTTTCAACTTTGGGATACAGAAAAAGAAAATTACCTAGTAGCCTTTACCCACCTCTTGGTATGTGTTCCAGTTACTGTCCTAGACACGTGGATATGCTTGAGGGAAAACAGGGCAGTGATTAAAAGTTTAGGTGGTAGAATAAACATATTTAGGGCCAACCATTAGCTTTATACCTTTAAGTAGCTATCTAATTTTTTCCAAGCTACCCAAACTCTATAAGTTTCTGTTTATTCATCAATAAAATGGAATTAAGATTTATTTGAACCTTATCATGTTGCTCATTTACTTTTATGCACATTTATTTATTTACTTTTGTTTGTTCAACAAATGTTTGCTGGTCACTTATTCCGTGTGTGGCTTTTACACCCCAGTGAGCATAAGGGGCCTGGAACACAAGGGATGTACTAGGAAAGGAATGCAGGCAAAGCCCTCATCAATACTTTGGAGTATGTGATATCTGAGATTTTTGTATGAATCCCTATGATGTATTTACCATGAGGCAATGCTGAGAGAGGCAAAGAATGGATGCATGTGTTAGGGCTTACCTTACAGGAGGAGAATCATGAACTTGGGGCATTCTAATCCTTTATAAAGGTTAGTAAACCTGCTTGACCTTTGTCCTGGATAAAGACATTACCTGCATTATACAGGACAATAAACAAACCTGACTTTTACTTTCTCCTGTGGTTATTTGCTATACAGCCATCCTTGAAGACTAGTCCTCAGACAGGGAGCACAGTACCCTGCTTATCTAATGTGCTGAAATGCAAGAGACCCATGGAGAATTGTCTCTCAACAGCTGTCTGAAATACAAATGATTAGATTTTGATTAGCATTCCTGGATCTGAAGCTTGTGGGTGGAGCTCAGGAGTGCATGTTTCAGCAGGTGCCCATTGGTTCCTGCTGTAGTTAAACTGTGTTTCTACTGTCTAGAGACTAGAATGAATCAGAGGACTGACTAGGGGACTTGGGGAGAAGCGGGTGGAGTCAATGGTGCTAGGGAAGTGCTTGCAGTGACCAGATGAGGCTGTGCCTGGGGCTCTCTTCAGTGGAGATACTAGATGAAGGAAGATGGAGTGTGGCTTAGACTCCATCTAGGTAAAAAAGTGAATTTATCTAGAAATCAGAACTCTGGGCTTTAGCGTTGCCTCTATGATGTGAACTTGAACAAATAACCCCATCTCGGAGACTTTGTAAAAACCCGGAAAACTTTTTGTAATATTTTATCCTCAGATTCAAAATAAAGATTTTCTTTTGTGCCAACTCTAATCCCTGGATACAGAGGCTTTAGAGGGATTTGCAGGTGTAGGCTGTGGGTGCAGAATGGGATGTGATGATGGCCTAAGGCTGACATCTCTAATCCTTCCAAATGCTTTATTTTTCTTCTGAACAGAACAGCACTTTTGGGTAGTTACACATTTGTTAGCATTCTGTTCTCTGTGTTCTTAGCAAGGTCCACCTCAGCACTAACTTTCTTTTACAACCTTAATTTCTCGCAGTTTTTGCCTTGTCTGGGTTATTATTTGTTATTGGGCAGCTGGGAGATATGGGGTGTTCGGATCCTTAGGCTGTGACTTTGCCCTAGTTCTCAGCCCAGACCAAAAACTTCTAGGGCACAATAAGTTGTTTACTTACATCTTTGAAGTTTTCTTTGTTCTAAAACCAAACGGATTTCTTAGCCCACCTGTGTTAAGAAGCAACTAGGGAAAAGAAGAAAATAATGACTATTGAAGAAGTTTCTTGGAAATCAGTTCAAAGCTGTTATCAAGTTGGACATGTTATTAACCACCACATGAGATCCTAAAAACAGCTTTGGAGCTCTTAGAATCTTGACTATTTTCTATATTTTAATTAAACATTTTTAATCAATTATGGATGTCACCAAAAGGGGAAAAAAAACCATGTTTTGAATTGCAGCGATTTCTTTAAGGTGAATCTTTAATTCTAAGTGGGGCTAATACTTCAAAATAGAATTAAGTGATATTAGCAGATAATGATTTTGATCTGTTTCCAAGAAAAACTAATTTATAGCAACAGATTTATTACAGTCCTAATTAGTTATTGCACCAGTGAGCAGAGTATTCAGGAAGACAGAGAGAAAAAAAGCCAACAGCATTGCCCGTGATGAGGGGAGAAGACAAGAGGAGACAGTGTGCAAAGGAGATAAAAGATCAAAGCAATATAAAGGCAAGGAGGGAAGTGAAATGGAAGTTCAATTCACTGCTTGAACCTTCCTGAATGTGACCTCTTGGAACACACAGATTGAGTTGCTACTCCTGCCTGAGTGAGAGGTACCATGGGCACCCAAGACAGTGCTGTGGACTCCATAGCACTCATTCTTGCCTGGCTTCCTGAGGGTGGGAATGCTGACTGGCAGAGGGCACTTGCACAGATTCTTGTCTTTGGTGGAAATAGTTACTGGAGCCGGGTGTGGTAGCACATGCTTTTAATCCTACACTTGAAAGGCAGGATCTCTGTGAGTTCAAGGTTAGCCTGATCTGTGCAGCAAGTTCCAGCCCAGCTAGGTGTACATAGGGAGACCTTATTTTAATAAACAAACAAACAAACAAACAAACAAATATAGGTTTCTAGACTCTGTTTAGAAGTATAGTGTCTACTTCCAAGCTCATCTGTATTGTGGAATAATCAGTTAATACATTGTGAAGATATGTTACTCTGATTTGTTTAATAAAAACCTGAATGACCAATGGCTAGGCAGGATATTTGGGGCAGAGAGGACGATGGGAAGAAGAAGGCAGAGTCACCTCATCAGCCAGACATGGAGGAAGCAGGAAAGCAGCATGGGCAGTGCAGAGTAAAGGTAACAAAGCTAAGAGGCAGAAAGTGAATTAATAGAAATGGGTTAATTTGTTATAAGAGCTAGTTAGAAACAAGTCTACGCTATTGTCTGAGCTTTTATAATTAATAATAAATCTCCATGTCATGATTTGGGAGCTGGCTGGCGGGACAGAGAAAGACTTGCTACATATGGCACCCAACATGGGGTGACAAATGAAGCCTTTATCTAATTATTTTTTATCAATGAAAACTCAGGAGTCAGATATTGGGGTAAGAACCTCAATGATCAGAAAAGCAATGGAAAAGTGACCAGTGACCTGGCAGCAGAGGATTTGCTACACATCTGTCACCCATGACTTCTGAGAAATTGGTGTTTCAGAAGTATAAGAAGAAGGTCTGATCTCATCCAGACTTGGAAAAGTTCTGACAAATCAGGAGATGAAATAGTAAAGCTTTGACAACATTCTTGGAGTTCTCATCTGTAAAATATTGACAATGATAAAATAGTGTGGAGATCTGTGGAGAAATAATGTAATGTAAATAAAATGCTTAACAGAATATCTGCAAAGCACCATAGTAAGTTTAAAACTGCCTTTATCTGAAAACTTACCTATATGTTACCAGCTTTTATTTCACTGTCAGAGACAAGACAGGAAGTTCTAGCTGTTAGTGCTCTAGATTAGAAGAAGCCTGTGAACCAGTGATGGTCAGCAGGGGCTAAATTAGTCAGGTCTTGGGAACAAAAACAGGCAGAGATCAGATTTTCCTGACACTGAACTACCATCATATCAATACTAATAGCTACCATGTATCTATTGTCATTTTTTTTTCCAATGCTCACATTCATCCTTCAAAATCAAGGACATGATCTTCTTTTTATAGCCAATGAGGAAATAAACACTCAGAACATTTATATCACAATTAAGAACCCAAGTTCTTACTCTAAGGCTTGTGGTCTTTCTATTCCATTCACACTTCAAGTGAATGATCTCCTAGCCACTGTAAATATTGCTTGATTCTGGCTTCTTTTCTATTCTTTTTTTTTTTTTTTTTTTTTTTTTTTTTTTTTTTTTTGGTTTTTCGAGACAGGGTTTCTCTGTGTAGCTTTGCGCCTTTCCTGGAACTCACTTGGTAGTCCAGGCTGGCCTCGAACTCACAGAGATCCGCCTGGCTCTGCCTCCCGAGTGCTGGGATTAAAGGCGTGCGCCACCACCGCCCGGCCTCTTTTTCTTTTATATTTATTAAGATTAGGATGTTTTGGTCCCAGAGAAAAATCCAGAAGTCTGTTCCTCATCCTTTTCCTCTCAGTTCCTTTTTATTTCCTAGTCATGGTTTTAAGTTTTTGCTATTGATGAATCTTATAGGGTTTATGAACTCTGATTGTATCAGTTAGCTACTATGTATAGTGAGTGAATCCCCCCAAACAACTATTTATTATTTATTCATTTTATATTTATTATTACTATGGGTCAGCTGGTGGTTGATTGGTCTAGGCTGGGTTTAAGTGCAGCTGCCTTTATTAACTGTGTCTTTCATCTTTCTGCTAGAACCACCAGGCAAGCTCAAGCATGCTGATGGTATGGCAATTGTAGAAGTATAGAAAGTGAATGGAAGTAACTACAATTTCATTTCTATCCAGTTTTGTTTGATTGAAGAAAACCAAGTGGTTGAGTTCAATATCAAGGAGTGGAGATGAGACCATTTCTTCCACTGGAATGGCACTACTACTGTATTGCAAAAACATGGAAATATCATGGGATGGTGTGGGGACATTGAGCACTTTATCTCAGAGATGTGTCAAACATGTAATCATTTTGAGAACTACTGTTGACTAGTAGTTTCTCTTCCTCTCTCTGACTTTGACTTAAGGATGAGTTAGCGTTCTTCTGATTCCTAAAAATGGGAACTGGATACCTCTCTTGGGCCTGTTGACACCCGGTATTGAGTTTTCATGTATCTAATTCTGTTTTCTCCCAAGTGAGTTTGTCTCATAGAAAGAACAGCCTGCTGATGCTTATGTCACCAAGTGGTATGTAATTATGAAGTAGATGAGAACTTTGTTATTGTTATGTTTTCAATGAACATCCCCAAGTCTTCCTTATGGCATTCTATTTAGTTTAGTAAATTCAGATACAACCAGAGTGAGTGTATTCATGGTAGAATTCACTCTTGTGTATTCTTGTGTTGTAACTCTGTAAACTTACCTGGTATTATGGTATTTCTGCTGAAATTTCAAGATACCATATTTTTGGCTGTTATCAGGAGACTCTCAGGTAGGAAATAATTTGGCTAGGTACTTGAAGGGCTTTAGAACTGAACTTATCTGCTTTCCCTGGTCATAGAACCTGATTGTTACACAGAATAAGTGAGCATGCATGGAACAGATTGAATACATGAATGGAATTCTATAGCTTCTTTGCAGCATTTTGCCCTTTCAAGGAAAGAATATGAAACTCTGTCATCTATCTAGTTCTTGGAAACTGGATTCAGTGCCATGGAATCAATATCATAATATCTCCTAAGCCATTTGTAACATTTTCAATCCACATTATTTTGCAATTTTCTCCATTTCTGAAAGTGTTACCTTAGAATCCCCTTTTTCTTTCCTTCTTAAATAAATACTGCACTACTCCAAGCTTTGGATCTTTGGATATTTAGTCTTTTTACAGTCCAATTAAAAATGACTACTGACAGGAGGCAAAGGTGATGTCAGGTGGCTATGAGATATCCTTCCTACAGGGAATGCAGAGGAGGAATTGATAAATATTTTGTATTAGTTACTTCCCTCATTTCTGTGAGAGGATGCCTAACATAAATAACTTACAAAGCCAAACACCAAGAAGAGCTCCAGGAGTCCAGCCAAAGAGAGAGAAGAGGAATTCTATGAGCAAGAGCATCAAGATCATGATGGGGAATCCTGCAGAGACAACCAAACCAAACTAGTGGGAATTCATGAAAGTTGGATCAACGGCTGTGGAGCCTGCATGGGACTGGGCTAAGTCTTCTACATGGTGAGACAGTTGTGAAGCTTGATCTGCTTGGGGGGGCACTCTGGCGGTAGGATCAGAATCCTTCCCTGGTGCATGAGCAGGCTTTGTGGAGCCTACTACCTATAATGGGACACCTCTTGCAGCCTTGAGGCAGGGGGAAGAGCTTGGACTTGCCTCTACTGGATGTGCCTCCCCATAGGAGGCCTTGCCTTCTTGTGGAGAGGAGTGGAGGGTGGTTTGAGAGGGGGACAGAAGAAGGGAAGAGGGGGATCTTTGATTGATGTGTAAAATGAATGAAAAAATTTTCCTAATAAAAAATAAATAATCATGGGTGGGGAGGGGACTTACAAAGAGCATTTATTTTGCTTCTTAGTTTTAAAGGGCTCATTGCATGCTTGCTTTGATCCATGCACTTAAATAGGACATTGTAGCAGTGGAAATACATTTACCTCACAGTAGACTGGAAACACGTGCGCACGCACACACACACACACACACACACACACACACACACACACACACACACAGAGTAGACTGGAAGTGAAGAGAGAGAGAGAGAGAGAGAGAGAGAGAGAGAGAGAGAGAGAGAGAGAGAGAGAGAGAGAGAGAGAAAGGAAGAGAGCAGAAAAGAAGAGAGCAGAGAGGAAGAGAGTGAACAGAGAGGAAGAGAGAGAGAATGAGCATGAGGAAAAAAGAGCAGAGAGAAAGGGAGGGAGAGAGAGAGAACGAATTTGTGACAGGACAAGATAACCTCAAAGTGATATTCCTCTGGCTTGATCTTACCTTCAGAAGTTTCCAGAATCGGCCAAATGAGCACCAGTATCTAGGGAGCAAATAATCTATGAGCTCTTAGAGGACATATACTCAAACCATAACATTCTAAGTCAGATTAGCCTTTTCTGGCACCAGCTTAAAGGCAGACAATACAGGAAAAGAAGTTTTCCTGTATTTCAACATCTGCAATCATGTGGCCTAGTCTAAAGTCTTAATGTTGTTATTTTCACCTGTCTTTTCCAGTTCATTTCAGAAGTTTTACCTTGTACTTTTGTCTTAAATATTGTTTTAAATATCAGTTAACTTAATCTTATTTTCATCTAAATTAACCACTGCATATAGTTTTGTACGGTTAGCTGAGCAATTTGTTAAACAAATAATTATTGTATACCTAATATGTGAAAGATTGTCTTTTGTGCTGTACACAACCAAAGTATCTTTCTAATAGTCAGGTATTATGTGGTTTACATGAATTGAAATTCTAAGATCAAGCCTTCAAAACCAACAGATTCCTGAAGATAAAGGGAAGAAATTTACTCTCACAGAAGGCTTACTTTGAGTGTGTGCCTAATACGCTGGGTTTTCTAGTAACACTTTTTCATTAATCTTGCATTAACAAACAATGGACATCATAATTCCAATGTAAAAGAATTGAAACTTAAAGCATTGTGATGTTAATGTTCCTCTATATGAAGGTAGTGAGTGGCAGAGCAAGATTTAAACTCAAGTTTTTTGAGTTCTAGAGTTTTCTTTTCTCCCTAGGATAAATTGCCTCTGAAATTGGGACAGTGATATTGGCTAGAATTAGTTAATGGGTAAGTGTTCCTATCGCCTATCTCTATCACTTTCATAATCTTCTTATAAATTACTCCACGAGAAACTTGCTTTTCACAGTCAATGAATAACTGGGTGGTTATTTGCATAATTTGTTAATTATTATGGCAATGTTAAAATGCAAGAAAAGCTTCATGATAAGATGAAGAGGCCCTCTGATTGTGGGTTGATCATTAAAGCTGCCAACACTGATTTCAGACCAGTTATAGTGGGAAAGAAATGCTTATCACAAGCTGAGTTAACAATTGACTGGCTTGCACCTGTATCGCTGTCTTCCACTCAAGAAAGGTGAACATTCTGGAAGGATGTTTGGAGCAGTCATATTATTTTCATCTAGAGTCAGACATTCTCAGAGACTCACCTCATGGCCTCAGAGTGCTCTCTGCTTCTGTGAGCTCCTATCCCCATGTGGTATATGTCAACTTTCTATTTCTAGTGGGTATTCACTGATGAGAGATGATTAAGAGGAGGCACAGTGTGATGATGGGAAATCACAGAGCCAGACAGACATGGGTTTGGATCCTGGCTCACCATCTTAACGTTTATGCAGAGAGATTGGTTATTTCACCCCTCTGGAGAAAAGAGTTTCCAGATTTGTATAGCTACCAACAATAAAAAGTGACAAAATCTATCTTATAGACTTCTGTAGGGACCAAGTGAGGTAAGTATGTAGAAAAATTCAGTGCAGTGATACAGTCAATAAAGGTGCATAGGCTTGGCATGAATGACTACCAAAGACAGGCTAAAGGGTTCTTGAAGATTCTTTGTACATCATGGTCAGTGCTGTGCAGTGAATATACTTTCCAACAATAGTCACCCTACTGAAGCCCTTAGTATAAATATCTAGTGCAAAGAAAATGTCATTTAAAAGATCCATTATTATGGAACTCCATTCTGGGTGCTTGTGCTTGAAAGGGCCCTCCCCCTAAAAATAGATGACCTTGTTTGATAACCCATTTAACTACAGTTTGTTTTCTCCTCATCGGACACTGCTTCTTCAGTCTTTCTTTGATCCATCTTCATTTTTGACATAGTAACCTGTAAGTTCTGATATGAATTCTTGAGATGCTTTTCTAGATTCTGCTTGCTTGTAAGAGGGAATTAGAGGGATCTAATGGAAAGCATGAACTCTGTATAGAAAGCAGGGCCTGCTGTTGGAAGTGAGAGGGTTTCAGAAAGCTGGCATTTGAGCACAGAAACGTGGTTTTCGTGGACCCATGCTTCACAATAATAGGAGCACAAAACACCCTTTGAAAGTGATTACAAAAATTGCTCAAAAGTCAGAACTAAGTGCTCAGGGGATTTGCTGATTATTTAGAAAATGCTTATGAGAGGCACAATTTGTAATTAGATTGGCAGCCATTAATCCAAATTAATGCTGAAGTTCAGGCCCAACCAGATTCCATTGTTATTTGTGGTGAGACCAGTTACAGACCTTAAGCCACATTGATTTTTTTTTTAAGTACTTGAAATTGTAGCTGCCACGATCTGCGCAGGGGTGGTAGGGGAATGAAGAAGGGCCAGTCACATAGACACATGTGCCGAAAAGTGGTGGTCAAGTGGGCTGTGTACATGCTGATGGAATAGCACTTACTATTCCAACAACCCAGAACTTCAGCACGAGGGGAAAAAGTTAGCTAGTCTTGGTAGGAGGTCTCTGTAGCTGAGAAGTCTCAGGCTCTAAGCATCCACGAGGAGAAAGCTGCAGTTGCTAGTCCTTATAGACACTTGTCAATCATTTATAAATACCTGCACTTGTACCCACTGTCAACATTCCCAATCATACCAGAGGAAGGTTTTGTCATCCCCTGAGCCTGATGTGTGGGGGAGCTTTTCCAATTCCCCATGTAACTGAGGCATTGGTTCTTGACATGGCTGTGCCTGTTTCACTCAGGACTTCACCCACTCTACACACTACTCACTCAAGCTTTTCTAGCCTCCCCACACTGAGATGCCTTTTCATTGTATTGATCTGCACTCACATTAAAAGGCAACGTCTTACCCACGCTAGTAGATGTTCGAGTCATTCCTTTCTTTCCAAAGTGCATGAGGAGACAAGGCAGGGAAGGAAAAAGATGAGGGAATTATATCCACAGGAGAAACTGTAAAAGGGGTGAGTTTTTTCCTTTGTTGGTGGTGAGTTCTTTTTGAAATGGTTTTCTGGTAGGTTGGAATTCTGCAGGGTAAGAGAAGGGGAATGGGTGAAAATGAAAGGATATCTGTGAGGAATATGAATATCTGTGCCATGAAGATTAAACAAATATACACAGAGCTTGGCATATTTGCTTAATTTTCATGACACTCCACAAAGCTGAGGTTATTGTTCTTATACAGCTAGGAGCAAAGTTAGGCTCAGAGAAGATAATCAGTTGTTTAGTATTATCTTTAATACCTGAAGAATTTAGATTCCAAACCATGTTTTCAGACCTCAAACATTTTTAGGAAAAGGTCACAGTTCATATATTAGACTTTGTAGAGAATATGGTATTTACTATAACTATACTATATGCCAGCACAGAACAAAAACAGTCACTAATTATATGTGAAGGATTGTGTTCCAATAGGACTTTACTGTATGGAAAAACCAGGCAGCTAATGGGATTTGGCTCGTCAGCCTAATTTCTAACTTCTGTTTTAAATCCCCAGTCTTATAACAAACATTCCTCCCCTGAAGAGAAAAGATCCAGATACGGGCAGAGCTCAGAGCTGGAATGTCAGCTTTGTAAAGGGTGTGATAAACACACCTCAATTGCTTTCAGATGGTAGGGCAAAAGGCTATTTTATATACAATTGTACGAGTGTGTCAGTCAAGTGACTGTATCAGTCCTCCAAAAAGTCATTTTAAAGCACATTCTCATCAAGCATTCTAGTCACCACATCTGAGCTAAGCACTGAAGGCTGTGTCAGAGTATTCCCTGACACATACAAGCTGCTACAGTCTCCAGCTGAGAGCCTGGTTCCTTCTTCTCTTCCTTCTCTTCTCTTCTCTTCTCTTCTCTTCTCTTCTCTTCTCTTCTCTTCTCTTCTCTTCTCTTCTCTTCTCTTCTCCTCTCCTCTCCTCTCCTCTCCTCTCCTCTCCTCCTCCTCTCCTCTCCTCTCCTCTCCTCTTCTCTTCTCTTCTCTTCTTCTCTCCTCACTTTTGCTGCCATGCTGGAATTCTCATATGTAACCCAGACCATCATATTGTTGGAACAACTACAACATTGTAGTGCTGGGCAGATAACACCTACTTTTAAGATTATGTTATTTTTTTCTACTGAAGATATTAGAATGATACATTTATATGTTTATTGATTGGTTGTGTGTGTGTGTGTGTGTGTGTGTGTGTGTGTGTGCACATCCCACAGTACCTATGTACAGGTCAGAGGACAGCTTATGGAAGTCAGTTCTCTCCTTCTATCATGTGACTTCAGGGGATCATATTTATGTCATCAGACTTAGAGGTAAGCATTCTTACCTACCAAGCCTCCTCACTGTCCCTCTTCAAAGATAGGTTTCTAAAAGAAAATTCCTAGACTATTTATTTATTGATTTAGTTTTGCTGCATGTTATACAGATAAACCTTGGGATTATCCAAACCAAATGGGAACTAGAAATAATGGGAAAAAACTCTTACTTCCAAAAATAAGTGCATATGTTTGAAAAACATGAAAAAAAACCCAAAAGTTCCACCTTATCTTCTTGACTCTAACTATATTTCATAGACAATCACCTATTTGTTCTCCTATAAGAAGGTGTCAGATAGTAAGAAACTGCACAGTACAATAAACAAATGGAACAGTGTAGCTAAGGAATAGCAAAGACCAGAATCAGGATTCAGGTCAGCTGGTTTAGTATTCTGACTCAACAATCTTATTTCAGAAGTCAGACTACAGATGATGAAAGTCCAAATTGAGGCCATAGTTATAATAGTGTCAATAAAGGGATGGAGGTGAGAAATGTTTGTAGTGTTGATACAATATAGTATATTAAAGTTCACTGTAAATGATTGATGATGGTGATGTAGATTTAACAGAAATTGCTTAACTTAAAGGAATGGGGAAGAATTCTCAGGTTCTTCTTTTGTATATTGGGTTCCAGTCAATGGAGATTAGTTTTGTTAGTCATCTCAAATTAAAGCTTCATTATATCTAAGCCCTTTGACTTATAATTCTACAGACCCCTGCCACACTCTTATTAATACCATTGTGCATTCTCCTAATCATGGGAATGATGAGTTTTTCATAAGAAGGTTTATTTACAAGGCAGCCAGGAATGGAAACTTGAGAGCAAATTTCAAATCTGTCTCTCCAAGGATAGAGTTTGTTTATGGGGTTATGAAAGCAGGGTGGTATTATGTGCGTGTGTGCGCGCGCGCGCGCGAGAGAGAGAGAGAGAGAGAGAGAGAGAGAGAGAAACAGACAGACAGAGATCAAACTTCGTGCTCTACACAGGAAGCATATTTAGAAAATAATGACGTTAGCATGATCCATGGGTAAAATTTTGGCCCTTTCTTATCAAAACATCACTCATTTGTTAATTATGTAGACCAAACTGAAAGGGTAGGGGACTTTACCCTGTTTAGTGAGAGGAGAGTTTCTTCAATTTTGAAGAAAACAAAACAAAACAAAAACAAAACAAACAAAAACGTTATGAGCCCATTGGTGCTGTGGTCGTGTGTCAGAATTATTACCTATGGCAAAGTTGGTGGGAGTCTAAAGTATTAATTTAGGTCAGAAATTTCTAAACTCAATGATGAAGCAAGGATGAAGAAAGTCAAGCTGGAGGACTGGTTTTCTCTGTTTGTCTCCCATTCCAAGCCTGGACTCAGTCCTGAAGCAGACACCAAGATGAAAGCAGAAACTTGAAGAAGCATGTGCAGAGCTCTGCTTCCTCTCTCGCTTCCTCAGTTTGCCATGAGGATATGACATGGTTGACCCGCGAGACAGTGTGACACAGGGAATAGAGCTGAGTTTTCCGAGTTGTCTTAGCTGAGTTTACGAATGTGAGAGACATTTCATTTGAGAACTTCTTCTCTGGCCTGCAGTTGGCTGCAAATATGTGAGTGAACCCCATCAGTAGCGGAACTTTCCAATTGACTCATGGGCTCGTGAGACTTAAAAATGTTTGCTATATGCCAATTACTAAAAGTATTTACATAATAATAAATTATTTATAATATTTAATATAATAAATGTAGGTATCACATTGTCATGTATTGATATATTCACAACTTGCAGATCAGAACTCTCTCCTTTTCAATATCAAGAATTAAAATTAATTTGGCCAATTCTCTTGATTCTTTTCTCCTCCCTAACAAAAGCACAAGTTTTACTCATATCTCAGAAGGAAGCTAAAGTTATTGAAAAAGGATAATTTTTACTTATGCCAGTTGTTAACACAAACTATTATTATTAGTAGTAGTAGTAGTAGTAGTATTTTAATTAAGGTATTCTGGAAATAGTCTCAGAGACCACCTGGTAATCATCAGTTGGAGAGCAAGGTGGTCTGTGGGCTGTGGTATTAATGATTATTTATTGTGTGAGAGCATCTCTGGTTTGGTTTCTGGCATTATTAAATTATTTGTTTATAATATTTAATAAATGTAGGCATTGTCTAGCCTGCAGCCAGCCAGAGGCAGTCCCAGCCTTTCCATTTTCTAGGGTGTGGTTTTCATTTGGGCCTGTCCCAAGTGGCAATGAGGGTGGTTGGTGGTTCCTGGGTCCCATCTATTTCACAAAGTGGTCTGCAGTCTACAGGAGTCTGAGAGCACTTTTCCCCATGAGGACCTGGGCTGCTGAGCTGAGAGCCTTTGCACAGCTATGATTGCCTCATAATGGGCTGAATTTTCTGTCCATCAGACAAACACAAATAGTGCTTGTGGTAAGTGAGAAAGGCCAGGAGGAGGTAACTTCTGCAAGGGTAAACCAGCTGCGAGTGTGAATGCCAAATACTCTCTTGTTGAAGGAAGAAACCAGAGCAGTGGAAGGAAGGAGGCTGGAGTAGCTGTTGAAAGTTGAATGTGAAATTCCCTAGTTAAACCTGAATGCATTCTTTCAAGGTTCTCATGCTTATTTAGTTCAGCATGAATCTGTGAACAACAATTCTTTACAACTGAATTCAGTAGATAATTCTGTGACTACTTTCAATAGTCGAGAGATAGGCTTGAACTCAGAGATGAGTGTGAGATAACCTTTGCCTTTAAGAAAACTTCAGCTAGATGCTGAGCAGATGAGTCAGCAGGTGAGACTGCTTCCTGCTCCTGAAGTGATGCCAGGTAAGTTCCCATCACCCACACTGGGCAGCTCACAACTGTGTGTAAGTCTAGCTCTAGCGGACCTGATGTGCTCTTCTGTACTCTGCAGGCACTTGTGCTCACGCAAGCACATACACACAGACACACATACCTACCCATAACTTAAAGTAAATACATTTCATATGGAAATAATCACATGTAAAGTCAGTGCAGAGATGTATAACTGCTCAATGTTCTGAGAACAAGTGACTGTTGAGGGTTCCGCCCTAAATGTGACATCTCTACCACACCTCTAAAGCTCAGGGAAAAAAATCTATGAAGAGGAAGTGGAAAAATGTAAGAGCTTGAGTATAAGAAGGATGCTATGAAGTGCTGTCCTCTGGACATGAAATGTACCCATGAACTCAGTACCAGTGGTTACCTGCATAAGACCTGTACAATATTTTGCCCATTCATGTTAATATTCTATCATGGATGAAGGTGAGTAGTCATCATAATGTCCCACCCCTCCCAGAGAAGCTAGAATGAGTTAAAAAGTTACAAGAAAGAAGTCATATTCCTGAATGGTGTGGTGGCTGTAAATTGCTCCAAGTCAAGCAAATAACCCATATTCATACTCACATAAAATAAAGACATGAAGGCAGGATGAGGCTCAGGAAAAAGAAGGGATTTGGTGGCAGGAGAAGGAAATAAGAGAACATAGCAGAGGGGATTAAAGAGCAGTGTGTGTGTGTGTGTGTGTGTGTGTGTGTGTGTGTGTGTGTGTGTGTGTTAAAACTGTAAAAGAATAAAACATTTCCTGTAACACACATACACACAAACACACACACACACTCAAAAAATAAAAACTTATTCTTAGACTTGAGGTATGCCACTGAGTTTTCTTTATCTGTAAAGAGACAATCTTGTGTATCTTAGAACTTATTTAGTTGCAATTAGTTTGCTTAAAGCTTTTAATTATTTTTATTTTTAGTGAGATGACATGGCAGCCTTAAGAAACCTATAGATCTATAAGAGAGACAGACCTAAACAAATAATCACAAATCAATGATTGCTAATAATTTTGAAAACATCCATATCCAATCCATATATTGAATCACTATATTCAGGGCATGTGGGATGAGGGTAATGGAGGAGGAGAGAGTACAATGTATAGGCTGCCCAAAGGACCTATCTTAGGCTGTTTTCTTTTTAAATAGAAAGATGCTTGAGACTCTGTAAGGCACATACACAGTGTGTGCATATATGCACACAGCTCATGTGTTGGGTTGGCAGAAATGGAATGCTTCTGAGTAAGAGGATGAGATAATAAAGACTCTTTGGTGGAAGGGGAGATTAAACTGTAGCACATATAAGAAGAACAGTGTAGCAGGAGGAGAGTAAAAAGGCTGAAGAGACAGAATATGTGTGCAAGTCACAATTAAAATGTGGTTTTTGTTCTGAGACTATTTTGAAATGTTACAGTATTTGAATTGGGTTGGTAAGGCTGGAGGCCAATGTGCTACAGTGTGGGGAGTGGTTTAGAAGAAGACAAAGAGAGAAATGTAGAAGCCAGGAGTAAGTCAGTTGTGATCTTCTAGGAGAGAGGTGGTATTGGACCCCTAAATATTGTGAAGCGAGATGTGGAGCAAGACAGTCTAGAAACAACTGTGGCAGTCACTAACATTAAGACCATTCACCACTTCCACACTGTCAATGTCATCCTTTCTTCTTTATCTTATGTAGCTCTCTATTTTGCCCAGACTGGCCATTCTGACCATCTGATCAAATGCTTCTTGAACCATTTTCTTTCCTTTGTTTCTGGGAAGCTGCCATTTCTTAGATTTCCCCCTAATGCACTGCATAGGCCACACCTTAGTTTTTCTTGTTGCTTCAAGACTTAGAGATTATTCCCTCTCCCTTAAGTCATTACCTTCCAAATGGTCATTTCCAGCCTGGCTTCCCCCTGACTTGTATATCCAGTTGATACATGCACTTAGATATCTAACAGTCTTTCAAAAGGAAAACTAATTCTACTCTGTGTCTTCCATGTGGTACAACTCCATTCTGGTTCCTTAGGGCAAGTGCTTGAAACCATCCTACTCCATTCTCACTGAAATGTGTGCCTGGTCTCTTAGCACATCCTGGAAACTTACTGTAGGTGGGTTGCCCTAATGAGCACAGCAAAGGGTATTTCTATATCCACTTCCAAGTGGCTTTTCAGCTTTTGTTGCCTATTAAAATGTAGAGCCTATTTTTCCATTTTGAATAGATGTTTATTTTGTGACTTACTTTGACATAAGAATGAAAAGCTGACTAGACAGGGGGACAGTGTTCAGGCAATCATATAAAAATAGAACTCTCACCTATAGCCTGTAGCAGTTAGTCACAGAGTCAAATGATAATTGCTGTCACAATTAGCTCTCAAATTGTCAAGGTTTGATTAATAACTAACAATTTTTATTTTTTCTTAGCTCTTCCCAAATTTTTCCAGCTCTTCTTACTTCTAAATTAGAACCAAATAAAGAAAACTAACTACTTGGCCCTAAGCAATTGTCAGGGTTCATGGCTTCTAGGTGGCCCTCTTAGTGTCCTGGGCGGGCAGCTTCCAATCATGGGAGGGCACGTGAACATTTCTCATTTTCCTACCATAAACATTTCCACTCCTGTGTCTTCCTTTGAATCTTTGCCAACCAGAACTAGCTATGACTGACTTCTGTATTATGTCAAACTGGAAGTGAATATCAGTTTTTCCTTGTTTTGGTGGTCCTTGTTTATTTCCCTTAGTCTGTGGTAGAAGTGAGGCACCCATTCTGTTTGTCTCAACAGTTCTTTGACAATTAGCAGTTTCAACTCTTTTGTTCTGTTTTTCTGCAGGACGAATCTGCATTAGCTTCCTGGAGGTTCCAGGGCCTGATCGAGTTCTAAAGATGGTCTGGACCAGAACTTAGGGGTTAATTTTGAAATACATTGCCATGGAGGTCCCTGAAAATAAGAAGCTAAAATAAGGAGTCAGAGAAACTTGGGAAGGGATTTGGGAAGTGCTTGATTGAAAGGGGGACAAGGCAAAGGGCTTAGTCTTCTAGCCAATTCTACTTACGTATATGTAAGTTATGTAAGTATACTGAAGACAGTGTTTAGTCCATTTTCTGTGGCTACAAAGAAAAGAGGCTTATTCATCTCACAGTTTTGAACATCGAGAGTCTAATACTGGCCAGTCCCATGTTTGTAAAGTGGGAAAGATCTTTTGGCTGTCTCATGTTATGGCAGAAGTCAAGTAGAAGAGAATATAGGGAGGCAAAAGAGGAGATAAGAAAGGCAGAACAAGGCTTCCTCTTTTACCACATCTTGATAATGAGGAAATATCTATTAGAACAACATTAATCTGTTTATGGGGTGGTCATATCCTCATCTTTCTATACTTGGCTCCATCTCTTACAAGTCTCTTGATATTTTGAACCAAGATTTAGGCACATGAACCTTTTGGAGGACAGAGAAACCCTTTTTAAACCATAGCAACTGCCAACATACATTGCTATTTGCTGTCTGTGAGAGGTTATTTGAAGTAGGTAAGTACAGCTCTTGGTAACCAATTGGGTAGAAGCTACTATATATTTCCAGGCCAATCAGCTTTTGACTAGCATATCCTGAAGTTTGAGGATACAAGCCATCAGAGAAGTACATGAACAAAATCATTCTATTCACTAAGGCATTTTAAAATGTGGCTAAAATTTAAAATCCTGGTATCTTTTTACAGAATACAAATGAAGATTTTTCCTGTTAATGCTTAAGAGGTTTTTAAAAGAGAAGCGAGTATACATATAGCTGAAGAATCTACTGGATGTAATGAACATAGCAAGGTTGCTAGGTTGAGCTTTCTGTTGTAGAAAGGTTGTGTGAATGAACTGTCAGAAGCACTCAAGAAAGTTTTGTAGCTTCTGGTGGCAAAAGGTCACCAAATTTATCAAGTAGACTGCCATGTCTTATGACCAAAAACATCAAACCAAGGAGATGAATATAAACTGAATGTAAACTCTGCAGCTCAGGTATCCATCTATCAGCACTTTTTTCTTCCCCAACTCTTTGTACAAATGGTACTCTACATTTTTCTATGATGTTTATTCCTCTTTGCCAGTTGCATTAGATACACATCTCCTGCATATGTACTGACTTAAGGATCTGGGTCTTTTTATATCCCCAGGAATCTGACCTTGAAGTATAGCACAATGTGCTGCAGCCTCTGAGCAAGGGAACTATCTATTCCCAGAGTTCAGCACCTAGTATCCATAGAGGTGTCTGCAGTTAATGGTTACAATACAGGGTCTGAGTGATGACCTTTCACCACTGACTCTGACTCCACCTTGAATACTGTTTCTGTAGCATGAGCTCCCAACAAGTTGGAGATCATCTAAACAACAGATGGGGATTCTTAGAAATTTGCTTTTCATCTTCTTTCTAGATGTAGAGTTAGCAAGTGATAATTACCATGTGATGAATTTGTGTTTTATTATTAAACAGCTATCCCAAGGATTCTGTGGATTTACATTCGAATTAAGTATAGGTAAAATCAATCCAGGAATTCCAGATTCAAATCGTAGCTAGGTGAATGGACCCAGTTAATTACTTGTGGCTGATCTTTTTGGCACATATAGATGTGGTCACCAAAGTCTCCCCACTTCTCACATTGGATACCTTCCACTACTCCAGAATTTTGTATAGATTAGAAATTTCATCTACGGAATGATTGTGATTTGGCCAAGTGATTTCAAGATATCTATTTAACAAATATTAATCGCCTCTTCCTATTGTCAACTGCCCTTGGAGATTCAGGTAGAGCAGTGAGCAATCTGTTATGGTTCCAGAAATCCCACGAAAATGAAAAATTGCTCTCAGATCCTTTCATGATTAAGTAATGAGTTAAATTTGAAGCCAAGTCTAGTAAGTCTGATAAAGGTGTTCTCACTCCCTGATATTTATTTTCTGCTGAGGACAGAAAGATGTACATTATATATTCCTGGCTTTGTTTTGGAAGGACACACAAGTAGAAGTAATAATCAGGTCTTCTGTGGTTCTGGAAATTTAGCCTCATGAGGACTCCAATCTGTTCATTAAAAGAACAGTTATTTATTGACATAATAATTCCTGGAAAACTACAAACCACAGCATGACATTTCATGTTTTTATTCACATCTTCATAAAGGCCCTGAGGCAATATTGAACTCTGTCTCCCCCCAACCCCCAGTTGAAGCCACTTTCTCTGTACTTTGCTTCCGGAGAGTTTTCTGTCATGATAACTAAGAACATTTATAATTATGAAAGAATAGAGTACATAAAATTATTTCTTCTGCTTAGTGTCAGATCAGCCTGGCCCTCATCAAAGATTTTAATCTCATAATAAAACTCAACAAAAATAACGAATAAACAGAACACAGCACTATAATTTGCTTGTCATTTGGCTTTGGTTCACTTAACTTGTCTGATTCCCTATTAGAGGGTTGTACTTTAACTTACCTTAAATGAGACATCATCTGCTAAGTGCCTAGTATATTTCCTGAAGCCATTGTAGGTATTCAGTAAGCATTAGTTCCTTCCATCTAGTACTGAGGGACTCAGTAGTATTGCTTGTGGTGATATTATGTTCCCCCAAATATATTGTGCACCCTAATGAATTTATCTGGGCTCAGAGAACAGAACAGCCACTAGACAGACATAGAGGCCAGAAAATGGTGGCACTCACATCTTTAATCCTAGCCTTCTGGAGGCAGAGATCCATCCAGATCTCTGTGAGTTTAAAGCCACACTGGAAACAGCCAGGCATGGTGACTCATGCCTTTAATCCCACGAAGTGAGCCTTTAATCCCAGGAAGTGATGACAGAAAGCAGAAAGGTATATAAGGTGTGAAAACCAGGAACTACTGGTTAAGCTTTTAGGATTTTGAGCAGCATAGTTTACCTGAGATTCATTCTGGATGAGGACTCAGAGGCTTCCAGTCTGAGGAAACAGGATCAGCTGAGGAAGTGGCAAGGTGAGGAAGCTGTGGCTTGTTCTGCTTCTCTGATCTTCTAGCATTCACCCCAATACCTGGCTCTGGATTTGTTTTTATTAATAAGACCCTCTAGGATTCATGCTACAATTGCTAGTCAACTGGCCACACCTGGATGCTTAGCAACAGGGGCACTGAACTGGTGTGAAGCCTAATCCAGAGGGATTCCCTAAAGTTAGAAGAAATTTCATTTCTGGATACTCATCTTCTGGGTATTCACTTCGGTAGTTCCACTTTTTAGAGGTAAAAGTTAACCTCACAGTGATCACTGCTATGTTTTTTTTTTTAAATTTATTTTTGTCTCATAGACATGAACAAAGAGGAAATGTGACAAGAGACAGGAAAAGGCCAAGGCAAAGGGATTATGTCCGTGGAAGCCAGGGGGATCTTGGCGCTTTTAGCCTCATTCTTAAAGATGGCTTAAACTGGAAGAAAAGGACATTTCTTGAGAAGTGGTTCCATGCATTTCAGTGTTCCAGCAGGGGAGAACTAGACTGAGAAGCTTGTCTTTCTGTTAATGACCCAAGATTTCCTTGAGACAATATGGAGAGATGTTCTTTAAATCACTTCCTTTTGTCATTAGACCACTCTGGTAAAGGAAGGTAGGGAACAGCCCACTACTGATGAGAAAATGGAGGCTGAGAAAGATTAGTTAACCTACCTGTCATTATCTGCTTACCTGGTAATGGACTGTTCCCCCCCCCCCCCCCCCACACACACCTTTCTTTACTGGTACAGTTTAATTTGGAGAGTTAAGCAATGGGTTCATGGGACTAAACATGAAACCCGTTTTGATATGGAAAATTCACTGCTTTTGCTACATTGCAGAGGACAAACCATGAAGACTTCCTCAGCTTGTGGTCACAGGACAGAAGTCTGATTGAATGAGATAGCTGAGTCCTTGTTCATCTGACTTGCTCTGTGATACTCCTTTTCCCCTTGGGTCCAGAGAAGACTTATTCTCCAGTGTGTGGCTGCCACTGTCTCAGGCTTGTTGCTTCCCTGTACTTGTCATGGCAGCTGTAGCTAAAAGCTCACTTCTACATCCATAGACTCCCCTTAACTTTCTGACCTCCCTCTGCTTTTAAGCATGGATCACCTTCTGTCCAGACAGTTTGTTTATAGAAGGAAGACACCCTTGCATTGTTTGTGCCTTGAACTGCTAGACATGTTCCATCTTCTCTCACTTCTCATCAGTCATCCTGACTCGTGTCAGAGGCAGGGTCAATTAACTTCCTACAGAGATGTTAACTTGGCAGACACAAATTGATTGATTTGTTTTCATCTGACTTCTTCCTCTCTCTCTCTCTCTTTAAAATGAAGATTCTAGGTATGAGGGATAGCCAAGCCAGGAGACTTGAGTGTTTGGCAAGATTGATTACTTTTTATTTCAGAAGGAACACAAAGTAAATAGCAGATGTGGGCAGATGGCAGTTTTATTTCATAGATTGGTGTCATCCAAAGTGTGAATGGATTGCTTCATCCTTATAGTAGTTCTGCTTTACAACACCAACCTCTTCCTCCCCTCGTCCTTGTCCTTATCTTTAAGGCAGTGCCTATCCTGTCTTGATTGGTTACTATTCTCTTTGATGTTTATCTTATGTTTCTACCTTGAAACTAATTGTCTTCTTTACCAACCATTCTTTTTTTCAGGACCTTTATCTAATTTAAATGCTTACTATATCAGATTGGCTCTGTTGACATATCCTCTGTCTTCTGCTCCTCCTTCTCCAGTTAGCCCTCTATTTTAGGCCACCATGTTTTTCTTTCAGTAGTCACTGCCTTTCCTTCCTGACTGGTTCTCCAATCTTACCTTCTCCAACTAGTCTTTGTTGGGGTTAAACTTAATTATGCCACTTCCCTACTTCCAATCCTCAGTGAATCTTCTACAGAATGAAGTTCTAATATATATTCATTAAAAAACCTCTCTATTGTACAAGCTCTCTCTTCCTCGTTAATCTTTCCTTCAGCCATTCCCTCATTGGAGTAATGCACACAGGCTACAATATTAAATAGAGTAGTTTGTAAAATTTTGTCATTGCGAATGCTACCTTTGTCTGAAAGAATACATTTAGCCTTTTGATCTATGGGAACCTATTATCTATCCATCCTTCAAATATCCAGTTCAGAAAACATACCATAAGACTAATATATTTACTTTTTTTTTTTCCTTTAATGTAGTAACTTTTCTATTGCTGTGATTAAGCACCATGACCAAGGCAACTCATAGAAGGAAGATTTTATTTTGGACTTAGTGTTCCAGAAGAGTAAGAGATTATCATCATCACAGCAGGGAGCATGGTGTGACAGGGTGCTGGATCAGCAGCTGAGAGCTCATGTCTGGATCCAGGGACAGGCAGCAGAGACAACACACTCAGGATGGCACAGTCTTTTGAAATCGCCAAGTCTGCCCCAAGTGACACACTTCTTCCAGCAAGGCCACACCGCCTAAGTCTCAACCAATAGACACCAACTACGGACTATCAAAACTTATAGGGGGAGTCTCTTTCAAATCATCACAATAATCTCCCTCTATTCCTACATTGAACTGACTAGTACTATTGACCTGACACTCTACTCCTGATCTCTATTTATTCAAGTGGTTGTTTTGCTGTTAGATTTAAGTTATTTAGAAAGTGGAACTGTGTCAGCCAAGACTTCCTACTATGATTTCTCTTAAGTCTTTGGTCCTTTACTTGTGCCTTTTCTACTTCTGACTACTCCATATTGTACCTCAAAGGCCATATATACTTCTTAACTCACTGCTCAAGCATCATTGCCTTCTGGAAGGTGTTTTTCCCTCTCCAGTCAAAATTAATCATCTCTTACCTGAGAAATTTCACAACTAGACATAAATAGTTACATAGTTCTTCTTGTATTAGAGTTAATAGAATGTTTTGCTAAATTAGTATTTGAAAATTTATTAGTGATCAAGTAAATCCCTCCCTCCATTAATTGTGGTTTCATTTGTACCTTCACAGCATTTCTTATTTTTGTTAGAGTATAACAGTTGTTTATATAGTTGCAGAATTTTAAACTTCTTGATGGAGGGCTTAAGCTTTATTAATTTTTTTCTTTCCTCTTGCTTAGCAGAAAACTTGGCTTATATATTTGTGCTTAAAAATTGCATGTTAAAAAATTGAACTGAAATAAAATAGAGTATAAAGTTTTTGAGAATTAGCCGGGCGGTGGTGGCACATGTCTTTAATCTCAGCACTCGGGAGGCAGAGGCAGGTGGATCTTTGTGAGTTTGAGGCCAGCCTGGTCTACAGAGCGAGATTCAGGAAAGGCACAAAGCTACACAGAGAAACCCTGTCTCGAAAAACCAAAAACAACAACAACAAAAAGTTTTGAGAATGTTTATCAAAGTAGCCACTGGGTGGGAGGAATGCAACACAATCAAGCTTTTTGGTTGAGCTCATATGAGAATACAATCAAAGTTTCAGGATTGAAGGAGCCTGTTTCATTGTTGATTAGTCATTAGAAGGCCTGTCAGGTTTCACTAAGAAGTGCTTTTTCCCATTTCTGTGGCTCCAGTGCTGAGTCTGCACAAGCTCTGTGGGAGGTACTTACAGATAGGCAGTACTCACACATCCCTATAAAATGGGTAGATGTCTTTGCAAGTGTACTGTTAGCTTAAATGTCCCAAGCTGTTTCACCAGATTGCAGAGTAGACCAGAGATAATTTTAGGATATAAAATGAACCTTCCACACAAATATTCATCATCACTACTACTTGTGTGTGCTTCCAGAGAAAACCAAGAGTATAAGAGTATGTATGTGGACCCTTTTAAAAAAAATCAAGAAACAGTAAATCCACAGAGTAAGAACACACAAGTTGAAATCACATATAACTTGTGTAACAGTTCATGGGACATTTGGAAGTAAACATCCCATCTTTTAAACTGCAGTATAGTGAAAATATAAAGACTAATCTCTCAAGAATGAATCCAATTTAAGATGAAGGTTCAATTGTTATGGATCAGTATAGCACACTTGGTTAAGAATGCGGGTCCTGGAAGTAGAGGCTGTGTGTTTAAATCTCAGCGCATTTGCTCTCCAGCAGAATAAACTTTCCAAGTCATCTGATCACTTTTCTTCATCTGGGTCTGGCTTAGTGGGCTGTGTGTAAAACATAAATGAGTTAGTATCCTTTGTAAACTTCTCAAGACAGTGCCTCATGTATACTGTGTTATATAAGTATTTATTTAGTAATTTCCTGTCTTGAAAGCTTTATATCTGAAACATCCTTCATTATCTTTTTCTATTTAAGGTCCCCCCTACCCTTTCTCCTTCAATTTTGAGGTCTTTGGCGAGCAACCCTGCTCTGCCATAGCTTTTACATTTGTATCACACTACAGACATATGGTAAATCTCTTGAGATTCTTCATTCCTTAGTTGACCATTGAGTGCCAAGGAATGGCTTGAGGCAGAGCCTTTGTGTGCATAGCTGTACATCGAGCAAATACATGGAATTTTCTCATGAAGAATAGTGTGAGCAGACATGTTCTGTAGGCATTGAAAAACTGCCACAAGAGATGTTTAAATAACACACACACACATATATATATATATATATATATATATATATATATATATATATATATATATATATATAAAATGCATGTGTCTCATTCATTCTGAGCCTTAAATGTCTGTCGAGTAGTGGGAGTTCCACAACATTATAGGTTAGTCCACCACAGTTACTTTGGAGGTATAAGATTTGTTCAGCTGCCCCCTGTGGGCTTTGTTTAAAGTGTGATGAAGAGGTACAGTAACGGCATCCCGAAGACTGTGAAAAGGCCCCAGTGACTCGGCACAGGATAGAGAGCTGCTGTTTGAATGTAGTACAGGGACTTGCAGCTATCAATTGAGTATGGACAGTGTTCTTCAAGGATTGATACCTGAGGTACAGAGAGGTGCTGTGGACCTTTAGGAGGTGGGGCCTAATGTGAGGTCCTTAGGTCTCTGGAGATGTTTACCAGTCTCTCAGTCTCCCTCTCCTTGGCTCATGAGAGTGCTCCTCTGACAAGTTCTATTACTGTGCTGTGATCCCCCACACCTTGCTAGAAGCCTAAACCAAGTATAAGAATCCTATACTTGAGGCTTTGAGTTTGTGGGCCCAACTAATATAGGCCCTGTTAGAGATTTCAATATAGTGACACAAAGCTAATGAACACATTTCACTAGATGGAGAACGTATTTTGTCTACATAGATGGTTAACGTCAACCAATATAGAGTGGATGCAATTCCCCTTTGCGGTTCATGCTCTCAATGTAGATTACTTCAGTCTTCACCACCTAATACCTAAGCACTGGTTATATGTCATTACTGAGCACATGAAAAGATACATAGGGTTTTAAAGACCAGATATGAAGAAAAGAAGAAAGATATCTCATTAACTTTTAAAACACTATTGGTTATATGTCAAAATGGTAAACACATTATTATAATCATTGTGTCATTGTAAATATAATAAAAATTAGTTTTATTTGTCTACTTTTATCATGTTTAAGGTGCTACTAAATATTTTAAGTGGAAATTGGCTTGCAGTATAATTCTTTTGAATATCTCAGCCTTAGGGTATGGTTGTGAAAAGCTTTATAGGCACTTATTGTGTGTTAATGGTACACTGGGTCTCCTGAAACTTGCTGGTAATGAAAAAGAGAAATCCCATAGTCCACAGAGAGAAAAGTCCACAGGTACACAAGCATCTATCTATGATGCTGTAGTTGAGTGGCAATATTGGGTGGAGTAAAGGTGTATGAAGCCATGTCATAGTGATATAGTGAATGTGAACTCTTATTCTGCAACCTGAGAAGGGCAGTCATCATTTGATTTTCTGATTCTTAAGCTTCTTGTATGTGTAATGGTTATCATTTTGTAGCACTTATAAAGGTTTAGTAGATGAGTTTATGTGGATTAACTACCCGACCAAAGGCGATTTGTTTATGGCAGTACAATCCATAGGAAGTGGTGGTAGGAATTCCATTTTCAGGGCATTGTAACAGTTGGTTATTTACTTTCCCCCAGTTACCCATGATTCTCTCAGCAGGAATATTATCCTCCCTGGTTTAGATTGAGTTTCCCCTTCTATCTCTCCTTCAAATTCTCTTTACATTATTATTTATATTCCGGAGACTATAATACATGGTAATTACTATGCCTCAGGTTATGGCTCCATACAAAATACAACGTGATTATTGTTCATCTGTTTTTTTTTTTCTTAATGCTTAATGGTATGTCTTTACTGGGCATCAATAATCATCTAATTGCTTTGTTGTTACTGAAATAAAATATAATGTTCTGTTAGATATTTCTTTAATTATGAGTCAAGTTTATTAACGTGGAAATCTCAAAATCATCTTGTGCTTAGAACTTTTCTCATTTGGTGGTGAGAGCAGTCATTGTTCACAAATACGGCCAACTCTGGTCACACTTGCTGTTTTGATGAGACCAGGCAGCATCTGAACCTGTGACAATGCCCTGGGGCATGCTGGGAAAATCACTGTTGCCTAAAATGAGGTCTGTCTGATATGGCATAAGACACTTAGCTTTTTTGTTTCTACTTAGAATTTGAATGAAATTGCTTTCCCTTCTCCATTTACTATTTTCATATTCATGCTCAAATGTGTACTGCCTGGGTTTCCTTTAAGAAAATAATTTCATTAGATTGAATTTTTGCTAATGTTTCTGCCACTAGAAATGATAGCAACAGTTTAACCTTCCGTTTATTAAGTGGGAATTGGAATATAAATGCACCCATGGAAAATGTAGCTGCCCAGAAGAGCGAATATGAAAATAGGCAAAGAATTATAAAACAGTTTCTGTGGATGGAGTAGGCTATATTAAGAACTCACATCAAATTATACTGTTTCCTCATGCTGCCTCACTCACAAGGTCATTGTCATGCACTGTGAAGTTTCAGATCATACACAGCTGGAAATAAGGAATCCACTAAGTCAGAATAAGGATCGTAAAGCTGAAACAATAGGTTCAAACTACAATGTTATTTTTAAAATACTGTTGCTTGGTTCTAAGAAGACCAGTCAGATATGTACACATTTGGAGATAAGAGTCTTAAATCCCACATATGAGGGGTCATGAATGCAAACCATAGAGATTCAGAGGAGATGGCAACTTCAGGCTGGTATTTAAGAGAAAAACAATGACTAATGTTAAGAATTGTGGATAATAAACCTGGTTGGATAAACGAGGATCATGTCATTTGCTTCTGAATACACATGAAGTTAAAACAGTATCTGTTTATTGAGCACTTAGTACATGATTTTTTTTTAACTGTTCAGATACCATTTTATCTTAGTTTGCCATTCTGAGAAGTATTATTTCACTGTGTCTGTGTCTAACACTTTTTATTCCATGTATGACAATCAAACAGTTATGTATGCATGACTACCAATGGCTTTACACTGTATATCTTCAAGTTACCTGAATCATGTATTTTCTGACTATGTTAGAATGTAAAACAAGACTTATATAATCTATCCCTGGCCTATCTTCTGTCATATTGTCTGCCACTTTGCTAGTCATGGAGGGATACACTGGATTTTCCCAGAACTTACCAAAAGGGCACCTTATCCCAATGGAGAGGGACAGGAGAATCTTCTTTGCTAAGACCACATCTGTCATAACTTAGGCAGAAGCATATAGTGAATCATAAATATTTATTTATATCAGCAAATAGCATCCATTGTAGAGAAGCCTCATTTTTCTAAGTCTCCCAAGCATTTAATTCATTGCCATCACTCTCTGATTGTTGAACTAATCTGCCATGGTCTGTTTTAGTGGCTTTTTCTAGCCTAGTGTTAAACTTCCCCGAGTTACATAGATTGTCGGTGAAGAAACCAAGCAATGTTATTTATTCACCTAATATATGTTTAATCTGGGCATGGTGGCCATAACCTCATAACCTCAGTACTCCAGAGATGGAAGCAGGAAGTTCAGAAGTGTAAGGTCATCCTTGGCTATGTAGTGAGTTGGAGATGAGCCTGGGATACATTAGACCCTACCTCAAAAACAAAGCAAAGCAAAGCAAACCAACAGTAGTGGATGAGGATCTTACAGTGTCAAACACTGTGCTAGTTGCTCAGGTTGTAATAGAGAATAACAATGAGACCATCCCTGACCTAATGGAATTTGTATTCTATTTATAAGCCTACCATCAAACAAGCAAACAGTAAATAAAACAATTTAAAATTTTGATGAAGTGTAAAGAAAGACCCTGAGGGCTCAGTATGTGTAGGAGGTGACCTTTAACAATGAAGACTTGTCTGCAGGGGTGACAATGAGCATGAGATATGGAGAGAAGGACCGACCAAAGGTATTCCATTGGTAACATCCAGAGTTGGGAAAGAAGGCGCTGGATTTGAAGAGAAAGGGAAGGAGCCACAGACTGGAGGATAGTGAGTATGAGTGAAGAAAAGAATTTTAAAGAAGGTCTTCAGGCGATGCCATGGTGAGGAATTTGGACGTGGTTCTTAGAGCATTGGAAAACCAATGGCAGATTTTTTTAAGCAAGCCTGGGGTGAAGGTGTGATGGAAGAGGGAGGGGAAGTGGGGAGATGTTGGTCACACAGTCTCCAGTTTTCAAATCTCTTAGAATGGATGAATGGGGGACAAATGTCATCACAAAGAGGTTCCTAGGAGATGGTTGTAATAGACTAGGTCAGAGTTGAAAGTGGACTAGACTTTCAGCCACTGAGCAAACATTCAGTGCGTACTGTGTTCAGATCTTCTCTTAGCAAGCAAACTGTGATGAAGTACATCTCCACACATAAAGAGATCCAGCAGTAGAGGAAAACGGTTCAGACTTCTCCTGTAGGATTGACATATATCAGCAGCAGGAAACATGAACTAAAGCAGCTCAGAAAAAGGGAGTCATTGTCCCTGGCATAGTGCCAATCAAAAGGCTTCACAGTGGAGACAGCAATTAGCATGGTCCAAAGGTTGAGAGAAGTTGACAGGTGGCCATGGGCACAAAGAACTTTGCCTGCTGTTGTCCTCTGTGGTGTATGGCTAGGACTGCAAGTCAGCCCTCAGATCTTGAGTCTGGCTGAAATATGGGGAACAGGGAGAGAAGGCCCGCATCTCTCCGAGCCTTGTTAGTGTCGGCTTCGAGAGCAACAGTTTCGCCTCCCTTCTGATCTTTTCCATTTTCCCTACCCGACATAGGCATTGGCAAAGAGACTATCGCTAATGAAGTTGCACTGGCTTCATAACCCCTGATGATTTGGCGTGCTGTTCTATGGCTGAAGTTTCCACTTTGATTGGATGAGGCCCAAAACAGAGAGTTGACTACTTCTGGTGATTAAAAGCTCCCTTGATGATTTTTTAAAGGGACTGTTCAAAGCTTTTAGTGCTGCTGAGTAGGGAATTACACTTCACCTCCCTAAAACTCCTCTAGCAAATGCACACGGACACATTAGGCTCTCTTTCCCGCTGTACGACACAGCAGAGAATTTCTTTTAAGAGTAGCAGCCTTTTAGTGGGAGGTTAAATGACGCCTGTGTATATAATTTATAAGGCGCTCAGAACTTTCTGTACAAAAGCATATTGGAAAAGTAAAATTATTCTTACTTTTATTATTGTTAGCTTTCACTGTTCTCGTAAGAGATATTTGTTTCTGAGCTAAGGATACAAAGCAAGATTGTGGGTCATAAGCAAAAAAGGGAATAGATGTAAATTAAGGGTAAATAGCCAAACCAGATAAGGATGAGTAGCGGAGGACATTTATTTTTCCTTGAAATGGTAATTATTGTGCAGATTATGTTAGCTACCTTTCTGAAAGTGCTGTTGAGAATAACTGGTTGGTTTGTGTGTGTGTGTGTGTGTGTGTGTGTGTGTGTGTGTGTGTGTGTGTGTGAATGTGCACACACTACCCATACCTATAAATTATTTGGAACATCTGTTTTTTTTTTTTCTTTTCTGCATAGACACGTCCTATAGACGAATGGTCAGATTTCATAATTAGCATCAGGATGCTTGCAGATTGAGATGCAGAAACAAAGATAATGTACTTTTGTCTATCTGCTTCTCATTAAAGGTTTGCTCTGCACATTGGTACCTTATCAGAATTTAGACAATATTATACCCAGGGGGTGGGAATGGGAATGAAAGCATAATGTGAAGTTTGATTAATGCTTCAGTCCCTTTAGGATAAAAAAGCACAGGTTAAATCAATCTTTTCCCATTATTATTAAATTAAGTAAAACCTTATAGGATGTTTTTAGATTATGTATCTCAAGTATGTTTATGTTAGGATTATATGTAACCACATATAATAATAAAACATCAAAAACAGAGAATTAGGTAAAAAGAAGTTGATTGCTGTCTTGGTTAAAGAGGACTGGAAGTAGGGAGAGCTACCCCTTGTTACTAGGTACCCTGGCTCCTTTAATCTTATTATTCTGCCATTCTTTGCAAGCTGTCTCTATCCAGAATGGCTAGTCTGACTTCAGCTAACCTATTAACATTCTTTATAGCTGGAGGGAGCAAGGCGTTGTTGTTGATTTTAAGTATGTATTTTCTTTGTCATTGGCCACTTAGATATTTTACCAACCTTTTATATATCCCTAGGCAGAAATACCTAACTGACAGGGAGGCTGAAAATGCATTTTGTCATAGTGGGCCCAACTAAAAGTAATTACAGTGAACAAACAGTAAAGCCAATTAGTAGCCTCTGTTATATTCAGATTGATTTGAAGTACTTTTTTTTTTTTGAGACAAGAAGGAGTTGGTGTAGTTTAAAGTTGGTTGGTTTTACTACATGCAATTAGATTTTATAGGGTATGGTATATGGAGGGAATGGAGTACTGTATTCTAATCTAACTTCCTATGTCTAGCTTCAGTAGCCTCGTCTTTAAATAAGGAGTTTGTGCCATAGGCCCTCAAGGAATTCTCTCAATTCTTAGTACCTTCCTTAGTTTGCGAGGGTCTATAATTAAGCTGGGCATGTCTGTATATATACTCTCATATATGATGATATATGTAACTTACAACCCTTTCCTAGAGAAGAGGATAGATGCGTATAACCAGTCACATTGACAAAGAATGTCATCTCATATTTTTCAATTTTCACATTTCTTATTCTTTATGAAAATGATTATGTTTTTTTTTACCTTTGTTACAGTGTCTGTACTTTAAACTACCCTAGCGCTAGCCCTGCAGCTAAGCCGTAGCCTGCAGGGAATTCTGTTCCCCAAGACAATGGTTCTGTTGCTGCCGCTAAAGGGAGTTCTAACTAAATCTCTATAGTTCTAATAAAACTCCTGATTCAAAAGCTAGGGTGAAAACTTGGGAGCTCGGAGAGTTAGAGTAGCAACTGATTAACTCTCTCTCTTTGCTGACATCCAGGGAAACCACTCCCTTCCACATCGCCCCAACAAGGAAAAAACAAAAAACAAAAAACAAAAAACAAAAAAATAAAAAACACTCTAAGCTCCTCCCTGCTACTTCCTGCCAATCAGTTGCTAACCCCGCTTCCCTGGGAGGGATTAATTTTATTTAATTAACACGAATGCAATATATCTTTACATAGTTAACAAATGCAGTATGAACAAATGTAGCACATCTTTGCTTAGTTTAACAATTATTCCACAACATGATTGCACTTTGTGTGCAAGTTGAAATGCCGAGAGACTCAGCTGGGCATCGTTTTCTTCTCTTAAATCGGAAGCCGACTTTCTATCTCAGAGAACAGCTCTTCAGCTTTTCTTGCTTTGAGTGCTGTGACTTACTTTCTGCCCTCTGTGGGAATCCTTCCTCTTGAACTGTTGGACTTAAATATGTGGTGTGGGAAAGTCAGTCCATGGTACTTTTGAGATGCCCAGGCATATTGATGCTAATACTGCTGGGAGACCACCATGTGGACAGCTGTGTTCTCTGCTTAGTGCACACCATTTCCATTGGTTGCACAAAGCAGACCTCCCTCTTCCTGGGACTTGCTTTGTGCTGCTTGGTTGCTGTTCTGAAAGTCATTCCAGCTGCCCTCCTTTGAAGCACTGGGGTTCTGTGTCCTTCTAAACTACCTTAGTATGTCTTAATAGAATAATTGTGAAACACTTATGTAAGAACTAGTAGAAAAAAAGCCAACTGAAGTAATCAAAACAAAAGGTTAGTGGTTATACCTCTTAATTGCTGTGATTCTTAACATAATAAGGAAAATAATTCTGAAATGACACCACTTTTCCCAGATCCTATGGACTAAGGTAAAAGTGTAAACAAATTCAAGGACTAAATTCTGTCTTTCTATGGTTTTGAAGAAAAAAAAAAGCTGTTGACTAGTTAAATGTTTTAGATTGAATTTTAGGTTAATAGGAAATTTCTTCATAAATAGGTCCAAAAAGGCCAAATATAGGCAATTTGTAATGGTTCAATTCTATAGCAGCAGTTTCCACTCAGGATAAAATGATATCTTTGATTTTAAAGCTAACATTATTTGCAATTTCTACTCAGCCACATGGATCCAGTTTTAAAAGTGTTTTAGGGCTGGGGAGATTGCTTAGTAGGTGAAACAAAGGATATACAGGTATGAAGTTCTGAATTTGAATTCTCAGGACACACGTAAAGAAAGATGAGGTAGTATGCAACTATAATGCCAGCAGTCCCACAGTGAGATGGGAATGGAGACAGGATAATCTCTGGTAGTTCATGGGCCATCTAGCCTGGCATATGCAACATTGAACAATGAAAAGGCCCCTCTCAACAAGGTGGCAAGTGAGGACAGACCCCCAAGCATGTCCTTTGACTTCCACATATGTGCCATGGAAAACACTCACACAAACATGTACACGTTCACATAAAGAGGCAACACACACACACACACACACACACACACACACACACACACACACACACAGATTTTTCTAAAACCTTAGATTTTTATGATCTATTTAAATTCAAGGAAATAAGTCATTGCTATTCAAACAATGTCATTTCAAAAATCTACCCTTTCTGAGGTTAAAAACAGTATGAAACCCAGTAAAATTGTATTTTCTGTTTGTTCAGGTTTACTAAAAGTAGAAATGATGCTCAGTCTTTTATTTCAAAAGCATCCATCTAGCTGTACAGAAAACAGTTTAAAGAACGCTTTCTGGGTCCTTGAATTCGAAATCTGTAAATAAACACAGTACAGTGGAGCTGAAGCAAAGCTGCCTCAAAGTGAAGATACGTGTTTATAAATTATCTTAATGAGCTGAGAGACATCCATTTCCACCAGGAGTGATTCAGCATCCACACAGACAATTTGAGAGGAAACAGGATCCTTTCCTTCCCCCTGCTTGTGTGAGTCTCACCTCAGGGCTCTTATCCATCATCAGAAGCCCCTGAACACTTCAGTGGGGGGCAGCTCTCCTAAGGATCAAGGAAGATAAGGAGCCTAGTAAAAGAATTGTTGTGTGGGACAGGGCCATGGTAGAGTCAATTCCAGCTCTCACTGTGACTTGTTTTGGGACCCTCCAGGAGCCAGGGCTGTGTCTGCTTTGAGTGGTCCTGATTTCTTTTGGCTGTAAGACCAGCTTGCAACCAAAAAGCTAGGGGGATGGAGCATTATAAGGTAAATGTTGAGTGCCCTAGGTAGCCTATGCCTGGCCTGCCTGGTTACTAAGGAACCATTCTCCCAGCTGGTTACTAAGACAGGGAGGAGGAAAGAGAGGAAGCAAACCAGCAAAGGATTCTGAGTTCCTCCTCCTTCATCCTGGCTTCATTATGCTTTCAAATTTTAGACTCATATGACCAACCTGAGAGAAGTAGCAATTCCCCCCAAAACCAGAAATCCTCTGGATGTAAATAAAAGGTCCTGAATGGCATTTTTAGTTTTCTCCCCATGAATTGATATGCAAATTTCTAATTTACTTAAAGCACACTGTCATGCATTATAATAAAGTCTAATACATGCTTCCATGTAATTATGCATAATAACCAGTGATCAGTGGGAGGAGGAAGGAGAGAAGGGAATTGTGTTTCCAGCTGGCCCGGCACACCTGCAAATCACAGACAACTCCTTTCAGTGTGAGGAAACAAGATAATGATAGTATGATATTAAATACAAACATTAATTCTTTGGAACAAAACATAAGGAAGAGGTCTATCAATTAAGACATGGGACAGTGAGCAACTTAAATCACATCGTGCACCAGCTTACAGAAAAATAAGGCCCAAGCAGAATGAAAACTTTAATTTTCTATTTACTGCAACAATGCTAATGCTGTTCGTCTTACTTTTATTTTTTTCTAAGAAGGAAGATTCATCTGGGCCACTTGAACTCTATGGTGAGGCCACTTCATTGTGTGCTTTTGACTTGAGACCTACTTTGCAGTAGCAGCCTCTCTTGTGAAGGAGCCAAGTCCTAGAGCGAGGCGTGTCAGGAGCCCAGTGGGGTCCCGAGTTTTCAGGAAAGAAAACAATGTGAGGCTATGCTTGGCTAGCAGAAAAAATCACTCTTAGTGTGACTTTGCTGTGTTTGTGGTCGTTGCAAGCCTGTGGTAGACTGCTGGAGGCAGTAACACATGGGATTCTATATGTAAGAAAATAGTTCTGACATGGCTTTGCTTCCAATCACCATTAATTAGAAGCTATATGATCTTGGGAAGGTTACGTAAGCTTTGCCAAAACTCACTTTCTTTATGCATTCAGTGGGAATTAAAACAGTATTATAAATACTTGCTAGTACACTAAAGGATAATATGAAGTAGCAATCAAATAGAGCTTGTAAGTAAACAAACAAAAATTATCTTACTATAGCAATCATTTATAACAGAATACAGCTGCTCCACAGGGCTTTATATATACACAAAAGAAATCGTAGATCATAAAAATTCCTAATGACCTTCTTATATTTAATACCCTGTACTGCTCAAGAATGTTTGTCAATGGAAGATGGCAGAAGAAGCAGTAAAACGTTCACTGCCTGAATCACTAATTTTATATAGTGAACTCTAAGCTGATTAACTTCTTTATGTTACTCCAAGAAGACCATCCCTTTGGAGTATGTTCCTGACATAGTAGAGAAAAAAATCCACAAAATACCTTTTTCTTCTCTTACACAGTAGAAACATGAATGTATAGCTACTTTCCAGACCTGCCTCACTAAGGTATCTCTCCAGACTCCAGTTTCTTTAGCTCTACAAGGATACGTAGGATTTTCCTGTGGGATCCCTGTAGAGCCTATTAAGGATGGCTCAGGGGTTAAGAGAATTTGCTGCTCTTGCAGAGGACCAGGGTTTGGTTCCCAGTACCCACATGGTGGCTCACAACTAACAATAACCCCAGTTCCAGATGATCAGATGCCCACTTCTTGCCTCTGTGGGCACTAGGAATGTACATGGTATAGATACTTGCATGCAGGCATGCACTTATACACATAAAAATATCTTTAAAAAGACAGTGCATAGAGTTATGAAAGTACAGTGAGATGTACACTACTATAAATGAAGTGTAGAGATTTATATATGTGAAGTCCAGACAGCCAAGTCTTGTAAAATGCCGACACCAATGCAGCAAGGGTGAGTCCACTAAGCAGGGATATCCCAGAAGGGTTGGATTTCTGGATGCATGCCAATACAGTAGACCAGGGGAAAGGTCATTGATTGTTGCTCCCTTCAAGAGTAGAATCCTTGATTTATCCGGTTAAGAACTTTGCCAATAATGCTTTGACCTCTGTGAAATTCAGTTTGTCTATAGTTGTGTTCTGAGTCCTTTAATAAAAGCTTTGGGTATTGGAATGAGGAAACACCTCAGCATAGATCTTTAGTATTTGAGTACTGGAAAGGTTAGATGAAGCTTGTAGGTACATTCCATGAAGGGTGTGAACACCAGGCTGTACTAACAAAGAGATTCATTCTTACTGAAGGTTTGAATACATCTCTCACAGCTTGTTTTCAATTTCAATAGTATTTTTCAGCAAAAGCCACAAGATCCGTACTGGGTGTTCTTAGTCCTGTCTCTGAACCTGGCGATATTGATGTAAATGTCGCATCGCCACTAGCACCATGGATCTCAGCATTCAAAAAGGAGACTGGAATATTGTCAAATACTTTCAATTCAATATTGCAAATTTTGTGAGAGAAGCAGGTGTGGAGAAGAGTCTTGGACTCATCTTTGTATAGCAGAGAGGGCCGATAAAGGGATGTGAAGTAGAATATGAAGCAGAGTATAAACTAAAGTTACGGCTGTTGGGTACTGAAGTATTTAATGGAAGAAGGCTGTGGAAGTGATTGGGACATTAAAATGTCTTCATCTGTACCAAGGAGGGACATATTTTCCAGTTAGCAAATATTTTCCATATTGGAAGGTAATGGGGACTCTATCTTATAGTTTCAACTCTACTGTGATAGTGTGAAAATTGCCATAGGTAATATGAACCAAATGGGCCCAAACGGGCTTGGGCTGGGTGTATTATACCATAATTGTAACAATACTGATAAGTTCATTGCTTAGGTACACAGAATCCAAGTAATACTCTTTCATGTTATCTTCTTGTTTTATCTCATGTTTTTTTCCTTTCTTTTGTTTCTCTTTTATCAAGTTTCTGGCCATGGTGTAAAATAAAAAGAAAAGTAAGACAGACTGATTCATTTTGTGTCTCTATGACATGAAATCATTCATAAAGCTGCAGATGGGATTTTCTGTTTCACTCGAGACATAACAGATGAATATCCATGTCAGTAAATTTACTGTCAGCAGTAACCATCACTGAATGAACACTGACTGGGTGGAGGCTTTACAGTAGGCTCTGTGTGATGTATCCTGACAGTTCAAAGACTGCTTCATCCAAGCATTGTGACGTTGGGAGTGCTGTAGACCTTTTGCATGAAGGGCCTTATGGGAGCTCCTATGATCTCAGAGGAGACTTTCTCTCTTTCTCTTTCACTTCCTGGCTATGAAGTGAGTGGGCATTCTGTCATGCACACCACACTGCTTTTTACCGAGCATCCCCACCAGAAGCTGAAAGTTCTAGGTTCACTGGACCATGAGCTGAAGCATCTAAAACTATGAGACAAAAATAAACCTTTTCTCCTTAAAAGTTAATTAATTCAAGTGTTTTGTTCCAGTGATGGAAAGCTGGGTAACACATTCTACTAACTATTTTTATAAATGCTATTTTATTCCATTAGCTCTCTCCTCAGAGCTGGGCTTTACCCCTACTTTTGTCTTTGTTTAAAAATGTTCAGGTTACATTTTATTCATTAATCCTTATTTAAAACCTATTTGTTGCTCTCTTACTTACTTTTATATTCCTGTGACAAAACACCATGACTAAGACAGCTTATACAAGAAATCATTTGATTTGTCTTATGATTTCAGAGGGTTAGAGATGGTTGTAGAACGTGTAGAGATGGTGGAGCAAAGGCATGGTTCCCATATTAAAGGCTGCTCTGGAGTGCTGAAATAAAACCTGAAACAAAGCTTCACCAGACTGAAGGATCACGTTGTAAGTTAACTGTGGCTAGAGGAAACCTCAAGAATTTGAAGAAGAAGGTCCATTACATAACCATAATGCAAAACTCACTAAGGATGGTAAAAATTATATACTATGCAGGAGAGAAGGAAATAAGACAGACATAAATAAGACAGTCACAATGAGAAGCAACAATGAATCAAAACTAAGACCCAGATTAGCCATGTGTGGTGGGACACACCTATACCTCTCAGCACTTGTTAGACTGAGAAGGGAAGACAGTGAGCTTGAGGCCAGCCTTGGCTATGCAGTTAGACTTGTCTCCAAAACCAAAACTAAAAACCCAAACCACCACCACTACCACTACCACACCCAACACCACTACCACCACCACAACCAACAAAACCCCAGAAAGATACCACCACCAATGAAAAAGCCAACTCACCTCCCAAAATTATATGGAAGACCAGATTAGTAAATTAGAGTATTAAAACACTTAGAATTGTATCTTTCATTTCAAGAAGGAAGAAAATTCTTAGAATGTGTATGAGAAACAGGAAGAATTTAAAAGCCCATTTCAATGTTCTAGAAGTGGTAGAGTAATATCTAAGGTGAAAAACCCACTGGATTAAATTGATGGCATATTATAAATAATAAACTAAATGTTTAATGAACTTTAAGGAGTGTTTTATAAACTGCCTAAAATGAAACACAAGATAAAAAGGTTGATTAAAATTAATACTTTTCTGTTACCATAATAAGATATTATGACCAAAAGCAACTTATGGAAGAAAGTATTTTAGTATTTTAGCTTAAAGTTCCAGAGGGAAGGTCCATAATGGCAAGGGAGGCATGCCAGCAAGCAGTCAGAGTAGGAAGCTGAGAGATTATTTCTCAGTAACAAACAGGAGGCAGAGAAAACCAACCAAAGTGGGGCAAACTAGGAACCCTCAGAGCTCAACCTCAGTGACATACTTCATCCAGTAAGCCTGCATCTCTTAAAGGCTCTACAACCTCTCCAAACAGTGTCAACCAACAACCAATTATTTAAATATGTGAGCCTATGTGGAATATTTTTTTCATTTAATCTACCATACCATACCGTAGATTTAAGTGCAATTGCATCAATAACAACATTAAATTCAAATCAATTATCAAGCACTCCAAATAAAAGGCAAATGTTTCATATAGTACAAAGACCAATATCCAACCATATACTGGTTACAAGCTGTGCACTATACATTCAAATGCACATATTCAATCCCAAATGGGTGTCTTCATCTAACCCTTCCCATCAGGGCTCATTGTGCTAGGAGGAAGAGGAGGCAGAAAGTGTGTACAGGCCAGTGCGGAAGGAAGACAACAAGGAAACAGTGCCTTTCAGACACAGCAAGACTGACAAAAGTATGACCTCACAGAGACGATGGTAGCATGCACAGGGCCTGCACAGGTCCAAGCCAGATGGGGTCCCAGTACTGAGAGGGGGAACTGGACAGGACTCCCCATCTCTAAGCAGAAGCTATCTCCAGTTAACAGCTACTTGCCAGGGAAACATCAGATTTAAGGAAATAGAATCTCACTGGGTATACAAAGCACTCTAACGGGCAAGCCCCGTGCTCAACAGTAAATGGCCAACACAAAGCAAACTCAGAGGTAATTTTGGAGATGGTTTGTTTCATAATATTTTGTTTGGGCATTTTTAAACCTCTTGGGTCTTTTTGCTTAAATATTTTTATTTCCCATTATATGTTTTTACGAGTTTTGTATGTTCCTGTGTATATTTGCATGTGTATGTGTTTCTTTGTTTTTTTTCTATTTGTTTGTTTGTTTTATTCTGATTCGATTGGTTCTTATTTACCTGTTTGTTTTCTAAATATAGAGGGAAAGATGGCTTGGGGTTGGACAGATGGGCCCTTAGGGAGAGTCTAGGAGGAGATGACGGAGGAGAAACTATAATCAGAATATATTGTATTGGAAAATTTTTATTTTCAATAAGAAAGTAGTAAAGATAGAAATAGATATATCATGATAAACTAATCAAAATAAAATTGAATGCTTATAGACTAGGTAGATTTCAAAGCAAATAAGATGGTCATGGGTTAAAAGCTTAGTTCTATAAACATATAAATCAATTCATTAAGGCATTATAAATAATTAAAAATAGTGCACCAATAAGCAGAGTATCAAAGTACACAATTGCACCTGGTGGTTTAGGCCTGCAATTATAGCCACTGTGGGAGCTACATCTGGTAGATTGCAAATTCAGGCCTACCTGGGTACGGAGTGGGTTCAAGGACAGGCTGAGTAATTTTCCATGACCCTTTCTTAAACTAAGAAATGGAGAAGAGTTGGAAGTATAGCTCAGTGGTAGAGCAGTTGCCTGGCATACACTCAGCCTGAGACTCAATTCTCTGTATCAAAAAGTACATTGATCCAAAACACGTGGGGATATAAAAGAAATAACCAACTTCCCAAATATAAGGGGCAATATTAATACTTCTCTCTTCACACCTGTCATAGATCTTCATATAACTAGGTATATGGAAGACTTCATCAGTAACAATACCAACTTCATCATCTTTATGTTTACAAAGTGTCAGACCCAGTAAGTGTAGGATATACATTCTTTTCAAGTATATGAAACAATAACCAAGAACACATGATAGGATTTTATCTAATTCTCAATTAATTAAATCTCTTCAAGTCATATAAAGTATATTATCTGACCAACAGGATTCAGAAATCAGTAATACAAAGTAATAAGAATATTTTCAATTTATTTTACTGTTAGAAATTGAACTCAGAGCCTTGAACATAATAAACATGCTCTCACCACTGAAATATGCTTCCTGATGCTTCCTAAACACTTTAGAAATAAATAATCCACCTTCCAAATAACTTACATGCAAAGACACAGTATTTAAAATTTCAAAAATGCCTACACCTATATTAGAAGATTTATAGCATTCAGCAAAAATATTACAAAGGATTTCAAATCAACAACCTAAGCTTCTACATTAAGACAACATAAACAAAGAGGACAGGGAAGCCAAATTAAGTACACAAAAGCATAATGAGCAGAAACCAATAAAATGGAAACAAAATAGGTGAAAATCAGTGAAGCTGAAGACAGAAATCAATACGTTTCAATTCCAGATATCCTAATCAGAAGAACATCACAGAAATCCCAAATCAACATCAGAGACATAGGAGTATGTCTATACAGGTATCACTGCAGGCGCCATGGATATTGAAAAATAATTAAGGCTTGTTCTTTGTTTCATTTCAGTAAATCTGACAATGTAGACCAAAATGATCAAACCCCTGGGAAGATACTGTGTGCTAGCTTTCTATCACTGTGACAAAATACCTGAGATGCACAATTTAAAAAGAAGAAAGACTTCTTTTGACTTATAATTGCAGAGATTCCAGTCCATGTTTATATGGTCCTATCACTTTGGGCTATGGCAAGCCAGAATGTCAAGAAAGGGAGAATGTGTTGGAACAAAGCTGCACATATCGTGATAAACAGGAAGCAAAGGGAGAAAAGAGGAGAGACTTCAACTCTGACACGCCCCCCTCAAGGACATGCCCTTTGGTGAGACCACTCTCATTCCTTTCTTCTAAGGTCTACCTCTGAAAGGTTCTGTTGTTCCTCCAAAGCACCATCAGCTGGACCAGGGGGCTTTTAAGTTTTACACTGTGTTAGTTACAAATGAGCAAAATATTTCCAAGAAGAATTATATAATATACATGTCCATCCAGTAGACAATTTGTAAGGACTACAAAAATCACCAAATGGTGTCCATTCCAAGAATAAGTAGTTCCATGTTCCAAGTCAATTAATGTAATTCACATAAATAGATAAAGAGATAAAATCCATATGATCTCAAGAGATACAGAAAAATTATTTGGCATAATTATCCATTTCTGAAAGAAATCCTCAGCAAAGCTGAAATAGGAAGGCAGTTTTTTAGCCTAATTGAGAATACCAACAGAAAGCCCAGGGGTGACAACACATTTAATATGGAAACTCTAATTGCCTTTTACCCCCAAGACAAAGAAAACAATGATGTCTGCTTTCAAGGCCCTTGTTCCACCCTGTACTGAAGGTCTTAATGTAGTAAGACAAAAGAAAGAGACACAATGCTTCAACATTCGATGAAATAAACTCATTTGCCAATAAGATGATTTCAATAGACATGGTATAGACTGTTTGTATCCCTTCTAAATTCAAGTGTTAAATCTGATGGAAGATACCCAGCATGATGGTGTTTGGAAGTAAAGCCTTTGAGAGGTGATTGGGTTATGAAATTGGAACAGTCATGAATAGGATTGGTGTCCTTCCAACAGACCCCAAAGACTCCTTTGCCCACCCTCCTTTGTTGTGACTAAGATTTGTAATCAGAGTGTCACACACAAATAGGAAACTCTTCCACCTGAATGACATCTTTAATTTCTTTGCCCCTTCTATGCGAAGTTATAGTGAGAAGATGACTATTTTTGAGCCAACAAGTATACCCTCACTAGACAAAATATCTGTTGGCTAATCAGTTGCCCACTGCTCAGCATTTGGGACTGTGAGAGATAAATATCTGTTGTTATACCACCTAGTCTATGATATTGTGTTATAACATTCTGAAAAAGCTAAGATAACCATGAGACATATATATATATATATATATATATATATATATATATATATATGGTTATAAGAATAATTTAAAAAATCTTATTGATACCATTATTTACTAGGGAAATGCAAATTAAAACCACACGGGCTGGGGAGATGGGTGAGTGGGTAAAGTGCTGGTCATGTCTACACAAGGACCTGAATTAGAGTTCCCAGGACCTGGACAAAGCCAGGTACGCTAGCATACAGCTGTAGTCCTAGTGTTTCTATAGCAACATGGAAAGAAGAGAGACAGGAGTTCCCTGTAAGCTTGTGGGGTACCTTGGTGTACACACAGGCAAAAACAAAAGAGAACCTGTCTTAAACAAGGTAAAAGGTGAAGACCCACAGCCAGTGTTGTCTTTTGACCTCCACGTGCATGTTCTGCACTCAAAACACAAATACCCATATATGCACACACACACACACACACACACACACACACACACACACACACACACACACACACACAGAGATAGATACAAAATAGTCAATGAAATATTTCTGTACACAGGACAGACAAAATTATAAAAGGAAAGTAAACATAGTTTTCTATATTACCCGGTATTGGTGAGGACCATTTTGGGTGGGAGGATTAAAAAGCTAAAGCTATCTGAGAAACAAATCAGCAAGTTTACTTCCAGCTATCATTATGGCCCAGCAGTCTATCCTGAAGTATTAAAACATATGTTCATATAGGGAGCTCTTTACTTGGAATCACCTCAGACAGGAAATAATGGAGAAATAATAAATTATGGCATTTCCATCTAGTAGAATATCACACAACAATAATACTAGAGATAACACATGCTGCATCAGGAATGAACATCAGGTGTGTTATGCTCAATGAAAGAAATCAGAGTCCAAGGCTACCTATGGGATAGTCGATGCACATGGTATTTAAAGAATAAAGCTAAACAGCAGAATAAAATATCAGTATTGCTCTAGGGTAGCAGGGTGGGGATAGAGGTGAGTTATAAAGAGACATGGGAAAGCAATTTGGCATCCTAGAACCACCTTATATCTGTCTTGTGATGGTTTCATGGCTGTAGATGTTCACAAAAATTTAAGAACAATGTTAAATATATATGAATTTTACCATATCAAATTTATACTTTAATTTTTCTTAAACAGTGAAAACATTACTGCATCTGGAAATGAGCTCTGGATAGTCCACTCTTTATTAAAAGGGAGGAATCAAAAAAGATAATTAAATAGTTAGGTTTAACAAATGGCATATGGCAGGGACAAAGAGAGTGGGAGATTAAAAGAGTGTCCTGAAAGGCTTTCTGGAGGAACAAAGGTAATGGTGTGGCCGACACTTATTAGCGGTCCTTTCGTAATCTTCCAGTTCTTTCTAATGCCATGGATTATGCCTTCCTATTAGCCAGAATGGAAATGCACCCACAATACCACTTTACAGACAAAGAAAACTGACTTCTTTGTCCTTCTCTGAAAGGTTCTGTTTCTATTCCATCCAGTCTGTTTCCGTATTTTCACAAAGGAAGCTGCCAGAAGCAGCTGAAGAACCGTGAAACAGTATGTTGAAATTGGTAAAGACTGATTTTGACATTTTTCTCTGACAACCTTTTGATTAATTTTCTGCTTCATTAAAACCCTTAATTAAATTAACACCGGGTGCAGTAATAGCCTTGACATATTTTGTGTATCAGCAAACAAGGCCTCAGCCTTCAGAGGCAGAGGAAAGCAGGAAAGGGTTTCTCTAGCCATGTCAGTCATTTGTGGGATGTGGCAACAAGGACAAGGGCTAAGCTGGAAGCTTGTCCAAAAGTCCAGCTGAGTTTGGGCAGTGGTGTGTCATGAGAACATGAGGGGGGATCTTGTGGGGATGACTTCATCATGGTCAGACTCAAGCCTCCCAGCCTAGTACTACTGCCTGCTATCCCATTGCCTCTCATTTACCGTGATCTGCACCACCCTAGACAAGACATTACAGTTTGACACCCCTAAAGTAGACCCCTCACTCCGCACAGTCCATCTTGCTCCTTGGCACTTCCATGGATAGCTTTGCAGACGTGCTTTTTATGTCGGTTGAAAATAAGGTGTCAGGACTCATCTTGAAATTTTCTAAAAATGATAAATTGATCATTTTTCAAAGTTCCTCTTTCACCTCTTCCCATATGTTGGATTTCACAGCACATATGCTCCTGTTGGCATGCTCTCTATCCCGGCATTGTATAGAACTTCAGACATGGAGATGGGGGAAGGTAGTAAAAAACAAAGGTCTTCAATGTATGAAAGTTGTTAAAACCCAAGTCCAGAGGTATTAGTTAAGGTCAATTAAAAAAATAAGTTATTGGTATTCAAGTTTTACAGAAACAATGTGATTTTTACTAGGCGTTTTTCTGGTAACTTGATAGACACAGATTGTAGGTTATTCACAGTCTTCTGAAACTGTGAATGAGACTAATATTCTTTTCTTCATTTCAGTCACTGACATGTTCCAGGTGTAGGTATAAGCCTACACAATAAACAATAGAAGTTTATCACTTTTTTCTCATTTGCTAGCATCATATACTTCCGATCTTCTAAAGGAAGGCCATATGTGTTAATTTTTATATCTCTATGTAAGTTTATCTATATCTAATAAGTTCAGTTGCTGTCCATTCCTTGGTCCACTCAACACAAGATCATGAAGTACTTGTACATCAAGCATGCTTGGGAAAAAGAGATGAAGAATTTTCTGTCTTCAAAGATGTCACTACCAGAAATGGTGATTAAAGCCAACAAATGGGAATGTAGACGTGCATACATAGGAAACTAAATTCAACGGAGTGGACAGATGGTCGAAGTGTTGCTGGAGTCACCAGGGCTGGTGCCAATTTGTTTTTATTTTTGACACGGAGTTTGCCTATATAGCCCAGGCTGACCTGAAACTTGTGATTATCGTATTTCTGAGCACTGGGATTGCAGATTGTGCCACCATCCCTGTCATCTGATGTGATACTGGGTAGACATTTAAGTTGAAGGACCACAGTGATGTTCTGGGGAGCTTCAAAAAAAAAAAAAAAAAAAAAAAAAGCACTGCTTGAAGACAGAAACGTAGATAAAAGCACAGAAAAAAGTATAGCATAGGAGGTGTGAGAGAGGGATAAGGAGTGGAGACTAGAAGATTCTGGATAGTGCAGGAGAGGAATGTAAGAAACAACTGAGGGAGGTGTATGTGTTCAGCAAATTAAGAAAAGTGAAATAATCCTAGAAAGTGTGAGAAGCCGCTGGTAGGATTTTGCCTACACACAGGTCTTCGAGGAGGCAATGCAGAAAAGTGAGATGGAATTCAGAATACGGTCATCAAACAAGAAGGAGGCTGAAAAATAAAAATAAAATCCAATCTGGAAACAATGAGAGTTTGGACTAGAAGGGAAGGGGCTGAGGGTGGTGTATAATAAAAGCAGCTGCACTTCATTAGATAAACAAAAGGAGAGCTACTGTTGGCACTAGTCAAGGATACAGACCTCATGGGAAGGCTTTGAAAAACTATATCTCTTAAAGTCAAAATATAAAACAATCTCCATGGTTACGGCACATAGCCTTGTATTGGGGGATTCGGATCACAGCACACATTGTTTTATCTGGAACACTTAGTTTTACAAACACAAGAGGAGTGTGAAACGAGAGACAGCAGCAGCATTTCCAGAAGAGACCTAAAGACTGTTTGGCCCTAGTGTGTGGGATGTGGGGGTTATAATGTGTTTGCAAGTGGTGTACTGAGTGTTAACTTCTTTTATCCCTTGAAATAGTCTTCTGATGGTTACCATGTAATATTTGAGAAGATGCAGAAAGGCATAGAAAGATTGATTAAGTCACCACGGAGGTTATATGGTTGGCAACAGAAAATGGAAAACTCATATAAAAATTCCTGGCAAAATTAGGCATTAGTTCAGTATTAGCAATTGCTATTATGTCATTTTTCACTCACCCGTTGTTTGTTACAGCTGGTTTGTGAATTTGTATCAAATATGATAGCTGTTTCCTAAAAAAGATCCTTGGATGGCAGTGAAGTCAGTATTATGCAATTAGGAGACTGGGCTCTCAGAGTGAGCGTTATATAGCTAATTGGATCAGGAGCAGAGTTTCTTTGGGCAAGAAACTAAGTCACTCTAAGCTTAGGTTTCCTTACCCTTAAAAATAAACATGAGGGCTTAGGATATAACACAGTTAGAATGATTGCCTAGCAAGTAAAAAGCCCCAGGTTTAATGCTCGACACCTCACAGAACCTGGCAGAGTGATGCAGAAACGTCTCTGGTCCCAGAACTTGGGAGTTGGACACATGAAGAAATTCAAAGTCATCATTGGATATATAGTGAGTTCAAGTCCAGGCAGGTGTGCTAATTTCCTTCAAATATATATGTGAATTTGGCTTCAGTAGAAATCATGAAAATTAAGAAATAGCAAATGATATTTTCCATAAATGCTTCAGTGCCAAAAAGACATCTCAATGTCCTCAGGTGAAGAATTTTTGTTTAAAATTAAGGGCAAGAGGAAGAAGCTTATGAAATGATTTGAGAAGTTTTTTTTTTTTTTCCAAAGCTTCTCCTCTTTAAAAACCAAAAGGGTTTTATCCCCCTCATTCTCTCCTCTGCTTTGTGTGAAACTCAGCGTTCACAACAAGCTCCAGCTTCTGGTAAGAGCATGCCATACATGTCAGGGCTGCAGGATTCCACAGAGGCTGAAAGCGCCACTTCATCTTGTATATAGAAGAGAAAAGAGACATGGAGAATGGGAGTGCCCCATACAGGCCAATGAAGCTGATCCGTAGAGAGTTGAGTTTGTTTCTGTAAAACTTTGAAACATTCTTTCACTAAATTATCTTCTTTCTAAGATCAAACCTTCCAAAGTTCCCAAGTTCAACTGACTTGGCTTATAAGACGTAAGTGAAGATAAATAAAGATTTGACTGAGACAACTAACAGAGAAGAAAATATCAGAGCCCGATTAAAACGCTTAGTTGATCTAAACTCTTAACAGATTACACTCTACATGTTTTCCATGTTATCATCATCATCATCATCATCATCATCATCATCATTATTGGTTTTTTGAAACAGGGTTTCTCTATATGTATTCCTGGCTGTCCTGGAACTCTCTCTGTAGAGCAAGTTGGCCTTGAACTCACAGAGATCTTCCCGTCTCTGCCTTCCAAGTGCTGGGATATAATTGAATATTATTTTAAGGTTTGTTACTTTTGTTTATGTTGCATTTGTTTAACTTGTGAAGCTGTGTTTTGCCTGTCTAAAACACCCGATGGTCTAATAAAGAACTGAATAGCCAATAGCAAGGCAGGAGAAAGGATAGGCGGGGCTTGCAGGCAGAGAGAATATATAGAGGGAGAAATCTGGGAGGAAAAAGAAGGAGCCAGAGAAGGAGGAGGACATAAGGGGTCAGCCACCCAGCTGCACAACCAGCAATAGAGTAAAAAAAAAAGGTATACAAAAATAGAGAAAGGTAAAAGCCCAGAAGCAAAAGACAGATGGGATAATTTAAACTTAAGAGAAACTGGCAAGAAACAAGTCAAGATAAGGGCGGACATAAGCCTCTGTGTGTGATTTATTTAGGAGCTGGGTGGCTGGTCCCCTAAAAGATTAAATAACAACAACTAAAACACTGGGATTCAAGGTATGCATCACCACTGCCCAGCTTCCATGGATATATTTTTTAATGTACAAAGTTGCTTTAATTGGCATCAAATGATGAATTACATGTACAGTGAAGAATTATTTTAAAAATGAATCTTGTTACGATTGATTTTCAATTATGTTATATTTGTATCCATTTATCTATCTATCTATCTATCTATCTATCTATCTATCTATCTATCTATCTATCTATCTACCTACCTACCTATTTGTGTATGACTAGGTTTGCATAAGAGTTTCATAGGTGAAAACGTGTCATTGAAAGAGTTTAAGAAGTCCAGCTGTAACTGAGCCATGGGGTAGTTCCAGTTTTCCCTTTGAAGGTCATTCATATGACTTCAACAGTGGATGATATTTTTTAAAAATCATTACTAAACCACAATGTAAACATGAGAAAATGCAACACATTCGTCATTTCCAATGTTGATGTCTTAGTGCTCCTTTCTGAAGTATCTATTTGTACTTGAAATGCTCTTTAAAAACTGGAGTGTCTCTGCTCTGCGTTTGCTCTAGTTGTGTCCATATCTGCAGGCCGGGTCACTTGCCTGTCAGTGAGCAAAGCTGGTCTTCCTAGGTTGTTCCTGATTGTCTATTTCCTTATTGCAGGCTGAAACCATGGACTCAAAAGCACAGACTCCAAACTCAAGTTTTACACAACCAATTATTTAGAAATCAAGCACAACAGACAAATCTTTAGCTCTTTCAAGCCCATCTGGTTTTCATATCCTGTAACATCGTATCTAATAGCTGTTGATATAAGAGGGTCTTATGGTCCTTAAGTTCCAGGCTGCATCTCCCCTTCCAATCTGATGCTTCCTGACACAGACTTTCTGCTGTGCTACTGAACCTGCCTCCCCAAGGACGTTCTGTAGCATGAATCTTAAATGGTCTTATTCATAAGAACAAACCTGGAGCCAGGTATTGGGGTGAATGCTGGAAGATCAGAGAACCAGAACAAGCCACAGCTTCCTCACCTTGCCAACTCCTCAGCTGATCCTGTTTCCTCAGACTGGAAGCTTCTGTGTCCTCATCCCAATGGCTGTCAGTTGAACTGCTGCTAGAAGCCTAAAAGCTTAACCAGCCAAATGCTGCTAGTTTCTGGTCTTCACACCTTATATATCTTTCTGCCTTCTGCCATCACCCCCTGGGATTAAAGGCTCGCTTTCTGGTTCTGGGATTAAAGGTGTGAGTCACCATGCTTGGCTATATCCTTGAACAGATGGATTTCTGCCTCTGGAATGCTAGGATTAAAGGCGTGTGCTACCAATGCCTAGCCTCTATGTTTAATATTGTGGCTGTTTTCTTCTCTGACCCCAGATAAGTTTATTAGCATGCACAAAATTTTGGGGAACACAATACCACCACAAAGTTCCCTTCCCCTCCTACTTACTGTGGCCATCTGACCATGATAGTCTCATACTGTGAGACTCTTTCCCAAGTCACATCATACTGCTCCCTCTAAAGGAAAGAAGATCCAGAATTTAGGACATAGCCTGAATGTTGTCAAGGAATGGACCACATCTATTTTACTTGGTTCATTGTCATTCTCTAAAAATGCACAGCAAAAATGTTCAGTACCTACATTTTTGCCACATGTTATCTGAAGAGATTTCTTAGCAACACAGAAAGAGCCACAGTCACATTGTTCTTTATCAGAGTGACAATGCAATTAAAAGAGTATGATTGTTACAACTGAGGAAGGCATTTAAAAAATTTAAAGTCTATTTTTTTTGCTTGCAATCTTAACTTCACAAAGTAGGTTAGAATACCTCTCAGTGCTGTTTTTCCTTTAATCCTCCTTCATCTATTTCTCTCCACATGTACACTGGCTCAACTCTCTGTATCTCTACACTTCCTTGAAGACTTACTTTCCAGCCTTGATTTTTTTCCATCCATACCCCTGCCCACACAATCCCATTCTTATCTGCTCACTACTGTGAACAATCTCAGGGTGCCTCTTAGCAATGATTTTACTCGGAAGTCAGGAAAAGGAAGAATTGGCATACAGAAACCCTCATACACTGGTGATGATTATCCATGCCAGGGCTGCCTTCTGTCTTCTTAGGGTCGCAGCTAGGAGCCTGACCAATGGTCGGACTGATTCTCATGTTAATCTTTGTGTTCCCCTCAAGAGCTAACACCAGATTCAGCTTCTAGGGATCCCTCAGTAGTTGTTCTTACTATGTGAGCAAAACAGGCTCTTCCACACTTGTTTGTCTCTGATTTTGATATAGAAAATTCCCAGATTGTCTTTAGACTCGTTTCTGCCTATCCTGATGGGAAGCAAAGTTCAAAATGTAGATAATGAAATACTACCCTCCTGACTTTGGAAATAGTATAAACAACTGAATTTATTTTTTCTTTCACAGAGAGATCCTTTAATAAGTGGGAAAAAAAGTTTAAAGTGGCTGCTTTCGGACTCAGGCAGAAAAACAGCAGCCAATGACATTTCGGGTGTAATTTTGGAGAGGAGAAGAAGGGGAGGTCTGTGTTATAAAGGAGTAGGACGTGGTGGCAAAGGAGACAGGGGATGAGGGAGAAGGGGAAGGGGACAAAGGAAAGGGGCAGGGGTATTTGTCCTGGAGGGATAAAGTGCTGCCTCTGGATAGAGAGGAGACAGGCATGGTGCGAGTGCATTTATTCTAAGTATGTTCTTCAGTTTTCACACATACGTGCATTTGCTGGCAAGGTTTTAATACAAAGGAAATCCTTGTGATTGGAAGTCAGTTTCCTTGACTAAAAATAATCTCATTGACAATCAGGCTGCATCTCTCAGGGTCAGACTTGCATAAACTCGAAAGAAGGAACATGGAGATCAAGGAGATTTCACTTCAATGTTGCTTCTAAGAAAATCAACCCATTCTGAAACGAAGCATGTGCCCATGCTTTCAACTTTGCTAAACATTTCAGTATGGTTTTTGTTATAAGCTATGACCTGATTTCTCTGACCTATCTTTGTAAAGGAAGAAAATATTTTTGTGTGCAGCTCAAAATTTTATAACTCAAGCTTATTATCAAGCGATCATTACATTCTTTAAAATGGAGACATACAGATTGTAACAAAATTAATGGTATATGGGGTGGGAAAGACTTACAATGTACGGAAATCTTATGACCAAATCATGGATAATGTGACAGCATCTTCTCAAAGATAAGTATTTGCCTGTTGCTAAAGAGTGTTGAATGCTGAGATAGAAGTCCTTTGATCCAGACAATCATAGCATTCTGGGCCAGCCACAAGAGTTCTATCTCATAACATCCTCAAGGATGGATCTGTAGCAAAGCACACCAAAGCATCCCTTAAAACTCTGATCAGAATAGGGAATGGAAGGTGTTGTGCAATGAGATCACTGAAAGAAGATTGCTGAGAGAATGAGGGTGATAGAAGTAGCAGAGTCAGGTAGATGCTCTTTCAAAGACCATGTCATGAACAGGCTACACGGACTCAAACTTGGTTAATTCATTTAATCTCCCAACTTCATTTTAAGACTCCACAAAGCAAAGCTCAAAACACTTCCTCTCTTAGGACTGCTGTGAACTAGAATTGAGATAAGCGGAGAATACCTGGCATAGTGCCAGGTACAGTTTCCCTTTGCTCGGTTCCTAATGAAAGTGATTTAGGCAAGGCTTGCGTCCTTTTCTATTTCCAAGATACTATTCTACTCTCTGCCTATCTGCCTTTCTTTCCTGAGTCTTCTTGGCTGGAATATTTCCCTTCCCCCCTCCATTCAGATAGTTGAGGTTCAGGTTACATTCCATCTTCCTACTAAATGAAAATCTTCAATGTTTGTCAAAACCCACTGGTCTCTCTTTCTTTAAAGCAACTGTAACAAATGAATACAATTTATGTTCTTTGAGTGTCTACCATGTTGGAGATGTTCCACATATTATTTCAGGAAACTGTATCAAATATCTGTTACTTAATACATAATTTAAGATTAGAAGCTCACCTTGCCCCCCATCCCTACCTCCTCCAAGTGGGGTGGGAGGAGGTAGGATAGGGGAATTTGTGGTTGATATGTAAAATGAATAGAAAATCTCTTAATAAAAAATAATAATAATTAAAAAAAATAAAGAACACCGATCCAGCCAGTGGTCTCACACACACACACACACACACACACACAAAGATTAGAAGCTCAGAGAGATCACAAGTAGTCCATAGAGAATTTAATCTCAGGTCTGCTGACTACAAAGTGAAGGTCTCTCTTGACAATGTTATTTGAACAAAATAAGAGTAATTCATGTTTATCGGCATTTTCCCATTGGAATAAAAAGCCTCCTGCTTATGTGGGGTCATCTTGCTAGGGTAACAGGAGCCCCTGAGTCACCCACTTGGAGCTCAGGGTCACCACGACTTGTCCAGAATGTCAGTGATTGATGAAGTCACATCTTTTTCATGTTTGGAGGTTTTGAAGCTTGGGAAAGACTTTTATTTGTGCTTTAAGTAGGTACTAGCCTCTTGAAACTAGGTAAAAAAGACAAGCTACCAACTAAACAGGGCAGACTCAGCTATTTTTAGTATGAATTCTCATTTCCTTCTTGGTAAGCTCATTTGGTCCTATTATACCTACTCAGGATTCTGAAAAATTTAAATTACAGTTTTATCCAGCACAAAACACAGTATCTTAGATCGTTAGCACCAAGCAGAGATGAGCAATACCAATTCGGTATTTTACTTTTCTTATTAGAACATTGAAGTTCGAAAACATTAAGAGAACCGCTCTAATTTCCATAGGCCCTTATTTTTCTGTATGTGCGTTTTGGCTAGTGTCCTGGTCCTTTTATCTAGCCTTTCCCCGCTAACATCAGCTGACAGAGGGATTGCGGACAGAGACTGCACCACGGCCTTTGTTCTACCCCCAGTTCTGGACTCACAGTAGACGTGTAATGGGAAGACAGGAGCTAGAGCTGCTGACAAACGGTAGCAGTGCTTCAGGTGCAAGCGAGGAAAAAATAAACACTGCTAGGCAGGGAAGCGTGCTGCCTTCCAGAGCACGCCAGAGAGCGTATGTTTGGGATTAGAAACTAACTAACTAAATTTCTGCGGGGTGTTGCCCTAATAAACCAACGCAGCTGCGAGGAAGTGAAACTATTTTGACCAGGTCATGTTCATGGCCCTAAATGCTTTATCTCTGTCTTGCCTGGTTTCTGACTTTTAAAAGATCCCATGTTGATTATGAATTTTCTCACTGTCTACCAATTAGAATTTTGTTCTCTCCTTTGGATATCCAAAAATATTTCACATTTTCCCTTCTCTCTCATCTTTCCCTCCTATTCCTACTTCACTCTGTCCTACTGCATCTGGTTTCTGCTTTGCTTCTTGCTCGATTGACAGACTAGCCACGGAATGGCCATGGTTCTTGGCTGACAAGTTGATAAACCTGCATTTAGAAAGGAGTTAACTTTTCTATTACAATAAAGAAAATTTCCCAATATTGTTTTTTTTTTTTGCCAGAAACAGTCCAAAGAGTAGACTTATCAGAATAGCAGGGATACAAGTTAAGATACAAAATTAATTTTCATTAATTTATTAAAATCTATTTACATACAACCTACAATTACAGTTGGCAGTATGTTGGGAGAGTGATAAGGTGGTCTCAGTCCATGGGAACTGAAAGTCCAGTGAATAAAATACTGCAGAGACTGAGAGGTGCTCAGCAATTTCATCTGTCCCAAAATCTCCAGGGAAACCACAATTCTCATCCTCTTTACTGTTAAGTGAGGAACATGTGACTATTTCATACCAATGGAATATTAAAGACATAGCCTTAAGACATAGCTCTTTTCACAGTTTATGTGGCTGGCCATGTCATGATGCACTTACATGACAGAAAGCGCCTGGATCCCTGAGTGACCGGAGGAGAGCTTCAGGCTTGAAGGTTTAATATGCTTTAAGGATGTTTAATTACAGAGCACAGTCTTAAGCATCACCATCACTGGGTTAATGCAGAAAAGATGCTGTAGAAGTTGGATGGTAGAATGTAGGACCAGTTGGGATTATTCACTTTTATTTGCATATGTGTGTCTAAAACGTATCAATTAAGATATTCTAATGGAATGTAAAATTGTATGTGTTTATTATGTATAACATGATGTTTTAAAGTATGTATACATCATTAAGTGTGGCTCATTAATGAAGGTATTATGTCACATATTTTTCATTTTTTGGAGTTGGAACACAACTTCTACTCTCAGCACTTCTAAAGAAGTATATACTATTATATAATAATGTATACAATACTCTCAATACCATATTATGCAGTAGATCTCTTGAGCATATTCTTTATAACTTTAAACATGAATTATTTGATCAATATTCACCTTCAAACCACTCTAGCTATTGGAAATTACCTTTCTACTTTCTTCGTCTATGAGATTAGTATTTTTATACCTTCTATGTGAATATGCTTAATTTTTTCCTGTGACTCATTTATTTCATTTCACATAATGTTCTTCAGCTTCATCTGTGCCATTGCAAATGAAACGTTTTCCTTCCTGTTTTAGCTGAATAATGTTCTATTGGGTATGTGGGGTACGTATAACACATTTTCTTCATCCATTCATGTGGTGTGCTGTGGAATGGAATTTGGATGGAAGGAGAGGTGCTTCTCAAACCTGTGGAATTTGAACAACACATCAGTGGGTTCCACTCAGTCTATATGAACAGTGAAGGAAGGGTCTTTAAACTCATGATTTCATAGAGGTTATAACAACACACTAGTCCAAAGTAATTGGTTTGTTAGAAAGTTGGCTATGAGATTGTACAAATAATTGCGTTATCAATGTACAAACATATGTATAAATTATATATATATATATGTATATGTATATATATATATATTACTATGCATTCATTTTAGTAACCTTTATGACAGTATGGTCTTGTTCAATATGACTGTCAGAGAATCATCAGCTCATTCACCTTCTCTCTAGAAACTGGTGGCACTTTGAATATACTACAGTAAAGAAGCCTAGATGGTAGAAACCACTCAATTGCAAATTAGAAAATAGATAGCCTAAGGGCTCAAATAAGAAAGAGAAACTTTCTGGCTCATAGCAGTCAACACTGAGGTATGATTGCCTGCTCTCTGGTTCTCACTTTTTAACAGGCTCTTTAGTTTTGCCTTCTGCATTATTCTTTTCTCTGACCTCCCAGCTCGCAGCTTTATTTTCATGGGTCTTTGTTCATGATAGAATCTGGGTGTAAGGTTAGAGTTGTTCTGCATGATTCCATTCAACACAACAATCATAGGAAGAGAAGGTAATATCCCAGTCCTTCAAATAATAACCCTTGGAGCCTTGTGACCAGATTCATTCCTGGGCAAATGCAACACTCTGATTAGCCTTAGCATGAATTTCATTGAGAGTTAGTATAGCTCATTGGAATTCAGTCAGTTTAGACCCAGTGCATTTGCCAAATGGTAGAAGAGTAAATGGTTTGATGTATAGATGCTAGTCAAGTGGAAGTTGCTGCTCAGTGGATGTTTTGGATATTTTTAAATTCAAGTATTTTGCTTGGCTTGACCAAAAGAGAAGTCACAGTGACTAGTCACATTCCTGTCTACCTGATAGCTCTCCTCTTTCATAATATGCTGCCCCATCCCTGTGACCTTGACACCGTTCATAGCCTCAAACATGTTTACAGTAAATACCTTTCCACATGACAAGCTCCTGAATAATATTCATGTAGGACATGAGCTTGACTTTAAGAAAATAAATTTCAATGCCTTTTGTTTTTTGAGGTCATTGCTAAGACCATCTCCCTGACCTCTGTCATTTTAACCAACTGGATATTTGCTGTAGAACTGAGTAGTTTCATGGATTTGCTAGGTTTTTTCCTGTAAAAAAACCTTCTCCCTGCCTTTCCTTTGTGTTACTTTTCTATTGCTGCTGTAGCTGTTTACTTAGTGCCTTAGTCTCACTTGGATAAACCTGAGGTGGTGCTGGGACTACATTTCTATTTAGAAGTTCTACGGCAGACTCTGATTCCCGAGGTTCTGGTAAATATGTCCTATTTTCTTCCTGGCTATCCATGGAGGGTGAGCCTGGCTTTCAAAGGCTACTTACTACATGCCTTAACTTTGACTTCCTGCTTTCATGTTCAAAGCCAGGTACAGCAAGTTTCCTGAGTTGCATGCTTATGTAACATAATAGGAACAACCCAAACAAACAAACAAACAAACAACAACAAGGAAAATCCAAAGTAGTCTTGCCTTCTTAGTGGTCAGTTAATTAACAATTAGTAATTCTATCCATGTAACAATGTTTTCATTGTTTTGAAGTTAGGATGTACACAATCTGGTGAATCATTATTATTCTTCACATGCCAGTATGCAACTACACACACACACACACACACACACACACACACACACACACACACACACACACACCTGGCTTACACGTTTTTACCCCTTTTGAGAACTATTGAAATAAAAAAAATGGCCCTCTTTTTTGTTCTGTTTCACATAGAACACTTCTGACATTGACTGTCGGTTTTTTTCTGTACCATGTAGTCTCCATTTCTCTGTGGACATGGATTAGAAGTTCTACAATTCAATTCAGTTTGACACTGTCAACCTGACCTTAGCACCAGATTCCACAAATGAAATCCAGCAAGATGGCTTGTACTTCAGATGTTAACATCCTTCACTTTCTTCTGATGTCTGGCTGATCAGGAATTCTCTGATGTCTTTCATGTGTTTGACTACTTTCTAGAAAGGCTCACAAAACTCAAGCAAGTATTTTCTTATGTTTATCAGTTTATTATATCAGATTAAACTTACAGACCACCAGGTGGGAGAGATTCCCAGAGAAAGGCAGGATGGAGAGGCATAGAGCCTCCTTGTCTTTTCTTGACAAATGTATTTCCAACACTTTGATTTACTTTTGAGTTTTTAGAGTCTCTTGCATTAACCTAACTGATTAAATCACTGGTCACTGGTGAATCAATGATTGAAAATATATTGGCTTCCCTGGAAACCAGTCCACCCCCACACCCTATTCCATTTTTCAGGTTTTTCCAAAGCACTTCACTAACATGAACTCAGAGGTGGTTGAAAGGGCTTGTTGTAAATAACAAACAATGAAAGTTGTTCCACTTATCTTGGCAGTTTGGGAACTCGGGAAAGACACAAGTGTCACAAGGTATTTTCCTTTTGCTCTTATCACACAGGATATGACAAGGGCTTTAGAAGCTCTGTCCCCAAAGATGTGGAGATAAAGACTAAAACATGTATTTCTTGTATTCCAGTATCCCAACGAATCAAACCTTAATTTAGAATATGGATGTAGATCATATCCAAATGAACTCTGTTTTTGGTACAACCTCATTTCCTTTGATTATTATTTAGTGTTGATACTACTGTGCTTTGCATTAGTTGAAGTGCTACTTGTTTTCAGGATTATATCCTAGCATGAAAAGTATTTTCCCTATGCAGGGTCATAGTTCTAATGTTTAAAAGTAAATTCTTGGTTATATAATATCTCTAACCATACTTAAAAAAACAGTCAAAAGATGCTTTCTGGCTCACATTATCAACTGTTTTTCTAAGATTATAGTGGTTGAGGTTTTTCTTTTCAAACTATTTTATGCCTATTTGTGTGCATTCACTCCAACTACATCACTTTTCTTCTCAGAGCTCTAAATCGACTTTCAATTGCATTCTATCTGAGTTGAAATGCTTTATTCAGTTGCTTAAAGGAATGAAAATGTTTCTTTGAGCTGCTTGAACCCTCAATAATGTTTGGCTGATGGCCACAGTATTATACAAAAGAATTCTATACATCTCCTTGTGTATTTTGCTTCTAGATAATAGTTACCAATGCTTTGGGAATGGTAACAATGTACCATGTATTTTATATAAGCTTTCTGCCTGAATTCCCACAACAGTGCTGTAGTGAGGAATATACACTATATTTGATTCTGTTTTATAGGAAATAGCAAAAGTACGGGGGGGGAAGGGAGGAGAGCTAAAGTCACTTGCCCAGGGCCATATGGCTATGAAGTTTCAGTACAGAAACTTCAGTTTGCTATTTCTGTACCCTTACTATTAGGCTCTAAATGCCCCATGAAATGTGCTCCTGCTGTAAGTGGCTATTTTACCACAGCCATGGAAGCATATGTGGAGCAAACATTACCATTGCTTTGCTGACAGGAAATTGGGTTCTGTAGTTGTTACATATGATTCCTAATATTCATAATGATGTAACTATTTTTCCATTTCCTCCATCTATGAAAGCTATATTATGGCAGGTAACCAATTTTAATAGATTACTACAGGGCATGCATTTTGCTTCAGTTAATAGGATTCCCCCACATCTACCCATTAGGCAAACACTCAGTGCATCCCATTGCTTATTAGGGGATTCTTCTCTGTTTTCTCCCCCAAATTAGGAATGATTCTGGTAACAATTTAGCAAACTATACAAAAGGATACCACATCTAAGACAGATGTGCTAGTAATCAAATTAATCATCTTCAACACATTCTATTGTCTTATGCTAACATGCAGAAAACACATTTGTTTGGAACTAGAATTGAAATCAAAGCCATCAAAGAAAGTGAGAACAAAAAAATGAGTTCATTAGATTCCACAAGATTCTTTTGGTAGAAAGCATTTCTTTTTCTAGTTTTCAGTTATTTTTCATGTCATTTTAGTCATGAAAATTTTATTAAGTAACATGATGTATTTAATCACTTCCAAACTCTTTTGAAACAGATGCCAAAACTTCCTAGGAAGTGTTGAAGAAGAGAAGTCAGGACATTGATGAGTAATGGCTCTGATAGAGGTTCCCACTTGAGATTCTTTCTAATTGCCTGGGCTCACACCTCATCTCCAAGCCATGTTTCAGATAGAGGAATAAGAAAATAAAAGATACCTCAGTGAAATCACAAGATATGTCAGTACGATAAGGGAGAAAAGGCACAGAGAGAACAGAAGTAAAAGGGGATATGAATTCAATAGAATTCAGAGAGCAAGTCTCAGGTAAACATGCTCTATGTTATTAGAAAGATAAAAGTATCAGTAATATGAAGTGATTGGGCCTTAAAATTTTTTGCTTGCAATCTTTCTCACCAATAATCTTTATATAGGTATAAATCTCTTATATAGGTATATGAAATAGACACACAAAATCAGACATTTGCTGATATTATTTTGAAACAATTTTGGTGTATGTATATAACTTACCATTTACTACAGACAAAAGCAAATTTTCTTATTAAGAAATAGATATATTTGTTCATTTTTATATGAAAAACTCTTTGATGAATATTGTACAATGCAGCATGCAGTTCACAGTACGTGTTTTGAGGAGTTGATACATATTTTGATTTATGATCATCAATGCTGAAAATGCTACTTCACATAATATATAGTATAAAGTGGAAGAAATATATTTAGAGCTGTTTCAGAAGTGGTTGGAAATTCTGCCTTTATCCCAAGTCAAAATTCATTTAATGAAGTTTATTAAATGTAAATCATCAGTTTCCCATGCACATAATAAACTGGAAAGCCTTTCTGTTGGTAACCTGGTATCAGCCTATTTCATAGAATAAATCATTGAACCAATAACAGCAGGGAGAAAAATTTGTATGCATATTAATGACAGGAAATATGTGTACAATGTAAGAAAATAGGAATGAAGAAAGGGGAAACAGTTTCAATAGCTAACTAATCAAACGATGACAAACAAATAATGAAAAGAAAAACAAAAAAGGAGCTGTAAAGTTTTCTTTTGGGGGAGGCAGCAAAAAACAGTGAAAGTTATGTGTCAACACCAGTGAAGACCTGTGGTTTCTCAGTGGAGAATCTGAGATGTTTATCTGAGGAAATAAATTATTGAACAGCAATGTCACATGAAAAAGTGAAGAGCAACTTAGTAAATCCTAAGAAACAAGAAGAAAAAAAAAGAATATCAAAGAACACATGAATAGTATGAGGTTAGTTAGAGCAGTGTCATGACCTCAGTCTTCAGCCAAATCTGTTCTTTGAAATGACAAAATACAAAACAACAATAACTCCTCACCTCCAAAAAAAACCAAACTATTGTACGGCATGATTTTATACCAAAAGTGACAACATATTAAAATAAAATGCAAAGTAAATAGTTGTAATTAAATACACATAGAATGTAGACTTGAGAATCATAAATTATTATTAAATACTAACTACATTAATCTGAAAAAAAACAAAAACTGGTGTATAAGGCAAATTCTTCTCAAATGGCAACAAAGAGAACTTAGGTTCGACCTGGATAGATTAATAGCCTCTACGTAGTTTAAATGTGTTCTCAAGATGTCCTTGCCTCAAAACTCAGGTAACTTTACAAATGAATTCAGTGCAATTACCAAGGGTGAGGCAATTTCATTCTTATCCACAATATTGTAGAAATAAATAGAAAAAAAGGAACTATGAAGAATTAAATTTATGGGCTAGTTTCATTTATGATTATAGAAGGGCTTAGATTTTTTTTTAAAGAAAATGCTGAAATCTCTTGGTATTGAAGGATGAAATTATAGTACTAAAAATGCCTGGATGATTTGACATTAAATAAAAACTGTAGTTTAATAAGCACAGACAAAAAAACAAAAATAAAACCCACAGCAATCCTGCCTAAGCCTTGACAAAATAATAGGAGACATGAAATAGAAATGAGTTTCCTTAGGAAGAGCCTGCAGTGGGCAACAGTCTTAATGGAAAGGCATTAAGCACATTATGTTTGATGTTAAGGACCAGGAAAGCAGTGTTCACTCTTCTTGCTACCATTTAACTGATTTCTACACACTTGGATAATCAACTTAGGTTTGCTTGGGTATTTCCTGGGTTTAAATGTGAAAGTCCTCTATCCTGGAAAATTCTTTAAAAGCAGGCTTACCTGCGTGGTTTGGGAAGGAAACAACCAATTTTAACCCAGAAGTCTCATGTTCTTTGAGCACTGGACAAACTAGGGTGGTTGGTCAATTTACTGTAGATCCTGGACAAAGCAAAAACAGAAAAAATATATGTAGTGTAGAAAACATTAAAAGAAGTAAACATTTTATTATTTAATAAGATAGAATATGAAATATACTAAACTGCTAATAATAATAGTAATAATAATAATAATAATAATAATAATATTGCAACAAAAAATACCAGCAAAAGAAGCCTATAAGAGTCTCAATACAGTAGCCTCCTACTCTATATGATTCCACTTTTCATGACTTTAGTTACCTAGAGTCAAAAATAGTGTGAAAATACTTGATGGAAACTGGCACAATTTTTTTTTTTTTTTTTTGGTTTTTCGAGACAGGGTTTCTCTGCGTAGCTTTGTGCCTTTCCTGGAACTCGCTTTGGAGACCAGGCTGGCCTCGAACTCACAGAGATCCGCCTGGCTCTGCCTCCCGAGTGCTGGGATTAAAGGCCTGCGCCACCACTGCCCGGCAGCACAATTTTTTAAAGTATATTTTAAATTGCATAATGTTCTTAGCAGTGTGATAAGATCTCTTACTTGAGACAGGAATTATTCATTTTTAAAATGTACCCATGCTATATAGGTTATCCTGTTTTTGACTTAGTGGCTATTTCAGTTATCAGATTAACTGCCATGATATCACAGTTCATATATATGGTTCAGTATTAGCCAAAATAAATCTTCCCTTATTCAGTTGTTTCAGAAATTTGTCAGAACTACAAGAAGTCTGACAACATAGAATACTGGTACTGCACATAAGGTCACTATTGTGACTATCTGACCATGGGGTTCAAATGCCTGTTCCAGGTATCCATTGTGAGTAAAAACTGAGGCAGGAAGCATTATCTTGCACCCACAGATTTAGTAAAAATTTGAAAATCAGATGATCTTAAGACTCTCAAAATGTGAGGGAAATGGGTTCCCTTGTATTGTTGGAAGTACAACTTAGAATCATTCCAAAGGGCCTAATAAAGTCTAGTAGGGCCTAATAGACTAAGCATGCAAATGATGCACAATTGATAAACATAAAAACTGAGGTGGTGATTGTCTCAATAATACCCTGAGCATTGATAACTTCCTAACTTGTGTTCCCACAGTGTTAATCTGAGGTCTACCAAGAATGCACTTCAGTAGATGATTGGGCTTTCCTTGGAAGTATCTGGAATATCATATTTAGAGTAAGGGTAATAACTCTGGCTTATGGGTGGAACTTGAAGGAAGACTTCAATTCTTGATAAGAAAGATAAACTAGTGATTGGAGTGGCATGTGCACAAAATGCCTGGTAGATGTGGACTTCTCATATTGGAAATAATTTCAACAGGGACATATTTTCAGATCAGTTGTACTTGAGAATAACCAGGTAAAAACTATGTCACAGCCTGAACACTGAGCTGCCTTGAAATTCCCTCTACCCTACAAAGTCTCAGGGCACAGATAATATGTAGACAGATTCTTTGCCATAAAATACCACAAATGGCTTCTATTCTAATTTCCAGTAAGGTCCTAATTCCCACGTGAGACCTCATTAGCACAACTTTACTGTCCACTTTCTTGCTTACCTTCTAGTCTTCTGAGCCCTCAGCAGACTCCTCCATGGAATTTGAGTAATGGCATTCTAGGGCTTTTCCATCCCACAGAATTGGAGCTTTTCTTTTTTTTTTTTTTTTTTTTTTTTTTTTTTAAGTGAAAATTCTTTATTTCAGGGAATTTTTTTTGTAACAACAAACAATGGTAATCTTCAATATGTAGAGATTAAAATGATCCAATCTGTCCCAGAAAAGTTAAGTCTTGTTTATATGCTAGCATCAGTTTTATGATTTTGCTAATGACTCCTGAAATCATTAGCTTTGTAGCCACAATTAATTGGGGAAAAATTATCCCTAGACAGATTAAAAACATGGAACAATGTTCAGGCCAGCTTTAATAGAGCACAAAGGTGCTTCTTCATTTTATTTTAAATGCAGTCCCCTTCATATCAAAACAGGATATCTATCATCAAAACAGAACAACTATTCTATTAGTATTCATCATATACCTGGAATAGTGATAATTAGCTGTATCCACTGAGACAGCTGTTAATGATATGTGACGAGACCAGACTGTTGCTGGTATAACATTAAAATAACTATACATGCTTCTAATACCCACTTGTGAACTTTTGTCTCCTTGGAACAATGTTGCTAAGAGCCCCCACATAGAGGAAATTACTAGTTACCTGATGCAGAATTGTACTTCACGGATAATTTATTAAGAAATAACATTTTGCTCTTTAAATTTTTTTTTTTTTTTTTTTTTTCTGTGTATCAATTCCTTGTTTTTATTGATACCTGTTATCATATATAAATATCACCATCAAAAGACATTTTGCATATCACATAATATGATAGGTTATTACGCACTATATGAAAATATTTTTCTCCCCAAGAAGCTCAAAATTTTACAAACTTTTCCAAATATTTGGTTATTACCTTCTTTTCTCTAGTACAGTAGGAAAAGTATTTGAAATTCAGTTTGCAGGTTGTATGTCTATCTAAAATTAAGACCTATTCTAGGTAGGGAAGCTTAATTAATTCTACAGACAGAACCAAACCTGTTCTATCCAGTTAAGAGTGGCGAGTTGCTGGGCCTAACTTCCACCCTCCCTCTGCATGCTTTTCTTCTTCAATAAACTGCTGATTACTGATACTTGAAGCCATTGTTCTAAGACACTGCTTTCTTTTCCATTCTTTTTTTTTTTTCCCCCTTTTCTATTTTAATAAAAAGGAAAAAAAAATAAAAAGGTTATAACTAACAAAAGAAAAACTATATACAAAAGTACAATGACTATATACAATATATACAAGTAATAAATGTCTAAACAATGTCTAGTCCATTTGTATTTGACAAATTCAGAGAAAATAATTTCATTATCTATCCTATTTTGTTAAGTCCAAAATGTATCTAATTCACTTTCTATCCTAATTAATCTTCAACTATAACTAACTAACCTTCAACTATAACTAACTAATCTTCAACTCCCTCAGAGACCCAAGAAGGAAATAATATTAGCTAACAAAAATAAAAACAGAAAGTGCATGCAAGCAACTTCCAAAAAATTTGTGAGTTGACAGAAACAGCCAGCTGCCTGGACAGTCACCTGAGGTTTCTCCACAGTGTTGGGGCATCATCTTCAGCCTATAGGCTTAGCATATCTGACAGACTCATTTGTGAAGTAGGATGTACACAAGGTCGACAGTTCAACCTCACATTGGGTGAGAGCAGTCCATGTACCAGAAACACCTGAATTCCACTAGTGTCATGTCATGATTCAGGATTTTAAATTCTGGAAATTGTTGTTGATTTTTTAATTCAGCTGTCCATTCTTGGCTGTGTATATATGGCTTCATCTTAACATCCCGTTCTTCTCCACATCCCTCTGTCAAATGCCAGTTTACTATTGCGAGGCGTGAGCTTAGTTACTCTTCAAGAATAACTGTTTCAGCTGCTGTTCCATTGCACATCAGAAGCCATCGGCCCACTGCCTATTCAGCTGCCTTCGAAGAAAAGGGCACTGTACCTTTTCCAAATTGCGAAGGCCACTTCAGGGATGGTGCCATATTGTCCTGACCTCAGAAGATGCCTTTTGATAAAGCCATAACCACACTCGTTTTGGCAAGAATCAGTAGTCCTTTGTTTCATGTCCTGTCTGTCCATTTTGTCAGCAGTTGATTCAAGGATACTTTGTTGTCCAGTGGAGCTTTTCTAAACTCTACCCACAATCAGTTTCACAAGCTTTTGAACTCTGTGGTCAGGTAGTCACAACAGTGACCTCTATCTCAGTACCAACTTTCTGTGTTGTCAGACTTCTTACAGTTACAAATTCCTGAGAGGAAGATTTATTCTGGCTCCTAGTTTCCAAGCTGTCATGCTGTCCTGATGGAGACAGTATGGTGGATCACAGCACTTCACACCCTGGTCATTGGGAGCAGAAGGAAAGAAAACATCTACATGCTGGATTTCTTCCCTTTCTCATAGTATTTCATTCAGGCCCTCATGCTGGGGCAAGACGTCACCCACATTCAGGCAACCCTTTCTCCATCGGTCTTTTCCTGAGTCACTCTTACAGATATACCCAAAGGTGTGATTCACAAACCCATAGGCTCTTCTCAATCAAGTGAAGCTGACACACAAATCATATTAAATAAGAAGGTAAGAACAGACTTTCTCTTTAACATGTTCCTATTCTGATATTCTGGGTCCTTCCTGAATAGGAAATTGTGTTGATTCAACTCATACTCAATTTTCGTTTGCTCATTTTATGTTATAACAAATATTTTGTGGCTCACCTATGAGATGATTGAATTTTTTCCCAAGTCCTAGGCATATGCCGTTGAACAAATAGAAATTATAACATCCTCAGATTCAAAGAGTAAAGTCTGCTTCTAGGAGACAGATCCAAGATGGCAGAAAAACCAATTTTTTTCATTCATTTTCAAAAACTACTGTTAGCCTTTTTAGAATAGAAACATTCAGGAGGAATACAATTCTTATAAGATGCTATGATTATGTAAAAGCTACAAAGGCTCTTAAAACATATGCTTGGCTCTTATTAACATGTTCTCAAGAGGAAGGTGAAACAGGCTTTGTTAGGATGTATTGATCTTTCCTTGGCTTAGGTCATCATTCTACCCTAAAATAGAAGAAATAAGAACTGCTGTGCATTGCGGGTAAACATGTATAGAATTGAAAAAAAAGTGGGTCATTTGAAACTTTTATCTTTCTTGTGCTTATAAACTATCATATAATTGAGAGAAAATCACTGCTTTTTGTTCTGTCTAGGGGCCAATGATCTTCCTTTGCACACAACCACAGACGTTCATAAATGAAAGTGTTACATGAGTTTGTTTCAATATTTGTTTTTGTCACAGTCAAGAGTTCAAAAGAAGACATCTCATCTCAAGAAGAGAGCTGTTATTTTACCCAATCTATCTCAAATAAAATCTCAATTTATGATTTCATTTACTGCATACAACCACAGTTAGAGGCTTGTCAAATTTAACTAATTAAGATTTATTCTGGTCAACTCTAATTAGTAAGTGGGGAGCCAGATAAAACATCTCAGTTAAGTACTGTCATGTTATTAACTGTAGACTTATTAGAACGTTTTAAGATCTCCCTAGCCTTATGAGACAGATTCATTTATTTTCTCTATAGATGTTTTATATAAAACATCCATTGTGGTCATAGTATCATGCTTGATGATGAGGACATAGCCCTAAATAGAGTAGTCATGGTTCCTACACGTGTAGAGAGAATCAAATCTTATGGTGAGAGTAATCAACCTTCTTAAAACTACATAATGATAAATTAAGAGGATGGGACTGTAAGTAAAATTAACAGATGCTCTGTTGCCATCAAACAAGTAGGGAGGAAGTTCTACTTAAATAAATTGGTTCACGTCCCTGGAGACAAGGGAATGTAAATACAAGCCAGTGTTTATTGGAAAAGGATGAGGAAAAGAATACTCTAGGAATGTTTGAAATTACTGAGGTCTTTAATAGTCATTCTTATGATTGGATTTTGCATAAGGTACAAGACAGGTTGAAACTCATTGTTTTGTCTCAGGGGTATCCAGGGTTATATGTTGTTTTAAAAATACTTATCTTTCTTTCACTCAATTGCTTTTTCTCCTGTGTGGAACAAGTTGAGATGATTTCTGGGCTCTGTTTTCTGTTTGATTGATCTGTGTGCCTATTTTTCCATCACGATCAGCCCACACTATAAACCTTGACATTCAGCAGGCCGATTCCCTCCTATTCTTTATCAAAATTATAGGTATTCAGTTCTTCAGCCTTTATACATTGCTTTAGAATAATCTTGATGATTATACATACAAAAGTTGGCTGTAATTTTAATAAGAACTATTCTAAATTTAGACAGCAATATGACGATAATTGACATAGTTACAACAGTAAATCGTCTAATCTGTGAATCTGGTGTCCCTATTTCTATTTTATTTTGTTCCCTTCTCAACATTTTATCACACAAATACTACACAAATTTATTGGATTTACAATTAAATACTTTTATTGATAACAAGTGGAATTACACTATAAATTTTAGTCTTCATGAAGAATATACAGAAATATAACTAATAATATACTTTCTTCTCTGATGTGAACTTGGAATACCTATTTATTTAGCAGGTGTGGGAGCTCCTTGTTTGTAGACTTCTGTTTTCTGTGTGGACAATTATGACATCTTTAAATGTGGGCGATTTTATTCTCCTTCTCTAATCTGCATGCATTTTGTTCTCTTGCTTTGTTATCTAGCTAGGGTTTCTAACACTGTACTGAACAAGGGTGATAAGAATAGACTTCACTCACTTCTCTACTTTTAAAAGGATTCAGTTATTTGCTGTTAAGTTTAATGTTAGCTAAGGTTTGGCTGAAGGTGTTTTTTTTTTTTTTGCCATTTGAAGAAGTATACTCCCTTTCTATTTTTTTCTGAGAGCTTTTGAAATAAATATGTGTTAAGTTACACCAAACTGTGATGTTATGCTGAGTTCAGGATTGAGTTTTCTATAATGAACTAACCTTGCATGTCTTGAATAAATCCCTAGTGATCCCTCCTTGGTTTATGATGGGGTTATAGTCTCACAATCTCAGTAAATTTAAAATATTGTTAGATCAAAAATACATTTAGTGTGCTTAACTTGAGGATTATAGCTCAGCCTAGCCTTTCTTAAGCAAGTTTAGAATACTCATATTAATATATGGGCAGGCAAAATTGTCTTAAAAAAGCCCATTTGATAATAAAGTGTTGAACTGCACAATTTATTGGATACAAACATCCAAAAAATACTGACAGTACAGTACTCCATACATCATTAGTTGTTGATCTCTTGAGTACACATGTGCCTGGCTAGGAGATGAGGCTTCTTGCTATTGGTCAGCACCACAAATATTGTACAGACTATTCCCACTCTGGGAAAATATCTAAATTCAAAGTGAAGTTTCTAATGAATTTGTATAACTTTTCATCTTAATAAAGTACTTTATTAAGCAGCTTAACTCAAACTACTAACATGGAGACAGTGTGAACTTTTAGATATTGCCTAATTTCATTTGTTAATATTTTTTAAGGATTTTTACATCTGTATGTGGGATTTAATATATATATAAGGATATAGACTTTTTTGGTTTTTAATAAAATAAAATATAAAACAAAAAGTAATCTATCAGAATAGGATACAACACAAAAGCAAAAGGAAAAGAGTCAAGGAAAAGGCACAAAAACAGATATAGATATTGAAACTCGCACTTTGCACACTCAGGAATCCCATAAAAACACAAAACTGGAAGCCACAATATATACGCCAAGGGCCTGTAAGGTAAAAAGTGAAAGAGAAAAATATACATAAAAATAAAGTAATAGAAAATAAAAATTGAAAATAAGATTTAAAAAAATCCTGATAATGACATTATGAGACCAAGAGCCTGCATGTAATTAGTAGTTAGGATATATGTAGTTAGTTCCTTTTCTGCTGGCATCTACTGCTCGGCAGACAGCCTGCCCTTAAGAGCAGTTTGTTTCTTCAGTGAGCCTCCCAGGGAGGAAACGAAATTTTCATTTGCAAGTGGTTATCAACCAGAGACAGCTCCCGGGTTAGGAATGGGGACATGTGTCTACTTCTCCTCTCAACTCTAGCATCCCATCCGGCCCGACCTCTGCGGGTCTCTGTAAGTTCGCGTGTGTATTGATCTTGTTGGTTGAGAGGGCCTTGTTTTCTTGGTGTCCTCCATCCCCTCTGGCTCTTATAGTCTTTCTGCCTGTTTTCTCTCAGGATTCCCTGAGCCCTGATGGAGCGTTTGTTGGAGAGATCCTATTAAGGGCTTAGTGTTCCAAGGTCTCTCTCACCGTCTGCATAATGTCTGGCTGTGGGTCTCTGTATTTGTCATTAAGATGTCGTTAAAAGTGACATTATTGCTATTTTTTATTGTTTTCAGACCATTAGTATTTGGTTTTACCCCAGGTCCCTGGACTATTTAGTCCCAGGTTCTTGGTCACTCAAATAGTGTTGGGTATGGGTTCCATCTCATGGAGTGGGCTATAAGTCAGATTAGATAAGTCAGATTAGATACTGGTTGTATCCTCTCAAAAGATTTGTGCCAACATTGCACTAGCATATCTTGCAGGCAGAAAATAACTGTAGATCAAGCTATACAACTGTCTTGCTTATGCAGAGGGGCTCCTGGCAGTAGGATTAGGAACCACCTCTGGTACACGAGCTAGCTTTTTGCAGCCTACTACCTGTGGTGGGACACTTTGCACAACCTTGAGGCAGAGGGAGGGGCTTGGACCTGCCCTTAATGAATGTGCCAGGCTCTGCTGACTCCCCATAAGAGGCCTTACCTTCTTGTAGGAGGGAATGGGAGCTTGGTTGGGGAGAAGGCTGGAGGGGTGGGAGGAGGAAAGGGGGATCTAGGATTGGTATGTAAAATGAATAAAAAAAATTCTTAATAATAAAAAAATGAAAATAATTGTAGATCAAAGGATTTGTGGCTGGGTTGTTTATGTTTCTCTTTTGGTTGCACGCAGAGTATCTTCCTGTACCAAAGACAGCAGCATGTAGGGTGCAGGCTCTATGTAGGCACCAGCTCAACTTCTCCATGTTCTATGAATTGCGCAGGTGGTGTCTTCAGCAGTGGGGCCTTGATATCAGTTTGTGGAGAGCAACCTAAAGTCTTGGCAACATCCTGGATTACTTGGGGATTTCTGTGGAACCCCTTTGACCAATAGCTCAATTAGATGTAACCCAGTCAGGAGACTAGAAGCTTTATTGGTGACAAGAGATGTCCATTTGGAGCTCTGCTTTGTCTCCTCCATTATTTGATAATTTTATTTAGATCCCCTTTTGTGCTTTATATATTGTGCACCCCAATAAACTTATCTGGGGGTCAGAGAACAGAACAGTCACTATATTAAACATAGGTATAGGCAGTGGTAGCACATGCCTTTAATCCTAGCATTCAGGAGGCAGACATCCATCTGGATCTCTGTGAGTTCAAAGTCACACTGGAAACAGTCAGGCATGGTGACTTGCGCCTTAAATCCCAGGAAGTGATGGCAGGAAGCAGAAAGGTATACAAGGCGTGAGGACCAGAACTAGAGTCTTGTTAAGCTTTCAAGTTTTCAGCAGAAGTTCAGCAGAGATCATTTCGGGTGAGGACTCAGAGGTTTCCAGTTCCAGGAAACAGGATCGGCTGAGAAGTTGGCGAGGTGAGGTTAGCTGTGGCTTGTTCTGTTTGTCTGATCTTCCAGCATTCACTCCAATACCTGGCTTCGGGTTTGCTTTTATTAATAAGACCACTTTAGATTTGTGTTACACCCTTCATTATTTTATATATTTTATGAAGCTTCTACTGCATTAGTTTTTCACATTATCCCTCAATGGCCCTTAATTTTATCTGTCTGTCTCCATATTCCCTCACTTTTCCCTCTCCCCCTCCCCATTTGATCCTCTTTTCTACTCCCTCCATCCATCAATATCTGTTTTATTTCCCTTTCCTAATGAGATCTGTCTGTTCCCTCTGTGCCTTTACTCTATATCTACCCTCTGTGACTTTATGGATTGTAGCTTGGTTATCATTGACTTAATAATAGCTGTGATGGCTATTTTTGGTTGTCAACTTGACTACATCTGGAATTAACTAAAACTCTAAAATGAAGGGCACACCCATCAGAGATTTTTGCTTAATTTGAAGTGGGAAGGTATATTTCTCATCTGGATCTTGAGAAGGAGGACACATCTTTAATACACATCTAATCTGTGTCACACCTTCTGCTGAGCCCGTATACAAACATGGAAGAAAGAAAGAAGTGTTGCTCTTTGCCTGCATGCTCTTGCCTTGTTAGCAAGTCCATTCCTTCACTGGTATTAGAGCCTACTTCTTTGGGATTCCATGGTATATTGAAGACAAGCTGAGACATCCAGCCTCGTGGACTGAGAAACTATCAGATTAATGTACTTTCCATCCACAGGCAGCCATTGTTGGATTGTGTAGACCACAGCCTGTATATATGGTATTTAATATAGGACTATCTATCTATCTATCTATCTATCTATCTATCTATCTATCTATCTATCTATCGAGGGAGGATTTGTTCTATAAATTCTATTATTCTAGAGAACACTGATTAATATAACAGCTAATATCCACATGTAAGTGAATAATAGTAATATATTTGTCTTTCTGGGTCTGAGACACCTTACTCTGGATTAATTTTTTTCTAGTTCCATTGATTCATTGATGAATTTTATGATTTCTGGCAATTTTTAAAATCTGGTATCTGATACATATTATTCTAATAAAGACCCCTGTTCATATTTATTGTTTGGATGCTATATATTTTTGTCATTATCTTTTTTTTTTGAGATAGGGTCTTTCTACATATTTCTGGCTGTTCTGGAACTTATTATGTAGATCAGTCTGGCCTTGAACTCACAGAAATTCTGTCTTCCTAGTACTGCAGTTAAAGGCATGTATTACCATACCCAGTTCACCATTATACTTTTAACCCCTCTATATATTTGTTTTTAGAGTGAGTTTCATTTACTCACTGCAAAGGGTAATCTTTATTGTCTACTTGATTGGCTTTAGAATTACTGTGGAAATACTGGGTCTGTATTTATGAGGGTATCTCTAGGAAGGTTTAACTGAAGAGGAAAGACACAACCTAATGTAGATGGCAGCATCCCTTGAGTTCTGGTCCTGGTTTGGCAAAAAAGAGAAAGCAAGCTGATTACTTGTATCCCCCTCTATACTTCCTGACTGGGGATGCAATGTGAGCAGTCTCTTTACGCTCTGGCTGCCATACTGTCCCTGCCATGATGTACTGTACTTCTTGAACTATAACCTGAAGTATACCCTTCCTCTATTAGTTTCATCTTGTCAGGTGTTTGGTCATAATAATGATAAAAGTATTAATACACAAGATATATGGTTTAGTCATTTTAAAAATATACCTTGTTAGGGTTAGAGGTATACCTATGTGGTAGAGTGCATACATAATATGAGCAAGGCTGTGTATTCAATCCCTAGCACCAGAAAAATAAAACATTAAATATACCCTAATAATTTTGTCTTTAATTATAGTTGTGCTGGTTAGTTTCCGCCAGCTTGACACAAGGTAGAGTTAACTGGAAAGAGGGAACCATTAAAGAGGAAACCTTCATCAGATTGGCTCATAGGAAGGTCTGTGGGGGCATTTTCTTGATTAGTTTATTAATGTGAAAAGTCCCGGCCACTGTGGGCAGTGCCATCTCTGGGCAGGTCCTGGGGTGTAGAAGAAAGCAGGCTGGGCAAGCCCTGGAGAGCAAGCCAGTATTTGACATTCCTCCATGGCATCTGTGTCAGTTCCTGCCTTGTGTTCCCACCATGATGAACCCTAATCTGTGCTGTGGAATCAAACCTTCCCTTCTCACGTTGCTTTTGATCATGATGTTTGTCATAGCTACAGAAAGCCACTAGAACAGTGGTAAGCCATTTATATTTATTGTAACTACTGATGTATTAGGAACAATGTATCCACATGATTCTATCTTCTGCTTGTTATGTGGGTTTTGCTTTGCTTCTTTTTCCTCCTTGTAAATGGCTTGGAACAACTTCAGAATTTCATTTTACTTTGTACCTTTGTACGGGCTTCTAGTCATCACTCTACAGTTTGCAGTCTACCGCCCGGCTGGGGTTCAGAACTCTTACACTCCTCTAACTCCCATTGTTTTGTTTATAGTATATTAAATTGATTCTCTGTATATACTTACAATCACATCTCTGTGACAATTTTTGCTTCAACTGTCAAGCATAATTCAGAAAAAGCAAAGAAATCTCCCTTGCTTGCGCCTGCCCTTCTCTCCCTTCCCCTGCTCCCTTCCTCCCCTCCTCCCCCTGCCTCTTCCCTCCTTCTCTTCTCCCTCCATCTCTCCCTTTCTTCATTTCCTTTATTTCGTCAATTCCATTCTGTTTCAAAAAATTTCTGAATCTATTTATTAGGGTAGGTTGATTGATAACACAGACTCCTAATTTTCTTTTATCTGTGAACACCTTTATTTTCTATTCATTCCTAAATACAGGATCTTGGTTTGATAGCTTTTATTATTCAATGCTTGGAACATGCTGTGACCCTTTTTTCTGGCCTCTGTGATTCTGATGAGAGATCTGTTGTCATTTAAATTCTTTTTTCTTCACATGTAAGGTGCCATTGAACCCTTGCTGCTTTCTCTATTCTTTTCTTTATCCTTACTTTTTGAGACTTTTGATAATAACATGTCCTAGTGTGAATTTCTTTGAGTTTGTATTTCCTAGGGACTTGCTTACATATTTTGAATGTTTATCTTCAAATAATTTTTCAAATTTGTGAAATCTCAGCTGCTTCTTTTGAGTGAGTTTTTGAAGCTTTGTCTTTTCTCCTCTCCTAGAACTCTGGTCACACAAACCTTATATTTTGCTATAGTCGCTGAATTTTTCTTTATTACCCTACCTACCAGCTATTCAGACAGGTTAGTTTTTATTCTCCTGTCTTCAATTTCAGCAATTCTTTCCTCTCCCTGTACACTCAACAATTTATCACACACACACACACACACACACACACACACACACACACACACACACACGCATTGGCCATTGCACTTTTTTCTTTCTAAAATTTCCGGGTAGTATTAGTTATGTTATCTTTTTTTCTTTGCAGAGATCAATTTTCTGTTTTTTGAGGAACATTCATGGAACTCTCAAAGCATTTCTTCATGGCTACTGTAAAATATTTGTCATATAAGCATATCATCTTCGTTAACATGGTGTTGGCATTTATTGGTGATTTTTTTGTCATTTTTTTTTCCTTAGAGATTTTCTGAGGGCAATTCATGATTTGAATTGAAACCTGGAACTTTGGATATTCTCAACTTTTGTATCTTAAGTGTCTGTTTTAGCTGGCTTTGTCTGACACTGACTTGGTAGGGAAAAGGAGAATTACCTCATTACTACTAGGTGAAGGTAGAGATCAAGAGTTTTCTATTGGGTAGATGTTAGGAACTTGGTGTAGATGTGTTGGGTCTCTTAGAGCATCTCTGTGATAATCACCTTGGCTGGGAGGTAGAAAGTTCTACAGCTAATGCCCATGCCACCTCAGGGCTGGCTCATAGTTAAAATCCTTGCTGTTCAAAAGATATGACCTCAAGGGGACAGAAGAGGAGTTCCTTGTTACTCCTTCTGTAAGACAGAAGCGGGAGTACAGGTTTCCTATCCACTCCCACAAAATGAGCACAGTGCTCAGTGTCCTCTACCACCACCTCGGATAGCAGGTTGGGTCGCCCTGCTGCAGCCTGTGGGAGTTAAGGCTCTCTTTCCCACTTCGTTAGTGTGGATGGTGATAGCTATTTTTACAGAGCACAGAGCTTATTTTCCAGAAGTTTCTTTCTTGACTGATTTCTGCATCTATGTGCCTTGGTCTTTTGTCTAGCCAGAACAGACTTTGATTGGGGACCTTTTATTTCCTTTCCCACCTCTCCCCCAACCTCCCTTCCATCTGTCCTCTCTCACAACCTGTCTTTATTGACATTCTTTGGTTACTGAATTTGCATTGTTTATGTGAAGAATATATGAGGAAACAGAAACAAAAACAGAACCTGGAAAATGTGTGGAATTTACTTATATTGCTCAGATATATTGAAATTAGCAACAGGAATAGCAAAAGAAAAGCCTAAATAACCTTTCTAGGAAGACAATTTTCTTAATATACTTCCATATTCATACTTGGTACACCAAAGTCCCCTTTTAACAATATATAGCTATTATTTTCTGCATGTTTTTGTACAAACTCATGCTCTTGTTGGTCTCCTGGTTAATGCCTAAGCATCCTTTTATTCTCTGCTCGAATATCTTTCTTCCTTATATATCCTCTGTCAGGTTAGTTCTTTTATATGCAACTAGAAGATTCAAGTCAACTTTTGTTCCTTGCATTGCATTTTGTACTTTGAATTAGAAAAATCTGTCTCTACCTATTTCCTCCACTAGGCTATGTGTGGCTATGTGCATGTTGATAAAATGAAGAGTCTTTTTGTTCACCCATCTCTCTCATTTATTTCTGTCAGTTCTCAAATATATAGCCATTCTGTGCCTGTAGACCAAACACTATTTTCTAAAGAGACTGTTGCTAATCACACTTTGCCTGTCCAGTTACTTTTATTTTTATTGTTATCTTTTTTCTTGTAGGTGCCTCCTGTAGGTAGCATTTGCATCTATGTTTATGTGTGATACAACTAATGTTCTGTCATATTTTTTTTTTTGGTTTTTCGAGACAGGGTTTCTCTGTGTAGCTTTGCGCCTTTCCTGGGACTCACTTGGTAGTCCAGGCTGGCCTAGAACTCACAGAGATCCGCCTGGCTCTGCCTCCCAAGTGCTGGGATTAAAGGCGTGCGCCACCACTGCCCGGCATTCTGTCATATTTTTATTCTGTTTCTGTATTTGTTACTTTCTGGGTTTTGGGGTCTATCTATCTACTATCTATCTATCATCAATTTATTTATTTACCTATCATTTATTTATTTATTTATCTTTCTGTGACAGGGCAAGACAGTGCAGAGGTTCCTCCATCTTGTATTCTTGCTGAGATCATTTTTAGTTTAACTAGAATTAGATCTCCTTGATGGAGAATCCTGTGGAAATTTACCAGACTCTCTTTTAGGAAGCCAAGGGCAAGATGTCTCAGCTAATTTATCTTAGTTTCTGTTAGATTGCCTGCTTGTGTGAACCTTCCCCTCCAGCTAATTGCTTATCTTAGCTTTTGTTAAACTGCTTGCTTGCATAAAGCTTCCCCTGCAGCTGCTAAGTGAGATACAAGGATGTGGTTTTGCCTTTTAAAGACCCTTCATCTAAATGCTCAGGGCTACATTTGGGTCTCCAGTACCTGAATGTAATTCCAGCTAGCTGGAAAAAGGACTTTCAGTTGACTATAAACTGTGTCTGAGTGCCCATCTCTGGTGGGGTCCCCCATAACATTGTAGTGGGTAGCCATTCCAGCATGGATCTGGAAGTTCCAACACCCATTGAAACTTCTGCAACTGTCACGCCTACAAGGCAGGGCCAAGGGAGGCGCCTGGGGACCCGAGGTCTGGAAGGGGGAGCGCTCTCTCGGTGGTGGGACCCTGGATGGTGGGACCCTGGATGGTGGAGGTGGCCCAAGCAGAGCTCCAGAGAACACCGCTGGACTGCGATACACTTTCCCCAGACCCTGCGACCTACCTATCCCTTAATTTGTAAGTTATGCCATTAAATAAATCTCCTTTTAACTACGTGGAGTGGCCTTAATAATTTCACCAATATAACATTTCTAACTTTTCCTCCAATTCCCCTTTTCTGCCTTATGTCCTCTGTCAGTTTGAAAAAAAATTCATAATACTAAAATTTGACTAAAGTTTACTATTTTTAAATATATGTGTCATTGGTTATAATAAAAAAATGGACTTAAAAAATTTCCTCAGCCTGAGCTAGGACTCTTAAATTGAAAATCAACACACTATTAAACCTCCTAACAGAAGCCAGGGCTAATGCAAACATGGCCTTAAGATTCACTAGTTCCAAGAGCTCAGCTGGCCTAGAGTTCTAGAATTATCTTACTTTCATTTCGGTTTTCACGGTGTATCCCTCCTTTCTCGCCCCTTCTTCCTCTCCCTTTACCCTTCTTACTTTCTGTTTCTTTCAACAAATCAGTATCATATAAACTTTCTTTTATCAATGCGACAGGCACTCCTGAGCCTCCAGCAAGTTTAAAGCAAGTAATACTATTGCTAACAAAAATAATTTTAGAAGTGAAAAATTAACATTCCAGCACAATCACTATTGATCTTAATTGAATAAATATTCTCAACTTTAATTAATTCGTTTTTAGAGTAGTCGATGTATTTAGACAATATCTATTATTAGTAAAATGAAGGACAGAGGATTGGACTCATTTGCTGCATTCTTTGTATGTTACAGGAACAGGATATAGTTTTATTTTTCTTTTATCCCATAAGTCCATAAGGACTTTTTACGGAATTATCTATTCCATGCTTTATGCTATTACATGTATTAGAACCATCTAGATTTTAGAACAAGAACACTTATTATAATATGAATTTCATATTCAATATTTTCAATTATAATACTTTACCTTAAGTTTTCAATGTTAAAAACATTGATGCCTTCATTTTACTGTACACATAATATAAAAATACTCTTCCACAATAATTTGCATTTTAAAATTGTGTGTTGCATATATGTGCACTACAAGCATGCATGAGTCTGAGGAGGGAAGAAAAGGGTGCTGAATCTCCAGAACTGGAGTTGCTGAAGCTGTGAGCTCCCATGTGGATGATGAGAACCAAACCCAGTACTTTGTAGAGTAGTACTCACTCTTAACTGCTGAGTCACCTCTTCAATGTCCTCCTTTTGGTCTTCATTTGATCAACAGCTCTAGGTTTCTTACACTTGACAGAAAACAAAGGAAGAAGAAGAAGGAGAAGAAGGAGGAGAAGGAGAAGGAGAAGGAGAAGGAGAAGGAGAAGGAGAAGGAGAAGGAGAAGGAGAAGGAGAAGAAGAAGAAGAAGAAGAAGAAGAAGAAGAAGAAGAAGAAGAAGAAGAAGAAGAAGAAGAAGAAGAAGAAGAAGAAGAAGAAGAAGAAGAAGAAAAGAAGGAGGAGGAGGCAGAGAAGAAAGAAGGGAAGAAAGTAAGAATATCTAATATCTATATGGGAAAGAAACAAGAGAAATTAATCAAAGATGATAGGGCACTCTACAAAGATGAGATAAAGCTAAGCAGACAAAACCATAACTGTTGATATTAGCATGATTTCAGGTACATGATCAATCCCTAAAAAACAATTAAATCTCTATAATCAATACCAAATGAAAGTAAACTTCCATTAAAAATACAATTTTAATTCAAAATGCCTCATAATAAATCTAAGATAAGCACTATCTGTACATTGCAAGCTCTAAAATATCCATAAAGGAGACTAAGGACTCAAGTAATCAGTTGTAAGGGTCAATGTTGTTAAGACATCAAGTCTCCCCAACACCAATGTCTGGATTCAAGGTAATCCCAGAGACAAATTAACCCTTCCCTTAGTCCCTTTCCCCTCCCTCTCTCCCTCTCTCCTTCTTTCCTTTCTTTCTTCTTCAGTAACATGACCTAAAAAATAAAAATCTAAAATTTTACTTTGAAAATCTAATCACATTTTTTACAATAATTAAAAAGAAGGTTGCATTTTCATGAGCTAGATACATCAAATCAAATAATGAAATACAGGAGGGAACCCCAAAATTGATTGCCATATATATAAATGTGCATATATGTATCTATATATGTACAATTATCTGATAAATTTTGGCATATTAAAAAAGGCAGTTCAATAGAAGGGTAGCCTTTCAACTAGATATGGAAGAAAAACTGGGTATTCAAATGCAAGAAAATAAAGTGTAAAAGTCAATAAAGCTTGATAAAAGAAATCTCACAGCATATACTAGAAAGTACTCAAAATGCATCATAAGCCTAAATGTAAAAATGGAGACTATAAACATTTCTAGATGAAGACAGATGTGATTTCTTTATTATACCCGTCACTACCAAAAATTCTCTAGTCATTTATTTGCAGTTCTGTACCTACCAGATCTTTACTCATTACAATCTTCTCTGTAGTATAATGTGTAACCTCAACACCATACAGGAAACCTTCAAGAAGTATTTTCCTACTAATAAATGGACCATACCACTCCTCCTCAGAAGCAATGAAATATGGAGATGAAGCAAACTGAAAAAAAATGTTGATGGGGATAAAATACCCCTGCATTTCCAGGAAACACGTAGATTTAAAATTAGTCAACTAGAATGTAATGGCTAATCAAACCACAGTGACTTTGCTGTGGAAAATCTGCAGGTAGAAATCTTAGATACTCCCATGTCATCTGCTATTTAGTGTTACATTGAAAATACTTGATGATGGCACCCTGGTCTATCATTAACCACAGTTTGTTTCTTTGTTTTCAGTGGCTATGCTAGTAAGTGGATTCTCTTCATATTACACAAACATGCCTGCCTTTATTTCAGAGATCTTATGTTTAGATAGCTATGAGCACATAGTGGCATCACAGAGGTTTCTGCATCTGTGTCCTTTCTCATCAGAACCACTCCCCCTCCATGTACTCCGAGGCAGGATTTCTAATGACATCGGTAATTATTGATGGGAATGCTAGTGGGTTACATGGTGTTTCTTGGTCCTGCAGTAATACTGTTCTGCTATCTGGGATTGTGATTTGAATCTCCCTTTAAAGTTACTCTGTTTAATTAGTAGTAATTGCCTCTACTTCCCTGCCCCCATCTCCACTTAGTTAAAGCTGGAGGAGAGCATGGGATTTCCTTTTCTCTCATATCTCCTTTCTTACTGAAGTCAGTGATTGACAAAGCTCACAGAGACTTGAACAGAAGGAAGTCATTGTGGGAGGTTTTCCTTTGTTCTTAGAGATTTACAGACTATCCACCTCACAGGAAATACATATTTCTGTTGGCAGAAAAATAAATCATTTTTGCTACAGCCATTTATTCAAAGTCTGCTTCAAGCTGCACAGTATGCATACATTGTTGCATTTAATCCTTATAAAAATTAGGACAGGTAGCCGGGCGGTGGTGGCGCACGCCTTTAATCCCAGCACTCGGGAGGCAGAGCCAGGCGGATCTTTGTGAGTTCGAGGCCAGCCTGGTCTCCAAAGCGAGTTCCAGGAAAGGCGCAAAGCTACACAGAGAAACCCTGTCTCGAAAAACCAAAAAAAAAAAAAAAAAAAAAAAAAAAAATTAGGACAGGTATGGCTGCTCAGATGAAAAATGTCCCCTATAGGTTCATGAATTTGAGCACTTGAATGCCAGTGAGTTGTGCAGTTTGGGGTGATTATGGAACCTTTAGGAGATAGAGACTTTCTGGAAGAAGTGTGTCACTAGAGGCAGGTTTTTAGTTTTTATAGCCTGGCTCCAATTACACTTCACTTTTTCTGCATCATCTTTTCCTCCTGATCCAGCCACCTGCCTCCCAGTCATTATGGATTCTCCCTCTGTAACTGTAAGCCAGATAAACTTTTCCTCTATAAGTTGTCTTGCTTATGATATTTTATTACACCAAAAAAGGGAACTAATGCAGCAGATATTATTATCCATATTTTACAGATGATAATATTGAAGCTCAGAGTATTAAGTTTCTTGTCCAAGGGCATAATACAAATGTACCATTTGAAGCTTGTTCGCCTGGTTAAATTTTATGCACTTAAAAAATTATCCTTATAAACCAAAAAAAAAAAAAGAAAAAAAGAAAAATTTCGGGCGGTGGTGGCACACGCCTTTAATCCCAGCACTCGGGAGGCAGAGCCAGGCGGATCTCTGTGAGTTCGAGGCCAGCCTGGTCTCCAAAGCAAGTTCCAGGAAAGGCGCAAAGCTACAGAGAAACCCTGTCTTGAAAAACCAAAAAAAAAAAAAAAAAAAAAAAAAGCCGGGCGGTGGTGGCGCACGCCACGCCTTTAATCCCAGCACTCGGGAGGCAGAGGCAGGCAGATCTCTGTGAGTTCGAGGCCAGCCTGGTCTCCAAAGTGAGTTCCAGGAAAGGCGCAAAGAGAAACCCTGTCTCGAAAAAACCAAAAAAAAAAAAAAAAAAAAAAAAAAAAAGAAAAAAAATTATCCTTATTATATGTGACACACTTCCTCTTCTTTTTTTTATTGTTTACTTTTGGTTGCAAAGAGATGACCATATAGTTAAGGGTCATTATTAATGATACTTTCATGGCAAAGACCAAACATCCTCTCCTTTGTGGATACACAACAGGTTGCTTTTTGAAGGGCTGCTGGCCTCTGGCCTCCCAGTCTCTTTCTCATGTCCATGTCACTTTGTTTTGTTTTGTGATCTACTGAGTTTGTCCCAGAGTTCTGTGTGATCCTGGGTTTGAAGCTATCCATTGGAACCTGGTGGGAATTGGCAGTAGGTACAGAAGGGGTCTCTTTGTCTCCAGATGTGTATGCAAATTTCACACTTTTGATCATTGTCCTACAGCACTTTTCCAATTTAGATCTTTATTTAAGTACATGAGAAAACTTGAGGCATATTGGTAGAGATAGAGTTGTGTTTCTATCAATATGTGATTTACTTATTTTTCAATAAATGTCAAACATCACACTATTTGTAAAGCAATAGTGCTAACTACTGATAAGCATGTAGATAAAAATAAATGAATTACAATATTGTTCTCCATATATTAACTTTAATTTATGGTTTTTAGGTGGGAGGCAAATTCATAGAATATTAGAAATGAATGGAGTAGGAGGGGTGCAGACATTCTTGGTGTGGGTTAAATGTGGCATGGACCCAAGTTTCAAAAGAACAGAAGTAGGTCATTGTGTATTTCAGAGTTTAATCCCAGTCATAAGGTGTCACTGTGGCAGTCTTAGTAGTTATCTCATATAAATTCCTAGTAGTTTCCATTGCACTAGGTTTCTACTTTCTCCCCTAATTTCCCCCCATTCCAGTCATCTTTCACACTATTCTCTCCCACTACTCTCTCCTTCCATCCTTCCCCAACCTGTTCCCTCTTGTTCCTATCCATACCTACCCCCAGTACACTCAAGAAATCTATTCTATTTCCCCTTCTCAGGGAGATCCATGCATCCTTCTTGAACTTTCCTTATTATTTAGCTTCTCTGGGTTTGTGGATTGTAGCATAATTATCCTTAACTTTACAGCTAATATCCACTTAGAAGTGAGTACATACTATATTTGTCTTTCTGAGTCTGGGTTACCTCACTCAGGATGATATTTTCTATTTCCATCCATTTAACTGCAAATTTCATGATTTTTTTAACAGCTGAATAATACTCCATTGTGTAAATGTACCATATTTTCTTTATTCATTCTTCGTTGAGGAACATCTAAGTTATTTCCATGTAGCTGTAAGTTTTCTCATGTCCCACCTGGCCCTGCAATCCCATGTTCCTCCAGTTCTGCCTGGACTGTGGTCCTGCAGCTGCTTTTAAAAATAATCATTCAGAGGTTTAATATTGATTACAAACTGTATGGCCTATGGAAGGCTTTTTGCTAGCTAGCTCTTTCATCTTAAATTAACCCATTTCTATTAATCTCTCTTTTGCCACGTGGCTGTGGTGTTACCTCTCTGCTGGCATCTTGTTTCTCCTTTGGTGGTAACTGGCATCTCTTTAGACTCTGCCTTTCTCTCTCCTGTCTCTCTCCTTGGATTTCCTGCCTGCCTCTAAGCTGCCTTACCATAGGCCAAAGCAGCCTATTTATTAACTGATGGGAGCAACATATATTCACAGTTTACAGGAAGACATCCCCCAGCATTTCCAGATTCTGGCTATTACAAATAAAGATGCTATAAACATAGTTGAGCACGTGTCCTTGTGATAGGATGGAGCATCTTTTGAATATATGCCCATGTGTGGTATATTTGGGTCTTGAGGTAAATCAATTCCCAATTTTCTGAGAGACCACCATATTGATTTTCAAAGTGGCTGCACAAGTTTGCACTCCTACCAGCAACAGAGGAGTGTTCCCTTTGCTCCACATCCTCTCCAGCATAAGCTGTCACTTGTGTTTTTGATCTTAGCCATTTTGAGAGGTATAAGATGGAATCTCAGAGTCATTTTGGTTTGTGTTTCCCTAATGGCTAAGGATGTTGAACATTTCTTTAAGTGTTTCTCAGCCATTTGAGATCCCTCTGTTGAGAATTCTCTGCTTAGATCTGTACCTCATTTTTAAATTGGATTATTTGGTTTATCGAGGTCTAGTTTCTTGAGTTCTTTATATATTTTGGGTATTAGCCCTTTTTCAGATGTGGAGATGGTTAAGGTCTTTTCCCATTCTGTAGGCTGCTGTTTTGTCCTATTGATGGTGTTCTTTGCTTTACAGAAGCTTTTCAGTTTCAGGAGGTCATTTTTTAACTGTTGATTTTAGTGCCTATTCTATTGGTGTTTGGTTCAGGAACTGTCTCCTCTGCCAATGCATTCAAGGCTATTCCCCACTTTCTCTTTATCTCTCTCTCTCTCTTTTAAAATTTTTTTTGTTTGTTTTTTGAGACAGGGTTTCTCTGTGTAGTCTTGGTTCTTGTCCTGGATCTCACTCTGTAGACCAGTCTGGCCTCAAACTCACGAGATTTGCCTGACTCTGCCTCCCGAGTGCTGGGGTTAAAGGCATGTGCCACTACCACCTGGCCCTACTTTCTCTTTTATCTGGTTCAGTGTATCTGGATTTATGTTGAGTTTTTTGATCCACTTGGACTTGCATTTTGTGCAGGGTGATAAATATGGATCTATTGGCATCCCTCTACATGCTGACATCCAGTTAGACCAGCATTATTTTCTGAAGATGTTTTCTTCATTCCATTGTATATTTCTGGTTTCTTTATCAAAAGTCAGGTGTTCACAGATGTGTGGCTTTACCCCTGGGTTTTGGATGAGTCCATTGATCAACTTGTTTCTTTTTATGCTAATACCATGCATTTTTATTACTATAGCTCTGTATTACAGCTTGAAATCTGGGATGGTGATTCCTCTGGAAGTTCTTTTATTGTATAGAATTGTTTTAGCTATCCTAGGTTTTTATTTTTCCATATGAAGTTGAGTATTGTTCTTTCAAGGTCAGTAAAGACTTGTGTTGAAATTTTGGTGGGAATTTCATTGAATCTGTAGATTGCTTTTGGTAAAATGATCACTTTTACTATGTTAATCCTATTGATCCATGAATATGTGAGATAAAGATCTTATGATATCTTCTCCAATTTCTTTTTTCAAAGACTTGAAGTTCTTGTCATACAGGTCTTCTCACTTGCTTGGTTATAGTTACCCCAAGATATATTATTTGAGGCTATTGTAAAAGATGTTGTTTCCTTGATTTCTTTATCAGCCCATTTGTCATTTTTATATAGGAGGGATACTGATATATTTGAGTTAATCTTGTATCCAGCCACATTGTTGAAAGTGTTTATCAGTTGTAGGAGTTCAGTGGCCCTAGTGAAAACTCCTAGTAATGAGGGAAAAGGATCCTGAGCTGGCCATCTTCTGTACAAGGCAAGGGTTCCAGTGGAGGCATTGGGACACCAACCCAGCCACATAATCATCACACTACAATTGTCCTGCATGCAAGATGTGCTGGGGTAAAGTTGGAGCAGAACTTCTGGGAGTAGTCAACCAATAACTGGTCTAACTTGAGACCCATGTTTTGAGAGGGAGCCCATGCCTGACAATGTCTGGAGGGCCAGGAATCAGAGGCTGGATAGTCCAGAGACTCAGGATAGAACCAAACATATCCAGCACAAAACAAAAAGCAATGAAATGATTCCTAATAACACTCTGCCTTACTTGTAGACAGAGCATGACACAGTCATCATCAGAGAGGCTTCATCCAGCAACCAATGGGAGCAGATGCATAGACCTAAAGCCAAACATTAAGCAGAGCTTAGGGAATCCTGTGGGAGAGGGGGAGGAAGGATTGTAGAAGCCAGAGGGGTCAAGGACACCACAAGAAAACCCACAGAATCAATGAACCAGGGCTCACAGGGGCTAAAGAGACTGAACTGACAATCAGGGAGCCTGCATGGATCTGACATAGGTTCTCTGCATGTATGTTATGGTTGTTTAGCTTGGTGTTCTTGTGTGACACCTAACATTGGGAGTAGAGGCTGTCTCTGAATCTTTTGCTTGCTCTTGGGACTCTTTTCCTCCTACTGGGTTGCCTCATCCAGCCTTAATATGAGTACCTAGCCTTCTTGCAACATGATACAATATGTTTGATTGATATCCCTGAGAGTTCAGCCCTTCTCTGAAGGGAAACAGAGGAGGAGTAGATCTTGTGGAAAGGGGAGGTGCAGGGGTGGAGAGAGGTCTGGGAGGAGAGGAGGGAGAGGAAACTGCATCAGGATGTAATATATGAGAGAAGAATAATAAAACAAAAACAAACAACCAAACAATCAAACAAACCAAAAGAAAAAAACAAAAGAACAACCAACCAACCAAACAAACAACCAAACAAAAAAACAACAAAACAAAACAAAACAAAAAAACCCAAAGAAGTTATTCCAAATTGAAGTCAGCTTAGCTTACGAATAGGGGGTCTGGTCTTTTATCACTATTCCAGATGACTATAAATAGTGGAATAAAATAACCAGTTTTAAGATTGCTTCTCAAATCCAGGCTGCTGGCAACAACCTCAAAAGTGAGTATTCTCACTGTAATAAGCAAGACTCAAGACATTAGATTAGTTAGCAAGCAACTTTGACCTGAATAAGAGCTTGAGAAAATCTGGGAATTATCTCCCACATAACACAAAAGGAAATTTTACTAATTCATCAATCATTTAAAGCTTTGGAAAAACATTTTTGTAGGCTGAAAAATAAGTTACCCCAGAGGCTTAGAGATGACAAAATTAATCTTTGCTAACACCTGCTTTCCAAAACTGTTTTATCTGTCAGATTTCAAACTGTCCAAGCTGGAACAATAAAACTTTGCTTATCCCAGCAAAAGAAAGTAAGAATACAGCTTTTGAGATTAAAAAGAAGAGAGAATTAATTCTTTCCATCAAATCTGTTTTCTTAACCTTTATATGCTTTATTATTTCTGCATTCTGTGTAGCTGGAGCCCATCATGTATAGGCACTGAAACAGTTCTGATTCTAATTTCTTCAACAACCACATCTCCTGACTTTAAATGTGGGCTCTACACACTTTCTACATTGTGTCATGCCAGAAGTGAGTAGGCGTCTGCTTTTGTGGTACATTCCATCTTTGTGGTACATTCCATCTTTGTGGGGCCACTGAGTGCAACAGGACTTTTGTCAGGGTGCAGCCCCAGCCAAGCTCTTTTTTTTTTTTTTTTTTTTTTTTTTTGCTATTATTTGTGGCAGCCAAAAGGTAGCTTTTCTTAAAAAAAAATCGATAAGGAGGTGCTTGAAAAGGCAACCTCATGAATAATTCCATTTCTTTGTGTGCTGACAGGGCTTGGGTATTTCTGTGCAGGGTCAGTGGATGACCTTACCTCCATTTCCTGAAATTTTATCTTATCTATAGTATTTTGATCTTTTTAGCCTGGCTAGAAAGAAATCTTCATAGCAAAACCATCCCCACAGTAGAGGCTACTTGGACTTCACATTTCTGTGAAGGTTTTTTAAATCTCTGCATTGAGAGATGCTGCCAGAGCTCCCTACACCACATTTGGCAGTTATGGGCTATTTCAAAAACCATAGAACAAGGGTAGTAGCTGACCTAGAGATAAAATCAAAACCATGTTTTGAAGTTAATGATCTAATAGCTTTTTAGGATTTTTTTAATAAACAAAAAGAATACTTGGAGACACTTAATCAAGAGGTAATCACGGGAAGGTTCTGTTTAACCTTTCCATCTCTTCCTTCCTTCCTTCCTTCCTTCCTTCCTTCCTTCCTTCCTTCCTTCCTTCCTTCCTTTCTTTCTTTTTTTCTTTTGTGTGTGTGTGTGTGTGTGTGTGTGTGTGTGTGTGTGTGTGTGTGTGTGTATGTGTGTGTGTTTGTGTGTGTTGATATGGATGCCACAAGGCACTTGTGCAGATCAGAGGACAACTTGTAAGGTTTGGTTCTCTCCTCTGACCCTGTGAGTTCCAGGGACTGAACTCAGGTTGCCAGGCTTGGATGAGCAATCTTTTCAGCCCAGTACTGAACATATCATGTAATCAGCAGTCAAACAACATGGGTTTGACTGATTTCCAGACAATGAATAATTTGAAAGTTATACCCTTGGAGAAATTTGCATCCCAGAGCTGCCTATCATTAGCTGTGTGACTTTGGGGAAATAACTTCAATTTTCTAGACCTCTGGAAAACTGAGATAGAAGTATTTACTTGATCAGACTTAGCAAGTGCTGAGAGTGTCAGATGAGATAACAAATGCAAGGATGTTTAATTAAATATAGATTGTTGGGGACACAAAAATCATCATATTAACATAAAGTTTAAATATAAATACATCAGGTGTATCAATGTAGAACCTAAATAGAACAATTTGGGCATGGCAATAGTGATAGTAACTCCATCAATATAGTAATATTTAGATTAAATATTATGAACATGACAGCAACTCTTTTCTCTTGTGGTATTATGCCTCATCAAATGAATCCTTTAAAGAATGACATTTTCTTCTGTATGTGAATGATTCTGTTCATCTCCTGATTCAAATGCTGATTGTTCATAAAGATGTGGCACACTGAACACAAACCTGACTTTGAGACCCAGGCAGAAGTAGGAAAAAGCAGGAGACAGTGATGGGGATGAGGAATAATGGACCTGGCTCTAGTGTTTTCCCTAAAACCAAACAAATATAAATGGTGTGTTTCAAATGAGTTCAGACAATAACAGAAAAGGCAGGTGTTTTAATGTAATAAGCAAAGAAAGGTAGTTTAATTATTAGCCTGAGAATCATTTTTTTTTTTTATATCTTGAGTCACGCTAGCCTCCAACTGCTAAATTATAAACAACTTGACTGCAATAATATTTTAAAATTATGATCGTTATTGGTTTTGAGAGGTTAAGCTAAGCAGAGATTTTTCCTAAGTTTACACAGAATATCGACATCTGCCAGGCTTTGTATGGGAAAAGCATGCACCGGGTTCTCCATTCACGGAAGGCATAAGGACAGCATGTGGCTGAGTTTTTATTGGCTTTCAAAGTAAAAGAAGTTTCAAGTAATAAAAAAGTCACATGAACAATAAGAAAATTCTACAACTACCATAACTGGAGCATGCCAGAAGAAAGGCTTATTAGTAGGATCATCACCAGGGAGCCTCAATTATAAGTAAATTCAGTGTTTCAGTGGCAGACACTTGCTGCCTAAAACACCTCACAACTATTTTTCCTACTTAGTTTGAATCTGAGTTAACTGAGTGGTTATTGACTCTTTACCGAGCATCTACTGCCTATGAAGGGCCTTGCCAGGTGATAAGAACTGAAGCTTCACAATGTACTAGAACATGGGACAAGTCTACTGGAAGGCCATGCGTAGACCCTTCTACAGGGATGGGCATCTGGCTGCCAGTGAGCTCTGCTAACGTAGGACCCACAGGGCACAGGTGGCTTTCCAATCTTAACAACTGAAGAAGTTTGAGTTAATAATTCCTTTCGTTTTAATTAATTTTAATTTAAATAGCTGTGTGTATCTCTAAAGTGCCATATTTGACACCTGTCCTCTAGCTAGAATTCATAAAGTCTGTCCTGTGAGGTTTTGGATGAGGGCCTTGGAAAAGTTCTGTTTTTATATGTCTCTTATATAGAAATGAGGGTGTTAAGTTTTTTCTTCCACCTCTCTCTCCAACACACTCATTCCTATTTTTACTGTGTTACTGCAGTGCCTTTTTTTCTTTAATGAGTTTTGAATATCTACTGATGGGGTTCGGTACTCTAATCAAAGCTGTCTTCCCTGATTAACATTCTGGTTTCTCCCATTAACTCTCTAGGCTCACAGCTTCCGCAAATAGCTTGCTTTCACTTCTTGGGTGTAAATGTGTATACCTCGGTGTATAAATGGTCTACATGTGGGACTTCTGAAATCTCTCTTTCACTTTGGGGAATATTTCTTCTTCTTTGATCATGTATTAATAACTTGATCTTACCAGTCTTTTTATGATTGCCTTGTGAACATGCAGTTATCATAAGGAAAACCATCATTTCATCATGAGGCAACTCAGTGTGTGTCTGACACACTCCAGACCCTCTCCTTTCCCACACTGTGCACTAGCTCTATGGGTTTTCATAATTCCTATGGTACATGAATATCCTGTCTGTCAAAGAAGAATCTTCTGCACCTGTTTTCCTGGTGCTCCAGTTTAATTAGTATCTCATCAGAGACACCATTTTCCTTTCCTCTTTTCTAAAGAACTCACTAGATTCCCTTAATTTTTCTCTCACTGGTCACATTAATTCTTATTTGCTAATTGTTCCTTAATGTTGCCTACAGTGAAAACTCAGTGTTGCCTTTCCTCTTACTTTCAATACAATGAGTATATTCTCATTGTCTTATACAGGTGTTGGAAAAGTGTGCAACTGTTCAACAAATTTCTCCGAGTCAATAAATGGATCATAGTTTGTCTAAGGATCCCCTTCAAATAAACAAAAACTAATCTGACCTCATAAGCTTTCTGAGTATGGTTCTATAATAGCCATTCCTAGTGTGTGTGTTGTTTTCTTTTTTGGTTTTTTGAAACAGGGTTTCTCTGTGTAGTTTTGGTGCCTGTCCTGGATCTCATTCTGTAGACTAGGCTGACCTTAAACTCACAGAGATCTGCCTGTCTCTGTCTCCTGAGTGCTGGGATTAAAGGTGTGTGCCACTGCTGCCCGGCTATTCCTAATCTTTTTGATTTATATTAGTAACTGTTATATTCTGTGTCAGATAAATAATTCAACACTAAGTATTCCTGTGAGTGCTTTATGCAAGACAAATTTGATATATGAAGAATCTGATAATGTTGTAAACATGAGAAGTGTACAGTCCTTTGGTGATAGTAAGTAGGTGAATAATCACAACATTGTCTGGTGAGTTCAATAACAAAGGGACATGCACTGTGTCTGACTGAGGAGCTGGTCTTCACAGAGGCTAGTAAGGAAGACAGCCTATCTCTGTGGTGTCAAATACATTTTGGGCTTTTGATGACATGTTATATAGTAAAAACAGCAAGGATTCTAACGTCTGGGAAACTTAACCATTAAGCTTTATTTTGCTGTTTCTTATCTAGGTGACCCAGAGCCAACCACACAAACTTGATGGGCTTCAGTTTCCATTCTGCAAAGTAGAACAAGACCCCATCATAGGTTTATTGTGGGGACCAAGGGGCGTGCCAATCTAATGAGGCTCATGATGATTGTTTCCTCTTCTCTCCCTTTCCTATCCCTTCAACTGTAAAATGTGGAGGTCTTCATGCTACTCTACTAAAATGTGGTCTTGCCAGAGTAAACCAAGGAGCCCCACTGTTTCACATGGAGGCAGTTGTCTGTGAAATGAAGGGTATTATGCTTGTTCATGCTAACTCCTACAATAGTAGTAGTTACTCACCAGATAATGGGGCTCCTCAGAGCCTAGTGATGCTTCATTCCTAATGCTGTCAGTCTTTAGAGGGGTTAAAGTTACTACATTGTGAATATTTCTACTCTGCTCCTTAGCTTGCTGGGAAACAAAATACACATGGTAGCTTTTTCTCTAGTTCTTGGACTGATGCCTCATGATCAAAGAAGTCATTATTTATTTGAATACACAATTCCCTCCTTGGAGACGTGGGCATCTCAGAAGAGCATCATGAAAGGAAAAATGGCTTTTACAGTAAATATAAAGAGACTGTAATAATTATTAGGGTTTTGTGGGAAGATCTGAATCAGAAGAGAGAAATTGTTTAACACTGGTTCCTGTCAGGAACTCACTCTACCGCTGTGAGCTACACATGTGGGCCACTGATCTACTCTGAGCTCCTGTTTAGTGGCTTAACTGACATATTTCAGTTTAGGCTATTCTTTTGGTACTGTGTTTCTGTGTACACTAACTTAGTACATTTTAATTCAGAGAATTTCTATGTACAGTTTCCCTGTCTGGAGGGTGTTTCAGGTGGATGTGCGCTGAGATAGTCTCTTCACTTACCTTGTTAATGCTGCCTGAGCGAGTCCTCTTAAGACCTTTGGAAATCACAGGTCCATACACTGTTTTCTTCATTCATCAATTCTTTTCTCTTTCTTTATATTCTCATCTTGCCACACACTTCATCATTCCCTTAATTGTATTTGGAATCTGTCCCTGCAGACTGGAGTATTAGCTTTAGCTGAAAATCTATTTTTAGCCCTTTGATTTACATATAAAGTAAGACTAGATATATACACTGGGTCTAGCACACCACAACCAGTTGTTCTCTGTACTCTTACCTGTTGTTTTCTGTAATGGTCTCCATCTGCTGCAAAGAGTAGCTTCTTTGATGAGAGTTGAGAGCTACATTTGTCTAGGGGAGTAAGGATACATATTCAGAATACAGTAAGGAATTATTCTGGTCTAGTAAAATGGTAGTAGAAGGTTCTTCTCTAGAATTTATATTTTCAATAGCTGCAGGAAGTTGGGTAGGTTCCCAGGACCAGGCATGAATTCTCTCCTGTCGAGCAGGCCTTAAGTCCAATTAGACAGTTACCACCAAGCTATGAGTGCCACTGTTGCACCTTTAGGGATATCTTACAATGCTGGTCATTGTCCTGGTTCCTGGGTATCACAGCTGGGTAAGACTGTAGGTTGCCTCCCTCCATTGGCAGCTCATACAGTACCATCTGTTAGTGTGAGAGCTACTCTTCAGGAAGGAGATTTCAGGTCAGATCCAGCTCACATCCTCTGAGTCCTGTGTTCAAAGTACTTGGGTGACTTCAACAATAGGTTCTTACTATCAACATCCAGGGTTTAACTGCCATCAAGGCAAAGTCAACAGTCTATATTGTGAGAATCTCTTGGATTCCCCTGACCAATAACTTGACAGGAAGTTTTTCGTGCCTACTACTGCGAGTTTTGTTAAATAGTCTTTGGCTCTTCAGGGGAGCATTGTCAGCCCACATGGCATAACTTCATTTGTATGTACATGCATAAGTATACACATACATCCATGTGTAATATATGTAATTTTAGGTGAATAAAAATAATATTTGAGGGAGTGGTATATTTAAGTCATGTGGTATATTGATTTTTAGCTTATTTTTAGAATTCTCTAGACTTATTTCCAGAGTAGCTGCACCAGTTTGCAACATAACTCTTCAAATCTTGCAATATAACTCTAGGCCTCATGAACATCATGGAGGAAGGAGCAGAAAGATTATAAGAACCCAAGGACAAGAAAGTCTTCTTTGAAACCACATTTCCTGTAAATGACAGTGAAGCTACATCCATAATATCTCAACAATAGGGCTGCCTGAACAAGACTTGGACAATGACAACACCAACAGTCATGCTGTCATGTAAGGAGGATGTTTCATGTGGCCTTAGATAAATAACTAAGGCAACCAAGGGCTGCTCAGAGAGGGAGAATTAGTCCTGCCCAGGGATAAGTCCCGTAACTCGTTATCCAGTCTAGTGGTCAGACCTGAATTCATGCATATGCAAGCAACACTGAGCAGACTCAGCAGGTTGTATTTGTATATTTGTGCATTTTTACTTAAGTGTAACAATAACAGTTAAAGGAAAAGAGGCCATAGATTTGAGAGGGGGTGAGGGAGAAGGGATATTAGAGAAGTTGGAAGAGGAAAATGTAATGATATTATAACTAAAAATATATATATATATTTTGATTTTTCGAGACAGGGTTTCTCTGTGTAGCTTTGCGCCTTTCCTGGAACTCACTTGGTAGCCCAGGCTGGCCTCGAACTCACAGAGATCCGCCTGGCTCTGCCTCCCGAGTGCTGGGATTAAAGGCGTGCGCCACCACCGCCCGGCCTAAAAATATATATTTTTAAAAAATAAAGATCAGATAAATAATAGAGATTTAGGAAATATTCATTGAGTAAATGGATGTATGTGCTCTCTGTGTTCTCAGATAATTCCATAAAGTATTTTGAATAGTTACCATTCAGAAATGAGGTAGAATAGAAAAACTAAAAAGTAACTTGTATTTAATTTCTGCTATTTCTCCTGATACTGAACTTTTTCTTAAGTTTTCAAGTGTAAGACAGAGCCAGAAGTTGTCACTGGAAAAGCTTCTGACTACAGGTACAGCATCATACCTTCTGAGGGCCAGGATCAGGGTTAGATCAGGGTAGATGTCCAAGACATCAACTTGTCTTTGTGCCTCTCAATTTGCTAATCATTCCTCTTATTACTGTTGAAAGTATTCTAATAATTTACTGTGATGGCTGTTCTTGGTTGTCAACTGGACTGCATCTGGAATTAACTGAAACCCAAATGGCTAGGCACACCTGTGAGAAATTTTTTCTTTTTAATCTTTTTTTTTAAAATAATATGTTTTGTTAATTCTTTGGGAATTTGGCAATATGATGTATTTTGATATTTTTATCCCCGACTCTGGCCCAGCTCTTCTCCCAGATCCACTCCTAAACATCACCATTTACCGCACTTCCTGCACTTAAAAAAAAAACAAAAAACAAAAAAAAAACAAAACTTTTTACTGATTCTTTGTAAATTTCACATTATGCACCCCAATTTTACTCATCTTCCTGTCCCTCCATATCCATCCTCTGCCCTTGCAACCTCCCCACAAAAGAAAACAAACGTAAATCTTGCCTCGGAAGCTGCGCTATGTCAGGAATATAGTGTACCCTTTTGCCCAAACAGCTGCACTTATAAATGTTCATTGCCATGAGTCTTTGGACTGGTTCAAGGCCTCTGGCTTCTGCTACACTATCAATACTGGATGCTCACTGGAACTCCTCTCGGATATCCTATTGTTGGCCTGTCATGGAGGTCCTACACTTTTGGTTCTGCAGGATCAGCCCCTTCACACACTCCAGCAGTTCTTAGATGGGGTAGATGTTGGGGTAGACCAACTCAAAGCCCTGGATCTGGGCCTGGGTGGTAGATAAGTTGGTCAGCCTGTGCTCTCCTGCACTTGTGCCGCCAGGACCAGCTCTCCTGTTTTGCCCAGGCAAGGGGTGGAGTCAGCTCTCCTGCACTCACACCATAGGGTCTAGTACTTTCTCATCCTTGCCACCAGGGTCAGCATTGCCCCAGTGAGGGGTGGGGCCAGCTCACCCAAGTGCCGCAGTAGGCAAGGGGCAAGGCCAGCTCTCCTGCACTCATGGTGCCCTCAGTGGTTCTCCCAAGCTCCACAGGTGAAGGGCAAGACCAGCTTTCCTGAGTGCTGAAGCTGGTGAGGGACAGGGCCAGCTCTCCTGTGGCCATCGAGGAGCAAGACCAGCTAAGTATGGCACTGGGACATGCACATGGCTTTAAGCAACAGCCCAGAGCATGAACATTCACTTGGCCTTTGGTGGTAACATGGACAACAGCACAGACCTTAGCTGTAGTAGGATCACATACCCAGACATGACCCTCTGTGGCAGCTGGGGGCCATGGTCATCATCAAAGACTCTGGCCAGCAGTTGGGTCATGGACCCAGACATGGCCCTTACCAGCAGCACAGGCCTGGATGTCACCATGGCCTCAGGTGGCAGCACAGGCCACTCAGATCAACATGGCCCTCAGTGGCAGCATGGCCCTCAGATATCAACATGACTTCATGTGGCAACCCAGATCATTGACAATGGTATGGCTTTTGAACTAAAGAGACCTTGGTTGCAGTAGGACCACAGACCTAGACATGGCCCTGGGAGGCAGCCTGGGCCCAGACATTACCATGGCACCAGGTAGCAGTACAGGACACTCAGATCAGTTTGCCCCCACCCTGGAAGCACACCTCCCACCCCTGAACATCTGTATGGCCTCAGACAGCAGCACAGATCACAAATATACAAGTGGCTCTCAGTGGCAATAGGGGAGGCCGTGGACTCAGACATGGCCCTCAGAGCAGCCCAGGCCAGGACTCACTATGGCCTCAGGTGGCAGCACAGGCCAGTATGGCCTCTGGTGGCAAAACAGCCCCAAGACATCAAAAATGGCTTCAGGTGGTAGGACAGGCTCCTCATATTGGCCTGATCTTCACTGCCATCTTATCTCTGGTTCCACTTCTCTCCACAGCTTACCTCTCTGCTTCTCTTTGTCTCCCATCTCTCCATCATATACTCTGTCTCTCCCATCTCTCCATTATATATTTGTTCATCATAGCGACACTTGCTACCCCAGTCCTCAGGGGCCAGGGTGGGAGATTGGGTCAAGACTTTTTCTTAATAAAATCTTCTGACATGGGAAGACCCACTTCTAATCCAGATCTTTGAGGTGGGGAGATCCACCTTTAATCTGGGCCACTCTGTCTGCTGGTAGCCTATATAAAGGGCGTGGAAGGTGGAAGCTTGCTCTCTCCTTGCCTCCTTGCTCATTCTCTCACTAGCAAGACCATTCCTTCGCTGGCATTAGAGCCTGCTTCTTTCAGTTTCTGGCATATACTAAAGACCAGCTGAGATTCATGGGCTGAACAACTACTGGATTCTTGGACCCTCCATTGGTGGATTGCCATTGTTGAACTAGCTGGAACATAGCCTGTATGTCATTCTAACATTCTAATAAATACACCCCCCTCTTTCCCCCTCCATGGTTCTATACATTTTGTTTCTCTAGAGAGTCCTGACTAATACATTTGCTATTTATGTTGTACATAATGTTAAATTTCTTCTGAAGGAAATTGAAGATATTACTTAATTCTTTTAAAAGCACATTTGTGCATATAGAATCTTTTGTCTGGAATCAATTATATCTTATGTAGTTGATGTTCTTTTGTTTCAATTTAAAAGATGAATAATTGAACTGGTGGACTACTAACCCACATTTGATAGAAATTTATTTATTCTGGGGTGTTTTAATGTTTTGTCCCAAAATTTCAAATTTCTTCAATTCTTCAAGGTGTTTTGATTTTTTTTTTCTCCATAAAATCCCTGTGGGCAGCGAGCTTGTTCCATGTGTTCATTCTCTCAAGGGAGGCAATATTGGGGTATTATCTGACAGATGAGAAGATACAGAGAAACTGAGTAAGTCTCCAATAGGCATAGAGCTGAAAGTCTCTAAACCGAGCACTGAGTCACACGGCAGAGTGTGGCACAGGTGCTATGGAGTGATACAGCTGATGTGACAGTTAACAGAGAGTTAAATATTTTCTCTTTAACTCTCCCTCTAATATTATTTATAGGACTATTTCCATTTGGCAAAGAACTTGGAGGGAGGGAGAGAGAGAGAGAGAGAGAGAGAGAGAGAGAGAGAGAGAGAGAGAGAGAAAGAGAGAGAGAGAGAGAGAGAGAGAGAGAGAGAGAGAGAGAGAGAGAGAGAGAGAGAGAGAGGATTCTGTGTTTTGGGTACACAGAACACTCCTAGCAGGGACAGCAGTGTGGAAAGAGTGTTCAGGCTGAGTGAACAATGAGATACTTGTGTGTGGGAGGGAGTGGTAGAGAATGATGGGATAGATTCGGCAACCGTTATTTGCAATATGAAGTCTCTGGAAGATTATGCTTACAGTGTGTATGAGCTGACCTCTGAGATGAAGGGCACGCTAAGTCCATTAATTTACACATGGAGTGCTAATGGGGAACCCAATTAGGCAGGCTGCCTAATTGCTATGCTTTGAGACACTCAAACCACAAGAGTATTCAAAGCGTTATTTCACTTATTCATATAGGTACATAAACTCTGATGTCTTAGACATGAATGCCTTTGTTGTAGAATGATTAAATAAATGACTTTCCTTGCATTTTTAAGGGCAAAATTCATCTGTTGGGCTTGATTATCTTTTAATTAACTTTGGTTTTAAAGATACCATGAATTAGAGATAATTTGATTTTTAAAGACTTACTTATTTTACTTTATATGTCTGAATCTTTCACTCACAGTTATGTCCATGGAGTATGAGCATGCTTGGTGCCCACAAAAGAAGAGGACATTAGATTACCCTGCAGAACTGGAGTTATGGTTGTGAGTTACCATGTGAGTGCTAAGAATTGAACCTGGGTCCTCTACAAAGACAAATGTTCTTAATCACTTAACAATCTCTCCATCCCCCAAATTTAATTACTTTTAAGAATAATATCTTAATGGAAGGCCTGTAACACTAGCCAAGTCCACCTGGTCAAGTTATAAAATAACTTGGTCCTGCAGAAATGTATGCTATATATTAATACTTGCTGTGCTGAATAAGAGAATTGTACATATGCATAATGCCTGAATAACAAAAGCAGTGAATAAGCAGCACCGTTATTTCAATAGGCATTAGTTCAATAGTAGCATCCTTAAGACACAGCATAAGAACTAGAAGGAAGTGGATTGTTAGTCAGTACAATGAATGGTCATTTATTTACTCATCCATCCATTCATCCACACAACAATATGCATTTATAGCATATTTATTTTAAAGAGGTTTGTATATGCATACTGTATTGTATTTGCATTATTTCTACTCTCACTCTCTAACTCTTCCTTTGTTTGTTCTACTCCCTTTCAAATTTATGAGCTCTTCTTATGATTGTCTTACATGAACACACACACATATGGATATATAAATACAACCTTCTGAGTTCACTTAATTTGCATATGTGTTCAGGGCTGATGACTTAAAGTTGGAAAACCTATGAGGTGCTCATCCTTGGAAAAGACTGATTCTCTCAACAGCTATTGTCTGTAGCCCTTTATCTAGGTTTTTCCCATCCACATTGGCATGTTAATGATGTTGTCATTGTGTGGGTCTTTAGGCAACTATGCTGTTGAGATTTCATGAGCATAGCTTTCCTGTCCTGTCTAGAAGAAACTTGCAGCAGGTATCCTGGACCTCTGCCTCTTATTGTCTTTTAGGCCTTTTTCTTTGAGATTGAATACTTTTCATGTTCCAAGTACAGTCTCAACTCAATAGCCATGGATTCCCATCTGCACATTTGATCAGCCGTGAGTTAAAAATACTTGGAAGAAACAAAATTGTGCCTGGGATACATAATGGTCATCATTTCCTAAGTAATGATATGTATTTGCTCTGTATTACATGCTATATTACTATAGAAAAGACTTCAATTCAAGATAGGAGGTGTTTGGGTTACAGACAAATAATACATTAATTTCAAAAGGGATTTGAACATCCACAGATTTTGGGTGCCCTGGAGCATCTTAGCATCAGTCTAGTTCAGATACCAAGGAACAAATACACTGTGTTGTTTTAGTGATAATACTGACCATGTAACACTTTTGCCCTCATGAAGCTCATGCTGGGTGTATTATTTAGTGACTGCTGGTTCAAATCATCACAACTACAGTGCCTTAAATTAGCTTAGGCTCATCATCATATAAGTTTGTGAGCCAAAAACTAAACATTATCTCACTGGCTAAAATAGAGGTGCCAGAAGGACTGTGTTCTTTTCTAGTGCCTATAGAAGTGAAGTAGTTTCTTTGTCTTTTTAACTATCCACAGACTGCTCCTGTATTTGGCTCATGAGCCCTCCCTATATTTCCAAAGCTCTATGCTTAATTCATATTTTTGTTTCTGTCCTCCTGTAAAAGATTCAGAATCTTGTGGGTATCACAGACCCTTCGTAATTTAAGAAATTCATGAAAAATACAAATCTCACCCACTTGAAATACTTGTTGTTTTTTAACTAACTTGTTCTATTTACCAATAAAGGCTCAGGAGCCAAATTTTAGGGTGAAAACCTGCTAGTTCAGAGAGGCTGAGAAGCAATCAGCTGGCTTTCCTTTTTGGTCAAAGATTCAGTAAGAGAGGGTCTCTCCAGCCATCCCAAACAAAAATAGACAGTGAAACTCCAAGTCCTTCCCTATTCCTTCCTGTGTGTCTGTCTCTCTAACTGTATTGCTGGCTCTTCTGTACTCTCTATGGCTAATTCCTGTCAACTAGTTGCTGGGTCCACCCCCTTAACCAAGATTAATCTTGTTAACACCATCTTGGGGTTTCACAGTGCAATCAAATATCCTGCAACATATAATGGAGTTGGAGTACAATCAGGAAGAGTTTTAAATACATGCTTAAGGTAGCCAGAGGGTCAGTATGGAGAAAACAATAATCTGATGATCATCCATAGACTAAACACTGAATTCTAATGTTGTTTGTGGTGCGTGTGTGCACACACAAACACATGCACCTTTCCATTTCAGTGTAAGTTGTAGTTAATAGTGGTAGTCCAACGTCCACAGTATATCAGCTGCAAATAAAGCAAAATGATTTAATCATTTTACAAAAATGAAACTATAAAGACTTCTAAGAGCAGAGGAAGAATAAAAAATAAATGAACCACAATTGCAGAGGAGTCTAGTCCAATGTGAGATGACCCATTTTTTTTCTCTTGGACATGTTTGGAAGGATTTGTCTGTAACAGACCAAGAAAGACCCTGAAAAGAAAGAATTGTTTAAGCATTTGGGTTGTGGACAGTGTGAGTGATAAACGCAAACCTGGGGAGCTTACTGTGTTGCAGTGGATAGCTGAGATGAATGAGACTTACTAAAGCAGGAGGGAATTTTCCATACCACCACAATGCTTCCTTCAGATGGCTCCTTCTTGATTAAATAAGTAGCTTTCTCTGAGCAACTATTTGGTGAAATAAACGTCTAAAGAGCCAAATTGCTTCTTTTATGTAGTTTTTCAGACCTAGAGAGGTACAAAGAAATGTATAGTCATCCCTAGATTCCATGAGGGAATTATTGGTTCCAGGACGCTTGAGGGATTAAAAAATTTGTGCATGTTCAAGTACTTTATATAAAATGGTATTGTAGTTACACAAAATCACATACCTTTTCCCATATACTATAAATAATGTCTTGATTATAATATCAAACAAAATGCACATGCTCTGTTAAGTTGTTACTATACTAGATTGTTTAGGGAAAAATGTCAAGAAAGGCCGGCGGTGGTGGCACACGCCTTTAATCCCAGCACTCGGGAGGCAGAGGCAGGCGGGTCTCCGTGAGTTCAAGGCCAGCCTGGTCTGCAGAGCTAGTCCAGGACAGGTTCCAAAGCTACAGAGAAACCCTGTCTCGAAAAACAAAAAAACAAAACAAACAAACAAACAAAAAAGAATGTCAAGAAAGAAATCTTTACATGTTCAGTACAGAAATTATTTACATGTTTGACCCATGGATTATGGAACCCACTGGTGTAAAACCTACTGATATGCTGGGTATTCTAGAGACAGAGATTAAAACTTATCAATCAGCTGGGTGGTGGTGGCTTATGCCTTTAATCACAGCACTATGGAGGTAGTGGCAAGGAGATCTCTGTGAGTTTGAGGGCAGCCTGGTCTACAGAGCGAGTTCCAGAACAGGCTCCAAAACTACACAGAGAAACCTGGTCTCAAAAACAAAAACATACAAACAACCCCCACTGCAAAAAAGCAAAAGAAAACATTATCAATCAAATTTTAAAAGTAATTTCTGTAGACACAAAGTTTGAAAATAAAATGATAGAAAATTATGCAGAATTTCACATACTAACTAAAAGAAAACTGATCTTTTTTTTTTTTTTGAAACTGGTAAAAAAAAAATGCCAACTAAAAGAAAACACAGAAAACTGGAGACTCATATAGCTCATTTAGGTTTCTCTAAATTATTACAACATGACTGGGTTACAAACTCCTGGAGGCTAGGGACTTCATCTTGCTCCCTTGGCAACCCCTACTTTCGGACGGCTCATATATCAGTGAGCATCTTAGTGAGGGTGGGTAGCGGGGCTACTGTAAAAAGGGATAACAGTTCAATATGGGTGTGCCTTTAGCTCTGGGTGGGATTTCCTGACTGTGTGTCTCCCACATCTTCTGCTTCTCCGAATCTCAGTTTCAGTTCAGCTCGAAGGCTGAAATCTATGCTGTATTTAAAGACTTCACATAGTTCAGAAATAGAGGATCTATTAATCCATCATTTCTAATAAATATTTACTGTCTTATTAAGAGACATAGGAAGGATTATAATTTAATTATCAATGAAAAGGCCCTCAAATCCTCCAACAAGAAATATTATACAGACATATCAGGGCAAACTAGACTAACCGTCATGTTGTTTGTTAGAAAACAGCAAGAGCATTCATTACAGGAGCCCATTATCAAAACAACATACTTTTTATCTAATTGGTTTTTAAGCAGCCATTTTTGTTTTTAATGCTGTATGATTTTCTCCTTATTCAAAGTTTAAAATGGCTTGCTGTGAGATCATTAATAAACACTCCTGTTAGGGATGATTTTTTTTTCAGTTCTTCCTGTACAGAGAGCAGGGACCAATACAATAATCAGTAAGAGCACAAACATATTCTCTCTTCAAGATATCTGTGGTCATAGGACAGGCTCATTAATGTTGTCATGGCAACCATCTCCTCACAGGTTACATGCCTGTGAGCTTCTACTAAGATGCAAATTCTAGCTTAAACAAAGCAAGCTAACTCCAAAATGACATGTCAATTTTCAAGGGCGTGTGGGTGATCCTGAGGGCTTTATTTTTTCCATATGCATTGTGTGATTTAGAAAGCTTATTTTTTCCTTTTGTCGTCCATGTTGATTTTTATTTTGCCTCAAAGATATCTTGTCCAAAGAGAAAAGGAAAATAGATTAAAATGAGCTTTTCCTGTGCTTCCTCTTTTCTCATTTATTTGCTTCTCAATTTTGACTGTCTGACAATCCTTGATGATCTAAGCATCTAGAAATGTACATATTTCAGTGTAAAAAGACACAACCTAATCTAGCTCATGGAGCTATCATCTTGGCTTAAATACATTCTTTTCTTATATGTATCCACTATAGTGCTGTTTTAAGGACTATAGGCCAGAAATGGAGAAAGATGGAGAGATAAAATCTAGCTACACTTCAGATCTTGCCAGATATGGAAGTCTACACATCTTAACTCTGGCCTATGGGACTGCTGGTGCTGCCTCTGTTCCATATAGTGAAGTAGAGGAGGGGTGTTTCTGATTTAGACTTCTCTTTGTGAAAAGATGAGAAGCTAATTAATTCAGTCACAGCCAGCTCTCCATTGGGCTTGTCTTTCTAGCTGGCGTCATTGATGTGCCTCTGAAGTCTTTGATTTCTCCAGCTGAAGTGATGAAGTTTGCTGTCTCTTTACTTCTAGTTCTGAGTGCAGAGGCTTTTCTTTCATCCTGTTCCTGTTCTATTTAGTATAATCAGTATTCTAAGTGTTTCTAATTGGCTCTACCTGTCCTAAATGTGACAGATGAGATAAGGTAGGCCTGCATTCTGCCCTATGATGCTGGGTAGATGCGGAACTTTCTTTGAGAGTCTGGGATTTGGGTGCAAAGGTAGAAGTCTCCCTTCAGCCACAACATGAAGCCAGTTTTGAACATCAGTGGGCATAGCAAGGATAGGTCACTACTACAGGATACTATAAAAAGACTGTGTGGAGCCACAGGGAAAGACTAATGAGTAGAAAGGGGGCTTACCTTTAAGGAATGTATCAGTCAGAGGAGAAGGAAATAGGACAATTAAAAAGTAATTCAATACCCAACAGTGTTACCAGTCAGTACAGGCAGGGTTATGCCATGGTAAAACAACAACAACAACTTTTTTTTCAAATTTACAGGTTTAAAATAGCATAAACTAGCTTCTAGAGAGGACAAGGGCTATGTCTTTTTGATTCATTTTTTTTATTAAGAAAAATTTTTCATTCATTTTACATACCAATCAAAGATCCCTCTCTTCCCTTCTCCCACTCCCCCAGCACCCCCCTCCCAATCCACTCCCCACTCTCCCCCAAAAGAAGGGAAGGCCTCCCATGGGGAGGAACATCCAGTAGAGGCAAGTCCATGCTCTTCTCCCTGCCTCAAGGCTATACAAGGTGTCCCATCACAGGTAGTGGGCTCTCAAAAGCCTGCTCATGCACCAGAGATGGATTCTGATCCTACTGCTAGGGAGTCCCCAAGCAGATCAAGCTACACAACTGCCTTGCCATGCAGAGGGCCTAGTCCAGTCCTGTGTGGGCTCCACAGCCATTGATCCAACTTTCATGAGTTCCCACTAGTTTGGTTTGGTCGTCTCTGCAGGTTTCCCTGCTGTGGGATAATGCTTTTGTACACTGGTTTTATAAAATGCTGATTGGCCAGTAGCCAGGCAGGAAGTATAGGTGAGATAAGCAGACAAGGAGGATTCTGGGAAGAGGAAGGCTGAGTTCAGGAGATGCCATCCTGCCATCCAGGGAGCAGCATGTAATGGCACACAGATAAAGTCACAGAACACGAGGCCACATATAGATTAACAGAAATGTGCTGAGTTTAAGTATAAGAGCTAGTTAGTAGTTAGCCTGAGCTAATGGCCAAGCAGTTTTAATTAATATAAGCCTCTGTGTGTTATTTGGGTACGAGCAGCTGCCAGACCTGTGGGTGAGACAGATTTGTTCTGACGATGGGCCAGGCAGGACACAGAAAACTTTCAGTTACATTTCTTCATCATGATCCTGTTGCACTTGCTCATATAATCCCTCTTCTGTCTCTTTGACTGGACTCCTGGAGCTCTACCTGGTGTTTGGCTGTGGATCTCTGCATCTGCTTCCATCAGTCATTGGAGAAATGCTCTGTGATGACAGGGTATTCACCAGTCTGATCACTGGAGTAAGCCAGTTCAGTTCAGGCACCCTCTCCACTATTTCTAGTAGTCCAAGCTGGGGTCATCCTTAGGGATTCCTGACAACTTCTCTAGCACCAGGTTTCTTTCTATCCCCATGATGTTTTCCTCTATCATGGTACCTATTTAATTGCTTTACCACTCCATCCCTGTTCCAGCTTGACCATCCTATTCCCTTATGTTCTCACCCATACCCCCTACCCTCCATTGTCCACCCCTCATCCCCAGTTCACTCATGGAGATGTCATCTATTTTCCCTTCCCAAGGTGTTCCATTCGTCCCAGTTTGGGTCTTCCTTGTTAGCTAGCTTCTCTGAATTTGTGAGTTGTTATCTGGTTATCCTTTGCTTTACATCTAGTATCTACTTATGATGGGGTGCATGCCAAGTTTGTCCTTCTGAGTCTGGGTTACCTCACTCAGGATGATATTTTCTAGTTTCATTCATTTGCCTGCAAATTTCATGATGTCATTGTTTTTCTCTGCTGAGTAGTACTCCATTGTGTATATGTACCACATTTTCTTAATCCATTCTTCAGTTGAGGGGCACCTAGGTTGTTTCCAGGTTCTGGTTATTATGAATAATGCTGCTATGCACATAGTTGAGCATATGTTTCTGTGGTATGATTAAGCATTCCTTGGGTATATGCCCAAGAGTGGTATAGCTGGGTCTTGAGGAAGATTGATTCCCAATTTCTGAGAAGCTGCCATACTGATTTCCAAAGTGACTGTACAAGTTTGCACTCCCACCACCAGTGTAGGAGTGTTCTCCTTTCTCCACATCCTCTCAACCTAAGCTGTTATCAGTGTTTTTGATCATAGCCATTCTGACAGGTGTAAGATAGTATTTCAGAGTTGTTTTGATTTGCATCTCCCTGATGACTAAGGATTCTGAGCAATTCCTTAAATGTCTTTTGGCCATTTGAAATTCTTCCTTTGAGAATCCTCTGTTTGGCTCTATAGCCCATTTTTAATTGGGTTGTTCGTTATTTTGATGTCTAGTTTCTTGGGTTCTTTTTATATTTTGGAGATCAGCCCTCTGTCAGATGTGGGGTTGATGAAGATCTTTTCCCATTCTGTAGGCTGTCATTTTGTCTTATTTACTGTGTCCTTTGCCTGCAGAAGCTTCTCATTTTTAGGAAGTCCCATTTATTAATTGTTGCTCTCAGTGTCTGTGCTACTGGTGTTATATTTAGGAAGTGGTCTCCTGTGCCAATATGTTCAAAACTACTTCTTACTTTCTTTTCTATCAGATTCACTGTAACTGGTTTTATATTGAGGTCTTTGATCCACTTGAACTTGAGTTCTGTGCATGGTGATAGATAAGGATCTATTTGCAGTCTTCTACATGTTGACATCCAGTTATGCCAGTGCCATTTGTTGAAGATGTTTTCTTTTTTCCATTGTACAGTTTTGGCTTCTTTGTCAAAAATCAGGTGTTTATAGGTTGTGGGTTAGTGTCAAAGTTCGATTCCATTGGTCCACATGTTATTTTTTATGCCAATACCAAGCTGTTTTCATTACTATAGCTCTATAGTGGAGCTTGAGGTCAGGGATAGTGATGTTTTCAGAGGGGGCTTTGTTGTACAGGATTCTTTTAGCTATCCTGGATTTTCTGTTTTTCCAAATAAAGTTGAGTATTGTTCTTTCCAGGTCTGTGAAGAATTGTGTTGGGATTGTGATGAGGATTGCATTGAATAGATTGCTTTTGGTAAGATTGCCATTTTTACTATGTTAATCCTACCTATTCATGAGCATGGGAGATCTTTCCATTTTCTGATATCTTCTTCAATTTCTTTCTTCAGAGACTTAAAGTTATTGTCATACAGGTCTTTCACTTGTTTACTTAGAGTTACCCCAAAGTATTTTATATTATTTATGGCTGTTGTAATAGGTGATTTTTCTCTGATTTCTTTCTCAGCACGTTTATCATTTGTATATAGGAGGGCTACTGATTTTTTTTGAGTTAAAATTGTTTTTGTATCCTGCCACATTACTGAAGGTGTTTATCAGCTGTAGGAGTTCCCTGGTAGAATTTTTGGGGTCACTTATATATATTATCATATCACCTGCAAATAGTGAAAGTTTGACTTCTTCCTTCCAATTTGTATCTCCTTGATCTCCTTTTGTTTTCTTATTGCTCTAGCTAGAACTTCAAGTACTATATTGAATAAATATGGGGAGAGCATGCAGTCTTGTCTTGTTCCTGATTTTAGTGGAATTTCTTTGAGTTTCTCTCCATTTAATTTGATGTTGGCTGTTGGCTTGCTGTAAATTGCCTTTATTATGCTTAGGTATTTTCCTTGTATTCCTGATCTCTCCAAGACCTTTATCATGAAGGGGTGTTGGATTTTTTCAAAGGCCTTTTCAGCATCTAATGAAATGATCATGTGGTTTTTTCTTTCAGTTTGTATATTTGGTGTATAACATTGACAGATTTTCATATATTGAACCATCCTTCCTTGCATCTCTGGGATGAAGCCTACTTGATCATGGTGGATAATTTTTTTGATGTGTTCTTGGGTTCAGTTTGCCAATATTTAACTGAGTATTTTTGCATCAATGGTCATGAGGGAGATTGGTCTGTAATTCTCTTTCTTTGTTGCATCTTTGTGTGGCTTGGGAATCAGAGTAACTGTAGCCTCATAAAAGGAGTTTCATAATGTTCCTTCTGGTTCTATTGTGTGGAACAATTTAAAGAGTATTGGTATTAACTCTTCTTTGAAAATCTGGTAGAATTCTGCATTGAAACCATCTGTGCTGGGTGGTGGTGGTGGCGGCGGCGGCGGCGGCGGCGGATGCCTTTAATCCCAGCATTCGGGAGGCAGAGACAAGCAGATCTCTGTGAGTTCGAGGCCAACCTGGGCTACCAAGTGAGTTCCAGGAAAGGTGCAAAGCTACACAGAGAAACCCTGTCTCGAAAAACCAAAAAAAAAAAAAAAAAAAAAGAAAGAAAAAAAAAAGAAAAAAGAAACCATCTGGTTCTGGGCTTTTTTTGGTTGGGAGACTTTTAATGACTGTTTCTATTTCCTTGGGTGTTATTAATCTATTTAAATTACTTATCTGGTTTTGAGTTAACTTTGGTATGTGGTACCTATCCAGAAAATTGTACATTTCTTTTAGATTTTCCAATTTTGTGGAGTACAGGTGTTTGAAATATGACCTGATGATTTTCTGGATTTCCTCATTGTCTGTTGTTATATCCCCCTTTTCATTTCTGATTTTGTTAATTTGGGTGCTTTCTCTCTGCCTTTTGGTTAGTTTGTATAGGGCTTGTCTGTCTTGCTGATTTTCTCAAAGAACCAACTCTTTGTTTCATTGATTCTTTGTATCATTCTCTTTATTTCTATTTTATTGATTTCAGCTCTCAATTTGATTATTTCCTGGCATCTGTTCCTCCTGGTTGACTTTGCTTCTTTTTGTTCTAGAGCTTTCAGGTGTACTGTTAAATCACTAGTGTGAGATTTCTCCAACTTCTTTATGTGGGCATTTAGTGCTATGAATTTCCCTCTTAGCACTGCTTTCATAGAGTCCCATAAATTTGGGTATGTAGTACATTCATTTTCATTGAATTCTAGGAAGTCTTTAATTTCTTTCTTTATTCCTTCCTTGATCCATTGGTGGTTCAGTTGAGCATTATTCAGTTTCTGTGAGATTTTAGGTTTTCTGTAATTTTTGTTGTTGAAATCTAACTTTAAGCCATGGTGGTCCGAATAGAATACAGGAAGTTATTCCATTTTTTTGTATCTGTTAAGATTTGCTGTGGCAGATTATGTGGTTGATTTTAGAGAAGGTTCCATGGGGTGCTGAGAAGAAGGTATATCTTTTTTGTTAGGGGGAATGTTCTGTAGATGCCTATTAAGTCCATTTGAGTCATAACATCTGTTAGGTCCCTTATTTCTCTGTTAAGTTTCAGTCTGGCAGATCTGTCCAGTGGTGAGAATGGGGTGTTGCAGACTCCCATTATTAATGTGTGGGTTTTGATATGTGATTTAAGCTTCAGTAATGTTTCTTTCACATATGTGGGTGCCCTTGTATTTGGGGCATAAATGTTCAGAATTGAAACTTCATCTTGGTGGATCTTTCCTGAGATGAGTATGTAATGCCCTTCTTGATCTCTTTTGATTGATTTTAGTTTGAAGTCTATTTTGTTAAATATTAGGATAGCTACACCAGCTTGCTTCTTAAGTCCATTTGATTGGAAAGTCTTTTCCCAGTCTTTTACTCTGAGGTAATATCTGCCTTTGAGGATGAAGTAGGTGTGTTTCTTGTATGCAGCAGAAGAATGGATCCTGATTTCCTATCCATTCTGTTAGCCTGTGTCTTTTTATAGATGAATTGAGTCCATTGATATTAAGGGATATTAATGACCAGTGATTGTTAATTTCTGTTGTCTTTTGGTGTGTGTGTGTGTGTGTGTGTGTGTGTGTGTGTGTGTGTGTGTGTGTATTTCTCTTCTTTGGGATTTACTGCTGTGGAATTATCTATTTCCTGTGTTTTTGTGGGTGTATCTGACTACCTTAGGTTGAAATTTTCCTTTTAATTCTTTCTGTAGGACTGGATTTGTGGATAGGTATGGTTTAAAAAACTGGTTTTGTCTTGGAATGTCTTCTTCACTCTATCTATGGTGACTGAAAGTTTTGCTTGGCATATTAGTCTAGGCTGGCATCCATGGTCTCTTAGTGTCTGCATTACATCAGTCCAGAACCTTCTGGCTTTCAAAGTCTCCATTGAGTAGTCGGGTGTTATTCTGATGTGTCTGTCTTTATAAGCCAGTTGGCCTTTTTCCTTTGCTGTTCTTAATATTCTTTCTTTATTCTGAATGTTTAGTGGTTTAATTATTATGTGGTGAAGGGACTTTTTTTGGGATCTAGTCTATTTGGTGTTCTGTAAGTATTTTTTATCTTCATAGGTATTTCCTTCTTTAAGTTGGGAAAGTTTTCTTCCATGATTTTGTTGAATATATTTTCTGTGCCTTTGAGTTGGTATTCTCCTTCTTCTTTCCCTATTATTTTAGGTTTGGCCTTTTCATTGTGTCCTAGATTTCCTGGACATTTTGTCTTAAGACATTTTTGGCTTTGGTGTTTTCTTTGACTGATGAATCTATTTCCTCTATTTTGTTCTCTACACCAGTGATTCTCTCTTCCATCTCTTGTATTCTGTTGGTTATGCTTGTGTCTGTGTTTCCTGTTTGTTTATTCAGATTTTTTATTTCCAGCATTGCCTCTGTTTGTGTCTTCTTCATTATTTCTGTTTCACTTTTCAGGTCTTGAACTGTTTCCTTCACGTTTAATTTCTTTTTCATGGTTTTCTTTAAGGGATTTATTGATTTCTTCCATTTTTTGTTTGTCTTTTCCTCGATTTCTTTATTGATTTCTTGAATTTTTTGTTTGACTTTTCCTCAGTTTCTTTAAGGGAATTTTTCATTTCCTCTTTAAAGGCCTCTAGCATCTTCATGAAGTTATTTTTAAGGTTGCTTTCTTCTGCTTCTTCTACATTGTGATGCTCAGGTCTTGCTGTTGTAGAAGGGCTAGGTTCTAGTGATGCCATACTGCTCTTTATGTTGTATGTATTTTTGCACTGGCATCTACCCATCTCTTCCTCCAGTAGATGTGAGAGGTGCCTGTGTCTGAGCGAGTGAGCTGCTGTTGGTTCAATCTGTGCTTGCTGTGTCTGTCTCAGAGGAACACTCTGCATCCAAACTTAGTTCTTGATCTAATTGCAGCTGGCAGATTCTGTATCTCAGGGAGCTACTCTTGGTCCAATCTAAGCTGGCTGGTTCTGTGGTTCAGGGAGCTACTCTTGGTCTTATCAAGGCTCTTGGTCCAGTCAGAGCTGGCGGATCCTGTGTCTCAGGAAGCCTCTCTTAGTCCTATAAGAGCTGGCAGGTTCTGTGTCTCAGGAAGCCACTGGTGTTGCAGGGGGATAGATATTGGGGCAGGGTGTGGGTCTTGTAGATTGGTGGGTCCGATGGGGGATTTTGGTGTGGGAGCCTGCCCCCAGGAGTCTTCCCTGCTGGCTGGCAGCTCTTGGTCTAATGATAGCTGGCAGATTCTGTGTCTCAGGAAGCCACTCTTGGTCCAATGAACGTCCTTTGATTCTTATAGAAAATAAAGAATTTGGAACATTATGAGAAGCCACTTGTCAGTTTTAGGCAAATTAGTGGTACAGTTTATTATACTGTGTAAGCTCTCTAGGCTAGCTATATATGGAACCTGCATTTTAGGGGAGACATATGATGGCAATGAGATCACTGAAAGGTGATTTCATGATTCTGGCAAGTAAAGATGCCAACTTGGGTTTGCAGGGTGAATGAAGAAAAACAGGTATTTCCAGACATACTTTAGAAGACGAATCAGCAGTGTTATGATTAGATAAGACATGGGTGATGGATGAAAGGTCTCCAAAATATCATTTTGGACATTTATCCAGTCACATGGTGGGTGATCATATTGCATCCCTAAACAAGAAGTAGATATGGAAGAAAAAGTAATTGTTCTGTTTGGCCATATTATACTGAGATTATATTATATTGTATGTGTGTGTGTAAAATCTCCATATATTTACATATGTGTGTGTTCGTGTGTGTACGCATGTGTGTGTGTGTGTGTGTGTGTGTGTGTGTGTGTGTGTGTGTGTGTGTAGACTCTCCATTCTACTGAAATGAAGAAATTGAGGACAGTTAGCTAACCAGGAGCTCAGAGGAAGGACTCAGCCTATAGGCATCAATTTGAAAATCATGTATTTAAAGAAAAAAATGAACCTTTTTTAATATCAGGGTTTCAATTTTAACTATACAATGGTGTACGTGACTTTTCTTGAGGAGATATAAACTAATACCTGTTCATCTCAGATTGGTGAATAGACTGACGGTAGACTAGACAATTCTGCCTATCTAGCTTAGTGAACCAGTGAGATTCTTCATAGGCACATAGGTGAGTTTACAGAAGTGTGGGTGGTGACGCAAATGAAGCTATGGCACCAAAAGTCTACCCCAGCATTGGGGACAGCTCATGAAACTTAAATTTCTGGAGTTCCCTAAACAACTTACAAGAAGCTGCAAGAGTCTCCTCTTCCCCAGCAACTAATTGCTTGCTGCTTTGATAGCCTTGGGGAGGAGTCTGGTAAATCTAATACTGTTTTGAGCCTTGAATACTTCGTTGACTTTCTGATTATCACACATATTTTCTTTCCTCTTGGAAGGAATGTTTCAATCTGGAGGAAGTTGCTGTTCAGCACTCTATCCCTTCCCCTGGCCTCTACTGTTATCTCTACCCACTTTCCATGGTATTATCTGAGCCTTAAAGAGGGTGGTATGGAGGTCTGATTTTTTTTTTCTTCATCTATGGATGAGCACTGGACACTATGTCACAGCAAGTCACTTATTAACAGCAGCTTGACTGCTCATGAATCTCTGCACTAGTATATTACCTAGTGCAGACCAGAAGTTTCTTTTCAGTACCAACTGATGTGGCAGCACCTACAATCAATGGGCATAAACACAAATGTTTAGAAGTTAACCTGATAGGTATGTCGTATCAATTTAATGAGACAGTAGAAGTTGCTTCCCTGCTGGGACCATGACCTCCCCAGCCTTGGCGTTTAGCTCTGGTTTATAGTACCAGCCATGAGTTCCTTCCTGTGGAGTAGACCTCTAATCTGATTAGAAAGCAATTGGTTGTGCCCATAGGAGTTGTGCCGCTATTTCACCAGCAAATAAATGTTGCCTGGCCTGTTGGTAGTGTAGTATGCAGAACACATCATTAAGCTGGATGGTTGGTGATGATTTCCTGCCAACAGCCCAAATAATGCCTTACAGAATTATGAAAACTTTTCAGCAGGAAAAGACAGCTCTCTCTGTCTGATTTTTCAATGTCCTAAAACTAATAAGTACAATGGTTTCAGTGGCGTGATCTGACTATCTATTTGTGGCATATAACCACAAGCAGAATCAGTAATGTTTATGGTTTGCATGTCTTTAAAGATCTATCTCTGGCTAAAATTAACCAGGTTGTAGCCTAGCCTCCACACTAGGATTTTCATCCAAAACCTTATGACCCGTGGAGTTCCCTGTCCCATTCATTCAACATGTCTTTATTCAAATTCTTTATAACTAATGTTTTCATTGTTCTTCTAGATCAGTGGTTCTCAGCTTTCCTAATGCTGTGGCCCTTTAATGCAGTTCCTTGTGTTGTGGTTACTCCCAATCATGAAATTATTTTTGACGATACTTCATAACTGTAATTTTGCTACTGTTACGAATCATAATGTAAATATATGAACTACAGGATATCTGATATGTGACCCCTGTGAAAGAGTCATTTGACCCCCAAGGGTTGTGACTCACATTTTGAGAACCACTGTTCTTCAAATCTGTAAGAAACAGAGGAGTTAGCTTTATATAATGAAACCTTTCATATAACAGATAGACAGGATCTGTGAAGGCCTTCTGCTATCTGCTCCAAAAAACGTTAATTGGTCTGGAATGGCTAAGAGGATGGTTAAACAGAACACTAGCAAGATCCAATACAGTATGAAAGATCTCATCACTAGTGTCAATTGTTTCATCAGGAGAGCAAGGTTGTGTACTGCAACATGGATAGGAGCTCGATCTCATCTGATTTTCCATAGTTCCTAGTCATTTTTCCTGAGCAACACTTCTTTTCTTGTCTCTTATGGTCTTGGTGAGGCCAGTTTGTACTGCTCAGCCTAGCTCAGGGCCAATGGGGAGCAGTGCCACATTCTTGTCTTCTGTGCCTACAGCTGAAGTTGGCTCCCAAGTTCTGACAGGCTCCCGGCTAGTATGATAGCCTTTACCCTTCCACCAACCACACCTGATGGCTCAAAGGACACAAGCTGGATGAAGAATCTCTGCCCCTAGTATATTGTTTTTCAGGGGAGAAACGTACATCATAAATTCTGAAGGGTAACAATCCACGCTAAGAGCAAGGTGTATCTTCTTCGTCTGCACTGTTTTATCAGTTGTGTCTTCTGTGAACTGTTGCCCCTTTAAACCCTTCTAGACACACTAGCATGAGATTTCACTTTCTGTTAACTTTTCTTCCCCAAGCAACTCACTTTTGCTGTATTTGTCTTCAAGTGGTCTTAGCCAACATTAGCAGCTAAACAAGAGGGTGGGAAATGAACCTTTTTCACATGAGAAGAGTCAAATGTGTGAACAAATGTGAATATATGTGAAGGAGGGAAGCCAAGATTCAGATAGGGAACATCCAACGGTCATATCTGAAAGGAAGTGGAGCATTGACAATACCATAGCCATGACACAAAGATGGAAATTCATTCACAGTTCAGAAATCAGTTAGTTTGAATCATTCTCTTGGGCATCAATACTCATTTACAAAGGTCCAGCTCAGAGGCTTTGATTTTGCTCCGTTGGTTAAAAATATATAGGCCCTTTGAAGACAGTATGGTGTTTGTGGCTTATCATATATATGAATGTTATTTGTTTTAAAGTGCAAGGCTCCTCTTTCTTGTAAGAACTGATTTTTAAAAAGTATTGGTTAATGCAGAAACTCATAACCAGTCGAAGTGCTGGGTATAGATAACACTGAAACTTGTGAAGTAACATTCCTAAGTATAATAAATAATGAAGAAGAAGAAGATTAATACTTGTGAATTGGCCATATGTATCAATTTCATACCATCCAAGGCTTAAGAACTTTGTGAAAGAAGAGATAGAAAAAAAAGGAAGAGCTTATGGATGGATAGGAGAGCTGTGAGATTCTGAATTCTGGACATGATATGGCTGATGCACACATCAACTCACAGCATCTGTGGTTTCTTCTATAAGGCCTGCACAAATCAGGCCAGTTACAATTTCATCTTGGAAGAGGGAGGGACCCCAAGGTCCTCCACTCTGGGAGGAGCAATTAGAGACTGATGGTGTTGAGAGAGGGGGAGTCACTCTATTTAGCCATGTGACCATTAGTAGGGCGCTCATGCTCCAGCTGATGGACATAAGTATCCAGATTTGGGATTGATTGCTACTAATGATAAAAAATATTATAGGATTTGGCAATTACAAACTTATGATCATGTACTAATTTGAAGGTTGATCAATCTGCAGATAGTCTTTGTGATATAAAAGCTTAATTTTTCCTGAAACATTTATTTAATTGTTCTATTTCCAGTTTCCTAATATGATTCATAATAAAATAATACAAATTTACTTATAAATAGTAACTGGTTTAACAAAAGACAAATTAATAGTGCTTCGATTGTGAAGTGATTAATTTTCACAAATATATGAATTTATTTATGCTTTAAAAATGAATCATAATGTTGGGAGGGAGACAAAGTAGAAAACACTGTTATGGGGTATGGGAAAAGGATATGACCAATATACATTGTATAAAAGTATGAAACTTTCAAAGGATTGAAACTATTATTAAAAATAAGAAAGGTATCCATGGAGCCCATACTGCTGCTGCATTGAGACCTCCTGGCTTGGTATTCTCTTTTCATCTCTCTGGTTTGACTTGACCACTGAATTCTCCTCATCTTCCTTCCCTGGCCTCCTTTTCTTCCCTTTCCTTCTCCCTTTCTTTTCTAATTTTCTTCCTCCCTTCCTTGTCCCCTTATTTTCCTTTCTTGTGTCTGTCTGCTATTCCCCTAGGTTTTGATTCTCTTCCTTTCCTTCTCTTTTTCTTCATCCTTCTCTTCCTTCTTTGTATTCTCCTTTCCTCTCTCTTTCTGTTTTGGGAGTTAAGAGGTAACAAAATAAATCAAATGAATTAAAGGTAATAGCAAAAATTTCACTTTAAGCGAGGTAAACAGGTGGCATATGGCTCTAAAAAAGGCAAAGACTGGACAATTGATAATTTCTTATTTGATGTACAATTCAGTTCTAATGTTATATAGTTCAAAGTGTTTTTCCTAAACTCTTGTTTTCATTACTTATGTTTTTGGATAAGTCTATGCTACACTATGACTCAGCCATGGATGTATTACCTCACAGCTAGGTTTCAATGACCACCAATTTGTTGTTGCTGTTGTTTATTTGTTTTTCAAGACAGAATTCCTCTGTGTAGCCCTGTCTATCCTAGAACTCACTATGTAGACCAGGCTGGCCTTGAACTCATAAATGGACAACATGTTAAGACCATGGTAAAGAGCGACTCTGAAGTCTGGACATGACAAAACATCACAATTAAACCCAAGTCCATGACAGTGAATATAGGCCTGGCATAGTGGCACAAACCACTGTGTTCAGTTCTAGCTCATAGGAAGTAGGGGCATGTGGAGCTCTATGACTTCAAGACCAAATTGGTCTACACGGTGAGTACTAGGCCAGCCAGGCCTAGTGAGACTATCTTTAAAAAGTAGTTTTATAGAAGGAATACCTCAAAACCTTTAACTAAATTTAATTACAAAATAGTGACAGTGTCTATACCTTAAGATATTTTAAGTTATAGCAAAGGATGTCACTCAATTGGCTTAAATAAAGACAATTTTTTTGTCTTTATTTAAAAAAGAGCCCAAATATAAGTAAGAGAAAGTGACATGGCATTAGGACCAGAATATGCGAAACAGCAGAGTTGTTGTTGTTGTTGTTTTTTAATATTACGAAGGGTAAAAGAGATTGAACTCTGTGGTGACACAAAAGGTCAGAGGGTTTTAAGTTCTGAGTTGAACTCATGGAGAAGTACCAGAAGACGTGAGAGTAGGATTGTTCATTATGATTAGGTTGTATGCACTTCATGTTTGTCACTTACTAAAGCTAGACTCCTATCCTCCTATAGAGACTGGGAGACACATACTTATATTTCTTCATGATTACATTTCAAAGGAATGATAAGACAGGTCCCGGAGGAAGCCATCCTCCATTATAAATATGCCAGTGGTGTGGATTTATGTCTCCCAAGAGCAGAGAAACAAAGAAGCTGCACATTTTCCAAAGCAAGTTCTGAGCAAAGGGGGTTTGAGAACTATACATTTCTCAAGTTTAGCCAAATTGAGAGCAAAAGCTGACACGATACATGGTCCTGAAGTTGATTTAATCCGGATTCAGAGAGGTAATATTAACTAGCCAGAATATTTCTATCTTTGTTCAAATTCATTTGAGGAAATAAGAACAGTGGGCTAAATGCTTGCAAAACTGAAAGCCAAGCAAATGTGATGGGGATCAGGTATCATTGGGTCCAAGTGCTTACATTTTATCATAAATCTGATAGGTTTTTTAGATTTCATTCTTTCTATGTCTTATTTTTAGCCAAAGTTTGTTCTCATTGTGTCAAAGTATACATTATTAACTCTAGGTTCCCTTCATCCTTCCTATCTAGCATAATGAAATTAAACTGTCTCATTTGAAGTGATTTCAAAGACCCTGATAATTTTCATTATTCAGTTTAATTTTTTTGTTCTGCTTTGAATCTCTTAGGTTCGGAGAAAAGGACATAGTCATCTTCTTATATTAGACTTTATGTGTCCCTCAGACTGAATGGCAAACTCTCCCCAGCTAGAGAAATGGTTTGTCATTGTCCTTTGCTAGGAAAAGGAGAGACACGTGCCATGAAGGCCGAAACAGTGGGCAGTTGTAACAGCGTTTTGCTTGTTTGCTTGTTTTTCAATTCTTTCTACTTCTTACTAGGAAAAAAAGGCAGAATGAAGCTATGCTGACATTAGAAAATGAAAATAAAAGACTAGGGCCAGATAGTCAATCTTGCTCCATCATTATTGACTGATGATATAACTGATGTGTGCAGCTGCGTTTTCTGTAACATGGAGGCTAGCGTGAATGAACATGATACCAGCCTCCCCCCTTGTCTGTGCCGAGTCCAAGCTCCTCCTCAAGCCTCTATCTGTTCCAGGACATTTGGTTCCTATGATGAATTGACAGACAGAGAAGTGGGTGGGGGAGAAGGAAGGAGGGAGGGAGGGAGAAAGAAAAGAGAGAGAGAGACAGAGAGATCCTTTGCTGCTGCTGCTTCTCAGCTATTGCCACCTGACTCTTCAGTCAGTTAACTACCTGCCTTCTGTCTTGAGAGGAGGTCTAGTTAGGACCCTCTTTACCTCAACTGGTTATTCTGTCTCTAGTATCTTTAACTTCCTCATGTCTGGCCTATTACATGGGTTTTCTTTGTACTTTGATCTGCCTTGATAATTTCTTATTTGATGTGCAATTCGGCTCTAATGTTATATAGTTCAAAGTGTTTTTCCTAAACTCTTGTTTTCATTACTTATGTTTTTGGATAAGTCTATACTACACTATGACTCAGCCATGGATGTATTACCTCACAGCTAGGTTTCAATGATCACAGATTTGTTGTTGTTGTTGTTTATTTGTTTTTCAAGACAGGGTTCCTCTGTGTAGTCCTGTCTATCCTAGAACTCACTATGTAGACCAGGCTGGCCTTGAACTCATAGCTCCACCTGCCTCTGCCTCCTGAGTGCTTGGATTAAAGGCATGTGCCACAGAGGGAAATGGGGGGCTGAAATTAATATTCATGTTGGTTTGGCAATATATATTTTCACTTGAAAATCTTATGTTGGTGAATTCTTATTTTCTACAGAACCTAAAAGTCAGTTTGTTTAGTATAATCACTTTAGATTTGCTGACAGAAGCCTCTTGACAAGGTCAGTGTGACCTTGAAGCTGAACCTGTTATTCCCTAATGCAGACCCCCTTTAAAGCACTTGGCAGTTTTTTGAACTTCAGTTTCCTCTTATAACCACAAGTTACAAATACTCCTATTCGATGCTTTATGAACTGATGAGACAACATCGTGCATAACACACCCAGTAGATGTTGTACACACAGCCATATGCTACACTATAAGATGATCCAATGCAAGGTTTAGCCTCAGATTCCAACACACAATAAAATTATCAAGATGTTTCCAGTGTGTTTGTTCTCTGTAGACAATTCCCTGGCAGTGAGAGGTTGTGCACTGTGGTGAATAAGTGGGACATGTTCTGACTTATCAAAAAAGCAAAAAGAAAAATCACTGTGAATCATCAAAGGGATACAATTCCATCCAACCTGCATTTTAGTGATTTATCTGTTTGTTATGAGGCAGCTGAATAGCTATTAAGGGTAATCAACATTTTCAAGGTGGCTATCATCATGTAAATCTGCCTCATCAATTTCCTATATTGTGCCTTTCAGCATTCAAATATTTTTTATTTCCTGTATGTTCCATGGTATGAAAAAGTGGGCAATGTCAATCTTATTTCACTTTAGATATAGCAATTTCATATATGTTTGACACATAGTAAATGTAGGAAAGTGAAAACTGAAGTCCAGAAAGCTTAGAAAAATTGGTAAATATTGAGCTAGTTATTGAATAACAAGAAAGATTCAATGTACCAGGTAACAGGAGAAAAGAAGTAGAAAGTTTCCTTGTGGTTTTGAAGAATAGATACACAACTGGCCGTGCCTGTCACAGACTTAACACTATCTGGTGTGGGGGCTGGTGGCTTTGATTTTAAATTAAATCCACTCTAATGCAAGATAGACAGATCTTCTTCATCTGTAGTTGTGTCATTTGGAACATGTGGCCCTAAAGGTTGTATGCATTGCACAGAGAATGTAGGAGGATTATACATGATTTTTTTTTTGCCATTTTCTTATCACTTTGTCTATAACTCATATCACCCAAGTTTATATGCAAAAATGGTTGTAAAATGTTTCTTTTCTCACAAGAAATAGAAAATGTGTTGCATACATAATACTGTCTCAGGAGTATTATTTTTCAGTCTCATCTGTATGGTAATAACAATTGTCAGGAAGGGTTGATTGGAGCTGGGTGTCATGACTCGGAAAATGTAGAGTTTTAATATGAGTCATGCATGCAATGTATCTTTCGCCACTAAGGGGTTCAAGAGATGAAAATATCAGTGCCAGCTTGTCAAGTAACTGATGGAGACACCTGATAGTCTCGACTGGTTCCCACTTTCCTGCTTCCATTCAACTGTTGTATCTGTTTAAGCCCTGTTACGTTTGTATACTTAGTAGTAGTATGTGGTAGAGGTATTGAAAGCTTGGATTCTAAGGTTCCTATTGCATACTCCAAGAAAAGCTCCTTTATGATTGTCAAAGGGGGAGTGTTAAAAGAGAAGCTATTATCTTCATTGTAAAGGTGCAGATTTTACTATTGGGCTAAAACAATCTTCATTACTACTCTGTGAGAACTCATAGAAGTTTTGAGCAGGATAGTGATGTTTTACCAAATTAGGTAGATAAATTTGGCTTCCGCTGATTCCATAGTAAGCTCAGCTAAGATGTCCCTTTTGCACCTTATTTGTCCCTGTACTTCTGTATATAATTGTATAAACATCATTTTGGTTATTGTTTTGTATTCCTGTCATCTACTCGAATGAGCATATATCCAACTACAACTAGCCTAATTTGTTCTCTAGCCCCAGTCTCCCCCATATTGTCCAAGGAAGGAGATGTTAGTGTGTTTATAGAACACAGCTCTCAAAAGCTATTTATAACACCACTTCTCCCTTCCTCTGCAGCACACCAATTTCAGTAATTGGCCTTCCAACTCCAGATATGTCTGAGTTCAACTCATAAATGAAGCAAAAAAAAATCACTGTGAATCATCAAAGGGATACAATTCCATCCAACCTGCATTTTAGTGATTTATATGCTAGTTGCATACAATTATTTGGGATGTTACTCCTCTGGATATGAAGATATTCTGTTAAATAGGGCATTCTTTCTTTCATCTTGCATGGTATATCTATGTTGATGTAAATAATCTGAGTAGGCCACAGAGATAAAAATGTATGAATGCTCTTGTGAATGTTTAGTAGAGATTTACAAGCAAAAATGGAGCTCAAAGAGTGAAAGCACATTGTTTCTTTGGGAGTGAGCTAAATCTTTGAGGATTTTAGTGAGACAGAAAAAGAAGTGAGCTCTTTGGGCTTATTCTACAGGAAATACACTATGTGTTTTTCCTTTTAAATTTCCGAGTAACCTCAGTATTTATAACAGTATCCCCATGTTACAGATGAAGACATTAAAGTTCAAGGAAATTAGATCTTTCTCCAGGACAAACAGCAGGTAAATGTCCAGTAGGACTCCAAGGATGGTAAACCAACCCTTCATGTGGTGAAAAGATCTGGTTCCTCAATTCAGTTGTAGCAGCTCCTGTGTATATGTGAATTAACTTATACATGATTCAACTTCTTTGCTCCCTTCTGATTCTTCTGCACTGTGCTAATTAATTGACATTCCCCGAGTCTGTCTCTGGAGGGCTTGCCTCACCTTAGATGACCTGTATGCAAAGCAATGTTTCTATAGCAACCATCAACATGCAAAGCCTACTTAGCCACCCTTTCGACCATGCATCTAAAATCAGAATATATATGTATATAATATATATGCATATATATGCATAAATAGGTGTAGGGTATTGTATTACAGATATTATTTTAAGAAGATGGCTAGTGATAATCAACTTGTATTTTTAAAGTATAATCTTTTTTAAATTTTTTATTTTTTTTTCATTTTTCTTTATTAGGAAATTTTCTACTCACTCCACATGCTATCCACAGACCGCCCCCTCCAGCTCTCTTTCCCAAGCCGCCCCACATCCCCACATCCCCAAAATCAAGGTCTCCCATGGGGAGTCAGCAAAGCCCAGCACACTGAGCCTATAGTATAATCATTTAAGCAACCTTTTTTTGATCATTGCAATCTAAATTAGGTAACTTTGTGCTGTTCCTTCCCTATCCACTTAAGTTCTCTTCCCAACAATGATCTTCCTCTCCACTTTCTCCTGGAAGGGCCTAGCCATGTTTGTATTGATCTGAAATTGAGGAAAAGAAAACCAAATGATGTCTTGAAAACAAACGTCATAGTTCTCTTAAGACGAGCTCTATCATTCCCCAAACAATTGAAATGTTTTCTGCAGTATGAATCACACATAGCACTGTTGGGCATAATTTTGTTTTCAAAATTGTTGAAAAAGGAAGTGGGAAATTTAAAAAAAAGTGTTCTTTCTTTTTGCTTGACAAATTATCTAGAGTTTTTCTAGAGAGAAATTCATGAGATTGATACATCTAAAGGTCTAGATTTAAAAACAATCTCAGAACTCTGTTCTGGTTCTTGTGATTTAAAGTACACAAATTGTGAGAAATAGTTAATTGCATTGCCATGAGAGAGAACATCTGCAATGAGAATTGCCCAGGAAAAGGCAGAACTGCTCTTTTGTTCCCAGAGGAGAAAGGAGCAGGCTCATAAACTCTTAAGAAAGCTTGTGGAAGAATTCGAAAGCTGCTTTGGAAGATGACTTTGAGATAAACCTCCATATATACACTGCACACCTCCTGTGATTTCAGCATTAAGACTGGCCATGGGTAATCTTAAAAGGAATGTGAAGAGGAAATAGTTGTCTTTGGGAAATGTACTTGAGGATGCCACATGAGTAGGCCTTGAGCTATCAGGGAACAATGGTGGAGAGCAAAGTGAGTTGGAGTGAGTGGTGATGAAAAGTGGTGTGGACAAGTGGGAGGGAGAGGAGTTGTCTTCCGCATTTCTACCTGATTTAAATTTCTTTGATGAATTTTCTGTTTTAACATCACATTCTCACCTGGGGACTTTTTCTGTCATCTTAGCATAACCTTCCTTCTTTCCTTCTTCCTCCCTTTCTTTCTTCTTTTCCTCTTTTTTTTTCCTTAATTGTTATAAGGAACTGGGATCTATTGAAAGGCCATAGTGCTAAAATAGTCCAGATGGAATATTTGTAACATTGACATTGGTCCAGAGCTGACATCTGCTAGGATGTACTATTTTGCTTTTCTTGGTTGTCATGTGTCCTGTCCCTCTGTAACCATCATTCCCCCCTCTAGCATTGATTCCTCCTGACAAGAGACCCACCAAACATACAGAGCAGTCAGTTCCACATGATTCTCTTCACAGTGGATTTTTCTTCCTCTTTACCAGAAGTAGTGCTAACCATGTCACTTAGATCTAGACAAAATTACAACTCTCTGATCAAAGTTATTTATCCAGCACCAATCATAATATACCAAATAGCCCACCATAGATTTTTGTGTGCTTATTTGCTTTTTAGCATGAATTTCAGAGAAAGTATTGTTTTCATTGGGAAACCTTAGTCTTGGAGCATGAATCTTCATCATATCCATTATGTAGAAAAATGTGCCTGGAATAAATGGAGCTTTAACTACACCACCATTATGTCAATCCTTTATCTTATCCATGCCTGCACTCAATATCAAATTCAATCTGTTCTGTTATAGTTGTCTTTAAAACTTAAGATAATTCAAGTCAAACTTATGGTACTTGGACATTGAAGAATAGAGACTGATAACACTTATACTGAAAGTCACAGTTTCAGTTAATGACAAGTTCCAAAGGGAAATAACCCAGATCACTTCAGTTTTAATAAATTATCTTTCCTGTCTTATCAAATTTTAGTTCAGGATAGTTTTCAATACAATATGATAGTCTCAAAATAACAGGAGTGCACAATTTGCATCTACTATTATAATTATGGGTTTCAATAAAATTTGACCTCCAAGATTAAGCTCTATATTGTTCTGAAGTTCTGATATTCATTAACACCTGACATTCATAGATTATGAAATGCATTGTCTAGTAGATTTATGGTGTCTCATTGGAATTAATTCTAAAGCTGTACTGATAACAGTGGTGATTGCTGATGCTTCAGTCAGTCTTCAGTTGGGCACTCATCTTGTTTTCTAAACCAACTCAACAATTTCATTAGATATTGTAACATGAATCTTAAAAGATCTTATTAAATAAAAAACCCAGAGCCACATATCGGGGTTAAAACCTGAGAGATCAGAGGACTAGGAAAAGCCACAGATAACCTCACCTCACCAACTCTGCAGCTTCCGAAGAGAACTACTTCCTGTATACCCACGTGTATGTGCCTTTCTGTTCTGCCAACTCATTTCCTCTCTCTGCCAAGCTACACTACTTCCTCTTTCTGTCCAGTTTTGTTACTTTGTGTCTTTCTATCCAGACCTCCAGACCTTTGCTGGGATTAAAGGTATGAATCACCACACCATAAATCTACTAGACAATATCAGAACTTCAGAACAATATAGAGCTTATTATACCTTCCCAGTGTGGCCTTGAACTCACAGAGATCCAGACAGATCCCTGCCTCTGGAGTGATAGGATTAAAGGTGTGTGCTACCATTGCCTGACTTCTATTTTAATATAGTGGCTGTCTTTTTCCTCTGATTCTCAGATAAAATTTATTGGGGGACACAGATAAAATATCACCACAAGATATTGATTTTCACAGGAAAAAAAAATGGAAGGAAAGTTAAATTCAGGTCTGGTTGACCCTAGCCTGTCCTCCTGTTTCAGTTCCAGAGATTTTCAAAGTTTTCTCCTTTTATACAAATTTCTAATTTCCAAAGAAAACCTAGAGTACAGGAGGTTTTTAACATTTATTCAAGATCATCCAATCCATTAGTGAAGGAGTTGGGTTCTATTCATCTGGTATAAATAACCTAGACAGCTACTACTTGACCTCTGTATATTCAGATTCATAGCTCTAAATGGAAATTTCTACTTCCCATCATAGAAAGAGTGGCACTGTAAGTTATAAAACCCACCACTGTGGTATTGTTTCTGCGTCTCATAACATTTGTGATCGGTAACTTACTTTCCTTCAAAGATACATTTCTATAATACAATTTGAAGGCTAGGCAGTTTATAAATGCACACCCAAATTTTTCTTTATATACTCTATATTTATGTGTCATATTTATATGTTACACACTATACCTTATACAATAAGCTGTATTTCTTGAGACATTTTCTGAATGATACAAAGATGTCTTTTAGAGACATATATGGCTTATCTTCTGGTAGAGGAAGTAGGGCCAACCTCTCAGGTATGTTTTCCATGTGGATTCATGCCAAGTGAATGGTACCAGTTGCCAAAGACAGCCAAGAAGGAAGGCCTCAGATATCAGCTCCAAAATCATGTCTGCAGTTCTAGGGATTGTGATTTAAAGGTCACTTTTTTGTGGTCGTGTCCCATGCATGAATATGAAGCTGAGGGCAAAAAGAAAGCAAAGAGTATGGATCCAGACAGGATCACATCGGAGTATAACAGATCCCAAGAAATAAAGGCGAGAATAAGGAGAGAGGATTGGGGCCTTCATGTTAAGTGTCTCTGGCTTACTGTTGGTCTATACTGCATACTGCTTTGGTAAACACACACTGGATTACAGAAAAATTGTTGGGACGGACCCTTTCTTAGGAGAATTTGGGAAGGTTTCTTCAAGGCATGTATGGTGTAGAAACTGCTTAGCTGTGAAAGAAGAGCAGTAGATGTTTTCTTGGTTGGATCCATTGCGGAACTGCTCTTTTCCTCAATTTGCATAAGCTCCACATCGCAAAGTTCTTGCAGATTAAAAGCACTTCCTGAAGCTCTTGGAGCAGTTCACAGTTTTCATTCTTTAACTCATATATTGGTACACTTAAATTTTTATGGAAAACTACTCCACCACGCAGAACTGAAGACAGCCAGAGAAAGGCAGAAACATTTTCTATATGGATAGTAAAACGATTTGTACATAGTTACTCTGAGAATTTGAGTCCAAGTTTTCTTAGTTGAGACAAAGTAAGTGACTAGATGATCAGATGATGCTCCAGTGTAGGAGAGAGTAAGAGCCTTGTCCCCTTGGGAATGGAAGCTGGCTTCCTTTCTACTAGCTAGGACACTTCTACTCACTCTTAGCAACTGATGGATTTGACAACTCTTCATAGATAAGAAGCTCCTTGCTGGTTGAGTTATTGCCAATGCTTGTTTTGACTTAAAAACATATTCTGTGCCTGTTTTAAGTTTCCTTTTACTTGTCTTTATTTAAATGATTTGCAAATGTTTTTGAACCTGGTTAAAGTATAAATTTAATCCTCCAATTTGTACTACTTATTGGTACTTATTTACAGTAATAATGTAAATTTATTTTAGGAAGATTGAAATATAATATATGACAAAGCCAGATATAATTTCACCTCTTTGAGACAGAAATATGTTCTTACTTTGATATCTTCTCCATATGGTATTTTGGCACTTAATGGAATTTTATGTTAAAGGTTCATGTTTTACATACTCAGTTATGATCTACTTCTTATATTCCTATGTTATAAAAACTGACTCTTTCAAAGGAATATTATAGCATTTGTTTAACACATTATTGTTATTTAACATTTAGATGCAGCTATTTTTTCCCTACCCTAAACAATAATTCTGAAATGTATAGCCTTATAGATAGTTTTATGAGGACACCCATCACCTTGGCTTTATAATCAGTACAATTCTAGTTGTGAGATATATTTCTAGGTCTTATAGTGCTATGCTTGCACTTTACCATTTTGTTATTATTTTGTAGCATAATGGTTCATTTATATTTTAATGGAGAAAAAGGGAACTATGGTTGGTTGATAGACAGCTTAGGGGATGTTAACTGACTTTAAAGCCTTCAGCTTCTTTGGAAGGAAATAGTTACTTTAAGAAACCACAACAGCGGAGAACCCAAGGGCTCAGTTGCTTAAAGGATTTAGGATGGCTTATGTTGAAATGTTTAGTAGCATACATACAATAGTAGTGATTCCCACAAACAAGGCCAGCAACCCAGCTTTTTGTTTAGAAATACTTCCATTGGAGACTAGAGAGATGGTACACTGGTTAAGAGAACTTGTTGCTCTTCTAGGGAACCAGGACTTGGGTTACAGCATATACATTAGACAGCTCAGAAATACCAGTGACTCTGCCTCCAGAGGATCCAATGCCCTCTTCTGTCCTCCTTAGGTACCCCCACACACACATGACACCCTCCCACCACAGATCAACACACATGCACATACATAAAAAATATTAAAACTTTTTTTAAAGAAAAGAAACATTTAACTGAAGCTTAGAGTTTAGCCAAGTGCTTTTCTGAGATTTTCCTTCTAGATCTAGATTTTCCTTTTCAAACTCAGCACTCTTGACTTCTGAGGCTGTTTAATTATGAAAGTCTATCCTATGCATTGTAGGTTTCTAGCGTCATCTTGACCTGGATACCAGAAACACTTCAACTCAGTTCTCACATATACAAACAAACAAACCAAACCAAACCAAAACAACAACAATAACAACAACAATGAAACCTTTCCAGATATTGCCAAGTATCTCTTGAATTAGGGATGAATGAGGTGGGCAAAATTATCTATAGCTGAGAATTGTGATAACTGTAGGTAGTGTTATAATTAATTACATTGAGTGTCCTCATATGCAATCTGTTTGCTCATACATTCAGGATGTATTTCTAGAAGATTACTGATTCCACACATATAAGCTTTTTAAATTATCTTAGTACACATTGCCAAATTGCATTTCAGTCAGGTTATGCCAGTTTACTGTTACTTATGTAGTACAGAAGATCATGCTTCTAATGCATCTCTGCCTATGTTGGAATTATCTTTGAAAAAAATCTTTGCTGCTTTAATAGTTGAAAAATAATAGCTCATTAAATTTGCATTTGCCTAGGGAGACTGATGATATTTGTGTATGCCCACATTTGTCACTTGTGTGAATTATTTACTAATGCCCTTTCTCTATTTTGTTTTAGGACATGAGTGATTTTAGTTGATTTATAAACATTATTAATAAATTAAGAATATTGTACCATTGTCAATATTTTTTTTATAAATAGTTTCCCTGCAGATAAATTTCTTTTTTTAAGATTTTATTTTTATTTCCTACTTAATTCTGTGTGTATGTTGTTTGGATGAAGGATGTGTATATACACATTCAGACATACTGTGCTGGATCCTCACACATCAATGAGCAATGAAGATGACCCCTCATAGACAAGCCCATAGAGCAGTCTGGTCTGGACTATCCTTCACTTGACTTTGCTGTGGATATCGCTCTATATAAATAAAGCACTGATTGGCCAGTGACCAGGCAGAAAGTACAGGCGGGACAAGGAGAGAAGAGAATTGAGGAAGGAGGGAGGAAAGAGAGACCAGCTGGAGCCACCACCAAGACAAGGAAGATGTAAAATACTGGTAAGCCACAAGCCACGTGGCAAAGTAAAGATTAATAGAAATGGGCTGAATATAAGAGTGAGAGCTAGACAATGATAGGCCTGAGCTAATGGCCAAGCAGTTTAAATAATGTAAGATTCTGTGTGTTTATTTTATAAGTGGGCTCCGGGACTGGCGGGACTTGGTGGTGGGAGCTGGAGAAAAATTCTCCAGCTATAAATGATGCCCAATGGCTCAAGTTTCCACCTTAAACCTAACAATATTTAATAACCAATTCTAAACAGAGCCAAAAACAGGTTCCTGCTTCATGTCTCATATGGGCAGCTAGACACAGCAAAACGCAGGTCTGAGCTACTGGCAGATTCCTGGCCTGTGCACTTGACCTGCAGTATGGCGGGATTGAGACTTGTGCCAGCAGCACATTATGCTGTGTGGTAGATTTAGTCTTTACTAGTATTTAAAAAAAAGGAAAGAGAGAGAGGTTTCTGGGCTACACGATGCTTTGATAAAAGCGTAGACCCACTATTTCTGAGACTTGATGGCTCCCAGAGCTGGCAGAACCGCCATGTTGGGAAGCTAAAGTGGGCGGAGCCAGCAGCCACAGCGCTGTTTCAGGCTTAGAAGGCTGCAGTTTAAAGCAACAGGTTCACAATAAGATTGATTCAGATGAAATAGTTTCCAATGTATATAAAAATGTACGTAGGCTTCAAAAAGAGATAAAAAGGAATATATGCAGTTATATAAACAAATAGTTTTTAAAAGTAAAGTCTTTAAAGAAACAATAAAGGTAATAAGGCACATAAAGATGGCTATCACACAGAGAATCTGGATTATGTTGTCTTTGATATTCGTAACTGAAGAAAAACATTTGATTGTAAAAGCTGTTCAGTTATGCCAAAATGTAAATTTTAAAGGTACCTTGACTTCAAAATTTAGATATAAGGATATGTTACTTTGGAAAAGAGGTTCTGCTTTTGTTTCCACAGAAAGCCAGAGGCTATGGATTTGTTCCAGATTAAGATACATCAGGTTTGACCAGCCAAGACCCCCTGAAAGGTCTCCAATGACACCATGGCCCAGATGATCCAACATCCAGAATGGTTTCAGGCAACTGGCTCAGATGATACACCCTCATGGACTACTCCATAATCCTAAAATTTTCTTTGTGTCCCCATAAGATACAGCGCCCCCCTCCAGCAGGAAGTAGTAAGAAAAGCTACGTCCAAATTCCCAAATATACCAAGCTGGCTTTAGAGATGGAATTGGCTCACTACCTCTCTAAACCCAGACATATTGCTTTAAAAAAGTGGTTAAGAGATTCTTGTGTCCCAAATCAGAAGAGCCCTCTGGTGTGGGACAGAGAAAAACCAATATTTTTATTTAAAACAGGTTGATTATAAATACAATCTCTTTCTAAAAAAAAAGGGGGATAGTTTAGATATGATAGGATGAAAGGGTAGATTAATGAACCTACTTTTAAAGAGTAACAACTTGTTTAAAATGTTTTACATTGCTATAGATTTTAGTTTATTGATACAAATTTAAACTTAATTTTGTTATACTGTATATATATTTCTATTCTTGTGTGAGGTATTATGTTTATGTAACTCATTTAAAATTGTAATGGATAATTAAAAAATAGATTAATAATTAGTCATCTATGATAATCATATTTGTAGCCATGTTAGTTAAGTCTTCTAGGTATACATAGATATATTTCAGATAGATAGGTAGTCTTCAAACACTTCAAAGACCTACAGAATATGGCATTTAAAATGTTTTAAAAATTTAGACTTTCTGGACAGTGAGACATGTCTGCTCCTGACAGCACCAATTTACTTCAGAGAAGAATATGGGCATCAAAGACACTCCATATGGAGTTTATTTTCCTTTACCTTGACAAAAATAGCCATTTGGACAAGAAACTGTTCTTGCCTGGACTTCTTGATCAACTGGACATACAGGACCCATAGAAAGGTAACCACTGAACTTTGCTTGACAAAATGGTCCCTCAGGTTCCTGATTTGCAGAGAAAACTGCAAGACATTCTACAGGACACAGAAAAAAGTGAATGAGAGACTCTAGGCCTGCGGGCTGAAGACTGATGCCCCAACTTTACAAGAGAACTTTGAATGACTGTCCAGGCTGTCAGCTGTCTCTGTTTACCCTACAAGACTCCCGAAAGTTGCTTGCATCCTTCTCCCATTTCTCAGGTAGTATTATATCCTTCTGAGGTCTTTGATGTGGTTAAAGACTAGATACTTACAATTTTTCTTAGTTATGATAAAAGATAAGTTAGATATAAAACCTTAAACTCACAAATATAAGATAGATATCTTCTTTTATATTATAACTATAATTCTTACTCTATAATTATTTTGTTATATGTAATATTACTATGTTGAAGTTAAAACCTTCCTTTTTGAAGAAGAAAAAAAAAAGGGGAAGTGCTGTGGATATCGCTCTATATAAATAAAGCACTGATTGGTCAGTGACCAGGCAGAAAGTATAGGCGGGACAAGGAGAGAAGAGAATTGAGGAAGGAGGAAGAAAAGGGAGACCCGCTGGAGCCACCGCCAAGACAAGGAAGATGTAAAATACCGGTAAGCCACAAGCCACGTGGCAAAGTAAAAATTAATAGAAATGGGCTGAATATAAGAGTGAGAGCTAGACAATGATAGGCCTGAGCTAATGGCCAAGCAGTTTAAATAATGTAAGATTCTGTGTGTTTATTTTATAAGTGGGCTCCGGGACTGGCGGGACTTGGCGATGGGAGCTGGAGAAAAATTCTCCAGTTACATGACTTCACTTCTCATGTGACTCTAGGGCATGTCAAATTGATAGTTAAAAACAGCTAGGAAACCAATGTTAGTATTCTGACCCGCCCCTTGGCACCGCCCTGTATCCTGACCTAAAAGCCTCATTTTGGAGAAAAGGCCCCTCCCCTTCCTCTCTCTCTCTTCTGCTTTTCCTCCTATGAGGTGTGCACCTCCCAACTCCTCTCTTTCTCTTCCTCTTTCTTCTCTTCTCTTCAACTCCCTTCTATAATAAATCATTTCCACACAGAAAAATCAAACAAACAAACAAACAAACAAAACATCTAGGACAGTGCATGAGATGTGAAAACCCAGGAGAGAAGCTGCTAAGTGAGTGTTCAAGGAAGAGATTTCTAAGGGGAAGCTTATAAAGCCAAAGTCTGTAGGATAAGAACTAACCACCCAACAGTCAAGGAGAATGGGCCTTCAAAGCAACTAGGACAAAATATGCAGAGGCTCTAAGGTAAGGAACCCCAAGAATATTTGAGAAGCTTACACAGTAAGAGGCATTCTGAATCATCCCAAGCAAGAGATTGTAGCTGAAGTTTTCCTGTGTCCCACCTGGCCCATGGTCTGGATGAATCTCTCTCACCTGCCAGTCCTACAGATGCTCAGACCCAAGTAAACACACAGAGGCTTATATTAAATATAGCTGCATGACCATGGCTTAAGTCTTTTGCTAGCTAGCTCTTATATCTTAAATTAGCCCATAACTATTAATCTATGTATTGCCCCATGTTCTGTGGCTTTACCTGCATCCCATTATATGTTACTCCTTGGGCAGCTCGCTGTCCCCCCACCCCACCCCTGCCTTCTTCCTGTCTCTCTCTTTGAATTTCTTGCCTGACTCTAAGTTGCCTTGCCATAGGCCAAACGGCTTTATTTATCAACCAGTCAGAGCAACACATATTTGCAGTGTACAGAAAGACATTCCCTCATCACTTCCCCTTTTCTGTATAAACGAAAAGGAAGATTTTAACTTTAACATAGTAAAATTACTTAACAAAACAGTTATCTGACTACAAGGGGTAGATACATGAGATGAGGCTGAGCAAGATGGTAAGGTTGGAGTTCAGGGTTGTATTTTAGGATGAAATAGTATGTCATTGAAGAACATGACATGTTACATTAGGTAAGAGAGGAAAGATCAATAAGATGTGGTAGTTTGGGATGGAAAGATGGTTCAGTGGTTAAGAGCACTGGTTAAGAGCATTGGTTCAATTCCCACCACCTACCTGGTGGCTCACAACCATCTGTAGCTCCAGTTCTAGATGTCCTCTTTTAATCTCCATGGACATCAGACATGTAAGTGGTGCACAGTTACACACGCAGGCAAGAAAATCCACATATATAAAATATAAAAAATTTAAAGTTGTTTTTAAAAAAGATAGCAGTAAGAACATTTGTAAGTTAGGTCATACTGCTATTATTTTTAAACTTCTATTTGTTTCAGCTACTTTATTAAAGATATTATATTACCCCTCAGTTCTAAGACATTAACCCCTTAGAAATATGACTGGAGAGATCCAAGACAGTTAATGCTCTTAACAACAAAAGTAAGGAACCCCAAAGGAAGAAAACTTTTTATTCTCTCATATTCACACATGATTATCAAACCATGAGATTTAAAAATATTTGCAAATGTAACTTAAACATGACACCTCCTTGAAAATCTTGCTAGGTTTTACTTGGTAGACCTTATGTGCACATGCAGAAACAGGCAGAAAAAAAATAAAGAAAATAATGATTGGGGAAATTTTACAATATTATTGAACATACAAGGATTAGAAAGTCATCTGCCCAGTTCCTTAATCAATTCTTTAGGAAAAAAACCCACAGATAATTAAGAGAGAGAGCCATAATGAAGATGGAAGTGCAGGAATTTTATTCACATACTGATTCTCAACTTCCTAGGATGTCTTTATATCTGCATCTTCCTATATATTTGCACTAATCTGAGGTGGGTCATGGATTCATATAAGTCAGGTATATTTTATGTGTTACAAATTACATACAACTATGCATAAGATGGACTCTCTAAAAATGGAACAAACCAATTGGAAATTCATTTTTTAAATTGAATGTGTTACCTGGATATTGACCTTCCAAGGCTGGCATGGAGGCTCTGTCAAAGTGCAGATCTCTTTGTTCTTCTGATGAGCTATCTTTAATACTGATGCTCACCTGCAGATTGTTCCCAGGAGCTCTTCAAGGACAGAGTTGTTCATTAATTAATTCAGTAATTTTATAAATATTACTTTTATTTATATATAAAATTATATCACATAGGTTGTATAGGACATTCCCCAGAACATCATGATCATGCCATAAATTGAATGAATAATGAATGAAACAATTCCCCATTGACAAAAGGCAAAATCCATGCTTGACCAAATGAATACAATCTCAAGAGCCATGGCCTGTAGAATTTAAACATATAGTATGTTTAAATCTGTCACCACTATGCTTTGTTTCACCAGAGAAAGCACCCATTTTTCAGTCCTAGTGCCTTGACTTGAAAAGTGAATTTAAAATACGGGCAGCCTCCAAATTAGAATCTAATGTTTTCCTAGAATCACATGTGATAAACTGAATGTGTTTCTTATGGAAACAATAACACAATTGACACATTTTCAAGAAAGCTTTGTCAACAAATACATCACAGAAATAATGATTTGTATGTCATAAAAACAACAATAATGTGAAGCACAAAACTGTGTATTATATCCTAGAAAGTGAACATATATTTTACAGCAAATATTTATGAAATAAGGGGTCTAGAGGTACTATAAATTGTATAAACTACAAATAAAACACAGCCCAATTCTGCAGTAAATATGACTTAAAATTAATGTGCTAGCAGCAACTATCCTTTAAAGCTTTGGAATAGATCCCAGTAAACCGTTTCCCTGGGGCTTACCACAGTCCTTGTCATGTGCAGGAGACTAAAAATGCTGGCGAATTAAATTAGTTGAATCTACCTAGAGTTCTCAAAGTAATTTGCCATTTATCATCTCATGTCAGCCATTTTAACAATTCTTCTCTATGCTCAGTAGTATAGACAGTACAATTACAGGTGTACTGAAGATTATGACAATTGAGCGTTTTGTTTTCCAAGGTAGGGGTTATAAAGATGTAACGCTCAGTCCTGCACCCAGGTTTCTGACTTCATGTTCAAAGAATGTTCATGTTGCCTCACATACACACTGATGGTGTGAGTCTGCATAGAGAATTTTAAATAGCCATGCACTATTGTCTTGCATCAAATATTCTTGGAACAGCGACCACTGATTTTGGTTGAACATTGAAAAATATTTTTTAAAAATCCTTGATATATAGCAATACAGAGTAGAGTATGCTGCTTTGGTGACTAGGATGAAAATGGTGTTTTTCTAGCCAGAAGATGGCTTTCACAAGAACGGCTGACCTAAAATTTATGTCTAGTTCTCCTCCAACACTGGTTACTTTTACGATGGACTCCAGTTCTGTATCAGCACAGGAAAAGGCTGCCACACAACATTAAGCAGTGGCTTCATTCCATTTGGCTTCTGTATATTGACCCAAAGTACTTGCCATTTGATGGAAAGCTAGACACAACAATTATATCCAAAATAGCCTATGATTTTATAAAGCACTCTAATGCATCTATGAAGGATTGTCAAAACAGGAAGACAACGGTAAGATGAGAGCATCTTCTATTAGAAACAGGGTGCTTCAGTTCTCAAACCATGAGTTACCTTTTCTGCCTTTCAGAAGATGATCTTGGCAAGTGATTGGTCATTCTTTCTCTTATACTCTCCACATCTGATAGAGATAAGGATGCACTTTTCTTCTTATGACTGCTGCAGGGATGAAATATTTTATAATTATAAAACACTGATGCCAATACTTGACTGGAAGCAGGGATTGAATGGATGATAGCAAGGACCCTTATTAGTTTTATGTTTTTGAGCAAGGTAGACATTTCTGACTGTTGCCTAAAATGTACTGAAGGTTAAAAAGCCAGACAATTATTTTGTTATTGTAAATTGATTAAATATCTGCATGTAAACTGAGAGATTTTTCATATACAGTAAAAATAGCAATTTTTCCATTCATAGGAATTCTGAAAATCAATTTTGGAGCCAAAGCAATGTTTGACACAAGATTAAAAGACATCATATTTATTCAGAATACATTTGTTTCTCAAACACTTGTCACACCATTGGTATTTAGTAATATTTCTATAATGAATGAGCAAATTAATGACTAAGATAATTAATGATATTTCCATAAGTGTGGCATGATTAAGGTATCTAATTGCTTGGCTTATCAAGTTGCCCTTGTACAAGTTGACCATCTTGATTTTGTTACTCAATTTCTTCCCTTGACAAATAGATGTTTGCTACTGAAATGTGGTTCTTCTGGCATTTACACATATATGAACACAGGATACACTTTATTATTGCTGATTGTTAGTCTCTTTGCTACTTCAAGAGCAACAATTATACACCATCTGTGATATTTTCATCACATGAAACAGAAAAATGGGACTATAACTTACCACATTCAAATTTTCTATCGTGGAAAGGGCATGTATGGAGTTAAACAGGAGAAATATATTTAAAATGTGATTTTGCAGAGCATTATGGGTTTTCTGAATAGAATTTACTTTCTGTTTTTCATTTTGAAGAGTTTTTTTGCCAACAAAGCATTAATTTTCACAAGGAAATTCTTAAGGAACAGTGTATGGAGGTCATTTTGCTCCTGTTTCTGGTTCACTGACTTTCTGAAAGACAAATGGCCTTACTGAGACTTTGTTCCTTTACTCAGAGCTCAGAAACGCTTGGAAATCACATTCATAACTTAGATATTTTGAACTTCCATTATAATATGGATAAAATTATGGATAAAATAAGCACACTACTACATTAATTTGAATTTTTGTGAGGTGATGGGTGATGTATAATTCTATTGTGTTGGCATATTCTACGAACATAGGATACTCCTTGACCTTCAGGTTTCTTTTACTTATTAGCTATTTAGAACTCTGTTCATTGAATTTTAAGCAATTTAGAAAATATGATTGAAATTAACCCTAGCATGCTCCAAAACCTACAGTGCAAACACTATTTCAATGGAAAATCTCTTTCCAGTTTCTAGCTCTTCCCTGAGCTGAATACTGTGCCTGGTCCAGAGGAGGCATTATTTCTCAAATGTTATGTGACCAAATGATTTCCAGAACATTCCTTTGGATCAGTTATAGAATTTGGAAATCAGATAATTTCCATGATCCTTTATTTGTCAAGATTTTGGGATAAAGAAGTTACTGAATCTTGATAATCAGTAGGGTGAGAGTGAGAATAAAGTATTAACACTGATAATAGAAAGTGCTACTTATGAAATACTTGTTAAAAGTTGGGTGCTGTTGTGCATGCTATTTATATTGTCTCATTAATTCTTAGAACACTCATGAATGAGGAAACTAAGGCTGAGGGTCATTTGTATAATATCACATTTTCAAGGATCCCATTAAAGTGTCCTGGTCCAGCATGTGCACTCACCTCACTCTCTATCTCTCGCCCTCACTTTTCCACAAAACCATTCTACTTGGACTGATGGGTAATTTTCCTGCCAAAAGAAGCCATACACACAACACTGCTGTGCTGTTGAAGGACAAGAAGCCTGCTTTCCTTGGGTTCAGGCTACATCAATCTCACCATGATTCTCAGTAAAACAATACACTATTCTCTGTCATTTTTCCCTGTGTTGAATCTGAATTGCTTCTAAGTTCAATAAGGAAGGAACATGATCTGCTATCAAGTTTCAAGCCCTGAGCTGTGTAGGTAAGGTGCTGTGACAGTGTCTTCTGTTTCTTGATCTGTTGCTGTTGATACTATAGGACTTTCTTTTGTGATTTCAGACTTCTTAGTAAATGGGACTAGATGAACAGGACAAAGTAAAGCCCAGAGAAAGCATCCTAAACTCTTTCCAGGTTGAACAGAATCTTGGTTTTTTTTCTGTAAGATTCCACCTCTGTAAAGCAGCTTGAGAAAATGACATTTACACAGAAATGGCCCTGTGGGGGAAGAAACAAGACGTATACTGAGTCATCACAAACATTGTGGCTCATAAACCTGAGAACAGAAAAGATGACCTTTCCAAAGGCTTCAGCCTGTAAAATTCAAACTATTTTTTTTTGGTGTCAAAATCTTCTCAAACTCCAAGTTATTATTTCAATAAATATAGCTGAATTGAAAACTATTGTAGCTTAAGCTTGGAGTCTCCCAGTGAATGCAATAGAAGGTCTTTACTCAGGAAAGATTTCCTTGGGGGCAGGAAGTCTGATAACCTTTTCTGCCATTGCTTCTTTCTGGATCCAATAGATAGAAAATTGCAGAGATTTTTACCTAATTCTTTGGAAATGTTGCTTTTTGATGGGTTCACTTGATTGTCATCGCACAGTTAGGAAAGACTTCATAAACTAGACTTTCAGTAGATGATCAAACAACTTCGCTTTACTCAGCTTACAATGTGTAGGAGTACCAAGGGAACTAGGGATGTTCAATGCAAAGGAACACAATATGGAGAAGTAAGGGATTTCTATGATAGACAACATGAAAGGGTTTCACATGGAAGAAGGGAATCTGGGCAGAACATACTTGAACTCCATTTTGGTTTTGGTGTGCCCTGATGTCCTTTGACATTTCTGTGACTCTTGACTGTTAGACATAACTGAGAAACATTATTCTGCTGATTTTGAGAACTAAGGTTAGAATCCATAGGTAGCAGAGGTAAGTAGCCTTACTTAATGTAAGAAGAGCATTTTAGAAATTGAATTCTTGGACATTATTTGTGAGAAGTGACCTAAAGCATTTAGATGGCACACAAAGAACATTGGTCCTGTGTTTAGTAGAAATTAATGCATGTAGCATGATCTTGATGGTTGATGCTGCACCAGTGCCTTCCTGGCAGGATATGATGCATGAAGGAGCCACAGATCTTTACAGGTGAGCTACCAGATTTGAAAAGTATTTAACATGTATTTTCACAGTGTTTGTGTCTTCATCTTTCTATTGAAATTCATGTCCACATATCAAGTAAAAAAATGTGGCCTGGGTTGAACAATTTGCTGGTGGTACTTGAATCAGATGGGAGATATAGCGGAGTGTCTCCAAGATAATATGTGAGAACTTCCCTTTAGGAGAGATTGATCAAAATGAAACATTAACTAAAAAGCAGAGAGCTAAATGTTGATGTGGTTCATGATGTATGCCATTCATAATGTGATGTATAATGACTGTTCTGGTTCCTGTAAGATGAACAGAGGAAGACAGTGATGTCACTGCTTAGTTGCTGACTTGACTGGTGGTGCTCTTAATACTTTGATTTTTCTAATAGGCTACCAAATTCCAGTGTTTTAAATCTGATTGAAAGGTGCCTAGAAGATTAGTAAAGCATGCTGTGGGATGTCTTTCTGTACTCTGTGAATATGTGTTGCTCTGATTGGTTAATAAATAAAACACTGATTGGCCAGTAGGCAGACAGAAAGTATAGGTGGGGCAAACAGATGAGAAGAATGCTGGGAAGTGGAAGGACAGAGTCATGAGTTGCTGGCCGGACACCAAGGAAGTAAGATGACAAGGCAGAACTGAGAAAAGGTACCAAGCCACGTGACTAAACATAGATAAGAATTATGTGTTAATTTAAGTGTAAGAGCTAGTCAGTAATAAGCCTAAGCTAATGGCTGAGCAGTTATAAATAATTGTAGATGGACTTCTAAATGGTCTTATTAAATAAAAAACATGGAATCAAAATAGGGGTGAAAGTCTTACAGATCAGTGAAATAGTTATAGCCACCAACCTCCCCTCTCCAGCTGTGCAGCTACCAAAAGTGAGCTACTTCCTGTCTACCTGTACCATTATTGCCTTGCTGTTATGTCCTCTCATTGGCTCTTAGCCCAGCTACCTCACTTCCTTGTTACTGCCTGTCTGTACAGACTTCCAGGTCTCTATGGTTGGTACTTGGATTAACGGCGTGTGTCACCAGGCTTGGCTCTGTTCCCAGTATGACCTTGAACACACAGAGACCCTTCCTGCCAAGTGATTGGATTAAGGGCGTGTGCTACCACAGTCTGACTTTTATGTTTACTTAAAAAATGGCTGGCCTTTTTCCCCTTGATCTCCAGACATGCTTTATTTATTAACATACAAATAAAATATCACCACATTTCAGCACAAATAAAATATCACCACATTTCCCCTTTTTTGTCTAATAAAAATATAAAATAATAAAAAGTTATGACTAATATAAGAAAACTATACAATAAGTACAATAACTATATACAATATATACAAGCAATAAATACATCAACAATCTAGTCCATTTGCATTTGACAAATTCAGAGAAAATATTCCATTATCTATCCTACTTTGGTAAGTCCAAAATGTACCTGATTCACTTTCTATCCTAACTTATATTACTCACAGAGAACTATCTTACAATGTCTTTCAAATTTATATACTTTACACCTCTTAGTGAATTTCTTTTCTAAAATTTCTTAACAAGGAAAATTATAACTATAACTATCTAATCTTCAACTCTCTCAGAGACCCAAGAAGGAAATAATATTACCTAGTAAAACAAGAAGTGCAAACAAACGACTTCCAAAAAAAATGTGGTTGACAGAAACAGCCAGAAAGAGCAGAGAAGATGCCAGCCCACTGTCCAGGAAGCAGCATGTAATGGCACACAGGTAAAGCCACAGAACACATGGTGACATATAGATGAACAGAAATGGGCTAATTTAAATGTAAGAGCTAGTCAGTAATAAACTAGAGCTAATGGCCATACAGTTTGTAAATAATATAAGCCTCTGTGTGTTTATTTGGGTCCAAGTGGCTGCAGGACCAGCAGGTGAGAAATTTGTCCTGATTGCTGGCTGGTCAAGACACAGAAAAACTTTCAGCTACAAATAATAGAAGCCTCTGTGTGTTTATTTAGGACTAAGCAGCTTTGGGGCATAAGTGGGAGAGATTTGTCCCAACTGTAGGCTGGGCAGGACACAGGAAAACTTCCAGCTACAGAAGCATACCTTTGGGTGTGTCTTGAGTGTGTTTCGAAAGACAAGCAATAACAACTTCTACTAAATGAATGGTTTACTCCATTGATTGACTTAAAAATTTGAATAGACTTTAAGGAGATTGTGGAACTGTAGAAGGTAGAGCCTAGTTAGAATAATAGGGTCGCTAGAGGCATATTCTTGACAGGTATACCCACTTCCTTACTGTTCTCCACCTCTTGGCTTACTAAGAAGCTCCTCCTCCCCCTCCTCCTCATTCCAGGACAAAAGTAATGAATTCAGCAGTCCTTGACCTGAAACTCCTGAAAATGTGAACTACAGTAAATCCTTCCTCGTTTAAGTTGTTAATATCAGGTTTTTGTTTTTTGTTTTTTTTGTTATAGTCATGTAAAGTTAACTAACACACTCTCCCATGCAAAGAGGTCACAACTCCTTTTCATCATGTCTCATCCCCACATTGAGTGACTCCTCTCTACTTCAAGGAGAAACCTATTCTGTGGTGTGGCTTACACAGATCCTCACACAGTCCCAAGAGCAGTTTTGTGGAACCAGAGACAGACTTTTATTCTTTTGTGTGTTTAGAGAATAGAAGGGGTCTTCTTTTAGCTACAATTCAATATTGCACTGAAGTCTCAAATGAGAAAGGGTTGGGAAGTAGGTTAGATGTTGAACTGTGAAAGAAAAAGTGAAATAGCATGAGAAGTCAAGTTTAGAATAAAAAAACACGGTTCTAGAGAGATGGCTTAGCAGTTAAGAGAACTGACTGCTCTTGCAGAGGACCTGAGTTCAGTTCCCAGTACCAACACAGTGGCTCACAATGCCTGTGAATCTAGTTCCAAGGTATCTGTTGACTTCTACACACACACACACACACACACACACACACACACACACACACACACACGGTAACTAAGTCTTTTTTAAAACACAAGTAGAGCTAAATAACTTGATTACAGTGAGTAGAATTAATAAATATTAACATGAACTATTCACAGGACAGAGTGGAAGACATTTCTGCTCAATGGTACCTTTGCAGGACTAGTTGGCAACTTTGAAAATTCTACTTCTTAGTCCTCATTCATTACGTCTGATCTAATTTCCACTTGTTTTGCAGTTCCCTCCTTTCTGCTGGTTTCTCTGGTTTACTCTTAGCTATTCATTTATTTTACTCATGTAACTACCCCATTGTAGCAAAACAAATCCTACCCTTCCATATGTCACAACTTGGACACCTCTCTATGGCGTATTGGTCCTTTAGTTAAAGAATTCTTGATACCATGTTGAAACCAAAGCATATTACTCTTACTATTTATGTATCTCTGGTCATATTATGCCTTCTAAGATTTTTCTCTTTCATTTTATAGAGGGTTTTATATGTGGGGTATTTTTGTTTGTCTCTTCGATGCTGCCCAAATTGCTTACGTCTGAAGTTTGCAAGTATGTCTCAGTCCAGGGAATCATCCTCCATGAATTAAGTTCCCTCTAGTTGGGTTACAAAATTGCATACTTCTTCATTAATACTGGATAAACATAAATGGGTTTTGTTGAGAGTTAGGAGAAATTGCTGAGGACTAGTGAGTAGTGGGGAGACTTGATGAAAGCAAGAAAAACAGGGAAAGAAACAAAGCTGTTGAAAGATGTTCAATATTAAAGCCTTTCAGATGTAGTGTGCAGCTTCAACAGGAGAAACACACACACACACACACACACACACACACACACACACACACACATATACACATGCACATGCATACACACATATACATAACATCCATATACACAAATACACACATACATTCTTACATATACCAGACATACAGGTACACACATTTCTTACTGATCTGTAAACTTCTCTATATTTTGTGATTTAGTCCTGGCAAGAAGTATGCTTATAGGAATCTGTCCTCTCTTCTAGGTTATTGACCTTGTTAGCATATAGCTAGTCATTATGTTCTCTTATGATCCTTTCTGGATCTGAGTATGAATTATAATGTCTTATCTTTCACATATTATTTTATTTGTCTTTTGTTTTCTTCTTAGTTTAGGTAAATCATCACTAACTTAGTTTCCCCAAAACTTGCCTTTAAGTTTTTTTTTTAAATTTTTATATTCTTTTACTAATCTCTATTCTACTATATTTGACTAACCTTTGTTATTTCCTTTTTTCTGCTATGAGCTTAGTTTTGTTCTTTTTCCATTCCTTTGGGTGCAAAATTGGGTTGTTTTTGAGAGCATTCTGTTTCACAATCTAGGAGTTTTTCAATACAAATTTCTCTCCTAATATGACACCCTACTGTTAGCCTGCAGCATGTCCCCGTGAGAAATCTTCTAAAATATTATGAGTTCCCTTGTATGTGATAAGCCTCTTTCTCTGTTTTAAAAATTCTTTGTCATTGAATTTTGACATTTCATTATAATGCATCTTGGCCTACTTTTCTTTACATTGAAACTCATTGGAAAAAATAGTGTGTATGTTCCTGGATATCCTTATTTCTTCTCAGACTTGAGATCCCTTTAGCCATTATTTATTTACATAAACTTTCTTTGCCTTTTAAACTTCCCCTCGTTTTACTCTATTTCTCTCTTTTGTTCTGCAAAATGTGTTTTGTTCTCTTACTGCTGCCCCATGAACTCTGTAGCCTTCTTTATTCCTTCCATGGCTTTCCTTCGTTTCCTTCTCCATTAGATCTCTTCAGAGGAACTCTCTTTGAGTCCACAGATTATTTTTCCTGCTTGATCAAGTCTAGTATCAGTGTACTCTATTTCCATTTTTATTTCATTCATTGTGTTATTCAGCTCTGGAGTTTTTGAATTATTTATGTTCTTTTGCATGTCTAATCTTCCTTAATAGCATTATTTTTAAATTTTTTGTCAGGACTGTTTAGGGATGTTTAAGATCTGTTTAAGATCACTGTTTCTAGGTAACCAGAATGTCACTGTGTTCTCCTGCTAGTGTCAATTGCTACAGTTTCCCTGTTGCTGTGTCTTGCACTACTGGGTTTGTATTTGAAGAAACAGTTGCCTCTTCCAGTGTTTACAGGAGAGAGATATCATTATCCCACAACCAGCTAGGGATCCTAAGGCTTTTGCAGAGCTCTATGGTTCTTAAGGTTTTATACTAAATTTGGATCCTGATGACACAGTCAGGAGCTAAGAACATCTTGCTTTCTTTTCTGTATTGTGGTACTATAAATTACCTTTTCCCTGTCCTATAGAGCCAAACTGACTGTCTGTATGACATGTTTGCCTTTGCCATCCTGGGGACTTGGTGCAAGGTACTCTCTGTGGAAGTAAAGTGCATTGAGCATTTGGGATGCCCATAGGCCAGCTGAAGTGAATCCATAGATAAGGCACCCTACATTGCTCTTAAGTTTTTAAATGGAATCCCTAGAGGATATAGTCTTCACTTTCTTCTGGCATTTTCCAAGTACTCAACCACAGAAATAACTTTCATATTATAGGTTAATGTGTTAGCTACTTTGTCACAGTAGTGAAGTCCATCAGCTCATTATCTTTCATAGGAGAAAGATTCATTTTGACTCATGATTTCTGAGGTTTCAGTTCATATCTCATTTTCTCCTTTTGCTTTGGGTCTGTGGTCAGGCATAGCAGTATGTGGCTAAATAATCTGTTCATATTGTATCCACTTTGAAAGAGAAGAGAAGAGAAGAGAAGAGAGAGAGAGAGAGAGAGAGAGAGAGAGAGAAGAGAGAGAGAAAGAGAGAGAGAGAAACACACACACACACACACACACACACACACACACACACACACACACACACACTTTGGAGCGAGCAGGGACTGGGTCTCTTCCTCAGTCTCCTCAAAAGGTATACCACCAGTGACCTAAGACTTCCTGTGATGCTCTTCCTCTAAACTTTCTACCACCCCACACAACTGAGAACCAAGCCCTTAACATGTGAGTCTTTCGGTCACACTCCAGATCCAAACAACAGCATTTTTACCTACAGGCACCAAAGCCTCATGTCTATCTCACAACATAAACTGATTTTGGTCTGTCAGTTCTAATATGCATTATTCCTATTTGTTTTAGAAGCCATAAAATAGCAAAAGAAGACTGGAAAAATGCAAGACAGAAACAAAAAATGGCAAAGATTAGGTACCAATTATCTGTGTAAAGCATCTTCAGCACTCTGTATTCAGATGTAAGCTTACAAGGCTTAGGAAGTCATACCTCTAGGGCCTCTTACAGCCTTTCTCTTGGGTGTGCTTGGCATGCTCCTGGGGCTTCTCAGTGGCAATTTGATCTTTCTGGCATAACTATCATCCTGGGGTCTTATGTCAGCTTTGGCTTGACTTACATAACATAATGCAGAGCTCTAGTAGGGCTGCTGCTCAGGAACTCTGGTTCTGTCACACATACTTGCCATGCTTTGCTCTAACTCTAGGTGGAAGCCCCATAATGCTTGTGTTCTTCCATTCTGTAAAACCAGCGCCATGCTGAGTTCTCCTGTCACTGAAAGCTTTTTTGGCTCAATTTGAATAATGGCTACAGGCTAAGTGTGCCTTGCTGGCTGTTGCAGTTCTAAGTGGACAGAATGAGTCAGTGCCCTGATCTCAAAATCCTCTGTCCTAAAATATCTTTCAAACAAATTTAATTTTTATACCTTTGAGTCTGCATTGAGTTGGGTATTACTCACTGCTGAGATACCACCATGGTATTATCTTACTGTTCAATGTAAAACTCGAGGTTTCTTTATAAAAGCATAAATATCTAACAACTGAACACTCCTTTCTTTTCATTTTAAACATCTTCCTTTTCAGAACCTTATGCTAAGGGTTTTATCCCTGTGTTTTCACTGTGAGGTGTCTGCAAATAAACATCCTTAAAGCTAAGGCTGCTGCTTGAATGCTGTTTCCTTAAATTTCTCCTACCAGTCATCTTTTCTTCTGTCTTTCCCTTTCCACTCTGCCACCTGCAGTCTCAGACAAAATCTGTGCAAAGTCTTTGCCCAGTGTAAACAAAATGGTCTTTAAATCCCAATAGAGTCTTTTTTTTTTTTTTTGGTCTGAAACCTCATTAGCATAATCTTTACTTTTTTATTTGATCAGCATTGTAGTCTTTATCAACATTGAGTTCTCTTGCTAGCTTCCCACCGTCTGCTTCTCCAAGATTCTCCATAAGCCATTTCCAAAAGTTGCCTTCATGACATCTCAGGCCCAGTCTCAGCAATGATGGTATTTTCAGTTCTAACAGACAGCAATATTCCACGTGGCTAAGGGACCTGGGTGATCACATACTGTGCTCTTGGTCTCCTGTGGAAATAATACACTGAAATGGTCTGTCTTGGCACTGAGTTTTGCCATTTTGGGAGAAGGGCTTCATGGGTTAAGAGTATCTTAACTTTCATCAATGTATTGTTTTTGTGTGTTTCTCTTCTGAAAGTTTGTTCCTATTTCTCTGCTAGATCCCTAGACATATACCAAGTATATAGTCATCTGGGAACAGCTGTAAAAAATGACATGTCTATAAAGGAATAGTGGTAGAACTATAAACAGTAGTTTTGGAGATATACTGGTTCAAGAAGATCTTGAAAGTGCAAGATCCTAGGCAGGGTGACCCTGAAATCACAATTCACGATGACAGGGCTCAAGTTTGTTTTCTTGTTTTCGTATCTTGTTCCAGCACTTTGCATTCTCTCAGAACACCCATGTATGAGATCTTTCCTTGGAACATGGTGAATCACCTTGCATCATGTATTTCTGTGATTATAAGGAATGAATTTGAGCACCTAGGATCAGAAACCTAATCTTACTCTTGCTATCTGGAACCATAGGCTGTAGAAATGAGAGGTTAAAGTAGGTGCTGGTTTTATCTGAGCCGTTCGAGCAATTAAACCATGTAGACTGTCCCACAGTACAGTGTTGGTGATTCAAAATGTGAGAAAGAAGATTTATTATATTTTTCTCCAGATACTTCTGCATTTTATTTCATAAAATATATGTCTTTATTTATGTGTCTTGTTATGGTGTTACATTTTTATTTTGCCAAGTAAATTTTAAAAAAGTGAAAAAAACAAAGCAAAGCAAAACAGAGTACCACTTCCTCGTATAATCATGGTATAGATGAGAAGACATTTTTATATCAATGAAGTATAGGGAACATGATTTTAGAATTAAGAATAATTTTTTTATAGTGGGGCTCTTTAATCTCGGTACTTGAAAAGGGAAGCACCAGGATCACAATTTCAAGGCCAATCTGAGCTGTATCAAAAGAAACAGAAACAAAATTTACAAAAAACATTCTTTGAACCATGGTCAGTTCAGACCAACATGAAAAACACTTAATAGCACAGTTCTTAAGACCTCTGTGGAATAGACCAATAGAAAAATACAGGGTCCTAGTTTACTTTTTAAGTTGAAAAGCCATGTATGAAGAAGTCAAGATCATGCTACATTAAGTTGACATTGAGTAAGTTACCAAGTTACTCATCATTTCAATCTCCTATCTCTAAATCTTGATCAGGAATACCTACAAAAATGTATAAAGGGGCAACAGGGAACAGCAGAGGTTCCCTGCTGGAGACTGAAATCAGCTTATATAACAGCATAAAATACTATTGGTGTCTACCAACTTGTTAGTGTTGATTTTACTTTATGTCCATCAACTCTAGTGTGGGACAGAAGGAAACCAATAAAAAGGGACCATTGTCTTCGAGATTCCAATTCTCTCCATGCTTACTCTTGATTTCTCAGAATCCTTTCTTACATGCTATGTCCTCTTTAAATCCAAACCTTCCACTTTGATAACAAATAAGTTTTTCCAATAACAATCTCGGAAGTCTCCAGAAGGAAGATGGGGCCCCAGCAACAACAACAACTCTACCCAATCCAGAATGATGCCATGGTAATCATCATCATACTACACTTCTTGCCAGAATTTCAGACAATCTTACCCATTACTCTAAGACTTGCTGCAGAACCTACAGTTAGTCTAACTGAGATTTAACTATCTGAGCTTTCTCACAGTACTCAACAGAGATAACATCACCCCCTAAACAGCAGGAAGCAATTCTAAGAAAATGATGCCCCTTCTCCCTTAGGTTTCATAATTCTCAGGGTTATGGATGATGGTTACAGGGTTGGGGGTGGAAGAAAATATTAGACTCAGTATTCTAAAAAAAAAGGGAAAAGAAGAAATGGAATGGATAGGTATAAGTACAAGATATTATGGTAGATTATTGTATATACTAGTAAACAAATTTAGTAAAATAGCAGCCTTAGATAATTTGCACTATAATTTGCACTGTTATGGATTCTTATAATGTTGATACAAATGTAAACTACTTTTATATTCCTGTTTAAGATAATTTGTATATTGATACAAATACAGAACTATATTTGTTATAATGTACATATATTTCTACTCTTACTTAAAATATTTGTATATTAATACAAATGTAAATTTATATCTGTTATACTTTATGTATGTTCTACTTCTGTTTGGGATATTCAGTATATTGATATATATTTAAGATTATTGTCATATTGCATATTGCACTATATATTCCTACCTCTGTTATAAATATCTTGTGTATTGTCATAATTTTGAAGTCATCGTTCTTTACCATACATTTGCTTATAGACTGTTTACCTTGTTTACATGAAGCCTTAGTCCTTAGGTTATTTTGGTAGATAAGACTTATAGATTTATAGTCACCTATGCTTGTCATCTCTATAGTTACATTAGTTAGGTTTCCAGATTTACAGATACATAGGTCAGATGGACAGGTAATCTTCAAACACTTCATAGACCTAGAGAATATGGCATTTAAATAACTTAGAATTCTGTTGACATGAGACACAATTGCTCCTGGCTGCACCAATTTGATCCCGAGAGAATGTTGGGCTTCTAAGACATTTCCATTTGGAAGTTTGTCTGGTTAGCACAAAATGGCCTACTGGGCAAAGAACTGCCCTTGCCTTGACTGCTGACAGTACAAATACAATGCTGTCCTTTCTGGACAAGCGGGACACAAGGAAAGCAACCACTGTACTCTGCCAAGACAGGGTAAGATGGTCTTTCAGAATTCCTGCTTCTGAAAATTGTCTGTCAGATACTCTAGTCCTGTAGCCAATTTGAATGCACCAACAATGCTGAGAAACATTAGGTGACTCTACAGGCTGCCAGCTGTCTCGGTCTACTCTTGCAAGATTCCTGAAAGTTGCTTGCATCCATCTACCATTTCTCAGGTACCACTATATTCTTTCTCAGGTCTTTGATGGGATTGAAGACTAGCAGTTATAGTTACAACTTAGTGTATATATATATATATATATATATATATATATATATATATAATCTTAGATAGAACATATTAAGTATTAGATTCAGGTTCTTTAAGTTAGGACACCTTTTGGAATGATCTTTGTAACATGCTATTTGCCTATGCTCTATACTTCTCTGGATTTTAGTATGTGTTTCTTGCTTGATATTGTTCGCATTGGTTGTAGTTCCATCTTATCTAGGTCATTATCCCTCATTATTCCTGGACAATATTTGATAACCATTCCTTTGTATATAGTCTTGTATTAGGTTAGAGCCTTCTTATTTAGACAAAAAGGGGGAGATGTAGTGGGTAGCCATTCCAGCTTTGATCTGGAAGTTCCAACCCCCATTGAGACTTCGGCAACTGTCACACCTACAAGGCAGGGCCAAGGGAGGCACCAGGACTCCTGAGATCTGGATGAGCAGCTCTCTCTGTTCCTGGACCCTGGACAGTGGAGGTGGACCGAGCAGAGCTCCAGAGAACACCTCTGGACAGCGATACACCTTCCCGCGACCTACCTATCCCTTCATTTGTAAGTTACCCACTAAATAACTCTTCCTTTTAACTACGTGGAGTGGCCTAAATAATTTCACCAATAAGCACCCACAGAGTTTTCGGGCTGGCTGTTGTGGCTCATGAAATCTCTTTACATCTTCCAGTACACAGTTGAGGATGGACTCTCAGGTTCCTTGCAGAGAACCATATAATATAGTATTAGTAAGCAACCTTGTGTGTTAAAATTTTTACCCTTATTTTTAATGATATAATTATAAAAATCTACCATATAGGTTGTTTAGGAATTTTTCTCTAAGTCCAGAATCATTTAATTTTTGAAGACCTTATGTATTAATTACCTTCTTACTGTTATTACAAGATTCCTGATGGGAGCAACTGACTCAAGGGATGAGGGACTTATTTGGACTCATAGTTTCCATCCATCATGGCTGAATGGGCCTGGCAGAGTTTGTGCATGCTAGTAGAGGCATGCATGTATCAGCAGCTCCTCACATTTTGACAGACTGAGAAAGAGATAGTGAGGCTGGAAGTGAGGCCATGCTTTAACTCTCAAAGATCTCTCTGTGACCCCCCTCTGCCAGCCATGTCTCCTACTCCAGATATTCTAACAAAAAGCAAATCATCACAGACTGAAGAGCCTGTAAGGAAAAGCAAGGGGGACCATTTTACATTCAACCGTGCATAATACCGTTATAATTTTTATGTTCTATTACCTTTTCTTTGGGTAGTGAGAAGTTCTACTTTGTCCATCTCATCTAGTCACTGACATTTTAGTATTCCTGGCAGAGATAACATTTGTCTCACTAATGCCCTTCTTATACATGTAGTAATCATTTAGATAGAATCAACCTAGTAAAGAGAAGAATTTTACAAAATTAAAAAATAAAATTCATCAACTACAGAACCAGTCTGAATTCCTTCTGGTATCTACATAAAATTATTTGGTCATTTACACATATCCAAGAATAAGTTTAAGCATTCTCATAAATTCAGTCCCCTCATCACATATGAAAAATTCTCTTTGTAAATCCCGCTGTCAGACCATATATAGTGTGTGGTAAACTAGTATTTAGTATCCTAGCAATCCACTGAAGAATAATGTCAGGGTTAGATACATTTTCAGCTCTCACATCATAAGGTATTCAGTTCATTAATTCTCTGCAAGACTGAGCCTCCCCATCGTATCTTAATATCTTTCATTGTTGATAAAAGCAAACCATGTTTGGGGTAGCAGATTTTTCTCAGCTAGGACTTTTTCTGTAATCTTTCTCCTTTGCTGTACATTATAGGTTGACTTTGGCCATCATTAGGAGACACAGCATGTCTTGTGGCTCATTAGGAAAATGCAGTTTTATAATAAGAAGGCAAATAAGGGGTTCTCTTATTTTATCTTTTGTGTGTATGCACAGATATGGGATCTGAATTTGGTCAACTGATCAGAGACTGGAAAACCAGAGTTAAAGAGAAAAAAAAATGCCACTTCAGTTTGGGAATGACTCAGGATCCCAAGGTAGTGTTTACTACTTAGGTTCACATAAATGAGCTTTTATTTTTCTTTCAGAAATGAAACTTAGCTTCTTTAATAGCAATCAATATTTCCAACCCATACTCTAGCAGTCAAACATAGAACTGAGATTAGCACCCAAACTAATAATATTTAAACAGGAAATGTGAATTTGAGCTGTGGATTATAATCTTTCCCTTTCAAACAAATCAAAGTTTACATAATCGCCTTCACAATGTTTTTTGCCAATGTCTGACATTTTCTCTTGATTTTGTCCTTTCCACAGTAAATATGACATTCTTAACAGATAGTATTATCATGTAAACAATGCCCCACCACTAACCATTTCTTCATTTCTAAATTCTACATAACATGATTTGCTTCTCAGTTTTCTAACCAGAAGTTCAATGGCTCCATCTGTTTAGATAGTGGTTTCTCCCTGCCTCTCTGCGACCACTGATTATTCCTAACTACTAAAGTTTCTTTGTAGGGGGCTTCAAAGTTTTTGAGTTCTCTGTTTTCCTGTAAACTTCAGTGAACCAGGTGAACCAGATGAAGGGTTTAGCATAGTTGCCTAGTGTAGATGTTCATTCATTCACTTATTCATTCCTGCATTCATACATTCCATAATACATCCATTCAATAAATGTTCTATAATCAGACTTTCTTTTGGACCCCCAGCTCACAAATAATGATACAGAGACTTATTATTAATTATGAAAGCCTGGCCTTTGTTTAGGATTGTCCCACTAGCTCTTGTAACTTAGATTCATCCATTTTTTATTAAGCTACATTCTACCATGTGGCTTTTCTGTCTCTTCCATTTTGTGTGTTCAACTCATTCTGTGTCTCAATGATGTCTCCTGCACATCTCAGTTATCCTCTTCCTCTCTCTGCCTGGAAGTCCTTCCTATCTCTCCTGCCTAGCTATTGGCCATTCAGCTTTTTATTACACCAATCACAACAATACTTCTTCACAGTGTACAAATACCCCACAACAATGTTCATTATGTATTCAATGGAAATTGAATGACACTTTACCACTCTTGGTGTATAAACAGTCAAGTGGAAGAATCAGAGACAAAAAGGAAATATAGTTCAATCAGAGAAAAGACACAAATCCAACGCTTGGGCAATGTATAATGTTCTCTATCAGAGATGGCAATGAACAATTATAAATCTGAAATAGAAGTGATTTGTTTGGACATTAATAGTGGTGAAGGGGGCTGGAAAAACATTTACGGAGGAAATTGACCTATGATGTGAACTTAATGTTTAGTTTTATTTAGCAAGCCAATGAATTGTGTGATTTGCAGCAGGGGCGATTGGGCAAAGAGCATCACTTCTGATAATGAACATACTGGGTTTGGAATATGTTAAGATAAAAAGAAGTTATGCTCTTTGCTTTAGTTTTCTAATTTGAACTTTACATTTTTCTATTTTTCATTTACTGAAAATAGATTTTTATACAATATATTTTGATTATGATTTTCTCTCCCTCAACTCCAAGATCTTCGCCATCTTACCTCCTATCAGAATCCACACTCTTTCTGTCTCTCACTAGAAAACAGGCATCAGAATAATAATAATATAATAAAATAAGGTATAACAAAATCAAACAAATCAGAGTAGTATAAAACAAATAGAAGAAAAAGAGCCAAAGAAAAAGCATGAGAAACATATATAGATGCAGAGACACACAAGTTCCCACACACAGAAATCCCATAAAAACACAAAACCAGAAGCCACAATTTATATACAAAGGACCTGTAAGATTAAAAAAAAGAAAGAAAAACCGCGACAAAACACTGTAAGACAAAGAACCTTCAAAGATGCCATTGAATAATTTTCTGTTGGCCATCTACTGCAAGGCATAGGGCCTGCCTTTATGAGTGGTTTGTTTCACCAAAGAGACTCCATTGGAGAAAACTAGTTTTTCACTTTCCAGTGGTTATGAATTGATGATAGCTTTTCAGTTATGCATGGAGGCTTGTATCCACTTCCCCTCTCAGTGCTGGGACCCAATCTGGCAGACCCATACAGGACCTGTGCATGCTGCCACTATCTCTGTGAATTCCTGTATGTATCTGTCCTAATGTGTTTAGAAGGTCTAATTTTCTTGGTGTCCTCCATCCCCTCTGGTTCTTACAATATTTTAGCTTCCTCTTATGCAGGCTTCCCTGAGCCCCAAGGGGAGAGATTTAATGGAAATACCCCATTTAGGACTGAGTGTTCCAAAGTCTCTTACTTTCTGAACATTGTTTGACTACGAGTCTCTGTCTTTGTTTCCATCTATTGTATGAGGAAATTTCTCCAATGATGGCTGAGCAAGGCACTGATTTATGAGTATAGAGAATATTGTTAGTGGTCATCTTATTACTACATTCCTTTAGCAGAACTGTAGCTTTTGATTTTCTCCTAGGTTCCTGACCTATGTAGTCATTGAAATATTTACAAGTTAAGATACATTTATTTCCCTTCAGGTTTTATTTAAATGAGGCCTAGCTCCTAGACTATTTTAGTGATCTGCTGTTTTTCTGGCCATGATGTTGAAAAAATGCACAAGAGTATTAAGTGGTGCACTTACAGCTACTTTTGAAACTTTGGATTCCCAGTAGAATAAAAGAACAGCTTAGGATTTCTGGCAAGATTTCTGGCTTCAAGCACTTCTCATTCTTTGACAAGGTGATAGATTCTGAAAACTTGCAGTAGACCAATGTGCACATGCTGCATTTCAAACTTAACATTGGCATTGACTCACGAGTCAATGAAATATCGACATCTTTCAACACCATGATTCAGGTGTTCTTTTGAATCCTTTCTGCAGACTCAAAGTGATTTCCGCAGTATCTCTGAGGAACTATGCCACAGAAACCACAGACTTCCAAAGCTAAACAATGAGTCTCTTCTTCAACCTGTTCCTGCTGTGGGATGTTCTGTATGTCAAATGTGTTGCTGATTAGTCAGTAAATAAAACACTGATTGGCCATTGGCTAGGCAGGAAGTGTAGGCGGGACAAGGAGGAGAATAAAGCTGGGAAGTGGAAGGCTGAATGAGAGAGACACTGCCAGCCGCCATGATGAGAAACAGCATGTGAAGATGCTGGTAAGCCACGAGCCATGTGGCAAGGTAGAGATTAATGGAAATGGATTAATTTAAGCTGTAAGAACAGTTAGCAAGAAGCCTGCCACGACCATACAGTTTGTAAGCAATATAAGTCTCTGTGTTTACTTGGTCGGGTCTGAGAGGCTGCGGTACTGGCAGGTGACAGAGATTTGTCCTGACTGTGGGCCAGGCAGGAAAACTCTAGCTACATGTTCCTGGTTCTTTTTTCTTGTCTTAAAGTCACCAAAAAATAATCCTTTACAGAAACAGAGAGTTCCTCTTGTTTTATTCTTTTCTTTTTGACCATCTTATATCATTCAGTGTATGCTGTACCAATTCTAATCACACATACTGCTGTCATTTCTGATTTATTCTTTCTGCCTCTAGTCTCAAATTGCCATATCATGTTTGACCATTGTTCTGACATGTTTGACCATTGAACTATCTGTGCAAATTTCTGCTTAGTAAATACATGCAATAACTCACAATTGGGAATAGTAATGAAGAAGAAGGAAGAAGAAGAGGAAAAGGAGGAGGAGGAGGAGGAGGAGGAGGAGGAGGAGGGTATGTGTGCACATGCATGCGTGCGTGCGCGTGTGCATGTGTGTCTGTGTGTGTGTGTGTGTAGAAAAGATGCATTTATTTTGTAAAAAGTGTTTTATTAATTTCTTGATAATTTCCTGCATTTTATTTTGATCATATTCATCCCCACTCTTCATCTCTTTGATCCACCAGCCATTCCTTACTAACCTACCTTTGTGCCTTCCTTTGTATTTTTAACCCATAGAGTCCCATTAGTGCTGCCAATATATTGTTAGGCATGCAACTACCTTTGAAATATGTTGGACCTAACTCTCCCTCACCCATCAATTATCAATCACCAATAGTAATTCAGCTAGGAGTGGTACTTCACGTTGCACAGTGGGATTTTTCTCTGGCGCAGGCTTGCATAGGTTATGCATGCTTTCATAACTTCTACAAGTTCACATGTGCCCTATTGGGTCGGGAAAACACTACTTGAAGCCATCCACTACTTTTGGCTCTTAGAATCTTTCCACTGACTCTTCTGTGATGATTCCAGAGCCATACGAGAAGAGAACTGTTATATAAATGTCCCATTTACGGTTGAGCACTCCACAGTCACTCATTCTCTGCACCTTGAGCAGTTGTTGGTCTTTGCTAATTGCTGTAGACTGCAAAATGAAGCTTCTCTGATGATGTCTGAGATGTACTAGTCTATGGGCATACCAATAATCAGCAGTGGCTGGTTTAATACTGTATCCCAATAGCAGTGTGACAGAAGTAAGTTTTCCCTTCAGGCTTTGACTTCTCTAGCCAAAGGTTCTTGGTTCCCATAATGGTGCTAGGTGTGGGTTTCATGTTGTGGAGCAGCTGGCTTATAAAATGTTCTGTTGAACCATAATATATTGATTTCTTCCCTCCAAAATTTGTGAATTTGGTCAGTAGAAAATATTTTCAATCTCTAGAATGGTGGACTGATTCAGCTCACCATTTTGAAACTGACTTGACCACAAAAATAAATGTTTCTAAACACCCTCCTTTAGTATTTTGTGCTTCAGAAAAGCTGGCACACTGAATTTATTCATTATGAAGCACCAAAAGCCTGTGTCATTTTAGCAAAGTCTGAGACATTCTGAATTTGCTTATTGCCATATATACCATTCTTTGCTTTCTGGTCTCTCTAATTATTTTCTCTTTATCCTGTAGCTAGAGTTTTCCTGCCTGGCCCACAGTCAGGACAAATCTCTCTCACCTGCCAGTCCCACAGCCGCTCAGACCCAAACAAGTAAACACAGAGACTTATATTGGTTACAAACTGTATGGCTGTGGCAGGCTTCTTGCTAACTGTTCTTATATCTTAAATTAATCCATTTCCATTAATCTATACCTTGCCATGTAGCTCGTGGCTTACCGGCATCTTCACATGCTGTTTCTCATCGTGGCGGCTGGCAGTGTCTCTCTCATTCAGCCTTCCACTTCCCAGCTTTATTCTCCTCCTTGTCCTGCCTACACTTCCTGCCTAGCCAATGGCCAATCAGTGTTTTATTGACCAATCAGCAACACACTTGACATACAGAGAACATCCCACAGCATTATCCCAAGAAGGGATCTCAATGAATTCTTCAATGACATTCTGAAAAACATTTTTCATCAATAATTTGTCTCACACATTTTCTCCATTTACTGTGAAACAACATGGGGTGTGGTGTGAGACTTCCTGGGGAGCCATGAGCAAACATCAGCTTACCCAAATAGATGGCTGACAACAGAGCAAAATAAGGATACCACCCAAGTAGAATGTTTATTGTTATTATTTACAGGAGCAGAAATGACTCAGTCAGCTGCATCACCAAATCCTCCCCAGCTTGAGGGACAGCTCACCAAAGCTGAAGCACACTGTACAACCTGCAGGCAGCTCAACAATGTCCTTTTCAGATAATAGAGTTGGTCTCAACTTCTTCCAGTCAGCTCAGCTTGTCTGGGACTGTCTCTGTAATCCTTATAGTTGGGGAGTGAGGAGGTAGTGTTTCTGGTCAGTTTTAGGGACTCACTGAACCCTTTGAGTTGTTTATATCCTGACTTAAAGGAGCTGCAGGATAATGGAGCGTCTCATCTCCCCTTAGGACATCCTACTTCACCTCCTTTTTATATCCTGTGTTTTAATGAGATCTCCTTCAAGACAAAAGGTTTTAACCTCATTAGAAGCTGCTACACCATGAATAACAAACAATCTTTTCTTTGTAAGTAATTACTTTTTGTTTATCATGTGCTTCCTCAAGTAATATAATAGCTGGGATATTTTAGTGAGATCAATCGTAACATCTGTTATTCTTTTCAAATTACTCATTATCTTCAGAACAAGAAAAGACCATTAAATTCCTCAGTACAAGAAACCTATATTTAAATAATTCTTAAATCACACATTTCCTGCATTAGCTCTTGCTCCTCCCTATGGTGTTGGAGGAAAGAGAAACTTGAGTTAACATCTGTCAAGGCCAGTGCCAACAAAGACAGTCTGCTGCATGTTTTGATGTCTCAACTCTCACTTTTCTTTACCTCCTCCAGAAATAAGAGCCAAGTGAACTTTAATCTCTGCCATAGAGCTGTCCTACAGTTGATTGATTTTGAGGATGGTTTATCAAAATAAAATCTAGAAGTATCAAATACATTTTTTTTTCTTATTAACTCTGGAAGTTAGCTATTTCAAATCCCCTTTTTCAAAATTTGAAACAAATTGCATGTCTCAGTCATTAAAGCTTAAAAACAGAACAAGAGCAAAACCAAAGGCTCCTGACAGGTGGGGAGATGGCTCAGGGGGTAATCCAAGGTCAAATTCCTTGATTTGAACACACATGGAGCCTGGGCCCCTGAGTGGGTGTGTCTGTAACTGCAGTGCTCCTAAGGTGAGACAACAGGCAGAAACAGGAGATTCCCTGCAAGGTGACAGGCAGCTGGACAGGTCTACCTAGTAGCAAACAGCAAAGAGACCCTGTCTTAAGGAAGAAGGCAAAAATGGACATCAAAAATGATCTGACCCTCACATAAGCACATGAATACACACACACACACACACACACACACACACACACACACACACACACACACATACTAAAAAATAAATCACCATCAACTTGTAACTTAATTACTTAACTCTGACCCTTCACTGGCCCTCAATACGAACTCTTTCCAACTATAGTGAGTTCCAATTGCAAACATCATCTCAACAGGAATCAAGGAGAATTCCTTCTCCGATCTGATTTGGCAAAGCTTCACTACTAACATTTTCTGTTTTCAAATGGGCATTATCAATAAGCTCTAAAAGAATTCCTAGAAAGTATTATTAATTTAATGTAGACTTATTAGTCATTTAGATAATGGGAAAGTTTGGATACAGATTCAATTATCAAGTCCCCTCATATTTTCAGCAGTATCTGAATCCATAAGAATGGTCCATTAATTACCTGTATTGTCAAGCAGAGTCACTTGGGGAGACTTTGGAACAAAAGAAGTATTCATTAGTGGAAAAGAAAATGCATGGAGCTTGAGTTCATCATTTCTCTGTTTCATGCCAACTTTGAAAATGGCCTCACTGCAACTCCTAACAGCAGATTCCAGTAATTGCTGAGAATTCAATAATGTGTTTAGAACACAGGATATGGTTTGTATTACCATGCACAAATGTGGTGGCTCCTGAGGGTATGCTTCCTTGGGTAAGGAAACTTTTCTGTATTGAAAATTTGCATACTTTCTGACTTAATTTCTTCAAACTGGGTGCAAACCAAGGTTGATTAAGAAACAGAAAAATTTGTTTCCTTTGGCTATAATACTCAGCCATCTCCCTTGGATACACAGGTCTTTCCATGCAGCCACAAGTGCTTGCTTTGGCTTTTGGTCTTTTTTTTTTTAATATATTGTTTAAGAGCAACTCTTTCAAATTGTGGTAGACACTAAAATGTTGTGAAATTCTTGAAGTCATGAAGCATACACCGTTTGCTTTGATCATAAGATCAAGGCCTCTGATTCTATAAATCTTGCATTTACTAATGAGATATTTATTATGCAGTACCAATGTGCCAGGTATTGGGAAACATCTAGTACTCAAAGATGCCCTTAGTCCTAAAACACCTTAAGAAGACAGAGGTATGCAAAAACACTCACACTCCTTGGTTGTCTTTGGTACTGGCTGGTTGTATTACTATGTTAATTACTTTTCTCATCGCTGTGACCAAATACCTGACAAAAAACAATTCAAGAAAGGATGGGTCTATTTTGGCTCGTGATTTGAAGGTACAGTTCATCATGGCATAGAAGGCATGTTGGCAGGAACAGATCACCACTATGTTGGTAGGAATTTCCTCACATCTGAATAGATGAGGAGCCAGAGAAAGGAGAATGCCATGGTAGGTGTTCAACTTGTTCTTCCTGTTTCTCTTTTCATTCTGTGGTGATTCTCAGCCCATGGGACACTGTCACCTACATTCAGAGTATGTATTAACCCTTAATTAATCCAGCCTAGAATGCCCTCACAAAGGCACTAGAAGGTTTGTTTCAGAAATGCCCTAGGCATTTCTTTATACAAACAAGTGGGCAATCAAAATTAAGCCCTATATATATTGTATACAAAACAATATATACAAGTATATATTATATGTAACCATATATATACACACATAACTATATCTATATCTCTAACTTTCATCTATTTATCTATCTATTTCTATATAAACTGGTGAGAAGATTGATAAAGGAACAGCATAGCTAGTCAAATACTTGGAAAAGCAAAGGTTTATAACATGGTGGCTTATTTAATGTGTTTAAGATATAAACCTATTTTAGTTGTTGTACTCACAAGAGTCTGAGGAATGATTGAATAGGCCACGCAATGTCACATAGCCTCTACCATTGCATCATGAAATATCACCTGCCATTGCTTTTGTTTTATTAACACTGTCACTTCATGTTAGAGCAGTGTAGTGGTTAGCATACTCTTGTGTTTTACTGACTCATCAACACTTCTGACTGAATACTAAAAATTACGTGACTTTTGACAGTATACTTCAGTTCTTCATACCTCAATTTCACAGAAAGTAGAAATCACATCTTCAGTAGGAACTAATCTTCAGCAAAATGATGGAATTTTTCATTGGCTTTCTGCTGTGAGCTCAGCTTATAGACCTTGGCCTGCCACACAGTGGGAATTCAATAAATACGTGGTGAGGGTTGAATAAATATCCCCTATTAAACTAACTGAAAAACACATATAGATTGCTTAAGAAACTTCATGGTACAATTAAACTTTCAATTAATGAATGTGCTAACTTGTTTATATTTTCATTTTTGTAATTATTGTTATTTTTCTAATCAAATTAAGTCCTTGCTGTATGAAGCCCCACTTTCAACAGAACATGATCTTTCAATTTGGGGCATACAAATGTTTACGCTTGTCTGGAACTCTCTTATTACACAACTTCTTTCTTGACTTTTCAATGGTTCACATCACTTATCTCTTTTAGGAGACTGAGGTTTAATTTGATAAATATTGCTTATATACATTTTTGTGGCTTGCAAAGCAAGTAAGCAAGCTGGCACTCTGACATCTCAGCTTTTAGTCATTGCTTAATACTACTCCTGTATTTGTAGTAGTGTGTTCTTGGGTTTTAAATTTAAACATGATAAGTTAAGGACACACACACACACACACACACACACACACACACACACACACACACACACACACACAGGCAAACAGGCAGTCAGAGAGACCAGATCTGGGGAAATTGTGGGTGTTTAGAGAGACAGGGAAGGCATAGACACTTGAATGAGCCATATTTCTTCTCAGATTGTACTCTGTTACCCGAGAACCACTTAGAGACACATGGTGGAGAAATATGGAAAGAACAGGAAACACAGCAAGATAACTTACATTGACTATGAAAACACTAGATGGACAAAGGCAAAGACTGATTAAAGGGTGGATGGAAAAATGGCTCTCATTCAACAGCTCCTTGTGAATAAAGTTTTAGTGTTAAACCCAGGATTTTCAGAAGGTCTCGGGGTGGGAAGGATACAAAACGACATAAGGGGAAAAGTCTAAATGAAACTTACTCAGATTTCAGAGAAAATTTGTTTCTTTAAGATTGGATTGAGGTGAAACATTACAAATGATGTTTTTAAATGCATGCCATTTTAAAGTGAATGCTTTAACAATTCCCTAAGGAATGATTCCACTAGGTATATGTTGTCATGATAGATAATAAAGCAACTCATGGTTTGCAGCTAGACTTACTTTGTGTCTAATCCAACCCCTGCTGTGTCCCCTTGGAAAACTTTGCTACATTTTCTGAAACCCAGCAGAAGCACTTGTAGAGGGGGAATGTGGATATGGTGTTGAATACTATGTGAGGGTTCATCCTGTTCTCTAGGAACACAGGAAACCACACTTTCAGCATCTTTAGAGTTTGGTTAGTGTCTGTAAATAATTATGGACACTGGCTATGGGCAGAAGAAGTTACCTCCCATTAAAGGCAATGAAGAGCCATGACTATTCTTTAGTCACTCTTCCCTGTGAGTAGTCTAAAGTGGAGCCAAATATTAAAGCACCAGGTACAGCTCGTGGGACAGCTGCATCACAGGATACTTGATTAGTTTACCTTATTTTCTTACTCGCTCTTCTCAAAGAACATAGACCAACTAAGTAGCATAGTTGATGGTACTTGGTAGGTGCTAAGATTAGCTTTTCTTTAGGGGTTTTGGGTGTAGAGAGTGATAACAATGAGGTGGTTTGGAGTAAGGAAACGTAACACTGAATTCCATTTGAGTCTCTGCAGACATCTTTCATATAGTCCACAACTAAAAAGTAAACCCATATCTGACACAATTGGTTTTATTCAGTTTCATGACTACTGCTATCTGCCTGAAAGTGCTCAGTATGAAAATAGTCTCAATAAAAGTTGCTGTATAGTTTAGGGCTGAGGCCTCAGGAGCCCACTTTAGCATGTCTGCTGTTCTCACCCTTGTTCAACTCATGTGTATTGCAGTGATGACAGAGTCCCTGGCTGACAATGACCTTCAGCCTTTGGAGAGACTGTAAATTGAACGACTCATTTAATCCATCCATGAATTTCTGAAACACAGAATCTACATGGTATGTGCTTTAAACGGATAGATTTTGAAGTAATATGTTTTGGAGCAATGGACAAGAAATATGCATTGCTAAGTGCCTTTGACTCATCTTCAACCTATTCTTTGCTACTCACAATGTTTTTTAGGTTGCATGTTCTCTTCTACAGCACAGTACAGGGTGCTCTGAACAGAAATGGATGTCACCTATGTACTTTTACATATGGAGACAGAACATTTTTAGAGAACTGTGAGGATAAGATGGAACTGTAGAAGAGTACTTTCCATATTAAGAAAGTACAGGCATATTGAAAGCAGCAGATGGCCAATACAGAAGACAATGTAGCCATGCAAAACTCTTAGGGTTTCATATAAGAATTGTCACAGTTGGTCTACATAGCTCTTACTAAGTCCAACCATACAAATCACTCAACCTTAGACTCACTCTGATTCTAAGCATCAATTTATATATTTTCCTGTCAAGGAAGTGATAATTTATATGCCTTTCTGTTCAAAGCAAGCAATTGATAATATAGGACCTATCATTAACCTGATGTAGATTCTAAGTTTAGCTAAGAATTGTGAATCTTCTTCAGGAAATCTAATGGGTCTGCATATGTCCTGATGACTAAATGTCTTAAATATTTGCTTAAATGGAGGCAGTATTGATAAGAACTTTCCTTGAGAATTCGTGCTAAGGAGCCTAATCAGTTCTTTTCTTTATAGCTTTTATTTTTAAAAAAGTTTTTCTTTCCTTTTACACAACAACCTGGCCTTAATCAGTTTTTAACAGAATCCATCAGCATCATTGTTGGGTAGTGAGAACCTGAGCTCCACATACTGACTGATGCTTGACAACAATCTCTGTGTTCCAAGTCTTCATCCCCACACTAACAGTTACCAAGTGACTTCACTGTGGACCACACACATGGAGACATGATTCAAGTCTGTAAAAACACTGAATTAAACAGAACTGACCATCTAATTGATTAAAAATGTACCACACGATGAGTGGAGACCACAGGATTCAGGTCAGAAGCCCTGACTTTATGACCATCGAGTAATTAAATGGTTGTGGGGAGTAATACAATGTTATGTGGTTAGACTCAGTAATATAATACTTGTTGTATTTGAAATAAGAATCATCCCTGAGAGAAAACATGATTGTGTGTGCTGAAATGAAGAAAATATTTATGAGTTCTAGAAGGGATTTATAGGACAGAAAAGATACTTATATATCCATAGTGTGTGTGTGTGTGTGTGTGTGTGTGTGTGTGTGTGTGTGTGTGTATGTGCGTGTGTGTGTGTGTGTGTGTGTGTGTGTGTGTGTGTGTGTGTGTGTGTGTGTGATATAATGCCATGTGTTGAAGTATTAGGAACAAATTTAAATCTAATGTGATACTATCTCTTATTTATTATATGCTTGGGAAAGTTGGTGTACCTGAGTTTCCCAATCTCTCATCTAGACATATCACCACTAAGACTAGTTAACCCATGATTCTACTATGGATTATAACAACACTGAAAACATTAGATGGAGAAATATATTAGCCTAATGATTTTCACATGATTGTCTTCTGAAGACAGTTATCAGGGTATAAGGGCAGCCTTACCACTTTTAAATGTTCTGTAGTGAATTAGTCTTGACATGATGTGAAATCCCCCAGTGCCTCAGTTTATTGTCTATGAAATGGAGTGATAATAATTGTACTTATGAAGTAATGAGGTGGTGAGACTGATATATGTTTCAGAAAGTACTAATTGAGTTTCTGTTACAATCCACTCACCTTTATGGGTGCCATCAGCAAAGCAAAATAAAGAATTTCTATTTTGGTGCTCTCCTTCTGGTAGGGTAATAGAGGTAGCAAGGGGGAAGAAGGTACTATCTTCAAGTTTCAGGAAAGAGGAAGGCTTGTGACAGAGCAGTGGGTGGGGTAGGTATGCACTGCTTCCTTTTCCCACTGTTGCGACCAAATACCTGACCAGAAACAACTTAAGGGGAGAAGGATTTATTGTGCCTTACAGTTTGAGATAATACAGTTCATTATGACAGGGTGACAGGAATTGTGAGATGACAGGTCACATTGCATCCACAGTTAGGAAGCTCAGGAATAACAGGAACTGGTGTAGGCTATCAAATCTCAAAGGTCATTCCCAATGGTATGCTTCTTCCGGGAAGGATCCATCTCCTAAAGGGACCACAGCCTTCTAAGACAGCAGTCCACTATCTGGGACCAAGTATTCAAACACATGATCCTATGGAGGGCATTTCACATTTCAAAACAGAATGGACAATTTAGAGTGAGTGTCATTAATATGAAGATACATGAACAAAGACTTGAAAGACGTGAGCAGGTTATCCATCAAGATATCTAGCTTGCAGCTTCCTTAGCAAAAGACCTAACATAACAAAGCCCTCACTTGGAGAATGTCTGCCATATCTGAGGAACAGAAATAATTCTGTATGACTAGAGCAGAGTAGAGATTGGGAGAATAAGTAGGAGACAACATGAAAAAGGTTATAAAGGTTTTGATATTGCAACTTTGGGGCAACTATTAGGAATCTTGGTTCCCATGCTGGGTTAAGTAGACTATGCTGTGGATTTTAATCAGAGGAATGATAGGGTTAAGAAAATAATTTTTTGTTATTGTAGAGAGTACAGAGACAAGTGTAGAAGGGATATTTTGTAATAAACCTATGCTACTGCAAGTTACAGTTATCATGTTCTCTACCAGCTGACTCATCATGTGTCTGAAGTTGGGCAATACACTGTGAGCCCAAAGTGTACTCTGTGTACTATACTTCTGTGTAGTAGTACTCTGTTGTTGGGCCAGCCAGCCTACAATAATGACACTCAGACTTATTATTAATTATGGAAGTTCAGCCTATAGTTTAAGCTTGTTCCTAACTAGCTCTTTTAACTTAAATTATCCCATTTCTATTAATCTACATTTTTACCATGTGGCTTTTTACCTTTCTTTCATTCTGTATGTCTGACTCTCTCCATGTTTTGTTGGTATCTCCTCCACGTGTTGATTATCTCCTCCTACTTCCTCTCTCTGTCTGGAAGTCCAGCCTATACCTCCTGCCTAACTATTGGCTGTTCAGCTCTTTATTAAGCCATTCACAACAATATATCTTCACACATTGTACAAATATTCCACAACACTTCCAGTGTCATCTCTAAGGTCCAAGGAACTGAGGAGCCAGTAGATGAATCAGGCCTCGAATCATTGATATGTCTTGGAAGACTATCCAGAGAACCCCAGGCCAGGGATATATGCTTTGGCTTTTGTATGATATAAATATAAATTATTAGTGTATTAAGCCACTCATATTTGGTAATTCTTAAAATGTTACCTCATTTGAGCAATACAGCCTGATAGAGGCCTTGTCGCTTCTCAGAAAGGAATGATAGTCTCTCAGCAACATCTGAGCTAACATTATAGATGGTGAGATGATCATTGGGGTTGGATTATAAAAGAAAGTAAATACAAAGGACAACTTTATGTGTTTTTATTTGAATAGTTGTTGGAGTGAAGTCGCCAACTGAAATTGAGAAGTGCCTGTGTAGCATTGTGGAAGAAATTTATTAGTATTTCTTATTCATTTATGCATTAACTAATTGATTCAGTCTGTTGCATTTGAGAAACATGTTTCACATATGAATGAATGTTTTGAAGAAGGAAGTGACTGTGTGTGTCAAGTTTGAAGTAAACGTCTGAGCTATAAAGTTACACTTGAGAGTTGTGGTAGCTTGAATGAGAATGGCCCCCATAGGCTCATTTATGTGAATACTCAGTACCCAGTTGGTGTAACTGTTGGGGAAGAATTAGGAGGCATAGCCTTGTTGGGGTAGGTGTGTCACTAGATGTGGGCTTTGAGGTTTTAAAAGTCCATGCCCTTCTGCTTTGGTCTTTTTCTGTCTTATGGTTGTTGTCTCAACATGTCAACTCTCAGCTACTGCTCTAGGACTATGCAGGCCTGCCTGCTGCCATGTTCCCTACCACGATGGTCATGGACTCGCCCTCTGAAACTGTAGGCCCTCATTATGGATTTTCTTCTATCGGTTGCCTTGGTGATGATATTTTGTCATGGCAATAGAATAATAACTAAGACAAAAGTCACGGACATATATGTGATTTTTAAATCTGTAGGATTAGATTTGATCTCTCAAAGTATATATGTAAACAGATAATTAAAATAAGAATTGTGCGTTAGGTGACTTACATATTAATAAGTCGAGAAGACTGAGACATTTAAGGAAGGACAATGAGAAGAAATGACCCATGAGGATGGGTGCCAAAGATCACGTGCTGGCTTGGAAATTTCAGAAGACTTACAAAGAAAGATGAAAAAAATCAATGTATGAGGAAGAGAGAAGAAGATGAGGGGAAGAGAGAAAACTTTTCACTGAAATGATTGAGTTGCAGGTACTGTCAACTCTCAGAGTGACAGATAATTGAGTTGTTTCCAGGTTTTGTCTATCGTGAGCAAATCTTGGAAGAGATTGTTTAATTTTCTTTGTGGATATTTTTTTTTTCTTCTCAGGTGAAATATCCGAGGAGTTCCTAATTTATAAGGGTAGATAGGAATGGGGATATAAAATCCTTATGAGAATTTGCCAGGTAGTTCTCTGAAGTGAAGGAAAAATTTTATATTCCCATAACCTTATAATTTCTTCCTTCACAACATTTATTAATAATTAAAATTTACTTATCAAACCTCTTGTTTTCAATCATAAAAATTGATAAAAATATAAAGATTTTTTTATATCCCAAATTTGATTTTTTGTTTTAATGTACTGATTTAAGATCTTAGAATGCCAGCTAATAAAAGCAGTATAAATATGATATTTCTGTAGCTAAGAGGAACCATTTCAAAGCTGAGAACAATTCCTTTTATCTTCATTTTCCTAAGAGTTCTTGTCATTAAAAATTATTGGAGTTTAGTAAAGGTATGTTTTGCACATCCTGTATCTAATGCATTTTCTTTCTTAATGTGATGATTTAAACTACACGTTTTCCTCAGGTTAAAACATCTTTGAAATCCCTTTATGAATGATTTTTCATTTAATTGTTTGATTCTTCTTCCTCACACTTCTTTTCAGGGTTTGCATCTATATTCATGACTAAATTGGCCCATAATTTCCCATTCTTCTCTGGTTCAGCTGTCACGATTATAATAACCTTCTAATATGCTTTGAGGGAATTTATCTCCTTCATTTTTCTTTTTTTTCAGTTTCCTTAGGATGTTTTATGTATCCTAAAGCTTAGCTAATTCCTCAATTGTTGAAAGTACTAATTTTTAAAACAGCCCCCTCCCCCATTGTGTGTCTGCATGTGCTTGAGTGTATTTGAGTTTTAACCAAGGCTTTGATTCATGCAAAGGTAGTATGGTGTGTGCACACCAGAGTGTGCATATGGACATGTGTGGGTGTGTGCATGTGCACCTATGTCTGCATGCATGTGGAGGCAGAGGTCAACTTGGGGTGGTGTTCTTCCCTGATATTCTCCTCCTTGTCTTTTGAGACAAGGTCTTTCACTGTGTTGGAGTTTGGTAAGATGCCTAGGCCGGCTGGCTTGCAATTCCTTTGGAATCCCCATTTCCACCTTTCTAGTGTGAGTGCTCCATGTGTGTGACACTGCATCCAGCTTTTATTTTTTAATGTGAAATTCTTGGGATTGAAGCCTAGACCTTGGGCTTGAGAGGAAAGCACCTTACAAACTGAGCTACACCTCTGCCCCCTGAAGATGCAATTTTATATTTAGTTTTGAACACAGCTTTAAACAGAAATCTTTTAAGTGTTTGTCCTTTTCATGTTAGTTGTTTTGACATGAGTATATCCATTGACTGATACTTAATCGTAGTTTTGTGTAGTTATTCCGTCTTTTCTTTTCATTCCTCTTTTAATTTTGATATTCTTCCTGCTTGGTATTTGTGTTACTCAAATATGAAGATTTTTTTTCTTTTTAAAAATTCCTTTATAAACCTGCCAATAATTTTTTTGTTGGGGTAATGCTGCATGGAAAAGCAAGAAAGCCTGCCTTCGTGTTTCTGCCTTGAGTTTCTGTCTTGACTTCCCTCAATACATACTGTGATCTGGAGTTGTAAGCCAAATAGATTCTTCCATCCAAAATTGCTTTGCATCAGGGTGTTTTATCAGAACAACAGAACTCAAAATGGAACAGCACCCTATTGACTGCTCCTAGCATCAGTCCCTCTAAGTTTATGTTGCCTGTCATCTGAAAGAATTCACAATTCACAGACAATTCTACAAGATTTCTCCTAAGAAGGGGAATCAATCTAGGGGCCAAAGAGGGTAATTAAAAGTGAAGCCATAAGAAAGAGCAAAGGTGTTTGCTGCCTCAAAAGTGGATTGACACAGTGATGGCCATGAGCAAATGGATCTAAGTGGGTGAATACTAGAAAGGGAAAATCTGCTGGAAAAATAGTTTTCCTGTTTGGAGGTAGCAAAGATGCTCTCCATCTTCAGTTTTAGGACAACAGTCGGATCTCTTTTCACATGAGGACACTAGTGGTCGTGTTACATATTTATCAGTTCATCCACAAGAGACACAGGCTTTTGATAATGTAAGGAAGCCTGGGCTGCTCACAGAGGACACAAAGCCTGTGTTCCTTTAAACTCTTTGTATGTTTTCCTGGTATATTTAGACTCTCATATAATCAAGCCAAATGCTCCTTCCTCACCCACACCGGGAGAAGTGCTCCCATCTAAGCAGTGACAGATAATATTAAGTGTAACATGTTCGATAAGGGTTGCCATGGTAAGAGTTGTCTTTTCCCTGCCCCCCATCTTTCCATAAATAACAAAGTGGAAGATTGCAGAAAGCATGTGTAAAGAAATGTCTGGGCTGGAGTAATTACTCAGTGTTTTGCCATGCAGAAGAGTCATCGAGTTTTAATATATTTGGTGTTAAAAGGTCTCTATCTCTATTTCTGTCTCTGTGTCTCCTCTCCCTCTCCCTCTCCCTCTCCCTCTCCCTCTCCCTCTCCCTCTCCCTCTCCCTCTCCCTCTCCCTCTCCTCTCTCTCTCTCTCTCTCTCTCTCTCTCTCTCTCTCTCTCTCTCTCTCTCTCAACTGTACCTAAACACACACACACACACACACACACACACACACACACACACACACACACACACACAAACAGAGATAGATAGACAGACACACACAAACACACAAACACAGCCTGTTTTTAACATTATACAATTATACAGTTCCAGACACTAGCAGATGTAGATGGCTTAATGAAGAGGCAACGTGGGGTATATGTTTGGGGTTGTGCATGTGTATGGGGGTGTGTGTGGTGAGTGTGTGTGAGCCTGTGTTCACACACGCTTGAAATTTATCTGCAGCTCGATCTTGCTTGTAAATGCCGACTCTTTCTTAATTACACAAGACCTAGCTGTCATCTGATCTTTCTAGCAGGATTTCAAACATAGCTTTCTATTTCCTGCCCAGGAAGGAAACACCAAGAACACTCCTACACTTAATGAAAACTTCTAATGTGTTTTCTTGAGAGTCTTCATCAGTTTTCTCCTTTGAAGTGAATCACTATGACATGTTACAGAGACTCCTTTTTTCTCCTCTGAACAGAATAAACTTTTCTTTCACTTTAACAAATACGTATTTAGTGCCTACCCTATTTTCTGTAGTACTCTGTGGAACTAGAATTAAGGTATGGTCCTTGTTTTTCAGGACTTTCTATGCTTTGGATCCTTTTAACAATACAAGTGTTGGCTTTAGAAGGTTTTCTATGAAGGTTGGTAAGAAGCTGTCCTGGGGTTAGTTGCTTAAATTTTCTTGTTAGCAGTTATGCAGCTGATAGGTCTTCGAAGCTTAGGAGAAGTGGGTGTAACTGGCTCCCTTGTCCAAAGGCATAAAGGATGGAAGAAGAGCCACTGTTTTTGCTTAGTTCTCAGTAATTCCAAGGGTGGGGACAGCAACCACAGGGCTGAGGTCAGAGCAATCAGAAGAGAGAGAAGTCAGTGGCCTCACTTATTCTGTGTCTTGCCAGGAAGCTTCTGCTGCCTTTGAAGCGAGAGCAGCCCTGGGGTTTCATATCAGTTTCTGTCTTTGACAACTAGACCCTCTGGACTTAAAGGGTAGTTGTTAGCTGAGCACAACACAGCACGTCTGCGTGTACATCCTGACAAACATCTGCTCTGGATATTGAGCTGAAAAAGGGGTCATATATCTGGCCAAGTTCAAGGAAGCATTGTGTTTTGAAATGTAGCACATAAGATTATTCTACAGTGATTTAAAAGATAGCTTTTATTTTATTTAATATACTAAAAATTCACTTCTATATTAAATCTTTAATAAATGTTAAAATAAATAATGCCATGATCAACAAATTTAAGTAAAAGCTGGGCTCATATAGGGAAAATATTAAGAATAAAAGGCTTGAGGTATAGGAACTAATGTTATATTGCTGTGGGATGTTCTGTATGCTGTGAATATGTAGCTCTGATTGGTTGATAAATAAAAAGCTGATTGGCCAGTAGCCAGGCAGGAAGTATAGGTGGGATAAACAGACAAAAATAAAAGAGGATTCTGGGAAGAGAATGCTGAGGAGGAGACACCAGCCCGCTGTCCAGGGAGCAGCATGTAATGGTACATAGGTAAAGCCACAGGACACACGGCAACATATAGATTAACAGAAATGGGCTGAGTTTAAGTGTAAAAGCTAGTCTGCAGTAAGCTTGAGCTAATGGGCAAGCAGTTTTAATTAATATAAGCCTGTGTGTGTTTACTTGGGTCTGAGTGGTCCAGGTGAGACACAGGAAAACCTTCAGCTACACTATCTCAAAAAAAAAAAAAAACACTGATTCTCAGAGACATAATTGAAGGAATGTTTTCAAGGCATTTAATATTCTTTTGACCTCTGTGATGGCTGATCTTGGTTTTCAACTTGACACATAAGAAAAAAGGGATCCTCAACTGAGGAAATGCCTCCCTCAGATTGGCCTGGGGTAATGTCTCTGAGTCACCTTTCTTGATTGCTAAATGATATAGGTGGGCCCACTCCACTGAGGATAGTGCCATCCCTAGGCAGGTGGGAAGGGATGTATAAGAAAGGCAGCTGAAAATGAGCTTAGGAACAAGGCAGCAAAGAGCTTTGCTCTGTGCCCACTTCCTGCCCCCACTCCTCTTTCTGCCTGAGCTGCTGCCCCTGCTTCCCTCACTGATGGACTAGGACATGGACTTGTAAGCTAACTGAACCCTTCTCTTCTCATGCTTCTTTTGGTCATGTTATTTATCACAGTGACAGAAAGCAAACTAGAAAATTGCCTCATCTCTGTTCCTTGTGGGCATTGAAACCCAGATCTGTCCAACTAATTGCTCTAATATCCACTGAGCTTTGGGTTCTGCCATTGTGTCGTCTGATATAATAACAAGCAGTTTGGAGGACTGTGTCAGAAGTTCTAATGGATTAGGAGGGCAGGAGCTCTGGAGTCTCTGTTTATTCTTTGAGTCAAAAATGTAATATTTTATAGATGTCAGTACTGCACTTTCTTTGAAGAGATCATAAGCACTTGTGACTCTGTTACACTGGATCTTATACTTCCTGTGGTATAAGAAGTCTATTTCAAGGGTATTGAAGCAAGCTGCATAAGTCTACATGTGTTCTACATCGTGCAATTCTTTTTCATGAGGTAGACACCTGTCAATGCTAATTACATTCCCCTATCATCCCTTTAAAAATCTTATACAAGACCTTTGTCTACCAGCAAACTTGTCAGCAATTAAAATGATACAATAATCCTCCCTCTAGGGAGAACAGGGCTTTCTCTTCCTATATTGGCATACTTTCAACTTCAGTATCATAATTTGAATTGGGCACATAGTCTAAGTTTTTTTTTTTTAAAAAAAAAGACGTTTATATTTTAGACTATAAAGTAATCAAATTTGCTCTAGCTAGACTAAGTAAAAACATATTAAATTTCATAATAAAACCCAGTCTACAGTATCTCCCAGTACCCTTCTGGGATCTGGGAAAATTGCAATGTGAATCCTGTCAACTGGCTTGGTGTTTTTTATGTAGGGCTGTCCTTTGACATTTAGTAAGACAAGGCTGAGATGTAAGGGCACATAAAGAGGCAATTGTTCTTTATTTTTGCCTCAATATGGGGTAAGAATTTCTGAATCTCTTTAAAGTTTATAGGGTTTTATATTCACTTGTATCCTTTTTTTTTTTTTTTTTTTAGTCCACAGACATTACCTTTCCTTAACCAATTGAGACATTCCTATTTAACTGTAGAAGGATCTCAATGCAAATCAGACTCTAATAGAACTTAGCTGTTCTATGACAGCAACAAAATAATATTTCCCTTCAATGAGCCTGGGAGGATTCCATCTACTATGAATGAAGAAAACTTATGAACAACAGGAGAGGAATCAATCATAACACTAGCACCAGGAATGCTTGCCTTACATTTCCTTCATTGAACATTTTTTTGGAGGATGTTTTTTCTCCTGTAAGATATAGAAATGTCATAGGTGGCAATGGAAGCCAGTCAGAGGATTCTTGGAAATGATGCATTCTTTTTTCCTTTTCTTAAAGAATAGTTTATTTAGCATGCTACAAAGAAGCAGAGGAGTGAACAGTACTGCAGCAGCCCTTCTTTAGCATTTCTGACCCAGTTTAACATTTGTGGCTGGCCAGGAATTCACTAAAATGAACAAAAGCTTTAACCAAAGCTGCCACCCATATACACTTCCTGAGATCTAGATAACTAGGCGGTGCTTCACAGCTGGTGATGGAAAAGTTTCCATTTAGCTCAGGGGTTTTAAAAGGTCTTGATCCCCTGTTCCTTGATTCTGAGGGCAAAGCCTGGCTAGGAAGCATAGCATCTGGGTCCTACAGCCATCCTCCCTCACTTTGTCCAGGACCATAATAGGAAGTCAGCCCATTTCCCTGGGTCTTTCTCATTTTACTTCTACAAAGAACATAAACAAAAATACCCAGTAATACAGTACATTCTAGACTTGTTATCATAGGCCTGTAATCCAAGTTGCTTTCAAAGCTGAAGCAGGAGGATTGAAAGTTCAAGGTCAGATTGGGCAACCTCTAAGACCCTGTCTCAAATAAGAGAGTCTGAAACACTTGAAAAAAGTACAAAGGTATTTTCTGATAACACACCATCAAGTTAGGTCTCATACTGTCCCACTGATGTGGGTCTTATCACATCTAGTTGGTAAATGAAGTTTAGAAGGGATAAGAGATGCTACCAGAATCTTCAGCACAGTTTGTAGAGATGGTTGAATTGTATTTGGTCATTCAGGGTTTAAAATTCATTCTTGTGTTCACAGATACTAGTTTCTGTAGCAGCTTCCAGGCAACAAAGTAAGAATAGAGATAAAATCATCTGTGGAATTGGGTTTGGAGATCCCCGCCCAGTTTTAATGTTAAGAGAGTCTAATTCCTTAACACAGACTACATGTATATAGAACTTGTTTTCTTTCTAACATTATGAATGAAGTATGTGCCATACAAGCAAAAATGAGAAGTCATTGGAATCAACTCTTGATTTTAATTTATTATTAAAGATTTAATTATTTTTATATGTATGGGTGTTCTTCCTGTGTTTATATCTGCGCATTCCTCATGCCCACAGAGGTCAGAAGAGGGCATTGCATCCCCTGCAGCTGGACTCACTGGTGGTTGTGAGCTGTTGTATAGTTATTGAGAACAGAATCTGGTCCTCTTGCAAGAACAATGCTCTTAACTACTGCAGTTCATGATTTTGATTGAGAAGATGTTGGTAAAATCTCAGGAAAGGGACCCCATTTACTTTCTTTGATTTGTCTTCTCTGGTTTGCACAGACATCTGTTTCAGATCCCTAGCTAAGCAGAGGGGAGTCAGGGTGATTTACTTTATTTTACTTATTTTTTGCCTGTAGTAAAGCAAAGAAACTTGTAAAGTGCTTTCAAACTTGCAGTTTGAGGCAGCATATTGAAAGTGTCTTATAGGATCAAACCTGTGAACAAATTAGAGACAGACACCGATCTGAAGACAAGAGTAGGAATCTGTGTGTACACTTGTTGAGCATATTGGTAGGATGACATGCAGGGAGAAAACAACAAATGACAATTACAATAATTAGAAACAATTAACATCAATCAAAGGCGTACTGTGTTATAGGCACGGTAACAAGAAATGTGCAGGAACATTTTTGTGTTTATGTCAGAGGTGCACTTATCTGGGTGGGAGAACTTGGGCAAGTCTTTCAATTGTGTTGACATATCTCAAATCCTTGTCTACTCTTGGCAAGGACCCAAGCAACAGAGAAATTACCCAAAGTTAGGTGCTGCTGCTGGTGCTGATAAATCATTTGTTTGGAAATTAACATTAGGTATATATGTTGTGTTGAAAGCTGGTACCGTTTAGTTTTAGAAAAATGAGTATTTTCCTTTGCTTAAACAAAAAGAAAGTGTTGGGAGGGGTTACATTTTTGCTGACTTTTTCATTCTTTGAAATTTATAAACAAGATATTTTGATCATATCCACACCCACCACCTGCCTCCACCTTTCCCCAACCTCCAAACTTCACGTCATTTTTCTTTCTAACTCACTAAGTGTCATTAGTGCTGTCTATATACTTAGGGTTATGAAGTCATTGTCCACTGTGGCATGGAAACCTGCCAGCAGCCATTCCCCACAGAAAGGTGATTCCCTCCAGTCAAGAGAGTGGTTAGTTAAACTCCCCCCCACTCCAAAGTTCTTGTCACCATTGTACCAGTGAACACATTTTGCTTGGTAGATTGATATCGTATCGTGCAGTGTTCAGCACTTATTAAGATCAATGATGTCCTTTCTCTCTCCTAGCAGCCAATTCTAGCAGGAGGAACTTTTTCTGGTTAGCTCAGGATTGATTTCTCCAGGTTCTGCAACTAAAGTGTGTTGTAGTTTGAGAAATGGGATCTTACTATCTAGTTAGGAGGGCAACCAAGAGCAAAAGCAATAGGCTACATTGCTTTGGGTCTCTCCAGAACCTCCAGGATTAATACCTCCTATGACATAATCTGCACCTGCCACTCAATTTTCTTTATACTTTTTTTTTATTGTACTTTCCTTTTTATAGTGTTCAAGGTTATAGGTTCCTATGTAGCTTCTCTATGCACCCTTCATTTTAGTCAAACCTGCCCCTGCCTCCTCTTTCTATACCCTACCACTCTACTTCTTACCTGACCTGTCTATGTATCTCAGAAACCCTCTCTCTACTTTCACTTCCCCTGTATTCTTCTCTTCTTCCTCCTTTAATCTCTCTCTCTCCCCCTCCTCTCCTGTTTCTAGGTTTTTGGCTTCCACATGACTTCAAGTTACACCAAGAAAACAGCAGAGTTGAAGTTATGACCAACATATGACAGAGAACATGAAGATTACCCTTGGATGCCTGGGTGACTTCACTCATTGTATTTTCCAGTCCCATCCATTTACTTACAAATTTATTTATTTTTTTACAGCTAGATAATATCTCTCTGTGTATATGTAGTGAATTTTCATTATCCAGATATGTCTACAATTTTGTCTTAACATTTAATCCCAAAGCATGGAGAGTAAAGGAAGAACACAGAGGATTCATCCACTTGATCTCTACACCTGGCATGGGAAGACAGGATGCGGAAAATGAGAACAGCTGGTAAGAGCACACTGAAATACTGGCAGGACTACTGGTGTCCTATAGAGAGTTAACTATGTCAACGAAACAGCCCTTTAGAAATAAGCTTTCAACTGATTGCTGGGACCCAGAGACCATATAAGATACCACATGAGACAGAATATATTCCCTGCTGAAATTGTGGCACAAGATCCTGGCAAAGTATGTGGGGCGGGACTTAAATGAGCGAGGGAAAGGTAGAGATGGCACATCCTCCTTTATGTTCTGCATGGAGAGAGATGTTCATTCTAGGAGAGGTATGTGTGTTTGAAACTGGACCCGAAGTCTTCTGAGTAGCCACAAAAACATACAAAGGAGGACAAACCAGTGACTTCTTTCTGTTAGTCAAAGTGGACTGTGTCTTCAATACAAGACAGCCATCTTTTGAAAAGAAAATTTGGCAAGGTGTTGGGTGGCAGCGTTCACAGACTGCTAGCAAGATGACGAAGGTGAGAATAATGAGAGAAGTATGTAAACAATCACTCGGGGAACATTCTTTGAGTGCATTGCTTCTGTGTGCTGTTCTTCATGATAAGCCACAGCCTCAGGCGTAAATGACTCCTACTCTGTGAAAAGCTTACTCTGAGAGGCTGGGTGGGAGTGGGGGGATGGGGTGGGGGTGGGGTGACTGGAGCTAAATATGGGAAAAGCAGATTCACACCTCTCTTGTCACAGAGGCAAGCTAGCAATTATTGAATGTGGAAATTCACACATGTTGAACTGTTATTTCTTCTCTTGCTTTCTCTCTTTTTCTGGCTGTAGACATGAGCTTACAATTTAATTCATGCAAATTTCGTGTAGCTATTGTATATGTTCCTTGAGTTGCATACTCTTTGAAACCATCTTTCCACAAGGTATGTGGGTAGTTACTGCTGTTTTTCTTACTTTATGTATACCTAGATATACTAAGGGTGATGAGGTTGAGGGATTTTCTCAAAGTCATTTGGAAATAAGTGTGGTCTTAAACATAGGGCCAGGAAGAAGAGAGGTGATTATATTTTCCATGAATGAACTTGAGTACTAACAGACCTTTGCTGGTCTTCAGGACATAATCCTGTATTCATTAGTATTATGATTAATGATCATAAAGAACATGGCAAAAAGTAATAGGTGCAACATTATTACTTTTTGAGAAGGTCCAGCTGAATATAGTAAAATTGGTAGGAGAATAGAAAGAAAAAGATATTGAAGTGATCAAATATATTATAATCTTTGGCAAAGAAAACATACTCAACAGAAAATGGAACTTTCCAAGCACACTGTGAATGTCAAGGAACTTATGGCAGCTCTGAAGAGCATATAGAAAATCAGGTGTTTCAGTCCAGATGAGACCAAGTAGGCATGCTGTCCATGTCCTTTGTTAAGGAGATTGTTAAGAAAAAGTGAAATCTAGAAAACTGTCCCAGAGGCATTTGAGTGAATGAGTACAAGGATTCTAGATTTTCATATTCCTTTGAAGTTCTGAAAAGGAAATAATCAGGCACCTTCTCCCACAGAGGCCAATACTTCCTATTTGTCTAAAAACCACATGATCATCTTGCCCAAGATGGCAGTATCCTGACTGTTCTCAGGAAGTGCTTCTACCAATCCTTCAGTTCCTTCAGACTAACTTCCAGGATCTGGTCTTAGCAATGTCTAAACAGAGAAATGCTATATTCACTCTAGGAAGACTTAGCTGTCACACCTCCCCCACAAAATGAAGAACTTGACAATCATGCCTTACCAAGAACTGGAGAAACATTTGTGGAAACAAGATGGTGGAACAGCAACTGTGTAGATCCCAGGGCTGGATTTTTTGATATTGAGGAATTTACTCATGATACTAGATTCATATTCTGGAAATGATATCTGGATTTTTTTTCTAAGACTGGTACCTTAACATTTGAATAAAAAGGTGAGTAGTGGAGATGAAAAACATCTGTTGTGGGATGCAGTTCTCCAGGCATGACATGGTCTTTGCCGTCTAGAATGCTCAGCAGCTGTGATTATCTGTAGGAGACCTATACAATATTGGACTCATAATATTCTGTTATGAAGAGAGAGAGGATCATTAGGCACCCCTCTCTGAAGATATATAATCAGTTAAAGGATCCTGGGAGTGAGATTTTCTTGATTTTCTTCAGTGGTGTACACATTCTTCAATTATCCATGCTCCTCCAATTAATTAGCATTAATTACTCTCATTGGTACACTACCTTTGCCTTAGTTGAATTGTTTCTTTGATCTATCATATGTGCCCTACCTGGGGCTAACAGATGTTTGTCTGTCTACCCAGGACAATTCCACATAACACCTTATTGGGAAAACATTGAGGAAAAGATGAAGCCTGAGTGGGTGGGAATATTTCAATGGCTTTTCTGTAGAAGATGAACATGATGGTTAATCTCAATGTGAACTTGTTGGGATCTAAAATAAGCTGGGAAATGGGCTTTTAGGCATGTCTGTGAGAGATTATTGTGATTAAGTGACTTGAGGTGGGAAAACCTGTTCACGGTGGGTGGCACCGTTCCCTTGGCTGGGATCCTAGTTTAAAATAGGAGAAAGTAGGCTGAACACAGGTGTTCATTTCTCTCTGCTTCTTGGCCTTGGAGAGAATGTGAGCAGCTGCCTTAGGCATCTGCCACCATGACTTCCCACCCAGGATGGACTGTACCCAAGAACTGTGAGCCAAAGTAAATCCTTCCCCCCTTGGGTTGCTTTTTTCTTATCACAGCAACAAGGTAAGTAGCTGAGACAATAGAGAGTGAAGAAAAGTTTAGCTGTGTTTCCCGGAGGATCTCAGAAAACATGCCCCTTATTTTGGTACTAAGAAATACTCAGAGAAGGGGCATTTTTTTTAATAGGCTCAGTACAGATATGTTTGATAGTGGGAAAACTGCCACGTGACTGGACTCGCCTGCTTGCAGATGATGTGTTTGGTCTTCGGCTAAAGCAATATGGCAATATCTAAACTTCAGTGACAAAATGGAAGTAATCGTACTTGTCACCAAGGCTAGAGATATATGTAATCTATGTATCATGTCCAACTGGAGTAGATGGTGATAACAGAAATTATAGCATTTCTTGGTGAAGGAGATGGGAAAAGGAAGGCCTTCAATTTGAGATTTTCCAAGTTATATTATCGAAGAAAAATTACTGAGAGCCATTGGACTAGGGCTTAGATCATGTCATGATGGGAAATTGCACTCCCTTACCAGTTTCCAGATAGGTACCACTTCATATACTCAGATTCTAAGAGAAGACATTCTTCTTAAAGACCTGTGCAAAATGTTTTCTAGCCACCAGTTCTCTGATCCATCCCTAAAATATCCTGCACTTGATTGTGTGGATAACTGGAAACAGGAGATCTCTTAGACTGCTACTGTTGGAGGAATCTGCCCCTAGTACTAGGATACTTCAAACTTGACTTGGATCAAATGGAGATGGGATGGTGAATTTAATTTGGGTCCAAGTTTTAAAGTTATTATTAAGGACCCAAGTACAGTGGATAGATAATCTTATGGTTTGAATATGAAACATGCCTCATGGACTTGTGTGTCAAGTGTTTAGTCCCTAGCTGTGGGGAGTTGCTATGTAAAAGCTTTAGGAAGGGGAGCTATTTGGCAGAAGTCAGCTCCAGGGAATAGCCTTTGAAGGTTGTCTCTGGCTTCCAGCCTCTTCCCTGCTCTTTGCTCCTGGTTTGCCATGAGCTGAACACCTGCTTCCTGAACATGATTCTGATGCCATGATACTCTGCAGGGAATGGAGGTTGAAGTCTCTGAGTGTGCCAGCTAAAGAAAATCTTTCCTCTCTTTGTTAATGTGTCAGATATTTTGCTACAGTAAGGAGAGAAGTAACTAATAGGGGTCTCCTATGTTTTTGGTAGAACTTTCATGTTAGTTCTACTAACCATGATAAGAAGAAAACTTTCACAGAAAAAACTAAGCCCAAACTCATGAGACTGACCCATGCCATCCTAGCTGAAGTAATCAGTCAGAAAGAATACTGCTAAGTGGAGGATTCATGGATGCGGAGGTAATCCAAGGATGTACCCCAGTGGTCTGTAGAGGGTGAGGTAAGCCATAAGCACACATCCTCATAATTGTGCCGAAGTTCTCATTAGTTCACAGCTGGTGGGCTGTGTTCGTTGGTCCCTGTGTCAGGAGAAAATCCTGACTGGCATTTGCAACACATCTCTGAAGTTGACAAATGTGCTTTCTCTGACCTCATACATAGGTAGAGGCAGACCAAAGTCACTTCATCTTCAGAAGGAAGGGCAGTAGTAACCATGTAGCTCCTGTACTACTATCACACAGCATGAAGACATATTCTCCACTTTGATCTCAGAAGATCCTCATGCTATCCATTGTGTCAATGATATCTTACTGTCAAAGTGTCTATCATAGTAGTGGCAAATACACCCAGCCACAGAGACTTAGCTGGGCGAACCATTGAAATTGTATAATGATGGTGGACTTCATAGAAGGTCCAGAAATGACATCAACAGTGAGTCTAGCTTTATTCACATATCATTTGACATCTCCCTCAATACACAGTTGCAGTCCAGGGAGTATTTTCTATTACAAACTTTGCTGGTTAATTTTTACCAACCTGACCCAAATATAAACAGACCTGGAAGGTAGGATCTCAACTGAAGAATTGTCTCCATCTGATTGGTCCATAGGTATGTCTACAAGGCATTTTCTTTTTTTATTGAAAATGAAAAATATATCCTCACAGAATATATCCTGATTACAGTTTCCCCTTACTCTACTCCTCTCTGTTCCTATCCACTTCCCCTCCCAACCTGGATTCACTCCTTTTCTGTCTCTCATTAGAAAGCAAGCAGGCTTCTAAGGGAAAACAATAAAATAAAATAAAAACTAACACATTGGAATTGGACAAAACATACAAATAGAAAGAAAAGAGTTTAAAAGACGGCTCAAGAGACAGAGATCCCACTCATTCACACGTTCAGGAATCCCATAACAATCACTAAGCTTGAAGCCATGATATATATGGAGTGGACCAGGTACAGACCCGTGCAGGCCTTGTGCATATTGCCTCAGTCTCTGTGAGTTCAAATGAATTTTGATCATGTTGACTTAGAGGACTTTGTTTTCTTGGTGTCCTCGATCCCCTTTGGCTTTTACACTCTTTCTACCTCCTCTTCTGAAGGGTTACCTGAGCCCTGAGAGGATAGATTTGATGGAGCCACCCCATTTAGGGCTTAGTGTTCCAAGGTCTCTCTCTCTCTGCATAATGTCTGGCTATGTGCCTCTGTGTTTGTTCCCATCTACTGCAGGAGGAATCTTCTCTGATGATGGGTGAGCAAAACACTAATGTAGCAGAATGTTATTAGGAACCATATTATTACTAATTTTTGTTAGACCATTAGTATTTGGTTTTACCTGAAGTCCCTGAACTATATAGTCTCAGGTTCTTGTGTAGTGATATTGTGTTCCCCAAAATATTGTGTACCCTAATAAACTTATCTGGGGTGAGAACAGAATAGCCACTAGACAGACATAGAGGCCAGAAAATGGTGGCACTCACACCTTTAATCCTAGTCTTCTGGAGGCAGAGAACTACCTGGATTTCTGTGAGTTTAAAGCCACACTGGAAACAGCCAGGCATGGTGACTCACGCCTTTAATCCCAGGAAGTGAGCATAGAAAGCAGAAAGGTATGTATTGCGTGAGGACTAGGAACTAGGCCTGGTTAAGCTTTTAGACTTCTGAGCAACAGTTCAGATGAGATCCATTTGGATGAGGACTCAAAGGCTTCCAGTCTGAGGAAACAGAATCAGCTGAGGAACTGGTGAGGTGAGGTGGCTTGTTCTGCTTCTCCCTGATCCTCCAGCATTCACTCCAATACCTGACTGGGTTTGTTTTTATTAATAAGACCCTTTGAGATTCCTGCTACATTCTTGGTCATTCAAGCAGTGTCAGGTAGGAGTTCCATCTCATGGAGTGCTGTCAGTGAAATCAGACATTGGTTGACTACTCCTACAAACTTGGTGCCACCATTGCCCTAGCATATCTTGCAGGCAGGACGTGACTATAAATCAAAGGGTTTTTGGCTGGTTTGTGTTTATGTTTCTCTTTTGGTAGCATGCAGAGTACCTTTCTGTACCAAAGACACTATAATGTAGGGGTGAAGGCTCTACATAGACACTAGCTTGACTTCTCCATGTTCAATGAGCTGTGCAGGTGTTGTCTTTAGCAATGGGGCCTTGCTATCAGTTTTTGGAGAGCAACCTATAGTCTTGGCAAATGGCTGGGTTGTTTTGGTGTTCCCACAGGACCTCTTTGGCCAACAACTCAATTAGATATGACCCAATCCTTGGCCTGAAAGCTTCATTTGGTGACAAGAAATGGCCAGTTGAGGCTCTGTCTCCACAGGTATTTGGGTAATACCATTTATATAACTTTCATACATTTATATATTTTATGAAGCTTCTACTGTATTAGCTTTTCATATTACTTCTCAAATGGCTCTTAATTTTAGGTATCTCTTCTATCCTTCTCCCCTCCTTATCCTTACTTGATCTTTCATTCCTGCCTACCCCCCATCTATAACTATTTTATTTCCTTTCTTTCTTTTTCTCATTTTTTAAAGATAAGGTCTCACTATGTAGCCCTGGCTGACCTGGAACTCATACTTTCCTTTTTTTAAGGAGACTTATCTGCCCACTCCACCCTCCCAGTTCCTTACTGTATACCTAACTTCTGTGGTCCTATGGATTGTACCTTTTTTAAAATCATTAAATTAACAGCTAATATCTACATGTAAGTGAATACATACTGTATTTGTATTTCTGGGTCTGGGTCATACCTCACTTAGGATGATTTTTTTTCTAGTTCCATCCATTTACCTTCAAATGATTTTTTTTAAACAATTGAATAATACTCCATTGCGATGATGTTCCACATTTTCTCTGACATCTAAGTTTTTTTTCCAATTTCTGGCAGTTAACATGGTTAAGCAAGTGTCTCTGTTGTAGGATTAAACATCCTTTGGGTATGTGCCCAAGAGTGGTATAGCTAGATCTTGAGGTAGATCAATTCCATCTTCCTGAGCAACTGCCACACTGATTTCCATAGTGACTGTACAAGTTTTCACTCCTACCAACAATGGATGAGTGTTCTCCACACTCCACATCCTTGCCATCATGAGATGTCACTTGTTTTATTGATCTTAGCCATTCTGATGTGTATAAGATGAAGTTTCAAAGTAGTTTTAATTTGTCTTTCCCTGGAAGCTAAGGATGTTGAGTATTTCTTTTTGTGTTTCTCAGACATTGGAGTTTCCTTTGTTGAAAATCTTCTGTTTAGATCTGTATCCCATTTTGCAATTGGGTTATTTGTTTTCTTGACATCTAGTGTTTGAGCTCTTTATGTATTTTGGATATTAGGCCTCTATCAGATGCCTAGTTGGTAAAAATCTTCTCTCATTCTGTGGGCTGCCATTTTGTTTGAATGACAGCATCCTTTTCTGTGCAGAAGCTTTTTAGTTTTGTGTAGCTGAAGTTTTCCTGGTCCTGCCTGGCTCCCGCAGTCCTACAGGTGCTTGGACCCAAGTAAACACACAGAGGCTTATATTAATTAAAACTGCTTGGCCATTAGCTCAGGCTAACTATTGACTAGTTCTTACACTTAAATTAATCCATAATTCTTATTTATGTTTAGCCAAGTGGCTTGGTATCTTTTTTCAGTTCTGCCTTCACATCTTGCTTCCTCTGTGTCTGGCTGGCCACATCTGACTCTTTCCAGAATTCTCTTCTCAGCTTGTCCCGCCTATACTTCCTGCCTGGCTACTGGCCAATCAGCACTTTATTTATTAACCAATCAGAGCAACACATTCACAGCACACAGAGCAATATCCACAGCAGTTTGTGAGATCCCACTTATTAATTGTTGATCTTAGTGGGATGCATTTTCATAATTGCTAATTGATACAGGAGGAACCAGCCCACTGTGGATGGTGCCATCCTCAGTCAAGGGGGCCTGGACTTTCATAAGTATGTAACTTGTGCGAACTTGTAGAGCAAGTCAGTACACAAGCAGCCTTCCCCTGTGGTTTCTAGTCAGCTACTGCCTCCAGGTTTCAGCTTGAGTTCCTGGCTTGGCTTCCCTAGATGATAGGCTGTAACCTATGAGCAAAATAAACCATTCCTCCCTCCAAGTTGCTTTGGGTTATGGTATTTGTCACAGCAACAGAAACAAAACTAATAAATAAACTGGTAACTGAAGCAAAAACCCAGAATTGACTTGCTTCAGATTTTCATGGTGTATGCAAGCAGGAAACATATTTCTGTTTGATTAGAGCACCACATAGGGGAGTTTAAAGATCCATGGTGAAAATAAATCCCTTTGCTGAGCATAGCTTCACACATTTGGTCAGCAGCTTAGCTGCAGATGAAGTTTTGTACTTCAGGCAAGCATATACACACATATGTTGTGTTCTCTCTCCTTTCTCATCCTCCTACTTCATCTGTCTGTCCATCTGTCCATCCATCCATCCTCTATTCATCAATCTCTCTGTCTGTTTATCTATCTATCTATCTACCTACTTACATACCTATCTCTGCCCTTTACTCAGGGTGGAATCAAATGGATTGGCTGGAAGGAAAATGCTTGTAAGTCAGAGACCAGGAACCTAGGGGGAAAGAAGTGTGTTGATGAACTTGTGGCCAGGAGACTGAAGCAGGTAGATCATTTTTATCTGGTGTAAAGATGGCAAGCAGAACTCATCTTCCCTAAGGGACATTTCTAATGCTTAGGGGAGCAGAATGACTTAACCTGTGATTGTCAGCTGACTTGATCCTTGCTGCCACTACAGAGTGAGCAGAATACAGTTGTTTGATGACTTTCTTTATAAACCATACAATCAGAGCTTCTGTTTCTCTTCATTTTATAAGATTCTTTCTAACCTAACTGCTCTTAAACAAATCCAGTCACATTACTGTCGCTAATATGCGACTCTTAACTGAAAAGAAAACATACCTGTTTCTTAGTTAAAAATAAAAGGGAGGAGGCATAAATTACACCTATTATATTCACTTTACAAGCCCCGCTCTACACATCAGCATCTCTTGTTTTTTGTAGGTGGATCTCAATAGATGTTGAGCCTCATTTGGACACGAAGGTTAGCAGTTATTTCTTGCTTCTTTCTTGATTCTTTTCTATGAATGAGTTAAAAAATAAAATGGGATAATAATGAATGAAAAAGCAAAGATTAACTTTAAAAAGAGATATTAATCCTTAATGAGAAATGAGTATGAAGAGGGAAATGGGGTTTGTATCTCAGGTGCACCAGGTCTTGCCCACTCACTATCTGTAGGAACTTGAATCAGTTCAATTAATTTTTTCTTGTCACTTTCCTCCATTAATAAAATGGAAACAATGACATCTATTATACACAATTACTGTGAGAGTTAAATAATAGTCCTTTCAATGTTCTGGGATAATATATGTATATATAAAATATACGAGAGTCCTTTTCCTCCATAATGAAATTGCAGGTGAGAGAAACGGGTGAAATATTTGGAATGCATAGATTAGCAAGCTGGGTACGCTGCAGGTACATTGCTATCAAAATGTGACTTGTATGAAAAAGGAGGTCATGAATAAAAATGGAGACTACTAATCCAAATATTTCTTTCTTCTTTATTGGAAAGTCAAATAAAGAGACAAGAAATTTTAAACACAGGCATCATTTTGCCTAAAATTATAGCTAGATTTATTTTTTTCTCTCTCTCCCCTGGAGGCCCCCCCCCCCGCCCCGCCCCTGCTCTAAGTCCTTAGCCGTATTTGTGCCACTCAAACTAATTGGCTCATTAGAGTTAGCACTACCTCTCACCCTGCACCCATATTCCTCTAGAAATCCGGACAGAAGAAACAGAGCCTGATTTACACAGACCACACAGCGTTTTCACACATCTCTAAGTCAAAGAATAGCACACAAAAGGATGTTTGCCTGAGTTGATTGATGCTCCACTCTTAATCTTGAACTGCAGGGGCTGGAAGCCTTTGAGTGCATGGTAATGCTGCCCCCGTGTGACCAACTTCAGGAAATCGCTCTGACATCTTGCAGCCCAACAGTCAATAAAGCCTTGAGGGGCACAGGACCAGCAATGGGCTGCTTCAGCTATGCTAGTTTGGTAGGGGAAACCAACCAACATGATTAAGTCAGTGAGTGTACTGTACTTGGACGACAATCGTTATTTCTCTACGTTCAATTAATTACTGCAGTTCTGAATTATTAGAACTCTCAGATTTCTGCTCTGGGAAGTAAGGGTAAAAGTCCTAAGCCTCCGTATTTCCCGAGGTGGGGGAAGACACAGAAACACATGCTTTAAGAGCTTTACGACACTCAGTGCAATGGTGTCTTTAAATTTATGGGAGCGAAATGGGGTTTCCTGGCTAGAGTACCGCTGCTTATTCAATGCTCCTGGTCCTATAACTGATTTTTTTTTAAATTAGTACCAAAGAATGGTACCCAACATACTATTTTAACCTGACTTGTTTTATCAATTACTCGCTGTAAAATTCTACATTCTTAAGCTGTAAAATATATCCCAACCCTATTTTGCATAATTGTTAATATTTGAATCTACGTTTGAGAATTGTACGTGGCTTAAGAGGTGTTTCTGAGTCCTGCTCATGCGCAAACCCTTCAGTAAAAATTAGATGTGTTGGATCCAACGGCATCCATGTTCTCATCTTTCTTGTATGATAATGATCTCGCTCTCTTTTCTTGTGAATAGTGTTGACATGAGCCTTTGGGGAAGAATTTAAACTGTATGAATATTGAAGATTAGATCATGTGCTTAGATAATATTCTCTTCCTTTCATTCCAGTAACAAGTAATTCTTTCCTTCTATTAACTAGTAATAGGGTCATTCACAGGTCACAGATCCACTTCAAAAGTAAATAAATAATTCCTCCAAATTCATGCCTCATTTACTATAAATTATAACAGAACTGGGAGCTGGAATCACCCAGGTCTCTGAAGCATATAAAATGGGATGTCTTCAGCTGGGGAATGTGGTTGCTGCTTTGTGGAGATGATGATTTGAATATTCGCTCCACCTGATGACCCTGCAGGTTTCACCATGTCCATCAGATGGATTTCGTAAATAGCGGAGTTTAACAGTGAGGATAATTTACAAGAGAAACTCCCCATCCTTCTATATGACATTTGAAATAAAACTGCCTTCTGTTATTTTTTTCTTCATGTACATTTCTCCATTAATAGAATGTTTCTTAACAGAAATACCATTCTGTTTAGACGGGCATTTCATAGTTCTTATTAGTTTGAGTAGAAATGCCTCAAGGCTAATACGATGGACAACTAACCCATCTCTGTATACTCTCTACACAGCTCTTTCCTGCATCATACCTAGTAGCTGAGAGTAGCTTGGTAGCGAGAGAATCACACACACACACACACACACACACACACACACACACACACACACACACACACAGAGAGAGAGAGAGAGAGAGAGAGAGAGAGAGAGAGAGAGAGAGAGAGAGAGAGGCACTGTGACTCTGAGTGACTAACTCAGGGTAATAAAAGTGTGGCAGGGTAGTTCTGGGAGGATTGCGGAGCTATTATTTGCAGTTTTCATTTTTTAATACTGTATGTCTTACTGTGAACATGTGAATACATGTTACTTTTTTACAAAACCCACAGAGTTCTAATGTAGAAAGCAGGAATATGTGTAAAGGCAAAGTAAATATTCTATATTATTTTAAACAAAAAAGGAAATTACAGAATATATGTAGTGATACATATTTGCATCATATATAATGCATATATTCACATATTGTATATAATACTTATATACATGTATTATATATAATATACACAACATGTAAAAATACACAACTTATGTAAATGTGGATAAGAGTCTATATATCCATATAGTCAAAATTATCTGTGAGGATATAAGAGAGGCTTAGGTTAAAAAAAAAAGATGTATTTTAAATTTTTCATCTCTATTCTTACGAATTAAATGTTATACTAAGCATTTATGCATACATTGTTTACATAATTGTGGATATACATTTGTACAGAACATCACTAGGTACCTTCCCTGTAGTTAATGAAGCCCATGCTCTCACCCTGTGTGGCCCAACCAAAATGTTCTATGTCTACCCAGGGCCTCCCTGAACTCTTTCTTCTCAGGGAGCTCATAGAGTCCTACGCCTTCTCCCTTCACCTTAGAACTTATCTCACTGCGTTTTAACTCCTTGTTAATTATTTGACCTGAAAGGAATTGGAGAGAGCTACAGTTTGTGGCATGTTATATGTGTTTTGAAATTGATATTTCTAAAATGGTTAGCTAAATGGAAGGAAGGAAAGAAGAAACAGACACACACACACACACACACACACACACACACACACACACAGAGAGAGAGAGAGAGAGAGAGAGAGAGAGAGAGAGAGAACATAAAGTTAGGTGGGTAGGAAGATAAGGAGGATCTGGGAGGAATCGAGGAATGGGAAAACAAGATCAAAATATACTATATGAAAAAAGTTTTAATTAAAAAATACATTATTTTATAAAAAAAAAAGACACTTTCTGTCACTGATCCTCTTGAAGGGCCTGTCTTCATCAACAGTGCTACTGTGCAAAGCAAGCCTCCATTTAACACAAGAATTGTGGGGGCATTATCTAAACCATAGAAATGATGGAGATCATTACACACATTATGTTGGAAGTTATGATTCCATCTGCAAGGCAATATTTGCTATCAGTTGCACCAGGTATTGCTCAGAAGACTTCTCTCTTTACTGCCAATCTTCACAATTTGCCATCTAAATTGTCTTCCAGTGTTTGTAAGCCAAACGTGACTGTCAGTGCCTCTGTAGGCCATGGAGGCAGCTTTTCCTTGTTTAATCAGGAGTGACTACATGCTTACCCTACAGGCAGCCTATTATAGTTTCCTGGGCATGGTGAGATAAATGTGGAAGAGAGGCATTCTGCCCCCTGGTGACTTACATGTATGTTCTTAGGAAAGGGCTCACACATCTCTCTAGAAGCTGTTTTGCATATTCAGATGGTTCTTCTACCTTGTGGCCCACTGAGCACCATGGCAGTTTCCTTTTTAGTAGATCTTGGGTCATTTGACCCTTGCTTTCAGCATTAGCTATGGATAAGCCATGTGCAGTAAAGTGGTTTGACATTTCAGCTTGATTTAAGCCAATTGGCACTGACAGCTTTGTGTCAAAGTGTGTTAATGCTTAATCAGAAATAATATCCCTGTGGACCGATGACTGAGTTCAGCATTAATTGGTGGTGGCTAGGTGCAAGTTTTCTGTGGGGAATTATGAACCAGGGAAGTTCAATCAATTTAGAAGGAAAAAAATGTGATTTTAAAACAGCATTATTGAAAAGGACTTTTGATTCTCTCATGGAAGCTGTATTCTCCCCATTGAATATTCACACTTTCATAGAGAATTATATGGTGTTTGGGGGATATATAGAGACACTGTACCCTTAAGGAATTCATCGTTTGGTGATGGACCATACAAAGGAGCTGACAATTAGAATGCAATGTATTCCCTTCCTTAGTACCCTTGAGCTAGTTCTGAGAGTAACACCTGAGTGCTTTGCCTAGGGAGTAGAAAGAGATGTGTTCTCAGATTGGAGGTATACTTTTCTTCTCACTCAGAATTCCAGTTCTTTCTAAGGACTCTCTCTACCAACATTTATTTAAGAACCTTCTCCAGTGGATACAGGGGGATACATAAAAGAAAGGTCATTTCATGAAGGAACACAGCTGTAAGATGTGCAGGGAATGGAGGTGGGCTTAGTGTAGAAACGGCGCTGGACAGCACACTTCTCCATTTCTCAGCTCACAAACAGCCCCTCTTGGTATTTCTCTGTCATTCCTCACATTCATCTGCTGTGGTGATATATTGTGTTCCCCAATAAAGCTTACCTGGGGATCAGAGGACAGATCCAGCCACTAAATTAGACAGAGGTCAAGCAGCAGTGGCACACACCTTCAGTCCTATCACTTGGGAGGCAGAGATCTGTCTGGATCTCTGTGAGTTCAAGGCCACACTGGGCTACATGAGAGAAACAGAACCAGGCAGTGGTGACACACGCCTTAATCCCAGGAAGTAATATGGCAGGACACAAAAAGGTATATAAGACGTGAGGAAACAGGAACTGGCTGTCTTGAGGATGAAGATTTTGTAGAGGTAAGCTAGTGGCTGGCTGTTCTTCTCTGATCTTTTAGTTTTCACCTCAATATCTGGCTCTGGGCTTTTTTAAAATAAGACCTTGTAAGATTCATGTTACAATCTGTCACCAAGTTCTGCTAGTCTTCCCTTTCCCACATACCTTCCCAGAGAAGAATTGTCTTTCTGGTCCACTTTTAATTAGTTGGAGATGCAGCTTCATGTGTTCAGCATTAAAATCCCTTAAATGACTCCACTTCATGGAGCAGCTGAGAATCAAGCAGCCAGACAGATTTTAATCAGTTATGACTACTTCAATATGGAAAAGAATTGAGTGGGCTAAATTTAATGTAGATGACTTGGCATGTTAAAGGAAAATGAAGGAATAGTGAGAATGGGATAGGGATTCCATGGAGTCAAAGAAGTAAGTACAGCAGTGGGAAGAGGAAGTTTGATGAACATGTGATGTCTGCCCCCTGCTCCTAGTCATAGTAATTTGTTTGACAGCCCTTTCCTTCACCAAAATCTTAAGGGTCACTCTGGAGTTGCAGCCTGAAGCTTTTAGAAACTTAAAGTACTATTGTTTTAAGCCTTCACGGGTTAAACTTGAAGCCTAGTTGAGAAAGCATTCAGAAGAGCCTGGCTTGAGCTTGGCCAAGGAGAAAAACTTCAACAAAAACAGTGTCATTTTGCTGAAATTGCCCCAGGCAAACACACAGTGCATCTGAAGATGGAGAAGCCCTTGTACAGAGCAACAAATCTCAATTCCATGTCTCTGTGCATCACCTCAGGAAGTTTTGGTAAAGATTAGGATTCAGTGATTGCAAGGTGCCACTAAAGCTGCTGAATTTCTGCAAACTTCAGAGGTGATCCTGATGCTGCTCTCTGAGGACCATACAGTCAGTCTTAGGTGACTAGATTCTAGCTGGAGCCTTCTGCATAGCCCATGAGTGCCCTGTGTACATCCTCTCTTGTCTGTGTTCAATGCAATGGGTAGTCTGATCTTTTTCAAAAACATGCATGACCATTTTCTCAACCACCTCAAAGTTTTTTTTAAAATCAAATTACCAATGATGTATACATTGATACATTGATGATACATTGATGATCACCAAACTTTTGCATGATGGTTTACAAATGTTTATGGTTATGACCCTACCTCACACCGGTTTTAACTCTAGCCTTTTCTGCCATGGGCAGTCCAAGCCATTCCTGACTGCTAATAGCTTTACAGCAATTATTCATGTTCTTACTGTCTTCTGGGGCTTGTCTATATTGTCTTGGTTGGCTGGGATATTCTTTCTTATATCCTGAAAAATTTTATTTACTTCAGTTTAGACATCACTTGTCTCTGGTTTAGAGGTATCATCAATATAATTCTTCATATTAATCAAATGCTCTCATTTTCATTTTTATGTATTTCACTTATGAGTGATGCACCTTTTGCTGTAATTTGCTAGTGCACTCTCTAACATATGATATGTGATCATGAAATATTAATTATATCGATGAGAGAGAATAATTAATCATTAAATCAATAAAGAAATACCATCAAAATTTGGTGGATAATTACAGATTCAACTGAAATCAATTAGAAAGTATTTTGAGCAAATGACTAATATGAATTAAGGCAGTATTAAATGAAAATGTCAAAAGTATGTCACCTGAGCAATGCAGATGCAGCACCAAACCTTCTTAAGAGGACTTGGTCTTTATGGGAAATGGAAAGGTACTTCCCTTAACAACCACTCTGCCTTCTTTCATTTGGTTAAGGGTTGTCTCTGGTTTATCATATATACAGATGGATTCTGGAGGAACTAGAGAGTGAAACACCCTGGCTGCCCTTCAGAATGGTTTGCATAGAGTATGTAACAAAAGCTCCATATGCATCTTTTCTGGGGCCTTGACTTTAGACATTTTTATGAAACCTCGTTGTTTTTATAAAGTTCTGAATTATAAACCTCATTTAGGACATGGACACATAGACACATGAACACACACACACACACACACACACACACACACACACACACACTATATCTGTCATGGGCAGGTTTTCCTAGTTGGATGGTATTCAGAATTAGAGAATTTTAACTTCTGAATTTTGCCAATGAGATGAATTTCTTCTAGACACTGTCTTCCTCACCTCTGGATATGTAGACACCATTTCCTTAGCTGGGAAGACTTGGAGTGACATGTTTCCATGGTCACAGGGATACAGGAAGTTAGCCTATGGGCTCACTTTTCTTCTTTCCTCCTCTCTGTCCCTCCCTTCCTTCTTCATCCAACTGATAAAATTTTCATAATTGTATAATGAGAGGTCTCATCATTGTGCTGTGTGCATTTATTGAAAAGCTAGTAAAAATAGCTGTTATTATTCATACTTCACCCTGGTTCACTTTCCCAGCTGTCCTCCATAACCCCCTTAAAGTAGACATGAGAAAGAATGTTTATTTCAGAGAAAGGGATATATAAGGTCAGCACTGAAGGACTTCAGGTGAAGTAAGGTCTAGGTTGTGTCATTTTAAGGTCAGCCTTAGAGCTGCAGTGCTACTGTGTCTGAGACAATGTTTGGTTCATTCACAGAATGATGAAGAATTCAAATTAGTCTCCAAAGTCCTATGATCCCAGACCCTGAGAAAAAACAAATAAACAAATCAAAATCTTTTCAAGAAAAGAAGAAGGAAAGGGAAGGAGAGGAGGAGGAGGACTAGGAGGAGGAGGGGGAAGGAAAAGGGGTGGAGGAGTTGGAAAGAGAGGAGGAACGATGGAGGAGGGGTGGGGGAGTTGAAGACAGAAGAGGACTAGAAGAGGAAGTGGAGGGAGGAGGGGTGGAGGAGTGGGAGGGAGAGGAGGAGGACTAGGAGGAGGAGGGGGGAGGAGGAATGAGAGGGAGAAGAGGAGGACTAGGAGGAGGAGGGGGAGGAGGAATGGGAGGGAGAAGAGGAGGACTAGGAGGAGGAGGGGGAGGAGGAATGGGAGGGAGAAGAGGAGGACTAGGAGGAGGAGGGGGAGGAGGAGTGGGAGGGAGAGGAGGAGGACTAGAAGGAGGGAGAAGGAAGAGTGGGAGGGAAAGGAGGAAAGGAGCTTTTCATCTTTGATGGAGTCATCATCCCATGCTGAAAAGCATACCCAGTTGCCATGGCAGTAGTTACTCTAACAGTATTTTATTTAGGTAGATACTTTTGTAAAAACAACAACCAAAAAAAAAAAATGGTTTCCAGGTGCTCCAAGTGAAAGATCAATTATCAAACTTGTTGTTGCTCACTTTGAGCCTGTAAAAATTTTGGTATAATTTGCCTAACAGTCAGGGAGTCTATTTTGTGTATAGTAGAAAAGATTTGTTGACATAAAAACAGAATCTTAGTCTTCATTTAAAAATATGGTCCTGACAACTGTTTGTGATGATGAAAAGAATTTGATATTCAAAGAAGTGGGATTTTTTAGGCACCGAGAAGGATGTAAAATCACCCTAATTGAGAAATATTTGTTGAATGACACAGTACTGCAGAGTATCAGCCCTTTTAAGCCCTGGTCCAAATTCTGAATTTTCAAATGAGTGAGGAAAAGAGTTGTGTAAAGTAGAAGAGACTAGTTCAGCTCAATGAAATTATTTGAGAAAGAAACAGGAAAGCACTGTGAACTGTCAATGACTCTGAATGCCCCTGATCCTGTGATATGGTAAACAAATTTTATAACCATAGACAGGAAATGGCAGGCAGAGATTAAAAACTGGGGCAATCAGACATTTGCCTTATTTGGGCATGATTTGACAACTATCAACCTGAGAACATTGAAGCTCAGATATTTATCTACAAAGTGTATTCTGAGGTCAGGTTTCTCCTCCTTGTGCATCAAGCTAATCTGTTGTTCACCATATACATGGATCTACTTTGGTCCAAACTCTTTGTTCAAATACAGAGAACGATTTAGGTAGATTTATTCTAGTTCAACAGAGTTACATAGTTTGAGCTGTCTAGACCAATCTCCTGTTCTGTTGAGCCCTCCTCCCTAAGTCACAGGAAATGTGTATGAATAGGGTATTGCTCATGATCAGGGAGACTGCATATTATTTTGTAATATAGAAAGCAAAAAATGGAGCACATATAGCACACACGGATAAGCAGTAGGAAATGTATTTTCTGATTGAAAGGTTCCTTTTACTTCCACCTTTCACAGGTAAATGCTTCTTTTGAGGACTGACTTGAACATAGTGAATAAATAGCACTTCAATAAATGTGAATAGAAATAATCATTATAATCAGTAACAAGCAAAATACACTCAATCTAGCAATTCAGCTTCCAGTTGTATTTCTTACTACTTGCTTGTGGTCGTGTGTGTACAGATTATAAATGCCTCCTCCCAAAAATCTCCAAAGAGGTTAATCCAAATATAAAGATACAGAAAAACATGTTATTCTGGTTTGTTAAAAAGAAAAAGAAAAACCTGAGTTTGAAAGACTGATCTTCTGGTAATAAAAGAACAAATGGGCAGTTCGTCAGATGTTCCTTTTTACTTTGACAGGCACAGAGTTCTTGCTTTTCCCCCAAAGAAGTTCACAGAACATGTGTCTGTTCCCTGCACTAATTGGTTCTCTTGCTGGTGTTTCTTTTATAAATCATGTTTAAACATAAAAGAAATATCATTCCATATTTGGAACCTTGACAAAAATCGCTCACTTCATAGAATTTCTACTTCTAAAATGACAAGAAATAACTAATTAAACACCACAGGGGAGACACATTTCAGTGTTTCTATTTGTAATGTCTCTGTGTTCTAAAGCTTTTGTCCATCAGTTTCTTTTCATTTATTAATCACTTTCTTGCCTCAATGTGGGCAAACAACAATTACTAGTGTTAGATACAATTGAAAATACTTCTTGAGGGGAGTGACCAGTGGCAAGTTGCCCAAGTATCAATGAAAATAACTCATCACACATGTCCATATGGGCAGCACTAATTAGACTTGGTGGGTTTTAACAGAAAAAAAGTGTCATGAAATTGAGGGAGAGAGAGGAGGGATATGTTGGTCGGCACCAGGACAGCTGAAAAGAGGGAGTGAGGGCAGATGTGAGCCTCATGCATTGTATACATATATGAAATTTTCAAAAATAAAGTATTTCCAAAAGGGTAGCCTTGGTATTTATAATTAATATCATCCACTATGGTATTTACAATTACAGCATTTATAATGATATTTATAACTAAAACCATACACCATGGAGTGATGGAATTTGAGTCACCTGCCTCATTGGGAAAACTCCTGAATCCATGAAGAGAACAGCATTTTTCATAATTTTAGTTATAACTTCAGTGAAGTTCATTGACGTGCTGCTAATGCCATCACTGCCTGGGCAGCCTACTAAGTCTTTCCCTCGCAGACCCACTTCAAATCAAGAGTGCAGACAAAATGGACCCATAAAACTTCAATTCTTAGCCCATTTTTCAGTTGTATGAGTGAATCTTTGAGCTTTAATCCTGAATAGAATATGAAAAAAGAAACAAGTTAGATAATATTTTGATTTACAGTATTGCTTTGTTACCTTGTATTTCAGCCTCAGACTATAAATATTGAAAAAGCTGGGCGGCAAATAACACTTAAATCGCTATTCAAATCTACTAGATTTTAGTTTCTTTCCTTACTTCTTCCCTCCATCCTTCCTTCCCATATTCCTCTCAGTTTGTAAACCAGACTATAAGAAAATCAAGCTCAGCTGAAGAAAATGTCTTAGTGAAATTCCAAGTTCAACCATGGGAAGACATTAGGACACTCCTGACTTCTCTTCATTCATCACCATTATGCTCTTCTTTCTTTCAATCAATAAGAAAACACTTATTTCCTAAGATATCCCCTCCTTCTTTTTCTTTCTCTTTCTCCAATGTTCTTACACACTGTTATCTAGGCAAATTGGCTGAATTATTTTCAATATAAATCTATTTGCAAAATCAAAACATCAGAAATACCTTCTTCTTGTGTTTAATTTGACATTTTGGCTGCATCATTTGCACAACTTGAGAATAATATAGCTGATGAATATGTTAACGAACAGTTTGGAAATGGCAAAGAATATGGATTTGCTGTTCTCTGGCAGATGTACAGACTTCCTCAGACTTTCAAATCTCCCACACGGGCCCACAGCAGCTGTTAGAACCACTGAAGTAACAAAGTAAATACAACTAGGTGTGCAATGCTCATCTTTGCCTCATGGAAGTCTATTACTACTTCCTTTGGATCCTGAGGTGCAAGTAACATGTCCATAGCCATCCACAATCTTCTGGATTCCATATAAAAGTTTCTCATCTGGGGAATCACATTCTTAAAGGTCCAAGTTGAAGATTTATACAAATTTATTCATGCATGTTTATTATGTGATATTTTATCATATATAGAGACAGGAAGAAGGGAAGAGGGAAAGGGAAAGGGAGTGTCTTAGGTAGGGTTGTGTTATATAATACCATGACCAAAGGCAACTAGGGGAAGAAAGGGTTTATTTCACTTGTAGCTCTCAGGTCACATTCCATCACTGAGGAAAGCCAGGGCAGGAATGCAAGGCAGGAACCTGGAGGCAAAACTGAAAAAGAAGCTAAGAGGGAGTGCTGCTCACTGGCTAGTCATGCTCACTCAGCCTGTTTTCTTATACAGTGTGGCAACATCAGCCCAAGGATGCCACTGCCTATAGTGACTGGGTCCTCCCACATCAATCACTCACCAAGAAAATGGCCAACAGCCTTGCCTATTAGCCAGTGTCATGGAACATTTTCTCAGTTGAGAGTTTCTCTTGCCAAATGACTATAGATTGTGTCAAGCTGACAAAAGCCTAGCCAGCCTAGAGAAAGAGGAAGGAAGATACAGAGAGAACATACACTGTTTAGACAGGCTTATACTATAGCTATTTATTAGGTATGGATATTGATTCACAAACGATATATGTGCAGTGGGGCCACCCACAGGCAAATAAGCTTGAGATACAGGCCAAAGATAAATTTGAATCACCATAGATTTCAAAATCTTGATAATGGGAACACTTGGATAACTGATTTTCCAGAGAATAAGTTCAATGTTTGTTTTACTAATTTAGAATAGGGCCAGGAGGGCTAAGAAGCATCTCTGTGTTTGTGTTTGCATTTCACTACTTAACTGATGCTATATTGGAAAGATGTTTTTTTTTTTTTTTTTTTTTTTTTTTTTTTTTTTCAGGTGACAAGTGCTCCTTTTGTGTCATAGCATTGGGGTGCTGGTGTGAAGCCTCAGGTTCTCTATACACATTGTTGTGACTAGAGACTTTCTAAACTGGAAGTACAAATAGAAATCACAGCATTTTCTTTCTACAGCCACAAAGCTAATCTTGCCCAAATCTTAGGACCATGCAGTCTTCATAGGACAAATCTTAAAAGAGTTATAGGCTCATGAATGGATTCCCTACGGGAAACAAGAGAAAGTGCCAGATTCTCTGCCCCACTTAACACAACCAAACTCTTATGGATGAGTGTCTGTGCTACCAGTTTTAAATTGATTTCAGTGGTAGTTTGATTGATTTGCCATAGCAAAGTTAAGATATCAAAAGCTCAATGGGCATTCTGTAGTTTCATAAGTAAGTCACTTCATATTATAGTTGGGAATACATAAAAATCTTGATCTTTTCACAGATTTATAAACTGCAACAAGGAAAAAATACCAAGTATTCTAATGGGTGTTCCCAAACCATGTTGAAGTCTAGACATGACTCCTCAGTTTCTAGCAGAGAGAAGTTGTCCTGAGAATCATATTCCCACAGCAGGAGATGTGATCTCAGAGGAACCCGTGAGTGTCTGTGTGAGTGTGCTGACCTTTAACTTAAGACAATTTCTGGCAGAAAATTAAATTTTCACAGGTCCCTTGGGAGGTCCCAAAAGCCAAACTTGATTTTGAGAGAAGAGAAGCAATACACATCAGGTCAGAGTCTACAAGGAAATTTAAATTTTTCTTAAAGATAATTTTGCAGTGATCAATGGAATGGCTGAAGATAAACATTAATTTCCCACTTACTTACAGTAAGTAAGTGAGAGATTATTTTCTCTACTAACTGGTAGGTACTGGATTGTAAAGTCAAATGAGACATTGTCTCTTTCTAAAAGGGCCCATAAACTGATGGAAGAGACAGATAATTATCCATGGAAAACTGAAATTAAAGAAATTAAAATAGGGCTGGAGAGATGGCTCAGAGGTTAAGACCACCGACTGCTCTTCCAGAGGTCCTGAGTTCAATTCCCAGCACCCACATGGTGGCTCACAACCATCTGTAATGAGATCTGGCACCCTCTTCTGTATACATAATAAATAAATAAATAAATATTTAAAAAAAGAAATTAATAAGAGAAATGTAAGGCTCTTCATCCTTCAAATACATTATTGCTTTGAGATATGTAGCTCAGGCATGTATAGGAAAGAGCTCATTCCACGACAGTGCAGTTGAATACAAATGTATAAATGAGAACGTAGCTCATTCATAGACTGACAAAGGGTTTATTTTCCAGTCACTTATCATCAGTTTAGCAAGAACCCGTTCATATTGTATACCAGTTTATAACTTTGAATAATAAAAATATAATTCCTACCCTGAAAGAGTTTACAATCTAATAGAGGAGACAGATTAAAAAAATAAGTACTTTAGTGTGAGAAAATGCTAGCAAAGGTAAGACAGATCAAGACAGGAATCAAAGGAGGGGCTTTCAATCTGAGTCTGTGTAGTCTATGAAAGGAGTTGTATTAACCTATGTCTGAGAATAAAGGGCACTTATCCAAAGGAAGAGAAGGAAGACCATGTGTGTTGGAGAGAATGGCTGGAAAATGTCTTCCGGTCAGCGGAAAACTGTGGTACTCAGGACCTCTGAATTATTTCAGTGTGTCTAAGACAAAAAGTGAAAGTTGAAGATGGGTTCTTATATCATGTGAGAACATTCTGGGAGGCCAATTGCATGTCCACTTTTCTAGTCACAGGGAGAAAGCTCTTCAGCGCCGAGGGGAGATTAGGCTAATAGCCACACAAAGTTTTAGGAAGAACAGATAGTAAGAATGTTGACAGTTTATGTTCCTAGGTCTAGACATTCCTAAAATTCAATATATTAGCTATTTATTCCCTGAATTTCACAGTTCCTTTTGGCTTAGTCTTAATCAAGAATCCTAAAAAGACACTTTACTGCAGTTCTCTATTTTTTTCCTGTAATTTTGTATCATAGTGTGCAAACTTGTGTGTGTATGTATATGCATATATGATTTTCTCCCAACTAAATTGTCAATTCAGAAGAACCATTATCTGCATCTTTGTGTTCCAGCATAAGTCTAATGAGAGTAGCAAACGAGAGATTCCTAGCCTCCACCAGAGGACTAAGGACTGCATGCTGACTTGCAGAATTGTGAGTCAGAATGGAGTGTTCTTATCACTGGCTTGTGGCTATGTCAAGGTACTGGGTGTAGATCATTTGCTTCCCCATGGGTAGACACGTTCCATTACTTTCTTTAAGACCTCTGGGTTCTAGAGTAGATGAGGCTATGTTTCTCTCTGATGAGGTTCTACCCTTTCAAAGTACTTGACCTACACAGTTTTAACATTGAAGCAATCACTTTAAAGTTAGAAGCCTCTATTCATACATTTTGGCTCTGATTAGCTCTATCAATCTTAGATTTTATTGCTGTAATGAGAAAATAGAAATTCTAATTTTGCAGAATTATTTTGAAGACTAAATGAGATAAATGTACAAAAGTGCAAAAATATATATCTGCTCACTAACTTACACACAGACATTATTTGATAAATTTTGTTTTCTTATTCACAGGGATGACTTCAAAGCAAGCACAAGGAAATGATAAAATTGGGCAGAAACCAGAGTCCTCTCTTACTGTACTTGCTGAGAGACAAGAGCAGGAAAGGTTGATGTTTCCATATTCACACGCATCTTTCTAGTTACACATTTTCAATTTCTATTTAACAAAACAAATTTTCCAAAGTGCCAAGTCTGAGAGAGTCCCTGAATTAGATTCTGTAGTAAGTAAACAAAAACAAAACAAAAAACAAACAAACAAACAAACAAAAAACCCAAGTCTGTCTGAAACCCTCAGAAGAATGAACACAGTTAAGGACCAAATGACGTGAAACACAAATCAGGAAATATAACCTGACAAACACCCATGTGCTTTTTGGAGTGTTCATATAGATTGCTTGAAATTGATTGTCATAGAAACGAGAGCTGTGTATATGTAAGTGGTCCATTTTCTTCCCAGGTCCCTGTCACAACCAATTCACCAATCCATTCCTCCTACTTAGACAAACGCAAGCAGTTTTCTGCACTCATTTCCTGTACCACTGGGACATGAAGTTTGAAGCCATATATAAATACTTTCACTATCAGGGCAAAAGTAATTCATGGCTGAAAAGAGGGTGCAGATAGACCCTTACAGGAACTCATGCATGAGGGAGGCATCCGTAGTGGGCTTCCCACCTCCTCTCAGTACTACTCATTCTTCCCAAGTCCCTCATTGCCACAGTTCAACTGCACACCCCTGCTCACAAGGTACATTTTATCAACATCATAGAAACACCAGTAATAGACACCGGATCCTCTTGCTTTTCCTCTGTAAATCACCACTTTTCGCAATTGTTTCACTTAAAAATAAATGTAATTAGGGGAATTGAGACTGCAAATATCTTTCTCCACTATTTTCTTACAAGGATAAACTATTTTTATCAAATATTTTCTAATCTATGTAGAAGTATTCAAACTGAACACTGCATACACATGTGCAAGTCACAGTATCTCCCACTTTAGTGATTCTAACTCTTAACTTGCTTTTGTAGCAGCTTTCTATTGTTTGCTCCAAGAATTTAAGACAAACAAACAATAATTTAAATTGGAATTTTGACATACCTATAAAATATACAACAAAGTATATAGCTTTAATATTTCTTCAGGTTAAAGGACAAAGTGAGTAATACCATGTGGTTCCTGCTAGGGATTCAACTATATCTTTTAAATAAATTATGTCTGTATATTGAGGCTCTAATCAGTAATGTGATGATATTTGGTGTTCGGGCCTTTGGGAGATAATAAAGTTTAAATGAGGTCATGAGGGTGCTCTCATAGTATGATTAGTGATATCATGAGAAGAGGTAACAAAGTTTTTCCTCCGTCTTCTGGCCAAGTAAAGACACAGACATAGCAACTGTGAGACAGCCAGAGAAAGCCTTCATTAGAATCCAACCCTGACCTCAGCTTGTAATCAGAACTGTAAAGAGTAAATGTATGTCGTTTAAGCCATTCGGTTTGTGGTACTTTTTTACTGCATACTGAAAAGGAATATTTTCATATTCCCTTTAGGTATGCAAGCTTGACATTTCTTTAATCAAATATTTTTCTAATATACATAGAAGCATCGAAACTGCACACTTGAAATTTGTAAATCAAACACAGAGCTCTGTGGTTGAGTCACCTCCTTGGGAGAATCATGGTAATATATACCACATTTCATGTTGCTGTCCAGCTTGTCTGAACAAATGGGTTTCCAGTGCGTTGTGAAGCAGCAAATCCCCTTGTGGACACTCTGACTTCACTGTGAGTGGTCTTGAAACCAGTCCTAGGAACTGTGAGACAGGACACATTAGGACTTTACTGAAAGATAATGCTAAAATTTTCACATTTCATGAACAAATCCAGGAATTTCTTTCTTATTTTTCCCATCCACTGGCTCCATGTTAACTCTCAACCAGGACAGATGATAGTGAAATAAACCTGTGACTAGTAGCTGATGTCTCTTTAGGGCCAACATAACTCTGAGAGCTGTGCTGGAGGTTTTCTACAACTTTTCTCTAAAAAATTACATACTATTAATCTGTACATTCTGTCTTCCCTTGATTTAGTGTTGTGGCCAATGAGGCTTGGGGAGAAAGGGTGACTGATTAGTCTACTAGTGTGTGTGAATAAGGCTGGTGAGACTTGAATCTAGGAATCTAGGGGCATGCCATGTTTATGCTGTGATGTGTACTCTCAATTGCACCACCAATCTCTCACTCTTTCTATAGTGGGTAAGACAGTGCTTTCATCCTTGGAGACCCACTCTAGTCCACAATAACAGTACTGAATGGATAATTTTTGCTTAATGAGTGGAACAAAAACACTAGCTCTCACCTTGAGGTGATGTTTCTACTTTGTCTATGATGAAATGGAAAAGTTTAAAAAGCAGGTCAGGGGCAGGACAGCTGTGTGTGGTTTGGTAGCGTACATAGCATCTCCTGTTTCATCTTTGGAAATGATTTTGACTCCAAAGTTATAGAAAAATGTTTAATTAACAGAAAATATTCATGTTCAAATCAAATATTGAGTGGTAGATGATGTGTTACCTTGAACAGAGCTCTGAGCTATATAAAACAGAAATTGATAGCCTCATAGGGAGAAATCAAGCAATTCTTTATTGTAGTGAATGATTTTTTGTCATCTCTTAATGATCAATAAATATAGATGAATCCATCAATACAATTAACAAGCCTTATCTAAGGGGCATACATAGGACCCTGCATTAAGTGATCAGAGACACAAATCATTTATACTAATAAACCAAACACCTGACTCTAGAATGGATGTCAATAAATTTCAGGCTTGAAACCACCCAGATCATGTGGCACTCATTACAAAGCAATTGACTTAGAAGTCATTTACAAGAAGATGCCATAATCTAATTCACTTTGAAAGTGAAGACGTCTCTTATGCAGTTAATAGGAAACTTATTTTAGATATTTTGTGTTCTTTAAAGTTGTATAGTAAATTCCACATACCAAAGTTGTGTGTATATTGATAATGGCATGAAAGGAAATACAACCTTAAAAGAGGTTAGAAGTATAGTTTACTGGTAGAGTATGGGAGGTCCTGGGTTCAGTCTACATAATTGCAAAAACAAATAAATAAAAGGCAAGCAAACAAAAGAAACAAATCCAAAGAGAGAAAAGAAAATTCTTGAAAATTAATAAGCTAACTTGGAGGTTTAAGAAAGGATATATATATATATATATATATATATATATATATATATATATATATATAAAATCTAGTCAAAATAATTGCTGCAGATTTTAGGTCTTAGTTATTGTTCCTAATTGCCTGACACTCGATGCTGGATTGTCTTGGGTAGGGGTGCAGCCACTCAGAATGTGTGAGCAAGAAAGGAATTGAAGGCATGAATTCTGCATTATTTACTGTGCATTTGAAAAACCCTTCCTCTGCAAACTCCTCCTGAGGAGAGGGGTGGGGAGCAATAAAGGGAGTGATAACAAAAACAACATGATTGAAACACATCAGCAGGCCATTCAGCATAAGAACCAGAACATGTGTTCAAACATTAAGGTGATGGAGGCCGATAACATACATAATACGCATACACTCCTAACCCCCTTTCCATTTTATAGCATTCTATTGCTTTCTGAGACATTGTGGTGTTTGTCCAGTATATTCAGTTTACTGCTTGATTTCCCTTTTCATTGTGCTACCACGATGCTAAGTTTCTTTGTTTTTTAATAGCTTATGTTCCTGTACTCTAGAACATAATCTAGTGCATATCGTCATTCTCTGTGTCTTCCCATTCAATATTAATTCCCTTTTAATCTTTCATTTGTCTTTTCTTTCTTCCTTCCTTCGTTCCTTCCTTCCTTTAGAATAATCTCATGTAACCAAGGCTAGCCCTTAACTTACTATGTAGCTGAAGCTGCTCCCTTCCAAGTGTTGGGATTACCATGGTAATTATTAAAATACAAAAGGATTATAGATTAATATTTTTAATGTAGAGTATTTAACACAAGGAATCTCCCAGATACTTAACTTTCTACACTTTTCTTTCTAGTTATGCCATGTGTTTATTTTATACAAAGAAAAAAATAGAAACCTGCAGTAATGTAGTTGTGTTTATCCTGTATCAATTTGTCTTTATCAATCACAAATGCTTGGTTGAGCTTAAATTTCAATGGGAAAATACAAACTCTGACATATCAATAGCATGATTAGATTTCCTGGATAGGAGGTCTCAACCACATTTCTTTTTTGATGCACGAAGAATGTTTTTATCTCTATCGTAAAATGAGGATATTTTAAATATCACAAGTGGTAGGAATTATGACAAATACTGTCAAAACATTGTAGAAGTCACTCTATGTTAGAGATATTTTTACCACCTCTCTTACTTAAAATGTTGGGAACTACATGCTGAGACAAAATTTATAAAAACATACTTGGAATGCTTGGAACTAGAGGCTCTGTCTTTTGTTACTAAAATATACAACAAAGACTGAATGTCTGGAGAACTGAAATCCATTACAGTACCCCTGCCATGCATAATATGTTCCTGTGTTGCCTATATTTGTACAATATGCCCTTGGCCAGGCGTGATAATGAATGATAAAACATTACACCAGTTGGTGGCAATGCTGTTTTCACAGTAATGGTCACTTAAAACCACAGGGCCATGCTGATTTTCCCCTTATAAACCCTAACTGCTTTGAATTTCTAACTTGTACTACAAGTTATTTCTGGCTTAGAAGTGAAGCCAGATTTTCTGTAACCCCCAAGTATTCTCCATGTTATCTTTAAGCCTTTTCATTACCAAAGGCAAACTAAATGTGAAATAATAAATAACAGGGTTATGTGGCCTGAAAAGGCAAATTCTGAAGACCACAGGAAACTATGTCAAACACTGCCTTGCCTCATCAAGAAATTGCAGATCCATGCAGTGGGGAAGCCAGTCTACATTCTGGCATTCAGACATCTTTCATCTGGCATTCTGTTGCAGAGCTTATTACCTAATAGGCAGAATATGTGATATTTAGTGAAAACTTCCCTGAACACCAGTTTTTATCCAAGGAAAATCAGAAAGCTTTCCAAGACAAACAATTGATAAAGTTTAACTGTCTAAAATAATTTCATGTGTAGAATAGACAAACAAGATGCACGAATACATCTGGAGGTTGGAAATTAAGCATATGTACTCATTGGCTGGAAGTTGTGTAAGATCCTTCACCCCATCTCAGATTTCATTTCCTCTGAGAAACTTTCCCAAATCATTCTCCAATGTGAATTAATATTTATATCTCACCTTATCAACTTTGAAAGCAGCCTTATCAATATCTCCATATACCACAAATGTTTTCCATTTATTATTATGATATTTCATTAGATACTACTTCAACTTATCAAGTTCATTGGACCCACCTATGTGCTAGCCATACTGGTAGAAATCATGCAGTAAAATTTGTAAAAGTAGTTTCATCTTATTTCACTGTGTATCATACACTGTATATCTGGTACATGGAATGATGTGTGGTAAATGCTCAAATAAAGAGAAATGAGTGCAGATATTTAGTTCCCACAAACTAAAAGAACTCCAGCATTAAGGCAGTGGCCTTCAATTAAGTTTGTTGACTTTTGTGAAATTTGCACAAACCTCTTTAAAGGATGGCAGTGGTACACTAGTATCTTGAACTAATACATGTGCAAACCCAGTGTCAATATTCAAATAAATATGTCAATTCAGAGAATGTAATGATACTCAAAGACTGAGCCACCAGTGATTAATCATATAGAAAAATAGATAAATGGAATAGGTGAGGTTTTCATAGAAGATATCAATGGAGAAAGCAAGGTAGCAGGAACAACAACCTTGAATTTATTATCCTAGGACCTAGAGGCTGTTCTGTGTGTTCACTATTAACTCATTTAATCTTCTCTTAAACTTCCAAGTTTGACACCATTACCATCCCTTTTACAAGGTGAGAAGCTATGTTAACACTGCTGTTAGTTGTTTAGGTGGCCCATTTCCTTATTTTTCTTTGTTTTAGAACTCCTGTCTTTAATGCAGTCCAGTTTGCTTCCTGGAGAGTAATACCATCCTATCTCTAGGAGAGGTCTCATTGGTGCAATGAGAACTTCAGCCTTTGATAACACTTTGTTCTGGAACTCAGGTCCAAGGTCTTCTCCCTGGAGCACAGTATACTCCCATGATTTGACTGAGATGTGGGCAAATGATATAATTCTAGAAAGTTCTTGCTTGAGGATTATTAGGAATCAAAGCCATTATTTATGAAGAGTGTGGTCTCAGAAACAAATATTCCATTTTATTTCAATACAATAGTAAATGGGCACAGGATGACACAGACATGGATACTTTGCTACTAAGACACCATGTAGGGAATGCTTTCAACCAGATTCCAGTGTTCTCACCCTCCTTAAATGTTCATCTAAGTCAGGTTACTTTTGGTTCTTATTTGTTAGTTGTCAATGGAAGTATCCTAAATGACACAAACAGGAATCATTCAAGACACAAGCAACTTTTCCAAAATTACACATATGTTAAGGACAGGCTTCAGACAGCTCATACTGTTAATGACTTCCTATATTTCTTCTGTGTGGTAATCTGGAAAAGTTCTACATGAATCTTCTGCTAGTGCATTTGTACTTACACTGAAATGGTTGGGTTCCTTTTATAGGCTCTGCTTCTGTTTCTGTTACTGGGAGGCTGCCAATTTCCCCCAGTGTCGAGACTCCTGCCTCTGAGCCCTGGCCTACTATTACTACTAATTCTCTCTTCCTTTCCCCAGTGACTTGGAACTATCTTATTAAACTCCGGGTTAATGACATCCAGGTTACTTCTATTCAGAAGGAATCCCTAGGACTCTTTAGACTCACTCGTCTGTGCTCTCTTGGAATCTCTAGGATTTGCTCATCTGTGCTGTTTCTACATACTTCCAAGATCTGTGTGGATTCAGCAACTCAGACTCCTAATAAATCTGTCCAATTAGGTTCATTCTCTATCAAGACATTGTGGTTTAAGCTACTATTGTCCTTTATCATAGCCCTTGTATATTTGATTCCTGGATATTTCTTCTCTTGTAAACATAGCCTTAAAGGTCTTATACCTTAAAATGGAAGTGGGGCTTTGCTAAGACAGCACACTTATTGTGGTTGAAGGTAAACCATGTGTCTCACTATGAAACAAGTCATCATATGATTCAGAATTATACTTGACATCTGAAAAATGCAGTTGATGACTTCAAAAACGATTAATCTAAACTTCACTAACAGGAAGAAGAAGGAGAAGGAGAAAGACAAATTCCTCCATCAGATGAGAATGCTGTCCTACAACAGTTAATGTTTTCCTTCTGCCCTGCCTCTTAGCTTTCCTAAAGGTTTGTTCTGGTTTCTTTTAAGGTTCAGGGTTCTTATTGTAATGAATTTGAAATACGGAGACACAAATAGTGTATTGGATTGCCTCAAGGACATTATGAAGTTATCATGGCAGATGAATTGAATGATGGTTCTTAAGCAAAAAAATCAGCAAAATAATCTAATGTTTATATAGTACTGCCAAGAGTTACATCTTTTAAGATTTCAAAAGAGAAACTTGGTGCCTGGAAACCTTGATAAATGTATGTTGACATCCCAGAAAAGACTGGCCATGCAATTACTTCCAGACCATTTTAGCTGAACCAGGACATGAAAAGCATATGGTTGAAATGTCCCCTGGTTCATAAGGCCTTTGCTGTTTCTAAAATATGTGAAATTAATATACTTTGCAACTTGTCTTGGGGAGTTTCTTTTCCACAAAGAAGTATGGGTGGGTAAAATTAGCCTGTTAGGAGTCAGTTCAGATATGATGTATAATTTTACTTATATAATCATTATTTACTCACCCACTTGGTCATAAATCATACATTTATCAAAAATTCCCTTTAGAATAGGCTTCATTAGCTAAAAGATAACCAAAAATGAACGAAAGGGGTCATCTTAAAGAAATATTCATTATAGTGGATTTCAATGGAGAAAGAGGTTTGGACCCTTTGCACAGTGAACGACAATTTCCCTAATCAAACCTGGAAGATTCATATAATGGCAAAGATGGTAAGCTATTCCCACCCACCACCCCCAACACTGGGCAGGGTAAAGGGACATCAGTAGAATGACATATAGACAAAGACATAACGGAAGCTTATCCCTTCATCATGAAGACAGTGGGAAAACATTACAGAATTAAAGGAAGGTGGAGCTTTGTGATACTGAGGAGTGGGAGAAAGAGTATGTGAGGCTGGAGAAAAATAGAATAACAAGTACCTAGTGAGATTTCTCTAAATATTGGTTGAATCTCCTCTTGTTATCACTATGATGAACAATGAGATGATATTTGTGCAATGGTTACATCCAGGCATGTGCAAATGTTACTTATTCTTTTTCTATTAGAGTTAGAGTTTCAAGGTAATAAGGACAAGGAAGAGTAGAATGTAAAGATTACCTGGGTCAACTTCAGCTTTTTAATTGGTGTAATCACTTGTATCTTAATATAATCCAAAGATAAAATTGTATCACTTACACAAGAAGAAACACCTACAGGATAAGTTCATGTCCAGCCAAGGCAGCTTAGAAAGTCTTTCCTTATAATTAAAAATATATACATTATAAAGGGGCATTGGAGCTAATTCAACAGTAGAGCACTTGCCCAGCATTCATGAGGTCCTAGGTTCATTCCAAGTATCAAAAAATAATATAGCTGATAAGACTGGAATACACAGAAGTTCACATGTTTTTAATTTTTTGAGATTGTAATATAATTGTTTCATTTCCCCTTCCATTGTCACCCTCTAAACCTCCCATGTTGCCCACCCTTGTTCTCTTTCAAATTCATGGCTTCTTTTTCTTTCATCATTGCTACATGTATCTAAGTTAGTAAGACAACTCAATGATAAAGCTCACATTCTAATCCAAGCAGTGAGACTCTGGATGTTCCTCAGTTCTAATCTAAAGAAAATAAAGACAGCGTCAATCTGTGAAAATCAGGCATGTGTTGATTCTATGACAAGTGCAGTGAGAAATCTCATAGTGTCACTCAGAGACTTCACCAGTGACTGTAGTTTTTTTTCTTTTTTCTTTCTTTCTTTCTTTTTTTTTTTTTTTTTTTAAAAAAAACCTCTTTATTCTTTTCGGGGCCTGCCACCCAGCTCCCAAATAATCTCACAGAGACTTATTTTTACTTATGAATGCCCTGCCTTAGCTTGGCTTGTTTCTAGCCAGCTTTTCTTAAATTATCCCATCTACCTTTTGCCTCTGGGATTTTATCTTTCTCTATTCTATATGTGTTTCTTTACTTCTTACTCCACTGCTGGCTGTGTGGCTGGCCCTTGGAACCCTCTTCTCCTTCTCCCTTTCTCACTCCTCCTTCTTCTCTTTTCCTCTTCTATTTATTCTCTCTGCATGCCAGACCCACCTATCTTCTGTCTCTTGCTTAGCTATTGGATATTTAGCTCTTTATTAGGCCAATCAAGTGTTTTAGGCAGGCAAAGTAACACAACTTTACAGAGTTAAACAAATGCAACGTAAAAATGCAAAGCAACTTTGCATCATTAAACAAATATTCCACAGTATAAAAGAATGTAACACATCTTTAACTGATATTCCAAAACAGGTGACTAGCTGTTTTCAAAGATAATATCCAATTCCTATATAGGCCTGCTCAGATTGTTGGAACCAGAAAGATGTTGGTGGTAGACTTTGTTATGACCTGTACTGAGTCCACAAGCAATCCCAGAACTGGAGCAGGCATGGATGATGAGTGATTTCCAGCAGATGTAAAGCCATCATCCTTTCCCAACACACTGTCAACAGGGGTAAAACATGTGAACCTACTTTGTGGCAGGAACAAGGGGAAGCAAAACACACCAGAAAATGACTACATAAGAAAGTTGTGCCCAACAAGATGAGGGAATATTCTAGAACATGAAAGAATGAGGTATGAATATAAGGCTTGCGGAATACACGGTTCTTTGTGTGCTGGAAGGGAGGCGGCAGGCAACTGAATTTTCTTTCTCTGCTCTGTTCTCTCACATCCCTGTATCCCCATCTGAAAAGAGCATACCAGCTAACAGATATCAGAGGCTTTGGATATCAGATGTCTTCATTCATCTGATGCCCAATGTCTCCTCTACTGAAAATGTGTTCCTCAATGGAACTGTTCAGAGGTGGAGTTTCATTCAAAGTTGGTTGAATGACAAGGGCTCTACCTTCATCATTGGGTTAAACCAGTGATGGAATCAAAATTCAAATAAGTGAATAAACCATGGGAAAGTGATATAACTGGGCAGTTGTGACATGGGTGGCGAGATATCTTTTCAGATTTAAAGCTAAATCTTAAAACCCACAGAGATTTACTTAGTAAACATCATAGCACCATGTGCCAAGTTTGCCAAAGGAAGACCAGGTAGTCACTAGGAGACTACACTAGATCTATTTAACAGGGATGAAGAATGACTCTCTCTGCGATGCAATGGGAATTCTCGTATTTGATGGTATAGTTTGGCACACACCTGCCAATTTTACAATTGAAAACAAAAAAGTGTATGCAGTTCTTCCAAGAGTTACTTTGTGTCAGCTCATTTTAAAAATACTTCATTCTCTTGGTAGGTAATGAATGTTCTTTCTACTTGTACTGGCTGTTTTGTTCAATCGACTTTCTAAGACAAGTGGATGGAAAATATTTGTTGAATAGCTTGAGATAAAAGCTGTCAGAAGTGGTTGAGAATGTTTTTCTTGCTTACTGTCTGCAACCATGAAAGAAATTAGACATGCATGTCTCACTGAAGTCATCTCATTTTGAGACCATGTCGAGGCCTTTGAAACGATACTAATTTTTCAATTAGACTCCACATAGACCACAGGGCTCCTTAGGAGTGAATTTAAACACAGATTGCATTTAGATGAATTTCCTAAGGCAGGGTTAAGAAAGCTCAGGGTGAAGGAATTTGTTGTTACCTAGTCTTTTATAGACTGCCCCAGTCACAATTTAACAACCATTTAACCGATTTCCTCACTCTAGAAAGAGCCAGAACACAGAGAGGGAGATGGTTCTCCCAATGTCTACACAAAGCTCATGCCATCCCCAAGCAGGTTAGCGCTTAGATTACTTTATATTCATCTATTTTAGAGTTGAGATCCATATTTTCTAACTGCCCAATATATCCTGATTTATAGCAACAGCTCTGCTTCCTCCTTGTATTTGGTTATTTGCAGCTGTAGTGAGGTTGTTTATAGCCTGCCGATTTTCATTTCATTTTTTTTTTTAACTTTCAGTGACTTCTTTGCCACATGATGAAATATATTTACCACAAAATTGATGAACTGGAAGATGCTGAATTTGCTTTCCATATCATATGCACTTTTATCACTGGCTTAGAAACCAAGATAATTATACTAAGACTACAATTTTCCTTCCTAGAATATTCCAGAATGACCATGCTTTGCAAGGACTTCTTAGTAATTATGAAACCCCAAGTATGGCTATGAATAGCTAAGTCGCCACCCACAGCTTCTTACAATTGGGAAACTTAGACTCAGGTAATTTAAATCAGAAGTCCCAACTCAAATATTTACATAATATTGACCCAAATCCTGGCAAAGGAAAGTAGGGCTAGATTATTTGTGTTTAAACCAAGGTTACTTACTCTATTGACCATTCTGTTTATTGTTGTTGTTTTTAATAAGTAGTTTAAGCACAGCATGGGAAGGCTGTATCTCCAAATTTCATTTTAACTTTGACCTTTACTTCAATCCATCCAAGGTCTGTCATATTTGCTACCACTTGAAAGCCAGGGATGAGACTTTGCCTTTCTGCCTGCCAGTGTCAGACTGTCTCTGTTGCTCTGCATGGCTTTCCCCATGTTACATCTTACATTGCTGCTCCTCTATTTAAATCCATCTCTGGTGGTAAAGACAAATTACACACAAAAAGATTTTGTTGTCAGCAGGAATTGGAAGATAATAACTATTTGGAAGGATTTTCTTGACTTTTCATCTCGTATGTTTGTATATTGCATAAGTGTTTGTGTGTGTGCAAGTCTGTGTTTGTGTGTGTATCCAAATAAAATAAACATCAGATTAATTCATGACTGAATTTATTACCTGTTTTATGCTGCTTGATTCTGTGGTCACAAATTTATCTGCCATGCTGCTATAGTTAAGTGTTTACCTGCTTCTAAATGGTTCTTTCTCCAATTCACTGCGGCATATTGTTCTTATTTTTATGAGCAGCTAAAGGTAACAGTTAAACTCCCTAACTTGTAGTAATCTTGAATGCCATGCAGGACCAAGAGATATTTGCAGGAAGGGCAGGCTCTAGAGATTGATTACAAGAAGAAAATCTGTGATATTCTCCCTCCGGTTTTACCAAAGCAAAATTTGAGATTTCTGAAACTTAGTAGCTATTAGTGAGTTTTGGACTAGTTTATAACTAGTGAAAAGTATTAAACATAATGTAATTTGATATATTTCATCCTAATTATAGTAAAAAAAAACTTTAATTTTGGTAGAGAACAACAAAATACCAGGGATGCATTTTCCTTTCTTCTTAGACTTTCGGGGAACTTTGTTAACGACGCTTGTCCTAGAAACTAGTAGGGACTTTTCCAGAGAAAGTACTAAAATCCAAGGAGAAAAGTAATTGTATGCTGGACACTTGTGGAGGGAATTTATGATAGTCTGAGATGAGGAGAGAAAAAAATTGACCCACCAGTGAGGACTCACTGGCAACTGAAGAAAAACCACCATGTCCATGTTGCAGTGTTCTGTTGAACTGATTCTTAGGAATTATTTATTTGTTTGCTTATTTTTATTTTTTATTTATGTGTGTGTGGGGAGATAACTATGAGGCCAGAATAGGACATCATCGTCCTTGGAGCTTGAGTTACAGGCTGTGATAAGTACCCCAATGTGGATGCCTGGCACTTGAACTTAGAACCTCTATAGGATTAGTGCATGCTCTTAAGCACAGAGTCATCTCTCCTTAGCCCCTTAACTATTAATTTTTAAATAATGAATAAAAGTAAATAACCTTTAGAAAACCCAATCATAAAAGTTTCAAGTATAAGAATTAACAAGCTGTTGAATATATCAGAAGTATCTCAAGTAACCAAAGGATTTAATGGTATATAGATGAACAGGACAAGCCTCCAATGTGTTCACAGTAACCATGATCTACCAGGTGGGGAGTAAAGGATGTGGAGGATATTTGTGGATGTACCATGTTCTGCTACCATAATAAATAGATCACTCAAATTCACATTTACACATGGGATGCCTTTTCCTTTACTTTCTCCCAAGTTCAGAGTTTTGTATTTCACAAAAGTCCTGGATACAAGAATTCATTGCGCGTCTCTATGGAGCAGATGAACAGACAGAACCATTTCCAACTTTCAAGAAGGAAAAAAGATTAAGAATTCACAGAACAAGAGTTTGAAAACAAAGCTGCCGCCATCCCCACTTTATGGTGGCTTAAGATACTGAGGTCATTCATGATTGTGACAGCAAAGTTTATGAGTGGCATAGCTGGACATACATTACTGGTTTTTCACTTTCAAAAATCATGTCTGTTTTATGGTATACTCATGTGTACCCATTGAAACCTTAGTGGATAGCACTTATCTTGGGTACTGAGACTACAGAGGTAATAAGGCAATGTTCTCGGGTTCAGGAATCTTAGCTGTACTGTGGCAGTATTCACATGATCCAAGGCATAAAATTAGCCTAGATGTCCATCAACACATGAGTGGATAAGGTATTATACATACAGATGAGGGAGTATACTAAGCCATAAAATGAACAAAAGCATTCTATCTGTAGGAAAACAGATGAGAATAGAAATCATCATGCAAAGTGAAGTAAAGCACACTTACAAAGACAAATATCATCCATCCTTTCATATGTATGTCTAGAATATTCTTCCAAAAAAGGAAAAATAGGAGAGGACTGTATGAAAAAAGAAAGCAGTGAGAGAGAGGAGGCAGGATGAGAGAGTGAAATAGAGCTGAATAGAATTAAGTATATTAGATACTTGTATAAAATGTCATAATGAAGTATATTATTTTGCCAATTAATAGATGTTAATTAGAAAGGGAGGAGATGACTCTTAAGTCTAGTGTGGAATAAACTAAAACATCCAGGTAATTGCAATATAGCATCCAGAGATTATTGATGAATATCTAAGTTCAGAAGGCCAATGAGAGCACAGAAACATGGAACAGGGAGCAGATTTGGGCAGTTGAAACCAGTTTTTAATGTTTTATTTATGTGTGTGTGTGTGTGTGTGTGTGTGCGCGCGCGCGCGCGCGCGCGCGTGTGTGTGTGTGTGTGTGTGTGTGTGTGTGTGTGTGTGTGTTTGTACCATGTGTGTGCAGATGCTTGTGGAAGCCCAAAGAAGGTGTTTTATCTTCTGGAACTGGAATTATAGGGAATTGTGAGTCACCTGATATGGGTGTTTGGAACTAAACCTGTGTCCTCTACAAAAGTAGAAAATATTCTTACCCACTGAGACATTTCTTCAGTCCTGTGACCAGTTTAAAGAAAGAGTTCTGTGCTTACCCAATGTCTGAGAGACACATTGGCACATTCTAAATAAAGCATGGTATTTAACTCACCAGAAACAGCAGAGAATGAATGTGCCAAGACCCAGAGGCAGGAGAGAATGCAAACGAGAAACAGAATGAAGTAACTGGCCAATCTCAGTGACCTGCATGAAATTCAATCATGCCAGTGCTGACTGAGAAGCTGGAGTGATGAGAGCAGGCTGGAGACATTAGCAGGGTGCCTTGTTTGCTGAATCTCTCTTCATTCCAGCACATTTGGCTACATCTCTGATCACATAATTCAGACTGCCCAGGTTTCTAATCAGGAAATTCCTGCTGTTCTTGGTGTCTGAATGCAGGCAGTTCTGTGAAAGGACCTTGCACTGACCTTTGGTTCAATGAGGAAAGGAGTCAGGATCTTGAAGATTGTCAAGGGAATCTCTTGACTTTGATTCACAGAGAATGATGATTGCAATTAGCATGGTATTGAGTTTGTCAAAATAAAAAAAATCCATCTGCAAATGGGATAATAGCTTTTCAGAAGGTGGTAGTCCTTCAGCTCCTTGCCAAGATTCATTGGGCACCAGACATTGGAAGATGAAACAGACCATCAGGACAGCCTGATAATTCAATAAGAGACAGTGTGATTCTAAGGGTTGCTTTTCTGATACAAGCTTGTATGAAGAGACACTCTTATTAGTGTTTCTGTAGTTTCACTTTAAAACTCATGCTTGTTAACCTCTAGGTTAGAATCAATCAAATAGACCCAACACTCTGGCTCATTAGCAACAAATTCCTTTGTGTACTACATTTAGTTTAAATCATTTGTCTCTGTATTCCCAAGAATACCACATGTACCTGCAGAAGTTGCCATTGGTGATTGTATACTTTCTAATAAATTCAAACTGAAATTGCATTATATTATTTAAAGGTTATGTATTAATACTCTTCCATAAGGTAGAGACTGACTCTACCATGAAGGACAAATGATGCAAGGTGATTCAATGGGACAAGTTATTTATTTTGGAGAATATTTAAAAACAGTCCTTTGAGAGTTTTGGTTCTCATACACTATGAACCTCCCCTTCACTAACTCTTCCCAGATCAGACTCCCCTTCCCTACCCATCCAACTATGTACCTTTTTAAAACTTAAAACCTCTCAAACCAATTTGCACTGCTCGAATTCTTAGATGTGTGGTTTTCCACCAGAGAATGATTGTCTTACCAGGGGTTACACTCTTATAGAAAGCTACTTCCTCCTCTTCCAGAAACTAACAATTTCCTTTTATTCTCTGGCTAGAAGTGGGATTGTATGCCTAACTGCCTTCTTCATATTAGTATTTGTTTGGCCTTCGGCTTGCACATGTTTTATACATGTCATCATAATTGCTGTGAGGTCATATATCAGCTGTCCTGTGTCCAGATGTCTCCCTGTAGTCATCCACCACTTCTGGCTCTTTAACTCTTTCTTCTCCTTCTTCTGAAATGATTCCTGAACTTTGGGAGTGGGGATGTAGCATATGTATTCCATTTAGGGGTGAGCATTCTACAGTCTTTTATTCTTGTCACTAGCCAGTTGTGTTACTTATGATCTACTACAAATAGAAACTTCTCAGACAAGGGTGTAACAATACATTGGTCAAATGGTACAACAAAAACTATTAGGAATCAGGTTAGTCCTATGTCCATTTGCAACATAATAGTTTTAGGTTTTTGTCTAGGGCCTATAACCTGTAATCAAAGGCTCTTGGCCTGATAATGGTGCCAGGCATAGTTTATAATCTAGTGAAACTAGAAACCAATCAGAAAGTGGTGGGTCACTCCCATGACACTCACATCACTGTTGCACCAGTGGACATGTCTTGCCAAATCAGTCATTATTGTAGGTTGCAGGGTTCACAGCTGAATATGACTGATGATTACTTTTTTCTTTGGTAGGTTTCATAAATCCTTCCTATAAAAGATAGCCCATAAGTATTACACTTCCAAGTCTGTACCAGTCTGATTTCACCAACGTCTATGATTCAAGTATATGGTTATTTCAGCAATAGGATTTTGTCATCAAGTTCTAGAGAGTAACCAAGAACAATGGCAAAAGATTATAATATTTGGGGGTGAGGTATATGGGAATTCATAAGTCAACAAGTCCAAAAGAAGCAATCCATCCTGGCCTGGCACTAAGGCTTTTGTACATACCAATGTTGCATGGTACATTCAATCCCTGCACCTCTAGGGTCCTGTAACAACACAAAAAGAAAACACTTCAAAATTCTTACAGTGATCAGTAGAAAGTACACTGGCTGACAAAGTTCATCAAAGTTCATCATCATCAATCCATGTGATGATGATATATGTAAAGTAGAATCTGGGACTTGTGTGTTCTCTGTCTTTCTTACCATACTTTCTTAAGGACAATTTAACAGGACTCTTATGCTTACAGATGAAGGAAGAAGTATAACAAGACAAGAAGCCAAGATCTCAGCCTCATGATGAGGTTGGCCAAGGGTCCATGGTACATTCAATCCCTGAGTTTTCCTATTGATTAAGAACAGATGGATATGAAATTCTAGGAGGCTTGGAGCAACCTTGTTTTTGACCATTTTCCAAGGAAAAGGAGAGTGTATGATCAGTGTTAGTTTGCTTGGCAACATCTTCAGTCTAGTAAAACAATGACAATCCACTAGATGTCTGTCTTGAGAGCATTTTCCCAGTAACTTGGAGTCGATTGATGACTTGTATCAATTTGGCTTTGTCATAGCCATCAAGATCTTACTTGTTTTGGTTTCATTTATCACACCTCTATTCACCACAACCTGCCTTTAGTGGGGTGTGTGTGTGCGTGTGCACACACATGTGTGTGGTCTTTTTGGGGTACTTCATTATCCTTCACTCAGTAAAGTGGACTTATAAAGTAGCTTCTACAATGTTGTGGCGAGCATACTCTCACATGGCTGGCAAGATAACAATCAGTTTAGCTGGTTTTTAAAACACAACTCATTGTTATGAGGCTGTGCCATTATTTCTATGTCAGAGGAGTCTTCTAATGTGGGACTCACCTCTCTAGTAGGACAGAATCAGTTGCTACAGAAGCACTCTGGGTGCATGGTAAATAATTCATTAAAACAGACACACAAACAAGTTATTCAAATATATTGAGTGACTTAAGTTTCCAGATTGACTTTTGCTCGTTTTTTCAGCAGATGAGCAGTCTATCCACACAAGGGAAGTGCGAGTTGAATACATTTATTTTGATATCAGGAGCCATAGACAAGAGGACTGTGAAGTATTCTGCAATGGTAAGGATGAGAATGGGTTCAGTGAGTTTAGAAAAAAATTAATAACTATATCTAAAGGATGACAGCATAGCATCCTTTTAAAAACCCTAGACTACTGGTGTTCTTTGGTTTCTGAGTTTTTAATTTTGAGCTTTAAATGTGTATATTTTCCCACCCATTTCATGAATCATTCTTTGCGCTACATCTAGTTTGTGATATGGAGGTCAGGATAAGCATATCATATCACTGAGTGGTTAAACTGCTTCCTCTGTGTGGAGAACCACAGGGAATTTGGAAATCAGAAAACATTAGTTCAAGTCTGATTGTGATTTGCTAAGCATGTGCCCTTGGACAGACACCTGACTGACCACTGTGCATTCTTAAAAAAAAAGTTTTGCTTTTCTCTATTATTTGTTTTGTTTTTCTATTAGCATGAAGAAGTTCATTAGACTAAAATTTTAGTTAGCTGATACCAAAATTCTCAGTGATAGTTGTAGCTTATCAATCCTGCTTGGAGCAAGGAGTAATAAGGCAGTCAGAGGAGGTATACATGAACCAACCATACAGCATAGTTAAGAACAATGAAAAGGAGGCATGTACTAAAATGGGTCCATACGACCAAAGACAGCCTAAGGATGGCAAGCTGTTGTCAAACACAAAGATACTTTCTTTATGATACAACATTTGTCATCTAGAAAGAAAAGTAGGAAAATACTTTTTCACATACTTTATTAAAGCAGAGGCTGTGTATGACTTCCTGTTTATCTACTCAGAGTCTTGTCTTCCACACCACCACATTTATTGCTATCATACATGTCTTCCCTCTGAGCTTTCCTTTTACTTTTTTCTCCCAGTTCATTTTTCTTGAGATGGCCAATACTTTAGCGCTCTTCAGGATGAGTGTGGGCCACATTCTCACCAAGTAGGAAACCTTACATAGAAGGAGTATTGATCATTGCCACATGCCTCAAAAACCTCAAACTGACCTCCTCGAATGCCTACCTTCCCCAATAGTTTCAGATTATTTAACCAATTTTCTGTTTCATATCTCCACATGGACATCATCTCAAGGCCTCTCAACTTCAGTATGTCCAAACTCAAAGCCCCCTTGACATCCAAAAAATTGGAACTTTGCCAGATACTTCAGTTTAGTCAAGGATCCGCTTTCTGTCAATTATATAAACAAAATGTTGGAGTCCATCCTTGAAAACTTTTACCCCATCTTCAATTCAGCAACTTCTCTAAGTTTCCATAGTTATTTTCCTATCCAAGGTAATTTCACGTTTTGCCTAATCTAAAATATCAAATCTCCATCTATTCTTACCTCCTCTAGTCCAATTTATATTTTGCACCCAAACTGATAATTTCATTCTGCAGTTTTGAAGTATAACACACTTTTTGTTTTCAGTGTGTAGGAACACACATGTGTACATAAACACATATATGTAAGAAGGTACACAAATACTCTTCAGTATTCCATTTCATTTCTTTTAGGATGGGATGCCAATTTTAAGGATATAGTCTATAACACTGCAGTGTTCAAGAACCTGACCAAAAACAGATGGCCCACTCAAGCGAATAATTAATAAGAGTTTAATAAAAAGGCTATTCAAAAAATGTGAGTCCAGTTAAGGGAAAGCAGCAAAGAATTACAAAGCACCCTGAGGCTAGCAACAGCAGGAAGTTATTACCTCCCTAAGTTAAATATGCTAATGAGGGGAACATTGTTGGAAATGAAGCAGAGAGAAGGAGGAAAGAAGAGATGAGAGGGGAGAGGGAAGGAAGCTGTGTACCTGTCCTGAGTAGACACCCAGTGTCTAGCAGGGGAAGAGAGAAAGGAATACAGTTTTCTCTTGCTTCCATCTCATTATCTAGGTTACTGATGGTTTCTCCCATTGGCTGAACAGATCTGGAAGAGAGAGGACAAGAAATCTATTGATAGAATTCTCAAAGTTGCAGGATACAGGGTATGGTGGACAAGCCACATAATCACGTAGTCTATATGGTCTACACAGGACCACAGATTTGGAGTGTCTCAACCCTGAGACATTAGTCAGAGCCTCTCCCATTTCATTTCAGAACACTTCTCTCCAGTATACCTGTTCCATCTTCTATAGACTCCTCCATTTTGTTACTTGAATGAACTGCTCACTTTTTTTTTTTTTTTTTGGTTTTTCAAGACAGGGTTTCTCAATGTAGCTTTACGCCTTTCCTGGAACTCGCTTTGGAGACCAGGCTGGCCTTGAACTCACAGAGATCCACCTGCCTCTGCCTCCCGAGTGCTGGGATTAAAGGCGTGCACCACCACCGCCCAGCATGAACTGCTCACTTTTTATATGCTGTTTGCATCACCTGAAGGTTGCCTCCTTCTCCAATTTCTTGGAGAATTCTTCCTCTTTCTACACGTTAGCTTTAATATGTCTTCTACATAGAAACTTTCCTGTACTACTCAATTATGTCTCACCCCTATAAAAAATACTCTTACATTACCACTCAAATTTCTTTTTTTAGTACATGGTATGCATTTCATGGTATATTTATTTCTCTGATTTATTATTAATATCAAATCCTCTGTATTAATGATAGTCTGTATAAAGTTTTTTTTAAAGATTGTTATCTCATGGTGTGGAAGTGAAAAGGAGTAAAAGAAAAGAAAGCTTGGAATTGATGACTCATAAATCCTTATTTCAGTTGTTCTAATATTTGAGAGGAAACTGAGAATTCTTTTAATAGCTCACAGGGATTGAGCAGTGATACAGTTCAATCTAATAAGGGTAATATATTGAAGTGCACATAAACTCTTAATATTCAGAAGAAAGTCTGAAAATTAGGTAAAGACCTTTGAATGCACAGCTGTCATAGGTTTAAAACATGTAGCTCTGCTATTTGGTTTGATTTTTCTGATAAGAAATTATCCAAATAAATGCAGCTTTAATGAACACTTCCTAAAAATTTCCCTCTAAGTAGATTCTCTGATTTGTACTTGTCAAAGTATGCATATTCAGAAGCACAACTTCTAAGAATAGTCACATTCACTACACATATGAAGTGGGGATACCCATAAAAGGCATTTTCATGGTCTAAATTAAACAGTGCTTTATCAGGGTTCATGAGAAAGTCATCTTCCCTGTCCTCTGAGAGAGCATGAGGCCATGAGGCAAGATTCTTTCTGTTGCAGGTCTTGGTAGAGTGAAGAAAGTTGAGTTACAAGTACTAGGGCCTTCTGTGTGGTCAAGAATCCAGCACTTAAGGCCTAAAAATTATTTTTAAAAACACTGGGTTGTATGTGAGATTATTTCAGTGTAACATGATTACAACTACCACTTATAGTTCATATTCCACTTGGGTGGGAAATAATTACAGTAGTGTTAACTGGCTAATGTCATTACAGTATATATAAGTCCCTGAAACTGTATATCACCCTCTTATGTGGTGTCTCATGTTTGTAAGAACTTCCATGGCACACTATGTTCACACTATTTTCATACTGTGTATCTTTTATCCTGATGGATTAGTCAGAGCATAATGACAAAAAGTTCATAGAAGGAAACTATCAGAACAAGGGCTTTAAATTTGTTATCTTTAAATTTTCTCTAATATTTTATTTCACAAATATGTTAATAGTTGTCATTCAAAGCAAATTAAAATGAAAATACATATTTCTCTCTGGTGTTTGACAAAGTATAAGTAAATTGAAATGTCCAACAATCTCTTATTATATTATCAGGAAATTCGTATTTGTCAAATTATCATTATGTACTTTCACAGTATTAGACACTATATTGTTTAACTCTTGACATACTGTAGCTAGGAAATGATCCTAACACCAAATGGCTTAAGATAGACATTTATTCTTGTGGGTCTATTAACCAAGCTGGGTTCTGTTTGGCAGCTGGGGTTTAAGTTACAGATCAGTGATGGACAGTAGCAACTCTTCCCCACACGTCTCTGATCTTACTTTGACTGGCCAGCTAGTTGAAATTCTCATCACAAGGCAACGATGCAAAGGAACAAACCAGACAAATAAGGTCTCTGGAGAGCTGGTTCAGATTTGAAATGGTATCACTTTTACTTCATGTCACTTGACTAGAGCCAGTGATATCTAAGCCTAAAGAATACATATGCTCTCCTCACACAGAGAACACAGTAAAGATGAAGATAGCAGAGCAAAGGCCTGAGAGGTGTGGGCCAATATTCAATTTATTGAGGTGTGCTGTGAACCCTATACCTCACTTAATTCTTAAAATAACACTATGAAGTTGGGATGATGATAATGCCTCTAAAGTTTAAATGTTTGTATCACTGTAAGTCATGTTAAAATCTCCAGTGCAGTAAAATGAAGCTATGGAGTTTCAAGGAAGTGATTAAATTCCATGGGTTCCTCTATGGTGAGTGGAATTTAGGCCGTTATGAAGGAAGCTTCACAGAGCACTAAATCCCTTTTTTGTCTCTCCTTCCTTTCCTCCATGAGAAGACACAGTGCTTCTCTTCACCAGAGACCTCAGAAACAAAGTGTGGTCTTGGAAGCCGAGAGCAGCCCACCCCAATCTCTGTGTCCTGATGCCTTGTATTTCGGCTTCCCTTGGCACTATCAGAAAGATGTTTCTGCTGCTTATGTGCTGCCCTGTCTCTGAATTTCTGGCACAGCAGATCAAATGGGCCTAATTTGAGAATGAATAACTTTGAGATGAGGAAAACTAGGTTTAAGAGGTTGAAAATACTCTTGTTCACACAATAATTACATAGCAAAGATGAGATTCAGGAGCAAATCTGATGTTTTCTGTTGAAAACAGTCTTTCAAATTTTTATTTCACAGAAAGTTTAAGCATTAATTTTTAAGTAGAAGTACAAAATGTATATTTTATTGACTTTTTTCTTCTAATTTAGCTCTTTTCCCTATAATTAGTCTTGGTAAAAATAAATCTATAACAATAAATTAACATTTCCATCAAGTATTTATCATTCTTAGAAAGGAAGAAAAAAAAAACATGTTGGTGTTGGTGGTCCATGTTCCTGCAGGAGATCATGTTGAATTCTGTAGTATCTGCTGCCACTGAAGGTCATGTTGATGTTCACGATCCATGTGGGGTCCATGTTGATGCTGCAGTTCAAGCTGTTGCCAGAGGTCATGATGAGATCCTTGGTCCATGCTGCTGTTGGTGTTATGGGAAAGAAAGCCTCTGTTGAAGTGGTATCGATGACTACAGACTCATAATTGAGAATGAGAGACATTGAGGGCTTCTGCAAAAACTTCTCTCCCTCCTCTAAAAAGAAGCCATTGAAGAGAGTCCTTAAAAATTGTGATAAAGGTGCTGAAGTGTAGCTCTTCACAGTTGATGGCTTCTGGTGTGGGGGTGGGTGGTGGGAATGGACTCAGTTATCTTTAAGGAGATGGCCACTGGCACTTTGACCATGTTCCAATGAGTATATGGGCAACACAAATTGGACTTGGTGTATTTAAAAAAATTTGGGGATAGGCACAGGTGGGAGGGTGGACCTGGGAGGAATGGAAAATGAGTATGATCAAGGTGCATTGTATGAAATTTCCATGTAATCAATAAAATATTGCAAAGATATTTTTATTAAATATTGATTTGTTAATATTTTATTAATATTACTTTAATATTATGTAAAATATTATGAAAAATAGTTAATTTAAAAAAGAATTGCAGTATTTTTCAAGAAAAAAATTTTATTTAAAAAATTTTAATCTATTTTTGATTCCATTTAAACTTAGAATTTGGTGGGGTTATGCTCACATGAATTTATTGTTTTCATCCTTTAAAAAATATAGATAAGAGGTGCAACATGACAGGGGTTACACTTCTCACAGTGGCTTCAGTGGTCGCTCCAGACTCAAGGTTGAGGCCCAGATGTGACCCCAGGTGAGGTTCATAGGTGCACAGACAGTCCCATATCTTGGAAGGCAAGCTGCAGAGCCAGATAGGAGTAGGAAGATGACTCTGTATAGGGCTTCCAGATGCTCAGGAGTAGCCAAAGCTGCATTTCCAAAGTGGAAACAGAATCTGACTCAGGTTAAGAAGCCACAGGCATGTGAGAACTTGCCCAGCTCATGGAGGTTGAAGCTATGGACCCAGCAAAGAAGTTTGAGTGATTCTCCCATAGGCAAACAGGCACCATTTGCAGAGGGGTAGGGCAGTTCTAAAGCTTCTGGCTGGAACTGCAGACAGGCAAGAGCCCCGAGCTAAACTAGGACAGAACCTCTGTCCATAAATTCCAATCTAATCAAGGAAACAGGACCTCAGATCTAATAGGATACTACCTCCAGAACATAACAAATACCTCCAGTGAATGAAGCAATCAATAGATAAAAGAGAGAATAACTCAGCCACTAAACTAACTCTGATGCACAACCTAATATTATTATTATAACTCTTGATTATAAGTCCTCATTTTATTTTCTGCATACTTTCAGATTCCAATGATTAAAATTCTTATGTTTGGACACAAACTATATAAAGCTGTAATTTTATGCTATTAATAGAAACAAGACTTGGGGACTAAAGTGTTATAGACAAGACTGGAGAGATGGCTCAGCAGTTAAGAATACTTGCTGCTCTTGGAAAGGAATAGTGTTTAGTTTTGAGCACTCCCCCACACGATGGCTCACAACTGTCTATACCCTCAGTTACAGCCAATTCAACACCTTCTTTTGGCCTTGACAGGGCCTTGTATGTATGTGGTACACAAACACAAAGATCAAAATAAATAAATCTTTTTAAAGAGAAATGTTAAAAGAACAGATATTTTATGTGCTGTTGACATGGAGTTGATATCAATTCAAATTACAGTCTCATAACTTTGGGATGTTATAATAAATATATTCTCATGGTAACCCCAAAGAAAATTGCAAAAGAATATACATGGTAATGAGGAAAGGATGTAAATGGTTCTAAAAATCAACAAAGCAAGAGAAATACCACTAGTTCAGGAAATGGACTGAAAGGCCACAGACCATAGATAAAGCAGTAGACAAAACTTGAGTCCTTCTTTGTCAATAATTACTTTATATGTTCCTTGAATAAATTCTCCAATCAACAGACATAAAAACAAGCAAGTGCAATCCACTGTCCAGCTACATGCTGTGTATGAGACACTTAATTTAGAGGTGAGTGTAGAAATAGATTCAAATTAACAATGTCAAAAAGGATGCTTTCTGCAAATATTAACACACACAGAGTAGGGTTGGTTATATTAATATTAGACAAATTATTTTAATTTTTAAAAATATTTCTTTAATTTGTGAGATTATAATATGATTGTATAATTTTCTCCTTCCCTTACCTCTTGTCAAACACTTACATACATCCTTCTTTGTTCCCTTTCATTAATTGATGTTACACACACACACACACACACACACACACACACACACACACACACAGACATGATTTTAAATCGACGTCCATCAGAGACAGAGTGATAGAGTAGAAAGACATCTAGGTAAAAATCTGGACTCTACAATTTAGTGACCTAACTGATCCTTGACTAACAACTTAAGGTTAGGAAGATTCAGTACTCTTACTTACATGATATTTACATGATTATTGAAAGTATTAGCATAAATCATATGATACATAATATATAAATATGCATACTAGTATTTGAGTGTCTGAAAAACTTAGCTTCTACTACACAGAAATTGACTTGGGAAGTAATCCTAAATTTGAGTGAAATATAAAGTACTATGAGACATGGGGCACGTGGAAATGTTACACAATTAAAGGAGCTGAAAGTACGAGGCAATTACATATAGTGAGTCATGCTGACCTGGATCTTGACATTACTGGGGAGGCTGGTAAAACTTGAATATGTACTATATGTTCGAAAACATTATTTCTTAATATTGGAGTTTTGAATTTGACAACAGCACAGTAGTTAGTCTAAAAAATTATCTTGCTCTTAGAAGGTATGTGCCTCTTAAGGGTGAATGTCGTGATATATACAGTTTACTCTCAGCAAATGATAAAGTAATGATATGTGTTCAACAGAAATAAACTCTTAAAACATAAAAATCTTAAGTGGTGAATTCATATACATTAGAGGGATCAGCATGCCCTTCTCAAATTTTCTGTAGGAGGGAAAATTTTCAGAGGAAAAAAAGTAGAATACAGCTCCATATGCTAGATTCTGAGTGCTTGGCAATATATGGGGAAAGAACTTTAGAGGCCCCTAGAGCTGTGGAGACTATGGTAATCTAACACAGTCACCAAGGAGGCAGAATTAGAGTTGTGTCTTCAAGGACAATACAGTATACACCAGGAACAGCCATGTGCACACTGTATAGCTAACTGAGTCTATTGAATTCAGTGATTTTAAAAATGCAGCATAGTTACCCTATAGGGAACAGAGACTAATGATTTTGTGCTAATATTCCATAAAACTTATTTACACTGAATCCTAAAAATAGCTCTGATTTAATTCTAATTATATGAGTTTCAGTTAATACAAGTTGTGGTACATTAAGCATTTATTTGTGCATCAGGACACAGCAATAGAGATCAAATTACAGATATAGTTCCAAAGAGCCTATTTTTTTTGTACAAAATAACTCTACACATGATGTCTGCAATAATAAAGATCATGGGTGATTATTTTAACTTACTCATGAGAAGCTAGTCTCTGTTCCAACTAGTGAATAAACATTCCTCCATTTAATATTCATTAACAGCTCCGTGAGTGGCTGCAATTACAGACTCAATTTACAGTGAAGAAATTGAAGTTCAGAAAGGTGAGGCTCTCCTCTAAATCTACACAGCTAGCATGGGAATCTGGGATTAGAACCTAGATCTGTTTCATTCTAATCTCTTAAGTGGAAACTCTTTAAACAGCATGCAATATTAAACTGGAAGATACATGAATGGGATTTCCCATAGAACCTCTGGAGACAGTGAGGCCCTGCCAAAAATCTGATTTCAGATTTCAGGCTTTTAAAAGAATAGGAAAACAAATCATCACTCTTTTAACTCACCCATGTGGTGGTAATTTATTATGGCAGTCTTAGGAAACTCATGAAGGTAGATTGTCAAAAATAGTAATATAAACTTTGTAATGAAGACTTTCCTAAAACTGGCTCAAGAGGCAATTTGAGGATTTAGGAACAAAATGCAAGGTGTAGGAAATGTGGTTCTCAAGGGAATTTCCTGAGATATGTGTTATTGAGTTGCTAGGTGTAAAATGAATATTCACTGTCTAGTCCAATAAAACTTGGTATATAATGCAAAGAAATATGTCTTTCTGTTGAGTAATGGCTTCATTTCACATATAATTCAGTAACAGCATGGCTATTGATTTTTGAGTACATTCTATAGCAGAGATTAATCTTGCCTTTGTTTCACGTGCACTTTGGTGGCCAAAGAAAAATAATTATAGCAGGCTGAGTCATCCGTGTCATTTCTGTCAGGGTGCCAGCGCCAAGGCAGGGGGCAAGCTGACAGTGAGCCATGAGCAGGGTAAGTAAGATGGAAAGGCTGGATACTGTCCCTGGCTACACTCAGCAGTCTAAACCCAGTAATGTAAGCGTGCCCAGCATGGCACACACAGTATTCCAGAGCCCTTGATTCAAGTGAAAAGGGTGCATTGGAGTAGACATTCATAATGCTTGGATCCCATGTAGGAATTAGGTCACAGAGTCGACAAATATAAACAGCATTCTCAAATATTCTGCATATGACAGGTTAGATAAACTGTTTATAAAATGACTTTCATCTGCTTCTTTTTTCTGTTGTTTAAGTGATGCCAACATTTAAAACTGCATGTGACTAAAATTTGGGGCAAACATTTATTGCTTTAGAAGTTCATGAGAGATAGCTGCTTGATATGGATTAAAAACATGAATTGGTGGCTAATGTTCCAGCTCCCTGCTGGATAAGATAATGTGGTATCTAATCAAGTGTTATTCTTTAGGAATTAGGAAATAATGTGACCTTATGACATGGTTTGACATACTAGGCATTTCATATAAATGTTTGCTTCATATATTTTGGGTCAAATGCCAGAATTTGAGGAAGTTGATGTCAATGCTTGTCAGAGCAATCTAGATGTAGATGAGAATGTATAATTCTAAATCATGATAGAAATTATAGTTTTCATGCTACATTAACCATCCTAATCTGCATAGTATATTTTCTATAATGAATTTCCATGTGGTAACACCAGGTCCAGATGTAGCATTCAGATAATGAGTAAGCTTTTTGCATCAATTTATTATGAATGAAAAAGACATTTGTCTCTTCTTCACACGATTTAATTTGCATTTCGTTTCATGAGGTCTTTAAAAGCCCAGTAGAGAGAACTGTGATGGGCATTAAACCAATTCAAACTCATAAGAATTCCCTTTCTTAATGTCACATGATTGTCTTTGAATACAAATGAAAACATTAATTTAGAAAAAAGAGAAAAATTTGCTTGTCAATGAAGGAAATATTTGAGCTTATGCTATTCGGGCAAATGAAAAATCATTTTGTTAGAAATTTCCTATTTCTAACAAGAAATTCAAATACTGTTGATTTGAATGTAAATTATAGAAAGGATTGCTATATCCTTCCAGGAAGATAAGAATTAAAATCAGCAACGTTACTGAAATGTGCATAAAGATCTAAGTGCTGTTTAAGATATGTGTGTGTGTTATATTTAATAGTCATGATCCAAAGATATGAACTGCCCTTTAAGTGGTAGACAGATAGGACGATAAACTTTAGAGTTGCAAGGGAAAAGGCCTATAGACCATTCCTCTGAACAAAGAGTGCAGTTCACCGATGACATTTCCAGAGCGCTGTCACCTTGATGCCTGGGCCTCAAATCTTTAGCATTAGGGAATTCAGAGCTTCACACAGAACACTCATACTTTACAACCTCTTGACATTTTCAGACATTTCCAATTGTCAGTCAGGGTCTTTACAGAGTTACAAATGCTACTTTTCACAAGTATAGACATGCTGGAAAGTATCACTTGCTATCAGATGTGCATCATTCCTAGCAGTTTGTAAAAATTCTAGGCACAAAATTTTGAATGAATAATATTAAAATTATCCATACTTCTTTTATGTGTCATACTGCCTAATCAAATGATAGAATATTATGCTCTGAATTTTAAGGCTCCTGGCATGAGGCTTTATTATAGAAAGTTGCATATAATTGGTAAAAAAAAATTGAGCTAAGATAACATCTTAAATTGAATTTGTTAGCATTTACACAACTATTTGACTTGAGACAATTTGTAAAAGCTTTGTTATAAATGTCATGGTCTTTGAAATTTGCTATTGCTAAATATTCTTTGTATATAGTAATGAGGTTCAATGAAACATTTTCATGGGGCCAGAGAGATGGCTCAGCATTTAAGAGCACATATTGTTCCTAGAGGGGACCCAATTTCAGTTCCCAAAACACTCCCCAGGGGACTCAGTACTGCCTGAAACTTCAGCTTCAGAGCACTTGATACCTTAAGCCTCCCCGAGCACCTGCAAACATGTGCATACACTCACACACAGACAGAGACACAGACAGACACAGATCCATACACATACCCATAATGAATAACAACATAAAATAACCCTAAGAAGACACTTTTATAGAAGCATGTCTTATACTTGGATCACATTGGTCAGCTCACTCTTCTCCCCAACTCTGCATTCTCCTAGTCTTTCTTCTGTTTTTATGTCATATGTATTTATGATCTTACGTATGTCTGTAAAAACAAATACACACATTTTGTGCATCTTCATAACATTTAGCATTCACAAGTGAGAGAAAGTGTACAGTATTAGTCTTTATCAGTTTGACTGTCTTTGCTTCCTGTGGTCTTTGCTTCAAAGGAAACATCAGATCGAGTGAAGAGACATCCTACATAATGCAAATGCTTGGTGGCTTGACATTTGACACAAGGTTAATGCTTAGAATATATAAAAATCTTTAAAAAAAAAGTTACCAAAAAAGCGAACAGCCCAATCCAAACAGGCTAAAGAAATGAATAGAGAGCACTCAAAGGATGCATGTGGGTAATGAACACGGACAAATGTTCAGCATCTATAGTCATCAGGGAAATGCAAATGAAAGCAAAAATAAGATCCCATCTCCAGTCAGAAAGTTGTACTTTTATATAGTCTATTTATTGTCACATGGTACCATTCTATTTATTGCCATATGCTACTCAATTTCATTTGTTAAAAGGATAGAGATAGTCTTAAATTTAAAATCTTGGTACTAATCTATTCCAACTTTTCAAGTCACTAAAGTAACCATTGGAGAAGATAAAAAAATACAAATGTGTCACAATTGAGATGACAAAGTACAGTAACACAGAGTGATAGCTGATTGACATGATATAAAGAACCAAGTGAATGTGAGAGTTAAGAGCACAGGCTCTGGAGTTAGGCTACTTGAGTTCCTGTCCCTATTCCATTTCTTCTAACAGTAAGAGTCTTGAGCAAACAACTTAGTCTCACTGGCAAAAAGAATGGGTTAGCAAAGATACCCTCTGCCACTTTGAGAGTCAAATGGCATAGTGAAGTTTTCAATGCTGGTTATTTAGTAGGCCCTCATGAATCACATGTCACACACACATTTAGTTCATACAAAAGCAGAGGGGAGGGAAGGTTTCAAGTAGTGAAAAGCATGAATGAAATCTTTTCTTTGATATGTCCTTCAAGTTCTTATCCATAGAAGACATAAGCAAGAAACTCATGCTTTCTGGAGTTTACATGGGGGAGGGGAAAAGAGGATTCATGATACTCCCTATGGCCAAACATCACTGGTCTTTGAGCCCCCCATCCATTTCCATAGAGGTCTTCCTGGTACTATCATTCTCTTCATGGTTCCCTTAGATTAATTGTTTGGGTGGGAACTCCACCTCAACCCCTGGCACCCTGGCATCCCTATACCAAAGAGTCTGGAATGTTCGGAAGGAGTCTGGTGGAAGATCCATCTTGGCTCCCTTCCCAAACCTTCAAAGCCTGCCAAACACAGCTCCTCCCCCAGAGATGCTGAGGATGACTCCCACAGGGGATATATAAGCAGCATCCCAGAAAACAGACTCCTGGTTTTTCAGGTCTCTATCCAGTCTCCTCTCTCCGGGTGGGGAATTGCCCTGGAGCGCTTTACCCGTTAAACCTGAGCTTTCCAATTCAGTCTGATTCGGTTTGTTGCCACAGGGAAGAGGCCTTACATCACTGGTCAGTGGTCTTTGAGCCCCCCATCCATTTCCATAGAGGTCTTCCTGATACTAACTATCATTCTCTCCATGGTTCCCTTAGGTTAATGATGAAGAGCTTCTCTAAATCTTGGCTTCTGCCACCTCCAAAGGATAAAACCCCAAACATCACGTCATCACAAAGCGCCAATATGTTCTGGTTTGTAGACTTTTGCTGACTCCTCAGATGCAAAATAATCTGCCTCTGGAACGTGAAACAGAGGGGAGTCTGTCAGAACACCTTTTCTTTCTGGAATGTAAAGTGAATGGAAGAGAGCATCATTCAGTCCTCAAATATAGTGTCGGAGGATTAACTGCTTCATAAGGAGACCCGTGAAGACTGCTGAATTTAGGCAGTTAGCAGGCGAAGCTACCCCAAGCTTTGAGATCAGGAAACAATGGAAAAGAAGTTGCATCCAATCTTGAGGTCTGAGTTTCTGTGATTTAAGCTGAGAAAATCAACTTCTCTTTATCTGAGGTTGATTTTTCCATCCTTACAAGGTAAAAAAAAAAAGAGTTTGGGAATTAATGTATCATTTAATATTCTTTTCAAGATTAAATATCTTAAATTTTATAGCAGCTTATCAACTGTCAAACTATATGAGTTCCAGAGCTGAGATTCAAGCCTTAGTTCAGGAGCAGGCAGGTTCTAGAGTGTGCCACTAAAATGTGCAAGTGTGGAATCTTTGGTTTCTGAATTGGAATTTTATAACTAACTAGAAGGAGTGAATTTACTCCATTATATCTCCACCTCTGCTTGCAGGCAAGGTTGAATTCTGAGTTTCTCTTTAATGAAGGACTTATGAGGTTTTCCATTTCTTTGGGTTCTGGCTTTGTTCCTGTTGTTGTCTATGCAGGTCATGTCTTCTTTCTAGGTAAGTAGATGAGGATAGAGTGGACTACACATAAGTACCTCCACTGAGCTGAGTATGGTCTGCAAACAAGTACACCTTGAAGCTAACTGATCTGAATCTCACAGATTCCTAAATTAGGACTTGGAAAAGTGAAAGAACTTTTCCAGTTCCTGGAGAAATACTAAATCCAATTTAAGGATAATCATTTGGGAGATTTGACTATTTTCTTAATAGAGGGAAGTACTTACTGTGTAAGTCAGGATAACAATTACTTCGGAAAAGATACAGACATGAGGCTGCAGCTAATAATGGGACCTTTTCAAATGGGGACAAAAGGTTATTTCCCTCCTGAGTCATTTCATTAATAATTAAGCTGTGCATTTGATTTATGTCATAATCTGCATTTATGGTTTACTTTACAACACACAGCTGTGAAAACTATAAACCCTCATCAGGGTAATTGAGGATTCTGATGTTAGCTGCAGGAAAAACCTGCAGTTGAAAACATCATCCAAATAAAATTTAAGAAAACTTCATGGTTTTCTTTACTCCTTTTTTGATTTCCAATTTGATTTTAAGGAGGCAACGTAAATACTTTTCTTTCAAGTAATCAGAGAATGGATAGTAACTTTACAAAATTATCTTTATGTACTATTGAAAAATAAAAATGGCGTGTGATAGACCTTGGTTTTCTTTCTTTTTGTTACTTGCGTTTTAGTAAAATAGTCTAAATGCTTTAAATTCACAACCTAGTACAAGGTCCCTTCTGATCCAGAGGTAAACTTTGGTTTGTTCTCTGCCTGGTTATAGGTTATTCTATGATTAAGAAGTGCTGGCCACCTCTGTGGTGAATTGTTAGATCTTTTATTTTCACAGTGAGTGTGTGCAAAATCCTTTATTTCATTCCTATACCATAAAGTGCTTGAGAGTGGCTAAAAGAGAACATTTTACATTCTACTGGAGTTCATGACTGACCTGCTGTTTAAAAAACATTTTTAATATAGGAGACCATTAATTACTAGGATTCTGATTGTAATTTCCTGGTCTCAGAATTGATGAACAAAGCCATTTTGGAAAGCAATCAATTTGAAATCTAATTTGTTGGCGAAATGAACCATATAAACAAAATGCCACTTGCAGTTTGTCTAAAATGAGATGTGCTTAACGAGCCCATCATCTTCTGCGATCCTCATCACTGTGGGTCGCAGCCACCTCAAATGTCATCAATTGGATCCAGCACAGAGAAAGCTGAGAGAGAATGCTGCACTCTGAGCAGAATGAAACGGGAACAGATGCTCTGCAATCCCTGCAGAGTGACTTTGGGAGGGAAAGTTGAGGGTGAGAGCGTAGTGGCTTCTAGGATCAACAAAGTACAGTGGTACACTCATCTGCCCTGTGTCATGCACCAAAGTAGCTGGGTTGGTTTGAGATAACTTGTTCCAGTCATATGTACTGCTGGACTGACAAATGCAACAGAAAGTGAATTTGGATTTGGAGAAAGAATGTGAGCTAGTTTTTATTAAATATATGCAGTCACATCCATATATATATATATATATATATATATATATATATATATATATATATATATACACACACACACACACACACACACACACACACACACACACACACACTCATATGTGCGAGAGAAAGAAAAGGAAAAATAAAGATAACACAAGGCAATTAAGAGGCTAAATGTTGGAAACCATACTTTTCATGAAGTTTAGACCCACATCCTCTTGTTCTCTTGCCTAAAATAATACTAATTCATCTTGTATATTTTTACTGAATGACCCTAAGACTATACATTCTTGAAACAACATAAAAACCATGGCATGTATGAGTTGAAGTCTTGAGAGTCATATTTGTTAGCCTAATTATTTTAAATTTGATAGGTCTTATGTATGTTAGGTTTTATTTATTTATTTCTACTTGCTTTGTACATATTGAAGGGGTGTAGAGGGTGGGGCCGAGGTGCTCATGGCTGGCTGAGGCTATTGCAGCAGCCGAGGTTTGGTTGGTGCTGAATACCGTGGGTATATGGCAGCACTGGTGGCTGGCCGCCACCCACGGTGGTGGAAGAATCACGAGCCATGGTTACCTTCTTAGAGCTTTATTGGGAGGAGGGAGAGAGAGAGAGAGAGAGAGAGAGAGAGAGAGAGAGAGAGAGAGAGAGAGACCACGTGGAGAGGAAGTACAGAGAGAGAATGGAGAAAGAGAGAGAACACAGAGAGAGAACGTGTGGGAGCACACGTCCACTTTTTAGGCTGGGATACAGTCACAGGCTGATGACATAATAAGGAGAGAATCCTTACACATATAAAGTAGGAAAATTATAGTCATGACTGTCTTTAAGCAAAGAATGCATATTTATCCCATTTCTGGCATCCAGTTGTTTTTATATTCTTGGAAATGAGAGGTAATCCTAGGAAAAAGAATAAACTTCTGGTGTTATCTGAAAGAATGAAAATCAACTAATTCTCAGGAAAACTGTGTGTCCCGGTTGTTGGTGATTTAGTTTCCTGGGACCAACCAGTATCTGCAGCTCTCTATAAAGAAACACTGAAGAGTCCCATAGAGAAACACCTCTCAAATAGACCACAGTTATGACTACCATTCTAGAGCTTTGGGTAGGGCCAGAGACACTGTATTTCCTAGAACATTCATAGTGACTGACTTATTATCAAAGCCCCACTGAGTCATTGTATCAATAATATAAAATATTTGCAATTGAGGTGAATTAGAAGATAAAGAGTAATCTCAGTAATACAACTTCAATCAAGAAGAAAATGGCTATTGTGTGATGAGATTATGGGATACTGATGATAATGGGAGAATGAAGAATTACCAAGATTTAGGGTGAAATACCCCTTTGAGTCAAACAAAGGTACCATTAGCTTGAAGATTGCATCTATCTGTCATCCTCTTCTGGATCTTATTTTTGTTTGTTTTTTTCAAAAATCTAATTTGGCTGATGGCTTTAGTGCTACTTGATTTTAAATATTCTACAATAGGCATTTGTACTGTAGGCTTGGTCCTCAGCTCCCACTTTGAATATCATTTGAATGGTAGTCAAATGATCACAGTAGAGAAGTAATGTAGGGCATGTGCAGTGGAATGCACAGAGACCTGGAACCTAGTAGGAGTTTTCAGGTCATTGAGAATATGCCTTGGGAGAGATCATGGGTTGCTGGTTCCTTTATCTCCCTTTCTGCCTCCTGGCTACTTTGAGATCCTCCTCCACCATGTGATCCCACCACAATGTGCTTTCTTACCACAGACCCCAAGTGATTGAGCCAATTAATCATGGAGCAAAATCCTTGACATAAGGAGTTTAAACAAATCTTTCCTCTTTTTGAATTCTATTTTTGATTCAGTATCAGGAGGAGGAGTAACACATCATGCTGGTGTTTAACCCCCACCCCCAATACCCAACTAGTTTTCAAGAAACCTTGGATGGCTATAATTGTTCAATGCTCATATACAACATGAATGATCGCTTTTATGTGTCCCTTCTGATAAGCTTATTTTCCCCCACATCACTGTGATCATCAGTGATTTCAACATGGCAATTTCAGAAGTTAGAGAAGATATATTACCTCCTTTCTCAGTTACATCCCTCTGTGTCTAATATGCCTAGTTATTCCAAAACATCATCATCAGACCTTCAGAGCCTTCAGTCCCATTTTTGTGATTTTTCTTTATAAATCAGAAAGCATGAAGATTAACACAAGCCTTTAGGAATGGCTAAACCTGGTCTAGGAAGGTCAAAAGCAAAGTGTATTCATTCAACAACTAGGAAGGATAGTTCAAGCACAAACATGTCCTCTGTACAGTAGATACTTAAGAAAAGACAACCATGTTCTTTGCTTTAAGAAGTTTGATGTCTGATGGGGAAGATCATCAAGAGAGCAGGATATTACAATATGTTATGACAGCCATGATGGAAGTGAATTTAGAGTGTTTGAGTACAGTTTTCCGTGTGATTTGAACAAGGAATTGGTGAACTAAGTGGAAAAGGAAAAAAAAAAGTATCAAGACAGAGATCCAATGTATAAACTCAGAATTCTAAACTAAATATTGCTTATATGATTAGTCCAAAGGGTTAGAACAGAAGAATTAATTTGGATCACTTCCCATGATCTGAATGTCCAGATCCTAGTATCAGACTCATCTGTATTTGCCCTGGTGTTACATTCTTTCACTTATGTAGCAAACATTTCAATTTCACCTTGTTCTAGACACCTGGTTATAGTACAGAGTAAAGTAGACTAGGTCTTATCTCTGGTGGGAAGAGAATATATCATGGGATGGAGAAAAATAGCTAACTAGAAATTATGTAAGTACTGAAACATAAAACAAGCATTACAAAAATGTGTCTAAGGAGGTGATGTGAATCTCAAATCTAATTAAAAAGAAGGCAGCACTTGATCTATGCAGAAGCCCTTCAGGCAATGGAAAGTTCCTGAAATGAACATACGCTTGATATGTTATTGTAAGAGAAAGAAGGAAGGCAGGATTTAAAGGTAAATCACAAGCTAGCAGTGGAATAGGACAATTCCGAGTGACAGAAAGGGTTATATTCTAACAGATGGTGAAGTAGCTTCATTTAAGAAAGGTAGTTTGGCTATTATGTAGAGAGGCTTGGTTGGGCTGAACCTAGGATGGTGGGGGGGGGGGGGCGACCATTATAGTGCTTTCCAATGTGATTAAAGAGTCCAGGGATGTGAAAGACTGGATCATGGGAGGCGATGATACAGAAACTTTGAGGGGCACAGGGAAGGATTTTCATGTCAGGGAAAGCCTGTCTTCGTAAGAAATATTCCAGAGACAGCAGAATGGAATATCCCAGGGAGATCCATAGAGAGGTGGGGAAGCCATAGGAGCAGCATATGCAGCTGATGCCACTCCTCAGTAAGGTGGGACATTCTCCAGGTCAGAGGGCTATGAAGGACATCAGCGTGTTGGAGTTTGTTTTGTTCAGGGCTTGTCATGTTTAATGGTTGACAGATGTTGGGTGCAATTTCAGGGGGCACATAATGATTACATATGTATAGATAATGAAAGGAAAAGTATCGGCTCAGGACCCCCAAGACCAAGTTCTTAGCACAAAGGAAATTTATTTACCCCGGCAAGACAGAGGGCAGGGGATAGGAGACAAAGACAGGAGATGGAGGATGAAGGAGAAAGGGAAGGGAACAAGGGACAAGGGAAGGGAATATGGACAAAGGACTGTCTCTGGATAGAAAGGAGACAGATATGGCCCACAGGGAAATGGTGGATTATGAAGGTGAGATGGAAAACCCTGTGTTGGGACAAGGTGTTTAATTTTAGTTAGGCATGTTAATTAAGTGAGTCAAAGGGGGCTTTTGATTGATAGACTCCAATACTTTGATAGTCTCAATAGGGGTAGTACTTCCAGGTCAAAGCTGGAACAGCTACCCACTACAACTGCCTATGATAGTTTATTCCTCTAAACCAATAGAAAAGAACAAGAAACAGGCTAGAAAATTGTTGAAATTCTCATCTAAGTTTGCAAATAAGATGCCATACAGAGATCTACCCTTGTAACCGTTTTTACCAGAAAAAAGAAGGATGGGGTCCTGAAATCTGTCTTTTCATATACCCCGAGACTCAAACTGCAGTTTTAGTGGGAGATATAACAGGCATGAGAGTGCCCTGGAGGTTCTCAAGTGAGACTGTTAAAATTTTCATATTTAGACTGAGTTTACAATTCTCCATTTAAGTTTTGGCCAGTATAATGAAGCAACACAAGAAAGAAAAAGACATATGGAAAACTGCATACACACACACACAAAAAAAAAAAAAAAAAAAATCACAAGTCTTACAGTTCATTTGTTCCAACAGAAAGTCCAAGAGTACAATAGCTATTTCGTCCATGAGGCTGAATGCCTCATTTTGTCTTCAGTATACGTTGTAATCCTGAAGAAGTAGCCTTTAATACAGGTGAAGGAATGAAGTTTCCCGTGAGAGGGAGGGCAAGCAGGCAAAGTAGGCCGTCTTGGGAAGGTGTGGTCTAGATTTAAGATGTGTCTTCTTACCTCAAATGATTCAATCAAGAAAAGTCCCTCACAGGATACCCAGCTGCTTCGGTGCTAGTTAATTCCAGATGTAGTCAAGTTGACAACATGAATAGGCACCGTAGTAGCTGATACTCTGCTCCTTCATTCTTTCCTGTCTGATAATGCTCATTGGATACATCTTAGACTTTGAGAAAATCCTTCCTTAGTTGAATAGATTTCAATTTTTTTCCTTTCTATATGCATTCTGAGTATTTTTGTTATGTTTTAGATTTATTTTAAAATTTGATTATATGTATTCACATGTGTTTCTGTGTGCTTTGTACACAAAGAGGCCAGAAGAGGGGTCTGGAACTAGTTCCTTTGCAACTAGAGTTACAGGCAGAAGTAACACCTGATGTGGGTGTTGGAAACCAAACTCGGTTCTTCATCAGAGCACCAAATGCTCTTAACCACTGAGCCATCTCCTATTCATTGAGTATTATTTTAAAAATGTCTTTCACTTTAACATTTCTTTGGCTACATAAAAGTTTTTACTTAAGTTGTGTATTGGTTTTAACTATAGAGCTGGCATTTTGAAATTTTGTATAAGTCAAATTTTAAATATGCTTCTTATATTTCTATAGATTTATACATCTTATTCATACTTTTGAATCCATCTGTGATTTCCTTTAAACATTTGAAGCATAGATACTTTATGTTCCTCATTTGATAATTATATGATTTCAAATTCTGAACTGTGTTTTTTTGTGATTTATTTTTCTAAACAGTATAACTTATTTTTAAAAAAGTTGTTAAATCTTAGGTTATAAATTCATATTCATGTGAACTTAATCTGTTGAAATCTGTAGAACTCTAGGCTAAGGTCAAACAGTTTCACAGAGAATGTGTTTTTCTTGCTTCTTAGCAAACTGAGGTTTTGTTGTATGGAAATTTCCTCCGAGACTGGAACATTTTATCATGCAGAGAATCTTCTTAATACAGAAGCTTTGCCTCATCATTGGTCTATAGTACCCCATAGTTCTTAACGCTCCTTGGCTGAATTTAGATATTAAGATAAGTCACAAGAAGGGTGTGGTGGTGCATGACCAAAAATTCAGCATTTGGTATGTAGAGTTAGGGAGATCAGTAGGTCAGCCTCTGTTATGCAGTGAGTTTTACACCATCCTGGACTATGTGCAATGCTGTTCCAAAAATATTTTTTAAAATTTAAAAGTAAGAGAAAATAAAATCCATAAAATATAACAAGAAAGAGTTAGAGATAAGATTATAGCAATCACAACAATAACAACAGACTACCAAATTTTTCTGTATTTGTTTTATCCTTAGAAATCTTATGAATGTTTAGGAAATAATGGAGCCATGTAATTTGACCATAAAGGCTTTATAGAAAGTTGGGCCATATTTGCACAATTAGCTACAAATAAAGACCTGCTTTTCATACAAAATAGATGGCAAAGTAAATAAAAATAGATCAGGTTAAGAGATGAAGTCTAAAACTATAAAAGGTTATTATGAGATGTTAGACTAGAGTTTGCACAAATTCTTTAGTATTTTCCACTCCTCAGGGCAAGCATATAGAATGGGGGGGGGTCACATCATAAAGAAGGATTAGCATTTTCTAGGTTTGTGAGATACATTGGTTTTACAGAATAAGACATAATCAGGCCATCAGGAGGGCAGCATCAAGTCTGTGACAGTACTCAAAGGTGTTCATTTGATCTAAGGGAAGACAGAGGACCACTAGGGAGCTGTAACCATTGAAGTGATATGCTAAAAACAGCAGCCAGGAGAGCAATTCTGGAAGTATTAGGCTGAGCATTTGTCTCCAGGATAAGGGTCTTCTTGATTCTCCTGGATCATCCACAAAGCCATCTATTGACTCCCCACTGCTGTCAAGGTCATTGAAGACCCTGTCTGAGGAACAGCCTGAATGCAAGGCAGTTATGACAAACACAGAGCTTTCCCTCCTGATGGGACCCCCTGTGCCAGGCTCTCAGAAGACATAAAGCACTTGTTAAGTACTTGGTGAATAGCACCAGTCTCCACAGAGGACGATTTGGGTTCCCATAGAGAAGTCATCAACACAGGGTAAGAATTCAGCCAATTATGCATCACCTCATTGGTCCTATTTACAGGGTAACCCCATGGGGCATGGACCATGTCTTTCTCTGTATATTGTACAGTGTTGAGGAAACACTTGGCACTCAATAAATACTAAGCAGAAGCTTGTTTCTTGTTGCTCTCAGCTTCCCACTGGGAGCTGATCTGAGGAAGGAATTCCCTTTGAAGTCCTTGTCTCCATGCTTTTGAGAAACAATATAGATACTAGGAGGGTGGTGAGAAACATGTACAGTCCTGAAGTTGGTTTTGATACACATAGATGATAAATGCTATCTCCACAGTTACATAGTGAGGGCCAAGATACGTAGTTGATGGAACCATGAAGTGAGAGAGGCCTTACTTTCATAAATATTGCCTTCTGCATTTTTTCAGAGTCAAGATTTATGCTTTCATATATCCATTAATGCCTTCACCCATCTGTCTTGCTGAGTTGAGAGGTAGAGCCTTTTAAAGCTGTGTTTCATTCTAGGTATTTATGGCTTTCACCATGTACAAAGGGAAAAATCAAAGTGTACAGGTAAGCATAAAAGTTGTAGAGAAAACATGAAACAAATTTATGAGAATAAGAAAGGATGAATTCTTTTAATGAAAGTTTGTGGTAATTTTAATTAGAACTTTGGAATACATGTTATAGATGGCCATGTGTATCTATTGAAAATGATTTGTTACATTAGAAAACAGCACTATGATTTCATCTAGCAAATTATTTATAATTATTTTATAGGTACTGAGATTTTGAAAAAAAACATAGAAAATACTTTGCTTTAAGTGAAATAAAGGACTGAAGTTAACATGGGTGTATAAGGTGCAGGCATGATCTGTACATATGCCACAAAGGAGGTATAGTTCTCTTGACATTCTGAGGATATCTCAGTGTGTTATCTTCAACCACTGAGGCAAAGACAGCTCATGCTAGATAAACTGCTGTGGCTAATTAATTTCAGAGTGTGAGGTTTTATGAAATAAACCTACTTTTAATGTTTCATATACTCATAATGCTCCCCCCTCCCACTCTCCTTCTTGCTCCCTTTTCCTCCCCTTCCTTTTTATCTACTCCAATTAACTTTCTGCCTTCTTTCTTTCCTACCCTTATTTAATACTTGAGTAGGAAACTACTAATCAGGACATTCAAAGATTAAAATTTATGTAAGACTTACACAATTAACCACTTAGTATCTTCACCTTGCATAACATGCAGAATTATAATAAAATACATTGCAGTAGGGATTTAAGAAATATCATTCCCACTCATTTTTCTTAGAAAACAAACAAACACAACAACAGCAAGATAGCTAAATTATACCCTGAAATGAAAATTTGAAAAATCAGAAAGATATGTCAAGAACAAATGGAGTGGAGAAGGAGGGTAATATAGAAAGAGAGTGAGGAAAACTGGCCCTAAGGATGTTTGGAAAAGCTATAAGGAAAAATATCATTATATATTTACATGAACACACATATACAATGTAGTTATTTTACATGGGGTGATGTTCTCCCTAATAGCCTAAAGACAAACTAACAAAAACCCCAGTGCCCAGCATGGGAAACCTCCCTCCAAGATGTTGGTTGGGGACTTCCAAAAAAACTACTCAAATCATGTAAGCTACTGCAGTTGTCCGTGGTTGCCTCTCAGAACACGAAGCTAAGATTCTATCGATGAGGATGTCACACACTGCTGACAATAGACTTGGAGGAATCAAGCTGGATCTAACCTGGAAGCCTACTCCTGAGGACTAGCTCTCACAGTAGTCAGTGGTGCTATGCAGGCTGCCAAGGGAGGGAAGAAATCAATAGTCCAACATACTTGTAAAGTCTATGAGCCACAACCATAAACAGTACAAGATATCCCTAATGGTGCGATCCTGGCACTTTTATCTTGGAGTCAGCCAACAGTTGTCTAATTGGATATAAAGCTTGCATATCAGGAAAGAATTCATGCCCATAACTGTACTGTAGTACTGTAAACATAGCTACCTCCCTAAAGCAAGAGAAGATGACACAGGTCTTAGAGGAGAATCTACTGCCATTTCCTTAAACCAGTATAATTACTAACTGCTGTGGGATATCCTGTATGCTGTAAATATAGGTTGCTATGATTGATTGATAAATAAAATGCTGATTGGCCAGTAGCCAGGCATGAAGGATAGTGTAGGCAGGACAAGGAGGAGGAGAATTCTGGGAGGTGGAAGGCTGAGGCAGAAAGACACTACCAGCCGCCATGAGGAGAAGCATGATGTAAGATACCAGTAAGCCACGAGCAACGTGGCAACTTATAGATTAATAGAAATGGGTTAATTTAAGATGTAAGAGCTAGTCAATAGTTAGCCTGAGCTAATGGCTGAGTAATTTTAATTAATATGATCTTCTGAGTGATTATTCTATAAGTGGGCTGTGGAACTGCGGGGACCGAGCCGGACTGGAGAAAACTCCAGCTACACCTAACTGTATTCTAAATGCTTTTCTTTATACCCACAGATAAGTGCAGCTCGCACCCATTTTTTTTTTTTTTGAGACAGGGTTTCTCTGTGTAGTTTTGGTGCCTGTCCTGCATCTCACTCTGTAGACCAGGCTGGCCTTAAACTCACAGAGATCTGCCTGGCTCTGCCTCCCAAGTGCTGGGATTAAAGGTGTGCACCACCACCGCCTGGCACTCTCACCCATAATTAAAGAAGATTCTCTGAATGGAGGCTTCTAGAGAGATCCACAGCTGGTGAAAATGCAAAGAATCAGTCGCCTTCTAATACCCAGCTCCCAGTTGTAATTCTATGCCTAAGGCTCAAGGAACATTGCAGAAGAGGAGACAGAAAGATTGTAAGAGCCAGAGGACCAGGACACCTGCTGCTTGATAGTGTCTTCTATATGTGCCAGGGAAGCTACATTATGATATCTCAACAATATGGTTGTTTAAACACGATCTGCCCAATGACAACACCAGTTGACATGCCAACACAGATGAGAGAAATCTCACACGGTCCTAATCCTAGATGAAGAGCTACACACAATTCATGGCTGCTAAGAAAGGGAGAAGTAAACTTTTCTAGGGATGAGCTCCCTGATAGGTTATCCAATTTCAATTAGTCAGCCCTAAACACATGTTTATAGGGTTTATAGGGGAACACTTTCTGAGCACAGTAGGTATATACATATATATGTGTGTGTGTGTGTGTGTGTGTGTGTGTGTGTGTGTGTGTGTGTGTAGGAATAATAGATATAGAAAGAAGTCATGTGTGTAGGAATAATAGATATAGAAAGAAGTCATGAAGTTGAGAGTGGGGGTAACACGGAAGAATTTGGAGTGAAAGAGGGAGGTGTGTAATGATTAAACATCATGCTCATATATGAAATTCTTAAAACATAAAAATATAAAAAAGAATTTAAAGTTAGAAAAAGTACAAATCAAGATAAGAAAATACAAGAACTGGAAAGTTTACATTTGTGTAAATACAAAAATTTAAGACAATAGTTGGGACTGGGATGTATTAGTTTAAGTCAGACACTTAAGCACTACAATTTTGGGGGGTTACTCCTAAATATTTTAGATTATGTTACTGTAACAAAATACCTAAAATGGAGTAATTTATAAAAAAAAACAAAATTTATCTCTCATAGGTCTAAAGATTAGAATTCCAAGATCAGGTATCAACCAGTTCAGTGTCTGAGGAGGGTCTCATCTCTTCTTCCAAGATGACTCCTAATTTCTCCTAATGACTCCAGAGAGGACAAATGCTGTGTCCTCTATTGCAGAAGGGTCAATGTGGAAAAGGTTGCAAACTAGTCACTTTTATCGCTTTATAAATCATATTAATCAACTCAAGAGGGCAGAGCTATCAATTCCCCAAAGGTCTTCCCTCTTAATACCACCAAGATGAGAGTTACATTTTTTATTAAGATTTCCACATGCTTCGGAGGGATATTCAGACCATAGCCCTAATATATAAGTGCTGAGGAAGAGCAAGTCATTCAAATGTGAAAAGTGATCTATAGTTGCAGAACAATTAGCGGCTAATACCCACATTGTTCAGTTTATCATTTGATATATCATTTTTGAGCTTACACAGTGTAAGAAAGAGCTCCTAGGGAGTCTGGCGTTGAATGAAAATAACATTCTTTGAACTTACATGATTTTAGTTTCTAAAGCATTGGAGCACTAGTTTCTGAGATATTCTAAGGTTTAACCAGCCAGCTACAATTTGGCATTTGATTGCATTTGTGGTAAATGCTAAAGAGCAAAAGGGCAGAATATAAGAGCATATGGCAAAGGGAAACCCGTGCTGGGGTGCAATGGCAAGAAACTTCACAGAGCCAATATTCTGAGACTTGAATATAAGGAAGCTGGGTCCAGGAACAATTAGACAAAGTCTGTTAGACAGGCAAGATTGCTCTCCCAGTAAAAGCAGTGCTTGCATGCAAGTCTGATGAACTGATCTCTGGGTACCACAATGTGGCAGGAAAGAATGGATTTCTGACTTCAGAAAGTCACAGTTATATAGAAACTCCATTGGTGACTAAATGTTCCATTTTGGAGGGAAGTCTTTTAAGACTCAGGAGATTGTAAAGGGAGGCTCACAAAGATTCAAGAAATAAACAACTCAAAAATACTGGAAATTCCCAGCAACTGACCAAAGGCACTAAACCCTTCCATCCCCAACCTTATGTAACCAGGTAGTATTGCTAAGAGACACTCTTAGGCAAGACAAGCTGCATGGAAGAGGCTTGGACCAACTGAGCTGCTTTGAAAAGACACTCTCTAACCCACTGGTGCTCAACCTTCTTCATGCTTCAACCCTTTAACAGTTCCTCATGTGTGGTGACTCCAAACCATAAAGTTATTTTCATTGCTACTTCATAATTGTGATTTTGCTACTGTTATACAAATATCTGTGTTTTCTGATGGTCTTAGGTGACTCCTATGGAAGGGTCGTTTGATCCTCAAAGGGATTGCGACCCCAGGTTGAGAAAACACTGCTCTTGCTCCAACCTGTCCAGCTGTCCACTAAGCCCTAGATTTCCACTTTCATGATGTGATCTGGAATGCAAGTTAGTGATGTAGCTGTTTTTGCATCATTTCTGCTCCTAATCCATACTCCTATAAGTAACCACAATAAGACTTGTTGTTGGTTCAGGTTTGGATGGTATCATTTGGTCTGCCATTGGTTCCCTACATTTATTCACATTTCCCCAGGAACAGAGTCCTAGAGAAGTTGCCTTCTTACTTCCACATGTGTCCTGTGGTATGCAAACACACACACACACACACACACACACACACACACACACACACACACACACATACTAACTTTTAAAAAAATGTGGGGTGAACATACTGTAGAAGAAGCACAGTGGCACATCATTTTGGGAAGTGATAAGAAACCTGAAAAATGAGAACCCAGGACATGCAAGAAAAGGTGACAAGTCTTGAGAGAGGTGAATTCTTTCAGGTCTTGTTAAGGTAGGATCTTCCACCAATAAAAACAAGACACTGAAAACTATTAGGTATGATATTGGCATCACAAGGTTTACTTTAAGTGCAGTTACACCTGGAATGTGCTGTAGAGTATGGTCTGCAAAGGAGTGAAGTCATATGTAGAAAGATGATTTAGAAAGCATTCATGGAGCATTCCTTCAATAGTGGTCTAAGCACTAAGTAAACACACAAGGATACAGGAAGGCACATAATTATGTGTATTTCCCTCCAAGGTTCTTTTGCACATCGTATTCTCTTTGTCCATCCTGATGGACTGGACTGGACATTATGGAATTTCTACAACACTTTGGTCCTCTTTAGCATATGCTAAAGCAGGCGAAGTTTGCATTTACACTCCCATTCCTTTAGTCAACACTCGAATATTAGCTCTCTCCCACCAGTCCTGTCCTCTAAGTGGGTATTTCTATTATAGGCTAGTGAAGAACAGAGAGATGTCTATCCAAAGAGAAATTAAAAGGCAGGGTATCATTATCAGAACAAGCATTGACTCTCACTTATCAGGACAAAAACACTATCAGCTACTTCTGTATAACCCTTTTCCCCAAACACAAGTGCTGCCCTGAATTTTACCTACAGTTTAGAGTGGTGCTTCTCAAGAGATCTTGCATACACTCTGTGAAACAATGTCATTATTGTAGCATCCTTAATTTCATAGGAAAACATTCTACTAAAGCCCAAGATTAAACAGAAGAAAAAAAGAGAAGAATTTGTGATTTTCCCATTGGGAAAAGATGTAAGTCTCCTTGTTTTTAAGTAAAAGGCTGTTTGGAATTCACTGTACCATTTATTAATTTGTCAATTATTTACCAGAATTGTTTATCTGTAATGTGTATGTGCATTATGTGTGGGTCAGTTGTAAATAAAATCAGTGCCATGCTTACTTGAGTGAAGCTGGCAGACATTCAGTGTAGTAGAAGTTTTCCTGTGCCTTCCCAGGTCCGCAGCCACTCAAACCCAAGTAAACACACAAAGGCTTATATTAATTAAAACTGCTCTGCTATTAGCTCAGTTAATGCTGGAAGAGAATTCTGAAGAACCACAAGTGTAGCTAGAGTTTTCCTGCCTGGCCCACAGTCAGGACAAATTTCTGTCACCCGCCAGTCCCACAGCCTCTCAGACCCAACCAAGTAAACACAGAGACTTATATTGCTTACAAACTGTATGGCCGTGGCAGGCTTCTTGCTAACTGTTCTTACAGCTTAAATTAATCCATTTCCATTAATCTATACCTTGCCACATGGCTCGTGGCTTACTGGCATCTTCACATGCTGTTTCTCATTATGGCAGCTGGCAGTGTCTCTGACTCAGCTTTCCACTTCCTTGTCCCGCCTATACTTCCTGCCTGGCCACTGGCCAATCAGTGATTTATTTATTGACCAATCAGCAACACACCTGACATACAGACCATCCCACAGCACACAAGAGAAAATGACGACCACTTTCAAAAGCTTACCCTAGACATTTTGTTTGGTTGAGAGTTGGATAATGATCAAATTATCTAGGCTCTGCCTGGCTGAGAACATGGTTCTTGAAGACAGAATAGCACTTGTGTCAAGGACTGTCTATGACCCTGTCAGATGTGGTTATTTGAAGATAAAATGCATGAGTATATTGTGTCCTGGGGAGGGGCTATGCTTCGAGATGGAATTTAGCTCATGAAAGAGTTTCAGGGCCTGACTCAGGATTTTGAAGTTTGTACCAAATGGAAAACCATTGGAAAGTTTTAAGTGGAGAGTACACATAAACTGTTACCAACTACTCAGTTACTCTATATGTTTGGTGGTAAGTAGACTTTGGAGGAAAAAATGAGGAGGCTATGGTACAAGGAGGTCATTCTAGGACAGGGCCAGGGTTGCATGAATCATACCATGGCAATAGGCATGAAGGAATATAGATACTGTGTTAGGTATTTTGAACTTAGAACTATGGTAAGAGTAATTATTTCTTTACAAAAATGATACTGTGTTTCTTTAAGTTATCTCACAAAACATATTATAAAAGAAACAATCAAAAAAAAAAAAAGAAACAATCACCTTACTGGAGAATAGGGTATTGGAATTTCATGGTTATAAAACATCTGAAATATTATCTGTTTTCAAGTATATCAAAATTTTAAAAAACTTTAGGTTTATATAGTTATAATTTTGTTATATAATTATAACCTTATTGTGATAAATATTTTCTATATAATTAATGGAATTTGTGTGATTAAATACCTACTGTCTGTTAGATGTTATTTTAGTACCAACAAACGAAGTAAATAGACTAGTAGAGTTACGAAGATGTCTGTATCTTGATCCCCAAATATATTACATTGCATGGCAAAAGGGACTTTGTAGAAGATCAAGCTAAAAATCTTGAATGAGGAGATTATTCTGGACTACCAAGGTAAACTAAGTAGAGTGACAATGGTCTTTATAGTGAGAGACCAGAGTCAAAACTCAGAAATATGGACATGAAGGTGTGAGCAGAGCTTAAAGCAATGTACTTTGAACACGGAGGGGAGACCATGCACAATGGAGCACAGGTTGCCCTTGTAAGCTGGGAAGACAAGAATGTGGAGTCTCTCCAGGGAGCACCCCAGAAGCAGAAGAGGTATGACCTTCACTTTTAACCTGCTGAGGCTCAAGTTGTCCTTCCCACCACCCCCTGAACTGTGAAATAATCAAATCATGTTATTTTTAAGCTACTAAGATTTTTGGTAATTTATGACAATAGCAATGGGAACATATGCACCAGTATATTGAATGTTGAAAATAGGGATGGGTAGTAAGCTGATGTAGCGGGTTTAAATGCAAAGAGTTTTCAATTATTTTTTTAATGAAAAATTTGGGCATTTTCTAGAGTGAAGTATGTAACAGAGCTAACCCAGAAGGTAAGGAAGAAGAAATGAGGTATGTGTTCATTGGCCATTAACCCCAGCCTTCTGGAGAAGATGTCTTTGAATGGAATTTGTCCTGAAGAGAAACTAGGTAGTGATGGGGGACTGAAAGAAATGAAGGCCTTGAGGGGGGTGACTTCTGTACTGACTCTTGGGAAGCTGTATAAATGCTATTGCTGTTTTAGACTAAGTCTGTTAGAAACAACTGGTCTTTAAATGAATCTGTAGACTTAGACATTGTATTTTTATCTTCTCCTAAAATGAAGCACTCCATGTAAATAAAATATTTTCCCTTCCTTATAACATTACTTCTTCCCACACTGTAAGCATCTACATTAAAAATTCAATAAAGAACCACTTAATCAGGTGAGAATTAGATTTGTCTTCCCTGTAGAAATTATTGGAGAATAATTTCACTGTTCCTGTACACACATTTATGAGAAGAAGCAAATAGAGTCCTTTTCCTCTAAATTATATATCCTAGAGAAAATATTTAATAAACTTTCATATCTCTAAATAATTGTTTGACCCAGAAATACAAATACCAAATACAAATACAAATACCTTTGTTTAAGGATGACTTAAACAAAACATAACTGTATTCTGTATCACAATCCATCATCTAACTCTATATCTTAACAATCCATAGACTTCAGAGGCAATTCATAATAGCTACAGAACCTTTCCTCTCAGAAAATATTTATCAATGGCAAAAGAAAATGCATGCTAGTATGAGGGGTATGCAAGATTTGGGTAACCTCCAGAGGATACCAAATCAAGGGTATGTAGGGAGTGGTCTTGATGGGTCACCAAAGCTCCCTGCTAAAAATCTAATGCTGCTAATATACATTTCATTGGTATCTAGAGTCCCTAATGGGTTGACTTGCTGATCCTCCTTATCTCTTCTACACATACTCCTATAGTCATTGAATCTCTGATTCTCCCTCTTAAACTAAATCTCTACTAGGTACAGTGTTCAAGTCGGGAAGAACTGTAGTGCTGTTCAGCAGCAAATTAATAGAACAAATGCTTAGGAACACAAAGCTATAGGTGAGCTCCTCTGTGGCCAGTCATGGAATCGATCAACTAACACTTATTGATTATTGGATTTGGGAAGAGCTGTGCACCATGATGATAAAGAACACTGCAAAATAACCTCACGATTTACAGCCTGTGTGTTGATCCTAGCATACAAAAGGGTGACCAGTGAATTTATCTTTGAAATTATTACTGTGAAACCATGATATAGTCACCTTCTCTTCCATAGAATTTGGTTGTCTTCTTAATGAGAATGATTGCTTTGATGTTTTAAAACAAATTCCTGTAAGAATCAGGAAGAAAAACATCTGAATATAATACAGTCTTTAAACTATAATGAAAACAGACTATTTTAAAGCTTTCCTGTAATAGGATGTCATAGTAGAAAAGCCCATTTAATGTCCCCAGGAGAATTGTTTACTCTTCTAAGTCACCTATAAATGAGCAATGGATTACAACGACAATGATGTCTTTTTCTGAAAAGCTATGTACACAGATAGTCACAGTGTAAGGTGCGAGTGTATTGTTCGTTTGAGAGTTCAAAGGCAGGCACACTGAAGTCTCCTCTGTAGAGATGGAGCCAGGCATTTCCATTGCTCTATACAGAGAGTGGATTGTGGTCTGTGAAAGGGCACCAAAGGCATTTCTGCCCAAGTCCGCCTCCTCATTGGTGGTTTATGGGCCTTGCAATGTCAAGATCCATGAATTTCAGGGACTGTGTTTGTCCTTGGATCAGATTTGGAAGCAGCTTTTGATCAGTGAAGTGAAACAATTAATTATAAGAAATAAAGCTAGTAAAAGTCCTTCCACAGTCAGCTAAAGAAGAAAGGGAGCCAAGGAAATAAAGCTCGTTGCTGGCAGAACCTCATCTTCTGGCTGTCTGGATCCAATCCTGTTTGGCTAAGGCCACAGCAACTCCCTAAGTTGCCAGTGAAAGGCACAGTTGTTTGGTCTTCTCAGACAGTGGTTCTATCAGGCTCTGGGGGTGGTGGAGGGGCAGCTGGTGGTAGAAGGAGGTCAAAAGGATTGGAGGGGAATGCAAAATTTCTCTCTGTTCATCTGCATTTGATTGCTTTGTGCCCTGAAGCACATGATTTAATTATTTTCAGCATTGCCTCGGCTTCCTCAGCTACCAATCTCATTGAGGGCAATAAAATTATTCAGCCTTTGCAAAAAAATGCAGCCATAATAATTTTTGACTCAGTGAATACTCAGGGCTATAAAACCAGCTTCATGGATGACCACATCCAATTGAAAACACCAACCTAAGTTTTCCTCAACAGTTAAAGTAAAACATAGCCTTACAAAAGATGGATGTACCCAGCTTATGTTTTTGCATAATGGGTGCTAACTGGCTGCCTACAATTGTCATGTGCCATCTCGAGTCCACAGGAGCATCCACTACCAAGGGATTATTTTCCTCAAGAAAGCTGGCTTCAGAAATCCCCAAATCTGTGTGTTAAACTGACATAGTAAAGTGTGTAAGGTAGGAATAGGCATGGATCTGGATGGTGGCTGGATCTAAGTATCTGAGGTCCCAGCAAGAGCAAATCAAAGGCAAAAACTACAGTGGGAAATGCAACAAGTGGGGAGGAATAGGGACTCCTGAGCACAGACCAGCATTTGTGAAAGGGTAAGGGAGGTGTTAGGGAAGAACGAGAGGACCCAGGGAGCCTCTGAAAATATCTTTGCATGGCTGCAGCACAAAATATTGGTACTCTGAGGTCCATTCCTCTGAGAATGTGCATGTTTTTAACATATGTATGCATGTGCATATACGTGTATGTTCTAATGCAACTTCCTTTAGTTCTGTAATTTCCTTTTAAAAAGGTTTTACCAAATCCAGATCTTGTATTACAGTATAATTTTCATGGCGGCTGCTTAAAGTGAGTGAGTATGGCTGATCAGCAATAATTGTTCATTTACTTATTAATTAATAATACTGTTTTTTTATATACTTGATCACTAACTTCCTTCAACTCTTGATGTTGCAAGGATTTTGATGATGTTATTTGGTATTGCATTGGCTACATTGGGTAGAAAGGGTTGTGATTGGAGAGATAGAAATGTAACTAGGAGTATGTATGCTGGTGAGATGAAGAAGTTCATTTTGAGGATATGCTTAATTAAAATGTGGCATTATTCATAAGCATTACCTTAAGCACATAAAAGCACATAAGAAGGCACATAGTCCCAGGGTGATGACCAGAAGAGCTCTATAAAGTGTTAGTGTCCTTCCTCTGGGACTAGTTGATTTTGGTGAATGTCGTGGGCAGAATAGCTTTTCTGTTAAACAGGCTGAAGATTCATGGTTCACTTATTTGTAATAAATAGTGGCTGAGGAGTTTTAGGCTTTTCCCAGTTACACACTAACTTTTATTGAAAATGTACTTGTTTCCACAAACTAGGAAAACTCTAAATAGCCAATACTTCTATGACTTTACTCTTTGAGTATACAAGGCCTAGCTGGGGGCCCACTGATACTTTCGGGCAGCTGGGCTGCTGATGGGATGTGTGATAAAGAGGCAGGACAGGTTTCAGTGTTGAGTAGACTGGCTTTCAATCTGAATTTTATCTCTTACCAGTTATATGACCTTGGGCAAATGACTTTATCTTACTGATCTAGATTTTCCATATCTTATGGAATTAATAACTATCTCCCAGAGGTGCCTTGAAGATTTAATGGGGTGAAGCATATTAAGCGTCTCACACAGTATGTGGGCCAGACTAAATGCACTGGTAATTTGAGCCTACCTGCCAACTTCCCTGAGATAGTTAGGACAAGTTCAAATCTTGGCTAGGGCCTGGATGGATGATCTTTAAGTAACTTCTCCCCCCGAAGATTCTATGACAAGGAAGGTCACCAACTATTCAGGAACACTGAGAAGCAGGCCACTGCCTCAGGCTGCTCTCTTGTAAATCATCACATGGCAGGGAGCTCAAGTCATCTGACCTCTTAGGGCTTGATATTTTTCAAGTGTTAATGGGATGTTCCCATTTATGAGATAATGATGAGGAGTGATTACTGATATTTTAAAATAAAGGGCACTAAATGTTCATAAGTAATTAATCAATGTATTTTTGTCACACAGAATGGGTTTCAACTACAAAGGAAAATATAATTTATAGTTTATATTCTAAGATATTCTGTTCTGATTCTTCCACTTAGCTACTGATTTAATCTCTTCAAGTTTTGCTTCATTTATTAAAAACAATAAGAATGATACTCTCAAGCCATTGGGTCTTATGAAGAGCAAATCGAATAAGCACATATAAAGTATCTTGGCACAGTTTCTGTCAGTGAAAACAATTATAATATTAAAGGAATCAAGTAACAAAACAACACTTAATTGAATAATCCAGAATAGGCATTAGAAATTACTTAAATTATTTTTAGTCATGTTAGTGTTTTAATAATGTATATAATTAGTACTCAGTATATCACGGTTTTTATTTCTTTTCTTTCTTTCCCATTGGAATAGTATTCTAATAATTTTAAGTAAAGGGCCAATCAGCAAATATTTCTGTCCTAGTTTGTTTTATGTTACTAAGACAAGACACCCTGACTAAACCAACTTGGGGAAGTAAAGAGCTTATTTGGCTTATATTTCCATGTCATAGTATATCACTGAAGAAAGTCAGGGCATCAACTGAAACAGAGGCCACAGGGAACTCATGCTTACTGGCCTGTGTTTGTGGCTTGCTCAGCTTGTTTTCTTACACAACCAAGGAGCATCTTCCCAGAGGTGGCATTGTCACAGTGGGCTGGACCCTCACACATCAATCATTAACCAGGAACATGCCATACAGACATGCCCAGGCCACTCTGATGTAGGCAATTCCTCAATTGAAGTTACTTCTTCCCAGGCAACTTGAGTGTCAAGTTGATCTAAACTAGCACAATGTGTGTGTGTGTATGTGTTGTTATCTATTCATTTAGTAAGTTTATTGGTTTAGTAGGTACTTTATCCTGTCTCTAATATACCTTATTGCATACAATCCAGAGAATGATTTACAATAATAGCCATGCTTTCTGTTTGAAAGCATTTGTTAAGTATATAGCAAGTAAAAATGAAAGAATAAATGGTAAAAAGCAGATAGAGAGAGGCAGCAACTAGGCAACACAATATTATCAAACTGGGCACTCAAACCATCCAGCAGAGATAAATAGAGAGGCCCAACTGAGACAGCAAACAAAAGACAACATCATCAAGTAGCAGGCTTGCACACATCTAGAAGAAGTTGATTGGGGATGCTCACTGAAGCAGATCTTCCTGGAGAGTACTAGATGAAGCCTCAAAGAGGCTGCCAAGTAAGAAAACAAATAGGAGCAGATAGAAAACATCATCAAATCAGCTGAAGAAGCTGAGTCAGTCCAGTTACACGGAGTTCTTTGATGAGTTTCAGACTGTTGTCCATCCTTTCCGTGGATGGACTTCCGTGTCTGAACATCCAGCTCCCTGTTCCCACAGCAGGCACTTTCACATCAGGTGATACACAACAGTGACGACTATTGGCAAGGACTTCCTTCGGGCTGGTTTTGAGGGTATGGAGTTTTCACTCAGTTTGTCTCACTACTCTCCCGTCTCCGAGGTGGAGTCGGGGTTGCAGCCAATGCACAGCCAAGGGTTTCGGAGGCCGTGAAAGAAACATTCCAGAGTCTGGGACAGAAGAGCCCTCATTGCACCTAGAGTTCACCTCCAGCAACACATGGAAATTTTTCAATATAATGTACATTACACACCATAAGGCATCTTTCCAAATTATGCTAAATAGAGGGATATGTCCAGCAGATAATGAGTTAAACATGTAGTGAGGGAAAATACACAGACTCTGGGAGTAAGAAGAATAAGTCCAGTAGTTATAATTTCTCAGTTGTTTCTGAACCCACTTTGTGAGCTCATTGTGGAAATCAGTCCACTAAGAAGTTATTTCAGGTGGGTGTGGTGGTACATGTCTGTAATTCCAGCTCTCAAGAGGCTGGGGTAGGAAGATCACAGAAGTTTTGAGCCTAGCTAAATAATGAATTCAAGGCTAGCTGAACTACATAGTAAGATCCTGCCTTCAAATAAAAAAAAAATCAAAACAAAAGGTGAAATCTATTGCCTCATTCTTTGAATTTGTTGCTTGGTTTTGGTCTTAAAATTTACTTTGGTCTCTAAAGGCAGGAGGAATATGTGGTATGGACGAAGGGGTACAATTTAAAACATTTCAGCTCTAAATCACAGTTGAAGAATCATGTTAAACAAGTGTATTTGGCTTTGGCTTTATCCAAAATAAGGAACCACAATTGTCCATGCCTGCCAAATATCACCATTATCAAGGACTTGACATTTCTCTTGGCTGGTCAAAGTACAATTCTGACTCAGAAACATAAGAGATGTCATGATACTATGTTTTACTTTTGAAATCAGACCACTTTAGTTTTCCCAGTTGGGCCTCGTGAGTATGTACCTCTCAGTGAACTTAACATTTCTTGCTTTGTTGTAGAGTACCTCCAGGGTACTGTCACTTTGCTTTGATTATATTTTTCCTGGAGCTTTTTTTAGGATTCAAGTTTGCCCTGCCCTATCACACATCATTGATGTTATTATACACAATCAGCAGACTAACACACTGCCCCAGCAATTGCCTGTGGTTAAGGAGCTGTCTGGTCAGAACTACTCTCTGCTATACCAGAAATGAATGTCTTATATGAAAAATATATTTTTTTGGAATAGATGAAAAGTATTTCTTTCTGCTTTGTAGAATCCAATGCTTCCTTACAGCAGAGCCACAGCATCAATGTATCTACTCAGATGACTATCATTCAAAGAGCTATGGCCTTTAGTCGTGTGGTTTTTAGGGACTCCATACACAGAAGAGCTTATGAATTGGATTTTACAAACATTCACCACATACTGCTATGCTGGTTCCACTGCAAAAGTACCAACAGATACAATTCCTGTCAGTATACCAGTGAAATCATCTATAGCACGAATCTTTAAAGGTCTTATTAATGAAATCAAACCTAAAGCCAGGTATTGGGGTGAATGCTGGAAGATCAGAGAAGCAGAACAAGCCACAGCCACCTCACCTTGCCATTTCTTCAGCTGATCCTGTTTCCTCAGACTGGAAGCCTCTGAGTCCTCATCCAAATGGATCTCACCTGAACTGCTGCTAAAAGCCTAAAAGCTTAACCAGGTTCTAGTTCCTGGTTTTCACACCTTATATACCTTTCTGCTTCCTGCCATCACTTCCTGGGATTAAAGGCATGAGTCACCATCCCTGGCTGTTTCCAGTGTGGCTTTGAACTCAGAGATCCAGGTGGATCTCTGGCTCCCAAGTGATATGGTTAAAGGTGTGTGACACCATTTTCTGGCCTCTATGTTTATCTAGTGGCTGTTCTATTCTCTGACCCCAGATAAGTTTATTAAGGTGCACAATATATTGGGGGACACAATATCACCACAATCACTACTAGGCCAAGTTGAACCAACTTCATCTTCCATACCCTAACTTTATGGAGATTTATTCATTCGTTGTTAAAAAATACAGCTTATTTTTATGATCAAAAAAGAATTAAGGAATTTTGCAAAATTCAGTATAAAATACTGAAGTATATCATAAAACATACATGGCCTTAAACTGTTATTTCCTTCAAGTATTTTTCTTTTACATGAATACCTCAATACATTTATATATATATATATATATATATATATATATATATATATATATATATAACACCTTTATTTATTCAAAGCCTACAAAATACACTCTATGTTATTATCCTATTATCACATTCATAATATATTAATGCTCTTTGTGGACATTTTCCTGGCTTCATGTCTTTCAACTTTATGAATGAGCTCTCATTTACTGAATTCTCCACGTATTTATGTTTAGATTAATTCTATTCATTCTGTATCCTTCCCAAGAGTCTATGGACCATCTCCATGTCTTTGTATTTACTCCATCTGTGTTTTTTTTAAGTCTAGGCTGTGGAATTGCTGTGACTGGCTCTAAACTCATGAGATTACATAGTTAATTTCATGTATATTTATCATGGTTTTAAGAGTTCAATAATTCTAAAAAGTTTTGATTGAAGTTTAATATAATAAGTTTATGATTGAAACAACACAAATAAGACTTAGAAAATAAGCTTATTTCTTTCATAAAACAAAAGTTCAAAAGATTTTGTTGCTTTTAATAATATTTCTTACTTATAAATTAATAATTATTTGGTTACTATATCTTAACTTCTAAAGAATAGATATGTTTTTATCTTTCAAGTGTGGAAGACAAAATGTGTATTTTAAAAGATTTTATTTATGTATGTGTCTGTGTGTCATGTGTGTAAGGGTGGGTGCCCACAGAGATCAGAAAGAGTTTGAATATCCTGGAGCTGAAGTTACTGGTGGATATAAGACCCTCCCACCCTGGCCAACAGGTGAGAATCAAATTTGGATTTTCTGGAAAAGTAGCAAATGATCTTAACCATTGACTCATCTCTCCAGCAACCCAAAATTTAGTTGTCAATTTTTCTGTTTCTTTTCATCATTCCCAAAGCAATTATCATCTATTGTTTACTCAATATAATCACTTCAAATATTGATTGCATCAATATTCACTACTTATTTATTGTATGGATGCAAACAAACATTTGTACCATGGTTTGCATCTAGAAGTCAGAGGACAACTTGCAAAAATCAGTTCTTTGCTTCTACTATGTGGATTATTTAGACGAAATTTAGATTTTCAGACTTGGAGGCAAGTGCCAACTTTAATATTTTAATGATGTTTATTTTTAAGTTGTGTATTCCCATATACATGCATATAATTCTGCAAACCTCTATATGTTTATTAAGCAAACATATTGGTATTATATCAATATCATAAGTAAGATAATCAATACCTTCTATTTTTCTTGTTACTATCTTAGAACCCCTGGACCACCTTGCTTAAACCAGAAAAGCTGTTCCAAGGCAACTTCAAGGGCTAGATATCAATAATCAATTTTCCATTTCTATAATTATGTGATGTTAAGTATGCCATGTGTATGGAACCATGCAGCATATAGTCTGTGGGCTTAGCTTTTTCATTGAGAATCCACTTGAGATCCATCTAGGTCATTATATGAATCAATAGTCTGTTGCTTTTTATTGCAGACTCACATTCATGGTATGGTTGTAGGACCATTTGGATTATGACTTGGCTTGAAGTATGTTCAGATTATGACTATGTAAACATTAATTTTCCAGAGAAATTGCCCCAGTTCCTGTACAAAGGTAGCATTATAGACAGACAGCAAACACACACACACACACACACACACACACACACACACATACTTTCTCACTTGAGAAAAGAATTTTATGATTTGGGATATGTTTTTTTCCAGAACTCAGCATAGCTCTGCCATCAACACTCTGAATGAGTTTGATTTATGAACGCTTGAACTGTTTCAGAAGAACAAGTAACTACTATAGAATTTCAGAGATTTCTTTTTCACAATTCATTCTAGACTCCCTAGGAAGGAAATTGTCCTTTGAAAAGCAGGTATAACAAGGCCAGAAAGCATGCCATGAGGGCATTGCTGCATTTTCATAATTTGGTGTCATTTACTGAAGTTACTCAGGTCTGAAATACAGATCTCACTGTTGTGTTTGCAAAATCCTCACCTACATCATTTTTGGATAAGTAACCATCGTGCTTGACATTCAGAGTCTGTAAAGGATTCATATTACTATCTAGAGAAAGATGATCTACAAAGGCAGAGAAGGATGGGAACAGGATAGTTCAGGGACCTAAGTTATTTCCCTTAGCTACAGCTAAACAATGATAGTTCCCACATCATTTGTACCTTCCATATATTTTACAGATGCTCCATTATTTCATGCAGATTGAAAGCCTGCTTGGGAGGTAAGTTTCCTCTACTCTCATTCTAGAGATGAAGTGATGCTTGATCCTTTAGATATGTCATGAGAGGAGATGGAAAGGGTAAGAAGTGATACTTGTCATAGGAAAAAAGCAGTGGAGGGAAAGGAGTGAGGAAGAGAGATGGGGAAAGGAAAGGAGAGAGAGAGAAAACATGTCAGAGAGTTGCCTAATGTAAGTGTTAGTAAATGAGCCCAGCTCCTCTGCAAGCGCAAAAATGCATTCTTAATTACTGAGCCACCTCTCCAGACCCAAAGGAATTTTACTTTTTATTTTGTATGTGGGGGTATTTTGCCTTCATGTATGTCTGTGCACCACATGTGTGCCTAGTGTCTGTAAAAGCTAGAAGAGGGCATGGGATCCCTTGGAGCTGGAGTGACAATTGTGAACTGCCACATGGGTGCTGGGAATTGAAGCTGGGTCCTCTGGAAGAACAGCTGGTACTCCTAATCCTCAAGTCATCTCTTCAGCCCCAGAAACATTTATTTTATTGAAGACTTATAGAATTTCCACGGAACCGCCAGACTGTACTAGCAGTGGAGAGCCAGGGGAAAAGTCCATGATGCTGTTTTGAGGCCAAAGACAGTCTGGAGACAGAACTATTTCTTTGGAGGGATCTCAGTCTGTATATGCCTTATGGCCTTTAACTGATTGGATGAGGTCCAACCACATGATGAAGGATAACCTGATTTACTCAAAGGTCCTTAGGTGGGAATTACATATAAAGAACAGAACTACAGCAACATCTTGGCCAATGTTTCATCTCACATTTGCACACAAGTGTCAGACAAGCTCACCCACATAAAACCAACCATCGTATTCTCTATGCTTCTGGGCTTTTTCTATGCTTCTGGGCTTCTTCAAGTTCCTCTCCAAAAAGGAATGAATAATCCCCACCCTATGAAAGTCAGGACTGCTTGCATTTCAGGATGTCACCATGACTTTGTGGCTTTTCCAAAGCTGCAGGTGGGCTCAGACACAGGGTGGAAGGGTCCTCTCAAGGCTGTTCATAGTGGCTTTTTGCGACAAGCTTCTGTAGCCCGTGTATTATTACCAATTGACCTGAAGAGAGAATGCCATCTCTACTCTCATTCCTCTCTGGACAATCAACTATATTCAATTCTTGTAACATATTGTTCTGCCCAGAATTGATGCGGGCTCCTGTGCTTGAAAGGATAAACTGAAAAGCACAATATGAAGGGCTAACATTGCAGAAATTATATATATATATGTGTGTGTGTGTGTGTGTGTGTGTGTGTGTGTGTGTGTGTGTGTGTGTATATGTATATATATTTGTGTGTGTATATGTGCATATATATATGTGTGTGTGTATATATGTGTATATATATATGTGTGTGTGTATATATGTGTGTGTGTGTGTGTGTATATATATAAATCTCTTGACTCTTCACACAAAAAAATTCTAATCTGGACCAAGATGGAATCACATGTGCACAGGAATGAAAGTGTTCACATGTGAACAGAGCATTCACTGCCTGTGTGGTGAAGGGAAGATTATTTTTGATTTGGAGCTTACGAGTTCTTAGTTGAGGAACACTGTGCACTGATCTTTCTCAACGAGAAGGATTATGGGAAAGAAGTATGTGTTGCTAAGTTAAGCCCAGCATTTAAAAAGGTATATCCAATAAACTATAGACATCATGGCAATGCTTCATTAAATAAACTTCAAGTAGGCAAAGCTATGGGGTCTGTAGAGTATGGGTTTTTTTTCTTTATCTGGGTCCTAATTACATGAGTATGTTTGTTTACAACAGTTCATCAACACTTATAAGTAGATAAAAATTGCATACAAAAAAAAATCTCTTTTTATTGTCAGGGTGCTTATGAACTAATACACGCAGGGTTTTCCCTGTGAATACATGACACACTTATTAGTCTGGCTTGTCTGAACCATCCCCTTTTTCTACTGACTGACAGCCCAGCGCAGTGATCTTTCTACTTTACCATAGTGTCTACCTCTATTCATCCCAGAGAAGCAAAAACCTGCAAGTACGGTGGTGATGAGAAGAGAATTTAAGTTCATTTTTGTCTACACAATGTCCATGTGAGGACCAGTTCTTCCGATCTGCAACGACCACATCTAAGTGCATGCTGGGTCCTCCTGAGCTAGTCCTCTCATTTATGGAATAGAGATTCTGCACAGTTCTGGGGCTGGTGCACCAGTCATGGGATTCCTCCTTAGTCTTGGTTCCATCCCCAGAATTACATTTTTGCATGAAATGGAAGGGCGGTCTCAGTTCCTCCCTATATCACAGCAGAACTGACCCATGTGTAAGTATTACTATGACAGCATTAGTGACATATATTACTGTCTGTTCATATGTCTTCAGTCTAGTGCCTGAGAGCTTTTGGAGAGAAGAGATACACTTTTCAATGCCATATTCCCCATGCCCAACCTCTCATATATTGAATTTGTTGAATAAATGAGGTAAAAGACTCCTGATTAAACATATGTTTAAAATGTCACTTGTTTATCTGTGTGTGTGTGTGTGTGAAGGAGAATTTGTAAGAGGTCAGTTTTCTTTCCCTGTATGAATCCTAGTGGGGTGGAACACAGGTCATCAAATTTACCAGCAAGCACCTTTACACACTGAGCCATTTCTCTGGACCCAAACATAATATTCTTACATGACAAGAAATGATATTTCCCCTATCTTCATGATTTTTCCAAGGAAAGAGCATTTCCTTACCACTTTGTTACAGTGTCTCTTTAAAATGCAGGTTTTAGTTATGCATTTTAATGCAGTGGTACTGTGATTCTCTGTAACTGAGTCAAGTGTTATTTAACAAATCCAAAGGTTCAAGACTCAATGAAGCATGAAGACTCCTTGGAATATTGTTACCTCCTTCTAGATGTTTTCTTTTGTAAAAGAAAATCAAAACCAAAAATAAAGTCTTTTGCACAAGCCTTTGAAATTTAGCCTGCAGGCACAGAAATGATTAACTAGAAAAGAATGCAGGATTTGTGACACAGATTAGTAGGTGCAAAGTCACAAAGGTTTTAACTGGATAAACAGCTATTTATAATTTTAAAAATGTTATTCCTTTTAAATTAAGTTGCACTTACACTGAGGAATAATATCCCGTTTTAAGGCCTAGCTATTTTGATACATTGTAGTTATTTCACTGTGAGCCTCAGGAAAGACATTTTTAGTGCTCCTGCTTCGACTTTTCCATTTCTAAAATCTAAAATGCTTCATTCTTAAACTGACTCAACATTTTTCTTGAGATGGTATTGCTCTAAGACTTAATATCCAAAATTGCCACTAGATGGCAGGGTTCCCATTTCAACGGGAGAGCTACCTCTCGTGTTCCAAACTAGTAAGAGTCTCCAAGAAATAAAATTTGAAATGTGTTTATTTGTGCAGCTATAAATATCATGCATCTGATCCTATTTACCACTGGGGTCCGTATTTCTTAATGATATAAGTTAATTGCTCAAAAAGCCAGATCGAAGAAGTTGTTTGGTATGTAGCCATATTCTCCCCCAAGTAAAATTAATTCTTATTTCTTCATTTTAATCATATATAGTATATCCACAGTGCCATTAGCTAACAAAATTAAAGAACCATTCATTAAGTATTTGTGATTTTTTTTGGTATATTATTTTGCCAAGCCCTCAACAAGTGTGAATATCTCTGGAATTTCTTTACAGTTGGAGTAAGCCAAAGAGCATCTGCTGAATTCTGTTAGTTTCCTGACAGGATACTCATTGCTGTGGAGAACCATTGCCCCTGACCAACTGTGACTGCCCGAGAATAAATATCATAAAGGGAAATTGAAGTGAATTTCCCGAGAAGGGAAGGTACTTTGACCAACTAGGCAAACTCACATTAACCTCTGATACATGTGTTGAGCCTGTGAGTAAAACACTTGTATTATTACCAGTTATCACGGCTATTACCATTGGCCTTTCTGTACTTCTAAAACATGCTGAGGAGTGAGCCCCCACCATGCAAATGTTGGATAGAAACGTAAATAAAAAGTATTTCTTATAAATCTACTGGAGCAGACACCGTTATAATGAAGCAAAAAGTCCCCACTTACAAAGTTCATATCCAGCAACGTTTCAACATGGGGGAAAAGAATCAGCAAGATTTGTTCTTTCCCAGTACTTATCAGAAATTGCTATACTTTTAAACTTAAATAAATAAAATTATTCCAATTTACTAGGAATACAGCCCTGTCTTTCTATTTGCAAATCAGCTCAACACTGTAAAAAAAATCCCTCTAGGTGGGGAAAAAGCAAAACAAAACAAAATCCAAACATGTGATCTTTAGGGTAAAATATGAAAGAAACACTCTGAAATATTGGCTTCTCTCAAAACAACAGTAGCAAGAATGAATCTAGTTTATTCTTGAAATAGGCCCTACCTCTGTGATCTAAAGTCGACTTTTAATCTCCCTCCAGGCTCGGTGCTGTGCTTGAACACACAGTGGTTTTGAGCCATTATGAGGTTTCTGCCTGTCTGTCTCATGATACTGTATAACAATGTGTCCCAGCACAATGGAAATGTATGCATGCTTAATTTCCGTAAATTACACAGGCAGCCAGCTGTACGTTTCCATAAAGACAAATTCTGATTGTAAACTATCAAGCCTAATTCAGCGTCCTTTGATGTCTCTGAGAAAGACCGTGGGAGGAGTAAGCACTGCCCCATGGCAGGTGTCCCTGGAGTAGGTGCACAGGATGGAGGGTGGTAATGCTATTGCTCCTCATGCTTCTTCATTAGCTTGGATATGTGCTTCGGAGACTGAAGTCAGTCCCTTTCCAGAAATTGGAAAAAGAGTCCTAAATAGTGCTGACAAACACATAGACCTTTCCCCAAAGCTAAAACTAAAATCAGATTTAAAAGTTTTGTCTGTTCTCTGGAAGCCCTAGCTTGTTTTCAGCCATTAAGGTGGACACCGAGTCTAGCTGCCCCTTAAGCAATGATCTAACTCATTGGATTATGTCATGTTACAATTTGCCTTTCATTTTATATTTTCTCTTTGAAATCTTCCTTATAGGTGGTTAGATCAAAGCAAATGCCATCCAGGCGTCTCTTCCAGCCAGGTTCCAAGGAGGTTTCATCATTCGGCTGTGGAATTTCCTGCATAGTCTTGTTCTCAGCATCCTGTTGACATAATTTAACATACAGGTTACAAAGCCTTGTGTGAGGCTCTTGCCTTCCTGTTTACTTTCACTCCTCCGTGGAGCAAAGCAGAGCTCAGGAGCGGCTCTTCTGAACCTGGAATCCTATCACTTCCCCCCAAAGCAGGAAAGGTGTGAAAGCAAACAGTAGAAAGCAAACACCGTGGGGGCTTCTCAACAGGGCCTCAGTGGTTTCTCAGCCCAGAGGGACTGGGGAGGATTCTGAGCAGGAGGCAGGATGGAGACCAGGCAGGGATACGTGTCTGGGTCCTGCTGCCTTGATCCTACACAGGGTGGCTTTGTTGTGAGATGTGGAGTTTAGGAATTCTGGCATCCCTGTCCCCAATGCATCTGTTTGCAAATTAAAAGCATTTAGACCCAAGAGAAGGCTCTCAGATTCTGGACTCTTACTAGATCCTAAACCTACTTCTGTCCTCTAATTACTTCTGAATGATAATCCATACAGACTTCTAGAAAGATGATCTTTTCCTAACTATGTTTGCACACACTGGTTAGAAATCCCAGGGGCTGGGCTAGGAAGTTCCAAGTGGGTCCTGTCAGCCTGATGAATCAAAAGCTCACAATAGACCCTTTGACAGGTCTTCAATAGCAACTTGAACTTCTAAGCTCCATGCAGAGCATCTGCTAATGGTCTGGGCTTAGGGAGTGTGATAGGTGTGAACTCCAAGGGTTGATGGGAGAGATGATACAAGAGGGTCTGCCTCCCAGATGACTTTGAAGTATCTGAAAGCCCACAGGCCAGAGCAAGGAGGAACTACTTTATTTGCATAGCTACTGGTGGAGGGATATACATTTGATTGTTTTAGGGTGACAGTCAGCAGCAAAGGGGCAACAAATAGACCCAGAAAGGTCAGGGTTGCTCAGAGTTCAGTGCGGATGCAAATCCTATGTAAACCCTTTGCCCATCAGCTCAGTTCACACCTTTCCCTGTAAGTTTGCTCTAAGCAATTGCATGTGACATTTCTTTGAAATCATCAACATCCAGTAAAAAGCCATGCATATGTTCTACCTGAATATACTGGAATTCTGAATGAGGCCTTTATTCTGCTACTTTCAACCACACTTCCCACTTTTCTTGTTGTTGTTGATACAATCTAGGGTTTAAACCTGAGAGATTTGAGAACCAGCATTCTGGCAGCACAGGACTCACTCCTGTAATCCCAGCACTCTGGAGGCTGAGGCCAAAGATTACTGTGAGTCGGAGATCAGAATGGGGATCAAGCCTGTCTGGGCTGGAGTGAGACCTTGTCTTCAATAAAACAGACAAATAGGGTTCTAATAAATGTGAACTTACGCTACATTTCACATTGTCATTTTCTTAGTTAGGATTTCTATTGCTATGAAGAGACTCCATGACCACAGCAATACTTACAAAGGAAAACAGTTGGGGCTGCCTTACAGTGCAGAGGTTTAGTTCATGATTGCCATGGCAGGAAGCATGGCAGCACGTGGGCAGACATGATGCTGTAGAAAGAGCTAAGAGTTCTACGTCTGGATTGGCAGACAGCAGGAAGAGAGACTAGAACACTGGCCTGATTTGAGCACTGAGATCTCAAAGCCCACACCCAGTGACACACTTCCTCCAACACTACACCACTCCAACAAGGCCACACCTTCCAATAGTGCCATTCCCTATGAGCCTATGGGGCCATTTCACTCAAACTACCACTCAGTTAAGTATGAGTATATATCATTTTATGCATATCATGTTACATCAAGTGTTTTGTCATCTGCTATAATTGAAAACTGTTAAGACTTACTCTATATTTACTCTATTTTAATCTCATCACTCATCATCCTTAATGTCAAAATGCCCCCACACATTGATATTTACAATTTTGAGAGGAATCATTAATGAAAAGTTTTTTTTCTCTCTCTCTTTATTTCTTTCCTTCTTTCTTTTTCTTCTTTTTACCTACTTAAACTTTTAAAGACATCTCATCTCCGGTGATTATTTTACCAGGAGTAAATCTGATTTACATGTAGAAACTTGAGATTTAATATTTACAGAGTATTTTGAATTTATTTCAGTAATGTTTGACTATCCAGTTAGTACTTGATGGGGACACTTTAATCTTCTCCTGTGTGTTACAAATGTTTCCTGTAGACATTCTAGAAGCAAAGTGCACTTTTAAAACCTGAAGATAGGACTACCTTTTTTTTTTTTCTTACCCTGCAGGACAACATGGCTTGCTACGAAAGTTTTAAGCCAAACATTTCTCTGCTTTAAACATTGTTGACTGAACATTTATGTGGGACACTTCAGTGTTTTTCAGGTTTTGCCAATGAGTAAACATGACTGTAGTTTCTGATATTCTTGAACTTCCATTTATTGGTGGTTAAACAATGCATTTAAAAAATACCTTCAATTTAATTCTTTGATAGCTTCATATATGTATATACGGTATTTAGGTCACTTTTACCCCTCCCTACCTTCATAGCTCTTTCCCCTCCTTAATCCATTTTTTTCTCAACAAGTCACACTCTCTCCTGGGTCTTGTTTTCCCGTGACCCACTGAGTTTAATTAACTTTGCTTTCATGACTATGGATTGGGGGTTATTTACTTGAGCCTGGGCATGATCCTAATCCTAGGAAGAAAACAAATTCTTCTCGCTCATCAGCCGTGAGGTACCTGTAGCTCCTCAGCTAGGGGTGGGGCTTCATGAGTCCTCCCGTACCCGTGATGGGATGTGGATCAGCTCAGTCTTGTGCTGGTCTTGTGCAGGCGAACACAGCAGCTGTGACTTCATGAGTGCAGAAGTCATGGCATATCCGGAAGAGAGTATTTTACATCCTTCCTCCTTACCACCGGCCTTTTACATTTTTCTGCCCCGCCCCCAACCTCTTTGATGTTCTCCGAGCTTTGCAGGGGGTGAAACAGATGGCCTCTGTTGCCATTTTCTTGCATCAGAGCCTAGTTCTCTGTCTCAGGATCCAGGAGGGTGAAGAATGACAGCTGAGGAAGGGAGAAGAAAAGTTTATTGAGAAGTAAAGAAACACGTCCCCACAGCCAAGAGGAGACTCAGAAATGATTTGCCAGGTGGCATTTTGGAGTGAGACTTTCATATCCTGGTTCCGAGTCATTTCAGTCCTGCCCATGCATAAATAGTGCATTCAGCCGGGAGAAATCTGGTTGGTTAACTTCAACATAGGTAGTGAATTATGATTGGTTGATGGATGAAGTGAAAGATCACAGGCTCAGGAAAGACAACCCCTACCCCTCACCCCCAGCAAGAGAAAGGAGGACAAAATTACTTCCGGCAGGAGGAGGGAATAAAAGAACAAAGGCAGATAGCTATCCAGCATCTTCATAAGTCAGTGATTTGTAGATTACATTGTTTAGCTCACGGGTTGTGTAAAATTTATTGTAAAACCTCTGTACTCCTGGTGAAAACTATGGGTTCCACCACACATATGGATGCTTTTGTTTTCTTTGGTCTCGTATCCCTGACGAGCTGCCTGTAGGGTGGGGCTGCCATGCTTTTACTTCCTGTCATCCCTTAGGGCTGATGGGTCAAGACCCGCTTGTTTTCTGCACTCACACCAGCTACGGGTCTGCAATGACTGAAACCCACTGCAAGAAGAGCTTCTCTGCCAACAACTGAAGCCAGCACTGATTGGCTTCTTTATTAAAGGTCATGGTTCAGACTCTCACATTCCTTCCTCAAAGTTTGGAGTTTCCCTGCAATGGAAAGTCTTGTCCTTTCTGGGCCTTCCCTTAATGGGTCGGATTATGTATGTTATCCCTGTCAGGTCAGTGTGCTTCACAGGTATAGTCGCAGATCTGGTCACAGCTCTGAGAATTCCTTCTGGACTCCAGTTGCGGAAGAGGCCGGTTTAGCTCTTGCTCACACCTAGGACAATGTTGGAGTCTGTTTGAGATTTCTAGTGTGGACTTTAGTTCCTACCAGACTGCTTTTCAGATCTGTTTCAAGGTTCCTTTTCCACAGTTGCACACTGATCTGCTTTTACGGTGTTAAACCATAGTCTCTTACCAGTTTCCCAGAGTGTGGCTCCGTAAGCATCTGGTGCTGCAAAGCCTCCTTATAGCAGAAGTCTCTCTCCACTCTTTTCTCTCTCTGTTCTCTCTCTCTCTCTCTCTCTCTCTCTCTCTCTCTCTCTCTCTCTCTCTCTCTCTCTCTCCCTCCCTCCCTCTCTTCCTCCCTCCCTCCCTCCCTCCTTCCCTCCCTCTCCCTTCCTTCCTCCCTTCTTTAAAAGTTAATTTTTTTCAGGTCTTTTTGAAATGACATCTCCAGTCTGCTCAGTCACGGCAGGTGCCAAGCAACCAGTGTCGGTTTTCCCGGCTTTTCCTGCTGCTGCCACAACTACCTTGGGTCTAGCCTTTCCCCAGGAGGTTTAGGATATCCTGGGCTTTTCTGACAGTTGCCTTTCAGCTTTCCTTAGACCATTCTCTGGAGACCCAGGCCAGCCTTGGCTGAGTGTAGTCTTCCATCTTCAGATCTAAGAGATCTCTTAACTGCTCCCCACTGTCTTTCTCTCCCTCCTAATACTGATGAGGTGTTTCTTCTAGAGTTTTCAGTTGTGAAAAACCTTCCTGAGGCTGTCTGAGACTATCTCTCTTTCTCATATAAATAGATTTTTAAGCTGATCTTTAGAGTACCTTTCACAATGAAAGCATTATAGTCAACATACCTTCCTCGCATTTACACTTGTATCTCTTTCATTTCGTTATTTTGCTCTGAAATAGATGATTGTCAGGTTACTTTGCCTTTTCATCTCTTGCATTTAGTTGCTATTTTCACTGTAGTTTTTAATTCAAATGTCTAATTCTTATATACTATCTCCCAATCTTAGAGGACCCTTTCTTGGATACCTTCCAGATCTTAGATAATTCTGCCTTTTCTAGTCATCCTGGCATGTATGGATTCCCCAAGAATAACATTCAGATTTTTTTTAAAATGTACTTCCTTTCAGCAGTTTTATTCTGCTGACAAGCATTTGCGCCTTCCTCGGGCTGATCTCTCTCAAGCACAGTATCTTTTATATGTCTCAAGTTTTCCTTTCACTCATCTCTACAAGGATGGGCTCCGCTGCTTTTGTGAGCTGCTGCAGGATGAAAGAACGCCTTTCAATGAGGCTTCCTGTCTGAATTGTACAGATCCGAGAGAAGGGACAGAGGAAAGTTTTAATTTACTCCAGATCTCCTTAGCCATTTCTGAGACACAGCATTGAATGAGATACTGGGAAACAGTAGTGATTAAAGGCAACCTGCTCCCATCGCTTCCTCTGGGCTGAGTAACTTCTCTGTCACTTTGCTGAGACTCCCTGAGGGTTTTCTATATATTTCTTTTCCTGACACTTACAGATACTTCTCTGAATTTTTTCTTTTAACTCTGTGGCCTCTAGCATCCTGTGTGTCAACACATCCAGTAGGATCCTTTAGAGTTACCTGACTCATCCTAACCTGTCTACTAGACTCTTCAGTATTCTAAGTGCTTTTCTGAAGTTCTCTCCAGTTTTCCAAGAATATAATAATTCATCTTTATATAGCACATTTTACTATATTTCCATGAATTTGATTTTTCCCAAAGTATTCTGTAACATGTATGATTAGTTCTTCCCCTTCCTTAACTTTCTCATTTTCTATTGTACACATGATTTTCCATTACAAGGAATTTTTACCATCTCTCCTCTCAGTGACTTGAATGATTTGATTAGATTTGGGCCAATGATAGAATAGATATGATACTGCAACTTCATAATTAAAAAAAAAGAGGGCCAGAAAGAGGTCTTCACCCTTCCTGCTCCTTGGAATGTTCTGAAAATTCCTTAGTTCTATAGAGAAGAAAACATACTTTTTCTCACCAAAACACAGATTTTGTGGTGGATACCTAGCAAAAGAAATTACCGAGATAAAGAAATCAGAGGCCTTCAAGAGTAAAGAACAAAAGGAAACAGGGTAATTCTATTGTTCTGAGGAAGTGCAACCAGGCAACAACAGGTTACATTCTAATAGCAATAAACTTGAGGAAAGGTAACAAGATGTATCTGTTCAAATTCCTTTTGACCTCTCTCTGTGACATTACCTCTGGATACAGGGCAACACCTGTCACCTGGAGGTCTTCAGGGGATCAAGGAAAAATGACTTCCCTAGATCTGATTATCTGCTTCATGGGAAAATGGACAAGGGGGATTTTCTTGTGATTCCCTGCTTCAGCATGAACAACCAGATTCAGCTGAGGGGCTTCCCTGCTTGTTCTATTTCTCTAAGTGACAGGGTGCTGTACTGTGGGAAGTAGTGTCCTGACCATGTCACTTGCTGGGCGAACCTCAGTGCTCACATCTGGACTGTTGAGTGAATGCAGTCTGATCACTGCCACCTGAACTTCCTCACTGTTGACAGAAATCTCTGTGGACACAACCCTGTTCTGGTTTCCAGGACTGAGATGGATATTATGTCAGTCATGTTTTCATGGAGTCTGGGCAGCATCATCACCTTCTCCCACTCTGGTATGATTTCAAAATATATCACACAAGGTAACTTTGCCTGTGACTGTGTGTATTTCTTTCCTCTTGCTTTTAGCCATACTGCCACATCCTATTAAAAGGTACCATTTTCATTCACTAATGGAACACATTATTTAGAACCTTCAGGCTGCGCCGAACCCAAGAGAACATGGTAACATTCTCCAGGATGTAATCATTCAACAGAGGGAGACATAAGTACCCCAAAGACGGTATTAAAGTTATAGGGAAGTGGTAATAGGGGACAGTGAAAAGGCAAGAAGGGTGGTGGTGACAAGGGTCCCTGAGCTCTTATTTACATGCTGCTCGATGAGCTCTCCTGTCTTTGATGCTTCATTTTCCTGATGTAGTCAGCACACAGGCTGACTTCTCCCTCTCTCTTTGTGATGAGCAGTGAATAGGTAAAGGATGAATAGTCAGTTGTTTATTATATAATTTGCACCAGTCCATCATGAAGTGACTTTAACTAGTCCAGTAATTCAAGAAATGCTAAATACTAACATGTAGCATTCTTTCTCTTCTAAATGTGTAGCGCATGTTTTCATGACTATAAATTTTGCTATCAGCTACATATACATGGCAGACTATGGGCCCCTCAGTACTTTGCCAGAAAATAAGCAAACAGGCATCATTTATTTAGAGTCAGAGGGAAGGGAAGAAGGAAGAAAGGAGGGAAGGAAAGCAGGAAAGGAGGGAGAGAGGGGGAGAGGGATGTATTTTTTATGGCATGTATTATTTACTAAATTATAAGAATCTACAACTTCTTTTTATTATGTGTGACCTGACATGCCAAGAAATGATGCCTATTGAGTATGTCTGATACATAATTAAAACAGTTATTATTTAAGCAAAAGAAAAAGAAGAGAAATGCCTTCTGAGTTGGTATGAGGAGGCCTAAGTTAAATTTCTAGTATGGCCGTTAGTTAGCTGGACTTGGGCATGATGTTTACCCCAATGGCTCTCAGATATCACACTGTTGGTAAATACTTAATATGCCATCTCTTTGGAGACAGGGTATCTATAAAACTAGTGTGATGATCCAAGTGTTACAGAACTTTTGGTGACCCTTTTCTGGTTTCCAGATGACATCAGAGAAGCAGTAGTTCCCTACCTTGTTGTTCTTAGTCTCATTAAGAGATGAATACATGGGTGGACTCAAGCATTTTATTTGTTTGTGATGAAGCCATTCAAAACCTTAACTTACATTTATTTTGAATTATGTGGTACAACATTATCCACCGTTATCATCCTTCGGTTGTTGGAACCCCAGAAGTCGTTCATCGTCTCTGGTGGTGACTTTGTCTTTGAACTCACCCCTTCTCTGCAGCCTCTCCATCCCCTATGCTCCTCAGCCTTTGGTAACTAATATTTTGTTCTTTACTTCTATGAGCTCTGTCATTTAAGACTCCTCTATGAGTGAAATCACAGAAGATTCGTCTCCTCATGTCTAGTTTACTTAGTTTAATGATTTCAGGTTCACCCTCATTACCACAAAATGACAGGCTTCATTCTAGTCATTCCATTTTGGCTTGTCTTGTGGAATCATGATTGACTCTCCCAGCCCTCTGTTGTCCAACTTTTGTTTATTTCTTGCTCTTCTTCCACTGCCATAAGACTACAAAACGAGCCAACAAATATTTTCTTTCATATTTGCTGTTTTACCGCACTACTGTGCATGTAGTATACTGTGCATGCACAGAAGCATAATCGGGGTTAAAATGAAGGCATAGGACTGGCTTAATATATAAGAACACTGTTCTGCAAGTCTAAGGACCTGAGTTCAAATCCCCTGTACCTGTGTAAGATATATTTTGATTTTATTCACCCTAATGTAGCAGATTTCTTTCTACAAAAGCAGATTTTGTTTTATTATAGTTGCGGTTTTTCTTATTATGAGTGAAGTTAATGTATTCTTGTTTTAGTTGGTCAAGAAGCGTTTTGAATTTCCTTTCTGTGAATGGAGTGGGCTTATAGCCCACAGCCATGTTTCCTATGGGGATGCTGTTTTTATTTTCTTTATTGAAAAGACACTAGCACTTTATTTGTGGTATAAACTGAAAATCTCCATTCAGACTTTATCATTTTCCTTTCAATTTTATTTATAGTGGCTTTTTCTAAGCACATTTTGTTTTATGTATGTGGTTATTGCATTTTGATGGCTTCTGCATTTTAGAAACCCTAAAAATGTCTTTACTATGAGACTTATTTTTTTGTCCCTTAGTCTTTGCGTTTCTTTTTTATGTGAAAAACTTTGATTAATATAAAATTTATTTTAGTGCAAAGCAAGAGGTACGATTTTACTTTATTTTCTGCCAGATGGCAATCCATTATCTCATCTACAATTTATTAAATAGTTCACAATTTCCCTTTGACTTAAAATGCCAAGTTTACCATATATTAAATCACCATATGTATTTGATTCTATATGTAGATTTATTTTAGGATGCACTGATATGTCTGTATATTTACACATTAAAACTATCTTAATTTTGTTTTCTTTTTAGTATAGCTTAATACTTATTGTGACAAATCTCTCATCTTCTTTAGTTTTCAGAAAATTTCTAGATTTTCCCCTTTACCTTTCTAATTACATTACCAAATATTCTTGATTTTTTTTAAAAAATGCATGTACTCTTTTTAAGATCATAATTCATCCATGCATAAATTTAGCTAATATTGTAAATGGCTTTGTCATTGGTTCAAAGCAGTACTAACATCTTCCCTCCTGATGTGCTCAAAATATTCTATCCCACTTTCAATGCCTTGCTTAAAATATTATCAGATATAAACTGGAGAGATGGGTAAATAGTTAAGAGTGTTTACTGCTCTTGCAGAAGACCTGGGTTCTGTTTCTGTACCCACAAGGCATCCCACAACTTCCTGCACTCCATTTCCAGGGGTCTTGATACCTTCTTCTGGCCTTTGTAGTTTCTACACATGTTATACTTAAACATATAAAGGAACATATACACACATAAAAATAAATAAATACTATTATTACCAAATATATTATCAAAAACTCCAGCACTACCTGAGTTTGTAGGTAAACATATAAAAGAGGTTGACAAAAGAGGTAGGTGAATACCTGAATATGTGTAAACACATACCCTCCAGTATTCATATGTGCATACATATGTGCATACGTATATAATGTGTATTTGAGAAAGGATTCTTCTATAAAAAACTTTGAAAATGCTATCAATAATTTTCTCAAAGGAAGACAAAATGGTATCAACAGAGTAATCAATAAAATTTAAAAACAATATCTTAGTTGGCTTTCTGGAGCCCATTACCTATGGTGGGACGCCTTGCTTAGCCTTGATGCAGATGGTAGTGGCTTGGTTCTGCCTCAATTGAATGTACAGGCTTTGCTGTCTTCCCATGGGAGCCCTTACCTTTTTGGAGGACGGGATGGGGGTCGGTCAGGGGAGAAGGCTGGGGCAGAAAGCGGGAGAAGGGATGAGAGGGGGAATCTATGGTTGGTGTGTAAAATAAGTAAAAAATTTTCTTAAAAGAAAAGAACAATATATTTCCATTTGTGAGAGCTTTTGAAGTAAAAAATAGGTTTTAGCTGGGCAGTGGTAGCACATGCCTTTAAATGTTTCTCAGAAGGCAGAGGCAGACAGATCTCTGAGTTAGAGGCCAGCTTAGTCTACGAAGCAAGTTCCAGGACATCCAGGGCTACACAGAGAAACTCTGTCTCAAAAAACCAAAACCAACCAACCAACCAACCAACCAAACAAGCAAAACCCTAAATTGTACTAATTGCTTTGGACTGTAAAAACAATCATCTAAAAATAGTAGATTAAGTAAAGCAAAATTTTGTCTTCTCTCATGGTGTCTGTGGATTTAGATGGAAGAGGAGCTGGCAGTATCTTAGTGTTTAAGTTGTCTTCAGAGCTTGCTGTCATGTGTTGACTGGGACTGTTTAATCTGAAGGCATGCTAGGGGAAGGAAGATCTTCCTCAAGTTGTCTCTTCCATGCTTAGGAGGGTGGTATTGGGCTGAGGACTTCTGTTCCTTTCCATGCGATTTGGAGTGGTCAGGTGATTATCTGCATATTATATCCATAGCAAAGGACAAGTGGTTGCATATTTTATCTCTTTGAGGTTAATTTGAGTATTCTCTCCACCTCAAAAAATGATACACTGTAGTTCCAATACCATAGAATGTGAATTCATTTAGAAACATGGTTTTCTACAGAGAAAGTCAATTAGAAAATAGAATCTTTAGAGTGGATCCTTCTTCAATAAGACTGACGCATGAGATGGAGGAATATTAATTAAATTAGAGAGAAGAGAATATGAAGATGTAGAGAGAATAGAATGTGAGGGAGAAAGACTGAGGAATGTTATCTACAGGCCAAATCAGGCAGAGGCTACCAGCTCAGAGAACAATACCAAGAGAATATTTTGTCATTTAGTTATTTTTCCATAGTGTCCTAGCAAGGAAGATAGGACAACATATACCATGTTAGGTTTGAGTGCAACCTACAACAACAACAAATATTACACAGGTTTAGGCATGCAGCACCAAGATCTGTTGTTACATTGTATAACTCTATAGGTTTTATGGCATAGGAAACACAGGTAATAGACAAGTAGAGGATGACTGGAGGTGGAGGATGGCTGGAGGTAGAGGATGGCTGGAGTTAGGGGATGACTGAAGGAAGTAGGCCACTGAGGGCGGTTTCTTAGTTTCTAATATCCTAGAAAAGTCTGTCCTTTCTTTCTGCTTTCTGTACTATCACAGTGTAAACTGTTTTTCAATCTCATGTCACCACTTAATGGTAGACTGACCCTTTGAAAACATGAACCAAAATAATTCTTTCCTTTTATGTTATTCTACCAGGCATTTTGTCATAGAACTGTAAAAGTAACAAAAATTATCCCAGGGAATTCTCTGATCTTTGGCCCACCATCTGAGATTGCAGTGAAACGTCAAGGGTCTGCTACCAGAAGGAAGACCATGTGGAGAATCAGCCATGCTGATACCCTGACCTCAGGCTTCCAGGCTCCTGAATACAGAACATAAATTTCTATCATCTTCTTTATGATATACTGTTATAAGTGCTCTAAATAAAGCACAAAAATCTGTGGACAGATAGTAGCCATTTTAATTTTGTTGTTAACTATTCTAAAATATCCTCCTTTGCTTCAATAGCCCATTCCTCCACTGAGGTCCCTTTAAACATCCCCATCTCTACAGTGCTGTGGAATGGTCTGTATGTCAAGTGTGATGCTGATTGGTCAATAAATAAATCACTGATTGGCCGGTGGCCAGGCAGGAAGTATAGGCAGGACAAGGAGGAGAATAAAGATGGGAAGTGGAAGGCTGAGTCAGAGACACTGCCAGCCCCACGATGAGAAACAGCATGTGAAGATGCCAGTAAGCCACGAGCCATGTGGCAAGGTATAGATTTATAGAAATGGATTAATTTAAGCTGTAAGAACAGTTAGCAAGAAGCCTGCCACGGCCATACAATTTGTAACCAATATAAGTCTCTGTGTTTACTTGGTTGGGTCTGAGTGGCGGTGGGACTGGCAGGTGAGAGAGATTTGCCCTGACTGTGGGCCAGGCAGGAAAACTCTAGCTACACTACAGTGCCTTTCTCTTTCTGAGAACTTCTTTGAACATGCATTACTATCACCATTTAGAAATGTGTGTGGCAATCCAATCCTTTATTTGAGTTTCTAGATCTACCCTGGGCTGTATGCCTCAGGAGAGAGCAACATTTATGTTTTAGGGATATTTGTTTGCTTAGCTAGGTGTAGTATCTGGAACATAATAAATGATTACTAGTGGAGCCGAGACTTAGAGCAAACTCTAGTCTTTATATGGATGATGATAAACTTATTTTTTTGTAGGTTTAAAGGGATTCAGGAGCACAGTGTGTATCTTTATTTTCAAGCTTTTATTCTTGGAGACAATGTTATATTTCCCAGAAAAAAGACCATCTTTAAAACTTAGAACATAAGTTAAGATTAGCTTTTTTTTTGACAGTTTTTTTTTCATTGTCTAGGATATTTGAAATTGGTATTGAGAACATGAGAAATTGAGACATTAGGCTAGGGCATAGAGGATTAGAATAATCTTGTCCTGTGGGGGATGAAGATATGGGACTATATCCTTTGTGTTACTTATCAAAATTCCTATTGTCCTTAATTTGAAAGTTCTTAAAATTACAGAATCAACTTCCCAGAAGACCTCTTGACATAATTGAATGGAAAAGAAATAATTATGTTAAAATCATAGTAGGAAAACAGTCCTAGTCTATGAATCTGTGGGGGTGGATATTCTGGGTTGTCAGGGCAATCAGCTGGCTACCAATTGTGCTTTGATCAATCATTCTGAAGAAAACACAAGGGTTACTTTAGGGACTGGTTTTTAGATAACTGTTTGGTAGCCAGTGGAGGACTTAGCTGGTATTTACCTCTGGGTTGCTGATCTTCTTATGGGCAGATGTTTCTCTTTAGGTCATAAAAATAGAACCACAGATTCTTAAATTTTGTTTGAGGGAGTTACTCCGTTCTGCTGCAACTTCATATTTCGATGCTGTATGATAGATATAGCTCATAAGTGTATTTCATTCACCACACCTAATTCATGCAAAGAGTCTCTTGCCCTGGGGACTGTTCTGCTTTTTTAATGAATTCACTTTGATGACAGCTGAATGTGGCAGGTGCTTCAGGAAGCACACATCGCATTTCATCCAGGAGGAGTGTAACTTTAAAATTCTCTCACATGTGTAGTATGTCTATCGTTAATGTTTCAGTTGAAATGTCTAGATTCTGATTCATTTTTCATTGCTTGCCATCTGAACCGTAATCTCCTCACTTACCGTGGATCTCATTGCTGGGCTGGGAGTGAAGAACACCCTAGGTTAAACTCAGCAGAAACTACACATTTGACCTTGTTGAAAAGTCAATTTCTCTGAACCCACACTTTGTGTCAGTAAGATGTCTTGTTGGCAGTAGGAGAGTAGTGTTGAGTGAGAGGATCACTCCATGGTTTCAGATAAATACTGTAGGTATTACCTGGGTTCATGATTTATACATATGGATGGATCCTCAGTCCAGTTTTTGAAATGGAGACAGGCATCCTCATTCCAATATCCTGAGGTATTTCTAGGCCAGCATACAAATATGTGCCCAGCGTCTTAGTAATATTTCTATGTTCTCTATGGCTGGGGATAGAACCACTGTTCCTTCCATTTCTCATAAAGAGTTTTTCTATTTGTGGCATTATAATTCTGCTATCTATTTCATATAAAGTCCTGGAGTGTGTACTTTAAACACCTCATCCATGGCTGTGTTAAATCAGCTCTGATTAACATGAAACTTGGGCATCATTTAATGAACAATAATTTTTATAATAATTGTTAATATATTTCCCTTTGAATAGCTATGAGATTTTACTGTCCAAACAAGATCAAGAGATTAAAGTAAGATATGGGAACATAAAAGAATAGAAGAGAGGAAAGGGGAGGTATGTCATCATGAGGCCTTATGACTTGGGAGTCAGAGAGATAAAAGCTGAACGGCAAGGAGCTGATGTCTAGTGCTGCTTCCCATTCATCTTCCTTCAGAAGAGATTATTCTCTACCTGTTTCCACATAGCCTGTGGAGACTTCATCTCTGCATTTGGAATAGCATCAGTTATCACCTACACTGCATGTATGGTACATTCCTCTGATCTATGACTAAAGAAAGCATCCTGGAACCTTCAAATTCTGTCTAGAGAAACACAAGAATTTGAAAAGATCTAATGTACAAATAGTGACCCAGTTCTCGAGGAGGAGGTCACAGGGGTAGAAACTTTGGGAATTAAAGGCTAGAAGCTGTGGTGCAGAGATTCATAGTCAAATGTTAGCAAAGTCCTGAGAAAAGATTTTGGGTGTTTGCTGATTACTATGTAATAATATAAACTATATTATATTATATAAAATATATATTTATATATAAAATATAAATAATAATAATTACTATGTAAATAATATAAAACACTCACCATGATTGCCTGATATCTAATAAATATGAATTGAATGTGTGTATGACTTAGGATACCTGAAAGAAGTGAGTGTGCTCAACAGCATTTCAATGGACATTATCACAGGAGGCTCTGTGACCAGAAAAAGTGAAGACAAGAATTGTTTCAGATGCCACCACAAGAATTTAAGTCCATATCAGGATGATTCGAGTCTGAGTGTAAAACTTAGTGAAAAGGAAGCCAATAGAGAATTACTATGTAAAGTAACTATAAAAATGAATGTAAATATCCTCAACTAGTTCCCTTTAGTTTCTCATCAGTTGAATTCAGTCTTGAGAGAACAGGAAGGTGCCTATAAGAATGAATTGCACTGTGAGGCTAGCTTTGACTCATTATAGTGTCTTCTATCTTCTACCTTTTTTCTTGTTTCTAGTTCTTTCCTTCACAAAGTATCTGGTCTATAGGAGTGTCACTGAAATTATCTGCTTCAGTTATGGGCACACTACTTGGAGTCACTTGACATAGAAGTATCCAAGCTAGTGATTCCCTCCTGTCTCATTCATTTGGAGTCACAGGTGCCCATGATACTATTCGTCTTTCATCCCAAACCTTCAGTTAGCCTAGCACTCCTTCATTCACCACATCTCTCTTTTTCTCTCCATTTTGGCAAATATGTGCACACTTAAAAAATTTCAACTACTGCTGGGCAGTGCTGACGCAAGCCTTTACTCCCAGCACTTGGGAAGCAGAGGCAGGCAGATCTCTGAGTTTGAGGACAGCCTGGTCTAGAGAGTGAGTTACAGGAAAACCAAGACTACACAGAGAAACACTGTCTTGAAAAACAAACAACAAATAAACAAACAAAAAATTCAACTATGGTGTTTCCTGCTCTATAGATCTTTCCCCAAATCTGCAGTTTATTTTGATCACTTATTTCTTAGAAGTTGCATGCCCATGTACCCTGAAAGTTCTAGTAATTCATTTCTTCTTCATATACCTATAATTAACATTTAAACCAGTTATTTGGTGTCACTGATTGTAACCCACAAGTTTTTATATCTCAGGGACTCAGTGTGGCATTTGCCAATAATTTAACAAAATAATTGTGGTGATATTTTATTTGTGCTGAAATGTGTTGGTATTTTATTTGTGCTTTAATAAATAAAGCTTTCCTGGAGATCAGAAGAATGGGAATAGCCATTATAAGTAAACGAAGAAGTCATGCAATGGTAGCACACACCTTTAAATGGCTTGGCAGGCAGGATCTCTGTGTGTTCAAGGCCACACTGGAAACAGAGTCAGGTGTGGTGGCACATACCTTAAATTCCAAAACTAGTTAGCCATAGAGGTCTGGAGGTCTGTACAGACATACAAGAAGTGACAGAGCTGGGCAAGAATAGGAAGTGATATAGCTGGGCTAAGAGAGCCAATGAGAGAACAGAACAGAAAAGGCATATAAATGTGAGTATGCAGGAAGAAGCTCTCTTTGGAAGCTGCAGCATTGGTGAGGCAAGATTAGCTTATGGTTTGTCCTGTTCCTCTGATCTTTCTCTCAGGCTTTAACTCAAACTTCTGGCTCCATTCTTTTTATTTATTAAGACTGTTCAAACTTCTATTGCTATTGCAGAGTAAAGCTATTGATGTTTCTGTGTGTTTGTGTAATTTTACTTGGCTAGAAGAATTTCTGTGTTCTTTATCCAGCTATATTATATTAGAATAATTGACAGGGATTCTTTGTGTTGATGAAAAATTGTCCATTTCATACTTTATATTTACTAGGACAATTATATAGTGCAATGTGTATATATAATTCTAATCTTATTCTAAGATGGAATAACATTTCAAAGAATGCAACCATACAAAGTATTTTGTCTTGAAATGTGGCTTGGTAAAACACAGAATGTTCTACTGTAAGAAAAGCTGTCTCTAGAAACAAAAAAACAAATTCATGCCTGAGGAATTATGCTTAGCAAATGACTTTGAGTAAAATATTTAAATTTTCTGAGGCCCCATTTGTTTATTTATATAAGTAAAATTTAAATGCTTCAATCTTTGTATTTATTGTTGCAATGGGAGAATAATTAGATATATAAAATAAATCACTTTTTAGATGGAAATGCATAGCAATGGATGAAACAAAGGGTATAGCAAAACACAAGAGTATTGTGGTTCTATTTTGGAAGAGACCTATCGGACTCAAATTGTGCTTTTCCTAATTGCTAACTGGATGATCTCAGGATGGTTATTTATAACATTCAGCCTTCTGCTGTCCTAGTTATGAAAGAGGGGAAAATATTTCCCCTACAGAGTGATATTTGTAAAACGCACATCATGAACACTGAACTGTTAAACCCCTGCCCCCCAAAAAAACTGTTCTCTTTAACCACGTCTTCAAATCCAGACCAAATAAATCCCTCCAACCCCAGGAAACCTCCATTGATCTCACTTTGACTTGCTAGGAACTTGCTTCTGACCATAGTCATCACTGATCCTTGGTCTTGTTGTTTGCGAAGGAGACACCTGCCCTGATAAATTATGGAATACCACTTCCCTCATTCCTTCAACTCTTTTCACGTACTCTTGACATAGGAGTGGAGACAAGTCAAATATGCTCTAAAAGTCACACTCTGATAGACGTTTTTCAGCATGTTTGTGTGAAAAACAAGCAAAGCTTATTTCACTTTATTTATATTTTTTATTTTTGTTCATCATCAAAGAACAAAATTTAGGGTGAGTAGAACCTGACAAAATGATGGAAATGTTAAAAAGAAACAAATGCATTGATAATCTATCACATTGTTGCTCTCTGCTCCTACTGACAAGTACAGAGTGTTGGCTTCATCAGCACGGCAGTGATAAATATCATAAAAAGCTCCACTTCTTTATCTTTCAGCACATGAATAGAAAAATCTATATTGTTTTCAATTGAGTTGAATTCTTTATATTTCTACCATGCATCTTCGTCTTTTGTATTCTTTTTGTTCCCTTAAAGCATATAGTCTTGCATATAACATGTTTCTGCATATGTGTGTGCATGCCACCTAAAACATGTACACACATACATGCACACTCACCATTGCTCATGTATTTTATAGTCTCTTATACACTTCTAGAGACTTAGACTTGGTAGGGACTATTGGCAGATGGTATTTCCTTTTTTCCCTAAATAACATTTTCAAAATTTCCTCTAAAACAACTTCTTGATAGATATGAATTCTTCTTTGTTCCCAATCACTCCGTAAAATTATGGGAATGATTCAGCATGTAATGTCTTTTAAAATTTCTACTTGTTTGAAAAATTACAGCATGTTTATACAAGGTACCCATAAAAAGGTAAAAGGTAGTCTTGTAAATATCTAGAGCTGCAGGGATGCTTAGAGGCATTCTATTTAAGTAGCTTTAATAGTTCAGTTCAGAGGAAGTAGATACAAAGGAAGCAGAAGTTGGAGATGCGCAAGGATGTAGTCAATGCAAAGTATGCAGAAGCAACATTTCAATCTAATGTCAGCAATAAACATGCATATATATACATATATAATCATTTACTTAAAATTTTGCTAATAGTAGATATTAACAGTACGTTTTAAAGTGGAAAAAAATCTTCAAAAGAAAACAACTCTCAGTTATGGACGTTTAACTGATTCTTGACCCAAATGTCATAAAACATATTCCCTAGTACAAAGATTGACATATGGAAACCAGTGACAATCAGTGCTTACATCCAGTAGCTACCTAATCACAGTTATTGAATGTAGAATGAGTGTAACTCTGCATCTGGCTTAACAAGGAATTAATGAAGAAACTCTCACTCATGCCATTAAGGTATTTACAACTTATTGGACATTTAGACATCTGTAGTTCAAGACAAACTATATAGTGTAGAGGGAGGAATGAGAGGGACAGAGGTTGTCATTGGGCAATGAGAAGAGAAAGTTTTTTCAACTAAGACAAGGTCTTAAGAAAAAGAAAAAAGAGGTCTTGACCTAACACACTCAAGTGGAGATAGTTAATTCACAGAACACACTGGATAAATATATAGAGATAAGACAAATAATGAGGATTAAAGAATTAATTTGTTGAAGGATTTTATATGTGGTGAAAGTAGTGAGAGACAAAGCTAGAGGAGTATCATGGGAATTAATCTCGAAATATTGGTCTATAGCACTTAATTATGAAGGACTGGAGAGCCATAAAATATCCCATGAATCAAGAAATGGGGAAGAATGTAAGTCAATGAGAACTATGTCCTAGTTTTTAAAGTAAAGACATTATTGCCTGAGTTAAGTGAACACTTTAAGACTGAAGGTGGAAAATAAGGAGTTAGAATAAGATTAGATTAGGATGGTGGAGATGTGCATGTGTGTATACGTACACGCAACATTGTAGTAAATGATAAGAGCATGGTTTTCTGGAATATGTGTGTGTGTATGTACAGACAAACATTGTGCATGTATATGTACATACAAACACTGTTCATGTTTATGTACACATGAACATTGTGCTAAGTGATGGATGAGAACATACTTTTCTGGAATATATTGTGCATGTATATGTACACACAATCATTGTGCATGTATATGCACATCCAAATATTGTGCGTATGTATGTACACACAAACATTATTGTAAGGGACAACAGTGTGATTTTCCTGAATGTGGTTGAGCTGATTCTGATGGAAGGCAGATTGAAGGAAGATGTGAAGCAGTGACTGGAGGGTGTGAATAGTAGATGCAGAGACCTTAGTGAAGCATTTTACAAATGTGCCCCTGCTCCTCTGCCAGCATCTGCTGTGGTACCTGCCTCGCCGAAAGCACTCTGTCAATATTTGTAAAATGAATAAGAAAAATATGCATAAACTTGATAAACCACACATTTTTTTCTTTCTGTGGAATTAGCTAGAACTGCGTTTTCTACATATGTAGATACAGCCATCTGTTTTGCTAAGGGAAAAAAGCAATTATGCATGTTTGACATGCACATCTAAATTTTTCAGCATTTATAGAAATCACAAATTTAATATACTAAGAACATATGAGTTGAATTTCCCAAGTTCTAATATTTGCTCTGCTTTAGGCAAGTTATTAAATCTCTGTGTGCCTCAGTTTCTTTTATTTTCTTTCCACTGAAGTAGTAACTAAGAGCAATATAGTGATGGTTATACATGAACACATATACAATATTTAGAATAGGCCTCGACATGTAGCATGCAGTGTATAAATGTCTAATAATAATAATAATAATAATAATAATAATAATAATAATGCCTTTACTATTATTAATAGTTATTATTACTCGGGAATCTATTTTGAAAAGTTACACAGTTCCTTTAAAATCTGTACTCCCCTTCAGCTAGATATCATGATGCATGTTTGTAAATCCAGCACTTGAGGAGCTGAGGCAGGAGCTTGAAGCCAGCCAGGCCTCCAGAGTGAGACCCTAGAAAAACAGAAAAAGCACAGTATTCAACTTTAACATGTACAGATTGAGTTTCTATATGATATCACTACTTTATGCTTCATTTCTACTGCCTCCACATTGTCAGGAAGCTTAGAAATTAAGTGATTCATTGATCAATTAATTAGTTGATCTTCCTTTTAGCAGTAGAAGTGAGTCGGGAATTCAGTTATTGGTGATAGTCATTGATTTCCAAATGGTTATTGGTTTGCAAATAACATTTTAAAGACATCTCATTTAATTGCTGTTAACAAAGAGTAAGAAACAGAAATCAGAAAAGTGAGATAAATACCTTATCTGGAGGGATATCTAGAGGGTTGGCTCAGCAGTTAAGAGCACTTGCTGTTCTTCCAGAAGACCCCAATTTGATTCTCAACAATCATGTCAGGTGGCTTAAAACCATCTGTAACTTCAGTTCCAGGTAATCAGACAGCCTCTTTTATCTTCTGCAGGGACACATACATGTGTGGCATGAACATGTGTGCACACGCACATGCATGTGTGCACACACACACACACACACACACACACACACACACACACATATACACATACACTAAAACAAAACCCCCAAACAGCCTTATTTGAAGTTATACAGCTTGGAAGTCATGAAGGGGCATTTAAAGGCAGCCTCTGTATCTTCCAAGCTCATGTGCTCAGTCAGCAGGCTAGGCATGTCCTGATGTGAAGAGAGGCAAAGACTCAGAAAGTTTGTAAAGCTGCTATAGGTTTGCAGAATGGACTGCTTTCCCAGACTCCTGGGGATTCCAGTTCAGGAGTTCTGCTGTATGACGCTGCTTTTCTAAGTTTCATATGTTGTCACACATGAAGCATGGATTCTCCTCTCTACTTTCTTTCTGAGGTCTATCCCTTTGGCTCTAATGGCCCTCCTTGCCTTGGTTCGGAGGAAACAACCACGGCCATAACCCTTCCCTGAAACTGTGGAGAACTGCTTTTCATCAGGTCACTGTAGGCAACCATGGTTGCCAACTTCCCATCAAAGCCTCATAAAGCCTTTTATGAGACCTATAAAAACACTGCAGGCTCCTGTTAGGGGAGAAGAGGATAGCCATCAGACCCAGTTCATGTTGGTTTCAATTGCTTCGTTTCCATACATCAGAGTTTCTGGAGAGCCAAAGCAGGCCATGGTCAAATGATAATTCATCTTTCTGTTTCTTTACTCAGATTTCCAATCTTGGTAATACACAGTAATGCTTGATTACTCTGTGAACAATTTTGGGTGACACAGTCTTTAACCAAGTATACATACACGATGTTCTCAAAAAAATAAACAAAAATTCTTTTGAAATTGTTGGAAATTATGTCTCTGGTTTAGAGATGAAAGAATTTGGCAGTAGATTCTGATTTTTTTCATGATAACTATTGAGAGGAGACCCTTTCTGACAATTTTTCGTGCTTCTCTAGTTGAATTAGGCTCATTGGCATCTAAATGCCTGATGTGAATTTTTATGGTTGTCAAAAGGAAAGTAATAGCCTTGTGAACTAGGTTCATAGATCTCCCTGACTTCCAAGGTTCTCTCATCTAAATGCTTCATATACTTATTCATTTTCTTTGCTTTGTTTGAAGAACCAGCTAATGTAAACTAAACATACTTGGAAGGTGTTTGGTTTGATTGTGAAATAGCCTTCCAGAAGGATCATGTATTGAAGGCTTGACTCCTATCTGGTGTTGCTGCTGAGAGATGATTGTATCATGAGATTAATGACTCCATCAAAGAATTAATTGATTTATGACTCATAGTTACTGATACGCCTTTGAAGGGAATATCTCATCCTCATTTTCTCCCTCTCTGTTTACCCTCTCCTTTTCCTCCCTCTATTCCTCCTTTCCAACCTATTTTAACCTCTCTTGCCCATCATAAGCTTTTTTTTCCTAATATGTGTTTTTCACCATGATGGATGGTTTTTCTCACACAAATGTTCTCAGGAACATCAGAAGCCAGGTAATTATGAACTGAAACCATGAACCAACATATATCATTTCTGTCTTAAGGTATTTCTCACAGTATTGTGACATAGCAACAAAATTGATGAATGCACTGACTATAGTGTTGCTACTTCTGACCTTGTAGGTGTCTCAAATTCTGCTAATTATACTAAGCTGTCTTGGTTCTCAAATTTGCATGTTCTGATTTTAGGTTTACTGTGGCAGATAGTTGGATCTGTCACAACTATCTAGATGTAGCTGAACTATCTTGTGTTTAGATCCTTGTTAATAAGTGGTCTTCTAGTTGGAAGCATCATCTTAGAAACTATCATTTCCTATAATGTAGTCTGTTACAAATCTGCATTAGAAGCATGAAAATAAGAATGGACAGTAGGGTATTTTGTTCCCTATTATAATATGTTCCTACCAGTGCTTCAGTGGTGGCGGTGGTGGGACAGCAGCCAACCAGCAATCACTACCTCACAACCTCCATCCACTTCTTATCTGTCTAGCTTGGTTATCTTACAACCAACTCTGAGTTCTCTTATTCATTTTCCTCTGTTCCAAAACCTTGTCCTGTCAACTCTTAATCTTCCTTTTAATCTAAGCCTATGTTCTCACTGTAACATATGTGAGTTCCTGGCATGAGTTTCACCATGGGCATCGTCCCCTTACTGAGAACAGAGAGCTAGCTCCTGCTGAAGAACTGTGGGCCACAAATAACCTTTCCTCCCATGCAGTGCTTCCTGGCAGGGATTTGTCCCCAGCAATCAAAAAAGTAATCAACACAGTGATGAAGATAGAAAGTGAATGAACAGAGAGGAAATTCAAAAGCTTTTTGTTAAAGTAAGACATTTTGGGGTAGAAAAATGCACATATCATATGTCCAGCCCAGTAGAGTTTCTTGCACTAAACTATTATGTCAAGATATGGAAAATCACCAGCATGCTAGAAGACTTTACTCTCCTTCTGAGTAAGAATTAACTCATAAAGCTTTTCCTGTATTCCTACTGTTAAGCCTGCACACTAGTTTTTGTATGCTTGGGTCCTTGTTTATGAGACTTACTGATACTGTCAATATATTTATTCCTTCACTTGGTAGTAAGTTCCATTGACTAATGTAAATTTTATTTATACACTTCAATAGGTTTTTGGGTGGTTTCCAGATGAGAACTCTTAATAATATGTCAAAAAAATCATAGAATTGTTATTGAGTGTGTTCTCATGATTTTGAAATGTTATAATATTACATCTGTACATTTGTTGGATATCTCTAAAAGGAGTTTTTTTCTTTAAAATATTATTTATTCCCCACAACAGACTAATCCAATGAAAAAAATCATCAATGAGAAATTTAAGAATCCATTTTCATACAATCATTAATTAACTCACCTTTAGGAGAACTTCTGAGGTCATTCCCAGAATTATGATGTATTTTTTCACTCCTCTAATATTATCAAAATGGGTGACTTATTTTAATTTAATAGCCTACAGGTAAAATAAGTGCATGTCTTGAAGAAGCTATTTTGAGATTTATTATATTCTAATTCTTAAGTGTTATTCTTTATTATGTTTCAACACAGTTACTACAACTTTATCCCTTAAGGTACTAGTGTTTTTCTCAAATAATGATGATTCTCGTTTAATTCTTCTTCTGCTGAGGATCTTGGGAGTGTAGGAAAATCGTCATGATGCAGCTTGAAAAAAATCAGTTTTTCTCTCTTTTCTGATATATCTTCAATATTATGTAAAATGGCTCTGAAACCCTCTAACCTGTTATTTTTTTAATAAAGAAAAACAGACCAAAAAAATCAACATTTATTTCTTATGATATGAGAAAAATACATATCTTGAACATTTTTATTATATACTTTTCCTAAGTGTTTTAAAATTGAATTCAGAATTTTTTGGAATAATGTTAAAACTCATTAAGTAAAATAGCATTTAAAACTGAGCAATCTAACTCGATAAAAATAATCAATCTAGTGTACAATGCAACCCAACTATTTTTATCAAACATAGTTTTTCCTCCATGAATATTGCTTATTTATCTTAGTATTTTTGAGAATTGGAGGAACTTGCTATACAGACCTAGTAGGCCTCAAAATCACAAAGATCCTTCTGCCTCTGCTTCCTGAGTGCTGGAGCCAAAATCTTGTACCACCAAACTCAGATATTTTAGTAACTTTTATTAATACAATTTGTTATTGTGTGTTATGCCAGGTGTAGTGTACTGGACTTTTACTTCTTCATTAAACACTTTAGATATCTATTGACCACATGGCATATGAATACTTCAGTTCTTACTGTCAAGGAGCACGAGATTAGTGACCAAAGTATCTCTATAAACTCCAAGTATATTAAAAATATGATAATAGTAACAAGGGAATGATCACAGACATGCTTATAAAAAAAAGTACACAACACATATCGGATTTTTTATTTTATGGACATTTCAAAGACTCCTTCTAGGACCAGTATCAGGAGGATGGGGTGGCATGGGAGTCAGTATGCTTATGTGGGTAATAATGAGTAGAATTTAGAGGAATTTGAATGGTTTCCAAAGACTAGACTTTAAAAAGAACCCTTAACCCAACAGAAATCAGTAAAAGTTTTAGGTAAGAGACTGGCCTGATTATTCGGGTATACGCAAAAACTAACAGTGGCCACAAGTTGCCAATCTCATAGAAGTGCATATTTATCTCTAATATATCAATTTAGGTGGACATTTTATCATTGAATGAGCAGCATTTTAGTAGCCAATATACAGTTGACCTTAAATGTTCATAGAGCTTTTGAAAACTTTCATTGTTCCTGGATTCTTTAATATATGTCAACTTCAGACTTTAAATATTTAGTTAATATTTGCTAGTGTTGGTGGATTTATTTCATATTTATAATGCTTTCTGAGCTTGGTTTCTGATACCCTTTTGCATATAAAGAAAATCTTCTAGAAGTGGCATCAGACCTTCACAGCTGTTCCACACTAAGGAATCCCAGTCTAACCATAATCATGTCCTTGTATTACCATTGGCACCTGGGGCTTTCCCTTGTGTTCAACATTGATTTGGGTCTATAAAATTGAGTATGCCAAGTTTGTCATCAAATCTTCAGAGCTTAGGAGAGAGAACGGAATGTGAAGTTATTTTTGTAGGAACTGAACTTTTTATTAATATTGGAAACTGGCCATAGCAAGGCAAGGTAGGATGGAAAGAAGAGCCCTGCTCTTTCAGTTTAAAGTGACATTAGCTTTCCTGTGAAGTACTTCACTTCAAAGACCTAAGTATGTATAGTGTTGGGCTGCCTGAGAAAACAGAGCTGGGTAGAGAGAGGATAATTGAATGATGTCTTTTCTCCAAAAATATGCCTCACTGTTGTCCTGAGCAGACTCATTTATCCACTGTTCTTTGGCAACCTTCAAACCCAGCTCTTTAATGTCAGTCAAATTGTCCAGGTGATAAACTAAGACTTGACCCCCTGCCTGCTTTTTCACACTTAGTTTGGTTGGCTGGGATCCTCTCCTTCAGCTCAGCAGGCTGCCACTGGAGTGAAGGGGAGACTATGTCTTCTAGAATTTTGCATTGGGAATTACCTTCAATTTTCAAAGCTTTCCAACCAATCTACACGTCAGGTTGTCAGTGCATGAAACAAGAGAACCTTGCATTACCAACTTGTCTTTGATAAAGGCCTTCTTGTTCTGTACTTTTCTCTTACTAATCCTGTTGCTTTGTGCTGTATGCTGAACTGTGTGTGCCCGTAAAGACAGTAAAACCTTAATTTTCAAACCTCTAAAGTCATAGCCCTTACTACCACTGAATGTCTCCTGATTGGAAGTAAGGTTTTTATAGATGCGCTTATTGAGCATAAACTCACAGCAGAGAAGAGTTAGGCCCTAAATCTACTGTGAATATATCTTTATGGAAAAAGGAAATTCAGCCACAGCCACACACACAGCAGGGACTTCATGCAGACTTCAGCTGGAATATGTCCTGCCAACGTCTTGATCTTTGATTTCCACCCTTTATAATAACTATGACATGTTAAACTTCTTTTGCTTAAGCCACTTGCTTTATGGTATTTGGTTACCACAGTCTTAAACTAACTCATCCAGTTTCCTTAAATAACTCTTGTTTATAATGTTTCCTAAAGGCAAATTGCCATATTGTACCCTAGAACAGACAAGGCTTCCTTTCTAGATTGCTCTGTGTTGGCTCGTCTGTTATGACTGCCTCATTTAATCAAATCCTAGACTGGTACCAAGACTCAGTAACAACTAGCTTAGAGGCATGCTGGCTATTTGTCCTAGAAGCCATCAGTAAGCCACAATAGTTCATGCCAAGATCAATGGATTATGTTAAAAAGACTTTTGGCACAGTGATGAAATTTTGTCCAGCCACCAGACTATTGCCATCAGTGATTTTTGTAGCCAGGTCCCCTTATATTACCTTCAAGTTCGGAACTACATCCTGTAATATCAGAAGTGACTTTAGAACCATCAAAGTAATTTAAGATGAGGTTAACCAAACCTCTATTTGGAGAGAGTCAGGTTACAGGTTTACAATCTTCCAAACTCTCTTGAGTTGTATATTTAGTAAACATGCTTGAATATTTGTCAAATTTGCTGCAGAAGACACAAAACTAAATTTTTGAACAGCAAGTTCTTCTAAATGCCTGATTTAATAAACATTTATTGAAAATAAGAACAGTGTTTGTTTATTTTGTTGTTTATTACCAATTCCATTCTTCATCATCGTTTTCTCCAGAATGCATCATTACAAGGAGTGTTTTTCAGTTTTCAAGGGCTTTGTATGAATCCTTGAAGGGAAATGAGATAATTATATTGAAATAAGATGTAAATTTCAACATATTTTCATGTTATTGAATTTGATGGATTATAAACATAGGATATACACATGCATGTGTACATACCCACACATACACATACACACACACACACATACACACACACACACACACACACACACACACAGGTGAAGGTGAAGGGAAATTGGGGGAAGTGTGTGTGTGTGGGGATGAAAGTAAGCACTGAAGAAAGCAGAGGAGCAGGTAGGCTTTTGAACTTTTCTAGAAGTAATAGACCCAGATTTGCAATCATGGACCTCATCAACTCTGAATTAAACATCTCTTAAAGTTCTTAACTCCTTAACATGCCATCATTGGAAATGCATTTCTGCATGAGTGTAGAAAGGAAAAAATTCCAACTATATCATTCTGCAACCTGTCCTTTGAAAATTCATGCCCTTGCATATAGGATACAATATTTCATTTTAAATAATCTTCCCCCAATTTTTTAACTGTGCTATCATCAACTTAAAAGTCCAAGAATCAAATTCTTATGTAACTAAAATATAGGTGCGATGCAAGACACAAATTATCCTGAGGCATATTTTCCCATGAGCCTGTGAAGTTAAAATAAATTAGCTTTGTTCAAATAACACTTTGGGTACAGTCATGAAATTTTGTCTAGCCACAAAACTAGTGCCATAAATTACTTTTATACTCAGGTAGCTTATATTACCTTGAACCCATGAAAAAAAAACCTGTAGTATCAGAAAAAAAAAAAAAACACTTTATGTACATTAAGATTTAAGAGGAGGGTAACCACACCTCCATTTGGAGGAAGTAAGGTTACCAGCTTAGAATCTTTATTATCAAACCTTAAAGCTCCAGAATATTCCTCTATGTTATTAAGCACCACTTCCTGGGCACAATGAACTGGGATTTGGGGTATTCAAGTCTTATTGTTTGACAGGAACAGTCAGTACAGGAATTCTCATGGATTGGAGTCTTGTGCCCGCATCCTTCCCAGGCTAAAATTGCACACTGTTATTCTATATGTTTGTGTCCCTGGTAGAGGCTTTATTTTTCCAGTCCTTTAAGGACTGAAACAGGTTTGTGCCTAAGCCCCCAGGATGTCTGCTGTATCCTTTGAAGTCTAGGCAGAGGATGAAGTGCTTCTGGAGCTCATGTTCTTAGTGCATCTGCAGAGATAGCACCGTGTGGATGCAGCCCAGGTTTATAGCTTGTGCCTTCTAGAGAAGTAGGCAAAGCTGTATAATGGGATACTTTGAGACACACCTGGGGTGCCAGGAAGCACTGCACTGAAATGCAGGGAGCAGACACATGACGTGGCAAGCAAGCAGCAAATGAACTGTAGTCCTGCACTGCATTTCTGGAAACCTTGGTATCAAGACCTTGAAGAACACATCAATTAGTTGTCCGGCACCAAATGGTCAGCCCTGGAAATATACAGTCAAGAAGAATTATACAGTCCAAACATGTTATATTTAGGAATATGTAGGTATACAATATACATATATGCATGCAATAACAATTAGTGGAAAAAAAGAGGCCGTGAGTTAGCACAAGAGTGGGGAGAAGTATATAGGAATGATTGGAGGGAGGAAGGGGAGGCCCAAATATTGTAGTTGTATTAGTCTCTCTGAAGATAAAGGTGTCTTTTCCCTGGGCCTGTGGTCCAAGGGGCAGCCTCTGAAGTCTCTGAAATGCTTTAGCATTTCTCATTCTTTCCTTGAAGATTGTGTTGTTTTTGTCTGTTCGTGCAAACCTGGCCACACCCTTATTTTCCTTCTCTAAACAAACTTTATTTTTACTATTCAAATGACCAGGCTCAGAACTTTCCTGATTTTCCCCTATAAACTTTTAACTATAAATTATATCTTAAAGTCATTTCCCCCTTTGTATTTTACTACATACAGTTAAAGGAAGCCATGCATCACTTTCAATGCTTTGCTGCATAGACTTTTCTTCGGTTCTGTATCTCAGATTTGCCTCTTCAATTCTGCCTGATAAAGTTCATGGGCCAGGAAACATGTCAGCAGAGAGCTCTGTGATATCCCTGGAAATGAGAACAGTCTCTTTCAGTTTCTAATACTTTATTTCCAGTTGCAATGTCATCAGAATGGTTTTGATTACTGCTAGTCCTACTGGCATCCTGATCATGATCTTTATAATTTAAGTAATTTTCTAGAAATTTTCATAGTATGTCTACACCTTTCCTCTCTGACCTCCTCCCAGAATTGCCTTTAATGAGATATTCATGGCAATATTGCTTGTATCCTTTTACTATACTCTTCCAAATTCTTCTAGCCTCTACTTATGGTATTTTCAGTTTACTCATACTGAGTCAACTTTTGTCTCCTCCCAACCAAAAAAACTCTCCAACCCTCTGTTTTACAACTTGAAATACTTACTTTCTTTTTAGTAAGTTGACATCAATAAATTCAGGCTGATCTAATTCTGTGCTCATTACATCATTATACCACATAATAAGTGTCTATTTCCGCACCTGCTCTTGAGACTTCTGTCCACATAGATTGGAAAAAGGAAGTAATTCTGAAGTTTAGTTTATCTCTTCATGGTAATACTCAGTACCTCACATTCAGGAGATTGCTGGAACTTTTTTCTTAGTTCTAAATCTACAAGTAATGAGGAATGGTGGGAATAAGTAGAGAGGAGAAGCAGTGTTGTCTTTTATGTTAACTCTGTAGGTGAGGCCATTAGAGTGTCCATAAGTAGCACAAGATTAAACTGCTCAGATTAGCTAGCATAAACCAATATCATCATTGGGCATAAAGATCTCATAGTGTTAACTCTACTCTTTTACTACTAGAGTGGAGTGATGAATTCTGTTTGTGTGGGAAGTTGATTCAGTGGCAAATAACTACGGAATTTAGGGGTCCAATGACTGCCTTCAAAAGGCATTTCTTATACATCCTATTTGTAAATCCCATAATCATCTTCTTTTTTAGTGTCCTATGTCAACAGCAAACACCTTGTGAGGCTATTAGATTCATTTTGTTGTTGTCATTGTTGTAAATCAGTTATTTATAGAGTGAAATTCTACATCTTATTCACATTATTTTCATATCTATAGCTACAGGAAATAAGAGTTTCCTACAGGGCATGAATAGAATCCCTTATGACATTTAAACTGGGAGCTGAAACACATAAAATGTCACCTAGGATCAGTATGGAATAAATAATCTCAAACAATATGTGTGTGTGTGTGTGTGTGTGTGTGTGTGTGTGTGTATATATATATATATATATATATATATATATATATATATATGCATCTTTATGTAGATAGGAATCATTATCATTAAATGTTTACCAAATAAGTAGTAATATGCAGAAGTAGGAAGCAATTATGGAACATACTGAGTTCTGGTTGCCACTATGCCCAATGTTCTATATAGTTATGGATAAAACATCGTCCTTGATGATTATTTTTATCTTCTATAGAGTCACGTGAATTGACTTAGATAATCTTCAGTGTTCCTCAAAGGTTTAATATTTTATCTCACAAATGTAGTTCAGTTAGTAAAAAAGGCCCATGATGTTCACATCTCAGACTTTAGCTGGCTGGATGCTGGCCTGGTGGTATTGTTGAGGTAGGACTGAGCCATTTTCAATAATGTGGAAGAAATGAGGGGGGCATTTGTACTAGCTGTGTTCTGTAGGTCATGCACTGACTGTCCCAATTTTGTGATTTTTTTTTCATAAATCGAAAACAGAAGTTCTGATGTTACCTGATGCACTGCACAGGTGAGTTATCTTTCTCTTTCTTCATGTGTGTGTGAGTGTGTGTGTGTGTGTGTGTGTGTGTGTGTGTGTGTGTGTGTGTGTGTGTGGTAGGTGGTGCTTTGGGTCTCATATACAGGTAAATGTGATGCTTCTAAGCTACAACCATAGCTCTTCAAAAATGAAAACAAGCAGTCTGGATCATTTTGCTCCTGAATAAAGATCAATTTTTCACTCATGTCCCCAGTTCTGGAGATTGAGGCTTTGATCTTATGTACCTGTAGTTGTCAGAATGGTAGAGCCCAATAGATATGTCTTAACTTCCTAAACTGATGTATGTGCTTTTATCTGGAAAAAAGTCTTCATGGATGCAATTAAGTTGAAGATTTCAAAATGAGACCATATTAAAGTTAGAGTTTCCCCTGAATTGAATGCCATATGTTTTTAGAACAGACAAACAAGGTAAATACAAACAATTAAAAGAGATTAGATAAAGATGGAGATGGAACTTAGCATCAGAAAGCACTGAAGAAAAGGACGCAAGCATGGATTTCTCCTTATTGCCTTTTTTTTTTTTTGAGAAAATGTATCTCTGAAAATATTATTCATTTCAGACTTCTGTTCTCTACAACTGTGAACAAATTGGTTTCTATTGTTTTTTTATTTAAAAATTTTTGTTTTATTGCTTGAGAGTGTCATGTATGTACTAATGTGTTTTGATCAAATCTTCCCTTATTCCCTCCCCTCACTACTTTTCCATCCCATCTTCACAAGTTGTTTATTTAAAACTACCGAATCCATTTAGTGCTGCCAGTTAGTGTAGGGTACAAGGCCATCTACTGGAACATAGATAGACCCTCAGGGGCTGCATCCCAGAAGAAGATGACTATCCCTTTCCTAGCAGTCATCAATAGCCAAGAGCTCCTCAGCCAGGAGTGGCATTGCTTTTAAAAAGAAAATGGAAATTATGTATATTTTGGAGGAATCTTTGAGTGTGAGAAGGCAGCTAAAACAGAAGTTGGCACAGAGAAAGAAGTGTGGCACAAAATACATCTATTTTTACTAGCATATTTCAATAAAATGGAAATTTTTGCATTCAATTTTATTTGTTTTATGTTTCCCTAAGAACATGTTTCTTATAAGCAACTTTTTAGCAAGGAGTTATTCTAGAAGATTCTATGTGTAGTGTTACATACATACTCAGGAATTTTTGTTAGGTGTTTATTTAGAAAAGATATATAATTGTGATTTCACGAAGTCAGCATCAAGACAATCATCAGAAGACAGAAAGACAATACACTATCGTTCAATAATGACTTTCCTTCATATATTCTCAATAAAAAGGAATGTGTTAATTATTTCTATACAGAAAATAAATCGACCTTCTTTTTTGGATCCCAAGGGACTATGTAGAACTGAAGATTTCCCTGAGCTCTTCAGCATACCTTGTTCTTTGGAGGATTGAAAACAGGGCTCTACTCAAATGATAAAAGATCTCCTTAATTTAAAGTTTTTGTTTTAATTTTGTGGGGACAATAAGATATATTTACTTAGGTGAAGATTTAAAGATCAGGTTTTCACTAACCCTTTCAGGTAGAGTATCTATTTTATGCAGCACATCTGAAGCCTTCTCTGTAATTCTCTGGGGATATTTAATCACAAATACCTGGAAAACTTTTTTTGGTGAACTATAAGATTTTTCTGCTTTATTTGAGGACCACAAATACTCTTAGTGAAATCACCTTAAAGTAGCATCATGGGAAAACAGTCTTGGATTTACAAGCTTGGGCTTGCCTACTGGTGCAAATTGGTAAAGCAGGGAGCTGGAATTTATTTCATTTTTTTCCAAAATACATATTTAGTTAAAATAGTATTATGTCACTTCCCCCCACTTTCTGCCCTCCAGCCCCTCCCACCTACCTCCTTTCCAGGCCCTCCCATGCTTCCTCAATTTATAGCCTCTTTTTCTTTCCTCTTTATGTTCATTTTTGAGATTGTATTATAACTATATCTCTCTATTCCTTCTTCTCCCTTCTTTATATCTGCACTCATATATCTACTCCTTCCCCATACTTATTCAAAATTATGGCCTCTTTTTTTATTAATTATTATTGCATACATATATGTATTTGTATATACACACATATTTCTAAATATAAGCTGTTGAGTCAATATAGTGCTCTTTGTATGTATGTGTTCCTAGATGACTACTCGGCACTGGACAACCAATTGCTCTTTGATAACTCTGTGTGTGTGTGTGTGTGTGTGTGTGTGTGTGTGTGTGTTCATGCATGTGTGTATGTATGTATAAACATACATGCACAGACATCTTGTAGTCTGTTTTTGTTGTTTGTATGTGGTTTCAAGACCGATCACTGTGCATTGGAAACCACTTGGGGTACTCATCCTTGGGAGAGTCTATCTCCTTCTCCCGTAATCATTAGTTGCCTGTAGTTCTTCGTTTAAGGTGGAACACCATGGAATTTTTCCTCTTCTATATTAATATGCCTATTGATGTTGCCAATGTTCAGACAACCTTAGATTGTCAACTGATGCAATGGTGAAACAGAGAGCAAAAATTTATTTTGTAATTTAAAAACATCCAGTGTTTTTATTAACCTATCCTTTCATTTTTCTTTCCTCTCTGTATGCCTCTAATTCATGTTCTTTTTTTTTTTTTTTGAGACTATCTAGCAGTAGAAGTAATGATTCTCTGGCTCTTATGATAAAAATTAGGATTCACTAAACACTTTCCATGAGCCAAGAAATTAGGTAATTTGTTTAAGATAACACAGGTGTTAACATCTGTTAATGTTTACTAAAGCCGGTTATTAGTGATGAAGTTGTGGTATGCAGCCAAACAGTATATGACAAAGTCTGTGATTACCTAAGGTGACCCAGATAGTACAGGGTTCTTACTCAGTGTCAACTGATTTCTCTCCAACTGCACGACATTCTTTCCATGTGTACATGCCTGATTAAGCTACAGTTTTCCTTGAGCTTCTCTGTCATAATAATATCATTATCATGCAGAAAAGCCCAGCACTTAGCACTGAGTAGAGAGCTGGCACAAGGAAGTTAGAAATATTTGTATTTGTTATTAATTTCTGAGTAAAAATTTTTGGAAACTTTGGACTTATAGTAGCTCATGTTTAAGTTTTAAAGGAATTTCAGGTGAGAATTGTCTCTGCTTCAGGTGCTCTCTTAACATCACCCAAGATCTCAACCAGGCTGAGAGCCCACATAAATACTGAAATGCAGTGGGATCTGCTTTCAAACTCACATACATGGTTGTTAATTATGTTCCCTTGGATTTTATGTCAGACTTTACAAATGGTTATTAGCTGAAGAACCCCCACCCTCCACTTTCTGGTCACTTGAGTGTAACTAATATGGCCAGTTGCTTCACGGAAGCAAGCCAAGAAGAGGATAAATTACCAAGGAGTAGATCAGAATCTCTGTAATCTAGCTTCAAAGATTTCTTTTAATCCCGTGTGTGTGTGTGTGTGTGTGTGTGTGTGTGTGTGTGTGTGTGTGTGTGTGGAGACTGAAGGGAAAGTCAGGAAAGTATGGGGACATAGGCAAGATAAAGCTATTGAAAATCATCTTGCAACAATCGGCCCCAATTTCTTTCATTTTTGCCATTCCACTTTTGGGAGGATAAAGTTGTATATTATTTTTTTGATGCTCACTGGGAATAAAGAGAGGGAAAGACTCTTAAATTTTATTCCAAGTCAATACGAACTCTTTTGGTGTCAACATTATACTTTGTCTAGATGATTATCCTTTTTTAGATTCAACAACTGTGAGAACTAATGGGTTTTTATTGTCACATTAAGGTATGTAGACTATTTTAATACACTATTTTGATCAGTTTAATCAATTCACGGAGTGGGGTGATTAAGTAGAAAATATAGATTTTCTTGTCAAAATCTCCATGGCTTTGGTTTTTTTACCTGATTCGGTCAGTGAAGTAAAGAAGACATACAGACACACAGATAAACATACAGAATAAGTGGGGTTGGGTGGATCACGAGCTCTGGTGGCATTATATCAGCAGTCTGGAAACTCAGCACACTTACTGTATACTGCTGAGTGAGGAGGGGGTTTGCTGTACACATCTGAATGAGGAGGATGCCAGTCAGCTAAATTTGATGAAAAGTCTCTGTAGGAAATCAGTTTCAGTTTAAAATCATCCCAGAGCAGGAAGCTGTGGTTAATAATTTTTATACACACTCATTTTAGCGAAAGATCAATCATTCATAGCATTCCTATTTAGATCATAGGAAGGCTTTGGCATCCCCATGGGCCTGAAGCATTGGGATTCTTGGCATGGTCATGAGCGTGCCAACAGTACATATTCATTCAGAACTTCATCTACTTACCATCTGACCCAAACACATACATAGCTTTCCCCTCCCCATCAATATTCTCTGGTAGACTGTTGGATTTGTTAAAACTTAGAGGTTTGAGAGACATACTATCCCACACAATGTACACAAGTTGTATTAGGCAGTCACTGATAGTTCACCTAGTGAGTTTTGATAACCATGTTAGGACATGTATGCTCCATTACATTCTAAGAGAGAATACATTCACTTCAAGAAAACTTCCCTATTCATGGCCAGTTAGTTATCCCTGATTTTTAAAATTATCCTCATAGGTCATCTAGCTGATATCATAAATATGTAATGTTTTCCAGTTTGCTTCTGTACTTGAAAAATATGGACCCAAGTTGACTTCTTGTCTTTTTGTTGCTTAATAGTTCATGTGTTTATATCATTGAATATCATTCCTTTTTTGTTGTGATCTTTTGATGTTTTGGATGTATCCATTCTCTTACTGGAAGACATATTGATTGCTACTAGGTAAGGCAGTTATGAGCATACCTGCTATAATTGTTTGTCCATGGATTTCTGTATAGACAAAAGCTTTCAGGTCATTTGAGTTCAGTTGTTGCCTCATGTTTAGTTCATGCTTAGTTTTGCAGGACATTGCCTAACTCTGATTCAAGGTGGTACTATTATTTTGCATCCTACCTTGAATGAATGACAGTTTCGGATACCCAACATCTTTATGAGAATTGTCAGTGTTTTGAATTTTGTTATTCTAATAGAAGTGTCATAAATTCTAACTTTAAAAAATGAAAATTCCTTGATGGCATGAAATCTTCTTGAAGATTCATTGACAGTTGACATCTTTTTGATGACCTTATTTGTTTGAGAATTTGGCTAACTTTTTTCTTTCATTTTTACTAGTTACTTAAGAATTCCAGATAATTTGTTTGGTTCATCTTCATCTTTCTTCTGGCTTTTCCAAGATCCATTCTTGCCTTCTCAACCCACCCAATTTTTCTGTCCTTTTTTTTCTTTTAAAAGCAGTACATTCAATTTGTGCTGGCCATATACTCTTGGATGAGTGGCCTTTACTGGACAGTGGTCAATCTGGACAGAGGCCACACTCTTAAAGAAATTTGACTCTCTGTCTCTCACCAGCTAGCAATTGTTGATAGCTCCTTAGCTAGGGCTGGGACCTCATGTCTACCTCCTCTCTCCAACTGGAATTTTGTCTGACTGGAGCTTGCACAGGTCTTGTGCATGCTATCTCAATTTCTGTGAATTCGTGTGTGCAGCTGCCCTGATGTATTCAGAAAATGCTTTCTTTGTAAGAGCCACGTGTGACCCTTATACTTTTTTTTGGTCTCTTTTTTTCACAGTGATCTTTGAGCCTTGGCAGGAGGCAGTATGATGTAGATGTTATATCTAAGGCTATGCATTCCACAGTCCATTATTTTCCACACCTGGACCAGTTTTGAATCTCTGTGCTAATTGATATCCACTACAAAAAGAAGACTCTGATGAGGGTTGACAGCTGTACCAATCTATGGTTAAAATGATAAGTCATATGGAGTTAGTTTAATACTATGTCCATTTATCAGAATAGTAGGAGGAGGTCCTCCCCTATGGCCTATGACCTCTTGGGCCATGTGTTTTTGAGTCCATGACTAATTTTTCAATAAGATTCTTATTTTATTACTGATGGGTCCTAAGAACCCTTTGTATATTTGGGGTAATAATTCTTAATCACATTTTTTGGGGACAACTATTGCTCTTCAGGCTAGTAGCTTGTCTTTATTTTTCCGACAGTATCTTTCACAGAGTGTATCTATTTTAAGCAATTCCAGTTCATCATTTTTCCACTTGGGTCAAATCTTTGATGTTATATTGCAAATTACCACTAGATCTGAGGCCATGTAGATTTTTTTTAATGCCATCTTCCATTAGTTTGACAATTTTTGAATTTCATGTTTAAGTCTATAGCCCATTTGAATTTATGAGTGGATTTTTAAAGGATACAAAGTTTTTGTCCAAGTCAAGTTTTTATGAATGTGCATGTGAAGTTTTTTTTTCTAGCTGTATCTGTTGGAAGGAGTATATATTCTTCATTGCTCTGCTTTGGGTCCTTTGTCAAAAGTCATAGACTATGTGCATCTCTCTCTTCGTACTTGTATTTTATTCTGATCTTTTAATCTGGTTTTCTACTAATTCTATACTCTTCTGATCACTCCAACTATACAGTAAGTTTTGAAGTCAGGTAGTATCAGCCCTTCCAACTTTCTCAACTATGTTTTTGTTACCCTGTTTTTTTTGCATCTTCATGTAAAACTTAGAACCATTTTTTATATGTTAAGAGCATTCATGAAGAAAATTCTCTATTTCAAATGTAGAATCAACATATCATGAGACCAGCATATTTGAAATTCCTCCTTGAAATGCCTTGAGAATGAATACTCTTTTAGATTGCTTTATTAGTCAGAGTAAGTAACAGTGGCAACTATAACAATTCTAATGATTTATCCCTGACTTTTAATGATTAAATTCAATAAATATTTCTTTCTCACATCTTATTTATAGTACTAATTAACAAAATAGCATTTTCTCATAAATCATCCATTGGCTCATGCTGCATACAAAAATATTGTGGGCACATAAGACCTTCACTTGATTCCCTTCATGTGAACATTATACACAATTTTCTGTGGAAACTTATGCACAGTTTTGGGGGATAGGCATCATAATTGTAGACATCATTTCTGTCTATATGTCATCATTTGGGACTTAGTCCTAAAGTCCAAGTAGTGTTTCAAATAAGAAGAAAAACATAATCACAGTTGAACATTTGCAACTCCCAGCACAAAATCTGAAGTGTTTAGAAGTTGACTTTTGGAATAAAGTGAGTCATGTGGATCACAAGAAAAAGGTTACTAAAAAACCCTGTAAAGTCTAAGTCATAGATGAATCTGAAAACAAAGTTTTAGAAATGTCTAGGAAGTCTTCTAAGCCTTGTTAAAAAGTTTTAGTGCACTATATTATGTTATTAGGAACCAGGAGCCAATCCTAGTCAAATATTGTAGAACTAGAGTATAATTGATAGTAAAGGTAATCAGTGTGTTTTGAGTCTTACTGTTGGAGGTACATGGTTCCATTTGTTAAAAAAAAAAAAAGAACTGAAGCATGTAGAATGGATTTGGACCTTTGGGGATAGATGATGCAATTTGTGAATACAGAAAGAGAAGAGGAGAGTGGGGAGGAGGAGGACAAAGAAAAACAGGAAGATCAGGAAGAGGAGGGAGAAAAAGAATGAAGTCCCCCCCCCAAAAAAAAGAATTCTGGGAAAGATTGTGTTTAGTGATGGACAGAGAAATGAAACGTCATGTGACCTTAATGATCAAATGCAGCCAGACACAGGGGCACGCTTTTAATCCCAGTACTTGGGAGGCAGAGGCAGGTGGATCTCTGAGTCCAAAACTGGTCTGGTCTACAAAGCAAATTACAGCCCAACTGGAGCTACATAGAGAAACTCTATCGAGAGACAGAGAGAGAGAGACAGAGAGAGAGAGAGAGAGAGAGAGAGAGAGAGAGAGAGAGAGAGAGAGAGAGAGAGAGAGAGAGAACAAAGTTTATCCTGGTACATCATGCTTAATAGGAAAAATGAGCTTTTATCAAATCTAACACATAAAAAATATTCTTTCTGGAATAACAAAGACATTTCTGTCCACATTAGAAAGAGATACATTTTGCTATTAAGAAGAAAATAAAGCAAACCTCTGTGCCCATGTTCTAAAACATGCTGTCAAATTTGTTGCTTGACCAATGGAAAGCATTTGTGTTAGAAGCATGGCAACTGATACCACTTTTTTCCATTGTATCAGTACTTTGTAAACACCACATTTTATTGCACAAAGGAAGAAAGTCATTCCAGTACCTATAATGTGAGTTTTAGGATAAGAGACTAGGCTGTTGATTCTGAGCTCTCCAGCTTTGGTGGTTGACGCTTCCATGTTTGATTTGTAGGAAGAGGGAAATGACTGTCACATTTTTATTTGTTCAGAAGAATAAATGGAAAATTAGCTGCATGGTAAATTTATATCTAGGAGATATTCTATGCCAGAGAAAGGAAATGGCTGCTAAGCAGATCCTGATTTGGGGCATAATCAAAACCCGACAATCTCCATAGTTATTTGTTATGAACATTCTCTTTGCTGTCTTTAAATGGACATTTATAAACGATTTAATGTTTTTGGCAGAGAGAAAATATAAAGAATGCGTTGTCATTTTGAAATGTGTGTAACAGGATGAAAAAAACTCATTCTTCTTTCCAGTTCTTTCTCTGTTTAAAGAAAGAGAACACACTACTGAGCCTTAGGTATATTGCTAAATTACTGCTCCCCATGGATCATGCATTATCCAACCAGAGGTACGTGCTTTTGTTTTTGTCTTGCAAAGAACGTTACTGTCTTTCTTCTTTCTTTCTAGCTTCTAACCACTGTATTAAACTTGTGTATTTTATAACTTATTGCATCTCATCCCTCAAAATATCCTGTAAAATGTCAGTAGTAATCCTTGTGTATGAAGACTACTTTAGAGGAGAAGAAAAGTATGAAGAATATTTTATCTGTTTCCTATGCAACACAGCCAAACTTAATGAAAGCTTTTGTTATAGTCACAGATGGCTTCACCACTTTCTGGCTTACACATTTTTCTGTCCCTGCTTTCCACTGACTAACACAGCTCCAGTGAGACTGCAAAGATCTCTCCAAGCAGGGGAATTGGTCCAAGTGTGTTATGTATCCTCATAGCCGGCAGCTTTCTTGCTTGCCTTGATTGGTTTCATGAAACCTTTAATTCCTTGTTCCCTTCTTTTTCCATGAGCACTTCCATTCTTTCTGTCTCACAGCTTGTTAGGACACTTAAGTGTTCTATGTCCCCAGACCTATCATTAAGAATCTTATCTGTTGACTCTGCCCCATACACAAGGAAGGCACATATGAAGTTTGTGGCCATCTCCAACATTAAAATGCCATTAATGGTTATGATGCAAATTGCCTAATAGTATTTCATCATGTGGAAAATCAAGTCGTGACACTAGTTTAATGGACACCTTTAAGGTTGTTGTTCCTTTTGTAGTCTTAGTAATTCACGGTATAAACTCCCAACACATTTGAGTGTTCTTTGGCATTAGATTGACTTTAAGGCAGACTCTTCCTTCTTAGAGGACATTATATCTCACCCTGTGAAATATCACTATCATGAATACAATTGCACAGCATATCCATCTCAGAAGAGTTGACATAGCCAAACAGGTTTTATATGGATTCTGTCACCGTGAACCTGTGAACGTTGTCTCATAGTTGATGTGTATCCTCTGGCACTTTGCTTGGTTTCCATTCTACTTTATAGGTTCCCAGACACTCACATATTTCTCAATGCTAGTCAATTTTGAGAAGTAATTTGGTCTTTCTTTTGCATATCTAAGTAATAATTGTGCATCACATCAATCAAAACCCAACCCCCATCACACACAATCACCAATAATCCAGCTGAGCATGAGTAGAGAAATTGCCATTTTAATTCTTTCATATCTTTGACATCGCTGTATTAAGGTTTCCTTTCTTTCTGTCCTACTGTTCTCTCATTGGTCATACATTACTTTAATAGACTTTTTATTCTTGGTTTGCAATCTTTGAGGTCAGATATGTTCTAGATGCTCTGTCAGTAATCTTCCATGGGTTAGTGCAAAAAATGGAAATATTTAATATCTCAGAGTTTATTTCTTACTATAAAATGTCTTAGCTCATCCTAATATATTTTGTAATTGTTCATGTTGTTGACTCTCTCTCTCTCTCTCTCTCTCTCTCTCTCTCTATATATATATATATATATATATATATGTATATATATATATATACATTCAATCAACTCTCATGTGGTTTATATACATATAAAATAGATGTTGAATATATATGTATGTATGTATGTATGTATGCATATTCAGTCAACTCTCTGCTCCATTACTAGCTATTGTTCTTGCTCTACAAATGCCTCATTATACTCATTTTCTTTGGTGAATTCATGTTCCCGTAAGTTCATGAAGTGAAATCTATAGTCCATATGCTCAGAGAGCACAAGTTATTCTGTCAGGATTTGACCGTTAGTGATGCAATGTGAAGACTTACTTCTCTTGCCAGCGGTGTGTGTTTATTTTTCCCTAGTCATGTTAAGGAACACATGTGGCTTTTGCCAAAAGCATATGTTATGACCTTTGTTTGTAGTTAAGTAATAGATGATACCTTCTAATTACAACAAGCTCAATGTTGCAGTTATGCAGAGCATAATGGAAATACCCACCATTTCTCTCCTTCCTCAAATGTTTCCATTCTCAGAATTCAAAAGCATGGTTCATCAACATTTTAAAGCAATTCTCAGTCTACTTTTCATAAAATTATGCTATGCTATTTACATATAATTCTGCATTTGCATTATTGTTTGCTGCTATTCTATTTTGCATCTTGTTTCTCCTGTTTAAAAGTGCCTCTCTTTATTTTGTGGGCTATACATTTTTCTTTCATGATGTAGCTCAAATATAAACTTTTGCTGGAAGAGTTCCTCTTAATTGTTCACCTAGAGGATAAGTTCTGTCTCATAGTATTGTTACATATTCTTCCCTCACAGCCTTTATTGCACTATAATATAATTATGTGCTATTTATACCCTCCAGGAGACTGTGAACTCCTTAACTCATTTAGTAATTTTTCATGCACATAATGGACACTTAATAAACACTTAAATGAATTAAATTCATAAGACATTTAGCATACATTCCAAAATCTTAGTTTTCACTTAATAGTATGTCTGGTGGTGGAAAGAATAGGAGGTTTTTTTGGCAAGAGAAATTGAAAATCAAACTTACAACCTGCATATTTCAGTAATTTGATTAAATAGAAGGGAAATATCCTGAATTCAGTAACTGATGTGGCTCTTTGTCTCTTTCTCTTTTTTATCCTCTTCAATCTTCCCTTTCACAATGTGGAAAAATCAACTCAAAAAAGGGTTAATGTTCAAGTATATGAAAGATCTCAACTAAAATACTCTGATTAAAATGGTAAACTTTCTAAGATTGCTTCTGTCAATGATTTCTCAGAGGTCATACTGAAAATTTAGCCAACAAAAAATGAAAGTAGACAGACAGGATTACATTGTATTAAAATGCTTATTGATATAGTAAAGGAAACAATCACCAAAATGAAAAGACAGCTTCTCCAACAGGAGAAAACCTCTGCAAACCCTATAGCTGATAAGAGTTAAAAAATTCTTACAATGTGGTAGCAAAAACCAATCCAAGAAAAAATTGGCAAAGAATATCAGTTTAAATTTATCTGAAAAAGATATATAAGTGGCCAAGAGGCACACAAAAAAGCTGGAAACATTACTATCAATTAGGGAAATAGAAATTAATACCATGAGGTACTATCACCTCACATTTATTGTTAGTAAAGCTATTACCAAAAATGAAATAACTTTGGTGAGATATGAACTCATGAATACTAAGATAAAACATATGGTATTGTCTCTATAGAAAATGGTATGTACCACACTTGAAATACTAAATGTAAATCTACGGTGCCCTTAAGCAGTCTTTCCTCATGAGCGTATCTTCAGAAAAATTAAATGTCATAGTCAGTAAGCAACATTTGCCTTCCTATGTTCATTCAGTTATTTCCTAGTGTCAACATATTGAGATAAACTTAGTTTTCGTTCATAGATCACTAGATACAGCGTACTGTAGAATGATACTTTTCATTGTGTCTTCCTTCAAGGATCACCCCTGATCCCCAGCACCTCTATGAGTTTTGACCTTAAAGATAATTTGTGATATCCAACAGGTTTCTATCTCTTGTATTCTGATACAACTCTCTGGATTGTTGGACATCCTCCTCATCAACCTTGTTTAAGTTACTGTTGAAGACAAAGTACACAGTATCTTTTTTTTTAGGGGATTATAAGTTTCAAAATAATTCTATTTTTGTTGGAATTAATCTGAAGAATTGTATTTTTCTACTGCTCCAATCTTTTCATTTTTAAAGTAAAAGTAGACCAAATTCTTAAAGGCTTAGCAGGTATAATGAATCACTGTCTCTAAAAGTAACATTTAGAAGAGTCTTCAATTTTTGGCATCTCTGAGCCACATTGAATAAAGAATTGTTCAGGGCCACACATCAAATACAGAAACATTAACATAAGCTGTGTACAATTTTTCGTAACATTCACCACACAGATAAGAAAAATATCCCTCACATAACAACCCCAACACCATGGCATAGTACTTAGAGAATCTTTAAAAATCATCAAGCAATTCTCATTTGTAATCACTAATAAGGAAAATGAAAATAGCTAAGTAATAAATCCTCAATGATTTTCTAAACTTTGTTTGTTATAAAAATAAAAGGCAACATAAACCTCATGGGATAAATGACACTGTTTTATAGAAAAATACATCATACCTGGTTTTGTGATGATAGTTGTCATTCTCAGTGAGCTCTTAAGGTGTTATTAAATACTTCAGTTATAATATCACTTTATTGGGCTTCATGCTTGAAGATAGTTGCTCACAGATGTTGTTGCTGCCCAAAAGCAATGTCATGCATGAAGCTGAACTGAGGAATATTTATCTCTGTGAAGATGGGACTTATCTAATAAAGAATCATCAATATTTCTGTAAGTTGAATGTTAGATTGAAGCCCTATCATTCCATTTGACAAATAACATACTGTGTTGACTGAAAATAGAGTTGCAAATATATCAAAATACCATTTTCTGAGCAAATTCGATTTCTATTTTTAAATCATTATATCAAAATTGAAAAGCAAAGTTATATACATTCATTCTACACAGGACTGTATTAGGCCAATGGTTTGAAATGCATAGAACTGTTTGCCTTAATTTGCATCTGCTATAATTAGAATTTCATTTGGAATGTTGAAGTAATTTGAACTACTGAATCAATAAGCTGGTTTTCACGTTAAAGTTCCATGTTTAGTTTTTAAATAAGCAACTAAATCCACTAAAAGCATAAATTTGTATGCCATCTTTCATTATAAAGTTCTGGCAAAAATTGTTTCTATACCATAAAAATTGATAACAAGTCACTATGTTATGAATCATAAAAAATTTTCAACATTTGGCCTTGACTTAGCCGTCTTAGGTCCAGAAAACCAATAATGCAGCAGTGGTCATTACCAACACTAAAAAGCATTTTCTGGAAGTAGTCATGATCTAAACTGTTGGCTCTTCAGAAATTCACAATCTTGATGATGACTGGCATGATATCATCCATTTTTGATAATTTTGTGAATAAATTTACCAGATGTACTAGACAATGATGCTTCAACAATTGCTTTATCTTCTATTAATTTATGTCTTTTACCCAGTATTGTAAGGGCACCACATTCACAATGGCTGAAAAAAATTGCTTTAACATTTAACATTTTTTACTGCTCTGTGTAAATCTCTTGGTTTTGTTGTATCTTTTATTATAACTAGAGAGAACTTCTTTCAGTGACATTCTATGTGTGATCAACACCTCTAATAAAAATGGCAGGTTGAGGCAGATTTGTAGCATCAAAGCTGTCATCTGCCACCAAATTACAAATTGTAAAATTAGTGGCTCTACTCTTCAAACTTCTCTTTATAGATTTTTCCAATTTCTTTCATTTGCCTGACTATAGTCTAGTGAGATAAAATGGTTTTAGTAATAGCTCACCTTTTTACAGACCTTCCTTACCATACATTGTTTAATTAACTCTGCATCAATAAATGACTTTGTTTTTTTGCTATTAAATATTCAACAACACAACTAAGTTGTATGATTGAGCTGTAATTTTTTAAAGTAAAATTTTTATCGGAAGACTATTTTGTCTTTACAATACAATATTTTATTCAGCAAACTTGGCAGTATGTTTTTGCATATAATGATGTTTCAAGTTATAGTCTTTGAAAACTTCCACAGATTTCTACAAATTAAGCTCAATGCCTTTAGCCTTGACAAAAAGGTAATCCGTCCACTTTTCACTTAACATTTTCATTTGTAACTTTTCTTTTGGGGGGGTTATGTTATTTTTCAGACATTCTCATGGCTATGCTGAGATTGAAAAGTGAAAGGCAAGGGACTGTATTTTTTTTTTATGAAAAGTATTCATGAGAAGACTGAAAGCAAAGTTCATGCCCCTCTGAATCTTAGATGGGTATGTAGCCCAAATCAGGAGCTCTATCATGAGTGAATTCAGGTGATACATAAGGTTGCCTAAAGTGTGAAGGCATACTTAATGATAAATTAGAAGGCTGGCAAGAAGGCTTAACAGGAAAGGTGCTAGCTTCCAAGTCCCACAGCCTGATTTTCATCCCTGGAACCACATAGAAGAAGAACAGAACTGATTCTACAAGTTGTCTTCTGACCTTGTGCCTCTTCCAATAAATAAATAAATAAATAAATGAGTTTTGAAAGTTTGAATATGAATTCTTACCTGTCTAAATAACATTGAATATGGCAGGTTAATTAATACATTAGTGAAAATTGCTATATTTCACACACCAAGTCACCATGGGCAAGGTAACAACTAATGGTACTATTTCAATTGTCTGGTCTTGGAAAGTATCACACCAGAAGCCACATACCATGGTAAAACTAAAGCCATACTTGTGTACAAACAGTGAGAGCATGTATATGCTTATTTTGTGTGACATTATGACAGAACAATGTTGTTTATGAAATTCCTGCTCAAAACAGCATAAGAACTGCTTAAAATGTTTTACATAAATTGGCTCTGTGTTGGACCACATTCATAACTGTATTAGTCAGGGTTCTATAGAGGAACAGAACTTCTGGAGTATATATGGAATTAGAATGGTTTATGTTCCAGCTAGTCCAACAATGACTGTCTACCAATGAAAGGTCCAAGAATCCAGTAGTTTCTCACTCCACAAGACTGGATGTCTCAGCTGGTCTTCAATGTATGCCCAAATCCCAAAGAGGTGGCCTCTAAGGCCAGTAAAGGAATAGACCCAGCCAGAGAGAGAGCAAGCAGGCAAAGAGCACAAGCTTCCTTTTCCCATGTTCTTTATGTAGGCTGTCAGCAGAAGGTGTGACCCAGATTAAAGGTGGATCATCCCACTTAAAAAGATCTGGATTAAAGGTTTATCTTCTCACCTCAAAAGACTGAGATTAAAAATGGGTTTACCTAAAGCAAGAAATCCACAGAGTCTGCTTAAAGGGCAAAGGGATTTATTAAGAAAGGAAAACTCGCAAGGCAGAACAAAGGAATTGTCACAGGGTCCTGGAAAGGTGAGGCACGGTCCGACGCTGTGCTTCTGCCTGACATTGTGCCCAGAATCCAAGTCCCACAAGAGAGAGCAGAGCACACTATGTGTGTCTCTGGTTTTAAGGGTAGCTCTGAGCCATGTCCCAGGGGCAGGTACTTTAATGTCATAGGTAGGTAGGACAGTTACTTGCTACATCTCTAGGGTTGGTGTTTCAAGATCATTTACAGAGCAGCTATGCACTACATCTTTCTACTTCCTACTTTTTATGAAAAAAAAAATCTCTTACAGGTGTACCCTTAACAGCCACTTAGGTTTAGTTAAGTTAACAACCATGAATAGCCATCACAACGAATATCCTTGTGGCTCACTGGCTATGGGTTGGACACCCCTAATTTAGATTTCTTAAGATGAGACCACAAAACTCCAAGTCTACAATCAAATAAAACTACTCCATTATTTTTTCCATAAACATACAGAACTTTGTTTTTGAATTCACAACAAAAATCTAAATGCTGAGTAACATGAGATACACACTGAAATCAATTAGTGACACCAATTCCTAACACAATTAATTGTGTTAAAGTGAGCAGTCCTTTGACCCACTGCCTATTAGATGCACAGAAGTATTTTTGGCTAGGGGACCTAGTAAGCATCAATGTTTACGTCAATCAAGTGTGAGCTGATGGAGGAGGGACGGTTCACATTAATCAAGCGTTCACCAATCCATGTTTATTGGTGTCTACTAGCTGGTTTGTGTTTACCCACTAATGGAAACTGGCCACTGGGTGTACTCATATATACCATCTTGGCACATTTCCTCCCCTCCCTTTTGGCTTTCTTCTCTGGTTTGAGAACTTACTTCTCTATCCCTGTATGTGGATCACCTTACTGTTGTGGGGATTCTGTATGTTTGTTCTACTTCTGTTTAGGATATTTTATATATTGATACAAAATAAGAATATTGTTGTCAGCTGGGGCGGGGTGGGGGGGTGGGGGGTGGCGGCGGCGGTGGCAGCGGCAGCGGTGCACGCCTTTAATCCCAGCACTTGGGAGGCAGAGCCAAGGGAAACTCTGTGAGTTCAAGGTCAGCCTGGTCTACAGAGCAAGATTCAGGACAGGCACCAAAACTACACAGAAAAACCCTGTCTCGAAAAAAACAAAAAACAAATAAACAAAAAGAATATTGTCATATTGCACTATATATTTCTACCTCTGATTAAGATATATTTGTATATTGTCACAATTTCAAGGTTATTGTCCTTAAACTTTACATGTGTGAAGTAAAGATGTAAATTGTTATAATGTGAGGCCTTAGTCTTTAAGTTATATAGGTTGATAAGAGTTACAGGTTAATAGTCCCCCTTGTTTGCCAAACTTATAGTCATGTTAGTTAGGTTTTTCTAGATGAGCAGAGATATATTTCAGATGGATAGTTAATATTCAAGCACTTCATAGACCTAGATAATATGGCATTTAAATTTTTTTTTTACTGTTGCTTGTCTTTTTTTAAAATTTATTTTATAATTTAATTTCATTTTACTTATCAGCCATGGGTTCCCCTGTCCTCCCTCCTCCACCCCCCTCCCCCCAGTCCACCCCCTATTTCCATCTCCTCCAGGGCAAGGATTGCCCCCCATTCAGCTCAGCAGGGTAGATTCAATCAAGGCAGGTCCAGTCCCCTCCTCCCTTCAACCAGGCTGAGCAAAGTGTCCCTGCATAGGCCCCAGAGATCCATGGCCATGTCCCAGGTGGAGCTCCGGGAGTCCAATTGGCTAGAAAGAGGAGGGATTGTATTAGTGAGAGATGTTGAGACCATGATTGGAAAAATCACAGGGACAAATAGCCAAACTAGTGGAAACACATGAACTATGAACCAATAGCTAAGGAGCCCCCAACTGGATCAGGCCCTCTGGATAAGTGAGACAGTTGATTAACTTAACAGTTTGGGAGGCCCCCAGGCAATGGGACTGGGATCTGTCCTTAGTACATGAGCTGGCTGTTTGGCATTTAAATGTTTTAATAACTTAGAATTCTGTTGACGTGAGACACGATTGCCCCTGGCAGCACTGATCTATTCCCAAGAGGAAGCTAAGCATCAAAGACACTCCATATGAAATTTGTCTTCTTCTTGGCAAAAATGGCCTGTTGGGCAAAAATTGCCCTTGCCTCAACTGCTGACAGTAAGCATGTTGTTCAATCTAGATGAGCAGGAAACAAGGAAAAGTGACTGCCGATCCTTTCCAAGACAGGGTGGGACACTCTTTCAAATTTTCTTGCTTCTGAAAATGGTCTGTCAGATATTCTAGGCCTGTAGCCAATAATAGATGCCTCAATGTTGCAAAGAAACATTGGGTGGCTGTCCAGGCAGCCAGTTGTTTCTGTCATTCACTGCATTTTTTAGAGATTACTTGCTTGCACTTCCTGTTTACTCAAATGATATCATTTTTCTTCTCAGGTCTGTGATAGGGTTGAAGACTAGATAGTTACAGTTGCAATCCTCTCATATTTTAGCTAAGAGCATTTCAGGTACAAGATTTAGATTCTTCAGGATAGGACAACTTTGGAGTAATCTCTGTAACCTGCCAGTTTCCTAGGACTTGCACATTTAGTATATGTCTCTTGTTTGATGTTGTTCTTGTTGGTTGTAGCTCCATTTTTGTTTATGTTATTACTTTTTCTTCTAGACAATACTTGATAATTGGTCTTATTGTATATAACTTTGTATTAGGTTTAGAACCCTCTTCTTTAGACAAAAAAGGGAAGTGTTGTAGGAAACCACTCCATTCAACAAATGAATTTAGGGTATCTGACTCAATGGGCATTGTCTTGTCTGCCTACATGACCACTTAAGAGGAGAGAGTGAGAACAGTCACACTCACTTTTGGGTAGCAAGGAACAGGCATGTCAGGTGGCATGGCGCAGCTTGCAGTTGGTTCCCATCACCCTGGGGTAAAATGGAGGACAACGACAGCTGGATAAGTGGTGGTGTTTATTTTGTTCTGTATCTGTGAGTATATTATCCTCATTCTATATCTTAATAAATTCTTAAGACCCTTTAACAGACTCTTGTGGGTTTTTATAATACCTCACACTTAAAAATTCCTAACCATCTTTAAAGACTGGCTTTTGTCACAAAATCCACAGGATTTGTTTCCTGACTGCCAAAACGATTCGCACCTCTTCCTCGAATGTCTTCTGGTTATAGCTAGAAGTACAGACAGTGCCGCTCTGCAATGGTAATAGCACATGGCCATGTCTGACAGCTCAACATGTGGTCTCCTTAAAGGGAAGAACTTAGCGTTTCTTATTCTAATATACTTACATTACCAGAGTAGCTTGTACAGTTTTTGACAGAAAAACAAATTTAAGATTTAGTAGGAGAGAAGAAACAGTCAAAACCAACAAGTAGGTAGCCAATAATTGCAAATAAGAAACAGGAGAACACAGAATGTAAATTATGAATTAGGAAACTTAAAGAACAAAAATCATGGTGTTTATTGCAGTGGAGGTTAAATAATCTGACTCCTACTTCAGTAAGAGTTCAGTCACCATTTAGTGAGCAACTATTTGTGGTGACTTTGCCCTGTAGGTAACGGCCTTAGAACAAACGTTGGTGACTGGACGCCTTGTCTTCAGAATCATGATTAAGAGAGTCAAATTTGAATAACAAAAAGAAATCCACTTGTGTCCCACTTAAGCAATGCTTGCAACACTTTTTCTCAGGGGTGTGTGTGTGTGTGTGTGTGTGTGTGTGTAGGGGGGATGCACATGCCAGGACAGTGTTGAGGTCAGTGGCTAAGTCTGTAGTGTTTGCTCTCTCCTGTCAAGTTTATGTGGACTCTAACGGTGGAACTCATCCAGTGGTATGAGTGTGGGCTTAGTGGTGTAGTGGTGGTGGTGATGATGGCATTGATTCATCAGCTTTTATGTAAAAGATATATAGGAAAATGAAGGTGGGGTTGAGCTTCTCTGTGGTTGGGCAGTAGAGGGTGGTGGAACTGCTTCTTTCTGGCTATCCTGTCTGATTCCATTCGTCTGTGTATTTTCTGGCTTTCATAGCTCTGTTCCGCTTATTCAAATGCAGATGGTCTCTGGTTTATGATGCTTTAAGATCCTCCAGCTCTACAATTGTGTGAGAGCATGCTCACACAACCTTTCTGTTTTTCCTTTGCAGTACAGTTAACGACACGACACGACAATACCAGCACTTCATTGTAAAGTAGGCTTTTGTTAGATGATTTTGCCCAACTATGAGCTAATGTTAAATGTTCTGTGAATGTTTAAGGCAGTTTAGGCTAAGCTATAATGTTCAATAGGTTAGGTATGTTAAATAAATTTTCTCCTGACAACATTTTCACTTTACAATGGGTTTACCAGGTCGTAACCTATATTGAGGAAAGAAATGTCTTCTGCATTAATTATATTTCTCAAACATCATAGGCAAGTTGAGATGCCACAATCACCTTCACCCTGGCTACAAAATGCCATGACTTTTGACAGAGGACAGGGAAGTACAAAGAGAAAGGCTGACTAACTTCCCTAGTGCTGCCTAACTTGTAGGCAGAACATCTGGTGAACATCCATCTTTGTTTCTATATTATAACTCTTTGGTTTAAAACTTCCATTTCCTTTAGATAAACTGTCAAACCAAATGTGAAGAGGAAAATTAACTACCAATGGCTTTCTGAAAGTCAGCAAAACCAGATTCTGAGTCCATTATACTTAACATCAGAACTTTCTGAGCCTAGCATGACTGGAGAGGAGTTTTAGATTATCTGTGTTCCTACGTATTTTTAAATGTACTTTAACCAGAGTCTGATGCTACAACTGGTCATAATTATGCACTAATAACATGCTAAATTTGATTCAAAGGAACAAAGACGTTTTGAGTTCTTCAAGGACAAAAAAGTTTTCAGACCTCAAAAAATACACATTCTTTGAATTCCCACTATTCAAAAATACCTAACACATATTTTTTTTTCCTATTAGAAGGGAAATTGTCCCAGGCTAAGGAATTTTTCCAAGATTTTGGAAGGAAAGAATTTTTGTTTAAATATGATGTCTTAAAATAGAAGAACATCAAAATGAGGCTACCTTCTTAGTTCTAAATTCTCTATTGCCCAGAATTGACTTTCTCCAAATGTTGTGATCATTGATACACATTTCTATTTCTAGACCAAATACTTTAGGAAAACTTTGCATGCTAGGCACTCTTTGAAACCCACAATGTTGCTAGCATGTGAATGCTCTGGCAAGCTCTTCTGTCTAGACAGCCTTCCATTCCTTGGGTGTTTCATAAAAATCGTGCTTACTAAATAAGCTTAGCCACTTGTGTGTTTTCCTGAGAAATTCCTTCCACACAAACACATAGCTTATTTCTTTTCTAGCCACGCCTTCTTTGCTAGCCCTGAGCTGCTAACACATTTGACTTCCTCTGACATGTGCTATTGACTCCTTGGTTCATTCCCTTGTATAGTGCCATGCAGGATAGTCTCTCGTTCTCCCCATCATTTTTTATCCTTAACTAAAGATAATTACAAAATGAAAGGAATGTGCAAAAAGTCTACCTCACTTCTTCTCCCACTTATTACATGACATTTCTCAATTTTCTCTGGATGTTTCTGTTGACATTTTGTCTATTTGGAAGAGGCTGTAATAGAATCCTATCATGGTATCAAGATAAAATAGAGAAAAGCATATTTATTGACGCTGATACAGTTTACAATGTCTAGCTGGCCTAGTTCATCAGTACTAATGTTTTAGTACTCTATAGTAATACAACCCCATTGTCATTACATATTGTGCCTTCACCAACTGATTGCAGATTCTTGATGACAAAGGCTATGTTTATCTGTTCTAACTCTTTTCTCACAGCGATTGGCAAAGACCCTCTGTGGCTATCTATTAAATATGCTGTTAAACATATCTATTTACATAGGGAATGTTACTCAGTTTCTGGTTTATCTGCCCTGTGGACTTCAAAACATAGACAAGCTCTGTGTTTTGAAGATTGTAGATTTCTTCAGCTCATGGTCTGGCAGAAAAGTTGCTGTACTGGTAAATTGTATTAACAGAAAAGATAGGAAGAAGGGATGGAGGGGAGAAAGGAAGAATGGAGAGAGGGAAGGAAAAAAGGAGAGAGGGAATGATGAAGGAAGGAAGGAAAAAAGAATAGAAGGAAGAGAGGAAGAAAAAAGGAAGGAGGGAAAGAGGGAAGGAGGAAGGAAAAAAGAATAGAGGGAAGGGAAAGGAAGGAAGGAAGGTAGGAAGGAAGGAAGGAAAAAAGGAAGGAAAGAAGGAAGGAGCCACTTAAAGCTTCAGTGGTCAGATAATTTAACCACATTTTTGTCATCTTCTATAACTACACACATTTGCATTGCTTTTTGCTTCTGGCATCAACTACAGTGAACTGTGTATTCATTATTGTATGAGAAAAGAGAACTGGCTTCAGTCAGTTCATCCAGTCTGTTCCAGAAAAATACTGAGCATAACTTGAAGCTGTTGGTTTTCTTGATAATTTAACTTTTCCCATGAAGGGAAGTAGACTTTTATACTAAAGCACTTGATAAATCCTAAAGGCACACATAGAAAGGGAAACGTACCTTGAGAGATTAAGAAAGATATATCCATCTCACCTGCTGCAACCAAGTACCATCATTAAGTAGCTTATGAGCAACAGAAACCTGTGGCTTATGATTTTGGAAGGAGAAAGTCTGAGGCCAGAATGCTAGCATTGTGAGACACGGTTCATCCCTCTTGTGGTTTGCTGACTACTGTCCTCATCTATTTCAAAGGGAGCTAGGTAGCTTTTTAAGGCCTCTTTTGTAAGGATAGTATATTATTCAGGTTTGTTTAGAGAAGTGATCTAGGAAAAAAGGTGTGTATACCAGTCTAAACACAGAGGACTGAGATCTAGGATGGAAACAAAACTAAGTCTTAATGTCTAAGAACTAGAAGATTCCGTGTTCTGATGTCTGAGAGACCAAAGACCAATGTCCCATCTCAAGAGGAGAGAGAAAATTATTTTATTCATGCTTTGGTTCCCTAAAACAAAATTGTGTGTGTGTGTGTGTGTGTGTGTGTGTGTGTGTGTGTGTGTGAGAGAGAGAGAGAGAGAGAGAGAGAGAGAGAGAGAGAGAGAGAGAGAGAGAGAGAGAGAGAGAGGGAGGGAGGAGAGAGACGGGGGGGGGGGGGGGGTGCGGGGGAGGGAGGGGGAGAGAGAGATGCTCATGTGTGGATATGCCGGACATGCCTGTGGAGATCAGAAGCTAGCTTTGTGGAGTTGATTTTCACCTTCCGCCTTTTTGTAGGTTCCAGGGATTGACTTTAGGACACCAGACTTACACTGTCAGCACTTTTATCGACCAAGCCATCTCACTGGTCCCTTGCCTTTGTGTTTTGTTCAGATTATTAGCAGATTCCTGTCCACACTGGTGAGAGGGATACTTAGTCCACTGGTTCAAATCCCACGATTCTTTGGAAATCATGTTTTATCCACCAACTAACCATCCTTCAGTCCAGTCAATCTGATTCCCCAAATTATCCATTATGGACTTTAATTCCATCCTCAAGGGCTTCATGACTTAATTGTCTCTCAAACCTTTGGCTCTTAATCTCATCATAGTATGCTGTGGAATAATCCTTCTGTACACTGTGTGAACATATGTCCCTATGATTTGTTTAATGAACAAACTGACTGGCCAATAGCTGAACAGGATAAAGTTAAGCCAGAAAGCCAAACTGAGAATGATGGGATGAGGAAGGGTAGAGTGAGAGGAGCCACCAGCCAGAGGGAGAACAAGTCTGACACACAAAATGGGATAGATGTAAAAGCCACGATCTTCGGGATAGCACATAGATTAATAGAAATGGGTTAAATTGTAAGAGCTAGGTAGCATCAAGTCTGAGTTATTGGCCAAGCATTTATAAGATGTATTAAGTTTCTGTGTTGTCTTGGCTATTTAGGAGCAGGCAGTCAGGACAGGAAAATTCTGCCTACAACTGTGGCAATGTGGACTGGGGGAAGATAACAAACACTTGATACATAACTATAAGATAAAGACAACCTATTATTTTTACAACTAACATTAATATTATTAATATGAGTGGGTTTATTTATATATAGCCTTCATAAATCATCATTTCAGTTGAAAGAATTTTTATGAACACATTAAGATAACTAAGCCGGGCGGTGGTGGCGCACGCCTTTAATCCCAGCACTCGGGAGGCAGAGCCAGGCGGATCTCTGTGAGTTCGAGGCCAGCCTGGGCTACCAAGTGAGTTCCAGGAAAGGCGCAAAGCTACACAGAGAAACCCTGTCTCGAAAAACCAAAAAAAAAAAAAAGATAGCTAATGTAATAATGAAAGTTTTAGCATATGTTAGACTTGTATATAATGGAGAAAACATATTTTTAAATATATGTGTATGATAAAATATTTAAATATTAATTTGAAAATTTAACTTAAAATTTTTAAATTTTAATATTTTTAAATTATACCTAAAAACAAAATAACTCTTAATCACATTGAGTGGTCCTTTGATAGATATTATTCCTTGTCAGAATTTGTGCTTCTGTCAAGAGTTGACACCAATAATAACATCTTAGGTTTCCTATAATGCACAGGTACAAATCTTGCATTACAGGAAAATTATTTTCAAAAATATTGTAAAAAATACAATTTCTACTTTTGTTCATTATCTTTTTAAAACTGTGCACAGATATTTGACCTATTAGAATGATCTAATCTTATTTTGTTTTTATAAAGTATGATCTTCTGTAAGTAACTTTGAAAAGTACCATTGCTAAATTCCACCCTAGTCTTAAGTCTTAGCTATCAGATAACTAAGTTTAGATGGGCTTTGTTTAAGTCCATTCTTTGAAATTGACTTTCTCTTTCTATACACCTACCTCTGTAAATTCCTAGGTTATTCCCTCTTCCACTTCTTGCTTATGGAATCTTCTTATGGACATTTCTTTCAAGCTGTCAAGGCCAAGGGAGTAGTATAGTGCACTCTAGGGATCAGAGAAGGGTGTGACGTAGGCACAGCAGGATGAAGATGTTGGCCCCTGCTGTATTAGTTATTTGCATGTCATGTCTGGAGCTTCAGCATATCCCTACGATGCTTCCCTATGGACAAGATGCTCTTGACTATTTTGCTATCTGCTGCCGAACTAAAGGATATTCTGATGGTTTGCAAAGAAGAAATCAGGCAACTAAGAACTCATCCAGAATACATTTCCAAAATAAGCACTTATATTTATAACTTTAAAACTACATATAATTAAGACATTTTAGGAAATGCTCTGAACAATGACAGGAATTTTAAGAATGTTTTCCCTAACATGTTATTCTGACCACATCCACCATTTCTAATGAATTTAATGAAGTTGTTAATTCCTGGAATGTTTGTTTTTAATAATAAAACTCATTAAAGATGGGATTTTATTGTAGCTGCTTTGAAACATTCAGATTTTTCTAGTCCCCAGGTAACACAAGTAAGACCACATCCCACAGTGACACTTAAATTGGATCCACATGTAACATTTAGAATATGGGGAGAGGAATGAAAGCTCAAGTAGTATCAAAGTACTTGCCTACTTGTCTTGCCATGGCTGGGATGACTTTGAATGTGAGCAACTGAGATTAAGCAAACAAACATTACTTCATCTATCTGTCTAGTTTTTGAAGTCACTAAAGCTAAGGGTAATAACACCCATTCTTCCAAGGGGAGAGAAACCTAAGCCAGTGCCTCGCACACCTAGATATTCTATATAGAAGTTGGGGCAAAAGAACCTGGATTCCGTGTGCTAAAGGTAATTTTTCTATGTGCCTCACTCAAAACCTCATGGAATGTGTACTATTTAACTTCCACATTGAACTACCTTTTCCACCAACAAAATAATAAAATATAATAAATCTCTGTAATTAGAACCATCAAATAATTTCTATGTTAAGCCTAAGACATTTCTCCAAATCAAACAATTGTTTAAAAAAATTACTAAGCAAATTTCTTGTGGGCTGAAGATTCTTCTGATGTTCAAATGATATGATCTTGGTAGAAAGTGAAGCCATGTTTTCCAAGATCTGTAATCATGAGGATGATCTTTGTATGTTCTCAATGAAAAGGGCTGTAAGCTGCCTTGGGGAGATGTGTGTTATAAAAGCACATGTATGCTTAGGCTTAACATTAGATAATGGTAGCTGGTAGGATTTTTCTTCTTCTTCTTTCTTTTTTTGCGAGTAATGCTGTACCTTTTGATCTACAACATTAGTTAAATAGAGTTTTATTTCATTGTTTATAAAATGGAGATAATGCTGACATAGGTTGTTAAGAACACAGGCTTTGAGTTCTGTGATTAGCTTTAATTAGACGAGATGCCTAAATAAATGAATCATGAAGACATTGTTTCACATAAGGGGCATATCAATGGAACCACTGCTACTGAATGTATAAAAAGCCAAATATGTGTGCCAGGGAGGGGTGTCTCATTCTTGGCTATGCTTACATTATTAAGCTTCCAAGAAAATTGCTGTTAAAATTGGCTCCAAACTAGAAATCTACCTAAGTGCATGGAATAATCTGATGTGTTGTAATGAATGTATTGACTTTCCAGAGATGAGAGGTTATTTGATGAACTCTATTACCATAGTTTGTGTATTTGAAACAATGGCCAATTTATGCATTTACCCTTAGGGGAGATATTATTTCTGGCAACTGTGTTTTGAATACTGTTGTATCTAGGACTTTCCCACCATGTGAACCCTGACTTTTCAAGGCCAACATTCAGAACTGTCTCTCAGTCTCTTTCAAAGGTTACCCAGCAGCCATGCATTCCTGCTAGTTCTAAACTCAGGTCATAAGTTAATGGGCAAACAAGTGATTACTACTCTGGCCTGATTTTATTTCAAAGTTAGTGGCATGATGTCTGACTTTTTCTCATAGAAATATCTAAGATTTTCATAGAAAATTCATATATTCATACCTCTTGAAGGGAAAAAATGATTAGCATTTTGTTTGCAAGCAATTTGGAAATACATTTAAAATAATTGTCTTATAACATGAAAGTCCCCTTATAGAAATGTTTTAATTAAATAATGTGAAATAGTCATGAAGACTTGTATATAAGATGCAAATGAAACATTAAACCACATAAATACCCAAAATAGAGAAAAGATTTAAGTTATTATAGTGGATTTAGAAAATGAATACTACCAAATTGCTAAAATTGTGTTTCTGAAGGGTCTTTAATAACACAGAAACGCCTCTATTATATTTGAAATAAGAATTGAGGTAGCAAAATTATCTTTTATTCTTTGAGTTTGATTATTTAAAATGCAGAAGAATTAGAAGGGATGGATGTCAACAATCATTTTAAACTGGGATGATTTAATATAGTTTTTGCTCTTTTAGATACTTATGCTTCTAAATTAAATATTTTTGTAATTACAATAAATGTTTCCTTGAATTAATTATATCCACAAAGAAGAAGTGCTTTAACTGAATTCAGTTTAAAAATAAAATGTTAAGTTAAATTAAACCACCCTCTTTGGAACAACTTTGATGGAAAATTTGTTTTTCACTTTTCTACTGCCAACATATTCTCTATCAAATGATACTTTTATCTTGTACCCTGTTAAAGAATCTAATCGGCTTCCCTTTTCTTATACCTTTATGTCTAAACTCCTCTGACTGCTGTTCAAGATTTTAGTTATTTTTTTCCATCTGAAGTTATCCTTCCTTACTCCTTTTGTCTAGAGTCTAACACATGTAGAAATCATTCTTGTAATTTTGTACTTTCTTTTTTTTTTTTTTGCTTTTTTAAAATTTTTATTTTTTATTTTGCAGTACAATTCAGTTCTACATATCAGCCACGGATTCCCTTGTTCTCCCCTCTCCGGCCCCCCTCACCTTCCCCCCAGCCCACCCCCCATTCCCACCTTCTCCAGGGCAAAGCCTCCCCCGCGGACTGAGATCAACCTGGTAGACTCAGTCCAGTCCCCTCCTCCCAGGCCGAGCCAAGCGACCCTGCATAGGCCCCAGGTTGGGGGAGTGGGAGATCCCAGCTGGATCAACAACAGAGAGGGAGAACAAGGAATAGGAGACCATGGTAAATGAAGTCCACACGAGAATAGGAAGAAGCAAAGTGCTAAAGAGGCCCACAGAAATCCACAAAGATACCCCCACAACAGACTGCTGGCAATGGTCGAGAGACAGCCCGAACTGATCTACTCTGGTGATAGGATGGCCAAACACCCTAATTGTCGTGTTAGAAACCCCATCCAACTACTGAGGGATCTGGATGCAGAGATCCATGGCTAGGCCCTGGGTGGATCTCTGGGAGTCCAATTAGCGAGAATGAGGAGGGTTTATATGAGCGAGAATTGTTGAGACCAAGGTTGGATGAAGCACAGGGACAAATAGCCAAATGAATGGAAACACATGAACTATGAATTAATGGCTGAGGGGTCACCAACTGGATCAGGCCCTCTGAATGGGTGAGACAGTTGATTGGCTTGATCTGTTTGGGAGGCACCCAAGCAGTTGGACCGGGTCTTGTGCTCAATTTTGTACTTTTTTGACAAACCCTCTACTCACCAGAATGAGAATCATCCATCCATTTATTCATTCCACATGTATGTTGCAATGGACCAAGTACTCTGTCCCTCTTTTGCAGAAAATATAATTTTCTTGCCTAGTCATTATAGGACTACATTTGTCAGAGGTAAAGACTAGTCCCTCCATAGCTGTTTCTGATTTCTTGAGAAATATTCAATTTTTGTGCTTACAGTTAGAACCAAAATTGTATTAATTTCCTAGAACTACATTAACAAGTTACCATGAACCTATTCTTTCAAGTGTGTTCAACCTGCAGCTCACAGGCCTCATGTATCTCAGGATAGCTAAGAATGTAACTCAACAGTTTTGTAGGTGGCAAGCTCATGCCACAGTGCCAAGAGGTTGGATGCCTCTGATAAACATTTATTTTCACAGCTTTAGTGATTGAAGTTGCAAACTTGGATGTTCGCATAGCCAGTTTTTCTTTAGATGAGATTCCTCCTTGCCTTTCCTCACTTCTGGTGGTTGTTGGAAATCTTGGGTCATGCTAGGAGTTTAGCTGCATTGCTATAATGCAGCTAACGGGTCTTTTCACTGTATGTCTTTGTCCATGTGACTCAGTGTGTTTTGTGTGTGTGTGTGTGTGTGTGTGTGTGTGTGTGTGTGTGTGTGTGTGTGTGTGCGCGTGCGCTGTTATGTTCTTGTTTGTGTATAAACACTTGAGCATGTGAGTGTACATGGTAGATGTGGATGAGCCAGAGTCTGACAGCAGGTGTCTAATCTCTATTGCTTTTCCACAAAGTTATTTGTTTTTTTTTTAAAATTTGTTTATTTATTTATTTGAGGCAAGATTTCTCACTAAACTTGCAGCTAACAACTATGAGTAGGCTGCCAGGCCAGTGAACACCAGGAATCTGTGTGTATGTGCCTCCCCAGTGCTAGGCTTATGGATGTGTGCTGCTACACCTGGGGTATTACATGAGTACTATAGACCCAAACTCAGTTCCTCATGTATGCAGAGCAAGCGCTTCACTGACTGAGCCATCAAACTAGACCCCAATTGACTCCTTTCTTACAAAGATACCAGACATACTGTACGCCACTTCATCTGTTAACTATTCAAAGTGCTTAGCATGTGTTTTCAACACAGGGTATTTTCATTATTCTTTGTTGCCCACCAGAGCTAGAGGGCAAAGACCCTATTGTTGAAGATACTGTGTACTCTGGTTGTCGAACATGGAGGAATCAAGCTGGCTCTGAACTGGAAGCTTCCACCCTGCTTGTTAGTGTTCATAATAACTGAAGATGCTTGAAAGCTGCTACAAGGAAACAAAATCAGCTGTCTTACCCAGCTGGGATCCACACGTGCTACAATACACACTTGTCAGACAAAATATGGTCACCGATGTATAAGGACATGACTGTTATGGGAGCAGCCAATAACTTTCTGATCAATGTTGGGAGCTGCTTTGTAGGAGGAGATGCATGCCTGCGACGGCAAACCTGGTCAAAAGTCCATGGTGTAGAAAGTCACAGGGAATATGGAGAAATCTGCTACAGTTGTTTTCTAAGAGGAAATGTTGTCAAATGCTTTTTTATTAATTATGTGTGTATCCACAGCTTAGTGCTTCTCTCATTCTTGGTCAGGGAAGTTTCTTTTTGTAGTGTGCAAGGACTGATGCAGAGACTCACAAATCATCAAAGTGCTGAGAATAAATGACTGCCAAGTTCTCAGGTTTAAACAAACCATTGATATCACATCCTCTAAGGCTTAGGAACTTCACAGAAGAGGAGATAGAAAGAATGTAAGAGATGGAAGATAGGAAGAATGCTGCATGGTGCCGTCTTTTTCTTCTGGATTTGGCATGGGCAAATTACAGTCATGAACCTATAGAAATTGTTACTATCTGCAGAAGACTTGAACAAAATCAGGCCTGTTAACATTCCACTGTGGATGAGGAAAGAGGCCCATTAGGTCCTACTCCTTTTTAAGAAGCTATTAGTAGTTTGTTTTCTGGAATCTTAGAGAGTCTTATTAATAAAATCAAACCTGAGGCCAGTTATTGGGGTGAATGCTGGAAGATCAGAGAAGAAGAACAAGCCACAGCTACCTCTCCTTGTCAACTCCTCAGCTGATCCTGTTTCTTCACACTGGAAACCTCTGAGTCCTCATCCAGAATGGGTCTCAGCTGAACTGTAGCTCAAAAGCCTAAAAGCTTAACCAGCCAAATGCTTAACCAGCCAAATGCTTAACCAGCCAAATGCTTAACTAGCCAAACGCTTCTAGTTTTTGGTCTCCACACCTTATACATCTTTCTGTTTTTGCTATCACTCCCTGGGATTAAAGGCTTGTGTCACCATGCCTGGCTGTTTCCAATGTGGCCTTGAACTCACAGAGATCCAGAGGGATTTCTGCTTCTGGAATACTAGGATTAAAGGTGTGAGTGCCACCATTTTCTAGCCTTTGTATCTAGTGGCTGCTCTGTCTCTGACCCCAGACAAGTTTATCAGGGTGCACAATATTTTGGGGAACACAATACCACCACAAAAGGGAGTCATTTTCTTTGAAGATATAGCAACTGATGACTTGATCAACATGCTGTAAATAGCCTTCCATCCATGGCCATGCTAACAACACTAACTAAATAAGGTGGGTAATAGAAAATGGCATAAAAGTAGGATGAGGACTAGCTGGAAAAAAGGAGCTCAACAGGAAAGAGAGGACAAGAGTGGGAGTGAGTCTGATCGAAATACACTGCAAACATATAGCATCAATGCACACTTGCTGTGTCCTTGGTCTCCTGATCCAACATCATGGATATAAGAGATGCTACCTTCAGCGTCTTCAATTGAAGAAAATTATTCTATTGATTCATTGAAATGTGGCATAACCTAGAAAAGGTCTGAGTGCGTGCATTATTACTAGAGCCACCTCCGTGGTTACTGAGTATATCTTTCTTTCCTTGATGATGCATTCCTAATCCTTTATTTTGTCACTTCTTGCCTAGTACTTACTTCATTGTCTGTTTTCTGTTGTGTAATAAAGTTCCTGAAACTGTCTACTTTGTAAAGAAAGGTTTGTTTAACTTACAGGTTTGGATACTACTTGTACACGATTGGACAGCCTCATTGGTTCAGCATCTAGTGAGGATGCTTAGTAGAAAGCAGAATGATGACAAGGGAGTATTCAAGAGGAATCTCATGGCTAGAAAAGAAGGCAGAAAAGAAGCTTCCTTATATAGCAACTCATTCTTTTGAGAACCAAGCAGGTTCTCACAAAAACACCTTAAACTGTGACCTCACAACCTCCCATAGGCCCCACCTCTTGGAGATTTCATGCCACCCCTTAGAGTACTGCACCAGTGAACAAGCTCCCAGGACAGGAGCCACTTGTAGACATTCCAAATATAAACTATACCATCTATGTAGGCTTCAGCTTTTTGCAGAATCCTGTATTCTCCACCTGTCTGCTGTGCCTCATGTTTAAACCCCCTATTAGTCTTTTCTTTCCTCTCGACTTCCACATCCTGTGTGTTAATATTCTGGATTACACAATATGACCAGGCTTGCTCTCATAGTTCTAAGTTTTCCTAAGTTAACTTGTAAAATAAAATTAATATGGAGTATTAACATGGGGAGATGTTAATGGATAACTCTAAAAAGGCTGGAGAAGGCATGCTCTGTTGGCAAACATGCTTAGGGAATGCTGTGTATTAAATTTCCTTTCCCAGATTCACACATTCTTTACATTATGCAGGTTTATGAGAATTTTTATAAGCAAACAAAAGCAAACCAACACAACATGTTTAGCTTGGATTAAAGACATCCCCAAGTGTATTTAATCACAAGACACATTGAGCCGACACATAGAACTGTCATCATCTTGGTTTTCCTTGTCCACAGAAGGCTTTTTCAGATTAGTCTATGACCCCACAGATTAGAGCCAGTCACACAAACCCCAGAGTAGTGTTGGGTGTAAAGGGAAATTATCATTGCATTTTTAGTTGTACGTCTGCACAAGTGTAAAGATGTAGGTTCCAGTGAAATATTTATTATTAATTGATAATAGACTTTCTGGTTTGAGGTACATGAATTGCAACAGCTATTAGAATAAAAAGGAAATAAATTTATGTACATTTCAAAAATATAATTCATGTTGTAAGGGAAGAATGAAAAAAATAAATTATTTATTTCAGAATTAACTAAATTGTAAGTTAAAAATATGGAAATATAGGTAACATTATTAAGGCTTAAAATCTGATAGTAAAATGAGATTAGTAAAACCAATTCATTTGTGTCAACATGATTTTCCTCTGAGAAGAACAAAGATCATGTGTTTATATGTAAGTTGTATAGAACTGTCGAAGCAGCAAATTAAATGCACTTACCAATCACTTCGAAACAGCGCATATTCCTTACCTTGCAATGGATCTTGAAAAAGTAATGTTTTTATTAATTTTTTGAGAATTTTGTACCACGTGTTTTGATCATGTTCATCTTCTTCCCTGACTCTCCCTTACCTACCCGCCACTGTGCTACCCACTTCCCCTCTTAAGTCCATGGAGTTCAGTTTGTGTTGGCCAATTATTTGGGGCATGGGGCATAGCCTGGAGTATGTTTGGTATACCAAGGGTCACAGAACCAACTCTCTCTCTCTCTCTCTCTCTCTCTCTCTCTCTCTCTCTCTCTCTCTCAGAATATATCAAATGACATTAACTCCTGAGCTAGGGGTAGGGCTTCATGCCCACCTCCCCATTTCCATGCTTGGAATTTGTTTGGCTTAAGCTTATGCAGGTATTACATCTCTTGTCACAAGCCCTGTGAGTTCTTACTACCTTCTGTCCTTTTATACCTGAAAAACTCTGTTTCCCACTTTGTCTTCTTAATAGGTCCCTCAGCCTTGAAGGGAGAAACATGACATAGACATCCTGTTTAGGGCTGAACACTCCAGAATCTCTAATTCTCTGCACACTGACCAATCTATTGCAAGGAGAAGCTTCTCTGATAAGAGTTAAGCAGTGCACAATTTATTTTTCTAATATTTATGTCATCTTAATTTTCCTTTTTCTCTAAAAAGACACAAAGGTTTTTATTCCCCTTTGCAATGAATTTCAAGTTTACACTATTAAGTATTAAAAAACCTCAGTATAAAAATGTGAAGTTCTGGAACTGTGAAATTTGATACATATACTTTAAAAGTCACAACAAAGTCTGAATAGAAAGCTTCAAGTATACTGAGTTTTTTCCTATTTAATATGTATGTTGGGCTTAATTTTTGAATATAAAGTGTGCAAATTGCTGTGAAAGCAATGTCAGTTGCAGAAGCTTTGCCTGACTTATAACAAGTTCTCCACAAATACCAGCTTTGTTTCTTTGGACAAACAATCTAAGCTCTTAGGTTAAGTTTCTTGATCTATCATAATATAGAACCAAGTATGGTGGCACATATGTTTAAGCTCAGCAAAGGGGACGAAGAAGCTGGCCAGTCTGTGAACTTGAGGCCAACTTAGTACACATTATGAGTTCCAGGTCAGCCAGGTGTACATAAGGAGAAACTGTCTTAGAGTAAAATATTAAGTTAAAATTATTTTAATAGTTATAGTACCTACTTGTAGCATCCTTATAGAAATGGAAAATTTAGTCTTAGATGGCTAGCATAAATCTCAGAACACAAATCCAATTCCAATCCCAATCACAAAGTAGATACCTCCCCTATGGATCATCTTATGTCTTGAATGTGCCCTGGTTTTTGGAAAGGACATTGTTCTGGGAGCCTCTTTGTGTTTTAGATCTCATTCAGGGAGTTTTAGACCAAGCTTTTTGGAGTGTGTGTGTGTGTGTGTGTGTGTGTGTGTGTGTGTGTGTGTGTGTGAAATTTTTCCTGTAAAAAGCATACAAAGTGTAAAACCTCTTCATTTATCTTCACAAGTAAACATCTAGTTGAAAAGTGCAGTAGCCAGATTCTCGTGTAGTTGGCATCCTGTTCTCATGAACAGAAGCAGTTTTCATTCTCATGTGCTGTGGAACAGCTCCCCAGAAGGCAGCAGTTTATGCTCTTTGCTAGTTGTTGCTGTAGCAGCTTAAAATGTTGGCATTACATATGGTTTTATAGGATGCCTGGAGAGTTTTGAATATTCAAACACATTCCAGCAGACTCAGCGAGAAGACCCATCCCACTGGGAATTTAGAAAAGATTAAATCTACTCTAGGAGATGGGTGTGGTTTTACCGTCACTACAATAAATGGCTATTTTGGATCTGCCACTTTTTATCTGCTCAGCTCTTTGCTGCCTCAATTTCCCTTCCTATAAGATGAAACTCTACCTCCACAGAGTGACTGCAGGATAATTTATGTAGTACACTTAGAAGATTATGCTTGTTATATGGTATGCATTCAATATCCACACATCTTTATTATTACTAGCTAATCTAATACATTTGAGGATGAGAAAACTCAGTCTCAGATGAAAATGCTGTCCTGGATGTTAAGGAAATAATTGTGTTCAAGCAGATGTACTCTGATTACTACTCCTTTCCCTTAACAATCTCACTCCAACAAGGACAGTTGTAAAACCAATCTCAGCTGCTTTACTCATCCTGTTTGATTAATCTCTCAGAAGCCCTAAATTACATTGGCTAAGTTTTCAAAGTAAATCAATATTTTTAAGCAAAAGTTTAGGACTCAGAAGTTTTTCTGGTAGCTAAGACTTAGCAGAAGGTTTCTACAGGGTAGAAAGCCTCACATTGATTAGATTTCAAAAATATTTACTAATTGTGATGTAAATAAGTAAAATGCATTCTAGACCTTTTTTGGGTAAACCTATATTCTTCCCATTCTTGGATTTCCATGATGAGAACCTTCATCACCCCTCAGCATAGGGGTGTTTGTTCATGACAATATAGTGTTTGGAACCTGCTGTTACCATTTCACCTGCAGAAAAGAGACTGCTGAGGGGCACAAATGAATTCTGTTTTCGTAAATCTGTTACAAAGGTCTGCAAACTATATCTCCTGTGAAATTCTGACCTTCAATTACATTTTGAAAATAAAATTTGAGTGGAATACGATCTTGACAATTCCTGTTTTTTCTATGACAGTGTTTTGTACAAATGTAGAGTCAGAAGTAGAAATAGGGTCTCAGAAGCAGAGGGCATGGTCAGAAGAGATAGAAGGGTCCTATTACTGAGGGATCTTTTCAGAAGTAGTAACAGGGTCTTAACATACCTCAAAGCCTAAAATATTGAAAATCACTGATTTAATGGGATCAATAACTCAATAAACAAACACACTTAGTAATTCCATGAAGACTAGAGATACTGATGTGTGTGGTGGGGGTGGTGGTGGGGGTGGTAGTGGTGGTACTTTATACATGGTTGGATACTAAATGCCTTCCTAAAATACAACTATTTAAATTTTTTTATTTATTTTTAATTTTTTGTGTATGAGTGCCTTACATGCATGTGTGTACATATATACTATGTGCACATCCACAGAGTCCAGAAGAGGGCACTGGATCTCCTGGAATTGTAGTTACCGATGGTTGCAAGCCTCTGTGTGCAAGCTGGGAACTGAACCTGGGTCCTCTGCAAAAACAGTGTTTTTAACCCCTGAGCCATCTCTCCAGTCCCTCTAAAACACAGCTTTCTGTTTAAGATGTTCGTGACATCCTGCCAAGAAGCCAGTGGCATATTGTTTCTGGGAACTAGAACAGCAAATACTAAGGGCTGATCTAGATCTGCCATGGCCAGAAGGCTGAGAATGAGGTCAGAGAGGCAGGTGCAGGGTTGCTTGAGCCCCTGAGGAGGTATAGGATTTCACCTGGAATGTTAGGGAGAGATTGGCATCTTAATTAAATTGTTTTTAATTAGTCAGAGGTAACGGTTAGTGTGCCCACATGAGCTCCCTCTTTTCTGCATTTTCTTCTCTTCTGTACGTGTGCTAGAAAGGGAGACAACAAAACAATCCTATTCTGTGAGGTGGAAAGTGTACCTATGTTTGTTTTCTTTCTGGCTCTCCTCTTGACACCGAGTGGATGACTGAGCTACTTCTGGCCCATGAGCTTAGGTTCTGAAAAGGCCACAACCGATCCTCCCTCACCCAAAACAGCTTCATCTGCAATAAAACTCTGCTACTGGGTATTCAATTGACTTACTCTGTTTTCCTACTTGACTGCCACACGGAGAGGGAAGGAAAGGAAATAAATCAGCCCCAAAGTCCCGCACATTCCAGTTAAATGTATAGAACCCTTGTTAATATAACAATATACAGTCCAGAGCAAGGTTTCATGAATAAAATACAACTTATGCACAGAATAAATGAACCAGCCATGCAGTATAGAATCTAATATCAGCTTCCAAAATGCAAATGCAACCTTGTGATCTGCATTTCAAACTGCAATTGCTTCTGCATATAGGGGGCAATGAGCAAAGAATTATTAAAATGCAGAACACTATATAGGTAATCGCTGCTGTTCTAACTAAAGAATCTTCCTTAAGAGACTGGAGACGGTCTTACACATGAGTCCAGCACATTTGGCTGAATTCTCCAAAAATATTTCTTGTAATTAGAGGCTTACTGTTGGGATACTTATAATGATTTGCTTTTGTCCAAGGAGCTAAGATTTTATACTCAAATCGTAGTCACTCTTCACTACTATTATTAACATAAATGGTATTAGCATCTGTAATACTAGTAATATTGGCAAATTAATAAAATAACATTATTATAATTATTAGTTATTGTTAGTTTGTATAACTCAATTTAATGTCAGTGCTGTGATTCCCAACTAAGCTATCTTGTTTTGGAGCTCAGTCCCACGACCAGGTCTCTCGGGAGGGCTTGGGGTCCTTATTCCTTCCAGGAGAACGGGTAATAGGGACTGAGCTCCAAAAACAGATGGCTTAGTTGAGATCACAGCAGTGACACTAAATTAGGAACTGGTACATCCTTTTTCCTCATCTTTAAGTTGTGGATAAAGTACATAGTTCACAGAATAGTTTGGATTGTTGGTAAGTATGGCACCATCTCTCACACAGGATCTCTGGCAGAAACAACCATTTTCATGGTCATGGCACTTACATGTACTAGAATTAGATGAGATCCAGCATTTTTGGATTGCACTCTGGCTTAAAGTAATAACATGCTAGCAAATTTGGCTTGAACAACTTGTCATTCGTATATCTCATATATAAAGGTAAACATTGAACTGATAATTTATGCAAGTTAGTTTATCCACTCTAGTGCCTGTGTAGGTTTAGAGCAGTGGAGTGGTAGTATGTGGTGTGTGTATATCACACACTTGGAGTAGTGGGTTGAAGATAATCACACATCAAACTACCTAGACAGTCTCTAACAAAAGCAGAGTTATTACATAACAGTGCTGTAAGAGGCTTATTGTGTGATGTGAACTCATCTTTGCCTGGGTGTATAATTCTGCAGACATCACATAGAATGAAGTTAAGGAAATGCATTCAGTGATATATACAACATGAAACTCATCCTTGTTAAACTCGAGTATCATTTGTAGTAATTATTCTCTGCCTGGAGTAGGAAGGTTAACAAAACAGTGTCTCTGACAAATAAAGGCCAACGCACAGTCTATCTTTGTATGGATGTTTGAACTTCTTATTAGGCTAGGTCAGTCAAAAGAAGAATCCAAATTCAGCCTCCTTTCCTAGAGATTTTTATTGTGAAAAAACTACATGAAATTCATCAGCTAAATAATTCCCTAGATCTGATGAATCTTCTAGCTCTTTTAAACTTTCTTCCAATCCTTTCACAGAGCTTTTATGATACTATCAGGGAATATGAAATTTGGAGTATTTAACAGCTTGCCAGTGCTATTCATGGTCATGGAAGCATCCCTGTGTGTAGCTCTGGTTCTTGCCCTTTTCTCTATGCCATGCTTTATTGCAGACAGCGAATGACAAACCTTACCATTGATCATTGCAACACAAAGATGGGATCTGAATCTTCCTTGGGCTGATCTGTCATTTCTATTTATTTATTCATTCATTTATTTATTTATTTGTTTGTTTGTTTGGCTTTACGAGACAGGATTTCTCTGTGTAGCTTTGTGCCTTTCCTGGATGGCCTCGAACTCACAAAGATTCGCCTGCCTCTGCCTCCTGAGTGCTGGGATTAAAGGCGTGCGCCACCACCACCCGGCTGTCATTCCTATTTATATCACACTTTTCAGAGATGTGAAAAATAAGCTGAATCTTCTACTTTCACCTCCTACCCAAAATCATCCTTGTGGTTATATCATCTGAAAAGGTAGCATGAGAAATTCAGAGACTTTAATTTATTTAGTATGAAAGCATCATGCCTATTCAGTCACACCTTCTTATAGAGCCAATATAAATAAATCAAACCAAACCAAAATCCCTATTACCCTAGATAGTTACTTACCAGTGATCCACTATTTTCTCACTAGATGTTGTAGTATTAAAGAAGCAAAGATATAATTTCTAAAACTGTTACCTTGTATCTAACAGATTAATACTGTTGGCTAAATTAGAGTGAAGCCGCCAACTTGGAAGAAAGACTATAACAGTATATGACCAAGCCTTATTTTATTCCAAAAGTTATTATTATTATTATTATTATTATTATTATTATTATTATTATTATGCTAAATCTCTTAAGTAGAAGGACATCTGTGGAGAATTTGCTATTGGATTTTATGTAACACTATCTTTACTTTGTGATTTGGCACTTCTGGTATACATGTGGACTCTAAAAATATTCTCAAGTTGGACAAAGAAATGGCAAATAGTTTTAAAAAGGAAAAAGTAACAAGAAAACCACCTGTACTATTTAAGTAAGAAATAAGTTTATGTCTACATCTAAAACTATGCTAATGGAAAGGAATGACACTGATCAATTTCATTCCTTGCCTTGGAAATAATAATAAATTGAGAATGTGACATTAAAAGCCTATGATGCTATTTCCGGAATCAAGCAGAAACCTGTGCTTATAAAGAGAACACTTTACAGCATCAACCTAGGGCCCACACCTTTGAAGTCTCTGCTTCTAAAGCAGTACTCCAATGGAAGGGAGAGTCCTGCAATAGCTTTTATGAAAAGTCAAGTGGGCATTTGGGGACTTCTGATTGCTCACATTCCATTCTCTTCCTCTGTTTTTTCCCAAGGAATCCATTCATCCCATAAAACCTCGATGAAACTGTCAATCAAGATGCTCATTCCCTGAAAAATGAATCACATGAAATCAAGCTATAATTAACTAATATAGTTCTCAGAAGGGGCATCTTGAGTCTTGTGATCCAATGCTGCCTATCTTAGGCAGAAACCTTAGGAAAAATCATTATTTTACAATGTGACCACTCATTAACTCTTCCTTCTAAAGAATGTTTCCACCTGTTGCTGTGACTCACGAGATACTTCAAACTCTGGGCACACTGTTTTCACTCTTCATCTTGATCTTGATAGCCACAAATGATGCTGAGTTTCCAGATTAGGGAAAATGTAGTTAGATATCAGCTGACATTTGGGGACAGAGCTGTGGCACTTATCTGTGTACTTTTAAAATATGTAGTAAGGAAGATAACTGTATATATTTTATATTGTTGTAGCTCATGTGTCCTGAAGATTTTGTTCTTTGTGCCTGTCTCACTATTCAATTATTAAATACCTCAAATAGATTTAAGCCACATGTATTAACCTGCCATTTCCATGTTAAGATAAAAATGAGAATATTGGGTGAATTGTGAAAGGGTGAAGGGACCTTTTGACCCTTTCATTCACATTTCACTGATTTTTACCATTTCCTCAAGAGAGATGACCAGAACTCACCTGAATTTCTTCTTACCAATGGGGAATAATTTCAGTGCATAAAGACACATATAAAGTATCTTTGCATCACTTCCATGCTCCCCTAAAACAATTCAGTATAGTTTTAGGCATGCAAGTGTCTGTCTAGATGCTTTTATTCCTTCCAAATTTTTGTTTGACCTTGCCTTCAGTGTGGTAATATTGGGAGTGTGTTATTTCGAGAAATTTAGTTCCTGTGGAATCATTCTTTATCTTGCCTTTCTGTCATCTGAAAAGACAGAGTTCACTTCTTACTGCATGGAAGCATATAACAAGGAGAATGTCATCCACTGTGTGTTGGCTAGTTTATGTCAACTTGACACAAGTGAGGTCACAGAGATAAAGGAATCTCAATTGAGAAAATGCCTCTGAGAGATCAGGCTGTAGGCAAGGACATTTTCCTAATTATTGATTGATGGGGAAAGTCAAGCCCATTGTGGATGGTGCTATTCTGGGCTGGTAGTCCTGGGTTCTATAAGAAAGAAGGCTGAGCAAGCCACAAGGAGCAAGCCAGTAAGCAGTATTCTTCCACATCCTATGCATCAGCTTCTGCCTCCAGGCTACTGCCTTGTTTGAGCTTCTATCCTAACTTCCTTCAATGATGAGCACTGAAATAAGTTGATGATATGGATGTGTAAGCTAAATAAAAGCCCTTTTCTCCCTCATGCTACTTTTGGTCAGACTATTTCACTACAGCAATAGTAACCCAATAAAGATACATTAGAAAGCTGAGTTTTGTTCAGAACTGTGAGAAAATGAGGTGCGGCTCTGTCAAATTTTGTTGCAAAATTACAAAGTAGATTAAGACACGTGGCTTTGTAACTCAGCAAACTGAAAAATTCATGCATGTAATAATCTGCTGTCTCTGGACAGCCAGAGAGCACTGCTTGTGTCGAGATCCTTAACATCAGAGCAGCAACGGTTTAACTCATATTCCCTTTCGACTCTTTCATGTTAGAAATAAGGACAGCAAGGCTACACATTTAGGTGAGAGGCACCAAGTTCCTCTGAATGGAAAGTCTGCAGACTCAGATTAGAATCTGGTTTCTTGGACAGTACAATGCACACCACCTTTCTGAATCCCTCTCAGACTGAAGCAGTGTAACCTTTAAGTGAATAGATCACTTTTCTCCTTTGGTTGGTCTCTGCCAATCATCTTCACAGTAGTTTTCAATTCAATGGACACGGAAAAAGAAAGCAGACCACTGCTTTTAAGACTTTTAGATAGATCATTCCAGCCCTCTTTGAAATATAATTTGTTTTAGAGGAAACAATATGAGCATACTTACAGCAATCCTCCAGTCTTTAAACTAACATAAACCACAGAGGAAATGTTAAAACAAAAATATATGTTAAAAATTTCAATGAGTCATAATATTCAAGATTGGATGGAATCTTAACATACACCAGGCTTAATTCTTATACTTGAAATTATGCTGTGTAGTCAGCTCTCAGCAGAAGACAGAGGCCATTTCAGTCAATCATGTGTTCCATCATCACAGTGAGCATGAATCCTGCATTTCTCATTTATGGCACACACTGTTCTGGGTGATTTACTGAGACAGTCAACTACATGGTTATAGCCCATAATATATGCATATATTAGGGTCAGTGTCATATGTTATATGGATTCATACTTTCCAGAATAAGTTTATTTGTTGTTCATGTTGTTCATCTGTTTGTTAGTTTGTTTGAGATAAGACCTTGCTAGGTTACCCAGGCTGGCCTTGAACTCACAATCCTCCTATCAGCTTTCCAAGTGCTGTGAATAAAAGCTAAATTAAATTTAAAGTTAAATTTAAGGGTTGAATGCACCACATCCAATGTACATGAGTTTTTAAAATAGGAGTATTCTTAGGCATAGGTTTACTTGGCTTTCTTAAGGTTATGTAGTTTGTATGTGGCCATTGGAATTTGAGTTAAAATATTTGGCTCTAGGATTGCTACTCTACACCTCCCCTATGTTTGATGAATAGAACATTCAACCTCTACAAGGAAATTTGTACGCTTGGGCATCACAAGAAAGATGGCTTTGTGAATGTTCTTTTCATTATCTTCTCTGAATTCTTTTTCTGCTGTTCGTTTTTTCTATTTATTTGTGTTAGTGTAGTTTAGTGACTTCAGTTATTACTATTAGTCATAATAGTTCTTCTGCTCTACATTTGCTAGGAGTATGATGATAGTGTTTCTTCCTTTATCACAAGTGTTATGTGTTATATCCTGTACCCAGTTCCCGTTTTAGCAGATTGGAGATAATGCAAGTCCTCTTCAAAATTAACTGTAATGAGAAAATGAGTAATTTGCTTAAAAAATAGAAAGGAAAAATGAAAAGAAACAAGCTTAGAAAGATTTTATCTTCTGTTTTAAAATTGTGCAAAAGGGGGAAATGCATGAAAAGCGTAATTTTAACATGAAGACTGTTTTTGCTATGGTAATTGGCTTTAAGGGTGTTGTGAATTTGGTGTATGTGTGGTAGAGCCACACATCTTTCCTCAGTAACTTCTTAGTTTATAATGAATTCCCTTTTAATCAACTGAAGATTATTTAAAACAAATTTCTACAATTTAATGGGACCAGAACGATTGAAATGCTTTGGAATTTTGGAGCCCATAACCATTAAGGGGCATATCAGGTGTGATGGCATCACAGTCTGGATTGAGGTGATGATATGGGAAAATCAATATCAAGGAGAGAGGAATCATATTAAAAATTGACTGAGCTTCAGAACATGGGCTGGGAAACACTCTGAGGCATGCAAGCCTAATTGATAATGATCAGGAAATTGACTAGATTCAAAGTTGAATTCCACTGATGTAGTCATCTGAAACAAACTGACTAGTAGGAAATAGTTAGAATTTTTGGTTTATAAACAGTTCCAGGAATTTATATTTAGATAAAATTTAGATTCATAAAGAATATATGTTTAAAATGTTATATATATATTAAATCAACTTCATAGTATGACATTTAACAGAACCACTGATATATTTCATTAAACATAATACCTATGAATTTTTAATGTTTATAAAATTATAAAACCAATGAACTGACTCATTCAGTCTTTTTAAAATTCCAGATATTATTTGTAAAAATACACTGTTTATAAAAATTAATCTACTTGATAACACTTAGGGTTAGTTACTTTCAAGGGTCCCAGTCTTGGAAGTTTGAATGTTTCTGTGAACCTGGCATTTAAATTTTTACACACCTCCTTCCTATAAAATTCTGACTTTGCCTAGCAGATAAGCAACTGAGCTATTTTTCTTAAACTGTATTAGTGTTCTTCACATTCAGGGGAACCCTGGTTCCTGAACCCAGGGTGATAATCAGGAGGGTGCTCGTCCCTCCTCCCTCCCAAGTGGAGGCTGTAGCTCTCAGATTTTTTGGTAAGCAATGGGATTCTGCAGAAAGGCCAGATATAAGGCAGCTTTTGGCACATGTGTTCCTGCCTCTATGGCAGCCTCACAGTACCACTCAAAAACTTGTGATCAGTCTGTTTTTTGAATCTTGGATGGATTTCATTAACTTCAAGGGCAATAGCTGTGGGTTTAGAAGTAGAAAAGTGATGGGAAATGCTGTGTCACCACACACTCTGGGCTGATTATTGGAAAGTAAGAACACATAATCTTCATGTTGGTTGTTTAAAACCCAACTTGCATATGGCTGTGAGGATTGATGAGGCAGCTTCCTCAGAAGTGTTGGCGGGCTGTGAAAGGGAGAAACACGTGTCTCAGACAAGTCTCTAGAGCTGGGAATAAAAAGTAAGGATGCCAAGTACTAATAGTCCCTGTTGAATTCGGCCTCCATTCTGTGGTCACTGTGTGAATGTCAGAGTCCTGTGCTGTCCGTGGGAAGTTTCTTCTCAGAACCCTGTAACTAATGTTCAACCATGAGCTCTATACAGATCATCAGTACAGTTGCCAGTCTAATAAATAAAAATTAGCATAATATGGGAAGGTAACTCAGCTGCTAGTAGTTTAATCCCCAGCACCACATAACATGCCTATAATCTTAACGCTCAAAAGATGAAGGCAAGGCGATCAGAAGTTCAGGGTTATTCTAATATCCAGATCAACTTAGAGACTAGCGAGGGCTATATAAGATCCCATCTAAAAATAATAAATTAGGTAAAATGAATATAGTTTCTGATTTGCCATGCATCCTCACTAAAACACCATAGAACAAGCAAAATAAAATATCAGACAGGCTCCAGGTCTTCCAGTTATTGCCAGAGTCTCTGGGGTAAGTTGTCACTTCCAGAGCTTGATTGGAGGAAGGCTACACTCAGTTGAAACCTGTTTCTTGCACAGCGTATGCTTTGAAACTATCTCAGCATATTCCCATTTATGTAATCAGAAAGAACATTTTGCAATGTCTCTTTATTTCTTCTCTCTTTCTCTCTCTCTTTGGTGAAAGAAAAGGGGAGCCCCATCTCTTCTTGTCCCTCTTGGGTGGTCCTGTTGTTCCTTCATAGGAATAGAAAGGGTGTAATTTTTTTCTCCTTTCAAAGATGCTAAGTGGCGGTTATTGCGCTGTCTTTATTGTCTGTTGCTTTCTTAGCACTGCCTGGCTCTTACCCACTTGTGTAGGAGCTCAACAGGGGACTTTCATCATCTTTTCTTTACCCCAAGTGTCGCCCTCTTATGCGTCTCCTTTTTTTTCCCCCTCTGGGCATCTTTATTTTCATTTTGCTTGCATGTTTCTTTGAGAAGAGAGAGAGTAGTATGCTCCTTTAAAAGCTTATCATCTTCAAAGAATAGAGAAAGAGATTAATAAATTGAGGTGGGGGGACATGGACTGAGCAAGCTACCACTCCCACAGCTGCAGATGCAAGGGGGAAATAAAGTGGGAAAAAAACAGCAGATAGCGAGTGGGAAACCATCTTAGGTGCAACACTGAAAACCCCTATTCAGAAATGCAACAAATTGGATATTCCCTTTAGTGTGTCAATCTCTTATTCCCAGCTCTTATGTACCATCTCTTTTTCTTGATGCTCGGTCTGAAGTATTTCCTCTCATAGAAAGAATGGAGTTTTTCAGACTCAAGAGCCTAATTAGGAACAAGGTTTTCCATCCTTTCACGATCACATTGGAAGCTACACTTCTCTTTTCTGCTCTATTTACAATGGAGGCGTTTATAATAAAGAGGCTCACAGTAGGACACTGCCGCCATTGGTAGTATCGAAATGAGAACTGTACAGAGAAAATAGACATAAGTTCAAGTACTGTGGGGCCTATTGTTTGTAAGTGTTTTTGTCTGATGCAGTAAGAAGCAGGCACATACCATATTGGAACTACACTAAGTGAAGTTTGAACCATTTCAACAGTTTAATGAGCCTCACATTTTAGTCCTGGAAAAAAAAAATGATGCTCACTTCTAAATTTTGACACCATTCTCTTAGGCTACTTTTATTTAACTTTCAGGCAGGAGCACAACCAGAAATACAGAGGTCAGGGATGACTGGGAGAGAAGCACATTCATGGTAGAAATAAATAGCACATTGGCATTGATTATGTCATATTTCTAAGCACTTCTTTGACTCATGTATCAGGGTCAGTGGGAGAGCATAATTCTTGGGCTTTCCCACCAGAAGTTCTGTGAAGGAGCACAAATATTGGCACTTCTGATGTAGTTCCTGATGATGCCGATGTTTCTATTGGTCACATGGACTGATTCATTTTTAATAACACGGACCATGTCAATGCTTCTGGAGAGAAGAATGAGTAAGAAATCTCAGGAAATTAGGGATCTTTTTCTACTGTATTCTACCCTTCTCACCTTCTGGACTTTGGAGACTTCTTTGTTTACCCCCGTATTTCTAAACTTAATCACTTTCACCTCAGTGGGCATCTTCAGTGAGTGATACCCAGTTTGTAGACTTGTCTCAGTTTAGACTAGTCTCTCTCTCTCTCTCTCTCTCTCTCTCTCTCTCTCTCTCTCTCTCTCTCTCTCTCTCTCTTCCTCTCTTCCTCCCTATGTCCCCTTCTCCTTCTCCTCCTCCTCCTTTCATCCTCATCCTCCTCTTTCTCCTCTTCTTATTTCTCTTTCTTATTTTGGGTAACTTAATCTGATAGAACTGTCTCTCTGATTACAAGCCAACAAAGCCCAGAACTTCTCGACACAGTCAATTAAATGATAAGGTTTTTAGCAGTGCGTGTTTAGGCTCTCTGGTCTCTCCATTATCTACTTGTGTATTGGTCTTAGTAGAAATGGCCTACCTCTCTCTCTCCCAATAATGTGCTATTCAGTTGACAGCCACAATGAGCTTCCTGAATGGGAGAGGCTAGAGTCCATCTGTTGCTGTATCTTTCCCTTTGAAATATTTGTGAGGGAATTTCTATTCTTTCTTTGAAAAATCCAATTCATATATAACTGTAAAATCTTCTCTGACTCCACATACAAACAATGCATCATATTTGTGCATTGCTGTGGCCATGTAATCAACTGGAAGTAAGTTTCTTGTTTGTTTTGCTTATTGATTCTCTTCTATAATGTTATTTTCTTACAGTTTAAGGTATAACTCATGTCATATCTACCACAGTAATGTTGGTTCAGTTAAGTTTGTTTTATGAGAGAGTAAGTTACATTTGAAAGTTTCCATTTTTCTAATTGTTAGAGGAGGGAAGAAAGAGGAAAATACCAATGACATTAAGATTAGGCTTCACAGTGATGCTAACATGAGACAGTTCAGCTTTTGTTAGATGGCTCACATAGTAAGTTTGAGGATGATAATGTATAGAGAAACCAATGACTAGCTACTCATCTTTGTTTCATGTCTTTTGCCTTAAATGCACTGTTTAAATACTCAGAACAAACATACAGAGAGCATGCATATAGAGCATGTAAATTGCTAATGCTTGGTTCACTTTATTCCAGCTGTGTTTTGCTCTGAAAAACCATTGCATACCCTTTACTTCATTAAACATGAAGCCTACAGCAAGTCTGCAGGTTTACAAACTATCTATTTTCTTATTAGCTAAAAGGAAATAGGAAACTTTACAAAGTACTGTGTAACAAAGCATTTTCTCTATCCTCTTCTTCAGTCCCTGTTCGTACACACCAACAACAGCCAAGATGGTCTTAGGTTACCTTGAAAATCAGGGACACTTCAAAATATTAAGTTTAAGAGGGAATACATGTTATGAAAAACAACAACAACAAAAAGAAAACGTGGCTCTAAACACGATAGTTATCAGCTGAAAGACATTAACTAGGATAGATAGCACAGACACATACCTGCCAAAGTAGGAGACAGCAGTAGATCCTTGCAGAGCCCTAAGACAGGTGGTGCTGTAACCAATATGGGTCTTTAAAATATATGGACAGTTTCTTTTTTCTCTATATGACTCCAAAGCAACCTAAAGGGATCTGCTAGCACATGTGTTTACTGTAGACAAATTTCTAAACAGTCTTAGTAAATAAGAAACACAGAGCCAAATACAGAGGTAATAGCCAAAGAGATCAGAGCAATGGCCACAACTAACTTTAGCCTACCACCAGAAGTAGCTTTCCCAGAGAGAGCTTCTTCCTGTTTAACTTGTCTTTTTATTGTGTTTCTGTTCTGCCTTCTCATTGGCTCTAAACCCAACCACATGACTTCCTCGTCACTGCCTGTCTATACAGACCTCCAGGTCTCTATGGTTGGTACTGGGATTAAAGGTTCCTGTTACTGTGCTTGGCTATGTCCTTGACCACACAGAGATTCTGCCTGCCATGTGATTGGATTACAGGAGTGTGCTACCACCGCCTGACTCTGCTTATGGCTCACTTTGACCTGTGATCTCTAGGCAACTTTATTTATTAACATACAAATAAAATCACATTTCAGCACAAATAAAAAAAAATCACCATAGTTTACCCTGACTATTTCTCATTCATCAAACACATGCTGAAGACTACACACTTAACCTCTCTAGCCATCTCTGGCTATCAAGGCTGTTTCCTGTCACAGTGATTCTGTAGAGTAGAGGGTTAGAGTTGATTCTGGGTCTGATTTTTTTTTTTTGTGAAGGACATTAAATGCCAGTCATTTTGCTACAAATGGGGCAGTGATGCTGGATCCTATTTCCACTGATTCATTTTGATTCTAGATATCCTTAAATATGCTTTCCCAAATCCTCCCAACCACAGAGATAGAGGAAAAATCCACATCACCTTGGGCAGTTTTGTTTCACATGCATCCATTGGTGGCCCCACCCTTGCTATTACAGAAAATACCCTTTAGGATAACCTCTGTGAATACTCCTGGCTGCCACAGAAGTCAAGAGAACAAAGGACAATTATGTGAGCACCCCATCATTCTTATAAAATATCTATGTTGTCTGTACACACAACTGCCATATTGAGAAATATCCTATTTCTAAAGAGAACAACTCTGACTTGTGATTCCCTGACTTTTATTTCTAGAAAAAATACAGTCCATTTTTAAAGTGAAAAAAAAATCATTGATTATTGCTGGACATCTCCAGTTTCCCCCTTGTCTTATCAACTCCTGGCTGTTTTCTTGTGGATAGTTTTCATTTTAAATCTGACTATATTTTATGTAAAATTTTATATGATGATTTACTCTTACAGTTGTTAGGTGTTTTCTTGTGTGTTCGTGAACTTTTGAAAGGATAAAAGTTTTACAAGAAGAATTAAGTTTGAAGTTCTTAGTGTCTATATGCATGTGTGTATATAGGCATGTACACGTAAAGATCTGAATACATTGTTGCACTCTCAATGGAAGAGTAACTGCATGTTGTTTGTCTCTGATAAAGCACCTCAAGGCTGTTTCTTTCTTTATAAATGTAAACAGAAGTCATAGTTATTTAAAAAAATATTCCAGAAGCCAGCGCTGGGTGTTAGATCCTGGACCTGAAGTTATAGGCAGTTGAAAGACATTGGATGTGGGTCTAGAAATCAAACTCATGTATTCTTCAAGAGCAGTACATACTCTTAACCACTGAGCCATCTCTCTAGCCCTCTTGCACTGTTTTCTTAATGCTAACGTAATATAAAATGAGACTATGTATAATCTATATTAAGTATCATTTTGAATTTGGCTACATATGAATGGTGACCTTGCCTTCTTTAGCTTTGTTTTGGTAGCTGAATCAATTGGTGAACACAGTAGGTCATTCTAATAGGAAGTCAAATTACTCTGATAATGCATCTCATGTACAGAGAATCCTGAAGACTCCAGTGGGGGAAAAAGAAAAAAGAAAAAAAGGTAGATAGATACTAACAAACAAATTCAGCAGGATACAAATAAACCTACAAAAATTAATACTCTGTACTCTGTATACTAGTCATAAGTTATCTGAAAAGGTAATTTTAAAATATCCCTTATAATAATGCAAATAGAAAATAAAATACTCAGGTGCAAATTTAACTAAAGACATGTAAGATTTTTATACTGAAAACCATAAAATGATGATAACATAAATCAAAGAAAACAAATAAATTGAAGCTATGCCATGCTCACAGACTGTAAGATTTAATATCAAATATTCTTACAATCCAAAGTGATCTACATATTCAACAGAACCCCTGCCAAAGTACTAATGTTGTTTTCTTACAGAAATGGGGGAACTCTTAAATTTGTATGGATTCACAACAGATCTTGAATAGTCAAAATAATCTTACGCAAAAAAAGAACAACAGTTCAATTCCTGACTTACAATATTATGAAGCAATCATAGCAAAAAGGATTGCTACTGGTTTAAGGACAAGAATATTAAGTGATAGAGCAGGCCAGAAATCTTGGAATAACCTCACACATTTGTTAGCAATGGATTTTTGGCAAAGATATCAAGAACATAGGATGGAGAATGAGCAGTGTTTCAATAAATCATTCTGGGAAACCTGGTTATTCTCGCACAGAAGATGAAAAGCCCTTATTTAAAATGATGCGCTCAGTTTAACTCGGAATGAACACTTACAAATAAGAGTTAAAACAGAGCCAGGTGGTGGTGGTGCATACCTTTAATCCCAGCACTCAGGAAGCAGAGCCAGTCGGATCTCTGTGAGTTTGAGGCCAGGTTTGTCTATAGAGTGAGATCCAGGACAGGCACCAAAACTACACAGAGAAACCCTGTCTCGAAAAACACACAACAACAACAACAACAACAACAAAAAGTTAAAATGGTAAGTCTATGAGAAGAAAACATAGGGGCATATTTCATCATATTAGCTTGGGCAAGCATCTAAGATGGCAAAAGCAAATGTAGATATTTAAATTCCATAACACTACAAAGCTTCTGTACAGTAAAGGAAAGGCGATGTAGGCAGACATTGCATAGAACTAGCAGTGATATTTGGAAATCACATATGCTGGAAAAGGTGATTGCAAAATATAAAAGGAATTCAGACAGCTCATTAGTCATAAAACAGCCTGACTGAAGAATGTTAGAAGTATACGAAGAGATACTTCTCAGAGGGGGACATTCAAACAGATGCGACTTTGCTCAGTATTGCTAATCACTGGGAAATGCAGTTTAAGACCACATTGATATATTTTCTCATAGTTGTTAGAATTTCTTTTGCCAAAAGAATTAAAGACAATGTTGAGGAGGAGAGAGAGGAAGAAATCTCTGTATACCACTGGAGAATGTGAGTACAGAATATAAGTGACAAACTTTTTTTTTAGATTCCTCAAAACACTGAAACTACAACTGCTATATCAATAGCATCTCTTTGAATATGTTCATAAGAAGCAAAACAACTTGCATGCTGGTTGCATCACTATTTACAATAGCCAGGATAATGACTCAGCCTAAGCAGCTGTCAATGGATGAATGGATAAAGAAAATGTACTGTGTACAAACGTGTACAACTGAATATTATTTAACCTTAAAGAAAGAAAAATATTGAGACAGTATGGATGAATCTAGAGGACATTATGATCAGTGTAATGAAAGTCACAGATGTTGATATCATTTCACTTGTGTATGGAATTGAAAACATGCTGATATCACAGAAGAGAATAAAATGGCAGTTACCAGAGACTGCGGGTAGAAAAAACAAGGATCTGAGGAATTACTAAGTAAAGAGAACTAAGTTTAGGTAGTAGGAGAAAAAGTTTTGAGGTCTGTTGCATGGGTAGGTAACTGTAATCAATATGTATTATCTAATTCAAAACAACAGAGTGAATTTCAAATGAATCACTAGGAATATATAAAATGACAAATCTGTCAACAACAAATATGTTAATTATGTTAATTAGCTTTATTTAATCACTTTGTATTCTCTGTGTTTTGTATCAGAATATTCCAGTTATTCCTAAAAAGATACCAAAATACAAGTACGTTATGTCAATTTAAAAGATTATTAGGGTCTGAGAAGGTGGCTTAGTGGTTAAAAGCAGGTATTGTTCTTCTAGAGGACCCAAGTTCAATCCTCAACTGCCGTGTTGCACAGTTCACAACAGGCTTTAACTCTATCTCCAGGGGCATTTAACCCCTCTTGTCTCTGTGGGCACCTGCATACACAGGAACATACCCCCACACAGGCATACACATAATTAAAAATAAAATAAATCCTTAAAAGATTATTTATAGTAGCTTCTAAAACATCAAATAATGAGATATATAATAAAATATATGTAATTTTAGTATGTTGAACACTAAAGAAACAAGAAGAGATAGTCAAATGAGTGTTTTAATTATGGAAGTGTATGAATGTTTGGACTGGAAAACAATGTTTGCAAAATGTCAGTTGTATGACACTGATCTTTAATGATAATTCTACATCAAATCTCAGCATAAAATCTTCTTAAGAATCTACAACCTGATTTCAAAGGTTTTACAGAGTTGATAAAAATCAGAATGACCATTTTGTTTTTTAAGCTCATAGAGGACTGGTCCTGCCTTACTTCACAGCGCTGTGTGGCTATAGCATCCAACCCCCACATTACCAGGACATTGGAGACATGCAGATAAACTCAGACAGCTACAGGTTCATTATGTTCATTGAAATTTTAGCAAAAGAACTAGATGCAATCCTAGCACTCTCATAGCTTCAATGGGAAGCTTATAAAGTTTGAGTCCAGCTTGGACTGTTTAAAAAAAAATAAAAGAAAATCATTGTAAGATAATATTTTCATGGCAAAATTTTAGTAAGATAATATACAGTGTGTTCTAGTGAGTTTGTGAAGGCATCGAGCCATTGTAGCTGTCCTGATTACCTATGGAAAATGCAAAATGCAAGATGCAAAATGGTGCATCAACTCTGGTAAATACATTGATAATTTCTTAAAGATTTGAATATGTGTTTACTAACTGTGCTACTCCTAAGGGTTTATTTAACCAAAGTGAACACTTTTAAATGAAAAAATTATAGGCAAATATTTGTAGTACTTTTAACAACAAAGGCCCCAAATAACTGAATTCTTTAATAGGTAAATGGATAAACAAATTGCAATGTGTACTATAATGATTTGATACTTAACACAAACAGGCAAGCAACTGATATGTAAAATCAAATGGATGGGTTTTCAATGCATTAGGGTGAGTGAAAGAAGCCACACTCTGGTCTGTACTGTACGACTCTGCATATGAAGCCCTGGAATTAAGATCAGAAGTTGGACTAAGTAAGAAGAGTGATGCTAAAGGGGAAGAGTTTTCTGCTGGTGGCCATGTCAGGGGAGCAGCAGATTGCAGCTGACTTCAGGATGTCAGCCCACCAGGAGCAATATCCCTGATGGATGTATCTCAGATAGGCAAGGACCCAAGACCACAGATTCCAGAGTGTCTTTAGCTTCTGCTGTGCCTTCATGTTTACTGCTGCCATCATTCTCTGGTATCAGGTATGCTGTGAATGTGTGTGGGGAGCTCCCTACTGCCTATAATGTAGTGTGTTTAATCTCATGGAAACATTCCATTCTACTAGGCATTTTTGCCTATGGACTATTATGAAGATGACTTTTTTCCTAAGCTGTACTGTCTAATTGATAATAATGATGTTAGTTTAAATAGAGTTTTGATGTTAGAAAATAAAACAAGGATGTTATATGGGTAGAACACACAAATTTCTAATTGGAGCTGTATAGACTGTGGCTTAGGTTAATGATTAAGAAAAACAATTTAGTCCTAGCAGCCTAGCTAGTTTAAATTTCTTTTAATCTTAATTTTGGGAGATGTGTTCACAGGTTTCAGAGTGCATCATCACTGGAACAAAGCTTTGAAAATAACTTAAGATTAGAGTAGATGTTTTCATCAAAAAGCTTTGAAGTGAAAAACCCAAGAAGACAATCTAAAGTTTTAAAAGGGCACATAGTTAAGTGAGAAACTCTTTAAGGTCAAGGAACAATAACAAAGCAGCCCAATTATCATTAGCCTTTCTTGCTAGGATTGGTTGATGACCAAAGGTGATTAATTCCTTATACCCATTTCTACCCTCAATCTCCTGATATTAAAAAAAATATTGATGAGTGGGTATGCACCTTGAAGATTTAAAGTAGAGATGACTGATTGTTTTTCATGTATAAAAGTTTAGGTTTGTGATCCTTTAAGATTCCTTATAAGATCACCTTTCAAGATAAGTAATAAAGTGATTGGTCCTTCCCTTGTAACCACAAAATGCAGCTTGCCAATAAAAGAATGTCTCGCTTGCTTTTACACTGTAAATATATAACAAGCTGCTTGCTTATGAATGTACATGAGTTCTTGGAATAATTTGTTTTTCACCTGTAATACATAAAATACATGTTTAATCATGTAAGGGATATGGAAAACATGCTGTTTCTTACTTATATTCATTGAAAAACAAAATGTGACCACATTGTAATTTTTATATTGCCTGAAAGATTTTGCTGAGGTATATAAGCTATAAAGGAAAGAATATGGAGAGAATTAAAATGAGTTAGAAGGAAAAGATCAAGAATGAGAGAGTTAGAAGGAAAACATCAAGAATAGGAGAGTTAGAAGGAACTAGAAGGGAAACATCAAGAATAAAGGTAGAGTTAGAAGGAAAACATCAAGAATAGGAGAAGGAAATCACCAGATAAAGAATAGAGAGAATGCAGCCGGGCGGTGGTGGCGCACGCCTTTAATCCCAGCACTTGGGAGGCAGAGGCTGGTGGATCTCTGTGAGTTAGAGGCCAGCCTGGTCTACAGAGTGAGTTCCAGGACAGGCTCCAAAGATACACAGAGAAACCATGTCTCAAAAAACAAAACAAAACAAAAAACAAAAACAAAAACAAACAAACAAAAAGAATAGAAAGAATGCAAAAGAAGAATGAAGAAAAGGTCTGAAGGGAACCATCAAAAGAGTGGAGTGTGTGAGTACCATTTCCCTGATCCCTTCAGATAAAACAGTCATAGTACACTCTGAGTCCATGAATTCTCTTTGAGCCCTGGGCTACTGCAGGCTGGTCCCTTAGGCAGCAGCGATGGGTTTCTTGAGTGAATGGCTTCCTTTTGTATTTTCATGTGGCAGATAATACATAAATACATGTATTTGGAAATGTCAGGGAGCCAGGCAGTGGTGGTATACACCTTTAATCCCAGCACTTGAGAGTCAGAGACAGGCAGACCTCTGTGAGTTCAAGGCCCAGCTTGGTCTATACAACAAGTTCCCATACAGCCAGGGCTACACAAAGAGACTCTGTCTTGGAAAAACAAGCAAACAAACAAACAACAGAAGAAAGTGTCAGGTAACTCTATTAGAAAACATATACAGATCAATACCAACAACACACTTCAGTTATAATGGCTAGTCTACATACTCACACAAACACACACACCTCCTCCCTCCCACACACACTAGTGCTACTAAGCACGTTATGGATAGAAAAGGAGACACACACTGATGATGGGGATGCAAATTTCTACAGCAACTATGAAGAAACGTATGGAGGTTCTCAGAAAACTAAACATACAACCAATGTGTGACAGTGTGGTGACCACAGAGCCAGAGGCCATAAGAAGACCAAAGTGTGATATTGCATGCACACCTTTCTTGTCTTACCATTCATATCAGTTATGACATGGGATCAGCCTAGGCATCCATCAAATGAATGAATAGATCAATATTAACATATACACATATATGTACACATGATAGACTATTACATAGTCACAAAGAAAAAATATCATCCTGTCCCTTGTGGTGCAATTGATAGAAGTGTAGAAAATCGCCGGGCGGTGGTGGCGCACGCCTTTAATCCCAGCACTCGGGAGGCAGAGGCAGGCGGATCTCTGTGAGTTCGAGGCCAGCCTGGTCTACAGCGCGAGATCCAGGAAAGGCGCAAAGCTACACAGAGAAACCCTGTCTCGAAAAAACCAAAAAAAAAAAAAAAAAAAGAAGTGTAGAAAATCATATTAAGCAATAAAACTTAGACACAGAAATACTTATTTCTCATGTGTAGAAACAAAAATGAAAAAGAAGTCAACCCGAATGTACAATATTGATTACTATGGGCTTTTCAATAAAAAGTGGAAACATTGTTAAAAAAAAATAGGATGCCATAATTATTGGCTAGTCAACCTTTTTATGCTTAGTTTAGATAAACTTTTAAACAAAGTGGTCATAGTCCAGGCAGAGACAACCAGTCCTCAGAGGCAATGAAACAAGAGATAATCCTAGCGACTCACAAAAAGTTCAAAATAACTGGATGTGGTTGAAACACAGGGTGATCTTTGCTTTACATCTAGTACCCACTTATAAGTGAATCATGTAAAGTAAAGGATAACCAGGCTACAACCCACAGCTCCAGAGAAGCTAGCTGAAAGGAGAACCCTAAGAGGGACACAGGGACTGCCCTGGGAAAGGGAAATAGATGAGATCTCTATGAGTAAACTGGGGATGAAGGGGGGCGATGGAGGGTGAGGGATGGAAGATGAGAACCTAAGGGAACTCCATGGTTGAGCTGGAACAGGGACAGAGTAGGAGCGCAATGAAAGAGATATCTTAATAGAAGGGAGACATCATTGGGATAGGGAGAAACTGGGTGCTAGTGAAGTGCCCAGGAATCCACAAGGATAACCCCACCCTAGACTACTAGCAATAATGGAGAGGGTGCCTCAACTGGCTTACCCCAGTAATCAGATCAGTGAATAATAACCTGTCATTATAGAGCCTTCCTCCAGTAACTGATAGAATAGAAGCAGAAGCAGAGATCCACAGTCAAGCACCAGGCTGAGCTCCAGGAGTCTAGTCGAAGAGAGAGAAGAGGGATTCTATGAACAAGGGGCAACAAGATCATGATGGGAAAACCTACAGAGACAACCAAACCAAGCTAGTGGGAACTCATGAAATTTAGATCAACAGCTGTGGAGCCTCCATGGAACTGAACTAGGCCCTCTGTATAAGCAAGACAGTTGTGTAGCTTGATCTGTTTAAGGGGCCCCATGACAGTGAAATCAGGATCCATCCCTGGTTCATGATGAGCTGGCTTTTTTGGAGCCCATTATCTATGATGGGACAGCCTTGATGCAGTGGGAGGGTCTTGGACCTGTCTCAACTGAATGTACCATGCTCTGCTGACTCCCCATGGGAGGGGATGGGGGGTGGGTTGGGGGGCAGAGCTGGAAGGAGGGAAGAGAGGGAGATCTGTTGTTGGTATGTAAAATGAATAAAAAAATTCTTAATTAAAAAAAAAGGAACATAGGGTGAGGCAGGATGTTGATGAGGAGACAAGTAGGAGCTAAATCCTGAGAGCTGAATGCCCTCTGGTCTGAGGTCATTCTTTCACCCCTGAGCAACAAGGATTGACAAGTGTTGAGTGATTTGATGAAAACTGGGGAGGCAGAATTTACAGGAATCTGTGCAAATTAGATGGAAGATGAGAAAAAAGTGGGAATTTGTGATCAGAACATTCATAAAGTCAATCTGTCTGTACAGAGGAAGAAGAATTGTAAAGACAGTCAAAAGCATAGCTCCAGGAAATATAAACATTTTATGTCTGATATGAACGGTTGAGTCAAGAGCGAGGCCTAGAAGCAATGTGCAAATAATTCTGATGATTAAAATTATAAAGGCTAGCTTACACCAACTATGTTTTAATTATGTTATAGACACGGTGCCAAGTTATACCTGATTTCATACATGAGGAAAAAGAAGACTCAGGGTGTTATGCCCAGATTGGGACCCCAAAGACAAACCACCACAGACCTTAGGTTCAGAATGCAATTAGCATGGTTTAATTCTGTTTGTTTACAAGCCGCGGACAGGGAAGCTCGATCCAAAGCACTCACTCGCAGTGGTGAGGCCAGGAGGAACTTGCTTTTTCTTTGTGTGGCTAGCTTTTTAAAGGCAAAATCCACAAGCCCTTCAGGGGGGTTGGGGGAGTTTTGCACGGGTGCAACTCGGATTGGTTTATCTTTATCTCTGTTCTCTTTTAATTGGGTGAGGGTATGTAACCTTTGAATTTACTGGTTGGTGGTTACAATTTATTACTTTGGGGGCAGTCCAGCACAAGTCCCAGGCTTTGTCCTTGAGCCACCATGGGGGCTGGCTGGTCAAGCACGTACTGCACATAACTCTAAGTTGGTGAGGGGCCCCAGAAAGTAAACATCTGGCTAAACTTTGAGCAGTCTTTTGTTCATGGCCCTCCCAGAAACTGCTTGCTCAAGTCTCAGGAAACTGAAATTGAGGCCTGATCTCTGAGAGAAGACTGAGCAGCCTGTTATGGCATCTGCTTGGTCCTTTCACAGGGAACATAAATAAATATTCTTTTTTTAATGCTGTTTTAATTTTTCAAATATGTATATGCATGTGTCTAAGTCTGGGTTTGTGCCCACAAGTGCAGGTGCCTGCAGAGACCAGAAGAGGTCATGAATTTCCCAGAACTGGAGCTAAAGGCAGTTGCGACCTGTGTGATGCAGGTTCTGGAAACTCTTGGATCCTCTGCAAGAGCAGCATGCACGCTTAATAACTCATCCATCTTGCCAGCCCTAATTACAATCATTTTTGTTTTTTTCCTTTCTCACTTTGTTAACAGATTTCTGACCTATAGAATTTGAAAAAATTCTTTCATACCAACAAATGACCTGATTTTTGTGGTAATGGGTCTCTGAGGCATTTGAAATTGACAAATTCACTTATTCAATCATTTCTGGAGATCCTATGAGCTCCTCTCCAATCCTGAGAAATCTCGAATTTTCCACATAAACAGAACAATGTGCCCAATATTGTGGCTAAGCCAGTTATGACTTCCTACTACATTTGAGATAATTTTTTATTTTTATATAAATTTTAATTAAATGTTACTACAATTTGAATTTTCTTCTTTGCAAAATCCCTTGACTATCCACAAGGAGAGAATGAAAACTTCTAATCTGCATTTCAGTGAGTTTCATGCACAGTTCCCTAACAGTTCTCAGAATTCAGCCACTTTGAGGCCACAATCATAGGCAAGGAAAATACTTTGCCTCAGTGTTTTTGATACTTTTAATGTCTATGTGGCATCTTGAATCAGCTTTTGTCTGAGCTGACTTTTCAGGACTGGGAAAGAGATGAGTATACTTGTTTCTTCTGTTTCCAGGACAAAAATAAGTACCCTGAGCTTGAAACCTAGTTTTGATACTAAGGATAGATACACACGTTCATTACCTATTAGGGCTGATGGGACTCCCAGCATTTCAATGGATCTCTCTAAATTCCTCCTAACTTTCAAGTTCCTCAGCATTTTATACTGTGTCAGAGAAGGGTTAAAATCTTGAGCTTCATTTGGTATAAATTTCTAGGAAATTTTAAACTTCAACTTGGAATTGGGCTGAGGTTTTTAGTCTTTGTCTCCACTGATTCTAAAATAATTCATTTAAATATTTTAAATTTAAAATTTGTCATTTGCAAGAACATTCTGTCACCCCGTCCCCCAAAAAAGCCTAAGGAAAAAAGAGATTAGCACAATGACCCATGTCTAGAAATGCTGGTGTATCTCTGAATGAATAAATTCAGTGAGTGAGCATTAATCAAAATATCAACACAATGAATTAGTACAACTTCCTTGTGCAACATAATGATCAATAAAAGGGACGGCACAGGTGCCTTAGAGAAAAATGTAATCTAAGTGCAAATCTTTTATTCATAAGTTACAAATTAAATCTGCTTGATTTTTGAAAGCTCCATTCAAACATTAATAAATGTTTTTATATCAAAGGGTGAAAATGCCACATTTCTTTTGTAAATTAAAACACATGTGATTTTACATGTTCCCAAATGAAAAGCATGAGCCAAGGAAAATACGTGAAATGCACAAACAATAAGTTGAGTATATTACAAGCACAAGTGCTAGAGTAAGTGACACTCTGAGGTATAGTCTACATCCTGGAGAAATACTCTCATTATGCCTTCAAAACCCCACAACTTTCAAACATAAAGTACTGTGTTTACATCATATTGAGGGGTTCAAGTATTTACATGACTGCTTAAGAAATTTTTGTAAGGGAAATTTAACATGTTACTTCTGTCATATTGACTGGTATTCATAGAGCTTGTCTGACTTCTTAGGCCCATTTTTTTCCTCTAAAACCTAATTTATTATGGACAGCAAAGAGAAGATAAGTATACATAGTTTTAAGCTGGATAATTTTCAAATTTAATTGTGATAAAAAGTACATGTAATTTAAAACTGTTTTAGCCTTTACAAAATATGTATTTGTATTTTTATCTGTGCATATGTGCCTGCATGAGTGTATGCCACATGTATGTAGGCACTCATATGGCTCAAAAGAAAAAATCAGATCTCTTGGAATTGGAGTTACAAGTTGCTGTGACCCTGTGAATCACTCAACATGGAGTCTAGAAACCAAACATAGGTTGTCTGGAAGAGAAGCAAGCATTCCTAACCACTGAGAAATCTCTGTAGCCTTTAGCAATTTTTTTGAATGTATCTTTAGGTAGTGTTAAAGGCATTCACATTATCATGCAGCCAAACTACATATCTCTTTCCATCTGATGCAGTGAACTCAATAGCCATCAAACAAAAATTTCCCATGTCCCCTAATCATAGCCTTTGGTAACCAACATTATTTTTTAAATTTTATTTATTTATTTATTTTTTTCATTTTACATACCAACCATAATTTCTCCTCCTCCCGCTCCTCCTCCCCTCTCTATCTACCCCCTCATCCACTCCAGAAAAAGAGTAAGGCCCCCCCATGGGGAGTCAAAAACATCTGGTACATTCAGTTGAAGCAGGATCAAGCCCCTCCTCACTGCATCAAAACTGAGCAAGGCATCCCACCAAAAGGAACAGACTCAAAAAAGCCAGCTCATATACCAGGGATAGATCCTGATCCACTGGCAGAGGCTCCTCAAACAAACCAAGCTACATAACTGTCTCCCACATGCAGAGGCTTAGTTTGGTCCCATGCAGGCTCCCTAGCTGTTGGTCTAGAGTTCTTGAGTTCCTACGAGCTTGGTTCAGTTGTCTCTGTAGATTTCCCCATCATGATCTTGATACCCTCCCCCCTTTGCTTATTTAATCCCTCCTCCCTCTCTTGGACTGGACTCCTGGAGCTCAGCCTGGTGCTTAGCTGTGAATCTCTGCATCTGCTTCCATCAGTTACTGGATGAAGACTCTATGATGGTAGTTAGGGTATTCACCAATCTGTAGTTGGAAGGTTTTCTCTGGGTCCTGCCAAGCTCTTGCAGTCATGCAGCCTGCTTATAAAATAATCACTCAGAAGCTTATGTTAATTAAAACTGCTTGGCCATTAGCTCAGGCCTTCCACTCGCTAGCTCTTACACTAAAACTCAGCCCATTTCTGTTAATCTATATGTCACCATGTGTTCCATGGCTTTACCTGTGTGCCATTGCATGCTGCTCCCTGAATGGTGGGCTGGTGTCTCTTGACTCAGCCTTCCTCTTCCCAGAATTTTCCTTGTCTACTTATCCTGCCTCTACTTCCTGCCTGGCTACTGACCAATCAGCATTTTATTTATCAACCAATTAGAGCAACACATTCACAGCATACAGAGCACCATCACCCATCACCAATCTGATTACAGGGGAAGGGGGAGGAGATGGGAGATGAGAACATGAGGGAATGGGAGGGTTGATCTGGGGGAGGGATGGAGTGGGAGAGCAATGAAAGAGGTATCTTGATAGAGGGAGCCATTATGGGTTTAGGGAGAAACCTGGTGCTAGGGGAAATTCCCAGGAACCCACAAGGATGACTCCAGCTAAGACTACTAGCAATAGTGGAGAGAGTGCCTGAACTGGTAACCAACATTCTACCTTCTAAAATAGACTATTTAACTGGTTTCTACCGGTGAGATCTTACAGTACTTGTTCTGTTCTGACTGGTCTGATTCATTTGCCATAATTACTTCCTGTTCATCTATTTGTTATGTAGATGGGTATTTCCTTTTCTGTGTGACATCTAAGCCAAGTTCTCTAGTTTCTTTGATCATTTGCATATCTAACTACTTCTGGAAATTAAAAAAAAATTCTTCAGGTATAACATTAAGACTTTAGTATCTGAACTATTTACTCAGTTATTGCTTTGTCTGTTTGGGTCCTGTATCAGTTGTTTTTCTGTTGCTGTGATAAAATACTCTGACAAAATCAACTTAAGGAAGAAAGGGGTTTATTTTGGCTTACAGTTTAGAGTTGTAGAGTCTGTCATAGTGGGGAAACATGTAGCAGGAGTAGAGCCTGTCCTGACAGTCAGGACCCAGAGAGATCCCATTTCATGTGTTCATAGGAAGTGGAGACACGGTGAAAACAGGAAGTCAGGTCATGCTATCAGCCCTCAAAGCCTATTGCTGGTGGGTGACATACTCCTAAAGATCCATTTCCCAAGCACACCACCAACTGGGCGCCAAGTGCTCAAAGATATTATAAAGAATGTGTCTCCATCAAGTCTCCACAGATGCCAAAGCTTCAGATACACTTTATTGTTTGTGTTAAGAACCTCTAAATTTAAAAATTAATTGGTGCATAATACTTGTGCTTATTTCTGAGTTCCGTGTGCTATTTGAAACAATTACAGGCCATGCAATATACATACCAATGTATACATAGCTGAATCCTGCAACATACTTTATGGCAGAGACTTGGAAGTTCTTCAAATCTTTTTTGATGTATTCAGTGCATTGTCTTTATCTATCCACCTCTTTTTTCCTGTGCACGAAAACACATGAAGTCATTTCTCCCATGCATCTACCACTTGTGTCTAAGTAGGCTTTAGCTCAGATTTTCTTCACTCTTTTCTAATTCTTGAGTCAAGCTCACTTGGTCTAGGCTATCTTTGCTCTCTTCATAGTATAGTTACAAATACTTGCAAGAAGAATTTAGAATTTTTATATTCTAAAGGCTGATTAAGTCAGCAAATTCCATTTCCTTAAATTCTATCCAAATATTCCAAAGAAACCACTGAACATCCTCTGATACTTTAGCTGAATAGCAGACAATTGTTCAGTTAATTCCTAAACCTAGGAAGTTCTGTATCTTGATAAATAAAAAATGTGATGTCAGAGTTTCTTCTCACAAAATTTTCAGTCTTTTTGAGACGTGTCTTTGTCACCTTCTACACTTGAGTTGTTGGATTGGGAGAACAGAAAATGGTGTTGGAGACAAAAGGAATAATATGGGACTACCTTCTACTAATTTTCTAAGACTTCCAAGACAGAAAACCATATGCTTCTTTATTTATAAACTGGAGGTGAAGAGTGAGATATGAATGAATGTTGCTAGTGTGACATTATATTCACTTTTCATTGTGATAATGGTATTTGCTTATGTTTGTACTGCCACCCACTCTGGCTTGTGATTTTCTCCATCTGAGTTTGAAGGGAATTCTTTCCATGATTTTAATTTTGATATTATAACATAATTAGCACAAGTCTCCTTTGCCTTTTCTCCCCACAAACTCTCTCATACAACCCTCCTTTCTCTCCTTCAAAATCATGGCCTTTTTCCTCTGGTAAAAGGCCCTTTTCCTTGTTCTGCATGCATATATGTATTTCTATTTTGCTTGCTAATACATGCAATACTAGAATTTTCTCTTTAATACGTGGTTAAAATTTCAAGAATACCAATGATGACATGTCTATTGCTAATTGATATCCACTGATAAAAATAAATGCACTGTGATGCCTGCTTTAGAGACAGCTAGCTTCTACTTAACATGATGTAATATCAACCATCTTACCAAAGCTTTACCTGTGTTCTATGAAGAACAAAGCCACCAAGGCTACAGACAAGGACTCCAAAGCACTGGATAATTTAGGATTATGTGTACATTGAATGTGTGTGGGCTGTAGACAGCAGCTGAGCAGACCAAGCATGGAACAGATTTAAAGTGATCCAATCTGTCTGTTCCTGTGGTTTGTCATTTATTGTCACATATATTTATTTTATTATTCTGCCATGGTTTCCATTTAGTAATGAAATCTGTTAGAAATAATGAGCACAGAAAAGCAAAGGCCCATGTTTAGTGAGGATTTAAATACTTCATTTTTGTTACTTGAGAAAGGTGTTGAAACAATTTAATTTGCATAAAAGTTTCTTTGACATTTACCATCCTTCACACAGTCATAGTGGCATTATTAGGAACATAAAATAGCCAAAGATACAACAGCATCAGTAGTCACTTCAAAAGTTACTATTTATTTTAATGACCCATTCCCCAAAGTGACAATTTTGCTGCATGTAAGAGGAGTAGGACACACACACACACACACACACACACACACACACACACACACACACACACCACAGCTATTGATATTTTTACTCTACTTAACAGAAGGACAGTTTAAAACAGATGTCGTCCCCTAGTAGAGAATAGGTGCCATTTCATTCTACCAGAAGAAATTCAGTTAAATTCTTACAATGACTTCATATGTTTTAATGGAAATAATAGATTCAAAGTAAATTATTTGAGTTGTTCTGTCAAAATGGCCGAATTTTTTGGATAATATTTCAAATGTAGACGTTTGATACTGAATAAAATTAGTTTTCTTAAATTGATAATTGAAATATGGATTTTACAGGAAACCAAGTTTGTTAAAAAACCAAGGCTTTAAGCAATAAGAAAATCTTAGAATAGAAATATACATTTTCACTATTATACAAACATAAGAAATAGTTATGAACAAATAAATTATGGTATACTACCAGTTGTGTCAAAATAGGGTATTCTATAATTTGATATGCTTTGAATTGAAGGAGAAAATGTAACTATCAAAATTTACTAGTATAATTTACAGAGAATAAACTATAAACATTTTATAATTAAGCTCTTGTTTAAAAAACAGAAGGTGATAGCAGACAGATCACAGATGAGGCCACCTTCCTTCAATTTAATCACAGTGACCCACAGATCAGAGTAACCTTGCTGGAATTCTGGAGAGCACTCAAGGACCAAGCCTACAGAACGCTTAACCAAGGAAAAGAAAGCTCTGAGATTGTAGGAAGTTGTATGGCATTTTCTCGTTTTCATGTATCTCTTGCAGTTTACAGTTTGTTAGAGACTGCCTGGGGGCTTCTTGTTTCCGAATATTATTGAGAGTTGCCGTGGCATAGTTTGGATATCAGATTTGAGGCTTCTGAACGTGACGACAGGCTCTACTGTATATAAAAGCAGCAAAATCTATAAGATACGGTAACCGAGGGCTTAACATGGGTGGGAAAATTCCGTACTATGGCTGAGGTTCTGAGAAGTAGAGGGACAGGACACTCAGGGAAACTGTGAATGTTAGGGAGGAACAGGGAAGTGCTGTGCAAGCCATTGGGAAAGTGTGGACAAAAGGCCTCTGTTCTGGGCTGGTAGAGGAAGCTTTTCCTTGTACTTGTGTTAGTCTACAAAACCTGAAGAAGAGGCTTGTTTCTATATGCAGCTGATTAACTTGAACTGTTTAGGAGGCCCCCAGGCAGTGGGACCAGGACCTGTCCTTGGTGCATGAGCCGGCTTTTTGGAATCTAGGGCCTATGCTGCCATACTTTGCTCAGCCTTGATGCAGGGAGGAGGGGATTGGACCTGCCTCAACTGAATGTACCAGGCTGGGCTTACTCCCAGGGGGACCTTGCCTTGGAGGAGGTGGGAATGGGAGGTGGGTTGGGGGGGAAGGCTGGGGGGTTGGGAGGAGGGAGGACAGGGACATCTGTGGCTGATATGTAAAACGACTAGAAAAATCTCTTATATAAAATAAAATAAAAAAAGAAATACAATTCCAGACAACAAAGAAAGCTCACTGGAAATGGAGCCTAAATAATTATTGAAATATCCTGAAGGATTTCATAGTGAGTGTTACAAATATATGAGATAGAATAATGCAGAGTTAATTAAGCAAAATCAGGAAAATAGTATATAAGATGAAATGATAAAAAATGAGCCAAAAGAAATTTAGGGGCAGCAAATTCACTAATTAACTTGGAATATTGCTATGAGATGGTCTTTCTGTACACTGTGAATATGTGTTGTTACCATTGCTTAATAAATAAAGCTGCTTTGACCTATGACAAGGCAGGATAAAAACTAGGTGGGAAATCCAAGCAAACATACAGGAAGAAGAAAGGTGAGGTCAGAGGAGATGCCATCCAGCTGCCCAAGGAACAAGATGCCAGCAGACTGGTAATACACCTGGCAATAGATCTAGGTAGCAATAAACCTGAGCCATAGACCAAAGAGTTTGTAGTTAATATTAAGCCTCTGAATGATTATTTTAAAAGCAGCTATGGGACCGTGGGACAAGGTTGGGACAGAGAAAATTGTCCGGCTACAGAATGTTATTTTATTTTAATAAACTATATCAAATTTACTTCAATACTTGGTTTTATAATTGAAGATGACTACTGGATAATTACTATAGCAGTATTCAGTATTAGGGGTGGAGAAAACAAGCTATTAATTACCTCTGTGAATAGGTATTGGATCTTCCATTTAGAAAAGATGTATTTAATAGTCAAAAGCTCCAGTTTTATTATTTAAAAAGAAAGATTCATTATCTCTATACTTCTAAGTATAGCAAATTCTCATTTAGACATAATTTATCCAGTTCATGTAATTTCTGCTATGCCATGAAATCCTCCCCTTCCACTGAATTTTGTCTTTCTTTACTAGTTACAAAGTATGGCCTGACTGATTATTTAAAATTCATTAAAAGAAATTGGAAAATTTATTTTTCACTTTGAAACTGTTTGGTTACAAACCTACAGGACACCACTACCATGTGAATTACAGAGAGAATGGAATAAAAGCATAAATGGTACCCACATCATCAGCAACTTAGCTGATGAGACATGTAAACCATTTCACAGTTCTAGTGAGCACTAAGAAAAATCTGTTTCCAAGGTATCCACAGCAGTGGAAAGACTAAAATCATAGTAGTACTTTTCTTAACAGCTCATCAGAGAAAATGGCAGTGCTCAGAAGTCCAACAGAACAAGGGCTCACAAGGATGAGATGCCTCAGGGCCTAACAACACAAGCCTAGTGACCAGTAGACCATTACCCAGAACCCACAGTGGATAGAGAAAACTGACTCTTGAGAGTTATCTGATCTCCACCCTTGTGCTGTAACATGTGCATTATCACACACACACACACACACACACACACACACACACACACACACACACACTTGCATACATCCCCACATACTCATAAATACACATCATGCACACACACACCAAAGTAACAACAACAATAATAATAAAGCTAAATTAAACCTAGTCAGTAAGTGGGGTTCTACATGGCCAAGATAAGAGAGTTCTTTATTACATTAGATTGAAATGGAGAATGTCTTGCATTGTTGCACCTTTTGGAATATCTTGCCCATCTGTTCATTGTGGCTTTTAAGCATTACAGCTGGATAGGTCTGTTGGATGATTTTTGTTCTTTGGCAGATTGTATAGCCCCTTCCTTTGCTATGAGAACTGGTCCTCATTTATTAGCAATAGTTTCTGTCTTTCAAGATGAAAAGAGTTCTGCAGACTGGTTGAAAAGCAATATGGAATTACTGGTAATAAACCATACCCAAATCTTCTTGGGATGATGAGATTTCTATATATTTTTATCACATTTAAGAAATTCTAAAACAGTTTCAGAATGTATTTTATTACCCATTTACAAGCATCATTGATTAGATTTTAGAAAAAAAATCTAGCCTTAGAAGGCTATCTAAAAAGTCATCACATGGCACCTGTGTTGAAATCACTCCTATTGACATCTGTGTATTATAATTGGATTCTTCCAAATTTGGTTGCCCCTTTACTGAAGTAAAATTCCAGTGAAATTCTTTAATCAAATGGTTAATGGCTAAAATGCCATGGAACTTCTGAGTTTTGAAGTTTTGTTGAGTTACAATTACTAAAAAAATAGTTTTTAAATAAGAAATCATTGATATTTGTCACAAAACTCCAAGTAAAAAACTCAACAAATTAAAGAGAGAATGTTCAAATAATAATGCATAATATGTAATTTCAAAATTCTCTTCCTGTGCATTGAAACATTTTGAGAAAATAAATCACTGGTGCTGTTTTTGTTACATAGTAAATTCATATTTAAGAACAGAATGAAGCTGTGTGGGATTGACAAGGCCTAATCTTGAAGCATCTAATTTTGAGACATTAAAAATATAAAAGCAAAAATGTTTTGATGAGCCTTATTGTGCATGTATTTTTAAGACATGTGCATCAAGCAAAGGAAGGAAACCAGTCCCTACATGAGAACAGTCAAACTCCAATTCACATAATTTTCCATGGAAAGAATGCAACTGAGAAAATTGTTCTAAATGAGCAAGTGTGCCAGCTCTCTCAGCACCTGTAGAAAATGACTAGAATAGACTCGAAGTACAATTATGGCCTATATCAGAGCACTAGAATTTCAGCAATTTTGAAACAAATTTCAGCCACATTCTTACTAAGCAAATATTTGATTTTGTTTTTAACAAGTAATTTATTATTTATGTGTGTGTGTGTGTGTGTGTGTGTGTGTGTGTGTGTGTGCATGTGTGTGCATGTGTGTATGTGAGAGAGAAAGATAGAGATAGATGGAGAGAGAGAGAAAGAGAGAGAGAGAGAGAGAGAGAGAAAGAGAGAGAGAGAGAGAGAGAGAGAGAGAGAGAGAGAGAGAGAGAGAGAGAGAGAGAGAGAGAGCGAGCACACACACCATTATCTGGGATTAAGAGAAGCTAGATTTGTCTTCTATCCACTTTAAGTCTAATTGACTTGGTGGCCACTATTCTACTGATGGAAAGACTAAAACTAAAGGTTTTTCTTTTCCTAGGTCCCAGTAGTAGGGACTTGGAGCAGACAGAGATGAACAGTGACCTGCATTTAATGTTCTCCTTTGTATTCCATCCAGGACCTCAGCACATAGAATGGTGTCACCCACACTTGTAGGTGTGTGTGTGTGGGTCTTTCCATATCAATTTATCTAATGGAGAGAGTCCCTCACAGGTGTGTCCTGAGGCTTGTCTCTTAGGGGATTCCAGATCTTGCCAAGTTGACAAGCAATGTTTCAGTGAGGAATGTGAAAACTTGATAAAAGTCAGTTTCCAAGAGCAAACAAAGCTTTATTGACACACAGCACAGGGATTTGCTGATACACACTTTTGGATTTATAGGTTACAAGGCAGTTAAGCCCTTGAGATAGAGTATGCATAGCCCACAAAGCCTAAAATATATACCCTGTAGACAAAGTTCACAGATCCTGGTGCTCTACATTTAAACCCTTCACTTATATTTTGAGGGATACAAATTACAGTTTATGCTCCTCAGTCTTTAGCACATGCCATTATTTCTAGTTTTGAGAGTGAAGCTGTGCTGGGAAGAGGTAACATTACATTCTGGGTCACTGACACTGATAAACTTGTCTCAGAATCCACAAGTATATCTGGGAACAAGGAGACTCCCACTGTTGCAGTGGCCAAATGAAAAGTATCCAGGTAGGTTACCCTGCATATCCTGCCTTGTGCCAGCAACATCTTGGCGATTATCTTAAGCTTCATTCGGCACTTTTTTTTTCTCCTATCACACTTCCAGCTTCATTTTAATATGAGTTTGTCTACTGCTGAGCAGTTCTGTGATTGCATCCTCTTAGCATATGGTGTGTGATGTCATACTGAGCTGTACTAGGACCTCAGCCTTTAGTTTAGCAATATGGGTGATGCCAGATTTTTTTTTTCTAAAGAAAAATTCTGTAATAAAAAAGTTTGTGTTACCAAAATACAAACATGGGTTGGAGAAGGGCTTATGAAGTTCCACCCATAACCAAGGAGCTATTGGCAATTTTTTGGTTGTTACAGCAAGGGAGTCAATTTCTTCAGGGACACAAGCCCTGGGAGGCTACCTGTGTTCCAGTGAATGGTCCTGTGTCAATGCACATACAGGCAAAATTAAGTTGACTCAGTGGGTTATAAAGTAAACACAAAGTTTGGAAGGAAAAGTAGTGGGGCTGCGGTGGGGAGAACTGAAGGAGAGAGCGAGGGGGTAGATTTGATCAAAGCATATTATATACTTATATGGAATTCTCAATAAATTAAAAAAAGCTTGTCCTGAAGGGCTGTGGATTCTATAAGTTGTCCGTATATCTTGAAAAAAATGTTCTAATTGCTATTTCTCTATCCAAGGACTTGTTATTTTTTTAAAAAAAAAAAAACAATTTTAGCATTTATATATCTTTCTTTCCATACACCAGTCTAGTTGATTTTTTTCCCTTTGAGTAAGTACAGTTTTATTATTCACTTTAAAAAATGAAAGGCAGGAGCTGGAGACAGAATTCTGTGACAGAGCACTTACCTGCATGCAGGGTGTGCCCTGAGCGATCCTCAGCACTGTGAAAAATAAATCCATAGTAAATAAATAAATAAATAAATAAATAAATAAATAAATAAATAAATAAATAAATAAATAAATAAATAAATAAACAATGAGAAGTAAATGATAAAGATTTTTAGCTGATGTTTCTCATGTTTAAACTCTGAAAGGTAAACAAAGGGGAACTTCAATTTGACTTGAAATGATTGAGGTAAGCACACTTATACTAGTTTCGTCCCACATGGAAGTGTTTGTGTTTTTCCTTACATGCTTGCTGTTGCAGGAAGCTGCACAGTATATGCTTAGCAAATGCAGCATCTACACAGCTCCCCATGAGCGTGGATATTCAGCAAATGTCACTGTTAGAGACAACTGTCTTTCACCGTGTCAAAAGACTCCAGAGAAAAGTGGTTTTGTTTTGCTTTTTGCTTCTTTGTAGTTTCAGAAATTTCAGTTCAAAGTCACTTGGGGTTTTCTTTGGGGGCCTGTGGTGAGTTAGAGCATTATATTAAGGAGACTAAGAACAGTAGAGCTGCTCGTCTCATAGAAGCTGAGAAATAGTTACAGCATGAAGGAACAGACAGTGTCTCCATTACTCCTGCAGAGCATGCCATTAGTGACCTAACTTCCTCCCACTTAATCTCATCTCTTAAAAGTTCCTTCATCTCCCAATAGCACCACAAGCTTGTGACCAAGCCTTTAACAAATGTTCCCCAGGGGACATTTAAGACTCAAACCACAAGAATTATAAGATATCAGATTAGATTAGAGAATTCAAACAGAAGAGATTTTCCTGAGGCTGAATCTCAGCTATATTTTCTTCTTTATCATTTTCGGTGGCACTTCCTGTGCAAAGAGATCTATGAGTTCACACATCTTCTTGAAGTATGTGAAAAATACAGAACAACTGATCAGGCTGACAAGGGTCTAAAACTCTTTGACATCAGTTGCTTTCACTGTTTTAAGGCAAGTCCATTTGTTGTACCTGATAGTACTTGACATTATGTGTGAATATATTGTAGAGGGAGATAGTCTACATGCTGACATAGCCTTGACCTAAAAATTCTCTGGAAACAAGAATTTCACTTGAATCCACCTATTGCTGTTTTTCTCAGCCGAGGAAGTAAATGTGTTGACATGCACATGCTTGCTCGCCCAGCTAACACTTCCAGAGCACCAGCCATCAAAGCCTTACATTTAAAGATGAATGAAGACATCTTCAATCCCCTTAAGGTACTCAATGTCTAGTACCTAGGCAGGCTTACAAATCAAATGATAAAGGGACAAAACACATGTCATGGAAGATCTATGTACAATGGGTTTTCAGATGCAAATAAATACTTCACAAAAGAGAAAACAGATGCTAAGAACCTAGAAATACATAGGAGTAATGAGGAAAATAAGGACACACAATTTCACTGGGAAATGAGTGTGCAGTAGCTGGTGCTTAATGCTGGTGCCTATAAGTCTTGGTTGTATCTCTTGGTATTTCTTTCCTTGTGTGTTGCCCAACACTCAAATCTGTGCTAGACCTCAGATAAGTGCTGTTTAATGAAATGTGGTAGAACTTTTTGTTTTGTGACTTTCAAGGCTTCTTTTAGAGTCCTTGCTTTTGTGACACTTTTTTGAAGCCAACTCATAGGTGAATATTGATGGATCCCTTATATCATGACAAGCTTGAGCTGTGTGGAGTTGTTGTATAGCAGGAGCCATTATACTGAAGAGTATAAACAGAGCTTTCTCCCCCACCCATCTATTCCCAAGTACCTGAGAGCCATTCCCCAAATTACCAAACAGAGGCTTATATTAAATGCTTGGTTGTTAGCTCAGGCTTATTACTAACTAACTCTTACATTTAAATGAATTCATTCCTATTAATCTGTGTATTGCTACATGGCCATGGATTTACCAGTCCTTTGGCATCTTGCTTCTTGGGCAGCTGGCTCATATATCCCATGGCCATGGATTTACCAGTCCTTTGGCATCTTGCTTCTTGGGCAGCTGGCTCATATATCCCATGGCCATGGATTTACCAGTCCTTTGGCATCTTGCTTCTTGGGCAGCTGGCTCATATATCCCATGGCCATGGATTTACCAGTCCTTTGGCATCTTGCTTCTTGGGCAGCTGGCTCATATATCCCTCTATTCTACCATTTTTCATCCTAGTCTTCAGTTTGATTGTCCTGCCTAACTTCCTGCATGGATACTGGCCAATCAGCATTTTATTAGCAAATGAAAGTAATACATATTCATTTTGTACAGAAGGATCATCCCACAGCAGAAGAGAGCCCAAGACTCTGGGATTGAGGCATATGTGGGAAGAAGAGATCTTGGAAGTACGTTTTCCAGCAGTGGTCACCTTAGCTGGGAATCTGAATTTAAACCCTTCCCCAGTTACCAACATCCAAAAGTACAAGCAAAATAAATGACTGTGTTAAACCCACTAAATTTTGTAGTATTTTTTTACATAGCTATGAACAACCGAATAGAGGATACAAGTACAAACTGCAAAGTGTGAAACAATTCCTTATAACTTATGAACAAGAAGTTTAATATTGTAATAAGGATGAAGAAAATAATTCTAAGGCAAATATATCTGTAAGACTATTTTCAATTACAAGTATATTTGTTCCTTAGAAATGTTCTTCCTT